>NC_083229.1:64278705-65623705 GCF_032191835.1 Heteronotia binoei
GAGGGGAAGGAGGTAGGTTGGTGGGCTTTCTGCTTAATCCACAGCAGCGATGCCAATAGCTGCAGTAGAGTAGTACATGTCAGTAATGGGAACTTTTATTCAAACATGGGGTGTATGGCCACAGTTCTTCAGGCAATGTAATCTTTCCATCCTTCTGCTTTAAGATGCTTCAGGAGAGGAGCACAGCAAAGAAAGGATGAGAGTCTGGAGAACGAAGGTCAACGTCAACGAAGGGTTGCCATGCTGAATACTGTAGCTGAAAAGATGATGAGTCGAAGTCTTCTGGATCATGCTGACACCATGCAGCGTTTTGACAGACTGCTATCCAATGAAGACTGCAGGTTCTCTTTCTTAGAGGGGGAGGGGGAGCATGACAGGCAGGCTTTGAAAGAGGCCACAAAGGAGACTGTGGATGTTATGAGGGCAGCTGTGGAGATGCTAGGCAATATTGCCCAAATTATCAGGGAAGGTAGGTATCGCAGCGCCAGCTTCACGGCCTCACTAGATCTCTAATTTTCAGTCTCTTCGGGGTATTTTACTTGTTTCGATGGATGGGACCACTGCAGCTTTGTGTTTTTTCTCACACAATATAGGCTCACGAGAACTTGAACTTAAAACCACAGATTTATTGTTACAAACAGTCTTAAACTGGGGATATGGGAGATATTTACACAGGTTACTATTTTGTTTCAGGCTTCACGATTACTTTTTCTTTTGTTTTGAGTCTTTCACCGTTACACAGTTCACCTTCAACTCCCTCTCCACCTTTTGTCGAGGTCTGGCCTCTTGGGATATATGTGTCTAGTCACACCCCTCGACTGAAGACTCTTCTCTCAGCCCTTCTTGGTGTCTCTGACCCACATCTACTCCCTCAACCTCCTCACTAAGGTCTTTAGAGTAGTTTCCTGGTGTCTGCGACCGTTCAGGTCTTTAACTGACTCACACACACACACACAGCCCTCTCGGCTGGTTAGGTCAAGCTGGCAGTCTCTGGAAGACTTCCCCGTCTCCTCATCCAGCTTCTTCTCAGGATCAGCTTCTTCTCAGCCTCTCTCAGGCCCGAACTGACCCTCTCAGTCTTTCTGTCAGGCTCCCACTCTGACAGACTCCTGACAGAACTCCTGCCTCAGCAGTTTCCTGTCACCAACCCACTTTTTTTTTCCCTCCCTGAGAGCTGAGAGCACTCTGCCCCCACCCTCAGGTCACCTGACGCAGCCCTGTGCGCCTTCAGTTTATTCTTAACCCACTGCTTTCCGTCACATGTCCCTCCCCCTTTTGAGACATTGCGCAAGGCGAAAGGTCTCAGCCTTTTGCTGAGCAATGGGACATGGGCACACTTGCTTGGGTTACACTACGTTATAACACTTTTGTCATAATACCAACTTCAAAATTATATACATTCTTACTCAGTTATACAGTCTAATACTCTTTAACATTACTATACAAACAGACTTTTAACACTTCACATTCTTCTTGATAGCGCATCTGCTATCACATTTTGCTTCCCAGGGATATGCTGGATGTCAAAGTTGTAATCTTGGAGCTGTAAACTCCATCTTATCAGTTTGCTGTTCGTATCTTTAACTTGGTTCAACCATTTCAGGGGAGAATGATCTGTACACAGTGTAAACTTCCTTCCCCATAGGTATGGTTTCAATTTACCTATTGCCCACACAATCGCTAAACACTCTTTTTCAATTACTGAGAGGTGTTGCTCTCGGTCCAATAACTTTCTGCTCAAATACAGAACTGGATGATACAGTTCTCTCCTTGCTGACTTAAAGTTGCACCAACCCCAACATTAGATGCATCAGTAAAGAGGGTAAACTCCTTTGAAAACTCTGGAGTTTTCAACACTGGTTCCGTGGTCAGAACCACTTTCAGATGTTCATACGCTTGTTCACACTCTGAATTCCAGATTACTGGATCAGGGTTCTTCTTCTTGGTGCACTCACATAGCGGTGCTGCTATCGTGCTAAACTCAGGTATAAACCTCCTGTAGTATCCTACTACACCTAAAAATGCTCGTATTTGTTTCTTGGTTTGGGGTCTAGGCCACTCATGTATGGCTTGCACCTTTCCCCAATCTGCTTTGATCTTACCTCCTCCTAGCACATGCCCTAAATACTTAACCTCGGCCATGGCTAGTTGACACTTAGATGCCTTGATGGTGAGACCCGCATCTTTCACTCGCTGTAATACAATGGCCACATGCTGCAAGTGTTCCTTCCATGTAGCACTGTAAATAGCAATATCGTCAATATATGCAAGAGCAAATTCTTTCAGTCCCACTAACATCTTATCAATTACTCTCTGGAATGTGGAGGGAGCATTCCTTAACCCAAATGGTAACACAGTAAACTCAAAGAGTCCCTCTTTGGTTATAAACGCTGTTTTCTGTTGATCTTTTGGATCCATAGCTACCTGCCAATAACCTTTTGTCAAATCTAAGGTGGTAATAAAATTGGCAGCTCCTATTGTCTCGACTAACTCGTCTATGCGAGGCATTGGATACACATCCGGTACTGTTATTTTATTCAATCTCCTGTAGTCTACACAAAACCTCATGGTTTTGTCTGGTTTGGGGACTAGGACTACAGGTGAGGCCCATGGACTTTCTGAAGGTACAATTAAACCCAGTTTTAACATCTCCTCTACCTCCTGCTGTACATACTTGGCATTCGGGCCAGTCACTCTGTATGGTTGGAGTGCTACAGGCCTCGAATCCCCTGTGTCAATCTTATGACACGCTAAGTTCGTCTTCCCTGGTACATCTGAAAAGATTGTCTTGTATCCTCCCAATATCGTTTGTAATTGGGCTCTCTGTTCTCCATTAAGAGAAGGGGCGAACTGAACCTCCTTAATGGTTTCTTCCTGGGATATTTTCCCCCAACCCGACAATTCAGTTCCCGCACTCACTCCCTTCTTTGCAACTAAAACCAAATTACCCCTGTCAAAATAAGGTTTTAGCATATTTACATGGACCACTTTACATTGTTCCCCATCTTCACTTAAATTCACTACATAGTTCACATTGGAGACCTTATGGGCGATGGTATAAGGTCCCTCCCAGGCCACATCTAACTTGTTCTTCTTCCTGGGCTTCAACACCAGTACTCTGTCTCCTGACTTGAACTCTCTGTCTCTGGACTTGGAGTCGTACCACTGCTTCTGCCGTCGTTGCGATCTTCTCATGTTGTCTGCAGTCTCCGTCATCTGCTTGGCAATTCTTCCGGCGGTGCATTGTTCTTGCTTCTGCTGAATGAGCCGCTGCAATTCTGTTTCATCAGTTGTGATGCATAGCTGGTCTGTGGATGGGGAAGCCATACTGCTCAAAACTTGTACAGTTGGTTTCCTAGCTTGGACAACAGTTCCATTAGTTGTCTTGGGAGAGGATGACAAAGGTGCACACATACCAACTGACGACTCTGATCGAAGAGGCTTGCTGGACTGGACGATTTCTTGCTCTGTTGCTTGGCTGTGTCCTCTGCTCACTGGTGGGGCCACCTCAGAGGGTTCCAAAGAGCCAAACATGCTCTCCCCTTCTTTTTCTGTCATCTCCCCAGTTCTCTGCCATAGTTCCTTCAGGCTGTCATCTTGTTGCTGCTCTCTGAGGAATTCTGCAGCAGGGATGGTCTGCAACATTGTTTCCTCTTCTTCTGCTGGTTGCTGTACACACACCTCAGTCGTTGCTGCTTCTGGCCTGCTTCTTGTAACAATGTTGACAGGATTAGCTTGCTGTCTCTTTAACTCATCAGCTAAATCATTGCCCAATAGAAGCGATGTTCCTATGTCACTCAGGACTCCCACAATCCAATCACCTTGGAACTCTCTATACTTGATAGGAACTTCTGCTAGGGCCACTTCAAATGTAGGTCCTTTAATGCCTTTTATGGTGTAAGATTTCCCAGGCAAATACTGATGACTCTTTACTAATCCTGGCTGTATTAGGGTAACACGCGCCCCTGTGTCCCTATAAACCTTGACTTCCTTGTCATTTACTGTCACAGTCTCAGTATATTCCTCATCCAAGCTTTCCTGTACCTTCCACACTTTCAGAACACTAGCGGGTCTTTCTGGTGGTGTGTTCTCTGGAAGTGAGGGGTTTGTTTCTACTTCTTTCTGTTGACCTTGCACCATTTTAACTGTCTTGGCTGGTGGGGTCTTTTTTCCTTTTTCTGGGCAAGTTCTGGCATAGTGCCCTATTGCCCCACATTGGAAACAAGCAGCCTGAGTCTTTCTGTAAGGAGGTGGACTGGACCGCTTTGCAGGGCTGTTGTTACCCGCCCCAGACTTCTCTGGAGAGTTCCAGACTCGGGGTTTTTTAGTTGGAGCAGTCCACATTGAACTCCCTAGATCTGATTCAATCTCATCTAGAATCACAGCTGCCTCTTCTACTGTTTTCAATTTCTTGTCCCTCAGAACCCACCTATACTGAGGGGGGACTTGGTTATAAAACTGTTCCAAGCCCACTAAGTTTTTCAGGTCTTCTAAAGTGGAAACTTTACTCCCTTCCACCCATCTTTTCAGGGCTCTGTCTAACCGACAACCTAGTTGAGAGTATGTTTCTCCAGGCTTTCTTCTGATTTCTCTAAATTTTTTCCTGCTTTGCTCTGCTGTTAAGCCAAAGCGGACTCTGACCCTTTCCTTATACAATTGATAATCAGAAGTCTCCTCATCCCTCAGTTCAGAGTAGATTTCACTCAACTCTCCACAGATCTGAGGTCTCAAATAAATCATTCTGTCCTCATCAGCAACTCTTAAATCTTTACATGTTCTTTCAAAATTAAACAAAAAAGCTTCTACATCATCCCCTTTTTGATACTTGGGGAATTTCTTTTGTTCTACTGTGAGGCGCCTCTCATTTCTAGTATCACGTTGAAACTCAGGCCTTCCCTGAATCTCCTGGAGTTTCAAACTGTACATTTTTTCCTCATGTTCTCTCTCTCTTTCCGCTTCCCTCTCTCTTTGTTCTCTCTCTGCTTCCCTTTCTCTGCGTTCTCTCTCCTCTCTTTCTGATTCCAGCCTAGCCATTTCCATTCCTTTTTCTCTTTCGGCTTCCCTTTCTCTGTGTTCTCTCTCCTCTCTTTCTGATTCCCTTTCTGCTTGAATCTTGGCCATCTGAATTTCTTTTTCTGCTTCTATTCTGGCCAATTCCAACTGTATTTTCATAGCCTCAATGCTCTGACCAGGATTCACCTCAGGAATCTCTTCTTGCGTCTGCCCATCCCCCGTGGCTGTGGTAGTTCTCTTAGGAGGAGCCATTTCTGACAGGAATTTTTCACAAAACTGTCTTAATTCCTTCACTGCAGTGTCCCTCTACTTTCTGTGTCTCTTAGTGACACTTATTTTGGGGTTTTTCTTCGAAATCCCGCCGCTGGCAACCAATTATCGCAGCGCCAGCTTCACGGCCTCACTAGATCTCTAATTTTCAGTCTCTTCGGGGTATTTTACTTGTTTCGATGGATGGGACCACTGCAGCTTTGTGTTTTTTCTCACACAATATAGGCTCACGAGAACTTGAACTTAAAACCACAGATTTATTGTTACAAACAGTCTTAAACTGGGGATATGGGAGATATTTACACAGGTTACTATTTTGTTTCAGGCTTCACGATTACTTTTTCTTTTGTTTTGAGTCTTTCACCGTTACACAGTTCACCTTCAACTCCCTCTCCACCTTTTGTCGAGGTCTGGCCTCTTGGGATATATGTGTCTAGTCACACCCCTCGACTGAAGACTCTTCTCTCAGCCCTTCTTGGTGTCTCTGACCCACATCTACTCCCTCAACCTCCTCACTAAGGTCTTTAGAGTAGTTTCCTGGTGTCTGCGACCGTTCAGGTCTTTAACTGACTCACACACACACACACAGCCCTCTCGGCTGGTTAGGTCAAGCTGGCAGTCTCTGGAAGACTTCCCCGTCTCCTCATCCAGCTTCTTCTCAGGATCAGCTTCTTCTCAGCCTCTCTCAGGCCCGAACTGACCCTCTCAGTCTTTCTGTCAGGCTCCCACTCTGACAGACTCCTGACAGAACTCCTGCCTCAGCAGTTTCCTGTCACCAACCCACTTTTTTTTTCCCTCCCTGAGAGCTCTGAGCACTTAGCCCCCACCCTCAGGTCACCTGACGCAGCCCTGTGCGCCTTCAGTTTATTCTTAACCCACTGCTTTCCGGTTTTGTGTGGACTACAGGTGATTGAATAAAATAACAGTACCGGATGTGTATCCAATGCCTCGCATAGACGAGTTAGTCGAGACAATTGGAGCTGCCAATTTTATTTCCACCTTAGATTTGACAAAAGGTTATTGGCAGGTAGCTATGGATCCAAAAGATCAACAGAAAACAGCGTTTATAACCAAGGAGGGACTCTTTGAGTTTACTGTGTTACCATTCGGGTTAAGGAATGCTCCCTCCACATTCCAGAGAGTAATTGATAAGATGTTAGTGGGACTGAAAGAATTTGCGCTTGCATATATTGACGATATTGCTATTTACAGTGCTACATGGAAGGAACATTTGCAGCATGTGGCCATTGTGTTACAACGAGTGAAAGATGCGGGTCTCACCATCAAAGCATCTAAGTGTCAACTAGCCATGGCCGAGGTTAAGTATTTAGGGCATGTGCTAGGAGGAGGTAAGATCAAAGCAGATTGGGGAAAGGTGCAAGCCATACATGAGTGGCCTAGACCCCAAACCAAGAAACAAATACGAGCTTTTTTGGGCGTAGTAGGATACTACAGGAGGTTTATACCTGAGTTTAGCACGATAGCAGCACCGCTATGTGAGTGCACGAAGAAGAAGAACCCTGATCCAGTAAACTGGAATGCAGAGTGTCAACAAGCGTATGAACATCTGAAAGTGGTTCTGACCACTGAACCAGTGTTGAGAACTCCAGAGTTTTCAAAGAAGTTTACCCTCTTTACTGATGCATCTAATGTTGGGGTAGGTGCAACACTAAGTCAGCAAGGAGAGGAAGGACTGTATCATCCAGTTCTGTACTTGAGTAGAAAGTTATTGGACCGAGAGCAACACCTCTCAGTAATTGAAAAAGAGTGTTTAGCGATTGTGTGGGCAATAGGTAAACTGAAACCATACCTATGGGGAAGGAAGTTTACATTATGTACAGATCATTCTCCCCTGAAATGGTTGAACCAAGTTAAAGATACGAACAGCAAACTGATAAGATGGAGTTTACAGCTCCAAGATTACAACTTTGACACCCAGCATATCCCTGGGAAGCAAAATGTGATAGCAGATGCACTATCAAGAAGAATGTAAAATTTTAAAAGTCTGTTTGTATAGTAATGTTAAAGAAAATTAGTCTGTATAACGGAGGAAGAATGTATATAATTTTGAAGTTGGTGTTATGACAAAAGTGTTATAACTTAGTGTAACCCAAGCAAGTGTGCCCATGTCCCATTGCTCAGCAAAAGGCTGAGACCTTTCGCCTTGCGCAATGTCTCAAAAGGGGGAGGGACATGTGACGGAAAGCAATGGGTTAAGAATAAACTGAAGATGCACAGGGCTGCGTCAGGTGACCTGAGGGTGGGGGCTAAGTGCTCAGAGCTCTCAGGGAGGGAAAAAAGTGAGTTGGTGACAAGAGACTGCTGAGGCAGGAGTTCAGTCAGGAGTCTGTCAGTGTTGGAGCCTGACAGAAAGACTGAGTGGGTCAGTTCGGGCCTGAGAGAGGCTGCGAAGACAGCTGATCCTGTGTGGAAGCTGGATGAGGAGACGGGGAAGTCTTCCAGAGACGGCCAGCTTGACCTAACCAGCCGAGAGGGCTGTGTGTGTGTGTGAGTCAGTTAAAGACCTGAACGGTCGCAGACACCAGGAAACTACTCTAAAGACCTTAGTGAGGAGGTTGAGGGAGTAGATGTGGGTCAGAGACACCAAGAAGGGCTGAGAGAAGAGTCTTCAGTCGAGGGGTGTGACTAGACACATATATCCCAAGAGGCCAGACCTCGACAAAAGGTGGAGAGGGAGTTGAAGGTGAACTGTGTAACGGTGAAAGACTCAAAACAAAAGAAAAAGTAATCGTGAAGCCTGAAACAAAATAGTAACCTGTGTAAATATCTCCCATATCCCCAGTTTAAGACTGTTTGTAACAATAAATCTGTGGTTTTAAGTTCAAGTTCTCGTGAGCCTATATTGTGTGAGAAAAAACACAAAGCTGCAGTGGTCCCATCCATCGAAACAAGTAAAATACCCCGAAGAGACTGAAAATTAGAGATCTAGTGAGGCCGTGAGAAGATCGCAACGACGACAGAAGCAGTGGTACGACCACCAATTATAGCAGCGCCCACCTCACGGCCTCACTGGATCTCTATATTTTCGTCTCTTCGGGGTATTTTTACTTGTTCTGTTGATGGGACCCCAGCAGCTTTGTTTATTCTTCCCACAAAATATATAGGCTCACGAGAACTTATGTGGCATATGAAAGCTTTTAGTGTAACTTAGAAGCATTGCCCAGGTTAAAATTGCTGAACCCTTGACACCAATAAACCTACCAACACAATTCAGCATACAAAGATCAATGCATGTTGGAGATGTCATGGACGCTGCAGTTACTGCTACATGTATGAGCAGAACTGCTCCTGAAGAGATGGCACATGAAAATATTTTAAATTAAGCATGGGCTTTGGACCACTAAGCAGGTTGAGGAATGAGTCATGTATCAATTTCAGATGACGTTGATGAGGAAGAAGGGTGCAGTATCCAAAGGCGAGGATCTGGAGATACTGTCCTCTCGGAACAGGAAGGAGGGGAAGGAGGTAGGTTGGTGGGCTTTCTGCTTAATCCACAGCAGCGATGCCAATAGCTGCAGTAGAGTAGTACATGTCAGTAATGGGAACTTTTATTCAAACATGGGGTGTATGGCCACAGTTCTTCAGGCAATGTAATCTTTCCATCCTTCTGCTTTAAGATGCTTCAGGAGAGGAGCTGCTGGTATCAGCAGCACAGCAAAGAAAGGATGAGAGTCTGGAGAACGAAGGTCAACGTCAACGAAGGGTTGCCATGCTGAATACTGTAGCTGAAAAGATGATGAGTCGAAGTCTTCTGGATCATGCTGACACCATGCAGCGTTTTGACAGACTGCTATCCAATGAAGACTGCAGGTTCTCTTTCTTAGAGGGGGAGGGGGAGCATGACAGGCAGGCTTTGAAAGAGGCCACAAAGGAGACTGTGGATGTTATGAGGGCAGCTGTGGAGATGCTAGGCAATATTGCCCAAATTATCAGGGAAGGTAGGTCACAGGCAAGGGTAGGTGAGGTACCAGCCACTGCAACATCTCCACCATCTGTCACACATAGTCAGCTACACCTCAACTGTGACTGCAGCAATACTCGGGGAGCACTGCCTTCAGATATAGCTTACCCAGTTTTGGCAGAAGACTCTATGCCTGAGAGTCAGAGCCTCCTGTGTCCTGCGCCCTGCTCAAGTGGCAGTATGGTGGCTTCCCATAGGGGCAAGAAAAGATCTTGCACAGGGAAGCAGAGGGTGTATTTTGAGCCCTAAAACAATTTCCTTTGGGATATCTGAGGATAACTCCCTTTAAGTATTGGTTGGCTATTTCACATGTACAATACTTTAACTATGACAGATGCAGTTCCTGCTGCTCTGCCTATTTATTTTGCTGCATTTTTCAGCACTGCCACTTTATGGGTACAAGAAGGAATGCCCATCAAGGGAGGCAGTGAGTTGCAGCCATTGTTTACTTGTTATGACTGCTGTTATCGATAATGTTACTTCACTTGTTATACCTGCACAGCAAGGGTGTTCCTATCTTAATTCTTAATATACAACAGCTGTAAATCTGATGTTGTGTTCTTCTCAGGTTGATATAGCTGGAGCAATACTGCACTGTTACCGCACTTGTAATAAAGGTATGTTTTGCACAGGTCCCACTTTGGTGCTTAAATAACGCACAGCCATATCTTAAGATTTAACAACAACAATTAATTTATTATAACACCGTAAACAAACAACCCTATTCCCCAACACCCCCCCTCAGTTCATTCAAAAGTGCACGCATGGCTCTCTGCTCCCTCTCAAACCGACGCATCCTCCTCTCCATGGCGTCCATGCGTCTGGTAAATGCGCTGACTGTAATTTAGGAGAAAACCAAGTTAGTGCAATGTCCTCACGAATGCATGCAGAGCACTCTCAGGAACTACCCATCATGCAAAATATTGAGCACTCACATGTAGACCTGCAGAGGGCCTCTAGGCGTGCTATGGCGGCTAGGCCTGCTTCCGGTAGAAATACCGGCGCAGCTGGCAGTGGTCCTCCCAATGGCCCTGCAACGCAAGCACACCATACATATTGAAAAATTTTCTACATGTGACGCATTGCGTAACAACGCTTCCTCCGTAAACCTTGCCTGCTTCAATTACTTTCAGCAAATTGGAGGTGGTGCTTGTGCATTGCCCATAAAGGACCATTAGTATTGTAGCAGGCAGTGCACTACTTTAATCATCTCACAGAGCGGTTTGAAGGGTTGCGATGTGATGCACATCAGTTTTATTTCCACCTCGCCCACCATGCCTTTTGCTTTCTATCAGCATCTCCTTTCCTTGCTCTGGCAAACCCACCTGCTTCCTCTTCTTCTCCTGCAGCAGGCTCAACAGCTTCCTCCCGCTCTGGAGATCTTCCTCCTGGGCTGCTGCCACCTAAGATGTGTCACATAAATTATTTAATCCTGGAGAAGCAGTAATACCTCAAGCATTGCATGAGCATAGGTGGATTGAGTTTGGAAATCATCTGCACGCGTATATATGCATTCGTGCCTACCTACCGCCCTATCCGCCACACTTCACGCCTCCCCAGGCAAGCTACGTACCTGCCACCCTTCAGACACTCCCTCCTTCCTGCATGCATTACTTAAAGCCTTCCTCACCCCCTCACCAACCCTCCCATGCTCAATAAATGAATGCATGATAAGCAATATTTGCAATGCTTGATTTTCTGCACGTGAGGCCACAGTACTGCCCATTTCAATTCCACATCTGCTTGCTAAGACGCATATTAGGTTTGGGTACCCCTGCGCACATCACTGCTTATTGCGTTTAGTGCGCAGCACCAAAGAAGTGGCTGCTTCGTCAGGTAATGTACCTTCTTGCTCCTCCACCGACACTTGAGGACCCTCCCTGTTGGGATCTCCACCACCCTCTGGATCCTCATGCTCCTCCTGCTGTGGTTGGCCTGGCTGCTCCCCTTGTTCTCATGGACGGTTCTTGACTGTGGCATGTGATGGGAAAAAACCAAGGAATACAATTCATACATGCAATTAATGTGAATGACATCACATGATACGTGTGAGGGCCTCCATTGGATAACAAGCACACAGGCTGATCAGTGCTTAAAAAATGACAGTGCCATATGCAGTGGTGCATTTAATATGCCTTTTAGAATTCCTGGGTGTGCATGTAATATTATCAGAGCATAAAAGGAGGAGGGGGGAAACATCTCATGCCTTACAGCATTAATAAAAAAGGGGGGGTGTTTGTGTGTTGTGATCATACTCCCAATCATGGTGCCTATCCTCCACTTTCAAGAGTCAACACCATTGCATTGCTGAGTGCAAGGCTGGCTCATGCTAGCATTGGCTCTGTACTTAAAATTGCTCTGCAATTTGCAAGGCCCCTTTTTGGGTTCAAGAAGCCTGATCAGAGCATAAAAGGAGGTGTGGGGGGGAATCATCTCATCCCTTACAGCATTAATAAAAAAGGGGGATGGCGTTTGTGTGTTGTGATCATACTCACAATCATGGTGCCTATCCTCCCAACGGGGTCTGCCTGCGAGCTCCCACAAACGCAGCATTGCGTCGTGGTAGGGTGTCCTCCCTGACGCCCTTGGAATCATGCCCCAGGCCTGCAGGCTGCCCATGAAGTCACAACAGAGCCTTTTGAATTTTGACCGGCACTGGGCTGCGGTCCGGTCATATCCCCTCCGTTGCAACCTCCTGGCTATCGCCTCATAAATGCTCCTTGTCTCCAGGTGCGTGCTAGACATAAGCTGCTCAGCATGGCCGCTCCTCTCAGCTATGTCTAGCATCGCAAGAACTTCCTCCTGCTGCCAAAATGTGCCTCTTCTCCTTCTGGTTGCCATTTCATAATAACGCACTTTTGATTTAAAGAGATAGTGGCCCCCCCTTTTCCTTTTGAGTTATCCAATCAGGTGGCAATGCATATGCTAAGGGAGGCAGGAGCACATTTAAGAACCCCTTGTGTATTTAAATATTCCTCCCCCCCCAAAGAAATAAAAACAAGGACATAGTTCTCTTCCATTTATACGTCCAAAAAAATTATTTGCTGCAAGAGAAAGCAGTCACTGAACGAATGCTGCCATAATTTTAATAAATGGACAATTATTACATGGATAACTTTATTGCATGGATATAGTGTCTGGGATACAGGGAACACTTGTTTGAATTGGCGTAATTACGCAAGGTCCGGCTTTCAGGAACAGGCGGCGGCAGCTGCAAAATCATCTCCTTCTTCTTTGATACAGATACTCCGCTACAGCATCCCGCACAATCTTCCCCCTTGCTAACTGCCTCCTGTTAATAACCCTATAGTCTGCCTCTTCTGGGTCTGGGCAGAAAGCTGTCCCCTTATCTGGAATATCCAGTGTAACCTCATGTCCCTTTTCCTCACATATGTTGTGCAGAATAACACATGCGTTCACAATGGAGAAAACTCTGTTGTACTGTGCGTTGAGTCTCGATTGCAGGACACGCCAATGAGCCTTAAGTCTTCCGAAAGCACGCTCCACAAAGTTCCTGGCCATGGAGTGTTTCCTATTATAGTGCTTCTGGATGGCCCCTCTCGGTGTCCTGAATGGAGTCATCAGCCAAGGCCTAAGGGGGTACGCTCCATCTGCCAATACAAGCGCGGGGATGCTTACATTGCCCATAGTCACCTTTGGGTTCCCAGGAACGAAGATTCCTGCATCCATGCCGTGGTATAGGTTGCTGTTGGTGAATACAAAGGCATCGTGGGTCCTGCCGCTGAACCCAAACTCTGCATTAATGAAGTGTCTGGTGTGATCGACCGTGCCTTGGAGGATCACCAAACAGAACTGCTTCCGGTTGCAGAACTCCTCAGTTCTTCCCCCAGGCGCACGTATCGGAATGTGTGACCCATCCAAAGCAGCGATGGTATGCGGCACCTCAAGTTTCCTGAAACCATCCATAATCTATTGAGAAATGGAGCCCAGTGGATCAGGTCACGGTTATCACTGTAGTGCAATGCAACGACCAATATATTAGCAATAGGAAATCAACCACATTACGTTCTGACATACCGATATTGCATTATAATGCAAAACTGACGAAGGAAATTAAAAAACCCCCTACCTTTCCAATATTGTCACTGAGGCATACGACCTTGGAAAACAAATGGGACTTGAGGGCTTCACAAACCTCCATCACAATTCCACGAATGGTGGAAACACCGATACCAAACTGTGTACTGACAAGCCAATAGGTGCATCCATTTGCGAGGTACCATAGTGCTGCCGCGAGCCGTTTTTCAGAGTGGACTGGAGACCTCATCCTTGTGCTTTGTCTGTCCATTTTGTCCTTCACAGCGGCATAAATCTCCAGGAAGGTTCCTCTGCTCATCTGGAGGTGTTCCAGCCATTGCTTGTCACCCCAGAAGACAAGCACAAAATTCTTCCACCAACCCACTTCATGGGGGTACACCCAATACCTGGGTGAGAACCTCAATCCTGCAAGATAGTGCCATCTAAGTTCATGGCAGTGAGTGCCACCTGCATTCAGTCCAAGGCGGCCATCGGACATTTCAGAAGAGAGCAGAGCCCTAAGATTTCATCTCCGGGATCTCCTTGCATATTCATTGATGAGTTGGCGTCCGGCATACAGGCACAAAAGCAGAACCTCCACTGTGGAATAAGACACGCCACTGTCTCGTTATCCAGATTCTCCATTGCGAATGCTTCTGCTGATACAGGGCTGTGGAGGATGCTACAGCTGCCGCCAATACTTAAGCAGAAGCAGCACACGTGATGCGGTTTGCCCGCGAAAAAAAGGGGGAGGAACAGCGGTGATGTCTCACTGTTACGTTGTTACTCAGTAACGCAACCAGACTTGCGCTTAAAAAAAAATGATTGACAGGGCCTCGAAGTCAAGTTGATGCTAGTGCGAAAACGATTTGACCCGGGGCTGCATGGAAACCGACTGCGCAAAAGAGACCATAGTGCGAAATGAGGGAAATGGTCCGGACAGAATTCCTCCGCGGAATATCGGTAGCAAACGCTAAGTGCAAAAACGGCCTCTGATTCAGAGAGAAGGATGGGGTATGAATCTGTAGTTGTCTTCTTACTTTCAGTTTCAAATATATGATAATTTAAAACTAAGGAGTAGTGTTTTGGAATTTTCCTTTCTATCTGGAGAGAAACTCATAGGGTGATAACTAGGGTTTTGTTTTTGGTTTTTTTGAGCAGGAACACATAGGAATGCAGTTCCGACTGACTTGGAATGGCCTTGGGTTAGCCATAGCTGTCACAGGAGTTGTCCTTGAAAGGGCAGATGCTGTGTGAGCCCTCTCAGCCCATCTACCTCACAGGGTGTCTGTTGTGGGGGGAGAAGATATAGGAGACTGTAAGCCACTCTGAGTCTCTGATTCAGAGAGAAGGGTGAGGTATAAATCTGCAGTCTTCTTCAGTCTTGGTGCCAGGGGTGTGGCCTAATATGCAAATGAATTCATGCTGAGCTTTTCCTACAAAAAAGCCCTGTGTGAAACAATGGTGATGTCGGAGGTGTGGCCTAATATGCAAATGAGTTACTGCTGGGCTTTTCTACCCCAAAAGCCCTGGTGATAACAGATGGGCTTTTTTGGGCAGATCAGAGGTATCCCAAATTGGGCTGGCTAAAAAAGAGCCATCTCAAACCCTCCACATGCTCCTCAGTGAGGCAGCCCCATCCCATTTGTGAGATGGCTTGGCGCGATCAGATGACGGGCACCTCAGAGGCTGGACTGCTATTTTTCTCCCCCAATAAGTCATGCGCTCATGCATTCAAGCGCTCTTTTTTTTAAGCCAGAAGTGGCTTGGGGCGGCTTGGCAGTATTACACTGCCAAGGCAGCTCTTGTGTGCCCTTCTGCTTCCAGACACCAAAGAGGCGACTGGTGTGCAGCTCAAAAATTTGCTACCACTTTGATAGTGGTAGCTTTTTGAGCTGCACTGAGGATGCCGGAGGACGGGATGAGTATGGGACAGGGATGGGCGGCGTTTCACGTTTGCAAGGATTTTTTGGGTCAATTTCTGAGGCATCTCTGGGTCGGCCCAAAGAGCTAGTCTGTAATCACCCATAGAATTATCAACTAGATTATGTTATAGTTTTTGAAGCTACGTTTTAGCATTCATTCCTGAGAATAAGCATCAAAGCTAATTAAAAAGGACATTCAATGCTAATGCTGGCAGAAATGGCTTTACTTTCTTTCTCAATTCAACAAGGACATGAAAAGCCATCACTTAGGCAGCAACCTTTGCCTACCTCTCATTTAAAGACCCCCATGGAGGGGCAGGGACAGGGCGTGGGTGGGGGTAGCCTGGGGGGAGCAAAAATCCCAGCACCCCCACTGGTCCATGAAAAAATTGTTTTCCACAAAACTGGTCCCTGGTGCCAAAAACAGTTGGGAGCCACTGTTTTAGAAGATTAAACATGGCTCTACAAAAAGTACATAACCCCTGGCTCCATTGAAGAAAGCAGTATTTAAAATGTCTGAAAATGAAAAACTGTACTTTGGAAAATAAAATACTTGCACTTTGAATGTAAAGTCACATATATAAAATAAAACCACAATAAATCTCTGGCACAGAGTAAAACATTCAGAGGGGGGAAATATTCATGGGGAGGGAGAATTTTTTTGCGGGGAGGGGTTTGCAGGTCAGGCTGAAGTTACCTTTGACTGGTAAAATATATGGGAAATCACTGCAGATCTTAAAAATACTTTGGTCTTGAGTGAATAACTATGGAATAATTAGAGCATTTTTGTTTCAACTTACAGCTATCAACTGAGGCACACCTGTTTATATCCCTCCCCCTGTTCTAAAGCTTGCTTAGAAAGTAGCTTATGTTAGAAACTAACGACTATAGCAAAGTGTTGAACAGTCTATGAGAACAGTCTATGAGAACAGTCTAACTTCACCTGTTTCATTCAGATAAATTGTGTTGCCATTGCCAGCTCCCACATTACTGAGAGAAACCTGTTGCCTCAGCAACTTACTCATCAACACTGGATAGTACAAAATTTCCTTATGTTGAAGCATTTACATCAGCACATTCCAGGTTTTCTTATTACATAATTTCAACTTCCTCAGAGTTTAGTTGTCAAGAACTGGGGATGAAAAGGAAACTAATTATGATAACAAAGAGGAGGTCTGCTTCTCCATGTTCCTACAGACTGTTATAACAGACAGGCTTCTAATAAATAAATTTTGAACAATTGAAATTTATAATGAAAGTTTCCTATGTAAAAAAAAATCATGTTGACATAACCAGTAACTAAATATATTCACATATTGTGTATATTTTAGTGCTCAGAATGAGTAAAAATTCATACATTTGGTGAGTCTCCCTTTTGTTGAGCTTGAGACCTGTTAAAAAAGCACATTTCTTCATTATTCTGTTCAACTGTACAAATGAAAATCTACCATTTCATTTCACATCCTTCCAAGAAAAATAAATCAGAGGTGAAGTTGATTTGATTTATTAACATTCAACAAACAAAATCATATTAAAACATTCTACAGAATCATTTCTAAAAACACTGCATGTACATTTCATTCATGTTAAGTTTACTCTTCATTCGTTAATTTTCACTAATTTATCTAATATTCAGTTTTCCCACCTTCATTTACTCATTTCAGCTGCTGTGCTGAATGTTCCCTAATTTCAATATTTGCCTCTAAATTAGTTCATTCGACACAGAAGTTTAATAAGAAAGAATTTCAATTAACATTTTCATTGTATTTCTTCCTAGAATACAAGAGTTCTAGAAAGGGGCTCTTTCAGGTGCGTTGCCATGGTGTGGCACATAGGGTCACATGCTGCACAACTCAGGGCCCATATCTCACAACTTCCAGTGAGCCCAGTCAGAGAGCTGAGAGGGAAAGATCTTCTTGCTACTGGAGCCAGCTGCAGATGCAGGAAGAAAATCCAGCAAGCCTGCATCTCTCTGATAGAGAGGTGGGGAGAGATCTTCTCCTCTCCCCCTGCCCCTCTTTCTTCTGCTCCCTTAGCTTTCCCAACTGCCCCATTATCCAAAATTTCCTGGCTATGCCCCTGAGCTTTATAGCCCTCCCATGCCAATCCTTGTTTAGTGCAGGAAATCTAGACTTAGCATTCCTGAGACATGAAAGGAAGAAAATGCGTGAGCCTGCACCTCTCGGACAGTTAGAGACATGAGGGGGAGGTTTTCTTCCTGCTTCTGCACCCAGCTGTAGATGCAAGAGGAAAACCCAGTGAGCCTGCATCTCTCTGATAATTGGAGAGGCAGGGGGAGGTCTTCTTCTCTCCCCTTGTGCTTCTCTCTCCAGCCCCCCTGGCTTTCCCAACTGCCTCGCCATCAAAAATTTCCTGGCTATGCCCCTAGGCTCCATAGTCTTCCCACACCAATCCCTGTTCAGTGCAGGAAATCTAGACCTAGCATTCCTGAGAGATGATTTTCTAGTCTCTGCTTGAGAATTTCCTCTGATGGGGGAGCTCACATTGCCTCGAGTTAATTTATTCATCCTTCAAGTGCTCTTACCACTGGGAGGATTCTCCCAAGGATAAACAGAAAATTTTCCTTCATTAGCTCTCCTGACTTGTTTCTTTGCCAAGCCATTCTCCTTCTCTGCCTCATGTTAACACACTGCCATTTAGTACCATTTGTTGTAGCGATCTATGTGCATTTGTCTATATAGACATCTAGGACATCATGTCAGATGTAGTGTTGTGACACTTTTAGCAAAATCATGTGGTTCACCACCCCAGCCAATTGAATTAAATGTTAGTGAGGCTGAGGACTGTGAAGGAAAAATGGAAGGAAAATGGTGCAGAAAAGAACAGCATTTCAACTGTATGAATACACAACCTAACATTTCCAAGGATACACTAATCTAATCTAAAATTCACCATTTTCTGGCAACAGAAGTTACAAAAGAGACCCCAGAGGGAAACTGCTGAATAAGAATTCATTACCAAGTCTGACACCTTCTCAAGTACTTAACAAGTATTTGGAATACTTTATAAGATATGTTAACCAGTTTATCAAAGCTAGGGAGATTATGTTGTCAATAGTTACTAATTACTGTTACTGTAAATGGTTGCTGTAATTTTTGATTGCATCTCACCTTGTACTTTCTTTATTTCATGGCCCTTTAACTCTGTTGTTTAAACTTTTCTTCAAAATCTTATATTTACCTACTGAATACCCAACACATTTATCTGATAAAATGGACTCTAGCAATCAAAAGTTTAGAATCATAGAGTTGGTGTCAGACTCTGTTCATTGATACTATCGCTGAATGCTGATTACTAACCAGATTGATTAACTCACATATATGCTCACTAACATGTGCTAGTAGAATAGGAGGGGGGGCCAAGTAGGGAATAGCCAGAGAGTAGCTTCCCAGGGACATCAAAGTGGAGTGGAGAATGGAGAATGAATTGAAGTGGAGAATGTCCGGCAGATTCTCACCTCCTCCCTAGAGGCAGCAAGGACATTGCCGCTGGGAACTGTAACCACCAACTGTAGAAGATAAGGGGGAGCCGTGTGAAAAGTCTCACATGCAAAAGCAGCCTTTGTTTTGGGAAATGGGGGGGTAGTTGTAATTGCTTTGATGTAGAATGTTAAATACCAATGATTCGAACTGCTTGCCATCAGTTCCAATGCCTATCATGCTGAAGTAACTTTGGAGTATACAATAAATGCAACTTTGTTTTAAATAATCAAGTTTGCTTATTTTGGGAGCTTCAATGAACCTTCGCTGACATTTGGAAGGGACCTCCAGGGTCATCTAGTCCAACCCCCTGCACAGTGCAGGAAACTCACAAATACCTCCCCCTAAATTCACAGGATCTTCATTGCTGTCAGATGGCCATCGAGCCTCTGTTTAAAAACCTCCAAGGAAGGAGAGCCCACCACCTCCTGAGGAAGCCTGTTCCACTGAGGCGCCGCTTTAACAGTCAGGAAGTTCTTCCTAATGTTGAACCAGAAACTCTTTTGATTTAATTTCAACCCATTGGTTCTGGTCCTACCTTCTGGGGCCACAGAAAACAATCCCACACCATCCTCTATATGTAAGGAAAGGAAAGGTCCCCTGTGCAAGCACCAGTCGTTTCAGACTCTGGGGTGACGTTGCTTTCACAACGTTTTCACAGCAGACTTTTTTTTACAGGGTGGTTTGCCATTGCCTTCCCCAGTCTTCCTCTACATGACAGCCCTTCAAGTACTTGATGATCATATCACCTCTCAGCCACCTCCTCTCCAGGCTAAACATGCCCAGCAACCTTTTTTCATAGGACTTGGTCTCCAGACCCCTCATCATCTTTGTCACCCTCCTCTGGACCCATTCTAGCTTTATGTCCTTAAAATATGGTGCCCAAAACTGAACACAATACTCCAGGTGAGGTCTTACCAGAGCAGAGTAAAGCGATACCATCACTTCACGTGATCTGGACACTATACTTCTGTTGATGCAGCCCAAAACTGCATTTGCCTTTTTAGCCACCACATCACACTGTTGATTCATGTTCAGTATATGGTCCATTAAGACCCCTAGATCCTTTTTGCACAAAATACTGCTAAAATAAGTCTTCCCCCATTATATAACCATGCACTGGATTTTCCCTACCTAAATGCAGAACTTTACATTTATCCCTGTTAAAATTCATTTTATTGGTTTTAGCCCAGTTTTCCTGCCTGTCAAGGTCATCCTGTATCCTGTTTCTGACTTCTACTGCATTTGCAACCCTTCCTAATTTGGTATCATCTGCAAATTTAATAAGCATTCCCTTTATTTCTTCATCCAAATCATTTATAAAGATGTTGAACAAAACAGGTCCCAGGACACTGTTTGAGGAACTCCACTTGTCACTCCTCTCCAAGAGGATGAGGAGCCATTCACAAGTTTGTTAGAATAAAAACTTGGTAGTCTAGCAAGTGCCATGAGACTTCTGTTTATTTTTGTTTACAATAGTAAAAAATCACCAAAAGCAAAAGAAATAAACAGACTTCACCAGGAGTGTTTTTTAAATGTTTATACATTAAAGTGAACACAAAATGAGGCATGAAGTTTCAGGATGATTGTATTCCTGACCTACATTTTATTTTCAGTTATGATGCTTGTTGGTTGTCGGCAGGTCTTTTCACCAAAAGTTCATGCAGTCATTTCCATATCAAGTAACTGTCTAAATACAAACTTATTGGGTCAGAGGATTCTAAGGTCTAAGACCCAGATATAAGATAAATTCACCATGTGCACACAATTATAAACTAGTACTAGGTTAGATCCTAAGGTGTCACTGCATGAATTAGTCACTTTTACTCATTCTAGGAGATATTTTCACAATTTTCCCTTTCAGGATGTACAGTAAACATATGTACATCTTCCCATGCGGTAGGCCACATTTTTGTTAGGATCCTAATTAGGGATTCAGAGGCAGTTCTTGGGAAGGGTGGAGTTTGGGGATGGGGGGGGGGGAATCAGTGAGAAATACAATGCTCTAGAAAGATTCCAACATCTAAAGTGGTCATTTCCTCCAGAGACATTGATCTCTATAGTCTGAAGATCAGTGGTAATTCTGGGAGTGTTTCAGTCTCCACTTGTAAGTTGGTAACCTAGTACCAATGCTCAAGAATAGTTTTTTGGGGTGCAGTGGAAGAACTGCGTAAAATGTGAGAAGATGAAAGGGATCTATCCCATGTGTGGAGCTTTGCTTGTGTCTCTTTGTATCCAAAGTTTAGTTCAGTAGTATGTAAGCTGTCTCTTTCTTCCAGTGGTGGAAATGGTAACATGTCAGTGGGCACAACATGGGCAATAGAGTTCCATGAACACTGTCATTCTAGAGGCCCTCAATAACTCCCAGCAGATGTGGTGTAACCAACTGTTAAATCCCAAATAAAACACCAAATCATTCTAGACTGCACATTGTTCTCTAAGTGTTCAGAGCTACCCACAGACTAGCATTTTAAGAAAATAAAGACAGGAAACAGAAGCACTCTTAAATCGTATGCATACAGGCACAAATAGATGCGCTAAACAGAAATACATTATTTTACCATTTCTCAGCAAAAAATCCATGCTATTTTCTCTAGAGAAGGCAAGTGCTGCTGCTATATTTTTGGGACTTTTCTTTTTTTAGTCCAAAAATAAATAGACACAAGAAACTGTGAAGCATAAGCATTAAATTATTTTTTTATAAAATATGTACTAACTGATAACTTGATCCTGGGGTAACCAAATGAATAGGAAGAAAACATCTGTTCTGGTAAGATGTTACAACTTTCTTTTTTGTATCTGGCAAATAATAGGGTTTTTTTTTACCTATTAACATTAACTAGTCATGTTGTCTCCCTCTGTGTTTTCTCCATTGCCCTATTCAGTTCTTTTAACATAATTTGGACCTGGGTAATTTCTCATCAACTGTACTGCATGTGTGATAATCACATTTGCTTCAGTCTCCTGCAGACAAAGCTGACCCAGAACAAGGAAAAAGCTATCCTACGAAGTATTAACACCCTCCTTTCCCTCTGAACTGAAGCTAAAATAGGAAACATTGCAAGCCATGCTCAGACAAGCCCAAGTCTGCGGTGTTAAAGGATGACATTTCTGACAATGGAGCTGTCCAGCCCTTCTAGAAATAATGGGCGTTAATCACAGCAGGAATTAGCACACAGGACAGGTGATTATGTGCTGGGAATGTTCCAGGACCAGCTGTGTTGATTTACATTAGTTGTAACCTTTGTAATTGCAGCTTTTCAAAATCATTGTTATTCAGTGTTGGGGGAACTTATGAGAGGGAGGGTATAATGGTGTAGAGGATCAGATGGAGGGAACAGGAACAACTATTACAATTTGTAAGGACAGAAATCTGTCAAAAGCCTGAACTGTGCTGGCCAGTTTAACAGTCTTTGGCTTAAACTCTCTTGTTCCATTAAAAAAAAAAGCTCTAATGTAATCAGCGTTATGTCTTTTCATCCATTGATACAGACCAATTATAGAGCTTGCTTGCAAATGAAAGGAGCAGCCAGCATATGCCAAAAGGTTTGGAAAGAAAATCCTTTCTGAAATATTAATATTCCTTAGTATGTTTCTAGGAAAACTAATTTTTAAACTTTATTTCATAAACTACATTCTCTTAATAATGGGAAAATGATTAAAACAGATATTGGTGATACAGGCTCTCCTAAGGTGCTTGCTTATGTCATTATCTTAGACACAGTCATTACACTTAACATTAATTTAATGTTTAAAGTAGTAGAGCAATCTTTTTTACACATGCTGAGTTGAATCAGTCATATTATTTACCTCTCTAATATTTATGAGAGGACTGAAGCACTGATGGTTATTTTTTAAAAATAAGATCACAATCGGATAGAAGGCTTGCTGGATGAGACTGATGCTGGCTCCTTCATTTAGTCCAGTACCCTGTTTCACACAGTGGCCAACCAGACACCCTCAGAAAACCCACCTGAAGGAATGAGAAATGTCCTCATTATTGTCCCCAAAAACAGCATCCAGAAGGTTACTTCTTCTAAACATGGTCATTGTGATAATTACTGGTTGACTTACAGTGTAATTCACTGAAGTCAATGGTCATTTTGTTGTTGTTCAGTCGCACAGTCGAGTCCGACTCTTTGTGACCCCATGGACAAAATCACACCAGGCCCTCCTGTCTTCCACCATCCTCCGAAGTCTACTCAAATTCATGTTTGTTACATCAGTAACGCTGTCCAGCCATCTCATCTTTTGCCGTCCCCTTCTTCTTTTGCCTTCTGTTTTTCCTAGCATCAGGATCTTCTCCAGGGAGTGCTCCCTTCTCATTTGGTGGCCAAAGTATTTGAGCTTCAGCTTCAGCATCTGACCTTACAGGGAGCAGTCGGGGTTGATTTCCCTTAGTACTGACTGATTTGATCTTCTTGCAGTCCAAGGGACTCTCAAGAGTCTTCTTCAGCACCACATCTCGAAAGCATCTATTCTTCTGTGCTCGGCCTTCCTTATGGTCCAGTTCTCACAGCCATACATTACTACTGGGAATACCATTGCTTTGACTATATGGACTTTTGTTGGCAGGGTGATGTCTCTACTTTTTATTATACTGCCCAGGTTCGCCATAGCTGTCCTCCCAAGGATCAAACTTCTTTCAATTTCATGGTTACAGTCACCATCTGTAGTGATCTTGGATCCCAGAAATGTGAAGTCCGTCACTACTTCCATGTCTTCCCCTTCTATTTGCCAAGGTGTGATGGGGCCAGATGCCATGATCTTAGTTTTTTTGATGTTGAGTTTCAAGCCTACTTTAGTGCTCTCCTCTTTCACCCTCAACAAGAGGTTCTTTAGGTCCTCCTCACTTCCTGCCATTAGAGTAGTGTCATCTGCATATCTGAGGTTGTTGATGTTTTTCCTGGCAATCTTAATTCTGGCTTGTGCTTCATCCAGGCCAGCATTCCGCATGATGTACTCTGCAAATAAATTAAATAAGCGGGGTCACGATATACATCCTTGGGCGAACCAATCAGTTGTTCCATTTCCCGTTCTGACAGTTGCTTCTTGACCCTTATACAGGTTTCTCAGGAGACATGTGAGGTGGTCTGGTGCTCCCATCTCTTTAAGGACTTGCCACAGTTTGTTGTGATCCACACAATCAAAGGCTTTAGCATAGTCAATGAAGCAGACATAGACGTTTTTCTGATACTCTCTTGCTTTCTCCATAATCCAACGAATGTTGGCAATTTGATCTCTAGTTCCTCTACCTCTCTGAAACCCAGCTGAACTTCTAGTTGTTCCCGATCTACATGCTGCTGAAGCCTAGCTTGTAGGATCTTTAACATGATCTTGCTGGCATGTGAAATGAGTGCAATGGTGTGGTAGTTTGAACATTACTTGGCATTACCTTTCTTTACCCTTGGCAAATGATCATAGAAGAGTGTAAGTCTATTTAGGGTGGCATAATTCACTTTCTTACATATGTATTTTCCGTTGTGTAAAATCTACATTTCCAAGTTATATGAGTGGAGTAAGTGGAGTAAGCAACAGAGCAACACGTTGGCTTAAACTAATCACATAACTGCTTTTGACTTTGCAACCAATCACATAACTGCTTTTGGAGAAATAGTTGTTCTGTTTTGACCAACATACTGTCAAGAAACTGAGAGACACCTAAGTGTTTGTGTACTCAATGTCTATATGTGTTGTAAGTATTTCAGGATTTGCACCAACAGTGTGTCAAAGCTAATAGGCACTTAATTAGTCACAGGTGGAGACTAACTGGATAAACCTGTGAAGTCAGCCCACAAATGATCTAGATTGTTTAGATTTAGCCTTGACAGGTTAGCATCTAGAGTCAAGGCTAGATGATAGCTTGTAAATTAGATCTTTTCAGCAATTGGCTGACCAGTCAGTCAGCCTGGATAAAATCAGGCCAGGTGCCCACAAAAGGAGGAGCTTCTACTTTTCCAAGCTAGATGTCAGGCGTCGTCTCCAAGAGATCTAGGAGAAGGTAACAACACAACCAGGTGAATGAGGATGGGAGTCTGGAAGACGTCTTTCTGGTGTTGTGGGCCTGACAGCAGAAAAGCATCAGTGAGTATTAGTCTAGGGAATTAGCCAACTATTACACAGTCCAAAGTAGGGAGATAGGCAAATTGCCTGAAGGTTTTGTTTAAGTGTTCCTTTGTGCACAGTATGTTTTTTATTTGGTTTTTATCATCCCATTTTGTGTTTCCCCTTCCCTTTTGTCTTATGAATAAAGTTTATATATTTTTCTATAGATTTTGTCTTTTACTTGGTAGACCTGGGACCTGATAACACCCTGACCAAAAAGAACCTATGTAACATTTTATTAAGTTTATTATTATAAATCAGCAGCTGGGCATTTTAGTAACAATAATAACTACAGCTGTGGGTTCCCCCTCTTGTGTGTGTCTTTGACACATACAAATCTTTTAACCTTGTTTGCAACCAATTAGGACCATGGCGGCGACTTAAACTCCATGAATAAAGGCATTATTCCATGTATGGAGGATGCAGGAAAGGAACCTTGGATTCCGCCTGCCACTTCACCCCAGACAGATGATCTGCACTTTCATAGCTTACACCAGTGACTAACACAATTTGGTATGTTTGTGCAGCAGAGTCCAGAAAGTTAAGTGCTGTCCGTATGACCTGAAAATGCACAAACCACAAAAGGAAAGAGGAATATAGCATAGGCAAAACCTTCTGAACTTTCACAGCTAAAATTGCTAAAGCTAACCTCTTTACCTGGCAATCAGTGGGTTGGATCCAACCATTCTGTTGGTGCCAGTGTTCTCCTTTGGGCTCTTTCAGTGGTGGAATGTTTTATGCTGGTGGAACATACCAGCAGAATTGGCTGCTACAATCCAACCAACCATGTTCAGCATACCCATGTGATAGTATTGACAGTTTCTATATAGATTTGTAACTTTTATACTGCTAAAAACTTCTGTGTTATTTTTTAAATTTTCATAGAAAAGAATTCTAGACAGTATCTATTCAAGGTTTATAGCCCAATTTTCAGTGGTTGGACAACTTGGACCAGTTGTCCTGCTTTGAATATCAGGGTGATGGCAGGGATGGCCAAACTTGCATACAGTTCCTTAGCATTTCTAGTGTGGATTCAAACAACCACTGCAAATAAATAAATAGACCTAAGTTTAAAAGAAATATCTAATGAGCACAATAGAGAAGGATGTTTCACATAGAGATTTTCCTGCTGTTTAGATTCTGAAGTTTCCTCTCCAAGTTTCCTCTTGACATCATGTTCCACTGTTTTTTATCCTGTTTTCCTTATCATTTCTTCATGCTTTGTCAAAGCACCTTTGATATGATTTGAGAAACTGACAATGTGAGAGAGCACAGCAGAAATGTGAAGAAACAATGCTGCTGTTTTGCGTATATGCCTCCATGTGAAAAAACATACTCTGTACCTAGTTCCTCTCTACCTAGTTCTTCTTCACTTTCAACAGTTTCACATTTAAAAATTAGTTTGTACCATGTGTGAACCATGTAAATGCCAAAATAAACAAGGGGAAAATCTTCCGGCTTACTATATTTACATCAAAAGCTGCAGAATTCTGTGAACAGTTGTCATTCCACAATGAATACAGGCATGCAGTCAGAACCTGAGCTTCCTTTTACATAGTACACATGAAATCCATGCAATTATAATTTTGTTGGTGAAGGGCATTTTGACTATTGGCCATATGAAAACATAAATATGTTCTTGGACCAAAGAATCTTGGTCATCCTGACTTATGTGCTGGAGGCAACTGAGAGTCTAAAAACATCTGCAAAGTTTAACCAGAATCATGGGAATGCAGGAAGTGCAACAGTCACCACTCTTCTGCAAATGTTTCCAGTTTTTTAAAGGTAGTCCTCTGTGCAAGCACCAGTCATTTCTGACTCTGGGGTGATGTCACATCATGACGTTTTCACGGCAGACTTTTTTAATGGGGTGGTTTGCCATTGCCTTCACCAGCAAGCTGGGTACTCATTTTACTGACCTCGGAAGGATGGAAGGCAGAGTCAACTTTGAGCCAACTACCTAAACCCAGCTTCTGCTGGGATCAAACAAGTCATGAGCAGAGCTTAGGACTGCAGTACTGCAGCTTTACCACTCTACGCCACGGGGTTCTTGTTTCCAGTTTCTCAGGACTGTATATATTTGTGGCTAAGAATTATGGACCTTCACGTTTTCTCCCCAATGATAAAAATCTGGCTATATTCTACCATTTTAACATATTACATTTTAAAAATATATAATTTTCTCATAAAAGATAGCAATTTGGTATTCTCTATGTCCTGATATTCTGATGCTAGTTGAAATTACCCACAATTTCACAGATAACCCCACTGAATTATTATAATTGAAACAAGAACATCAGAGAAATTAGAAATGCACATCTTGGTTTTAGGATTGTAAGATGTATGAATGATTTTATTGTGTATTTTGTTTTTAATGTTTATGTGGTTTAATTTGTTGTTATTAGCTGTCCTGAGCCCATCAGGGGAGGGCAGGATATAAATTTGATAAAATAAAATAAATACATATTAATCATGTTCAGTACTGATAAATTGTAAAGGTAACAGAAACTATTGATCATATCTAGTATAAAACTTTTGTAATATCAACAACAAAATCTGTAATATCAACAACAGGTTTGCTTTCTGCAGAGTCTTCATTACCTAGCTAAGGACAGTGGGGTACATCTCTGAACATATGAAGGATCGTGCAGAGACAGTCCAATATAGCAGCTGGATTATAAACACTCACACCTGTGAGAATAATACCCCTATTTCCAGAACATCGTAGTCACCCGTTTGGTTGCCAGGGTGCCTGGAGACCCAACTCACACACATCTACCAGGAGAACGTGGGTTTTGTCTACCAAACTGGAAGGGACTTATGAGTACTAACAGCCACAACGTTGCAGCAGCACTCCATGTCTCTGGAGGAGTGCTAACCAGGAGAACAGATGGTTTCTAGTCACTCCGTGCAATCCCCATCTCGGCCATAGCAGGCACCGCCAGGAACTGTTTGGGTAAGCGGTTTCCAGCCTCAACCATAGAATCCATCTTGGGAGGCTAACACCACCAGCAGCTATCTTCCTGCAGTGCCAGACTCCATATCAGCAAAGCAGGAGGCTCACGTACTCAAACAGATGTCACCTATGCATAAAGCCATCAAGCTTATCTTAGGCATGGATCCTGCCAGACCGCCTAAGCCTTTGTCCAACGGAACTCAAGACAAAGACTGGTGCCAATAGAAGATCGAAGAGGAGGAAGAACATCTTCACCCAGAGCCAAGTTTCTTTGTATAGACTGGGTGTTACCTAGGTAGCAATTTGGCCATCTATTGTCACCTTTTTAGATAAGTTTGATAGACTTAAGTACCCCCCACCTTAACAGTTTTTCCCATTCTTTCCCTTAAGGGTTATCCTGGAGCCTCCCCCTTGGCCCATTGTTACCTGAAAGTCCAATTGGGTAACTAAGGCCATGTCTGCTCATTGGCTAGCCATGAGCATCCAATCAGGGACCGCCAATTAACTGGCTAATGGCTACTGCATAAGTCCAGCCCTTATGGTCATTGCAGAGCCTCCCCTTTTTCTGAGGTCATGTACCAGCTGACCACTGTCATCCACCTCTGTACCTCCCATCCCCTAAGGGCTCAAGGTAGTCCTTATAACCTGTGACCCAGCTCCGCACAGGTGTGCATCTAGCAGTACCCCAGTTCCGCTGTCTAGATACATCCTCGATTCCTGATCAGTTGAGGGTCCCCTCCCCCTACTCCTCGTTCATCGCCATTGGAGCCTTCCTTGAAGACTACGATCGGCAATTATCACCCTGTTTGTCCATCCTTGTGTTATCTCTGAATCTCTCTATTTTTCTTAGGACTGTATGTATGTTTTATGTATTATCTTGTATGTGTGTCCATATTTTTCTACAATAAATTTTAAATGTTTTACTTTATGAGTGTCCTTGGCAAATTTAAGCAATAATTTTTGGACGTGTATCCTGTATACATAGATTCAAGATCCTTTTTAAGCCAGGTGCCCACCTGTCAATTCCCCAACCTCATTTTGAGGGCGTTTTGGCTTACACATCATCAGTCACAGAATCAATAACTTGTTCACAATAATGCAGTTAATTTATGTGGGTCCAGGACAGAAGGAAATGCTCAAAATAACAGGAAGTAATAAAGTAGGAGAGAAGTCCCCAGAGTCCACCTATCTTAGCCACTACACCACGTTGCCTCCCCGATTCCTTTTTATTTTATCCCTTCCATCCGGTGTTCATACCCCCTCCAGCTTTTTCCCTACCAATTATTCATAGAAAACACATTGAACTGTGGAATGACATTGTACAGTCACGCATGGGCTTGGTTTTGGCAGTGAGTTTCATTCACTTATAGAATGAGTGGACAGAATGTATTTAAAAGCTATTGCAAAGAGAGTGACCTCTGTTTGAATTTCTTTTTGGGTATGGTGGCGGCGGCAGTAGAACAGTTACCATTCTTATAAATATAAAAGGAAATACATAAGTATGTGACCTTCCAATACAGTAGTTAAGAGAATCTATGAGCAAAAGTGGCCACTCTTTGTTGCCACTTGAACTGGAAGCACAGGTCCATCTAGCATATCTAGTTTATATTATCTTCTAGCTCATTTGTAGCAGAATTAATTTGCTGCATGAAACAGAAAATATTCAGATACAGTGTTTTTTTCTGGTGTGACCTAGACAAATATACTTTTTGTAACCCAGTTTCAATTATCATAATCACACAACGATAAAAAACATACTAAAATGCTGATATAGTTTCAGAAATGAACTCCAAAAGTGCACAATACATTATTTTGTCATTACCTTGCTGGGAAGATTGGTTCTAGCTTATTATTACTTTTAACTTTTTTAAAAATCTGCATAGATTGAAGAGCAAAAAGATTCTTTGAGTCATTTTATTGCACCAATGAAAACATGATTTCATAATGAATACATTTCCGGATTAAGTTACTTTTGGTTCTCAAAAAATAAATAATTTTTGTGTCATTGTTGGCAATTCATCTTGGGAACTATTAAACTGAAGTGCCAAGGATTGAAAGCAAAATCATTTTTATTTGTTATGCATCTTTCTAGGATAATACCAACTCTCTCTTTAAAAGGCAGTTGGTTCCCTTCCTCAAGCACAGTGACCTGGCAACTGTGATCCATGCAATGGTCACCTCGAGATTGGACTACTGTAATGCCCTCTACATGGGGCTGCCCTTGTCTTGAACCTGGAAACTGCAGCTAGTGCAGAATGCGGTGGCCCGGCTGCTAGTGGGACTTCCTAAGTGGGAATACATACAGCCAGGGCTGCGGGAGCTGCACTGGCTACCAATAGTATACCGGATTCACTACAAGGTGCTGGTTATCACCTTTAAACCCCTATATGGCCGAGGACCTGTTTACCTTAGGGACCGTCTTTCCCCACTTGTTCCCCAGAGGGTACTTAGATCTGAGACACAAAATCTATTAGTGATCTCCAGACTCAGGGAGGCAAGAGTGAAGTCAACTAGAGAGAGAGCCTTCTTGATTGCTGCCCCCTCTTGGTGGAATCAGCTGCTGGACGAAGTTAGGGCCTTGTGGGACTTTGCTCAGTTCCGCAAGGCCTGTAAGACAACATTATTCCGGCTGGCCTTTAATTGATCTGAAATGACTGATATGGTAATATGGAATGACAAAAATATACTGAATGCCATCTAAAATGAAACAATATCAAATGATATTAGCACCAGACTGTTTTTACTGTTTTAATTTAATTTAGGATGTAAGTAATATAAGTGAATTGTTTGATTTTACTGTTGTGAGACGCCCTGAGCCTGCTTCGGTGGGGAGAGATATAAATCCAGTAAGCCATAAACCATAAAATTACTGACATCCAAAGACAGTTTATGCTGTTAGTATTCTGTATTCTTCTATTGTAGTGACCAATTGTAATTGACTTTAATGGCAAACTAGGAATGGGGAAGCCCAGGTTCCAATCCCTACTCTGGCCAGAAGTTCACTGAGTAATCTTGGACCAGTCATTCTCTCTCAGCTTAATCTGTTTCGTAGGACTGTTGTGAGGATAAAGTGTATGAGAACAGCCCCATGAATGCTACCTGGACTCACTGGATAAAGGACAGAATAAAATCTGGGTGGTTTCTCAAAACTGTTTTGGATTAGGCACTATCTTCGTATGATGAGAATATACATTTCCATAGTTAACTAGTTGAATTTTAACCTCACATAGAGAGAGCTAATGTTTTCCAAAGGAGAGAAACCCTGTAAAACCTGATGGGAAGTGGAATAGCATAGTATAGTGGCTAAGAATCCAGGAGATTCTTAGCTCAAATCTCATCTCAGCCACAAACTCAGTAGGCAAGTCACCTGACCTTAAGCAGGTCAGATCCAAACTGCATGTTACAAATTACATGAGTTTACCATGGGGACTAGCAGCCAAACAGTTCTGTGAGTTCCTAGCGGCAGTTCCATTTAGAAGCATTGCAAAGGCCTGATTCTGTTTGACACTGCAGTGTAGGGGGGAAGGGCCATGAAGTCTGGCTATGAACTCTGAAAGGTAGAATAAATGTATATAATGCCTCACTGTGCCATTTTCCTGAGGAGAAATGGAGCTGTCCAGCTCCTTGGCAGGGCAAATAATTCCTCTTTGCACTGTTTTGAGTAAGGCAAACTGTGTATGTGTTGGGGTAGGAGGCCCTACTCTCCCTATGTTTTAATCCCTGTCAGAATTGGGCTGGTGTTTGATGCTTCAGAATGAGTTGCCACCCATGCGAGAGCTCCATTTGGCCCCAACATCATAGAAAGGCACAATTGGACTCAGTCCAGGAAATCCAGTATGATGCATAGTTTGGACTTCATTATATGTTGGTATGATGGACCCCCATCACTCCCCACTGTGAAGCAGATTTTCTCTCCAAAAGTTTTGTTCCCTGCTGTGACTGATCAGCCCCAAGCAGTGTGTTACTATTTGAATTTTTGATAGTCTGTTTGTCCCACCCTGTCACACAGAATTTAATTTGGCTTTTAGCTTAACCCAGGAACTTGATAGGAAAGCAAGAGCCCTCTTGTTTACCCTTTTAAATGGCACTTGAAGTGGTATAACATTCAAATGGAAATCTTAAGTTTATTTAACAGGCAGGGGATAAATAAGTGTAGTCAGGGGTTGGAAAAGCTGAGGTAAAACTTGGTATTTCAAAGTACATTTCTTTAACAGGCACAATGGTGATCTTGAAGCTTCTTTACATATATTCTACTCTTAACAATTATTTTCTACTCTTAACAATTATTTTCTCCAGGGGAGAAAAACTCTGTTGTCTGGAGGTCAGTTGTGATACCAGGAGATCTTCAGTCTCCACCTGGAAGTTTCCTACCCTAGACATAGCAGCACCCTCTAGGTGACTTCATGGCATCTGACTGGCATGACTTAACTAGGCCTGGCTGCTTGCTCCTGTTCAGCAGCAGCCTCCCTATGACAGCCAGTGTGGCTGAGCTGTTTGGTTCAGGGCAACCCACAAACCGAACCCCAAATTGAATGGACCAATATGTACGTCACTTGAACCAAACTGATCCAACAAGTTTGGTTCCCCCTTTCTTGCAGCTTAAAGAAAGAGGGTGGGGACCATCCTGGAAGGGATTTCCCTTCCACCTTTATCCCAGCCATGGCTCACCAGAGCCAGGTGATCCCTCTCAGTGGATATAATTTTTAAGCCTTTCTATGATTGAGGGATCCAGTTATGCTCCCAGTGTCACTAGCAGTGCAATCCTTTGATCTCCATCCCTCACCTGGAGATTTATTGCTGGAATATAGACTTTGTATAGAAACATGTGTCTTACCCTCACATGATATACCAGAGAACAGAGGCTGTAAAGGAACAGCCCAAACCTGTGGCTCTTCCTTACAAAAAACTAAGGCCTTGGGAGATCATTTGAAGGCCACAGGAAATGCTTCTGCTGGAGTTCATAGGGGACAGATGGAAAAGGACAGTACTTTACCTTGCTGACTGGACATCCTACCCTTAGAGACAAATTTCATCTACAGTTTTGTTAGAGTTTGGCCATCATTCTGGAACCTTAATATTGCATGTAAAAACATTTCCAAGTATTTCCATATGCACATGTCCTTCAAGAGTAATGATGAGACTTTGATTATTGATTAAATCCATCATCTTGATTATATAAATACCTATATAGTCACACATTCCACTAGGGTTGTCATATCCCCTCAGGTCACCAGTGGAAAATGGGTGGGTTGGGCTGCCAAATCCAGGTTGGGAAATTCCTGGAGATTTGGGGATGAGCCTGGGAAGGACAGGGGCCTCAGTGAGATATAATGCAATAGAGTCCACCTTCCAAAAGTATCCATTTTTTCTAGAGAATGTCTCTGTAGTCTGGAGAGGAGCTGTAATTCCAAGGGATCCCCAGTTCCCACCAGGAGGCTAGTATCCCTACATTTCACTCTTTACATAGCTGCTTGTCTCAAAAACTACTTACAGAATAAATTAGGGTTGCCAGGTCTTCCCTGGTCACTGGTTGCAAATGGGGGTGTAGCCAGATCCAGGTTGGAAAACCCCTGGAGATTGGGGATGGAGCCTGGGGAGGACAGGGACCTCAGTGGGTTACAATGTCATTGAATCCACCCTCCAAGCATTCATTTTCTCTAGGAGAACTGATTTCTGTAGTCTGGAGATTAGCTGTAATTCCATGGGATCCCCAGGACCCACCTGGAGGATGGCAACCCTAGATAGCATTCAAACATAGTGGATGTTCCCCAGGCTATTCATGTAAAAACCATTGAAATGTAGATAGTAGGTGCTGTTACCTTGGATTTTCACTAGACCAGATGGTCCAATTAAAAATAATCTCCGTTGACATTCCAAAGTGGTCCCTGACTGAATTGTTCAGTGAACTTTGCCTCCCTCACTGTTTCCTCAACAAAAAAAATCAGTAATGCAGATGGTTATTCTCATTTTACAGCTTGTAAACTGACACCATAAGACACAGCGACTTACCCAAGATTACTCAGTGCATCTGAATTATGATTCAGTTCAAATCTTTAAAACACTGACTTTTCCATGCTTAAACTCCCAGCAAAATAGAGAATGCCTGAAAATCATTGAGAAAAGGCTCAACCAGGCACCAAACTTTCTGACCCCCACAAAGGCATGCATCAACCATTAATCCATTTGCACAGCTTAAATCTCTTGATCCCTGTGGCATAAGCTGAAATCAGCACTAACACTGGGTCCAGTATTCCATGGTACATTTCCATCTTGCAGGAAATTTAGGAATAAGAACTGAAGAGGAGATGCAGAAAAGCAAAGCAAAACAAAGATAGATATTGCTAGAAAGCTGGAGAATTTCTCCCTGAGGTCTGAAATATCAGAATGTTCCAGGGTGGTTGAAAAATGGTAAAATATCTGGGATTAACTCGGTCATTTTGTTTACAGCAAAATGCCAGTGTAAATTTGAGAAGACTTCCTATGCTATTGGTAAAACCTGAATATGGCAGCTAAAATTAAATGCTGTTTTCACAGGCAGTCATAGTCTGGACGCAGCAAAAAAAAAAAAAGTGTCTAGCCAACTGAATGCTGAGCTGCTAAAAAGGATTGCTGGTTTCTTTCAAGGGCTGCTTTCTCATCAGATTTAGGCATTCAGTGACCTTGGCAGAATTTCAGAGGGGCTGAATCAGGATTTATGCAATTTCCCTAAAGCTTAGGCATAAATGTACTTGGCTTCTTCCTCATCAGATGTGCAGGTTTTTGTTAGTTCCTTCTGTTTTATTCTGTGCCATTGAATGAACTGCTGTTGAGAAGGGGTCAGGGTGGGGGAAAAAACTACTCCAGCTGTTTGATTTCTGTGTCAACTATTCTCAAACATCTCAAGATAGAACGAACAAAACAGTTGTTCATTTCATTTTATGTTTTCATATCCTGTGTCTAGATTCCACAGGTCTAGCAATTCCTCCTTTTTTGGCAACAAAACAGATTGATCTCATATAGACATGCAAAGATAAGGCATAGTTTTCCTCAGTTAATGAACATGCTGTACTATGACATGAGATGAAGGCATTTTAAAAGTTTATACCTTTAATATTGGATTTTCCATGCTAGATTAAAACATTGATTTGAGTTTAGTACTTTGCTTCAGGACTCTCAGGAAAGAAGCAAACCCTGTAAGAACAATATCAGAGAATACCACAGATTTAATGTTATTCATTCTCTACATGAACCCTAAAAATGGTATTTCTGGAAAGCGATGGACATTGGGATCTTTAACCAAGCGTTTCAGCCAAGACGGGGGGACTATGACAGCTAAACTGGAAGAAAGGCAACATGATTTTGTAGAGTAGAAACATATACAGGTTGCTTACCTGTAACTGATGATCTTTGAGTGGTCCTCTGTGCAGTCGCACTGGGGTACTGTGCCTGTGCTGGACTCAAACTCAGAAGCTTCTAGAGCTAATTCCCAGCTTTTTAGTGGACTTTTCCTCACTCTGGGGAGCAGGCATTGACTGTACAAGCCTGGATCTCAGGGAAAGCTGGTCCCCTCTCAGTTTCTTCCAGCTGCCAGTGGCAAGTCTCATCAATTGAAGGTAAGTGACAGAGAGATGCCTTCAGTGGGAAAGGCTGGGCAGGCATGTGTGCCTGTTCAGATGACCACTCAACAATTATCAGTTACATGTAAGCAACCTGTTTATCATCTTTGTGGTCTCTGTGCAGTCCCATATTTGAGTGATTAATCTGAAACCACATTGGATGGTGGGTGATGACATCCATTGCACTCTAAAGTTTTCTTACATGGTAAAACATCAATGTACAAATCCCATCTGTTATCTGTGGTAAGTGAAACATTATTGTCACCATCTTCGACTCACAGAAAGTAAGAAGTGATTACATTCTTAATGGAAGATTGACCAAAAATCAGCTTAGCTGAAGGATGCATCCCATTGCACTCAGACATCCAAAGCATAGTGGGATACAAAGGTTCATCAAGCCAACCAGGCAGTCATGTTGCAAACATCCTCAATAAAGATGCCAGTGAAGAAAGCCATCAATGGGGAAACAGCCCTTGTAGAGCGGGCCCGAGGATTGACAGGTATGGGCTGCCCAGCCAGCTGGCAACACAGGGAAATCATAGATCCCACTCACTTGGATAGGCATTGTGGGGAGATCCTTTTCCCTTTGGTTGGGCCTGAGTAAGACTTGTGTGGTGGTCACTTTTAAAAGGCCAAGTCCTATCCAGGTAAAAAGCTAGAGTTTGTCACACATTAATGACGTGGAATGCCCGTTGGCCCTTGTTAGATGGGTACAAAATAAATATAGGTAAAGTCATTGGTTGGGACAAGTGGAAAGGCGATATCACTTAGGTAAGAAATAAGGATATGGCCTTATGAAAAATCATGTAAGGAGTGTCAGTCTGAAATGCACAGAGTTCACTAGCTCATTTGCTGATGTAATGGCCACAAGAAAGCTGTTATCCATGATAGGAGATGTAAGGAGCCTGTGGCCATGGGCTCAAATGGTTCACCCATAAGTTTTGAAAGCACAAGATAGACTCCATTCTAGGGCCATGGCCTTCTATGGAGAATAGTGTTTCAGAAGGCCCCTGAGAAATATCATTGTTAAATGAGGAAACAGGGTGTCCTTCCATAGGTTCACAATAGGCAGAAACTGCAGAGAGATGCACTTTTATAGAGGAATAACTGTGGCCCAAGTACAATAGGATATCTGGTAGAGTGGCCAACTCAGAGTGAAGCTGATATGCCAAGGCATAGGATGAGAAACAGTGCCACTTCATAGCATAGGAATGCCTGGGGGAAAGTTTCTGTGCATTCAGCAGAATATTAGCAACATCCTGAGGGAAGTCTATTGCAACATTCTCCAAGCTGTCAACTTGAATAATAACAGGTTGTGGTGAGAAAGGAGGTCTGCTGAGAAAGGAGGTTTTCAGCTGGAAGCTGGTGATGGTAGACTCTTTTGGACAATTGAAGTAGAAGAAACCACCATGTCTGGGCCACCATGGAGTTATTAGAATTCTGGATGTGCAGTCATGAAGAATCTTTCAGAGCACCTTGGCAATAAATGGATGAGGTGAGAACATATAAAAAAGTGTCCTGTTTCAGCAATAGAGAAAGACATCTCCTAAGGACTTCCCCATTGGATGGCCCCTGGTGTAGAACAGTCAGCATTTGGCATTGCTTGCAATGGCAAAGGTGTCCTCTGCAGGATGACCGAACTGCTCGAAGACTGGTTGTAGAGAAATCTTCTTTGTGGATTAATGTAGCCAGGGTTCTGGATAAGCAGGTGATAGAATGTCTAACCGTGGAGACCTACTATTTGGAAACTGTACAAATATCTTGGGCCAAAGGTGCTGTAATGTTAAGATATCACTTCAGAAAAGTGTACTGCTAGGCCACTTTTGCTTTTATGCTCCAGTTTTGTTTAAAAATTAAACCTCTATTACCTGGACTTGTGCGTATTTGTTTAAATATTTTGTACATATTTTCTCAAGACAGCTTGCAAATCACAATTTAAAGTTTACAAAACAAAGCTCCAAATAATACCCTACCCCTGCAAATGCTTGAACTCTATAACCCATTGAAAGCTCTGGCAAATATAACAGCCTTGCATGCCTCCTGAAAATTTCTAGGGAGAGTATACCCTTCACCTCCTCAGGGAGGCAGTGATACAAGGTAAGAGCCACAATGGAAAAGGCATTGGCTCTGGTTGATGCCAGGCAGGCTACCTTATGTGGCATAATAATTAGTAGGTGGCAGCCTGAAGACCATAATAGGTACATGGGTGTAGGTCTTTTAAATTCAATAAAGCTGTCTGAAACTGAATAATATTGTCCAGAAACCTCTAGCTAATTCCAAACCATGCCATATAATGTATGATCAATAGATCCAGAAAATGGAGCTACAGACAGATGGAGGAATTTCTCTACAAGCTTGAAAGTAATCCCAGGTTAGTAGAAAATCTGAAATCTTTTTTTAAAAATTGGGGGATTCAAACTCCACTGAAATAATAGAAACAACAGTTTTAAGAAAACAATACTCATTGAGCTCTCTGTAGTCATGTTGGAGGTTGCTAGGCAACCAGAACAATATCACTTAGGGTGTTTTCCTACAGAGCTTACCGTGGAGCGACGTCCCTCTTCATCGTGCAGCGTCTGCGCAGATTTCCCACCAACTGCTCCGCAGAACCAGGAAGTGCCGGGCCTTTTGCGTCGCAAATGTAAACCGCTAAAAACCAGTTTACGTTAGTGACGCAAAAGCTGCGGCTCTTCCTGGTTCTGCAGAGCAGTTGGTGGGAAATGCGCGCAGACTGCGCTCCGCAGTAAGCTCTGTGGGAAAACGCTCTTTAAGTCTTCCAAGCCTCAGTACCTATAACTTGGAGGCCAAAAAAGCCCCTGAAAAGGTTTCATCTCTTTTTCCTATTGTGTCTCCTGATGGATCTAGATTAATTTCCTGTTTTAAATAATCCTAGACATACAGTAGATTTCCTGGTTTAAATAATCCTACTTAGCATTGGAGTTAGAAGCTTTTCTAGCATAACTCTAAGGGAGCAATAGCAGAGGAAGCTCTCTCTAGGAAAGTTCTTTTAACCATTTCTAGAATAAGTAATACTGTACTACCATCCAAATCTGCCCTTCCTCCCAAGAGATCAGGGTGGTTTACATCTTTCCCCATTTTATCTTTTCATACAACTGTGCTGTTCAACATCTTACCCAAATGATGTTCATATCTAGTCAGGCCCATAGCTACATTCGGGGTTATGCCCCCTTAGTCTTCAGCTCACACCCCTGCTCCAGCCACACTTGATCCTCATCATGGCTAAGCAGACCCTGGAAAGCTGGCCTTTCTCCACACAAGAGATGAGATCCTAACTACAGAGGAAGGAGAGCTGGTTGGTGCATTCTCCTCTTTGCAGTAGAGAGCATATTCCAGCTGGCTCTCCTTCTTCCAGGCCAGTTGCCAGCCAGGGCAGTGGGTGAGCAAGCTGAGCAGGCAGGCAAGGAATGTGCGGATCAGGCAGGCAAGGCAAGCGTCTCTGCAGTTCACCCAGCTGCCAATTTACTGTTGTTTTAGCCCAGCTGGCATGTATCTCACCTTTGAAATGCTACTCTACTCTACACAGCAACTGTGGCAAAAAAATGCTTTGGGTGGTTCTAATCCCAAATTTCGGCAGGGAGGAGAGGAAGAAAACTTTGTTTCTCCTTTACAGTCAAAGCAGGCACTTCAGTAGACAATCCCATTCACTGACCAAGATAAGAAAAAACCCTGGCTGTGAGGTCCTCTGAAGTTCCAAACAGGAAAACAAATAATCCACCTGTTGAAACCTATGCCTGTGGTGCACATGTGTGCCTAGCTCAGTTCGCAAGGTAGGAGGCAGAGAGCCTTCAAAAGTGTGGGGGTGCATGCATCAGAAGGAATGGGCTTGTTAAAGTGACAGGTCATGTGCAACTGGTGGGTAGGAGAGATGGGGTGGCTGCTCTCGCAAGATTTTTAAAAGTGGGGATGCCCTGTTTGGAGTGTGGAATGACACTGATTGGCCCCACACATCTGGCTGCAGAGCTGAGAGTGCACTGGCAGTTTACCTTCCCCTCATTAGATTACTAATTAGATCATTGCTAGCAGTAATCCATTAGTAATATAATTAAGTTCCCTGCTCCCCTGCCCCAGTGCCCCAGTTCCCGCCCCACCGCAAAATTTCTGGCTATGGGCTCGTATATACGGTAAGTATAAGTACTCTGAATCCAAACAAATTTTCAGATATTCTGGAGCAATGGACATTGAAGCCTTCCAATATGTCTGTTTATTATGGTGTCTTGCTTCTGGTTTCATTTCCCCAGGCAATGGGACACCAAAGGATGAGCAAATGTTCGTATGACAGGGATGTTTTTCTATTGAAAGATATTCTGCGAAACAGCACCACTCTGATGGGTAAAGGGCACACAGATGTATCAGCCTCATCAAGAAACAGAATAATTGTGCAGCATGTGTGTGAGATGAATGGGGTCATAATAATCAAAATAATACAACCCAACTCTAATTTTTGCATACCCCAAACATCCAAAGAAGAAAAGAGATCTTCAGTATTTTAGAAGGAAGAGATGGTAAAGTCTATAAAGCCCTTTCCCAACCATCTTTATTGCTTTTCTCTTTTCCCTGGTTGTGATGTGAACAGTTTCTTCAATAATTCAATGCTATTGTCTCCCCTTTCTATTCTGTTCCAGCATGAAAGGAGCAATTTTGTTCAAGAGATTTCTAGCAGGAGAAAAGGAAGACAAAAGTCCTCACTGTAAGTTTTAGGCAACAAATAAAATGCTGAATGAGAAGGTAATTATAGAAAAATCCAAACTGTTCTTCATTATTCAAAGGAGGGTGAGGAGAGTCTCCAAATCCCAATTTAATTTTTCTCATATAGGGAGAACAGACAAAATGTTCTAGCTTCACTAGCTTTGTATATATCTTTTCCATTCTCTTTCCAGCAGTCACCATGTAACAGTTTGAAAAGCTGGAAAACAAACAAAGGAATACAAGGCATTTTTCTGAGTGTTTTAAGGCCTATTTTAAAACCTATTTCAAAAATGGATTGAGGTACATGGTAATAACAAAAACTAACATAATTTTCCTCCTTAGGAAATGATAAATTCTTTTCAAGGTTTTCCACTCTAAATACTTATGTGTCTGATATGTATTATGCATTATTGTTTTCCATATTCCAATTAGCAAAAGAAAATAAAACCAAACAAAAAACAAACACCCCCTCCCTGTACTTTTAGTTTTTGGTCTTGTTGGAAGTGAAAGACTTTGTACTGTCTCTTAGCCTCAGAGTAGGTTTATAAGAGAGTCATTGAGAAAGGGAGACCAGGATACTGACTACCCTTCCTTTACTCTCTGAGGCTATCCCATTGCCTCTTCGGGAAACTTCTTTACTTGCAGTCTAACACCTTTTCTCAACACTATGCCAGCTTTCTCCATCTTGGTAGCATGAAAGCAGGACATACCTCATGTATCTCCATCCATCTTAGCTAGTTAGACTAAATTAGAAGCTCATCTTTACTCTATACTATCTAGAATGGAGTTCCATATAATAAAAAATTCTTAATAGTTTTTTAAAGATAAAAGCTCTGTGTGTAAGTTTGTTTCTGGATAGCATGCCACATGAGATCTGCTGTGCTATGTGCCTTGAGCACTTTGTTTACCAAATAATCCTACAGGCCTATCTAATCAGCTATTCCATTAAATTCAAATTAATTCCAGTAATCCCATATTTAGTTATAGACCTAAATATAGCAGCAAGGTCATTGCTCCCACATATACCTGCCTGTGAGGTAAGACAATCTTCTTAGACCCAACTATACTTCTTTTGGATATGAAGTGAGCTAGTATGAGAACCAGGGTCTTGTAGGAAGTGGTATCCTAGATGTGGAATGACTTCCTGTTCACCTGACACTGAATTTGTTATGTTCTTGCCTTAAACATTAGAGATGTTGTGAGCATCATCCCTTAGAAAAATGGGCACCAGGATTGAAACATCTGCAGTCTGGTTGGTCAGGCTGCCTTGGACCACATATAGGGGCCAGTTTGAATGGACCTATGGGTTGGGAGGAAGGTGGAGTCTCACTGTATATATCCAGGCCATGGTCTGAGGTTTCCATGCTAGTTTTGCCTTGTATTCACCATGCTGAATCACTAAGTAAAGGATGCTGCTCACGACTCTGGGAGTCCTCATTCTTCCCTACTGAACCCAGTATTTTACAGAATTTATGACGTTTGATGCCAAGTAAAGACATCACAAGGAGCCCTGTGGCACAGAGTAGTAAGCTGCAGTACTGCAGTCCAAGCTCTGCTCACAACCTGAATTCAATTCTGGCAGAAGCTGGGTTCAGGTAACCGGCTCAAGATTGACTCAGCCTTCCATCCTTCTGAGGTTGGTAAAATGAGCACCTGGCTGGCTGGGGGTAAAGTGTAGATGACTGGGAAAGGCAATGTCAAACCACCCTGTAAAAAGTCTGCCAAGAAAACATCATCCCCATAACACCACCCCATGGTAACAACTCGGTGCTTGCACAGGGGACCACCTTTACCTTTTTAAAAAAGACATCACACATGCTTTATAAACTGCTTGGATGATCCCTGAAGATTGTGCATTTTTTCCTGTCTTCAGTTGGAATTTTTAATGTTTTTTTCATCATCTATAATATTTTATCCACCTTTCCTTTAAGGGGCTCAGGGCAGCTTGCATTGTTCTCCACTCGTCATTCCACTCTCACAACAACCCTGTGAAATTGTTTAGGCTGAGAAAATACTACTATACTAAGATCAACCAGTAAGCTTCATGGTAGAGTGGGCACTTGTACACCCTCTTTTCCTGTTCCTAAACACTCAAACATTCATGGCCAGAATTTCTTCTTTTTTTCCTAACCCCTGGAAATTTCTTCAAGTGTTCATAAGATTGCATCCTTCATTTTATTTGTCATTTTTCTTTTTGTGTTTTCTCTTTTGAATATTTCCTATTACTTGGGATCAAGAAGTTGCACAGTTATTAAGATGCTGCCTACGTCTCTTTTAGTAAATTATTTGGTCCTTCCAAACATATGACACTGTATTTCCAATTTATGGCTGTAACAGCAAAGTAATACTGTTAGGACTTTTTTTCTGGAAAAGAGGTGCCAGAACTCTCAGGAGGGAATTGAAGGAGAAACACACAGGTGCCCCTCAAAAACTTTTAAACAATTTTTTTTTTATAATTCTGTTTCCACAAAAAGGTTCTGGAACTCCATTCTGCCACGTCCCCCCAGAAAAAAAGCCCTGCTATTAGTTAACATTTAGAACGCTAGACTATTTCACTGAATAATTCTGGATTTTCCCATTTTCTCTTTAATTTTTCTGTCACCAGTTGGCTATGGTCACGTTAGGGGAAAATGTCTCCCAAAAAGAGTTAACACTAAAGCAGCAACAGATGGGAAACACTTATTGCAAACACCCTTGAAAAACTGCAACTGCTTTACAATTGAGAAGGCGTGGAGGGGTCCACAAAACTGCTTCATTAGGCTTATTGAGTGAAAAAGAATGTGCTGCTGATAACGCTGATTGTTGTCCCTTTCCAAAACACTACACTTCTGTGCTAAAAATCTAAGGGCAGATCAGTCCTAACCAGTATTTTTGCTTTTGTTGGCTGGGCTAACAATGAACTGGGTCTTCTACTTAAAGTTATAAACTGGTAAGGTCTCCACATTTAAATAATTGCTCAACATATAGGAGGATATTGCAAAGAGACAGTGTGAGAAGGCTGAATGAAATTCACAAAACAGTTTTGCAAAGTAGACTTCACCAACCTACTGCAACTTCATATGCTAATATGAAGCTAAAATGAAGCTCAGACAGCAATGGCAGGAAAAGCATTGTGAAGTGAAGGAACACAGAGGCATAGATGAAAAAAAAATCTTTGAAGGATCATTGTAAAAGTTAACATTGAGAACCAATGCAGACAAATGCTGTAATTTCCCTCTTCCTGAACTGTCTTGTCAACATACTTGGTGAGCCAAGGCTGGAGTATTAATTTAATATATTTTATCAGTATGTAAATCTAATCTAATATTGCCCATACTGATTGCAAATGGCTATTTGGAGACATGTATTCAATGTTTGCAATGTATTTGAAAAATATAGAATTCCAGCAGCCAACCATTACCTGAATATGTGCCTAGAGTTAACCTGGGGACAAAGCACCAGTCTGTGATGCTTCAAAAATACTCAGTTCAGTCAGTTCTTTATAATGAAATACTCTAAATAAAAAAACGAGTTTGCTAACATGATACTTGTAACTAATTTTAATTCTCTCTGTGGTTCACAATCACTTTTCTGCAATGAACAACCTGGCATCATCTACAAACAACTTGAGATGTTAAAATTGCTTGGCAACAGTCCATACATGAAGTGGGAGTGGGAATTTATGACCATCACATATAACAAAATGTGTAATTATATATGCTTAGAAAATACAGAGGCTTGTTTGTTAGATATTTCATAGACAGATTAAGATGGGTAGCTGTGATAGTCTGTCTGTAGCAGTAGAAAAGAGCAAGAGTCTATTAGCATCTTCAAGACTAAAAAAATGTGGTGGTGTATGTGCTTTCATGAGTCATTGCTCACTTCATCTCAGAATGCTCTCAGAGCCTGGACTAGTTGTAATTTCTTGGAGAAATATAAAAAAATCTGAGACTAAGCCCAGAGACTGTAAACAATTTGCTTGGAAGGCTATGGACTCCCATATATATTTTTGTCTTGACTTGTGACATCTTGTCATGTTGGTCCAGAATGTAGTGAAAAGTTATTTTACTGAAGCTTCTCCTTCAGAAGTGTGATTTTGTTGATGATACATCTACTCAGAGATAGAGGTCAGCCTTTTGGTGGTTCTGCAGTTTCACTAAGAGATTAAGTTTATACCTTGGGATGCTATTAGAATGAGGCTCAAATTTCCTCTGTATCATGTAGCATTTTTACCAACATACTTTGGCATTTCCACTGGCCATGGTTATACACACTGTATTTATATATAGTAATGGTTATACCCTTTGCAATTACATCATGGTTAGATTACTCTTTGAAGTTTGTTAGAAATGTTGTTGCATAGCATAGTTTATAGAAAATGCATCTTGACAGTTTTAAAAGAAATAATTTCCCAGACAAATTTATTGTTTCATATATTTAAAACTGTCAATGTTCTAGATTCAGGGGATATGCTGACAGGCCCACTGACAGCCAGTATGGGCCTTTGATAAAGATCCTTTCTGCTCTCCTTATCACTTATATACAAAGCAAACATTATATTAAAAAAAAAAAAACATGACTAGTCATTGTTTTTATGTAAGAAGATTAAAGGCAAAGAAACAATTTAGTAAAGGGCAGATTCCTCACTAGCAGTTGCTCTGTCCCCAGGCTTCTGCTGTCCTCAGATCAAGCAATCAATTTCCCAGAAGTTGCTGTGCAAGTGCATTTTGATCCATGGCTCCCTCCAATCTCCCTCATAGCTTCCTGTTCTGGTGTTCTGGATATTCAGAAGCTGCAAGGGAGATTGGAGGGAGCTGCATGGTGTCTTTAAGGCTTTTCAATTTTTATTGAATGATTCTGTGATAGTATGTATGAATGTCTGACTAACAAATGGACATTATTTAGCTATATCAATTCAATGTAATATTTATTGCTAGTTTTACACACAGTAATTTGGTTTGTTTCTATTCAAGGAGCAGCTTTCCTCATGGCAGTTGGCAACTCTACTCCAACAAGCTCATGATAGAATATGTGATTCACCAGGGGCTGTGAGCAGCACCATAACCAGATTTTTTTTGGGGAGGGGGAGGGAGATAGAGGGCAGGTTTAGCAGGTGGGGGAGCTTACTTCTGAGGAAACTTGCTAAGAGGATTGGGCTGTACATAGGAATGGAGAAGCTGCTCTTGTTTTGTTTTAACTGAGAAGGGAACACGTGTCTATTCCAAGTCAGGGCTCACAAACAAACATTTATAAGAAACTTCATATTAACTTTATTTGTGGACAAATTGCTTTGGAGGTTTTAAAAAAGTATTTTCTCTTTTAGCTTGGAACAGACAGGAGGGCATAAAGCAAGTAAATTTCTCTCCAGCCTCACCTAACAACCGTTTAGAAATGCTAATGACCTCCCTGGCCATAGACAATGAAATGGTCAGCTCACAACTCCAGCTAGTCAGTTTCTCTCCAACCCAACAACACTTTAGAAATGCTAGTGACCTCCCCAGAGACAATGAAATGACAGTCAGTTCACACCTCCAGGTAGAAGCTAACAGCTAGCAGGGAAATAAAAGCAGCTTTTACCTACAAATTGGGGAGGGAGGAGCAGTTCACTTTTGTGGGCCCCACTGTGGCTATGGGACTGAGTGGGGGGCACTGGCAGGAAGCAACCATACCCAGCTTCTTGAGCCCCCCCGGGCTGCCCTTAGCCAGGGTATTTGGCCTCCTAATATCTTCATCTTGGCAGTCCTGTCTGAAGATAAGGTGACTGGTAACCAGAGCCAAGGAATATTCATGGGATACTTGAACAATTCAGCCAGTTCTTTCCCCTTCCTTTTCAAGGAAGAAGCATGGCAGAAGTCAGGAATACATCACACAGACATATTGGCTCATGTTATATCTTGTTTGATGGCAGGTGGATATTATATTGAAATCCACCTGCACTACATCCAACAATGTCTATGCTTCACAGTTCAGTCTTATGCATGTTTACTCAGAAAACATCCCATGTTATCCAACAGAGCTTACAGTTAAGTGTGTACAGGATTGCTACCTCAGCACATGAAATTCTGAACTGGTTCAAAGAAGCATGTGGGGCAGTAAACATTAACAGAGAATGCGAATATTTCCACTTAAAATTCTATATCTTTGTAGCTGCTTTTTGGCGTTCATGCCACTTCTTGTTTGTGTGCTTAGTTAACTGATCATGTGATTTTGGTGCCAGGGATTCAAGTTACCAGTTTGCACATCATAGGCACTAGGTAAGAAATCTGCATAAATAGGAAGATATATCTTTTGAAGTATCTAACATAGTTTACATTTGTTTAGCCATCATGTGTGTGTTAGTGATTTGTTATCTATTATATTATTATCCTAGGCTTCTTCCAAGTTCTGAGTTCAGGGTGACAGAAATAGTCTCCCCCCATTTTATTGCCCCAATGACCCTGTGAAGTTAGTTGGGTAGATAGTGTTTGACCCTGGTCTCTCAGTGAGCTTCAAGGCTGAATTCAGGTACTTCCTGTCTTTGGCTTTATCTAGGCATGTAGTACTAAGGTGGTAAAGCTAATTATATTACTTCAGAATTCGTCCATTTGATTGTGCCACATATGTAGACTAGATCTTCGTGCACTACTTTATCTAGTACGCTGCACTATCTCCCTTATTATTCTCCCTCCCTTTGGGGAGGGATGGTGGCTCAGTGGTAGAGCATCTGCTTGGTAAGCAGAAGGTCCCAAATTCAATCCCTGGCATCTCCAAAAAAGGGTCCAGGCAAATAGGTGTGAAAAACCTCAGCTTGAGACCCTGGAGAGCTGCTGCCAGTCTGAGAAGACAATACTGGCAGCTTCATATGTCCATATGTCATATTACCTTATAAGCGCTATGAGAGCAGACTCAAATGGCTAATATATATATTTATACCACACAGTAAATAAAATGGCTGCCTAATATGGATGGGCATGAGCTGGCTGATGAACTAAAGTTTGTAACAGAATTTGGTAGTTCATGATTAATGAAGCTATGTTTGTGAACGGAAGAAGTACCACAAACTTTTATGAATTTTGATACAAGTTTGTGAGGAGCAGAAAGCAGAGGTTCAAACCTTTGCTTTCCACTGTTCACAAAAAAAAAAAAACAGTTGAACCATGGGGAGTTCAGCTGTTTGGTTTAAATGGCTGGCAGTCAGTTAAAATCTCTGCTTTCTGCTCCCCACGAAAAGCTGTGAAGGGGGTTAAACTTTAAATGGCTCACAAAGTGATATGAACTAGTTCACTTTGCAATCTGATGAACCACAAACCATGAAGTGAACTGCAAAAATGCAATTCGTGCCCATCCCTAGTGCTTAAAAGCTTAAGAACAAAAGAGAAGCCATATTGAATCAGGCCAATGGCTCATCCAGTTCAACACTTTGGGTCACACAGTGACCAAAACCCAGGTGCCATCAGGGGGTCCACCAGCAGAACTCCAGAAGACTTCCCACTGTTGCCCCCCAAGCACCAAGAATACAGAGCATCACTGCTTCAGACATAGTGTTCTATCTATATCTTGTGGCTAATAGCCACTGATGGACCTTTGTTTCACATGTTTATTCATTCTCCTCTTGAAGCTTATGCTTGTAGCCACAACCACTTCTTAGGCAGTGAATTCCATGTGTTAATTACTCAAGATAAAGAAGCATTTTCTTTTATCTGTTCTAAGTTTACTGCTCATTAACTGCATTGAGTGCTCACAAGTTCTTTCTCTGCCTTCTCTATCCCATGCACTATTTTGTAAACCTCTATCATGTCACATCACAATCATCATTTCTCCAAGTTACCTCTGTTTCCTTGGCATTCTTGGTCTGTTGTGCTCTGTGATTTTTAAACCATCCTTCTGCTGGAGGCATCCCTGTGGTGCTTAGATAAGGAGCCACACATTTAATCATAACTCAGAAGAACTACAGCTTTACAAAGCAAGGCAAAAGTTTCTTTCCAAATCACTCAGAGAAAGTGCTGTCATTTTTCCAGGAGCTCAAAGAAAATAAAAAATCCCCTTTAAAGAACTCAGCAGTTTTTTTTATCTTGTAGAAACTGCTGAAGGAAAATCATTTTCTGGCCTCAGAAGATCTAACATGAACAATGATTCCACTATACAAAGAGATTTTACTTGCAGCAACATTGGTATGTCAATATTTTATCCACAATGCAAATATTTTGTTTTGCACTACAGGGAAGGGCAGAGTGTGCAGGAAAAACATGCATTTTTATAAAAGCAGACATGTATATACATACTAGGAAAGGGCACACTTTGCAATATACATTTTTTTCCCAGAGGTACAATCAAGTTTTATGCAAGCAAATTCATTAAATGCAGATTCCTTATCTCACACTGACATTGCTAATCCTTGGGAGCATCATTTGGACTCAACCACAGACTGCGCATATCTTGGGTACACCCTTATACCTTAATACATCTTTTACCTCAATCCTCTAACTGAGAATCTCATAAATCCAGCTTTATATTTACAGCCTAAATTATGAAGTCTTTGCTGATGATTTTTTTGCTTATTGCACTTGTGCATTAGAACCTCTACTGCACCTGCCCCTAAATATGTTCTACCTTTACTCAAAGGTCAAGAAAATGAACAAGGATTAACTGATTTAGGCCTATCACAACCAGCATAATATAACGGTTGTTCACTTTTGAGACCAGTCCAGATTCAAGGGTTAATGAAAGAGCTCTGGCCTCACACACATTTTGTTTCTACATACAAACTCACTCCAGCTTTTGGCTAGTGTTTTAGCAAGCAACTGAAAGGCAGAAACAATTTACTTCTCACAATCAGAAGGCTGTACAAGTTTCTCCATTAAATCTGGGCCAAATTACACATTACAGCAGACATGTGCGCAATCAGTGGCTGCCACCATAATTTTATTTGTTTGTCTGTTTATTGGATTTTTATCCCACCCATCCCACCAAAGCAGACTCAGGGCAGGGACAAACAAAATATAATAAAACATATTATAAAACATATTATAAAATATAAAAATTCTCAATATAAAACCATATGTATAAGCACAGGGTTTTTTGTAGAAAAAGTCCAGCAGGAACTCATTTGCATATTAGGTCACACTGCCTGACATCACCATTGTTTCAAAAAGGGCTTTTTGTAGAAAAAGGCTAACAGGAACTAATTTGCATATTAGGCCACACCCCTGATGCCAAGCCAGCTGGAACTGCATTCCTGATAAAAAAAAGCCCAGTATAAGCAGTTTAAAACAGCAAGGTGACGATAATTCCTTAAGTCTCCTCACTAATATTCTAATTCCAGTGTTGTAATTTTAGAGGCCTATTTAGCCTTTTAAAATTTCTAAAATGCCCAAGTCTGATTGAACCTACATTGCTGCAGCAGGTGATCTTGTTTCTGTTTCAACACTTGAAAAGGCATGGGGATGGAAGATAAGATCATTTGGAGCCACCATAGCATGAACTTTCCAGCAGTTTTTAAATGGCTTTATTGTCCTCTAAAATAGCATCGATGGTGACAGGTTGGACCTTTGGTCACCGTAAAATCTTTCACAAACTTAGAGTGCTCTCAAAGAAATCCAGCTGGACTTTTTCAAGTAAGATGTAGTTGAGCTAGAAGTACAAGGAAAACATTAAACATGGGTTTCTATTGGGTCTACATCTGTCAAGTCAGTTATTGTGTTGGATTACTTGCAGGTTAGCACTGATCTGCCATAAACCAACACTGTAAATCAAACCCACATCCTATTAGCTCTAGAGGTTCAGCCTCACCACTGCTGAAATGGACTCTATTGATATTCCTTGTTTTGCTACAAACAGCCAACTCAAAAGAAACAAAAATTCTAAGGGCAATTTGCCATTCTCACACCTCTCTGAAGAGCCAGTGCAAATAAAGGGGGAGGGGGGAGGAATCCAGCCCCAGAATGTTTTTTATTGCTCTCCCATCCATTTGCACCTACTCAATGTTTGAATTGACTACAGCACACCTGTGCTGTATACTGTGCCATTGTTGTGACTGTAGAAGTTTTCAACACAGTTCATTCCCATGAAGTCAATGTGAACACACTTAGTATAAACAATCCCTCTTGTCAGCATTGTGCTCTGCTCTGTGTTTGTGTAACTATTGTTAGAATGGCTCTCTGCTTCTCAGTTCCCTTAGGAGAGAAGAATTCAGAGTGAATCAGTCTTTCTTTTATCACGATAATTTGCAGAAAGATCAAAGTTTAGTTATCATCTGAATATAAATATCACAGTATTATAAATCTGGCACATCAGAATGGAACATGTTATCTTTTCAGCACTGCAAAGTGTTTTTTTTAACATGATGTGACATTTTGGTAACATTTGAGGACATTTTTGAAAAATGATCTATTTTTCAAACAATCTGCCTTATCCTTCTTTGGTAAATAAACTGTTGTACATTCCCTTTCCTAATGTTAATAGTAAGCTTGCCTCTCAGTTTTAGATTCTGATTCAGCCACATTTTAAATGATCTTTTTCAGGATCTTTCCCAAGGCAGAAGAGTTTATCATGAGCAATGGAGATACAGTAAATGTGGCAGTCATGCTAGTTCTACATCTTCAGAAATTACTAAGGTAACAGAACGAAAGTCAGAGCTGGCAAGTACCATATAGGTTATAGACATCGGGTATCTATGTGAAAAATGAAAAGTTAAAATCTGTTAAAATGGTTATGTTCTGTGGGAACACAAAGGCAATATGGTTTCAATTTAAGTCTGGGAATCAATTTAACTGTTCTGATGACCAAATTTGAAGCTCCACAGTCTTCTCAAGAGGTACAAACAGCTGGTTATCTAAGCATGAACCAAAATGCAGCTGGTACAAGTTACTTCATTCATCTGAAGCCAACAAGGCTATGCAGATTTCTCTAAAATCAGAAAGGGACCCTGACTCTCCAATCCAGTATTGTTTCCTGATTTTCTTTAATTCTTGACAACAGATCAAAATTGGGTAGGGATCTGCAGCTTCTCCACCTTTTCTGTACTGAAAGTGATCAGCTGGCAAGTACCATATGTGGACATTAAAGCCAAGGCTAGGAAATGGCAGAAAAAACAGATCAAATTTCTGCTTTAGAGACAAGAAATTGTAATCACATTTCTAATACTGGACATTTCTAATTGAACAGAATAATAAGAAAAGAAGAAAACAATTCAAAGAAGAATAATAAGAAAAGAAGAAATCAAACTTCAGACAAATTAAACTGAACAATAGGACCTATTTAATCATTATTTATCTAAACCAGATTGGGAGTTCCACATACAGAAGTCCCAAGTATTTTGTTAAATACATATGTACAGGACCCTAGTTCAGAAGAGGATGGGGGCGGGCAGTTAAGCTTCCCTTCTTGCAACATTTTCCCAACCTGCCATGGCCTTGGAGTACTTCTGTTATTATGATACTTGAGTACATCTCCCTGTGAACAAATAGCAACTCTTCAGAGCCACCTCTCCCTTGTTCCCAATCTGAATTGGAACCCTACATGTCTGCTATTTTTTTTTTTTAAAATCCTTGGCAGCTCTATACACAGAATTCACAGTGTCTTGTATGCTTTGGCCAAGAGACTTTGTTCGGGTTTCCTCCTTTCAGTTCTCTTCTCCTGTTTTTAAGTAGACTCAGGGAAAGCACATATTCAGAAAAACATGAAATTGCACAGCACACCAGGTCTTTAACCTGGCAGAAAGGGAAGCAGCGAAACAACAGGTAACAGAGAGCATGAGCGTCAGGCCCACTTCTTATATCTGGGGAATCATGGAGATCAGGGAATTGTCTTACCCAAGTTAGTATTGCCAACTCCAGGTTGAAAAATTCATGGAGCAGGATCAGGACTGGTTACAGGTTTTAATGGGACCTGAGCAAAACAATATACCCCTTTGGTGCAGCCCCTTTCTCCATGTTTGGATACACAATATCTTAGATGAATGGTGTGTTCTTCCTCTGAAACTTTAAAGTGTCATGTACTACAGTTGGAGAGGGACATCTCTACTATTCATTTTATCTGACACTTATATGTCATTGGAAAGGAGATGATGATCTTATGGATCACCCAATCCCCGCTAGTGCAGGGCTCTGGTCAATGTACAGTAACAATAAAAACAGCAAATAAAATAAAACATTCATATAACATTAGTATCACAAATCTAAAAGATTCAGATGGCAAGTTCTAAGTATTTCCATTTGCAGACTGCTGACCACATTGCAAATAGGTGGAATGAGGGGCAGGGCAAGCACAGAGAACAAAAGAGGGTGCCAGCCAAGATGGCAATCACCACTGTCCTCAACCAAAAGCCTGGCAGAACATCTCTGCCTTACAGGCTCTGTGGAATTGTATAAGATCCCACAGGGTCCTGATGGTGTTCAGCAGAAAGTTCCACCAGTTTGGGGCCAGGACCGAAAAGGCACTGGCTGAGGACAGCCATATGTCTTTGGGGCCGGGAACCACCAGCAAATTGTTATATAAGGAGCATAACATTCTTCTGGGGACATTATGGAGGAGATGGTCCCATAGATATATTGGTCTCTGACCCCTCAAAGCTTTAAGCATCAACACCAGAACCTTGATCTTGACTTGGTACTCCACTTACATAATGCCTTGAAAAGCAATTTGTTCTCTAACAAACAACTTAAAAGAAAATATGTATTTCCAGCTTGCAATCCTTCTCACAATACTTTTTTTAAAAAACATCTATTTGATTCTAATAGCTTTTACAGGTAAAAACATTAGAATTGCAGTTTACATAGTTATTGACTCTAGAACAAAACGGGATAAATCTGCAAAGAATTTATGATGACTCCCCTGACGACTGGAGACCATAGGCAGAAGAACAAAAGCTGGGAGCAGGCTGAGACCACCGACGAGGCGAGGTGTGAGTGGAGGTTGTTTGGTGGAGAGGGAGAGGGTGAGACTGATTACAAATCCAACTTGCAGTTCTGGGTCCCTGGGGCGGTGGCTGCGAGGTGGCAGGGACATGGGGGGGGCTAGTACCTCCCTGGGCCCCTGGTGCTGAGCGGAGGCTGCCTCGGGTTCTCAGACTGCATGATCCCCTTCCCTCGTTACTCCGCCACCACCCTCCAACAATAACAGCTATGCTCTCACACTGCTTAAGAATAAGAACTGAACTCTCTGCTTTTTGCTTGCCTTGCACCTTAAGAATAAGAACTGAACTCTCTGCTTTTTGCTTGCCTTGCACCTTCTGGACACGACCGCACTTTAACAACATAAGAGAAGAACTCTGTATTTCATTGCACCGTCACTTTGTAAACAACTGCACCTTTGCCCTTTAATTCTATTGTTCTTAACTACCAATTTTTGTAAAACTAGATAATTAATTATTTATTGGTCTTTTAACAAGTTTTTTGATTAGCTATGTTGTTATATTGCTGGCAAATTAATAACAGATGAGGATAGGGGTAGAGGTTTTAATTAAGGAGCCAAGGGATTTATTAGTTTATTAATCTTAGCTAAGGAGTTAGTGGGGGGTTGGTTGAGGGACTTAAATTTGAGAATTAATAGATTGGTAGTTGGCATTATTGATAGATCAGAACATAAGAACTAAAAGAAGTCAGAGGTATTGTTACTACCAGCTGTGGAGCTGGTGCCCACCGGGAGTCGATGACTGGCCTGGAGATTCCGGTACTCCTGGGGAGGGGAAGATACGACGGTGGGAACAGGCAGATTTATAGGCGAAGGGGGCCGAGACGTAGTGGTGCTCGGCCACCTTCCAGCCTGTGTCCCATCCCGATGGTGACAGGTAGTGTGGCCAGACGAATGTACTCGCCTCCGTCACTGGTGTTATGTAATGCCAGGTCCATTAATAACAAGACCATGATCCTTCGGGATTTCCTGCTGGAGCAGGATGAGGACCTGGCTTGCGTGACCGAGACCTGGGTGCGGGATGGGGAGACTGTGGCTCTCTCCCAGATGGCCCCCCCAGGATACTCGGTCTTTCACCAGTCCCGGACTAGCGGGTGGGGGGGAGGAGTGGCATTGCTCATACGAGAAGCTTACTCCTTCAGGGCTCTCCCGGCCCTGGAGATTCCAGGCGTGGAATGTGCCGGCCTGATGTGGGACGTTGGGGAGGGGTTGGCGATCTGGCTGGTGTACCGACCACCTAACGCACCAGCTAGCGCCTTACCATCCCTGATGGAGGCGGCGGTGGGCTGGGCGTTGGAGTACCCTAGGCTACTGATCTTGGGTGACTTCAACGTCCATGCCGACGATGCGGCTTCCAGTCAGGCGTTGGACCTAGGGCGTTTTCGCACTGACCTTAATCAGCAGCAATGCCCCTTTTCACCGCGCAGGATCTGTGCGGATTTCGCACCAATTGCTGCGGAGCACCCGGAAGAGCCGCAAAGTCCCGCGGCTTTTGCGGCGCAAATGGAAACCACCCAAAACCAGTTTCCATTTGCGCTGCAAAAGCCGCGGGACTTTGCGGCTCTTCCGGGTGCTCCGCGGCAATTGGTGCGAAATCCACGCAGATCCTGCGCGGTGAAGAGGGGCATCGCTGCCGATTAAGGTCAGTGCGAAAACGCCCCTAGTGTCATCCATGGCGACACTGGGACTCTCCCAGGTTGTTACAATGTCCACTCATCAGGCGGGACACATGTTAGACCTGGTCTTCGTGGTGGGAGTTTTAGTGGACGATATTGCTACTATAGCAGTGCCATGGTCGGATCACTATGCCCTCAAGGCTCGTGTGGATGTGTCACCCCAAGCCTGTTTAGGCGGAGAGTGTATTTTAGCTCGCCCGCGGAGCCTGATGGACCCAGAACAGTTCCTAACGGCTCTACGGGATTCCTGGCCCACTGGCGATTCCCTGGATGACCTGGCAGAGTCCTGGAACAATGGACTCTCTAGGGCCATTGAGGAGGTCGCATCTAGGCACCCTCTGCGTCCCCGTTCGAAGCTGTCACCTTGGTTTAACCAGGGGCTGTGGCAACAAAAACGTGGACTCAGACGACTAGAGAGACAATGGCGGCGTACTCAAGACGAAGCGATTCAAACATCCTATAGAGAGAGTTTGAAATCCTATGAGATGGCAATCAAAGCCGCAAAGAAAACATACTTTGCGACTAAGATTGCGTCCGCAACTTCGCGCCCGGCACAATTGTTTGATATAATTCAGAATCTTACGACACTGCCACAAGGCAGACCAAATTCTATTGAATTGGAGATTGGCTGTGAGGCTTTTGCGAAATTTTTTGCGGACAAGATCACGTCACTTTGCCCCGACCCCCTGGCCATATTTGAGGCAGCTAGTGAAACCGAGGCTCCGGGCCTGTCTTCGGATTGTGTTCTGGATGGCTTCGGTCCTCTCAGCCTGGAGGAAGTTGACAGGATTCTCTTATCTGCACCCCCAACAACTTGTAATTTGGACCCTTGCCCCTCCTGGCTTATTAAATCTTGTCAGAGGGAGCTTAGATATCCTGTACGGGATATCATAAATAGATCCCTGATGGAAGGGCATTTTCCAACACCGCTCAAAGAGGCAGTGGTCCGCCCCCTCTTAAAGAAACCATCTTTAGACCCGGCCCAATTGGCACACTATCGGCCGGTCTCAAATTTGCCCTTTTTGGGCAAACTTATTGAGAGGGCAGTGCCGATGCAGCTGCAGACTTTCCTGGAGGATGCTTCCATCCTTGACCCATTTCAGTCCGGCTTCCGCCCGGGACATGGGACGGAGACGGTGCTGGTCGCCCTAGTGGATGACCTTCAACGGCATCTGGATCGGGGCGGCTCGGCGGTGCTGATGCTGTTAGACCTGTCGGCTGCGTTCGACACGGTCGACCATCGGCTACTGAAGGGTCGCCTCGCCGACGCAGGGATTCAGGGGTTGGCTTTACAGTGGCTTTCCTCTTTCCTTGAAGGTCGGGGACAAAGGGTCGCAGTTGGGGGGGAGCTGTCCCGGAGGTGCACACTTGACTGTGGTGTGCCCCAAGGGGCGGTTCTCTCCCCGATGTTATTTAACATCTATATGCGACCTCTTGCCCAGATTGCCCGAAGGTACGGGCTAGGGTGTCATCAGTATGCTGATGACACCCAGCTCTACCTACTGATGGACGGCCAGCCGACCTGCGTCCCGGAAAATCTAGATCGGGCACTATATGCCGTGGCTGAATGGCTCAGACTGAGCGGGCTGAAGCTTAACCCTGCGAAGACAGAGGTCCTTTGCTTGGGTCGCCGCGGCCCGGAAAGGGGAATCCCCCTACCAGCCTTTGATGGTGCGCCGCTGATAGCGGCGGACAGGGTCAGGAGCTTGGGGGTGCTGTTGGAGCCTTCCTTAAAGATGGAGGCTCAGATAGCAGCCGCTGCCAAGTCCGCGTTTTTTCACCTTAGGCGGGCAAGGCAGTTGGCCCCCTTTTTGGAGCGCGACGACCTAGCAACAGTGATCCATGCCACGGTCACCTCGAGGTTAGACTACTGTAATGCCCTCTACATGGGGCTGCCCCTGTCCCAAACTCGGAAATTGCAGCTGGTGCAGAATGTCGCGGCCCGGCTGTTATTGGGTCTCCCAAAGTGGGAACACATTCAGCCGGGTCTTCGGACCCTGCACTGGCTTCCAGTAATATACCGAGTTCGGTACAAGGTGCTGGTTATCACCTTTAAAGCCCTATATGGCTTGGGACCTGTCTACCTGAAGGACCGTCTTTCCCCGCACGTTCCCCAGAGAGTACTGAGGTCGGGAACACAAAATCTCCTTACTATCCCTGGGCCGAAGGAAGCCCGTTTGAAATCCACCAGAGAAAGGGCTTTCTCTGTTATGGCCCCTACATGGTGGAATCAGCTGCCGGAAGAGGTGAGGGCCCTGCGGGACCTTGTACAGTTCCGCAGGGCCTGTAAGACGACCCTCTTCTGGCTAGCCTATACCTAGCTTGAGAATTTTAATGTAACTTGCCGGATTTTCTTTTATATATAGTTGAAATATTTATTAATATTTATTGATAACCATGGTTTTATCCGTTTTTATCTGTTTTAAATGTTGATCCCTTTATATGTTTAAGTACTGTAATTTTGTTGGATCTATCACTGGAAGCCGCCCTGAGCCACTTGTGGGAAGGGCGGGATATAAATCCCAAATAAATAAATAAATAAATAAATAAATAAATAAATAAATAAATAAACGGCATCTGGATTGGGGCGGCTCGGCGGTGCTGATGTTGTTGGACCTGTTGGCTGCGTTCGACATGGTCGACCATCGGTTACTGACCTGCTGCCTCGCCAACGCGGGGATTCAGGGGTTGGCTTTACAGTGGCTTTCCTCTTTCCTTGAAGGTCGGGGACAAAGGGTCGCGATTGGGGGTGAGCTATCCCGAAGGCGCATGCTTGATTGCGGAGTGCCTCAGGGGGCGGTTCTCTCCCCGATGTTATTCAACATCTATATGCGTCTCCTTGCCCAGAGTGCCCGAAGGTATGGGCTGGCTTGTCACCAGTATGCTGATGACACACAGCTCTATCTACTTATGGATGGCCGACCGGTCTCCGCCCCAGAAAATCTAGACCGGGCATTATAGGAAGTGGCTGGGTGGCTCAGACTGAGCGGGCTGAAGCTAAATCCGGCAAAAACAGAGGTCCTTTGCTTGGGTCGTCGGGGTCCGGGGAGGGAAATCCCCCTACCAGTTTTTGAGGGTGCGCCGCTGATAGCGGCGGACAAGGTCAAAAGCCTGGGGGTACGATTGGAGTCCTCCTTAACTATGGAGGCTCAGATAGCAGCCACTGCCAAGTCCGCATTTTTTCATCTTAGGCGGGCAAGGCAGTTGGCCCCCTTCCTGGAGCGCGACGATCTAGCAACAGTGATCCATGCCACGGTCACCTCGAGGTTGGACTACTGCATGCTCTCTACATGGGGCTGCCTTTGTGCTGAACTCGAAAGCTGCAGCTAGTGCAGAATGCCACGGCCCGGCTGCTGTTAGGACTCCCAAGAAGGGAGCACATCTGGCCAGGGCTCCGGGATCTGCACTGGCTGCCAATAGCTTACCGAGTCCGGTACAAGGTGCTGGTTATTACCTTTAAAGCCCTATATGGCCTAGGACCTGCCTACCTGAAGGACCGTCTCTCCCCACATGTTCCCCAGAGAGTACTGAGATCGGGAACTCAAAATCTCCTAGTTATCCCCGGGCCAAAAGAAGCCTGCTTAAAATCTACAAGGGACCGGGCCTTTTCTGTTACGGCCCCCTCCTGGTGGAACCAGCTGCTGGAAGAGGTGAGGGCCTGCGAGACCTCGCCCAGTTCCGCAGGGCCTGTAAGACAACCCTCTTCCGGCTGGCCTATGACTAGCTGGTACAAGAAACTGAGTGTAGTTACACTAGATGTCTGCTGTCCCTAATGTTTTAAATGGTTTAAATGTATTAATTAAAATTTTAAATGTATTCATTATTTTAACTGTTTTTATGCTTAAATTCTATTTATGTCAAATTCTTATGTTGTGAGCCGCCCTGAGCCACTTGTTGGGAAGGGCGGGATATAAATCATAACATAAATAAATAAATAAAGTTAAACAATACAATTTTTGTTTATAACCAGATATCCCCTTCCATTCTTTGCACATGAAGAGCAGAGTCCAGTAAATGCATTAAAATTCCCTCTGCCATATTATTTGTCCTCACTTCCACTTTCCTGGGTTGCTGTGTGCCAAATGGGAATCCTCTGCTCCAATGCATCACTATAAATGTCTCTCTTTTTTCATCTGAGTATGAAATAGGCTTTGCTCACAGAAGAATGTTGTTATTTTTTTGGATGGATGGCCCCTTTGATTTACATCTTTCAATAATACAATTTTTATTAGTTTTAAGTAGAAAAAAAGACATAGTAGGGAAATACAGAAAGAAAAAAGGGGGGTACAACAGAGAAATAGGAGAAAAACAGAAAATATTTCAGTTACATTTCTACAACAACAACAAAATACCAAATTTCTTCTACCTGCAAGTCTTTGAGTTTTAACCAAATATTACCATCAATTTCTACAGTCCTTTTATAGCTTTTTAAACATTTATACAATTCTAATACCTATGGTATAAATCTAAGTTATTTATCTTTGATGCAACAAGGATCAAATCACTTATCGAAAAAGAAAGAAAAGCAAAGAGAAAAACAAGAGAACTAAACTAACTGAATAGTTTTAAAAATATTAGAAGTAAGCATATACAGGTAAGATGAATATACACTCTTTATCTATAAAACTAATTTATTTGCTTCCAACAGGAGTTGAAATTAAGAGCACAATACAAACCAATTCCAAAGTTGGAGATCAAGAGCAGATCTTGGATATCATATAATATCTATAATCTCTTCATTAACGTGAGTTCAACATAACCAACTATTTGTGTAAGTTAATTATTAATTAATTATTCAGAAATTATTTAGAAGCTTTTGGAGAGACTATCTCCAACTGTCATATTACTTTATAAAGAGGAGGCTTGATAAACCATAACGACCCCATCCCCCATACATATTTATTTTTGCCTAGGGAGAATATAAACCAATTCCAAAGTCAGAGATCAGGAACAGATCTTTGACATCATATAATATCTACATTTTCTTCATTAATGTAAGTTGAACATAACCAACTATTTGTGTGAGTTAATTATTAATTAATTATTCAGAAATTATTTAAAAACTTTAAGGAGGCTTGATTAACCATAATGACCCCATCCCCCATAAATATTTATTTTTGCCTAAGGAGAAAGTAATGCAGTCTCTACAACACAGTGTCTACTGGGTTACTCTGCTTGTATTATAAAGTATAAAACCTCCAGATTATAAAGTTTCAGCTTCCAGTTCAAAATAACATATCAGTTCCATTATGTTGTACCGTTGGTGACCAAATATAAAGACATAGTTTATAATCCCTTCTCTTTAAAGGCTTTCCAAGTTTTGATTTTTTTGAAGCAGTATATAGCGTTTTCCCTCGACACACTCATCTGTTTTGCTGGGAATGATAAGGTTCACACACTGTCACTTTCTCTTGCAACAGCTTTAATAAGTCACGATTTCCACTCTTCTTTTAAAACTGCTTAGGTTGTCTCCATCTTGATTTCATACAGCACATTTCCAGGCTGCTGTTTATTCACTTTCTCCAACTCATTTGACACCTCCGGGATCTCTCAACATTCCTGCTCATGTAGATTTTCAATTTCACTGTACTTCAGAAGAAAGTTTTCTACCCGCTTTTTTATTAACTCTGCTAAAAAGACCGATTCCATGCTTTATAGAAGATATGGTAGCAAAAAAAATCTTTTTTATCATTCGCTTCATTTTGCCAAATCATCTTTCCACAGAATTACTCAGTCCAATAGCAAAAGTCAATAAATAGCTCAGAGTCCCAGTTAGTTTATCCTCCAGCTCTCCTCCTGCCGTGTGCTTTTCCCTTACATTCCAGTTCAAATCACATCAGTTTCGCTCCCCCATAATCAAATTGTCTTAGAAAAATATTCAGCTTTTATTCAGACTGTATTATAATATGTTAATGTTCCAATTGTAGCTTATTTAATTATAAACCAAATCAATTTGTATTCAGTCCAATTAAAAATGCCAGAGAAAAAGATGCCAGTTTTCAAGTTTGTTCCTTTCCTTTTGAAAGCCTCTCTTGTGGCGGAGGGGGAAATCGTCCTCCTCCCCCTCCTTGTGAACAGTCCCATTTGGTTTTACGATAGGAATTCCATTAGTCGGTTAGATTGTAAAGTAAGCTTACTTGCATGGTAGAGTTTCAACAATTGCAGTAGAAAAGAAGATGCTTAGAAAAGTTGCTAAGACGAAGGAAAAGTCGAGCATTCACCTCTTGTTGCCATCATGGCAATCGGTGCGGAGGAACATCGGAGCGACAGGAGACTCAGGGGCAGACTGCCGTCGTTCTCCCCAGCTCCTGTCAAGCTCGTTTCTGTCAGGGAATCTCCTTGCCAGGGCCCCCCTGGGAGTACCACTGTTTTGGCACCACTCCAACCGCCCAATTCAGAAGGCCGCTAGAGACAAGCTCTGCAGACCCCACCAAAGACGAAGTGCTGAAACCCGGAAACTCCATATCATCTTTCAATGAACTCACCCCATCCCTGCAAAACAGCCCAAAGCTCTGCTCTGGTTTGGTTCCATGTTACTTGCTACAGGAAGACTCAAGAATAGCTGCAAGGACTCAGACTGGAATGGTAGAGTCTGGAGATCTTACAGAATTACTTGCTATATCGTATGAAAGGCAGAAAGTAGAAGCTGCTGCTGCTGTGCATCCACCCCTTCTTTCCAACCACTGTTGACCACTCCCACCCCCGTGGCAAACGTAAGCCCCTCCCAGCTTCCTACTTTATGTGCAGCTCATGAGGGGACAATGGTTGGCAAAGTGGGTAGGCTAAGGCACAAAAAGGACTGGGACATGTGCTTCAGAGCCTGCAGGATCAACTGCTTTGTGCATCAAGCAGATTGCAAAGGGAAAGCTGGGGGAGGGGGGAGAGGGAGACTCCTTTCCTCATTAGCAAAAGTTGTTTCCAGTTACCTTTTCACTCCTCTTTTTCCAACCACCTTTGCACTCAACAAAAACAAAGCCCCCTAAAAGCTCTTACCTTATATGCTGATGCTGAGGTGAATTGATGGCTGCCTGGCACAAGCTAGCAGGCTAATGCCCAAAAAGTACTGGGCCACATGCTTCAAAGCCTGCAGGAGCTTCAGCAACAAGCAAATTGCAAAGGGAAAGCTGGGAACGGGGTTGAAGGGAAACTATTCCCTCATTGGCAAAGCCAGGGAGGGACGGAGGAGGAGGAGGCTCCCACCCTCGCTGGCAGAAGCTGCAATTGGAGGGGGCCCCTTGACAGCTTTCATTGGTTAGCAACTGACTAAACTGTATTTTGACACTGGGCCCATGCAAGATATGATCCATAGTCCAAAGCAACTGTTTTCTCCAGAGTTACTGATCCCTAGAGTCTGGAGATCAATTGTAATTCCCAAAGATATCCAGCTCTCACCTGGAGGTTGGCAAATCTAGTCGAGGGATTTCAACCCACATCTTTCTAGTCCAGGGTCAGAACCAAACTACTTATTGAAATACCCATGATTTGGACATCAACAAATCAGGGCCATAGCCAGAAGAGGGGCACATCGGGCTCTACCCTCTTTGATTCTGCAGTGCTCCACCCCAGCAGTGGTGGACATGCCTTCCAGGAACCATGATCACATCTGAAGGTGCCATGGTGCTTCCAGCTCCCCCTGACCACTGCGCACCAGAGAGACCTAGAGCAGAAGGTGCCAAGGGCAGCCTGAGAACACCAGCCTCCCTATGTGCCAGCCCACCCCACTGCTTCTTCCTTCTGTTGGCCTGCATCCAAGGGCCTGCCATGGTCAACCCCCACTGCTTCTTCCTTCTGTTGACCAGGAACACACATCTCCTTCCTGGGAGAACCCCCCGCAGTGGCTTCTGAGTGGGAGGCATGCCAGCCTATTCACCCTCACCCCTCATCCATGTCCATCCCAACTCAGTCTCGGGCAAGCAAACTGACAATCCAAGGCCAAGCTCCACCCCCCTGGCTTGTTCAACCTTTCTTGGCTGCTTGCAGCTGCTGCAAAGCCACCATTAAAAAAGCCTGGACTTGGGGAGAGGAGAGTACAGGCTGGAGAGAGCCCAGTTTGATGGGGCTGGGAGCAGAGTGGCAAGGCAGAGGCCTTTAAGGGCAGGCTCTGCAAAAGCATTCCCACACTATTTGTTAATCAGGGCTTTTGTTGAGCAGGAACACACAGATTGCAGTTCTGGCTTGCTTGGTGTCAGGGGATGTGGCCTGATATGCAAATGAGTTCCTGCTGGGCTTTTCCTACAAAAAAGCCCTGACTTTAATTAAGTTGGCATCTCTCTGGCACCCCAGTGACCCATCTAGAAAATTTCTGGCTATGGGGTTGTAACAAATGTCCACTAAACTGAAGAGTTAATTCAGTGTTGCATGTAAGGGGCAGGAGTAGATGAACCTAAGAATAAACTGGGCATATCTCTTTACAGATATGATATCTGAACACAGCCATAAAATGTAGACTCCATATTATAGGAGTAATAGAATACTGTTAGCAAGGATTCAAGTGCCTAGTTCAAGAAACTGGTTTGCAGCCATATATAACAATCCATTTTATTACTCATGAACATTTCAGTAAGAGCTTAAAATAATAAAAAGTGTCATTTAGTATGAGAATCCAGGAATGAAAGCATCCTGTCCAGCCGCCCTGAGCCTGCTTCGGCGGGGAGGGCGGGGTATAAATAAAAACTTATTATTATTACTATATTTTTCTAACATATTGGCTGGAACTCCTTATAGAATGGTGGCATTCTTAAACATATATCTTGTTATTTACAGCACAGCCAAAATTTTATTCTGCATCTGCTGTGATCAGATTTTTGGAAGCCAAACAAAGAGTGAGGAGGAGCATTCTACATTTATTTCTAAAATCTTTTGCTTTTGCTCCTCCCAGTGTTATTTCAGCATTTTTGTCCTGTGTGCTACAAGCAGTCTGGTCCTTCCTTTCCATTGGTGGAAGGCACTGATCAGCCCCAAGACCAACCTTTGTCTGTGGACAAAGGAACATCAGGTGCTATGCACGAATGGCTACAGTATGTTGCTAATGTCACCAAATAAGGAGGGCAGCACCTGTACCCCTCTCATGCAGAATTACAGACTATTCTAATCCTCAAGGCATTTATTATAAACTAGTTATTACAAGCTATTATAAGATATCACAACAAATGACCTAAATTGAGCTACTTTTGTCATGATCTTCAACATTTCCAAGAACAGCCCTGAAGTGTTATGTATCTGTATTGAATGTGAAATGGCAGCTCTTCGAACTCTAAACCATAAAGACTATAACGAGCTCCACATTTGATGAGAAACTAAAGCGCTACTTTAGGCAAAGTATTGCATTCTCCCAGTGGAATCTGACAGTTCCCCCCTCCCCCCCCCGATGCCTTATCAATATATCTAATTTTGAACATGGCTCCAGAATGCAGATGAAAAATCTCAAACCATGGGGCCATGCACAGAGCAGGGAAATTTTCTTCTACAGACTTAGTGGCACCTCCAGGTTTTCAGAAAAATCAAAGAAGTAAATAAAAGTGATGGGAGCTGTTCAAATATCCCCATAATAAAGAAAGCCAACTGAGATCTGTAAAGAAAGCCAACAAGAGCCTGGACTTAGGTGAGTCTGGCAGGACAGTGGTAAAGAAAGGGATGGGGATGGGGGAGAGAAAAGGATGGGAAGATAAAGTGAATGTGTAAAACAAGACAGGGAAAAACAGTGGATAAAAGGTTGGAGGAAGAGCAAATATATGTGTGGATAACTGGGGGAGGAGAGAAAGTGGAGGAAAGGCTAGGGAGAAAGAGAAGGTGGCACCAATGTGGAGGCTGGCATTTTCTTCCCCCATTAATCTTGCAGGCCTCCATGTTGTCAAAAACTATTTGGGGAACTTCTAACAAATATTTTGTATGAAAAAGTTTCAGAAACTTAAGTCCAAAGTATTATAGAATTAATTCTCATCCTATAACTTACCAAGATTTGCAAACCTTTTAAGTATTCCTGCTTAACCCTGAATAAGAGCTCACTGAGTTCAATCTTATAAATCGAGAGCAGTGTTGTTATTAATAGGCAGGGCATACATTCTTCTAGCATTGATTACAGCTTGGCTGCCTGCTTCCCATTCACATTGGATACAAACACTGAATAATGAGGAAGCTCATTAAACATGATTTATACCAACCTGTGTAATGCTAGAAGCACCCTGGCTTGAAACAACTTAATTTGTTTGTAATAATGATTGTCTGAAAGACTAGCAATTACTGTGGCAGGACACTTATAGGGAAGGAAAAAGGAAAGGTCCCCTGTGCAAGCACCAGTCATTTCTGACTCTGGGGTGACGTTGCTTTCACAACATTTTCACGGCAGACTTTTTACAGGGTGGTTTGCCATTGTCTTCCCCAGTCATCTACAGTTTCCTCCCAGCAAGCTGGGTACTCATTTTACCGACCTTGGAAGGATGGAAGGCTGAGTCAACCTCAAGCCGGCTACCTGAAAACCCAGCTTCCGCCAGGAATCGAACTCAGGTTGTGAGCAGAGCTTAGTACTGCAGTACTGCAGCTTTAACACTCTGTGCCACGGGGCTCTTTAGATTTATTGGGAAGAGAACATCATAAATACAGAAGCAAAACTCTATGCTAAAGTTTTATATGCTACATTAAAAGAAATCTTGGCACAGTATTGCAAATTGATGACAATTTTTTACAAGTCTAATGATGCATGGTGTTGCTTGTTAGACCTAATCAGCTTTTAAAATTATCCCACACAAAGCAACCTTGATAATTGAAGTCCCACGCAAAACAACCTTGAATATGTTTTATTTAGTGGTTTGTACTCTACATTCCATTTTGAAAGTTCTGTGTATTGTGCCTCCAACACTGGCTATTGCCTGTGACATCAGATAACAGGAACAATGCAGTAGAACAAAGTAGGAGTCAAGTGCACCTTGCACCTTTAAGACCAACAACGTTTTATTCAGAACGTAAGCTTTTGTGTGCTTTAAGAACAATACACTTCACCCATCCTTGCACTTTTACAGGGCCAAACTAGACATGATATGAAAGAGTTATAATCACAATCTCCCCATTTATTTTGTATTACAAAGCAGACACACTTCAGTTCTAATTTGATTGGGTAAGGGGTGGTTAGCCTTTCCCCTTTGTACTATTCTCTTGAGCTAAACCCCCTGCCCTTGCAATTACTATTACCTCCAAAGTGGAAAATTTAAAAACAAAAACTCACACAGTCAGAATCTCAGAAAGAAACAGACAAAGCAAAAGCAGCCAGCACAGTTATTCTCTAATGAGAGCCAGTTTGGTGTAGTGGTTAAGTGTGAGGACTCTTATCTGGGAGAACCGGGTTTGATTCCCCACTCCTCCACTTGCACCTGCTGGAATGGCCTTGGGTCAGCCATAGCTCTGGCAGAGGTTGTCCTTGAAAGGGCAGCTGCTGTGAGAGCCCTCTCCAGCCCCACCTACCTCACAGGGTGTCTGTTGTGGGGGAGGAAGGTAAAGGAGATTGTGAGCCGCTCTGAGACTCTTCGGAGTGGAGGGCGGGATATAAATCCAATATCATCATCATCATCATCATCATCTAATGGGAACATCTCAAGAGAACAAGATTTTGCACTGGTGCCTTCTATTTGGTGCTTCTTGTGGCATAAAACTGAGGTCCCCAATATGGCACCTGTGGGAGTGGTGAAAAAGTCAACCCCAAAGGAAGAATCTGTAGTCCCCAAAATTCCAAACAACTAAAAATAAATAGCCACTTGGAAAAAAAATGACACCCCCTAAAGTTTTTTTTCTGTTTTGTTTTTGTCCCTCCCCCACCCATGGTCTTTCATCTGTCCAACATGGCTACCCACCTGAATCTTTCTTCATACAGTGTTGACTGTTAACTAGGTTAAAAAGTGGATTTATTATTTATTTATTCTGTGTTGGATCCTCAAATGTCTTCCCATTCAAATACTAACTGGACATGGCTATCTAATCTAAGACATGACAATTTCACAACTCAGTTGAGTAAGTAATCTGACAGTGCCATCCTATTCTGGTTTCCTAGGTTACCAGTACTCAGCAATAAAAGCTAACAAAACCAGCCCAAAGTCAAATTGTAAAACACTTAAAATGTTTTTTACTATTTGCAGTTTCTCATATTTAAAATGTGGAAGATATTTATCCTTTCAAATAATTTTAGTAAGAATATTCATATATGTTGCCTTTAATTGTGAGAAGAACTACAATAACTTTAAGACACCTTCAAAAGACATCTTTAATACTGCACAAGGGCTATCTTAAAGATCTAAAATCAGATCTATAGATCAGAGAAGCATAAGTTCTAAAATCAGATAAACATAAAGATCTAAAATCAGATCAGTGTAAAGGTAAAGGTAGTCCCCCTGTGCAAGCACCATTCGTTTCCGACTCTGGGGTGATGTTGCTTTCACAATGTTTTTGCAGCAGACTTTTTAGGGGGTGGTTTGCCATTTCCTTCCACAGTCACCTACACTTTCCACCAGCAAGCTGGGTACACATTTTACCAACCTCGGAAGGATGGAAGGCTGAGCCAACCATGAGCTAGCTACCTGAACCAAGCTTCCACTGGGATCGAACTCAGGTCGTGAGCAAAGTTTAGGACTGCAGTACTGCAGCTTTACCACACTGTGCCACGGGGCTCTTCAGATCAGTGTAGCTAAGGCCAAATTACTATATATCTGTGCCAGCAATCAGCTTCATGCTCTGCAGCAGAAGTGATATGGCTGTCCTTGCCTGTGTGCCCATGCAGATAATGTCACTTGACCTACCAAATGGAGACTTTATTATCCTTGTTCTTCCTCAAGAAAATGGAACATATCATGAAAATAGGTGCAAGTTCAAATTCTGACATGCTTTTTCAATGCAGCCATTTAAAGGAGGCGATTTAGATTCTTTAAGGTCTGGCAAATTGATGATGCACTGTCGAGCCAATTGTAAAACTTTCAGTCAATGAAGCACCATCAAGTTCCAGAAACTAAGTGGAACCCACTTGTGGGAGAAAAAAAAATGGGGTGAAATCTAGTCTGTACTGGCAAACTACACTAATGCATACATAAAATTACTGGAGGAGAAAAGGCCACGGGATCACACATGCCTTTAACACGCTTTTCCAAACAAATGTTACTCCACTTATTCCAGATGATTTTATTCAAACTCAGAGATGGATGTAAAAATTGCCTCTACTGGCTGTGGTTGAATGGGTCTGCTCTAACCTGTAGCTGTTCCATCTTGCCCTTCAAAGTCTTCCCGACACCTGGATAGGTTTTTCTTTCTCTCTCAGGTAACCTCTGCCACCACCTGACCTTTGTAAGGAATTGCCTGCTGGGAGGGTCTGGACTCCCAGCTTCCCTTCCAAGTTCTGAAGCCTTGCCTCTGTGTCTCCTGCTGCCCAGCACCTGGTCACCATGACACGGGAATAGTGTGCCCCTGGAGAAATAGCACTTGCCACCTAACTGCCTTTCCCCAGCACTCGTTTTAAAATAGTGTGTCCAAGATGGTGGCAGTCTATGTGGTATAGAGAACAACTACTAGCATCAAAACTTATAAAGCATTTGTTAAAAAGAAAATGTTCACAAGCATACTATTAGCACAGCACCAAACTCTGTAAGGAATTCAAATGGGTAAAATACAATTCCTCTGCCCCGTTCTGTATATATGCCCTATCAGATGTTAAAATATAGGTCAGGCTCCTTAGCTTAGAATATTATAGATCTTTAAAGAGTTATCATTACCTGATAGCTTCTTCTGGCTGTCTAGGCCAGCCCATGGTAATGGCTACCTCCTCCAGACTTCCGTTAAGAGTTCCATCTGCTCTGATGGACTCAGAACCCAAGAGGCCTTCCTCCTTACTTCCAGGAGTGTTATCTTCTTCCTATTCCCTACCCACTGACCAGGTCATGCTGGATCAAAGAAGCTTTTCCTGTAGATCTCCAGAGTTCCTTCATGAAGTCTCTCTAGTATTTCTGTTTACTGCTTGAAGTGTGTGTGTGTGTGTGTGGGGGGGGAACTGGACCCTCCAATTGTCTCTAGCTACCTTAAGAGGTAGCTATGATGAGTCTAGAAAGCCATTTACTGACATCCTCCTCTGCCTGTTCTCTGCCCAGAGAGAAAAGCTTTTAAAGTCTCCTGGTAAAGATTGTACTCAGGTCAGACCTCTACCCAAAAAAGGCATTTCTTTACACTGACAATTATTTTCCACTCCAGGACTTCTGTTACAAGCTTGAAAGTGTTGTTTTTTTTTTAGCCAGAGGTTAAGTACGGTCTGAAATGTATTGAAGTACATGGCTTTGGCAATGTACAGAATTCCTTTCCTTGACACCTGACTAACCCACATATTTCAGATTAGAATAGGGTTGCCAATCCCCAGGTGGGGGCAGGGGATCCCCCGGTTTGGAGACCCTCTCCCTGCTTCAGGGTCATCAGAAAGCGGGGGGAGGGGAGGGAAATGTCTGCTGTGAACTCTGCTATTCCCTATGGAGATTTATTCCCATAGAAAATCATGGAGAATTGATCTGCGGGTATCTGGGGCTCTGGGGGGGCTGTTTTTTGGGGTAGAGGCACCAAAGTTTCAGTATAGCATCTAGTGCCTCTCCCCAAAATACCCCCCAAGTTTCAAAAAGATTGGACCAGGGGGTCCAATTCTGTGAGCCCCAAAAGAAGGTGCCCCTATCCTTCATTATTTCCTATGGAAGGAAGGAATTGAAAAGGTGTGCTGTCCCTTTAAATGTGATGGCCAGAACTCCCTTTGGAGTTCTATTATGCTTGTCACAGCCTTGATCTTGGCTCCACCCCCAAAGTCTCCTGGCTCCACCCCCAAAGTCCCCAGATATTTCTTGAATTGGACTTGGCAACCCTAGATTAGAAGCAAGGGTTACTGAGTCACAGTATAGAATAGTCATAGAATAGAAACTACTAGATTGTCCAGGTCAGACTTTTTCATTCTTTAATGGTTTCATCTCAAATTAAGAACTCAATAACATTTTAAGGCTTTCAAGCAAGCTGTTGCCTGGCAGGTTGTAGAGCAGCATGTGGTGAGTCTATACACCTGTGATCTTTTGGATCATAAGTGAGATTACGTATTTTCCTACATAGGCAGTTAGTGGGAAATTATTGGCATGCAAAAGGTAGGACAGACTTCAGTTTTCTAAAAAAACCCTGTATATGTGCTTCTCTTATAATATAGACAAATTAAGGAGAGTGCCATCTGGATGATTATGAAGGGCCCAAGTGAGTTTTCACCTGTGAGTTTCCAAGTTTCCCTTAGTTTCCATTCCACAAGATGGAGACTGCAAGTATCCATGTTGATCCAAAGAAAAATTAAAAAAAAATAAAGCTTGGAATGCCATTTCTTAAGTAATAATAATTATTACCTAAAGGGTGCAGAAAAGAAAACCCAGAAGCATAGTTTCTTCCCAGTTAGTTTTCTTCCAGTTAGATAATCTTTCAGTTGGCTAAATTCAAGCAATTCCAAAATAGAGAGGATATCCAAAATATTGTTTACATATCTGTCAAGCCAATAGCTGCAGATTGAACAGCAAAAATTGGAAACTATTTACAGAAGCACCATATCTGTTCTTGAAACATCTCAAATAAATTCTTCCTAAGTAGCAGGTACCATGCCAGCCATTAATTCCTGAATAAACATAACTGGGGGGGGGGGGGGCAAGATGCAAAAGAAAAGATTGTTGACATTGTATTCTTCCTTCTTCTAGCTTACCTTTCCTGTCCAAACCCAATATAAGAAATTACCAAGGAAAAAACATATTTTCCAATGGAGTCTTCCTTAACAATGGAGGCCCAGATAGCAGCCACTGCGAAATCCGCCTTTTTTTCATCTTAGGGGGTAAGACAGTTGGTTCCCTTCCTAGACTGCAGTGATCTGGTAAATATGATCCATGGAACGATCACCTCGAGATTGAACTACTGTAATGCCCTCTACATGGGGCTGTCCCTGTCTTGAACCCGGAAACTACAGCTAGTGCAGAATGCAGCAACCAGGCTGTTATTGGGGCTCCCCAGGTGGGAGCACATTCAGCCAGGGCTGTGGGATCTGCACTGGCTGCCAATAGTATACCAGATTCGCTATGAGGTGCTGGTTATTACCTTTAAAGCCCTACATGGCCAAGGACCTGTTTATCTAAGGGACCATCTCTCCCCACAAGTTCCCCACAGGGTACTTAGATCTGGAACGAAAACTCTATTAGTGATCTTTGGGCCGAGGGAGACAAGATTGTTGGTATGTGGGCTGGTGTAGCATCTGAAAAAACTCACAGGTAAGCACATAGTTTGCTGTTTTCTAGATTGTCTCAGGTGCAGTTCCACAACAGTGGTCATAAGAATTGAGTTCTCTTCAAAGGTGGGACAAATTATATTGAATAAAATGGAGCTGCCCCTGTCTCGAACCTGTAATAGGCAACATGCACCTTTTTGTTTTATCATACGTTGTACTCTGCCCTGTGCCCTATGGGGAATAGGTGGAATAGAAATATACTAAAATAAATAAATAAATAATGCCTGAATTAGTTAAGGTTCCACTACCCAAACAGCAAAAATCAGTTTAAGTCTACAAAAGCCTGTAATACCACACACTCAAATGCTAAAAATAATTGTCTTAGCTAATTATATAAATTCTTGCTATGAGTCTTATTAGTTGTCTGGTCATCATGAGATGAGGTGTACTTCAGGCATGCTGGACCCCAGCTATTTAGACTTTTAAAGGTAAGAACCAGCACTGTGACTTGGGTTGGAAATAGGCAACCTGTGCAGAGCTTTCAGTACAGAGTTATATAATTCATGGATCCAACTGCTGACAATATGGATGAGTAAATGTTCCCTGTTTCTTTTCTTTTATATGTGTTCAAATTAATAATAATAATAATAATAATAATAATAATAATAATAATAATAAATTTTATTTATATCCCGCCCTCCCCGCCTAGGCAGGCTCAGGGCGGCTAACAACAGTTCAATAAAATTATACAATATAGAATATACAATATAAGGTGATTTAAAACAACATTGAAATTATACATTAATTTAAAACAACAATCTAAAACCAGTTCGAATGTCTGGGTCATTCCATAATTTAAACGGTGGTGATCTTCCTGATGTTATCCTGTACACTTATATTATGGCAGGGGTCACTAGATAAATCATTGGTGGATTAAACAGCCATCCTATCAACGTCTACAAAAGCCTGCTTGAAAAGGATGGTCTTACAGGCCCTGCGGAATTGGTCCAAATTCCGCAGGGCCCGTACCTCCTCCGGAAGTTGATTCCAAAGGCACGGGGCTATAACAGAGAAGGCCCGTGCCCGTGTACTCTGTAATTTTGCCTCCTTTGGCCCAGGGATAGTCAGCGTGTTCTTCCCTGCTGACCTCAGTGCTCTTTGGGGCTCATATGGGGAGAGACTGTCCCTCAGGTGGGCAAGTCCTCGGCCATATAGGGCTTTAAAGGTGATAACCAGCACTTTGTATCGGACCCGGTATATAACTGGCAGCCAGTGCAGTTCACGCAGCCCCGGCTGTATATGCTCCCATTTCGGGAGTCCTAATAACAGCCTGGCCGCTGCGTTCTGCACTAGCTGCAGCTTCCGGGTTCGACACAAAGGCAGCCCCATGTAGAGGGCATTGCAGTAGTCTAGTCTTGAGGTGACCGTCGCGTGGATCACTGTTGCCAGGTCCCGGCGCTCCAGGAAAGGAGCCAGCTGCCTTGCCCGCTTCAGGTGGAAAAATGCCGACTTGGCAGTGGCCGCTACCTGGGCCTCCATTGATAGTGAAGGCTCCAGTAGGACTCCCAGGCTCTTGACCCGGCCCGCCGCTTTCAGCGGCGCACCATCAAAAACCGGGAGAGGTATTTCCCTTCCCAGAGCGCCGCGCCCCACGCAAAGGACCTCTGTCTTCGTCGGGTTCAGCTTCAACCCACTCAGCCTAAGCCAAGTTGCCACGGCCTGCAGGGCCCGGTCTAAATTCACTGGGACGCAGTCAGGCCGGCCATCCATTAGCAGATAGAGCTGGGTGTCATCCGCATATTGATGACAACCCAGTCCAAAACTCCGGGCAATCTGGGCAAGGGGGCGCATGTAGATGTTAAATAACATCGGGGAGAGAACTGCTCCCTGAGGCACCCCACAATCTAGTGTGCGCCTCCGGGAGAGCTCACCCCCGATTGCCACCCTTTGTCCCCGACCTTTGAGGAAGGAGGAAAGTCATTGTAAGGCCAGCCCCCTAACCCCTATGTCGGCGAGGCGGCGGGTCAGTAGCTGATGGTCGACCGTGTCGAATGCTGCCGACAGGTCCAACAACATCAGCACCGCCACGCCACCTCGATCCAGTTGCCGCTGGAGGTCATCTGCCAAGGCGACCAGCACTGTCTCCGTCCCGTGGCCCGGGCGAAAGCCGGACTGGCAAGGGTCTAGGATGGAAGCGTCATTCAGAAAACCCTGTAGTTGCAGCGCCACTGCCCTCTCAATAATTTTACCTAAAAACGGTAAATTAGAAACCGGTTGGTAATTTGCCAATTCGGCCGGATCTGCTGTACATTTTTTCAGGAGGGGGCGGACCAAGGCCTCTTTCAGAGGTGATGGAAAATGCCCCTCCGAGAGGGATCTATTTATTATGTCCTGTAAAGGACATCTAAGCTCCCTCTGGCAAGCTTTAATCAACCAGGAGGGGCAAGGGTCCAAATCGCAAGTTGTTGGGCGCGCAACAGAGAGAATTCCGTCGACTTCCTCCAGGCTGAGCGGGTCAAACCGACCCAACTCCAAACCCGAAGACAGGCGTGGAGCAATTAATGCAATTAATCTTGTAAGTGGCCATGAACACAGTTTATGGAAAGGCAGGATATAAATATTTCAAATAAATGAATACTACTATTTTTGTCAACATTATGAGTTATGACACAAAACAATGTGAGTGGTTTTTAATTATCCAGAATTCTATTAGGCATAGAATAATAATAATAATAATATTTAATTTGCATCCTGCCCTCCCTGCCGGAGCAGGCTCAGGGCGGCTCACATAGCATAACATAATATACAAACATTACAATAGTTAAAAACAAACTGTTTGCACAACATATTACAACTCACTTATATTTACTATTATCATACATTAAAAGCATCTAATTAAAACCATCTAATTCAGTTCCATCAAATTAGTTTGGTGCTACAGTCTCGATGTTACCCATCTTACAATTTTTCCATGACGACAGTACAATAGATTCCACATTAAGTAAAAGCCAGCTGAAAGAGGGTAGTCTTGCAGGCCCTGCAGAACTGGGCAAGGCTCCGCAAGGCCCACACCTCCTCTGGCAATTGGTTCCACCAGTGGGGAGCTGTAATCGAGAAGGCCCTTTCCCTTGTAGCTTTCAGTTTGGCCTCCTTTGGCCCAGGGATTGTCAATAGATATTGTGAACTAGATCTCGGTACCCTCTGGGGAATATATGGGGAGAGACGGTCCCTAAGGTAGGCAGGTCCTCGGCCATATAGGGCTTTAAAGGTAATAACCAGCACCTTGTAATGAATCTGGTACACTATTGGCAGCCAGTGCAGTTCCCACAGCCTCAGCTGTATGCGCTCCCACCTGGGGAGCCCCAATAACAGCACTAGCTGCAGTTTCCGGGTTCAAGACAGGGGCAGCCCCATGTAGAGGGCATTATAGTAGTCCAACCTCAAGGTGACTGTTGCATGGATCACTGTTGCCAGATCGTCACGTTCCAGGAAGGGGGCCAACTGCCTCGCCCGCCTAAGATGAAAAAGGCGGATTTAGCAGTGGCTGCTATCTGGGCCTCCATTGACAAGGAAGGCTCCAGCAGCAGCCCCAAGCTCTTGACTTTGCGTGCCATTTTCATTGGCGCACCATCAAAAGCTGGTAGGGGAATTTTCCTTCCCAGGCCGCCACGGCTCAGGCAAAGGACCTCTGTCTTTCCTGGCTTCAACTTCACCCTACTCAGTCTGAGCCATCCTGCCACAGCTTGCAACGCCAGGTCCAAATTTTCTGGGACGCTGGAGGTCATCCACCAGGGTGACCAGCACTGTCTCCGTCCCATGACCCGGATGGAAGCCGGACTGGTGAGGATCTAGGATGGAAGCGTCATACAGAAAACTCTGCAACTGTAACGCTACTGCCCTCTCAATAATTTTGCCCAAAAAGGGCAAATTGGAGACTGGCCGGTAATGTGCCAATTCGGCTGGATCTGATGTAGCCTTTTTCAGGAAAGGGCGGACCACAGCCTCTTTAAGAGACGTTGGAAAGAGCCCCTCTGAGAGGGATCTATTTATGATGTCCCATATAAGACACCTAAGCTCCCTCTGGCAAGCTTTAATTAGCCAGGCGGGGCATGGGTCCAGATCACATAAGAACATAAAAGAAGCCATGTTGGATCAGACCAATGGCCCATCCAGTCCAACATTTTGTGTCACACAGTGGCCAAAAAATGTATACATACATATAAATATACACACACTCACACACATACACTGTGGCTAATAGTCACTGATGGACCTCTGCTCCATATTTTTATCTAACCCCCTCTTGAAGCTGGCTATGCTTGTAGCCGCCGCCACCTCCTGTGGCAGTGAATTCCACATGTTAATCACCCTTTGGGTGAAGAAGTACCTCCTTTTATCCGTTCTAACCCGACTGCTCAGCAATTTCATTGAATGCCCACGAGTTCTTGTATTGTGAGAAAGGGAGAAAAGTACTTCTTTCTGTACCTTTTCCATCCCATGCATAATCTTGTAAACCTCTATCATGTCACCCCGCAGTCGACGTTTCTCCAAGCTAAAGAGCCCCAAGCGTTTTAACCTTTCTTCATAGGGAAAGTGTTCCAAACTTTTAATCATTCTAGTTGCCCTTTTCTGCACTTTTTCCAGTGCTATAATATCCTTTTTGTGGTGCAGTGACCAGAATTGCACACAGTATTCCAAATGAGACCGCACTATCGATTTATACAGGGGCATTATGATACCGGCTGATTTATTTTCAATTCCCTTCCTAATAATTCCCAGCATTGCGTTGGCCTTTTTTATTGCAATCGCACACTGTCTTGACATTTTCAGTGAGTTATCTACAACGACCCCAATATCTCTCTCTCGGTCAGTCTCAGCCAGTTCACACCCCTTCAGCTTGTATTTGTAGCTGGAATTCTTGGCCCCAATGTGCATTACTTTGCACTTGGCCACATTGAACCTCATCTGGCAAATTGACACCCACTCACCCAGCCTCAACAGATCCCTTTGGAGTTCCTCACAATCCTCTCTGGTTCTCACCACCCTGAACAATTTAGTGTCATCTGCAAACTTGGCTACTTCACTGCTTACTCTCAACTCCAAATCATTTATAAACAAGTTAAAGAGCATGGGACCCAGTACTGAGCCCTGCGGCACTCCACTGCTTACCGTCTTCTACTGTGAAGACTGCCCATTTATACTCACTCTCTGCTTCCTATTAATTAGCCAGTTTTTGATCCACAAGAGGACCTGTCCTTTTACTCCATGACTCTCGAGCTTACTAAGGAGCCTTTGATGAGGAATTTTATCAAAAGCTTTCTGGAAGTCAAGGTAAACAATATCTATCGGGTCTCCTTTGTCCACATGTTTGTTCACCCCCTCAAAAAAATGTAACAGGTTAGTGAGGCAAGATCTTCCCTTACAGAACCCATGCTGAGTCTTCCTCAATAACTCGTGTTCATCAATGTGCCTACTCATTCTGTCCTTGATAATGGTTTCTACCAACTTTCCTGGTATTGAAGTCAGACTGACTGTCCTGTAGTTTCCCAGATCTCCTCTGGAACCCTTTTTAAAGATGAGGGTGACATTTGCTACCTTCCAGTCCTCAGGAACGGAGGCAGATGTCAATGAAAGATTACATATTTTTGTCAGAAGATCCACAAGTTCAACTTTGAGTTCTTTCAGAACTCTTGGATGTATGCCATCCGGACCTGGTGACTTATTAGTTTTTAATTCGTCTATCAGATGTAGGACCTCCTCTCTTGTCCCCTCAATCTGACTCAGGTCTTTCAACACCCCTTCCAATATAAGTGGTTCTGGAGCAGGCAAACACTTCTCATCTTCTACAGTGAAGACGGAGGCAAAAGATGCATTCAGCTTCTCAGCCATTTCCCTATCCTCCTTCAGTAATCCTTTTACCCCTTGGTCATCCAAGGGCCCCACTGCCTCCCTGGCTGGTTTCCTGCTTCTAATATATTTGAAGAAATTTTTATTGTTGGTCTTTATGTTTTTTGCAATATGCTCCTCATAGTCCCTTTTTGCCTGCCTGATCACAGTCTTAAATTTGATTTGCCACTGCCTGTGTTCCCTTTTATTAATCTCACTTGGACTAGCTTTCCACGGCTTAAAGGAGTCCTTCTTACCTTTTACAGCTTCCATTACTTTGTTTGTTAACCATGCAGGCTTTCTCTTATAGCTGTTTGTACCTTTCCTAACTTGTGGTATATATTTTATCTGAGCTTCTAGGATTGTAGTTTTAAATAGTCTCCAAGCTTCCCCAAGGGTTTTGACTGTATTTACCTTTCCTTTCAGTTTCCTTTTCACATGCCTCCTCAATCACAAGTTGTTGGGCATACAGTAGAGAGGATTCCGTCAACTTCCTCCAAGCTGAGTAAGTCAAAGCAATCCAGAACTTGACCAGAAGACAGGCACGGGGCCTCGAGTTCACTTACTGTATCCAATGTGGCAGGGAGGTCGTGGCGGAGCTACGAGATCTTACCTGCAAAAAATTCACAAAAACCTCGTAGCCTATCTCTAATTCCCTAGCATTTGGCCTGCTTTGTGGCAGTATTGTAAGATTCTGAATTGTCCTAAATAATTGCGCCAGACGCGAATTTGCAGACGCAATCTTGGCCGCAAAGTAAGTCTTCTTTGTGGCTTTGACTGCCATCTCATAGGACCTCATAAGCTCTCTATAAGATATTCTAGTCGCTTTGTCTCGAGTAATTCAGCCTGACCCCACTACCTGTCACCGTCAGGAAGGAACACAGACCGGAAGGTGGCCAAGCACCACCTTGTCTCAGCCTCCTTCGCTTATATCAATGTCTGTTCCCACCGTCATACCTTCCCCTCCCCAGGAGTACTGGAATCACCAGGCCAGTCATCTCCCACTGGTCAAGGACTCCAGAAGCTCCGCTTGCAGCCGGTGCCGAGACAGGTGTTTGTAGTATTCCCAGCCAGGGTCAGAGCCACAGCAGCAGCCGACCACCACCGCCGGAGGAAGCGCTGATCAAATTGCAGTGGATGAAAGTGCTGCTTTTACGGCTGCTCAGGTGCTCTCTGCTGCTTCTCTAGCGCCTTGTCTGGCAGTCTGGCCACCACTGGTATCTCCTCTCTGATGCCCCATGGCTGACCATGCTCTCCAGCGTCTGACCCCACCAGTGCCCGACGCTCCGCTCACCACATGGCCCCACTCGGCCCTGCTCACCACTCGGCTCTGCCCAGCCTCACCCACACTCCAGGCTGTGGTCATGGCGGCCCTCTGCATCAGCGCCAGGCCCAACTCGCCAAAATGGTAACCAATGTTTCTTTTGTCTCTTTGGGGGGTTGGAGCCCACCAAGTTCTTAAATTTCGCCCCACACCTTCCCCTAGCAGCATATTTCTAGGTCTGCCCTTTGAAAACTGGAACTGCAGGCATATGCTAGGTATAGTAGTTTCATTTACAGGAGCCCTAGCACCAGATCTCCTGCCTCGTCACCAACTTGAAGCAAGTCTTGGATCTCCCTCTATATGTTTCTCTATGTCAAAAGTTCCCTTCAAGTGTTACTCTAGTTCTGCAAGAAGAATAGCTGATTAGAACTTCTCCATGTGCTTTGTTTTCTGCTTTAGTTTTTTTTTTTGTATGGATTAGGATTCAGCAGTGGTATACCTCTTTCCACCATCAAATTCAGCAACATATGTTGACCTAACTGCATACACAGAACCTCTATATCTCCACAATCTTTATATAATCATGGAAGAGTTATGTTCTGTTTTCAAAATAAAACATTTACAGTATATTTGAGGTCCATAATAATGATGAAATTATCCTAATTTCTAAAAGAATTGCCCACTTTTTTGGAAAACAGTGTGGGTTCAATATGGGGAATGGTGCTCAGAAGAGCTATAGGTTACATGTCAAAGTGATACATGTGGCTCCAAAGCCACTGAGTATCACTGTGCTAAAGAAGCTTTCTTTAATTTTGTATTAGCATTAGAGCAGACCATGGGAGGGATCATGCCTGGAGCTATTGAGCCATCCTTGGTTTCTTCTGTTTCTCTCCTCTTGAACATATGAAGCTGCCTTATACTGAATCAGACCCTTGGTCCATCAAAGTCAGTATTGTATACTCAGACTGGCAGTGGCTCTCCAGGGTCTCAAGCTGAGGTTTATTACACCTCTTTGCCTGGACCCTTTTTTGGAGATGCCAGGGATTGAACCTGGGACCTTCTGCTTACCAAGCAGATGCTCTACCACTGAGCCACTGTCCCTCCCTCTTGTTTTGGCTGAGGCTGTTTCCAGCTCAGGCATGGGGAGGGAGAGGTAAGTCTCAGAAGGGTAAAATGTGGAATTTATCTGACTATTAGCATTAGGTCAGTCACAACACATGATGCATGTTTCTGAACCATTACCCCAACTTTAAATTTTATTATATTTTCAGTCCTTCTCACAGAGACACCAGGCAAATTACGCATTGAAGACAATGCCATCAAATAGCATTAGACATGCTATAAACAATGCAACAAGACTATGAATACAAAAATTAGAAACAATGCAAAAAAAGTATTAGACCGGATATGTTATGAACAATGCAAAAAACAAAACAAAACCAGAATTACAAAAGTAGAAAGCAATGCAAAATTAGCAAGATGATACATACCATAAAGAAGGGGCATCAAACTCATTTATTATGAGGGCTGGATCTGACATAAAGGAGACTTTGTCAGGCTGGGCCATGTGTGTCATAAAAAGTAATGCCAGGTAGCAGAGCTATAAACTTTATAAAGGACACAAACACACACAAAGACTTTTTAAACTTTGAATAAAAACATGCTTAAAACTTTAGCACTCTTACAATATTTTGTTCATTCAACAGTCTCTGATAATTGACACTTCTTGTTCTGAGTTATTGCATCAAAATGTCTGTGCTATAGCAATATTGAGTATGCTGTTCAGGTGTGTATTTGTAAGCTGCAAACCTACTTTTGATTTATTGACATTCATTACAGAAATCTCATGGTCAGTGCTCTGAGCATAGGACCCAGGGGAAAACATGAAACAGCTGGGCATTGTTAGCGTTTGTACATAAATTGCTTTGTGTCTGGTCAAGAACAAGTGAAGGGATCATGACACAGTGAGGGCTATGTGTTTGTTTACAAAACTATAGTCTTATCAGAAAAATAACTGCAACTCCTATGAGGGAGCAAACTAATAGAGAGAAAGCTATTTAAATAGCTCACATTGCTTTCCTACTGAGAAAGACTGGATCATGAGGGCATTAATTGAGTGATAAAGAGGAGGCAAAACCCAGTTGCACCCAGGAGAGCATAAGAAACCCAGCAAAACACACACACAGCATAATGCGCCCAATAAAATACACACGCACTGTAGCAAAGCACACAAAAGCTCATACCTTGAATAAAACTTTGTTGATCTTAAAGGTGCTTTGTATTTCTCCTGTGCAATTGAGGCAGCTGAACAAAGGGGAGGAAGGGGAGGTGCCTGAGCCAGTGGAAAGGAAGAAAGGCTTGTCTTTGTCTCCTGTGCAATTGAGGGAGACTGGCCAGAAAGCAATTACAATGCAGTAGCAGAACTAGAAAAGGAAGCAGGTGAGCAAATACAGCAGGCGGATTCAATGAATACAATGAAACTGCCAGATTCAAGGAATCCACCAATAGAAAAGGAATCAGGAGATGGCCATGGCTTCCTTTATTGAGTCAATCCCTCTCTTGTTGGATCCTCTTCTTTTTCTACTGCCTTCAACTAGTTCAACCAACTTGTAAGTATAATTTGAGATCTGGTGAAACACCACTATCTCTCACTAATTTGTTTACTTATTTACATTATTTCTAACTGCCCTTTTGCAAGGTGGCTTACAAGGAAAACAGTATAGTCAACCAGGATCAGCAAATATCAATCAATAAGCTAAGACAAAGAGCAATGCAATCAAAAGATTTAATTACTAAGCTCTGAGGTATTATACTAGTTTTAATAAACATGCTGCACAGAAATCAGTCAATTATTGTGCTATACAGATTCAATGAGTTAAGGTCTTGGTATCAGTTCATGCAAACTGACTTCTTTTCTAAATGCTATGGACATCCAGTTTTAATTTTTTCCTGAACTGTAAGTCTTGAAGATTCCACAGAACATCCCTCCCCCTCATTAAGATAGGTTTGTACTATATGTCACAAAGTACTATTTGCAGAAACAGGAGAAACAATTTGAAAAATGAAGCTATGCAGGGAAATGCAGATATTAGTTTTGTCCTGGATATGCAATATAAGACAGAAATAGAAATCACCATTTACAACTTTTATTACTTTGATTACCAGAGTTGTTTGGAGCATTTTATCTCTGTAGTAATATTCATTGCCATTTCCTCCTGTCATATTTTGTACAAACAAGGTTTTCATTAGCAACTTTATTTGGAAATGAAAATTTTCCAGTCTAAACTAATTTTTCTTTGTTTGAAAACTCCTGCCAAGATCTCAGGCTTTGATCAGATAAAGGTATCTGAACTATTTCATTAAATCTAGTGACAAGAGTTGCTTTTTTAAGTCTTTGCATTTTCCAGGAACTAAATTAGGTCCTTAGTTATAAACAAGGATGAGAAGTTAGTTTTTCTATTATTGAGGATCATTAAATAGTCATTAAATAGTTCTATTATTGAAGATAATTAAACAGTCACAGAAAACCTAACTTTATCTCATACACCAAATTGACAGTATATTGACCATCTGATATTTTTTAAAAATCTATCAAGGATTGCTTTCATTAAAAAAACCCCTTCTATCTGTGGTCCTTTTAGTTGTGCTAGCAATTCCATATATGTAAGACTTCAATTATTCCTGCAACCATCATGGATGAAGAGAACCCAAGAATTTTTTGGCAATGAGTAGAACAGCTGGAGAAAGAACAATCACAAATAATAAATTATATATTCAGCAATGCAATCTCAATGTATTCATGTATTGAGCCAGTTCGGTTTAGTGGTTCAGAGCGACAGACTATAATACGGACAACCAGGTTTGACTCCCCACTCCTCCGCACAAAGCCAGCTTGGTGATCTTGGGTCAGTCACAGTTCTCTCAAAACTCTCTCAGCTCCACCTACCTCACAGGGTGTCTATTGTGGGAAGAAGATGGGAAGGTGCTTGAAAGCCACTCTGAGATTCCTTCAGATAGTGAAGGGTAGGGTATAAAACCAACTTTTCTTCTTCTTAGACAATGTACTGAACACATTTTCAAGTAACAATCTATTAGAGTGCCATTTTCTCCTATATAGCATATGTTGAAGCCTAACTGAATTCCAGTAAAGTAATTGAGCAATTGTGTTTTGCTACAACAAAGTTTGTAGGCTAACACATCTATATTATGACATGATCTGTCACAAACTACAGCATACTTCATTAGATATCATTTTGCCTACAAAAGTTCCTTCTATAATTTATTTTGCTAACATTTAAAATGTTGGATTTCCTGTTGGTTTTGCTGTAATATTGATATGGTATTGAACCTACAGTATGCATATTTGAACTACTGGATTTGGGCATGGTTTACAGGCCGAAGATATAAACAACCTGAGCAAATATACTTTGTCATGTTTGTTCTTCAAGGCTAACACCACTTGAGTTACATGTGAACCTGTCTGCCAATTATCGCATTTCAGCAGCACTTTAGGCATTTGATACTTCAGCATTTTTATGTGTAATAGGAGATATTCAGAATGTTTGAAAGTGATGGGGGGAAGAAAAATTGGCAGCTGCAGATGTTAACATTACAAAGTTCATGTGCTACCTAACTGCGACATATTTTGCTATAAAATAGACATAGGAAAAGCCCTTTTTGGCTGATCTAGGACCAACTCCAACTGCCTATGAACAGTGGATGTAGGGTTGCCAGCTCCAGGTTAGGAAATACCTGGCGATTTTGGGGAAGCCTGAGGAGGGTGGGGCTTGGGGCATAATGCCATAAGGCCGGATTTCCAAAGCAGCCATTTTCTCCAGGTGAACTGGTCACTATCACCTAGAGATCAGTTGTAATGGTGGTTCACAACTGTAAGTGGATAAGACTTGGAAACATATCAGCCAAGTCATTTTCCCATTCCTTTTTGTACAACACTTATTTATTTATTTATTTATTTATTTATTTATTTATTTATTACTTTACATTTATATCCCGCCCTCTCCGCAAGCGGACTCAGGGCGGCTTACAGTATCATAAAAACAATCAATTCCATAAAACATATAAAACCATAATACATTTATCAGTTTAAAACTATTACGCTATCTCTATACATTACTTGTATGGTAATGTATAGCACATTTTTAAATTAAGGTTACACTAAGCGGAGAGATTAACCCAACTGAATGCAGATTTCGGGGAAGACACAGAAGTAGTGACAGACTTCTCATTCCTGGGATCCAAGATCACTGCAGATGGTGACTGTAGCCATAAAATTAAAAAAAAAGTCTGCTCCTTGGGAAGACAGCTATGGCAAATCTAGGCAGTATAATAAAAAGTAGAGACATCATCCTGCCAACAAAAGTTCATATAGTCAAAGCCACTCGAAGCTATGGTATTCCCAGTCGTAATGTATGGCTGTGAAAGTTGGACCATAAGGAGGGCCGAGTGCAGAAGAATAGATGCTTTCAAGCTGTGGTGCTGGAGAAGAATCTTGAGAGTTCCTTGGACTGCAAGAAGATCAAATCAGTCAGCTGAAGCTGAAGCTCAAATGCTTTTGCCACCAAATGAGAAGGGAGCACTCACTGAAGAAGATCCTGATGTTGAGAAAGACAGAAGGCAAAAGAAGAAGGGGATGGCAAAAGATGAGATGGCTGGACAGTGTTATTGATGTAACTAACAAATTTGACATTGGAGGATGGTGGAAGACAGGAGGGCCTGGCATGACCATGTGGTTGCAAAGAGCCAGACTCAATTGTGCAACAACAACAATTCCCCCCCCTTCTTTGGTCCTTATCTAGTCCCCCCCACCTTTGGGCCTTATCTAAGTGAACATACAGAAGATTTTGAATTAATTTGAATTACCACATTGCGCTTAACAGCTGGGGAAAGTGCAAAAATGAGAACCTTGGGAAACCTTAGGCCTATGACAGCTCTCTTTATTTGCAAATGCTTTATAAAACAGAAACATCAGCAGATGGGAGTCCAATCCATAAACTCACAGGAAGCGTTTTCAGGAGAATAAGTTCATTTTGTTTCAGATTCTTGTAAGCTGATATGCTTGGAGATATGCATAACACAGATACAGCAAATTAAGCATTTATTGCGATTTAATACTATAATTTTCATGCAGCTAGGCACATTAGCTGAACACGCATTCCCAAGTCATTTGCAGGTCAAAGTTAATAGAGAAGAGATGTGGAAACTGTCTGGCCTAAAACTGAAAAGAATTTATTGAACACTACAGAGACAGCAGCATAATATCCTATTATTTTAAAATGAGCGAGGAATGGCACAGATCTTTTCTGTATACTCCAGAATATTGTCTGCAAATGCAATGGGGGGAAAAACAACTATTCAACCTAATAAAGACAAGATTACACAAAAAATGCTTGAAAGGCAGATCACATTTCAGTCTACCTTTTTGACAGCAGTAAGCCTGTTTGTTCTCCCCTTATGCAATTCTATGTTTATAATGATAAGCAATTTATATAGCTATCCTTTTTCTTGTCTTTGCCACCCCTCCCTACTGCCCTCATCTGGGGGGTGGCCTTGCATGGGCTTAGTGGGGCTGGTGGAAGTGAAGGGTGGCAGTGATTCTGGGGCCCTATCCTAGACTTTTCCCCAGAGCTGCAGAATTACTAAGTCTACCCCTGCTATCATCCATGTTTGTGTCCTTGCTGGATTTAAAGTTGCTGCATCCCCCCCCCATTTCTTCATATACTTTTCCTCAAACAGCATTTCCATTTAATTTAAGAGGCTAATTATTGCTTAGTGATACTTTTATTCAGTTTTGGAAAGTAGTATAAACTGCTAAGGCTTCCTCAGTGACATCACCTGGCCACTGCTGAGTTATGACAGATGTATAAATAGCCACAAGTGGTCATTCACATATTGAAGGCTATAATCATTACTTGTCAAAAAAGGGTTCTGAAAATGGGCATAAACAGAGGACAAGTAGATCAAGCATGGCTGTCTCTAAATCCCAGTCCTGCTGTGTTGCCGGATTAGATGGGAATTGATGTGGCAAACTAGGATCCATGAGATTTTTCTGGGGCTTTGGAGTTCCTGGAAGTTATGGTGCATGACATGGCATTCATTATTAACTATCCTATTGAACACTGTTGACTGATTGGTTCGGTGCTGCCAATTGCTTATTCCTTTTGCCGAGTTTGGCAAGAGCTGGGCTATGGCACATGTCAAGGGTTTAAATGCCCTCGGGCATCCTTCCACATGACTGAATCATCAGGTGGGCAGGACACCTCATCCCTGTCTATGGGTATAGTCAAACAACAGGCTTGGCTGTGCCTCAAATTTTTCCAGAACTATTTGTTCCAGAGAAATGTGATCACACATACCACCTTAATCTCACCTCACCCCGTGGTTGAGTGATCAGACTGCTACCACACAGAAAGGGTGGGCAGCCAGCTTTGCTTAAAAAAAAAAAAGGTCTGCTTTGCACTGTTGGGTGAATATGAGGTTAAGAGCTCATTGCTAACAGTGAAATAAAAAAAAGGTGGCCAGGGAGCATAAGTCAGATCTCCTAAAGGGCTCGTGCACTACAGAGAGATCAAACATTGTAAGTGTGCACGGAGATTGGCTCAAGCAAAAAAACTTCATAAGATGTTGGGAAAGTCGGGGATGAGGATGGGGGGCTGAGTGGGGAATGGAGGGCAGATATGGCTGTATAGATAAGCATTTAAATCTGCTGGAGAGAAGCAATGACAACAGATCAAATTGCTTGTCTGACCACACTCTATATCTCTCCTAGGAGTCATAACAAGAGCATCCTCCCATCTGAGAGATGGGAAACACTCCCCCCGTCTCCACAAAAAGTTCTGAAAGCAGGCCTAAGGGAAGATCCAGTAGATTTTACAGCCAAAAAATCAAATTGATTTTATTTTTTCCCCAAGGAAGCTTAAAAAGTTTATTTAGGATTTGGTTAACTAGGTGTGGGATAATTACAGCTTGTTTCAATACTCTTCAAACAAAATCAAAGGAAAGATAATGAGGGAGGGATGTAATAAACTGTTCCTTGATTGCAGCATTGTATCATCACTAAGTGGTCAAGCCTTGAATGATCCTTTGTTCCTTTATGCCTTGGGGTGCTTTTAGCCTGGCAAAAACCAGATAGTGGGGCAATGGGTATAATGTGCTCAGATTATAGTAATGAGTATCATTTTAATTATCATAACTATTAAATACACAGCTGGGTAACAGTTATACTAATGCACAATAGTCAACATAGACCCTTCTTATCCTAGGGTTGCCATTCCCCAGTTGGGGCAATTGAAGTGAGAATCATGGATGAATTGGCAAGGAAAAAGGCACCGTCTCCATGCAAAGGTGTCTCCAAATTTCTTCAAATGACTAGAAATCACTATAATTACTTAGAACAAAAAAAATTATTATTTTTCAAAGCATGGAACCCATTGGGAAGTGCATGAGTTTGAAATTTGGATCTGATGAAACTCCTTGTCTTGAATGTGAAGCTTAGATGAAACTTTCAGCAAAAATGGGATCCGAATGTTCCGGAAGTGCTTGTTTAGCTGTATATTTGAAAATTCACATACTGTGCATTTGAAAGTTGAATTTGGGCTGGAGTCCACTTGTAAATTTCTTCTACTGCAGGAGCTGTGGATATTTACCTGAGGAAAAGAAAAATTATTGCAATGATATTTTGAACTTTACCTGTTGAACATGGGTTTTAAGTCCTGATCTCTGTTGTGTGTTGTTTTGTAATATTTTGTAATTTCTATGAGCCTTTGAAAAATAGTAATTTTCTTGTTCTAAGTAATTATAGTGATTTCTAGTCACTTTAAGAAATTTGTAGACACTTTTGCATGGAGGTGGTGCCTTTATTCCTCAGTTAGGGGCAGGAGATTCCCTGATTTGGAGCCCCTCCCCTCACTTCAAGGCTATCAGAAAGCGAGGAGTGCAGGAATGGTGCTGGGCACTCCACTATACTCTATGGAGACCAGTCCAGATAGGGTATAATGGATAATTGATCTGTGGGTATCTGGGGGCCTGGGGGGGGTCCCGTTTTTTGAGAGAGGCACCAGATTTTCAGCATGTTGGTGCCTCTCCTCAACTATCCCTCTGAACTAAATTTTCCTTCTAATTCAATTTTTCAATTAATTTTGTGTGAAATGGGTCCCTCAGGTTCCCTCCTCTCCAGCAGAACCCAGTGCCACTGTCATTGCAAGCTTAAAAGGACTGCTCCAAGCCAGGGGGTTAGGATTTTGCAAATTCTGTGCAAGGAAATAGGAAGTGAACACAAAGGAACCCTGGCAAAAGGAAAAGAACCCTCTTGAAACTGACATCACTAGTTTGAAATTGAAAGCAGTGTTTACAAAGCTGGATAATTTACAAAGCTGTAAACACCCCCCCCCCCCAATTGCCTTGAAGTTTGATAAACATTTAGTTTGAGCAGAGACTATCTATCTGGAAATGTATCCATTCACAAAACAGCACAAACCTCCACAAACTTCTTGAAAGTTCACAAAAGTTTGTACCCATTGACTTGCCACAAATATCAGTCTGAGAATCATGAACTGGTTCTCTTTCATTCATGACCTAGTTTGTGCCCATTCCTAATCCCTGCCAACATCCCTTAATGCATTACAATATAAACCAGGTATATATCCTGAGCTGTAAATCACAAGACATAACCACACAGCAGTCCCATTTAGACATACATTTATTTATTTATTTATTTATCAAATCTTTTCAGAAAATTTTCTGGAAATCTTCAGACCTGCCACCCATCAATGTTAAGAGACTACAGTATTCCAATCTTCTTGTATGTGGACAATGTGGTTTTTTTGACCTGTACAAGAGTGAAAGTGCAAAAATTATTTAAAAATTTCTCCAAGCATTGCTTTAGGGAAGGTCTGTTGATAAACCATTACAAACCTAAGATTATGATCTTCTGTAACAAGGGAAATTTGACCTATTTTTATTGGCTAATAGATGATATTGAAGTTGAAAAGGTAAAAGATTTTATCTTGGCATTTCTTCCCCCATATAACCTAAGTTGGAATTCCTACCAAAAGGAAGTACCGTATGGTTTGTTTTTTTTTTTAACCAAAACAAAACATCACCCTATGTTGTGGCTAGTGTAAATGTTTTTTATACTAAAGGTGGAAAATATATTCCAGAAGCTGCTGCAATATGGATAAATTCAATCGATGAGACTATAGACTGACCTCTCCTTCAATGTTTATGAAGGTTGCTAAATGTTCCGTAGTGCATTGCAGGTATCATTCTCTTTGCTGAGTTTGGTCAAATGTTTCTTGAAGCTAGGGCATAGCTGCTTTCTTTTAAGTTATGGCTTAACTTGTTCTTTAGTGCAGAGGGATAATTACTTAGCTTTTTTGAAGCAAGATTCTTAATAGGTCCTCATTCCCCCCGACAAAAAAAGATCTTGATATGAAATTGTGGCTGACTAGCTTATCATATTTATATGATATTCATGTTGGCCATCATATACTTTTTAAAAAAAGAAATCCCATGCCTTTTAAGAGGTTTTTTTTTTGCCAGATAAAGTGCCAACCCTTATGAAAAATAGATATATTAAGAGCACAATCCTAAGAGGGGTGGTGGAAAGTCCTTTGGGAACAGACAATCCGCTACGCAAGCGCAAGTACCGGCTGTGCCCATGTACGGCTGGTGCTGCCACTGCAGAGGGGAGTTACATGCGCGGAGGACCGCCCCAGCACCGCTCCACCCGAGAGCAGCGGTGCCTGAGGGCTGCGCCTGAGTGTTGGTGGTATGCGAGCATCTCTTGCACTTGAACCAGGCAGTGGGCTCCAGCAGGGGGCATTTGCTGACCTCGCTCCCCTGTGTTACTGCCTTCTCCCTTCCCTCAGTCTGTCCTTTGCCATGTTCGCAAACCCTGGAAGGGTAGGGTGTGTGTGGCAGCCACCCCGATGCAGAGAGGTGGGTCAGAGACTGTCCCTTTAAGAGAGTACCCGGCTGAAATGCAGCCTGCTCCTCCAGCTGCCCCTGCAGGTGCTCTTGATCTCTGTCTCTGTTTTGCAGGTGGGAATCCAACACAGAGGCTTCCGCATGTGTCGCTCCACCCCCCTCCACTCCCTCAGCTATTTCTGCCCGCAGCTCTGAATGGAGCCCCGCCCATGGCAAGACTGCCCAATGTGCACCGGGGCAACCGTTACACTCTTTTCTAGAAAAATAAAGTCTGAGCTGTGCCCTCTGTTGTCTCTCCTGCTTGGCATCTACTACATGTTCCCTGGGCAACCCCCCCCCCCCACTCTGTCAGTGGCCTCTCCAAGGGAATGCCTGGGAGGTTGGGGAGACTTGGTTCTTGGGTGGGAAGCGGACTATGAGCCGCCACGCTGCCCCCTGTGTGGCTGGACAGGGGAGGGGGGGTGCTGCCCCTCAGCCTGCCCGGGCTGACGGCCAACTCAACCCTACCGGGCTGTTGTGTGCAGGGCAGAAAGGGAGGGGGCTGCTGAAGTGAATGCATACCCAGTGGCTCGCACTCTGAGTTCTGCGGCCCCCGGGGGAGGTGTTCCGTGCACATGGCAGGGTGTTTCAGGGCAACACAGGGGGTCTCTGGGTGAGGGATGTCTGCTGGTGAGCTGCTCACTCCCAGACACACATTCCAGCTGCTGTCTATGAGAGTGAACTCCTGAACTCGGTACTTCCTGCTTGTCTGCGCATGCCTCTGCCCGTCTGCCTGCCATTGGCAGAGTCTCTGACAGCAGGAGGCTGTGAGGGGGTTGACAGCCTCTCAGGTACAGGCTTTCCACCCCCTTTCCTGGTCACATGCAATGGGCTGGCCAATCCTGTGGTCGCTCATCAGGCCCGAACTCCCTCTCACCGCCTGGCATAATGTATTGCCTTTGGGAGCCGACTGAGCCCACCCACACTAGTTCTGTACTCGCGCAGCTACACAGCGGTTCTCAGGATTGGTCTGCCCATTACCTTATTCAGAAAGAACTTTTGTGTTCCTCTGGTTTGATTGATTCTCTAGCACCTATGTTACTGGGATGTCCTTTTTATGAAATTCTTAGACTGTTACAGTACTCCTCTTTTAACTGATTGGCTTGGATTATCTGTGTCATGGCAATGCCCTTTTAATGAGTGATAGGGATCCTAAAGTTACATTGGCAGTTGCAAAATTGATTCTAGTCCTTATGTCCCTTAACCACCTCCACTGTTCAAAATCTGTGTATCAATGAGCTTCTAAGGGATAAAAGAAAGGAAATGTATTTAATACATTTATGTGTCAGTTATCCAGAGACTTGGTTGATGCAGCCCACAAAGTAAAACTAACATCATAAAAAACAACCACCATAAAATGATTAAGCTATAAAAACAAATGTTGCCATTAAACAGCCTAAAACATGTTAGAGACAAACCACAGAAATGGCTAAAAAGATGCAAATCTTCAGTTGAAAATCTTGAGAAAGGGAAACGTTACAGCCTTAGAGTCATAATAGACATGACAGAGATATGTGTCTTTTGAAACTGAATGAAATCTGCACAGAACTGTGTAATACATTAAGATCAAACCTACATGCAAAGTAAAATCCTCCCCTTCACAGCTATTAGCCCTTTAAAGGAAAGAGGGCTGTTCATATTTTTGTCATTTGTCTACCTTTTTTACTCTTTAAAAAGCTTTAATCAGAGGACAATTAACAGATTGCTTTTATTATCCTGTAACACCTTCAATTCTGACGTGTTAACTGCCTCTTTTGTTTTCTTATGCAGATGTTATCCAGACCAAATGTCCTTTCAATTTGTTAATTCCACTGTTTTGTTATTGGACTTCGTACCAATTTGCATGCTTAACCACTGCCCACCAGCTATATGTAATTCTGCTCACTGTACACCATTCCTTCATCTGATGAAGTATGCATGCATATGAAAGCTTACATTCTGAATAAAAGGTGCTACTGGACTCCAGCTTTGTTCTGTTGGAAGGGGGACAGGGTAGGGCTGTTTTCATGCATGGTCCCATTACAATTGACCTCCTATGTAGCCATTTATATAGCTCAGAAGATGGTAGGAAGTTCCATACAAGGATTTCTCAGCATCTCATCTGTTTTGAACTTTTAATTTATAATTTCCTTTATATTAAGGTTTATGTTCCTGACCTACATTTTTTTTTTAAAAAAAATTAAATTCCAAGTATGGCGTTACATAAGGACAGGGTACGTCTGCTCCAGCTGCTGACACTTGGCACTTTCCAGGTGATAGACTTCTGCAGGGAGTTTATTCAGCTCTTCTCCCAGAGCTCCATTAAGCACTTTGTTTCTCACTGAATGAGCAGAGAGACTTGAATAAATATGTGCAGCTTCCATGGATGGATGAAGCTGCAGTGAAGAAAAAAGAAAAGTCAGCAGTGCTGATTGGCTGTGTTTTCTAAATGTGTCTTTTGATTGTTGAATTCCTGCCAAACACATTATTCTTTCTCAGCTTGCCCTTCAAAAGCCCTTGATCATCAGATGGTACATTTCCTTTGAAACAAACACAGCATTTTCTAATGCAAAAAACTGAAACTCATAACTTCCATTCCAACCTTTTAATCATAATTTCTCTTTCCATTTTCAATCCAGCATTTAATTGCAAAAGATGAGGCAGAAGAACAGCTGTATTTCCATTTCTTTGCAACTTTTGCTTTTAGGCATATTGCAGGAAGGCGTTGAATTGTTCTGGAATTCTCAAGGGCAGTTCAAGATGACATACACAACTGCAAATAGTGTGTGCCTGCTGACAACTGAGAATTTCTGTTAATGGACGTACACAACAATTGCCACTTGCCTTGTCAGTCAAGTAAAGCTTAGTACAAGGGATGCCAACTCCTGAAATTAAAAAAACCTGGTACCCAGGTGAGTCTTGCAGTTGTTTTTTTGGGGGGAGGGGGGGGAGAACAATGTCATTCACTTAACTGTTGAAATTTCCCTACAATGAAACAATGCAACCTACACGTTTATCAGGCAATCACAGAGATCTTCACAACCCAGACTACACCTGCACATCAATAAGAACAAAGGCAATTGTCAATGTAACTTAGAAGAGTAAGCCAAGCATCAATGCCCAGATCAGGTCACATTTGCAATATATGGTCATGGATTCAGGCATACTTGAAACATTTAGTCATTTTGCAATGGGTACCATTTCTCATACTTACTTTTAAGGAGCCAAGATTAGCCACAAGGGTAATTACATTCATGATGGAAATCACAAAACTCATGTACAGCACATAATTAAAGAAACTGAGTTGATGCAATCATTCAGGCCAAGACACACAAACAAAACAGGATTAAGGACTTATGTAGGAAATGCACACCATTTTCCTACTCAGAACAGACCAGAATGCCGCCCACCCAGGGACATTCAAAGAGTTGGTGAGGTCTCCCACTTGCTGTTGCTGCTTGCTCTCTTCTCTCTGATGCTGGTTGGATTTTAGTAGATCGAAGAAAGGATCCTCTCCTTGCAGGCAGACGGGGCAGCAAAGCTTGTGGTAGGGGTGTGCATTCGGTACCGTCTAATCAAAGAAACTGCCGAATCACCCCTGATTCGGAAGTATATGGCGCTGTATACTTCTGAATCCATTTTGAAGCCATTATACGGGAGCTGTATACGGAAGTCCATGGAAAAGGCAGGAAAGGAGCTTTTGCAGCCTCAGGGGAGCTGCTTGCCTCCTTTCCCACATTTGGAAGCCTTCTCCCGCCTCTCACATAGCCTCCCTGGGATCAGGGAGGGAGGGGGAAGAGGAGAGGAGCCCCATGCTTTGCAGGGCTGTTGTGTAGCTGATGGCTGGGCTAATCCCCCAGCCATCAGCAACATTGTTGTTCTTTTGTTTACTCACTTGCATATTTTTGCATAAAATTTTTGACTTCTCTTTATTAATATAAAATCCTGCCATTTATCCATATTCTTGTATCTTACCTAGTAATAATGGCATTACTTGTATAGGATTTTCATATATAAACATTACATCATCTGCAAATGCTCTGTATTTATAAGTAAAGCCTTTTAGTTTCAAACCTTATATCTTTTCAGATTCCATTCCAATTCTTTATTTAATAAATGTCTCATTTGTGTTTGTTGAAGTATTGTAATTTCCCTCATAATTTGCTTTTTCCCAGGTCTCTTCCACAGCTTCCCCTCTTTTTTCTTTATTTCATTCTGAATGTCCAACAATTGTTTTTTCTTTGCTCTTTTATCTTTATTGTTCAGCATAATCAATATCCCTCTCATTACTGCTTTGTATGTATCCCAAACCGTTTGAAATTCAATATCCTCCTTATAATTTATTTGGAAGAAAGCTTTAGTTTCTTTCTCTAGAGATGCCACTATTTCTTTATTTTGTAGTAAATCTTCATTTAACCTCCATCTTCTCACCTTTTTGGTGGACTTAGTTGACCACAATAATGGATTGTGATCTGCTCCTATTTTAGGTAAGATCTCTATTTTCTTTGTAATAAGACCTAAGTCTTTTGTACCCCACAACATGTCAATTCTTGAAAAGGTATTATGTCTTACTGAAAAAAAGGTATAGTCCCGCACTTCAGGGCTGAACTTCCTCCATATATCTTCCAGATTTTCTTGTTTAACTAATTCAAAAAAGGACTTTGGCAACTTCCCTTCTTTATTTTTTTTTCCCCCAGATCTATCCAACGCATTCTTAATTGTCTTAAAGTCTTAAAGTCCCCCATTATCATAATTTGTTCATATGTCACATTATCCAATTGTTGTGTAATGTCTTTAAAATATATATATCTTTTGCTCCATTTGGTACATACAGTCCCAATAGCAACAGTTTTTTTCCATTTATTATTATTTCCACCGCTACATATCTCCCATCATTGTCCTTAAAAATCAATTTTGGATCCAATTCTTGTTTAATATAGAAAATCACTCTTTTTTTCTTCTGCTCAGCCAGTGAAAAAAAATTCAAGCCCCAATTGTTTATTCCATAAAAATTTATAATCCTTTTGTTTAATGTGTACTTCTTGCAAACAAATTATATTACAATTTTGCTTTTTAATCCAATGAAACGTTGCCTTTCTTTTTTGTGGTGAATTTAGTCCATTTACTTTCCAAGATAATAATTTGTAATCCATCATGGTTCAAATTCTTTATATTCTTCATAAAACCTATGCAGTTCTTGTGTATTTGTGATTGTGATCCTTTTCCCTTGAAGTTCAAAACTCACACCTTCTGGTAATATCCAACTATACCTTATTTTATTGTCTCGTAATTTTTCTGTCAGTTTCTTGTATGTCCTTCTGTCAGTTAACATTTGTCTTGGCAGCTCCTTCATGATTCTTACTCTGCTGCCTTCAACTGTCAGTGTTTTCCCAAAGTTTTTATGATCTTTCCCACCATTTCTTTTGTCATAAACTTTATAATCACATCTCTTGGTAGATTATTCTTTTTTTGCACAGAATGAATTAACTCTGTACACATAGTCATGCATATTCCTAGTACCTTCTAAATCTTCCTCCAGAAATTTTGCAATAATTTTTATTATATATTCCTTTAAGTCAGTTTGTTCGTCTTCAGGTACTCCTCTCAGACGTAGCTGAGTTTACATCAGTTTGCTATCATGTATTACCACTTTTTCTTGTATTTTTTTCAAGGTGGAATCATGTGCTTTCACTCTCCCCATCCACTTCTTGCACTTTCTTAGATGTTACCACAGTTTCATTTTTGAGATCCTCTATATCTTTTTTCAAATCTTCAATGTCCTTTCTAATTTCCTTTTTGGAGGCAGTTATTAGCTCTTTCATCCCTTTCATCATCCTTGCTTCCATTGCATCCAATTGTTCCTGCATCTTCTCCAGTGAAGAAGCTCTTGTACGTATTGGCTTATGGTCTGACATGTAAAAATGCTGAAAAAGTTGACCTCACCAAATTAAAATCCAACTATCGGATTTTAAAGAATAATTTTTGCTTTTTTCAATAAGCCCCAAATCGCCATCCCTGGAACTTCCTAAGCTCAGATATAAATTTTGAACGTTTATATTTTTTCCAAAATGGTGGTGGCGACTTTTATGCCCCTTTTTAAACTTTTTTCCACTTTTTTCTGGAGGCTTCAAAAGTAGTTTTAACAATAATCTCCAATAGTATTTACCTTATAATGTTCAAATTCACCGGTTCCACTAATTTCCGATGTCTCAAATCCTTTTAAATAACTTTTAAATTTTGACCTTCTTGTAATGGCCGCCGAAATTTTTCTATGATTCCTCAGTCCTAGAGTAAGGTGGCTGACTCCCAATTTTCCCTTCTTCACTGAATATTTCCTGCTTTACTTGCCACCACATCCTGTTCTCGCTGGTAGAGAGATCTCGCGATGCTTGTGACATATTTCCTGTGTCGTCTGTTAAAACTGCAGCTCTATGACAATGGGACTTTCCAACCACAACCGCAAGTATTCAAAACAATTATTTTCTTTTCTCTTTTTAACACTGTCTTTTAGTATTTTATAGTCCCAATTTCGCCCCTTCTCCCCCTTTTTTATCGATAGCTTCTATATTCAATCTTCTACCTTTTAAATTTTATTTTTTACAGTTATTAGTCTCGGAATGAAAGATAACGATCTGTACCGTTTGCTGTGGTTATCCAAAACGGCTCCAGTCTTGCATAAATTTAGATGTTCAGTAGAATCAAAGAAGGTTTGGATCTTGATGAGCTTAAGTCAATTGAATGAGTGTAAACTTCTGTAGACGCTGGAATGCAACTCATCTCCGGAGACCCTTCAAAGCCTCAAAGGAACCCTTGGGACTCCCTTTAAGCCAAAGTAAATTTCCTCAGAATTTTCCGAGCATGTCTTGGACTAATCTCTGACTGAGAAAAGTAGGCAGTAGGCATTGGATTGCTTTTTTCTACCCCGAACAGAAGTTCCAGTCTGCTCCCCTACAGAGAAACAGTTCAGCTCGCCATTCTCCAATCCCCGGAAGTCAGAGCAGTGGTATTTTTTGAAACTACTCTGTGTAGGGCCAGAGAAACTCTTTAAGGAGTCTGCCTGGCTGGACTCCATTCCATTGCTGCTGTGTTGGTGTGTTGATGTGAAAGAGAGATTGTGTTGCGCTGGCCCTTGGTCTCAGCTGCTGCTGCTCTCTCAGCCTTGCCTGACCTGCCTGGAGAAGAGAAGATGTCTAAGGTAAGAGACTTGGGGTTCTTGTTTTTATTTTAGTTAGTAAAAGGACTTTTTAAGACTCAGAGTCCCTTTACTTATCCAGATCTGGGTGGGTGAGTACTGGGTAGCTTATTTGGGGTTAGGGTTAGAGGGTTCTGATGGGGGTGGGGGCCTGGGGTGGAGGGTTTGCCAATTTGTCCATATCTTACTTTAGTGAGAGGACTTTTAAAAGTGCAGTGTCCTTTTACTTTTCCTGATTTGGGTGGCTTGGATTTCTTGGGGTTAGGGTTAAGGTTTTTTTGGGGGGGGAGGGGTTGGTAAAGTTCCTGTATTGTTAAAAGTCAAGTTTTTTACTGTTTTAACAGGATTATGTGTTTGATTTGTTGCTGCTCTGTTGTGCTGCTGTCGTTCCTTTTCTCTTCTGGTTCTGGTTCTTGGGGGGGGGCACTGTTTGGCCAAATTTTCATTGTTAAAAAGGTCACTTTTTTAACAGTTGAGTTTGTTGGCCTTTTCTCAGTGATCGGTTTGGATCTATTTTCTGTTGCTGCTGGTTTTGCATCCTCCTGTCCTGTTGTTCCTTTTCCTGGTTCTGGTTTTGGGAGGGGGAGATGTTGTTGACTGATTTGGCCTGAGGTTTTTTATTGTTGAAAAGGTCACTTTTTTAACAGTTGAGTTTGTTGGCCTTTTCTCAGTGATCTGATTGGATCTATTCTCTGTTGCTGCTGGTTTTGCATCCTCCTGTCCTGTTGTCCCTTTTCCTGATTCTGGGGGGGCGGGGGGGGGGTGCTAAAAGTTAAGTTTCTTTCTGTCACATTTTGGTTTTTTTAAATTACCTCTGGTTGGTGTGTAGGCTGTATGGGGTGGGTCACTTTCACGTTTTTATAGTTATTTTTGGAGTCTGAGGGTGCTTTCGGTTTTGCTACGGCCACTAAACAGGGTTTATAAGGGTGTTTTTAGGGATAAGGGTTATAAGGGTGTTTTTAGGGATTGTGTTTTTTAAAATTAAAACAAAAATCCAGTTTAGGGTTTTATCTTCTTTCAAAATTCAACTAGGCCAGATAGGGGTGATTTTAAAAGATTTTAGGTTTCTCATAAAAGGCAGCGTGACTACTAGGCCACATCAGGCTCCCTTTTAGAGTCTAGGGTTGCAGTGCATCTTGCTTTCAGCCACTGAAAGCTGCTGCATCCTTAGATTTCCATAGGGTAAACCACAGCTTCTCTCAAGTTATAGGGGACACCTGATTTCTAGTTTGCAAGGAAATCAGGTTTGTCCCAGGTTTAACTAGGATGATATAAGAAGAATTGCCTTCATCTCAAGGTAATCTTTTAAAAACTGTAGCCAGGTAGAGGCAGGATCACTTAGACTCCTAAACTTTACCAGACTACTACTACCCCAACCCAAAGAAGGCCAGGTTAGGGACCAAAAAAACAAACAAACAAGTTTTGGCGGGAGGGTTTTTAAAAAGAAGTCAGGGCACCTGTTGGTTCAGGGTACAGTGCAGTGAGTTAGGTTTGTAAAAAAAACCACTCTCAGTTCAGGTTGTGTGAGACTAGCCAAAGGTGACATGAGTGACAGGCAGCAGAAGAGGGGCCCTGGGGGCAAGGCCAAGGAGAAGACTACAGGGGTGGAGGGGAGGGGAGGACCCAGGTCCCCTTCCCACCTGTGCGTAGGGCCACTCCACAGCCACCTTCCAGCACTCCGACTTCTGGCTGGAGTGTGATGAAGAAGAAGGCCCGCCTTGGGCCCTTGATCGAGGCTGCTGCTGCGGCGCCCCCAGCAGAGGTGACATTAGGTGCTGGCACTGAGCAGGGGTCTGCTGCTCGGGCAGTCTCTCCTCCAGCTGATGTCGCTCGGCCTCAGCAGCAAGAGGAGGGGCAGCAAGAGTAGCCCTCCTTGGAGATGAGCTTTGGGGACAGTTTTCTGTCCAAAACGATCACCCCAAGGAGGGTGCAGAGTGTCGTGCAGGAGCTGGAGGAGAAGCTGGTTGAGGAGGAACAGCCCCCTTATTTGGTTCCTTCGGGCACCAGCAGTCCTTCAGGGGAAGGCCAGGAGGGGAGGCCGCATGAGGTGGAGGGGGAAGAGATGGAGAAACACGAGGTGCCTCCATCTTCGCCAACTCCCCCCTGGCTGCCAGCCCCTCCTGCCACCCCGAGACACGATGCGTCTGCCCCGAGCACCTCATAGGAGGTGGCTCCGGACACCCAAGCTGCCGGTCACCTTGGGCATCCATACACCTCCGAAGTCTGGAAGCATTTCTGACTTATGGAGGATCCACGCTATGCGCAGTGCCAGCTGTGCAGGGCCTGGATCAGTCGTGGGTGGGACTCTGCCCACCTGACTCCAGGGGGGGATGTGGAACTACCTGTGGAAGCACCACCTGGCGGTGCTTCTTAAGGGGAAGAAGCAGGCTGGTGATGGGGTGCCCAAGCGGCCAACACCACCCAGCCATCGCGACTACCTCCAGAGCTCTCCAGGAGAGTTCCGTGGCAGTGCACGGATGTCAGCCATCTCTGACTGAGATGTTTGGTGCGGGTGGCACCTCTGTGCCAAGAGGGGGAATCAGGTATGGCAGGAGGGTGATTGCCTGGAACCTTGCCAGGTTGGTCGACCATGGGCTTCCATTTCCAGTGGTTGAGAATCCTGGGGTGCTAGGGTTGCTCGAGTACCTGGCGCCCTGGTACAAAGTTCCTGCTAGAACCACCATTAGCAGGACCATTGTGTTAGCTGTTTTCAGGGCGACCAGATCTGTGGTGAAGGTGCATTTGTCCCGTGCTGCCAGGGGGACTGTTCATCTCACCTGATATCTGGAGCTCCCAACATGTGTTCAAGGGGTATCTCTCGCTGACTGCTCATTGGTGGCAATCCAGTGAGTTGTAGGGTGGGGGTGGCAGTAGTGGCAGGCAGGGTCAGGGCTGCCAGGCCGGCTATCACTGGGCCTTGCTGCACACTGAAGCAGTCAATGCGCCGCACACGGCGGGCACTCTTAGAGCCATCCTCTCACGGCAGTTAGAGAGCTGGGTAGGCAGCGGGGACGTTGCCATGGGCTTCGTGGTGACTGATAGTGGCTCCAACATCAAGGTGGCTGTCCAGCATCAGGGCCTACAACGTTTTCCTTGCATGGCCCACCTTCTCCACCTCATGGTTAAGGATGCATTGGGCCAGACGAAAAGCCAGGAACGTTGGTATCTAGCCGCAACCCATGAGTACCGACTTCTGTTCCAGAAGTGTCGGCACATCATGGGTCACTTCTCATGCAGCAATACGGACTTGTATCTGCTGCGTTTGAAACAGACACTGACAGGCGTGCCAGGGCACCACCTGATCGGTGACATCAGCACACGCTGGAACTCCACCTGTGCCATGCTGGAGCGCATGGTGGAGCAGAGAGCAGCCCTGGATGCCTTTGTCTCTGAGACGAGTGTCTTTCGGGATGAGAACCGTCTCACCCAAGAGGATTGGATGGTCATTTCTCAGACTGTGGAGGTTCTTGGGCCCTCCAAGACCCACACAGAAATGCTCTTGTCTGACACAGGGAGCATAGCACTGGCTATCCCCATGGTCCACATGGCCTGTGAGGACCTGGCCTCGTTTCTAGTGCCAGCTCAAGGCCGTGCAGACATTCTTCCAGCGGTGCACGCCCTGGTTGTTAGGCTGCAGGAAGGGCTTGAGGCCCACTTTCAGACTTTCACCCAGGATAAGGTCTACATGATGGCAACCACGTTAGACCTGCACCTTAAGGACACAGTTGCCGAGCGGGCCAATGAGCTTGATCGCTGGCAAGACGAGCTCTCACAGAAGGTTGAGCATTGTAGAGTCAGGTCGGGCCCAGTGCCGGTAACTGAGGAGGAAGGGGATGGAAGCAGCTCTTCTGCCACTTCCACTGCTGTTCATCCCCAACCTCCCTGGCTAGGCAGTGTTTCCCACCAGACTCACCAGTGTTTCCCACCAGACTCACACCACGAAGAGTCCTGAGATGACACTCCCCTCTAGGAGCAGTCGGCCCCTGAGAGTGGAGACGGGTGCTGTGATGGTGAGGGACTATCTTTTGGAGCCCAACGAGTCACAGGAAACATCTCCTTTGGACTACTGAGTCACGAAGGAGGGGATCTGGCCGGCCCTGTACTCCATGGCCAAGGCGTTGCTCTCATGTCCACTGATGAGCACGCAGAGCGAGCGCATCTTTTCGCATATGGGTGACATTGTCTGCCCACATCGTAATTGCCTGCAACCCTGGACAGTTGAGCAGTTGATCTTCCTGAAGGTTAACTTGCCTCTGTTCGGCTCCCCGAACGTAGACTTTGAGAGTGAATGAAGTGAACACCTACTTGTGCCTTCATCCTCTGTTGGCCCATGCTTGGAAGGTGGTTGTAAAACCCTCTCCCACTAAACATAGACTAGAGTCCAAAGACAGCCCAAAAACTCACTTATAAATTGATTGGCAGTGCATCCCCCACCCCTCATCCATCCCCAAACCAAAAGTGAATGCTGGTTTAAAATCTGCAAAGCAATCCAAATTTCCCCAGTCCCCATCCACACATGCCTAATAATACTGAAAGTGCCATTGCAGTCCCCAACTGTAACCGACAACACCCACAGGCCCAGCCAGGATAACCCAGGTTTTTTCCCCAGGGGCAGGAGGAAGAAAGAGGGAGGTGCCAGTGATGATGACAGGCAGCCAGCAGCCATACCAATGCTGAGGTCCCTCTAATGGGCAGTGATAGCTGGTGTGTTGCTGCTGAGCTGAGAGAGAAGGAATGGTTCCCTTCCTCTCACACAATCTGAGGCCCTCCCAATGATCTTCCTCATTTGGGGTGCAACTCTGGCTCGCCTCCTCGTGGTGCACCCTGGGTAACGCAAAAGAGCCTGGACCAGCCAACCATCCATCACTCAAGGTAAGTCTAAATGCTTCTTGCTTTGTGTCAGATACAGAATGATGTGGAGCTAGGTGTGGTCCACTGCTTCTCTTGTTGTGTTGGTTGGGGCAGGGCTGGAGATCTGGCATCTGTAGATGGTGTGTTCCGTGGCAGGGAAGCTGGCACCTGGGTGAGACCCAGAACCAGCATGCTTGTCGTGCTTGGCCAGCTCTCCCCGTGTTGTTTGGGGCAGGGCTGGAGAGCTGGCAGCTGGGCAGACCTTGAGCAGATTGTGTTTTGTGTGGCAGTGACGTTGGCATTGGGAACTGCATTTATATTGGTTCCAGGCCAGCAGGGTTCATAGAGTAGATAGATGGATGTAGTGCACTTGGGTCCTATAGAGATTCTCTGGTGTGAAGTTAGGTTTGGCTTTGGGTGCTCCAGGAATTGGACCCCCTGGCCCCATCTTTTTGGGACTTGGGGGTTTTGTAGGGGAGAGTCCCCTGAGGGTTCTCTGCAGTTTTTGGGGCTCTCCCTCAAACCCCGTGCCCCCCAGTAGCCTCTAATTATGCCCTATGTTGCCATTGATTTCAATGGCCCATAGGGTATAATGGTGGGATACGGGCACCCTCTTTGGGTGCCCCTGGAATGGGACCCCCTGGCTCAATTTTTTTGGGCCTTGGAGGGTTTGTAGGGGAGAGTCCCCTGAAAATTTGAGGGCTCTCCCTCAAACCCCCTCCCCTCCAGGCGGCTTCCAATATACCCTATTTTGCCATTGATTTCAATGGCCATAGTGTATAATGGGGCCGTATATTCGGAAATGGCCATGCATCTACCATATATGTGGCTATTCCGAGTACCAGTATTCGGAAATATACGGTATTCCAAATTTTTTGGCCCCGTATATTTCCGAATCCAATTAATTCAGAATTTTTTTTTTTTGCACACCCCTAGCTGGTGACTGTGGTTTGAACTCAAGCAAGCAGAATGAACCAATGTGGTTCCCTCTAGTCATTTATCCTACTTTACCTTAGTGTCCTGAAAGTTGCCACCCTGAGTGTGTGAGTAGGTGAGGCAGCCAACTGGATTCCTTCTTCCTGCTCCAGTTGCCACAGGGGGACCTGGGGTGACAACAGAGGATATAGCAGCCATTTGAACTGAGCATGGGGACTGCTATGTGTACATACCCTCCTTAGTACACATGTGCATATAATACAGGCACCAGTTTTTAAAAAAATACAAATATAATTAACATGGACAGGAAAATCAGAGGGAAAAGGAAAACAATACTCCTGACCTGGATAGCCCAGGCAAACCTGATCTCCTTACTGCTGTCAGGCAACAAAGCTCCAGAAAATCTGGATCTGCTAAATGGGATTTATTATGCCAGTCTGACCTCTTTACAAGTTTTTACACTGAATTACATTTGCTATTTTGTTGCCCATTCATCCCAAAGAACAGATTGTTTTGAGGTTTGTTGCAGTGTGCATAGGCTTTCATTATTCTGAAACATTTGTTATTATTTGCTAATTTGGCTTCTGACTGGTTAAACCTGACTCCTGCCATGTCCTGTCTTCAACCAGTTACTGATCACCAGAAAGCAAGGTTGCACTTACCTGTAATGGTTGTTCATCGACTGGGCTTCTGTGCAGGCACACAAGGACAACATTTGTGCAGGCCTGCTGTGTATATCTCTTTTTAAAGCTTTCTAGAACATTCAGAGTTCTCTGCTCATCCCCATCCCAGATTGCTCCTTCCCACTCAACCAACATTTGACAGGCAAGCACTCCTTCGCCCAGTCCCTTATTACTGCTGTGGAAGAACTTTAAGAGTGTGAGAATCCCACAACAGGGAAAAGAGGGAGGGATGTATGCCTACACAGAAGACCACTTGATGTACAACACAGGTAAGTGCAACCTTGTTTTCATCTTATTGGCTTCTGTTCAGCCCCACATAGGAGAATAGCAAGCTAGCTTACCAGTAGGAGGTGGGGGTGGGACCCTAAGCAAAATAGGGACTGAAGAACTGCTTTCCACACATCTGGAATTGAGATCAACTGCATAGCACTTGATGAACATCAACAGGTAGGACCAGATGGCTGCCTTGCCGATCCTGTCCAAGAGGACGTTGCTGAAGAAGGCTGCAGAAGAGGACAGAGACTTGGCTGAGAGAGCAATGAGATGGATTGGGCAATCAACCTTGGAGGCAGAATATGCCAATTGGATGGACTTAACAACCCAGTGTGAGATGGTTTGCGATGAGGCTGCCTGGCCCTTGTGGGACCAGCAAAGCAGACTAGCAGGTTGTCCTCCTTCCTCAATGAAGTGGTACAGTCTTAATAAAAAAAAGTAGTGACCTACAAACATTTAAAACAGGGGTGTTAAACTCATTGTTATGGCCAGATCTGACATAAATGAGACCTTTCTGGGCTGGACCATGTTAGCCATAAAATGTAATGCCAGGTAGCAGAGATGTAAACTTCATAAAGGACACAGGCAAACACAAAGATTTAAAAAAAAAAAAAACTTAAAACATGCTTAAAACATTAGCACTTGTTGGTCTTAAAGGTGCTTTCTTTGTATCTCTCCTATGCAATCCAGGCTCTCTCAATTGCACAGCAGAGCTACTGAGCCAAGTTCTCCTTCTATTGGCTGAGGCTCCTCCCCCCTCCTGGTCCCCTGGAGAAGGAAGGAAGGAAAGAGCCAGAGCTTCCTTTGAAGCCAAATATCCCTCTCCCTCCTTCCTCCATAAGGGAGGAGCCTCAGGCAATTGATAAAATAGAGGCTTTGCTCTGTAGCTCCTGTGCAATTCAGCAAGCTTGGCAAAGCAAGCTGTGATGCAGAAGGAAGCAGATGACAGCCAGTTACTCAGGGCCCTGATAGGAGCCCTCTGGGGACCTGATTCAGCCCCCAGGTCAAATGTTTGATGCCGCTGATTTAAAGTGTGCTTGATTTGTTCTTTGTCCAACGTGAAAGGGGGGAAAACACTGGCAGGACTATGTCCTGGGAAACACAGAAGGTGCATAACACTTTCGAGAGGAACCAGAGCAGGGTTAAAATGCTTGGGACTCTTTAGCTTGGAGAAATGTCAACTGAGGGGCGACATGATAGAGGTCTACAAGATTATGCATGGGATAGAGAAGGTAGAGAAAGAGGTACTTTTCTCCCTCTCTCACAATACAAGAACTTGTGGACACTCAATGAAATTGCTGAGGTTGGGTTAGAATGGATAAAAGGAAGTACTTCTTCACCCAAGGGGTGATTAACACATGGAATTCACTTCCACAGGAGGTGGTGGCAGCTACAAGCATAGACAGCTTCAAGAGGGGATTGGATAAACATATGGACCAGAGGGGGAGTTGGCGGGACTTTATATAAATAAAGAAAAATCAAAAATTTTGTGCAAGAATATGCAGATAAATAGACAACAAGAATTACAAAGACTAACGGGTTGTGAAGTTGCCTCTAAGGTTAAATACCTAGGGGTAGAGATAACAATGAAAAATATTGATTTGTTCAGGAACAATTATGAAAAACTATGGCGTAAAATAGAAGAAGATATGCTAAAGTGGAACAAGCTCAACTTGTCATTGTTGGGCAGAATAGCTGCAATAAAAATGAATATTTTACCAAGGATTATGTATTTGTTTCAAACCATCCCTATTGTGAAAGATGCTAAACAGTTTGATAAATGGCAAAGGAAAATTTCGGAATTTGTGTGGGCCGGGAAGAAACCAAGAATTAAAATGAAAGTCTTGACAGATGCAAGAGAGAGAGGTGGATACCAATTACCAGATTTGAAACTGTATCATGAAGCAATTTGTTTAGTATGGATGAAAGAATGGATAACGCTGTTAAATAAAAAACTTTTAGTGTTGGAAGGCCATGGAAAAAAATTCGGCTGGCATGCATACTTGTATTACGGAAAAAAGAAGATGGATTGTCTTTTCTCTCACCATTATATAAGAAGTAGTCTACTAAATGTGTGGATAAAGTATAAGAAATATGGTGATGAGAGGAGACCTTTGTGGATAGTGCCAGCTGAAGTAATAAAGTTAACGGCTAAAACAGTTAATGAAAAACAGCTATCATATAACCAGTTACTAAAAATACAAAGTGGGAAAATAGAACTGAAAACGGCAGAAGAACTGAGTTATAAATATGATTGGTTTCAAATGCAACAAATAAAAAGCTTGATGGAGAATGATATTAAAGCCGAAGGAATAAGGAAAGAACAAACAGAAATGGAAAGAGTTCTGCTTGGAGACAATGAGAAATTAATCTCAAAAGTATACAAATTACTTTTACAATGGTCTACAGAAGATGAAGTGGAAATCTCAAATGATAAAATGGGCAATTAATGTAAATAAAGAAATAAAGATGGAATCTTGGGAGTATTTGTGGAAGAACTCTATGAAACTCGCAACATGTCATAGTATTAAAGAAAACTGTTTTAAGATGATGTATAGATGGTATATGACTCCAAAAAAATTAGCAAAGATGAACAATAAGATGCCAGATAGGTGTTGGAAATGTAAAAAGCATGAAGGTTCTTTCTACCATATGTGGTGGACTTGTGAAAGGACTAAAATGTTTTGGCAGATGATTCAGCAAGAGATCTCTAAGATTCTGGGATATGAATTCAACAAAGAGGCAGAGACTTTTCTGCTGGGATTACAAATGGAAAAATTTCCAAAAGAAGATAGAACTTTAATATGGTACTTGCTCTCAGCTGCTAGGACATTGTATGCGCAGTTATGGAAGCAAGAAAAAATACCAGAAAAATGGGACTGGATTACAAAAGTTATGTCATGGAGTGAAATGGACAAATTAACAAGAAAACTAAAAGACTATGATTTAGAACTTTTTAATGTGGAGTGGAAGAAATTCAGAAGATACGTAGAGAAAGAGTGGAAAATAAAAGGACATTGGACAATTTTTGATGATTAAGTTTTTTATAGTTAAGGGTACCTTAATATTTGTTTTTCTAAAAATAACACTGGCGGGGGTCAAGTAACGGAGGGAGGGGTGGGAGGAAAGTAAGATATGGGGTAGAACGGTTTTTTTTTATTTTATTTCAAGTTCTTTATAAGTTGTAGATATAATTCTGCTACCATATGTTACTAATAAATTTGTTTATACCAACATATGGACCAGAGGTCCATCAGTGGCTACTAGCCACAGCGTACTGATGGAACTCTGGGGCAGTGATGCTCTGTATTCTTGGTGATGGGGGGGGAAGAGTTGGATGGCTTCTAGAGTCCTGGACCCACTGATGGACCTCCTGATAGCACCTGGTTTTTTGGCCACTGTGTGACACAGAGTGATGGACTGGATGAGCCATTGGCCTGATCCAACATGGCTTCTTATGTTCTTATGAGAACTATCTTATTTGGGTGAAACTTGGTAAAGGGCAGGGAAGACCACAAAGCCCTAAGTTCTCTAACCCTTTGGGTTGAGGTGATTACCAGAAGGAAGGCTACCTTATTGGAAAGGAAAAACAAATAACGTGTGGCAAGGGGTTCAAAGCACTTGAAAAGTAATGCAGAGAGCATAAATGAGAAACTCCACTGGGGAACGGAAGGGAATACTGGAGGGTGTAAAATAAAACCTTGAGGAATTTTTTAGAAATTGGGGCAAACATCTCCCTCCAAAACACACACACACACACACACACACACACCATGGTTGTGGAAATTTAAAATTGTCAACAGATGGACTTTAGTTGAGGTAATGGTCAGGCCACTATTTTTCACGAGCAATAGGTATTCAAAAATATGTCAGCTAGCAGGATTTGGAGGAAGGCTGTGGGCAGCCACCCAGCAGGAAAACCTGGACCATTTGGCAGCATATTTTCTTGCTGAGAGGCAGCTAGTGAGGATAGTAACATCATTCTATATGACCACTTTAGTGACTGGACATCGTGCTGCAGGAGAGGGGTCTGACACCATGGGATGAGGTAGTTAGCAGCTTCTGGACAGAAACCACAGCATTGGAAACCATGCCCTTTCAGGGCAGAACAGTGCAATCAGAATGCAACTGGATTTGTCCTCCTGAATTTGGTGAGGACCCTCCCTAGAAGGGGATCAAGAGAAAGGCATAGAACAAAGTTCCTTGCCATGCCAATTGTAAGGCATTATCTGCCCCTGCCTGTGAACGGAACTTAGGGCACTTGGTGTTCAAGAAAGAGGCAAATCTGGGGCTGCTCCCATTGGGAAAACACAGGAAGCAGGTAATCGTGACAGCCAGTTTGGTGTAGTGGTTGAGTGTGCACACTGTAATCAGGGAGAACCGGGCTTGATTTCCCACTCCTCCACATTCACCTGAGTGATCTTGGGTCAGTCAGAGTTCTTGAAAGAGCTTTCTCAAGAGCAGTTCTCAAAAGAGCTCTCTCAACTTCACCTACCTCACAGGGTGTCTGTTGTGGAGAGAGCAAGGGAAGAAGATTGTAAGCCACTCTGAGACTCCAAGTGAAGGTGGGGGTGTAAATTCAATCTCTTCGTCATTCGTGTATAGACATCTTGACTTTATTGAGAATGTCTGCTGTCCGTTTGTCACCCCAGTGATATGGATAGTCTCCAAGGAGATGACCCAGTGTGAAAGGAGAAAAGTTTCCAAACAGAGGGAGAGGGAAGCAGCACCTCTCTGTTTATGTAGAATGTTGTAGTGTTGTCTGTGGCTATTCTCTTCTGCCAGAGACTAAGGCTGAAAAAGAAACCAAAGTGTATCTGACTGCCCTGAACTCCAAAAGATTAATATGCATGCCCCACTCAGCAGGGGACCAATGCCCACTGGCTCTATGGGAGGCCCCAGGATCCCAAATTGGGAGCCTGTCAGCAGGTTCTCCCAAGATGACTACCACCATAAGGAATGTCCTACCATTTTAGGAATAGAAAATTTCTGCCAGCGGTGGCGGTGGTCTGACTGCATGCTGACAGTCATGAGAAATTTAGGGACTACATAGGTCCAATATAGGACGTTTGCTACCATCTTGGTTATCAAGTAGGCAATAACGAGAATAAAAACCAGTTTTGGTCTCATGTAACAGAACAGGCTTAATGGCCCCTTTATTCAAGTTTGAACACTTCCTGTTGCAACTCATGAAGTAGCATAGAAGGGGAGGGATCATCAGGGCAACAGACTGGAGAAACACAAAATGAAAGGAAATATCCCTGCTGAACAAAACTAATAACCAAAGTGCCAGGGATAACTGAACCCCACACAAGAAGATAACATGATAAACAAGGTAAAGATTGGGGGCAGGATAGTCAGGATTTAGGCTAGAGGCCTCCTGAGATGAAGCAGGGCCTTGCCTAGAGTGGGATCTGGTTCTGAGGGTACTGAAGGGCAGAGGGAAGAGTCAAAGTAGGACAGTTTGTACTAATGGGATAGCAATGCTTAGAAGGAGTGTGATCTTTGCTAGAGCCACTAAAGCCTTCTCCGAAAGAGCAGCTTTCAGTCAGGAATTAACTGGAGTTTGGAGTGAACTGACTGAAAATAGAGCAGGCAGAGATGTTGTGGGCCTCACCTAGGTACAGGAGAAAAGTCATGGTTATCCAACTGAGCTATATTTAGCTTCACTCAATGTGCTTCTTGAAGAGAGCCATAGCTGGATAATAAGGTCCTCCTTCCAATCCCCTTTTTTGTAGGAATGAAACAGGGTGAGGAAACAAAAGGAAGAAGAATGGCTAGAGGAAAAAATCACTAAAGAAAAAACTGCAAGGATCAGAAGAGATCAGACATCTCATTTCCATGGTAGTGATGAAAGGACAGGGGGATCGAGTGCCCACCCCGCGTTAGCTAAGTGAGAAGGAGATGGCCAGTGAGGGGAGGGGCAGCGTGCTCCAAATGTCTAGAAAGCTTTAGAAAAGTGATGTCCGTGGCAGGACTGCACAAGCGTAGACCCATGTGTGCCTGCACAGAAGCCATGAAGATGAATCTTATCCCATGATTGTTAAGCTTACTGGTGAAGGATTTTGGCAGAAGGCTTTAGAAGTCCAAGCAGATCATGTCTAGTGGATTGTTTGCTGATAATGCTCAAGGAACTCCCTTTTCAAAAGCAACACTTTTTTTTCTACAGGTTTGAATAATATTATTTGAATAATACTTTCCACCAAAGAATCATGACAGAATGTAAGCTAATACAGCCTGGTTTTACCCCAGGTCTCTCTTAAAAATTATATTGTATATTATATTAGCTATTTTCCAATCCTCTGACAAGAAGAAGAATTGCAGATTTAAACCCTGCCTTTCTCTCTGAATCAGAGACTCAGAGCGACTTACACTCTCCCATATCTTCTCCCCCCACAACAGACACCCTGTGAGGTGGGTGGGGCTGAGAGGGCTCTTACAGCAGCTGCCCTTTCAAGGACAACCTCTGCCAGAGCAATGGCTATCTGAAGGCCATTCCAACAGATGCATGTGGAGGAGAAGAATTTCAATAAGCACATATTTTTGTTTGAAGATCAATAATTACACATTTTAGAATTTCTTTAAGAACTTGTGCTCCAGACCTTTTGATGTGTTAATTTGTAATCAATCCTGGTATTTCATTTTATCTCCTCTTTTTGGCTTTGCATTTCAGATGCCCTTCCTAAAAAAGTCTTTGGGTATTTGTATCTTTCTAACATCTTCCATTGTGAAGCTGACAAATATTTTGCTCATCTATTCCTATCTACGTTCAGTAATGTTTTCACACCTTTGTTATCTAATGGACCAGCTGCTTCCCTGTTTGGTTTCCTGCTTTTGGTGTATTTAAAATGTTTATTGATTATCTTAATGTTTTTACTAATGTGATCCTCAAGTTCCTTTTCTGCTTGCATTACCATCAGGTTACATTTCTTTGCCAGCATTTATGCTCTCTTTTCCTCTTCTGATCTGTGCAAGACTTCTTTGAAAAGTTTGTTGACTCTGCTTGCTCACCTTGCTGGCATCCTTGCAGACTTGTTTGTACATTTATCATAAAATATAATATTATAGTAGTTTTAATTAATCCGCTTAAAGAATTAATATCACACACATGCACAAACTCAGCATTCCCTTTCCAGTCCTTTTTTGAACGGAAGGCCTGTGTGGAAATTGTATGCAATTAAGTTTAACTATGGGAAATTTGCTGGACTATGGGAAATTCTGCACTTACAGATAAGGTGGTTACATTCTATACTACCCAGGTGCCAGGCTTCCATGATCAAGAGGGATGAAACTCTGGTTTTTGAACTTTAGATTTTTGTTAAGCCTCTGCCACTTTGATTCATTCTGGATTGAATTTGTTTCCAGCTGCCTAGCAAATTAACAGGGATACTGTTAACATCACTGGTGGGAAAAGAAGGCCAAGATTTGTAAATAGGGTTTAATTCCTTTGATCAGGACCACTCCATTAATGTTGTCTGAAAGAAATACAATTTTATGGGCACCTGTGATGTGTGAATGTCTGTGTTTCTTTAAGTTTATAATGAAGACTTGCACTCAGATTAACTGGATTCTATAATCCTTCTGTGCCCACTTTTACAATGAAGGGCAAAAAGAGTACAAGAGCAGAAACACACAGCCAGTAGCTGTACCAAGAGCTATTTATTAGCATAACACTCTCTCTCTTTTTTAAAGATCTCATAAGAACTGAAATATGTACAAAGTCTTACAGCATTTACACAATAAAAAGTTTCCTATTAGCTGATGAAGTATTAGATAGTGCTGCAAAGTACTTCAAAGCATGAATATAATAATAATGAAGCAAACCACTGCACTTTCAACTTCTCCGCTACGCACCACAACTGTCACTTTGACATGACAGTCAAACCATTGGGAAGACACAAGATTGTCAAAAAATGTGTAACAGATTGACGTGCAGCACTAAACACCATAGGAAGGGGGCAGAAAGAGAAGGGGCAAAAAAAGAAAAGAAAAGAGCTACATACTGTCATGTTTCTACAGTTTCCTAGAGTTGTAACAAACTTCCACAGCCTTAAGATATAACATATTTAAGACAACATTATCACAATTTCTCAGATATAGTTCAGCTATATTGAGTGTGTTTCACGTCCGGGTAAGAGGCTCTTATACTGATATGGCTGTGTACTTCCATTTTCAGTTCATGAACTGCTCAAACAGGTCTACAAAAATGTAGTCAGCAGCAGGAGCTTGTAATCATGATGTGCTTTGTCTAGTTTAAAAGGCATTCAAGATCAGTGAACAGCATCTAACCATTCCTGTCAAAAGTTTAAGACAAGGAATCTTTCTTTCAAAACCAACGCATCTTTTGATTGGTTGCTTTTTGGGCCTCTTTCTAATAAAGTCTGGATTGGTTGGACCATTTAAGTCCTTTATTCATCAATCACCTGCAAGAGTAGCTTATACACTTTTTGAGTCCTTTTTAGAGAAAAAATTAATGGGCAGGAGCAAAGGGCTTTCCCCCCACAGAAAACTTTAATCTAAAAAGGATTATTTAAAAGATTCTAATTGAACCCTTTAAAACAAGTTGAACAACTTGCTTCAAAAATTGCATCAATCATTTTCTGGCGGTTGTAGGTAATGTTTTAGACTAATGGTTTAAGCCAAAGGCCATATTCTGCTGGTATAAGGCACTTCCCACCAGCAGCAGAGGAAGGCAATATTAATTGATTTCTGCTTACTCTGCAGATCCTCCCACTTCACTCCCCACAGTGTTCCTGAGGGTCCCCTTTGCCCCACAAATACCATTTCAGGGAGCTCAGTGGGCTGAAGCAGAAGAGGAGAAATGGGAAATTTCAATTCCATTAACAGAACATTGGACCAACCCAATCTTTCTTATTTTGGCAATGTTTCTCTTTTTTGCCTCCAAAATTGATTTCAATTTTAGCTGAAAAGATACCTGTGTCTGTTAACTATACATGTGATTAAGACACAAACATTGTGATATATTTAAAAAAATCCACAAAGAACTACAGACATACTGAAAATAAGCCATTCAGCCATTTAATGTAAACATATTTGTTTATAAACAAAGCCCTATTTGGATTCTGGTCTTAAACTTTTGGCAGATAATGTGTGTATGCTCAGCCAGGCTCTGTAGCTAATTATTGTTCAAGTGGAAGCCAGGTCAGTTCACATGTTGACAGGCATGCAACTTGAAAACATTGCACAACAAGCAACACAAAAAAGAGATCTGAGAAGTGTATTAAGACTTCAAGTAGACTTCACAACTCTTCACAACTGACTATTCACAAAGATACAGTCTTTGCTTGTTCCCCTGTGCATCCACTTATACATGGGACACTTTCTGTGACTCTCTAGCTTGCTTGATGCTGTATAACCACTTGATGATTCTGGCATTTCTTTCAATTGCAGAAATGCCATATGGCACGCGGTCATTGGCACTGTCATCATTCCTAAGGTCACTGTTGCTGTCCTGAGACTGTTCACAGTCTGAACTGATCATACTTGCACTGCGAAAATTGAGAGAGATAATATCAGAGTTAGCCCTTGCAAAATTCTCCATCCCAAGATTTTCAAGCTCTTCAGGATCCAGTCCACAGTAGTTAAAGAATCTTTCAACATCTGCATCAACACGGAAGTATCTGTCACTTAAGTCTGATTTTGAGCGCTGCAGAGAAGGTCTTCTGCTGACTCCACAGCTGGGCTCTACCATGTCCATTTCTGGTGATTTCAAAGTAGCAATGGCAGCAATTTTGGGTTTGGGAGGCAGAGGAGGAGCTGAACTACTACATGGTATTGCTTTTAAGGGTTTACCACTAGATACTTTTCTAATGTCTGATGAGCTATGGGAAACGTGCAAGAATGACTCTGGCGACTGTTCCAGTAGTCTTCTGCTCACGCTTGAGTTGCTTTCTTGAGGACTGCTATGGCCTTGAGTTGGGAATACTTTTAAAGACTCAGCAAATGAGTGTCGGTTTAAGTCTCCTGAATCGGATCTGTGGGGAGGCCAATTTCGTGAACTATGTTTGTGACCTGAGCCTGAACTGGAGCCCTCTGAGCTGTTGATTATGTTTTTCAAAATCTCTAGCTTTAGATTCTCTCTCTGGACTCCACTCTCAGTCTTTATGTTATTGTTGAACACTTTCAAGGTAGGGCTGCCCAAGGCTCGCTTAGCTGCAGGACATACTGGTGGCTTGGCAAGCACTGCTGGCTTCACAGGCTCTTGTTTGGCATTGATGACCTCTTGGCTCTTGACGTATTTTGCCTTGTCAGCTTCCAGCCTCTCTACCGCACTGAGTCTTTTTGGATTAGGCTCTGCCTGCCTACGGAAATAGTCAGGTCCTTTGTTTAAAATGCGAAGAGGGACAGCAGAAGTGAATGTGATGGCAGGGCCGACAGGTTTGACCATGCTACCTGTCTGTAGTGTTTCTGTAGGCATGTTTGGTGGCCTTTCCCCGGCAGCCGTTTTGAACTCCTTTCTGGAATTTTCTAAATGCACGGTACAGAAACATGTATATTAAGCACAATGAAGAGCAGATGAATCTTGTAATGTGAGGGTTAGGAGCAGTGGAAGCAGTGGTGGCAGCAGCAGCAGAAACAGTGCTTCATTTCACAGCTCATTAAATATCACGGTGTTTCTTTCCTTCTTTATTCCCCTCCAAGGCAGCCTTTGTACAAAAAGGCCACCAGAAACAAGTCGGCATTAATCCTGCTCTGCTGGCTTCTTTCTTCTCACTGAAGGATGTGGAAGTCTCTGCAGTTCCTTTGTGCTCAACTACAAGCAGTGATCTGAAACACAAAATAACCAACCACATGTCAGTAACTGGGCATGATATCACAGCTATAGAAACAGAGATCTGTCTGCACATTCTTTCATTTGTTGGCTGGGCTACAAGCTGTGGGCTATAATAGCCAAAACAGTCTTTCATACCTTTTCCTAATGATTTATACCTTATTAAGATGGTAAGAAAAGTGGGATTAATGTTCTCCATTTGCATGTCTATACAAGTGATATTTATTCATTTTATAATTATGCTATTGATTTTTCATTACAAAAGGGTTAACATTTATTCTGAATTATAGTAGCATACCCTGAGGCTTATATGGTTATTCATATTCTCTGCTTCTCATATGATTTGGGCCTTCCTCAGTTGGGTCATGGCTGCATTTCTGACTTTTGACTGGAAACAAGGCAAGAGGCTGTGATGAAAATGTATCTTTTATTCTTGAGCTTAGCTGGGAAAGACAGAATAAATATAATTTAAAATAAATAAAATAAGCCCACTCTCATGCCTTACACACAGTGTGGGTACATGCACGCGCACAAACTGTAGGTTGGTGTTCTGGCTAATTGCTCTTTTTACATACTTTATATTGAATGTTCTTTCTGCAGAGTCAAAAACAGAAATACATTTTCCTGTCCCTGGGCTAAAAATATTTCTGATAACTATAAGGTCAGAATATGTGCAAGTTCACACATATTAATTCTGAACACATATTATGCAGCCTTGCAAACAGTTGTTTTTTCTGTATCCATTTTCTGCCTCCTCCATTTTCCTTAAAAAATGTAAATAAAACATTTAAAAACACCTCCCTTGGTCATTTCTCTGCAGCCTCTAGAAATCGAACAACATAATAAGCATGTTGGAAATCAGAATCCTCTAAGAGGAATTGGACCTTTTGCTCTAATGTTGCTGGAGAAGCACAGTCCATTTATCAAAGCATGGCATAATCTATTTTAGCCTACACTGGAACACAAAAGGACATTGCAGGAGAATATGTACATGAGAATCCACTGACTGGAGAGCACAGGAACATAATCGATCTGAAACAAAGGTCCAGATGACCCAGTAATACCACTGAAAAGGGCCAACTGAATCTTGAATGCATAGAAGTTGTACATAATTTTAGCCTAACCAACTAAATAATGGAGTTTACCCTTAAATGAAAGGCTGAAGAGTCTGGGACATTATAAAAGTTTCTATAATTATCCATAGGGTGAAAAGAGTTGACACAGACATTTTTCTCCTTCTCCCAAAATACTAGAACTCAAGGGCATCCAATGAAACCAAAGTGGGGGAGTGGGGAATCAAGCCCGATTCTCCCAGATAAGAGTCCATGCTCTTAACCACTACACCAAACTGTATGATGGACTAGATGGACCACTAGTCTGATCCACTATGGGGTCTTCTTATGTGATATATTGGCAAACAGATCTCATTTGTCTTATGATTGTATTATTTAGAGTCTTAGACCTTCTAAAATATCCCAGTGAAATCAAATGGGAACACAATGTTGACTGCATATAAAAACAGGTGATTAGATGAGCACTGCTAATATATTCTAACATGTCAACATACACACTAACTTCTCTTTTATAGACAAATTAACTCACTACTTCTTCCGTATTTTTGAGGACCAAATCAGATGTAGCCCAGGAATTCCATCATGAGCCGCCCTGAGCCTGCTTTGGTGGGGAGGGCGGGATATAAATCAAATCAAAATAAACAAACAAATAAATAAATAAAGCCCTTTCTGGGGTCCATAATCATCTAGTGATGGTGGGAGCAACCAAAGCAGGGCCTTTGAAGATAACTGAATGAGTAGGTTCCTATGGGAGAAGGAGGTCCCAAATGTATATTGTTATCAGGCCATACAGGGCTTTAAACGTACCAGCACAAAGAGCCACTAGAGTGGGACCATTTCCAGAACCTCATTTTAAAGCAGACTGGCTACTCTGTGCAATGGACATGTGCTATAAGTACACCTCTACTGAAATGAGTAGTACATCCATTCCATGGAGGGGCTCTATGTCAGCACTTATAGGACCTGGTCTTCAAGTCAAATGACTTCAGCCTGGGGAACTGAACAGGAATCTTTACAGAAAAAGTATCTATTTCATAGGGCTCATTATTAGCAAAGTATCTTTAAAATGTTTTTATTAAAGAGCTCACTGAACTATTTTATTGCCATGATGCAAAACTCAAGAGTGTAAGTTCCCCCAAGCACTTACTGAAACTAAAGGACACTAATTATTTGTAGAGAGTGAAGATCTTATCTTCACTTTTAATCATCTGAGTATTTTACTATCATGTGCATTTAAAAATGTAATTTTGATAGCATTTTATTGAATGCACCTGGCAAATGCTGTATGTTGCATTATAAGCTGCTTTCTCTTTTAAGGAGATTGTATTACATTAAAATATTAAAATATTTATCATTCCTTACAATAAAATTGATGCCAGTAATTCACATATATTATGCATTCTTAAGATCTCTCTTGGAATAATGTACTTATTAGTATCCCACTCCGTAAATGTTCTTTATAATGTATATCACATATTGAGAAAGCTTTTTACTTCAGTTAGTAACTGCAGAAATAAACAATGCAATAAAGTCACAGCTAAACATCATTTAGTGAGTTTAAGAATGCAGAATGAGCTCTTTAATAGGCATTATTATGATAACGAGGAAACAGTAGGGCTACAAATTGTTATGAAAAAACTGTACTAATATCCAATCAAATGTAAAAAGCATCTAGTGCTGCAGAACACAAGATTCTAGTAGAGTATGGTTTGTTAAACTTTACAGCTGTACACATTTTGTGTTTCTCAGACATCTAAGGTAATACTCTTTCTTTTGGGGGCTCCAGAATGGACAAAAATGAGGACATGTCATAACCATCAATATATCTAATTCACAACACAGTTCCACCTGCAGATACTTAAATCTAAAGACTGGGATCAGGGAGAGGGAAAGATTCTTCTACAAACCGGGGGGGAGGGGGGAGCAGACCCAGGTTTGCAGAAGAATCCCAAAAAGTAAAAAAACAACCAGAGAACAGTTGTCTGTTCAAATGCACACAACTGTTCTTTAGGAGTTGTGGCGTGCAAGGAGGATGAGGGTGGGGAGAAGGAGCAGAAACCATTGCTTTCTATTGCCCCAAATTGCTGAGGCAGTGAAACTGGAGAGGGGTGAGGAAGGAAGCACAGAATCCAGCAGCTCTCACAACTACTGAGGTGTTGATGCTCTCCCCGTAGCAAAACTGGAACCCTTAGAGGAGGAGGTGCAGGACCTGCCAGCCTGAGGCTATGACACTTCAGATGGATGGAGGAGGATGAACAGAAACCCCTAAAAGTCCCTGCTGCTGAGGTGAAGCTTACTCCCTGGGGTAACCTGTTGAGGCAACAATGTTAGAGGCAAGCAGGGAAGGGGACAAAGGAATTATCACTGCCCCCCCCCCCCCCCGCCAGTCCTGAGATGGCAGGGGACAGGGTGAGGAAGTAGTTGCTGACCACCTTTCTAGTGCAGAGCTGACAATGATTTTTATCTTTGGAGTTATATCCTGCCGTCGCCACAAGTGGGCTCAAGGAAGGTCACAGCAATAAACAATAAATATAATTAACAACGTACTAACATTTTAAAAAACAACACAGCACACTACCATCTCTGGCATGCATCAAAGTCTTCCACTGGCACAGGGCATAACAAACTAACAGCAGAGCCCATTCAAGAGATGCCAGGATGGTTCTTGAGGACAGTTCACTTGGGCAATGTGGGCAGGGGAGGCCAAGGTCTTCAAGTGTCTGCTGCCTCACCAAAGGCCTGGCAGAACAGCTCTGTCTTACAGGTCCTGTGGAATTGCACTATATACTTAAGGGCCCTGATCTTGAGTGGGAGCAAGTTCCACCAGGCTGGAGCCAGGATGGAAAATGTCCTGGCTAAATGGACATCTTCCGGGCCAGGAACTAGCAGCAGGTGTAGTTCAGCAGAGTGCAAAGCTCTTTGGGGCACATATTAGAAGTTCAATGCCATAACCTTAACTGGATCTGATGCAATTGGTGCAGCACTGCATAGATGTCACAGTCAGCAGGCATGCCACTGCATTTTGCATTAGCTGCAGTTTCTGGAACAGGCTCAAGGGCAGCCCCATGTACAGCATGTTACAGCAATCCAGCCTGGAAGCAACTGTTGCATGGATAACTGTAGCCAAGTCTCAGGAGAAGAGATAAGGAACCAGCTGAAGATGGTAAAAATCTGATCTAGCTGCTGTGGTGACCTGGGCTTCCATGGAAAGTGAGGCATCTAAGACTGCCCCCAGACTCTTCACCCCTGGTGTCAACAACAATGATGTCTCGTTAAGAGCCTGAATTCCGATCCCCTCTCTCCCCCATGGCTCAAATACAAGACCTCTGTGTCCACTGGGTTTAACCTCAGCTGATTCTGTTTTAGCTACCCAGCCGCAGCTCCCAAGCCCTGTCCAAAGTGGAAATAGGAGGGCTTCTAGTGTCCTGGCCCTACTGGTGGACCTCCTGATGGGACTTTTTTTTTTTTGCCACTGTATGACAGAATGTTGGACTGGATGAGCCATTGACCTGATCCAACATGGCTTCTCTTATGTTCTTATTAAGTGCTATTTGACTATGTAAAAATTCTTTATGAATCTCCTTTTCTCATATACTGTGATGGTCAAGAGCTTAATTGAACCCATCTAACTTTGTTCCCCTATGTTTTCTCAACATTTCAGGGACTGTGAGTATGACCAATCCTTGAGACAATTGGGGTGGTCTTTTTATAACACTCTTTTGCATAACCTGGGAGACCCTGACTTTATTTGTAGGAAGGACTGTTTTGATGCTCTCATAATATGTACTGGAACATATTTGTTTGCAAATAGAGGGTACAAGTGGGAGACCCACAAGGACTTGTGTTGGAGTCCCATTTTTTCCATCCCCTACTATTTCTTCTTTTCCTTCCCTAAAAACCTCTATAGTCTCTTCCTTTTTGCATGATGCTTTTCTGCCCAGCACCAAGATCAGTAACATAAAATCACAAAGTAGAATACTAATAACCACCAATCTAATTTCAGAATATCATTGTTCCATATGCTTACCTGACTCCAGTAGGAGTTCCAGTACTTGAAAAATGAGGCAACAATCCCACTAGTTAGCTGACCAAAGGTCTCATTTTTCTGATTATTGGTAAAGCCTCTCCTGGTAATCTAGAAAAACTATATACTGTAACAAGGTGCAGCTGTCATTCAATTCATGAAAGGGACCAGTACCTATTAATCTTCACTCAAAATTGTAGTCAAAATTTTCAAAGCTTAGTATTACAGTCTAAATTTTCTAGGCAAATTAAACAATTCAAATAAATGCTGACAATTAGAATTTTTCAAAGTGTTGGAGCTCCTCTTGGAGTTGGGTAAGCATAAGGAATGATGTTAGTCTGAAATGATATTGCTCATGTTTAGTATTCTAGTATTCTTGGAAGGGAGAAAAAGAAGCATTGCGAGTATTTAAATCCGATACACTGTGTAAGCAAAGAAAAAAAGAACACAAAAGCTAGACGTATACGGTGCAAAGCCAACGTCTGTGTATATACCATCTGTTCAACACACCATCTCTCCAGCAGCAACCAAAAGCCCCTCCTTAAATTGATAAACCAGGAAATAAGAATGATGCAACACTACAAAAGATTGAGACATAATGCTCACAAATTAAACTTCACATACTTATAGCACTAATGTTATTTAACCAGAAGATCAGAATATTATGCTAAATGTCATCTTGTTTCTTCAGCAGTGGTTCATAAAAAACTTATAAGTTTACGTTTTCTAACCTTCTGATTGCTTCTTAAAACCAGGCTTCTCTTCAGTAACTACAGCACAGTAAAGACAACTATTTATTGCCTTCCCATTTTCCTCATTCTTGTACTTCTTCAGAACTTTTGAGCTTCATTCAAAACACTTGAGTTTCCCTTTAAATCAGTGTTCCAATTATCATTTGCTGCTTCTCTGGAGACTACCCTACTAAAGTTCTCAAAGCACTCTGGACAAAATCGATGACTGAGGACAATACTCTTGGTGCAATCTAATTCTATATTACCAACCAAAACAACCAGAACAAATAAAAACCTAAAGCCATCTACACACCAAATGTGTACTGGAAATCTATCTTACTACCTTTGAGGCTTCATTATTCAGTTTCTGTGCTTAGTTTAAGCTTGATAAAGAAAAGTCTCAGAATTTGGACAAGGAAAAAGCAAGCAAACAGCTGTACCATATTCTAGAGTCCCAAGCATTTTGAGGTGAATAAAAAGTCTCCTCTGATTATAAGAAACTGGTGAATACTGTAAATATTTGTGGGTGGATGTGCAGAATAACCTCTTGAGACTAGAGATGCTATCACATTTCAAAAACGTTGAATACTGCAATTCTGACCTAGCTTCTCCCTTATGCAAATACAACTCACGAACAATTCATTCTTAGTCATTTTCTGTTACTATGTAATGTATCTTCCATATTTGCATTCTTTATTGTTAACTGGTGCATCTTATATGTAGTTTCTTATCAAATATATTTATTTAGATTTGCAGCATGCTAATTTTTAATTTAATTGGTAATTGTGAGTTCATTATATTTATAATTTGTTTACTCAGAAGTCCCAGTGATTTCTTTAAAATTTTTATTATAAACACAGAAAAAGGTTTTTAAAAATTTGCCATCAAGTCACAGCTGACTTATGGTGACTCTGGGGATTTTCAAGGCAGCAGACGTTCAGATGTAGTTCACCATTGCTGGCCATACAGAATAATAAATACAACTAGAAAACAACATTGCTTTACTAAATTCTAAATATATTTAACAAGTGTGAATCTGCAGACCCCACCCCCCGCTGACTCCTTCTAAACACTGCCAGCTGCTGCTCTGGGTCCCGCTATGGCAATGAGCATGCTGGAGCAGCAGCTGGCATGCTCTGCAGCTGGTAAGAGAGTGAGCCAGCATGGTCTGCTGTGGCTGGCCCCAGAGCAGCAGCCATGGTGCTCCATCGCTATGGCTGGGCCCAGAGCAGCACCTGGCGTCCTCTGCCATCACTGCTAGCAGTTGATGGCGTGATCCTTTGCTGCTGCCAGACCTGGAACAGCAACCACCGAGGTAAGTGTGTTCTCTGTGCTTGCACAGAGAATGCTACTTTAATTTTGGGGGGATTTAAATCCCCCTGTGAATTGTTTCTATTTTATTTTCAGGTTGTTGGGTTTTTTTTTTACCAAACTTGGAAAGTGCCCCAAATGTGCAGAAAATTTTCTTTAGCTTCAATGTGGCCCTGCTCTGTGGATTTAGCTATCTACAGAAGGCAGCCATATGTGGCTATTAGTATATAGAAAAGTGGGGGCCTATGAGACTCACCGGGGGAATCCCATGTACCCCCCTCTCTAAGCCCAGCATGGAGCCTTGGGCTTTCTGTGGCTCACTGGAGGGGGAGAGACCATGCTCACCTGGAGCTGTTCTGGACAAGCCACAGAGAGCAGTGCTAAGGGGGGAAGTCTATGCTTGCTACTGTTCAACAGGAGCCAACCCTTGAAAGCTAGTGTGATGTAGTGGTTAGTTTCAGACTAGCCTCTGGGAGATCCAAGTTCATAGCACCTCAATTTAGATAAAAAACATCAGACCAAACATTCTAAAACCACTCTATCAAAGAAGGATTTCGCCCTCCAAGATGAGGCAATACAGATTTTAACAATTCATCACTAATTCCCAGTTAGAGAAGTTTACCACATCTTTCAAATAATGAAGCAAGACCCCTTTGGGAATAAAAGGTACAGGACACCCCAGCCCCAATTATTTCCACATAGTTTTACAGTAAGCCAATGTAGGATAAAGTGGCCCAATGTGCATATTTTATTCAATTAGGATGAAATCCAAAAATAGTCATTTAGCTTTCAAGGAGAAAACATTGGGCATCCTCCCCAACAGACTGCATGGCTTAAACATACATACACTCACACATATACACTTGCCTTTGAAAAGGTTAAAACTGGTTTCTGGGCAGCAAGCCAACCTCCAGCTGTGTTTTCCCCTGTTCTTCTATGCCTAGATTTTTGCAAGCTGAATATGTGGCATCCGCATAAGAGCTCTTGAAATTCTGCAAACAAGTCACTGTCTGCAAAGAGTCTGAAAGCAGATGATAATGCTAAGCTAGAGAACTGTATCTCTTCAGGCTAAAAAGAATGGAAATTTAGAACATTTCGATCCAAAATCCATCATATCCACAGTGGTACCTTTTAGTGCTACAATGCAGTGAAGCATATGAGGATTCAGAAAAGAATACCAGACAAAACAGGTGTGCATCTCCCAGATATTAAAGGTTATGAATGACAAGTAACTAAGAAGCCAAAAATCAAGGCAAGCAAAGAGAAAAGGAACAGTTTGAACACTGAATATTTAAGAATATTTGGTTTTCTTCAGTGTTCCTCTCATAATGGATCTCATTTAATTTTTGGTAATGCTGCAGCATTGTTAAGTTTTAGAAGGATCATGAAATTGACAAGTAGACTAAGGACTAAACAGAGTCTCTAACAGTTCAGACAGAAGTTCTGTTTAACAGGATGCCTTTTAAAAAATAATATATTGCTTTAAAGTATTTTCTTGCATTCATACATCTGACTTTCAGTAATGCAGCAGAGATCTTTATGCTGTGCTGCCAAAGTGCCTTTTAAAAAATCTGTAAAGCCAATCAAAAGTTCTGCCAGGCAAAAGCCCTATCGAGTCCTGTCCATTTTCTAAAAAGACTTGGTTGGGTGAGAGTAAAGGTGCTGGCAGGCACCATGATGCCCAAGGAAACTACGTTGAAGCTTTCTGGACTAACCTCTCCCCCTCATCTCCAAAAAAAAAACTGCTTCATACTAGGAGATAGAATAATTTAGAAATCCCCTTCTCTGGGATTCAGTAAGCTCTCAGATGTTTAAGAATGGTATTTTCTCCCTTTTTAAAAATTGATTCTTGTTTTTTCTTAATATTCTATACCCTGGGGCATATTTGGCCCCATGGTGCTATTTTTACAGGAGTTTTTTTTATTTTCTTTTGGTTAATTTTCAGAAGTCTCTCTCTTCTTTGCATACCAAGGGGGTCCCTGAAAAGTCTGCCATCTTGTCTGAGACAGTGTGATTGGCACAGGGATCAACCATTTTTCTATTAGACACAGTGCCTGTCAACACCACTAGCTTCCTTTCCATAATGGCAACTGAACAACCTAAACATGGGTGCCTACCATTTCGGTAAAGTGAAGTAACCACCAACAATCAAAATTATACAGCTTGGACCCAATCTTCTCCCTCACACTTCTCTCCAACTACTGATGAGGCTTTCTTCCACTGCAGTGCTCGATTCCTCACCCACTAGCACTTCTGTGCAAGCCACAATGAAAGTGGTCAGTGCAGCAGAGGAAAAGCACCACAGTGGCTGGAGAGAAATGCGAGAAGAATGCCATAGGATCCCAGTCCTTTTTTAATCTTACCCATGCTTGAAATATTAGCATTAATGCATTCCATGTTAAGGATTCAACATCAAATTAAAATGGTATAAATGAAACAAGACTTTTACAGTTCTGTTGAAAGCTAGACACAAAGATTACAGTCCCTCCTATGTGTATGCTCTTGACAGAATCCCAATAGTACTGGAATCAGTACTGAAAAGCAGTGAAAAACAATAGCAAATCTCAAGCAGGGCTATCCTAATCAAGTTTTTGAATACGTTTTAGCCACTGACTCATCAGCGAAAGCGCTACATTTGAACTGAGGATATTTCATGATTTGGGATTTCCCGCCCCCTCCCCCCCCTTAATTTACAAGGTAAGAAAAAATATTGGGGAGATGCATTTTGAAGAAAATCAAAGAACATATGAAGTCTCATAAAAATCTATGGTATACTCATGCTGTCTCCAAAGAAAATTATAATTGTTAAATGCTTATGTTTCTAACCAAACAGCTTTTAAACCACAGTCAGTATTCAGCAATAAAGGAGAGCAGTGAAAGCCAAATCACTTTTTAAGTCTTTGAATTGATCAAGTTCCATACATAGTAGCACAAATAGGTCATCTTTGTTTTTCAATTTGGTCTCAACAAACTGCTTTCCTGAGCATAGAGAGCTTGGCATGGTTTTCAGATCAAGGAGTTTAACATGAAAAAGTCCCCCCCCCCGCCTTCATGATTCAAGGCAATGTGCATAAACCAATGACTGAATGTAAACATAAACCACTGAACAGCAACTAGGCATTTATCAAACACAGCTTCCTAACCTCAAACCAAATCCACACACAGTCCTTCAGCAAGGGATATGTTTATACCTGCATAGAAGGGTGGGAGAAGGAAAGACAAATGGAAGGAAGAAAGCAGGACTCCTGAAATATTTTATTACAGCAGAATACTTGCATCCAGTTTATTGTTAAAAGGTTGGTGCTTCAAATTATTTTAACACACAACAAATTTCAGTTAAACTACAATTCATTCTAACAGGAGGAAACGTTGCTGCTGCCTCAGTCATGTGCATTTTTTTTCATCCTACATAAATCTGACAATACCATGATATTTTAATTCATTATTATATTTATATCCCACTTTTTTGCTCACTCCAAGCCTCAAGATGGCTAATGAATACAATCATATATTATGTTAACCTGTAATATTTAACCAGAGCTAAATACTTGTAATAATAATAATAATAACAACAACATCCCTAAAATACAACAACTGCTGATATGGCCAGTACTCTTGATGCCTTGTTTCTGCCCTGGCCCTGCTTACAGACAAGTCTACATTAATAAAGGAGTTGTGGGACCTTGTGGAAAACAGAGCATCTCCCTTGATTAGCTTAGTAAGCAATCACTGTGACAACTTCTCTGCCAAAACGTTCCACAGATAATCACAAAAATGATAATAACTGCCCATCCTTTACTTCATTCCTGATGTAATCAGAAGCAGGCAACTCCTTCCCAGAAACTCTCTTAGCTCTGGTCATTTCACTTCCTCACCAAAAAAAAAAAAAAAGACAGCTTATGACAGCTCATGTCACAGGAACAGAGTTCAAACAATATGGGAATCAAATGTCCAGGGAGGCAGGGTCCATGACATACTTCTGCCTGCCAGATTATTTTAGCCCTTGGTAGGCTGCAGACCTGGGTACTCATTTTACCGACCTCGGAAGGGTGGAAGGCTGAGTCAACCTTGAGCCGGCTACTTACCTTTTAGGCTGCAGACCACTGCTGAAGCAACGCTGTGGTTACTGGCTCTCTGAACACAAGGACACAATCTATAATTAGGACCAGCCCAATGAAATATAAAAATCTGATGAAAGCCCTGCAAATTATCCTAGTATCATTTCTGACCTTCACAGTGAACTGACCAAGGTGCTGATTGTGACCTTCCACTATTGACTGGCTGCTGAGCTCTGCATTCTGGCCCTGGATAGGTTTACAGGTTATTTCAAAGCCTCTGGTTCCTTGGCAATCTGATCTCTCCCTGCTGGACAACAGCTTTACATGAGTGTTACACATAAACAGGAGAACTTTCAGAAGAATTTCAAGAAAGATAAATGTTTAGAGGTCAAAGCACCAAACAGGGAGGCAATATAAATTTTCCTCCTGAGTGCCTTGTAATGTTAGCCTATAGGTTTAGATTTTTGTGAAAGAAGTGTTTATTGTTTATTCTTATACTCAGACTTTTACCCATCTATGCAAGTTTGAATAGAATATCTTTGTTATGTTGACAATGAGGTTTTCCCCACCCTGTGGAAAACTGTGTACTGGAAAATAAACTACTGTAAGTACAAAAAAGTTATTGTTCATATTCCAGAATAGTTCTAACTATAAACTACATCAAGAAAACATAACAAAGCAGGATTACAAAATTACACATAACACATGCAGCCTGCCCATTAGACAGATCAAGGGGTGCCAGAAGTTAAGAGTTGGGCATTGGGCACCAAAACAGGCTTCTCCCCCCCCCCCCCAAAAAAAGGAAGAAGCGCGCCTAGCCTAAGGCGCCAAAACACACATAGGGGTTTTGTACAACAAAAGAAACTCAAATCTCAGAGAATAAGATAACATCTCTAACCTGTAATGTCTCTGTACATTTCTATTTAATCTCTGTATATCTCAAATTAGTGAAGTATATAAGTAAATAATTTCCATTCCTCTTTACAGGAATTTGATGTAATTGGCACGTATAATGAAAACTCACAGGAATAGACTATCATCATTTACATGACCTAATTCAGGGATGGCCAACAGTAGCTCTCCAGATGGTTTTTTTGCCTACAACTCCCATCAGCCCCAGCCATTGGCCATGCTGGCTGGGGCTGATGGGAGTTGTAGGCAAAAAACATCTGGAGAGCTACCATTGGCCACCCCTGACCTAATTGATTTACATTGCAATCCTAAGGGAGGCCAAATTGTCTCAGGAAAACCAACTGACCCTTACACTGGCATAACTCAGATATGCCAGTGTAAGACCCGGTTAGGATGATGCATAACACTAGCACTGCTGCACCAGTCTCTTGAACCAGCACAGCTGTCCACCGGCATCTATGTTAGGTGGCTTCCTAAGCAGTTTCAGTGTTGGAACATGCCCCCCCTCCCAAACTCCAAGATGTGCCATAAAAAATGGTGGGGTAGGCCATAATCAGTGGAATGCAAGTACCCTCCAACTACTACAGCCATGCCCACAAGTCCCAAAGAGCAACCAATCAGCACTGTTCTCTGTGGCAACTCCACATCTCTCAGCACCTAATCATGGGCTCCCCAGCTCTACAAATGCCTTCAGAAGGTTGCTCACAACTCACAAGGTAGAGTGAGAGGTGAGGCACCTTGGTGGTTGGAAGAGGACAGACAGGGCACTTAGAACCACTGGACAAGTACTTTAAACCAACACTCAACAAGGAGAGCAAAGTCCTCACTCTGTGGCTGACCTCTCCCAATTTCACCCCAATCACCTCATCTCCTCAACCAGGAACCAAAGGGGCAGCTACACTTTGACAGGTAAGCAGGGCACCCTTTCTCCCAGCCCCTTTTCCTCTGAAGGAAAATGGCCATAAACTGCTGACCCTCCCCCCGCCCCATGTACCACCAGCCCTGCACACAAAGGGATTTGGTGCAAGGGGACAGGCCTGAGACAGCTGCCGGAAGAGAAGACAAAGCTGTTGGCTGTGGAGTGGTTGAGCAGCCCTGACAGTTAGCAGGGTTCTATGAGGGGCCAAGCTACACCATCCACTAACCACTGAATTCAAGTGCCCACTGTGCCCTGGCTGCAGAAGAAGCCTTATTTGGAAGGACCTTTTGGTGCCCATGCTGCTGGTGCCTTGGTCCTCTGCCCCATTTGTTAGTCCACATTAACCATTAGGCCAGCAATAACCATTAGGCCAGAGGCAATGAGGAGTTGGAATAGGTTCCTCATACCTCCTTTGTCCTTACTGCTCTTCAATAAAGTTTTCTCTGTGGCCACACCTATGGTTTGTGTGTGATTGTTTTCAGAGGGAGGGTATGGAGGTTGAAACACTATGCAGATGCTGCAATTCAACAGCAGAGTGGATGGTTCTCATCCTGCTGGTTATGGCAGCATATCTGCACACACATCTAGGGGTGGGGTGGGAAGTGGCCCAGACCCATGTGCCCCCTGCTGATGACACACACAGAGATGCCAAAAGATCTCTGTTTGAAAACAGCTAGGGGTTTTTTGGGGGGGGGGTGGACAGCAGAGGGACAGGTTGGGTCAGCATGAGATTCTACAGGCACTCTGATAGAATGGGGGAACTTCAGAGACAAGCCTAAGAGCTTAACAATACTTGGCAGCAGTGTTCCCTCTAAGCTGAGTTAGCGTGAGCTAGCTCACAGTTTTTTAGCCCCCAGCTCACACATTTTTGTCTTAGCTCAGGAAAAATGGCCCCAGAGCAAACTAGTTTATGTAGCAGCTCACACTTTTAATGCTAGTAGCTCAGGAAGTGGAATTTTTGCTCATAATACTCCACAGCTTAGAGGGAGTATTGTTTGGCCCAGTATGCCCAGTTTGGATCTGGGTTGTGTGGAGCAAACCACTGAAAAAGGGCCACCACCAGGGCTTGCCTTGGATGGCTGCTTTTTTGCCACTCCAAGCAAAGCTGATCAATTCCGGTGGTCTTACATATGGAAGCCTGGAAGGGCCAGGTGGATCCCAGCAGCCCTGGGCCAATTTGGGTATGCTATGGAGGAGCCAGTGTGTTAAAATGGTCAGGGAACAGATGTTGTAGGGGGCTATTGGCAAAAAGGAGCAGTGCCTTAGCCACTGTGTGTATCAGGCTTCTGGATGGTGCTCTCACTGGAAATGGCGACTGTAGCAAGAAACTAGCACTGTGCCTGGTCTCAGCTGACTGTTTCTCATACCGGGGCCAAGTGCCCTCAGAACTAAGAGCACTCAAATTAAAACAATTAAAAACAGAACAAAAAAACCCTGCAATGAGGAGTCATTGTTGATGTTCCCTCCCTGTAATGTGGCCACCCTGCTACTGGGGACTTAACCCTACCACTGCAGGTGCAACAAGACACTTGGCACAGGAGAGGGGGAGTGGAAGGCAGGCACAGAACCCAGACCACTGGTGGTGTGATAGTGGGGCATGCTCATTCCTCATCAGCTGTCTTCCCTCTCTAAGGCCACCAGAGGATTCAGGACCCTAAAAGGTGGCCTGGATGGCAGGGTGTCTCCTGCACTAGATGTGTTCCTGTATGCGCTCCTGCTCAATGTGCCCCCTCAGACCCTGCCTTGACACTGCCTCCACCCACTGCTCACTGTCCCTTTTGAAGGGAGGTGGCAGCCATTCTCACATGGCCATGCCATGGAGCACTGCACAGACAGCAACAGCTTGGCCACTGCCAATGGCTGCATGGCATAGCACCCTCCGGTATTGTGAAGGCAACAGAACTACATCTTCAGTTGTCTGAATGCCTGTTTGATCACCATACGTGTTTGGTGGTGGGCTTGGTTGTAGGCTGCTTAATCAAGTAGATCATTTTTGGGTCATGGTGTCAACAAATATGCAATAAGGTTAGGATGCAATGAGACTTGTCAAGAGACATCCCTCCAGCCTGCTGGGCCTGCCCCCCCCCTTCCCGCACTACTAACCCAGAAGCCATTCTTTGCCCTCTGGCCAGGCAGCCAGCAGGCGGTTGAGGCTAGATGTCACAAATGTGCATCATGGATGCTACTTGGTAACTTGGCCATGAAGTCTGTAAAAATACTCTGGTGACTGCAGGATGGCTTTACATTCAGGGTTAGAAATGATGGTGGTTTCAGTACACTTGTGGCTCCTTCTGGAAGCCCATGAAGACAATATGGGTGCAGTCCCCAGCCCCCATGAGGTTAGAGTAGCATGGAAATAATGTGAACCCTGCCTGGATGAGTACCAATTCTCTGTCCTCAAAGGGGAACTTCATATGGTCTTGCAAGTTGGCCAGCATGGCACCCAGAAAGCTGTGCAGGCAGCAGCTGGCCAAGGACTGAGACACCCTGAGAAACTCTGACACAACCCCTTGGAAGGATCTAGTGGCTAGGAACGTGAGAAAGAGCAGGACCTTCTGAAGAATCAGGATGGTGCAGGGGGTGGGAGCTTGGCCATGGAGGGCTGGCCCCAGTTCCCTACACAGTCTGGATGGCTGTTCTGTCCAGGTGGGAACAATCAACGCAAACATGGAGCATTCTTGGGCATCCACAGTACACATGAGGTGAATACTGGCAACCTCCACAGTCCTGTGAACATTAGGCACCTTGAAGTCCCTGGGGCCAGTGGCTGAGGGCAAATCAATACAGTGGGTGGAGAGGGACAGCAGGTGTGAGCTGCATCCTTCAAAGCAAGGTACCACTGCTGCAGGTGACTCAGATGGTTGTAGGGATTCTAGCCTCTTGCCTGGGTACAGGGCCCATGCCTATCTCACTCTCATCACCCATGTGGGCGACAATAGAGTGGGAGAGACTTGAACTGCTGAGAGTGGTAGAAATGGATGCAGGGGCTGGCAGCGTATGTGACATTGGCTGTTGGGCATCTGGAGAAGCTGCTTGTGATCATGAAGGATGTAGAGGTGGGACAGGTACACATTGAGAGGCTGCTGGGAGACATGCGAAAGGCCTTTCAGGCACTCCCTTTACATCCCACTGGCCCTTCTAGTCAGGCACTCCCTTCACATCCCACTGGTTCAACTCTAGCAGGGGAGACATGATGTTTGGCACCAGAGGGACCCTGGGCAATGTAGGTGACCTGTTGGAGATATGCTGGTGAATGGAGGGCACCTGCTGATGCAAGGACTGCTGCTGAGCACCACCCCTTCCCCTTATGGGATTCAGATGGGCAGGAAGCCAGCTTTGGGTGTCAGGGGGAATGCTGGGATCCCTGCCCCACTGTCTGGTCCCTGGCACTTGCAAGAGGTATAGGTCCCTTTAAAGGGTTGGAGTGTGTGTAGCTGACAATGGCCTAAACTCCCAAGTCCCACTCCTAGGCTGTGATGGCTACTTGGCTCAGCCCCTCTGCCTACTGATCCCTAAGTGGTTCTGACAGCTTTCTTCACCATGGAGCCACTCCATTGCAACAACACCTCCATTGAGAATGGTGGTGTGGCTGCTGGGAACACTACCACAGAAGCACCCTGGAAAAACTAATAATGGGCACTGGTTTTCCTGCTGGCTGCCATATAACCAATCTCCGCAGAGAACAGACTAGCAGCACCACAGTTATGCCACAGCCAGTTGCTGAGGCACTAGCAAGGCAGAGGATTGCTCTGACCATCTGTTTCAGTAGCCACTCTTTTTTAGTCATTTGGCTGTTGTGACCACACAAGTGTTCCACACTGATAATTCTGGTTGCAGAATCTGTCTAACAATTGTGAAAATGCCAGTTATTCTGAATCCACCCTCTATGTCCATCTGGGTTATACACAGAAGCCAATTTGTAAACTAAATCATCATCACAGAAGTGCTTTTCCAATTTATTCCAGAGCCACAGAATTATCAGAGTAAGTGGAAGGCACCAGAGTAAGTAGAAGTATATTTTAAAGCAGTTGTGTTAGGAGACAACTATTTCTTTAAAAGCAATTTAAAATATTCAATTGCATATGCATTTCTAGAACTTGGTTAAAACAAGAAAGGAAAACTATTTTGAAAAATCTAATGAGAGTTAAACCTTCTGTACAGTCAGTCCGCCAGTTAAGATCTGTCCCCCAAGCCCTGCTACTGATGATCATCCCCAGGTATTGACTGCACACATGGGAAAAGAGAGTGGGCACAAGAGTGCTGGTCCTGTGCCTTGCATCCACACCTTCGGCTGGTCATCTGCAGGGTGTGACCATGTGGAAGAAGTGGCTGCGCAAACTGTGAGCACCATTACTGATCACAAGGAGAAGGTGCATGTTTGGGCACTTCCACTCCATTGTTTTAACCATCAAGGCATGTCCACCTGTACTGTGTGTCCACCTGTACTGAACTTGTGTGAAGCTGGTAGCAACCAGAGACAGTGGAGGCATCTTGCCTTTGAAATGCACTCTCCTTTTGCGACTTGCCTGGGAGCTACTTTACTGTCTTTTAGATGCCCAGCCAAAACATTTAGTTTTATTCAGGCTTTTAACCATGGCACTTAATCTTTTTTTGGATGTTTCATGGTCTGCTTCCAACCTGATAAGTGTTGTATGGATTTTTAAGGCAGTTCAATAGTTGCTGTATGCTGTTTTATGCCTCTAACTTGTTTCTAATGTCTTGATTTTCATATAAATAATTTATGCTTCTGTTTTTATCAACAGCTTATCGACAATACTTTCGAGCTACTTCAAGCAGGGTCTCTGGAGAGGTTTATATATATATATATATATATATATATATATATATATATATATATATATATATATATTCAATGAGTAAGTAAAAACTCAGTAGAACAAGCAAATCATTGAAATGGACAATACTTTCAGATGACATCTCTGGGGGGAGGGGGAGGAGGAGACTGGATTTATACCCTCCTTTGCTACCCAAAGGAGTCTCAGAACAGCTTGCAATCTCCTTTCCCTTTCCCTCCCCACAACAGACACCCTATGAGATAGATGGAGCTGAGAGAGCTCTCCCAGAACTTCTCTGTGAGAACTTGTGACTGACTCAAGGTCATATCTGCAGGTGCATGTGGAGGAGTGGGGAATCAAACCTGGTTCTCCCACACACTTAACCACTGGCTCTCTTATAGTAATAAAATAATGAGAACTGTAAGGAAAAATTGTTCCGGACACTAAAATCATCTGCAATCCATTAAAATCATCTGCAAAAATATGAATATCTGCAAAAACATGCATAGGATTAAGAATTAAACCAAATCAAATACTCATTCTATAATATAATATATTCTAAAACAATATATTCAGTCTTTCAGAGCCTCAGGTATCTGTCATTCACACCACTTGATCCTTTTAACTAGTGATGCCAAAGATTGAACCCGGGACCATACTTAAAAGCAGATACTCTACCACTGAGACATCACTCTTCCTCTAATATGAGGGAAACAGGACAATAATTATATACAGAGAAGGCTGCAAAATTCAAGGGAGAAAAATAGAATATTTCCACTGTGAAAGCTTGGCTTGTAAGCACATACCGCCCTCCAAACAAGTATGATCAACAGCTGTGTATGCCTGAACATTCTTTGTTGTGGCCCCCACCTGGTATAATGGTCTGCCTGATAAGGTCAGGTAGCTTCCTTGCTTCTATCATTTTGCAGAATGCGTAGCACAGAATAGTTTAAGGGCATTTTGTGTAGATTTAACGGTTCTGTACATTTTCTGTTGCAATTTTACTGCATTGTTTTATTGTAATTTTTTTTGTACCTTGATTTTATACCTTGATTAACTGCACAAAAGGCAGAGTCTAAATGAAGTAAGTAAGTAAAATAAGCAAAGATATTGTCCCTGTATAGATTACATATAAAGCTTGTTCAAGGAAGTGCAGGAGATTTCAATAATTACAGCTCAAATCTCTGTTACAATTCTATTAAGACAAAGACTGCAGTTCTATGCACAGTTACCGTGGACTAGGTCTCATTGAAAACTGTGAGGCTTACAACTTTTTAAATTAAAATGTTTATTTATTTAAACACTTATACCTCACCTTTTCTTGTGGTTCAAGGCTGCTTATATCTGCAAAAACATGCAGAGAATTAAGAATTAAACTATATGAAAACACTCATTCTATGATATAATATACTCTAAAACAAACTGCTATTTTATTTGACATACTAAAATTAAATTCTTGTTGTTGAAGGATTGGTTTTCAACAGTCAGTTGGATATATAAAGAAACATGACTACTTTGTGTCGAAATTAAAATGATTTCTCCAAGGAAGAACTAGAAGATAGGGATATTAAAATGAGTTGGTGGTTGAGAACACAAATAGAATCCAGATATGCCAAAGATTAGATAATAGGTTTTAATATGGAACAATATCCATTTGATAAATTTTTTGGGGGTCCTCAAGTGAAACTAATTTCTAAACTATACTCATATCTACTACAGATGAAGATGCAAGATGAGATTGTAAAAGACTGTATGGCCCAGTGGGCTATGAATGTGGGTCGTAATATTATAGGATTGCCAAGTCCAATTTAAGAAATATCTGGGGACTTTGGGGGTGGAGCCAGGAGACATTAGGGGTGGAGCCAAGATCAAGGCTGTGACAAGCATAATTAAACTCCAAAGAGAGTTCTGGCCATCACATTTAAAGGCACACCTTTTCAATGCCTTCCTTCCATAGAAAATAATGAAGGCTAGTGGCACCTTCTTTTGGGGCTCATAGAATTGGACCTCCTGGTCCAATTGTTTTGAAACTTGGGGGATATTTTGGGGAGAGGCACTAGATGCTGTACTGAAAATCTGGTGCCTCTACCTCAAAAAACAGCCCCCCCAAGAGCCCCAGATACCCACAGATCAATTCTCCATTATTTTCTATGGGAATAAATCTCCATAGCGAATAACAGAGTTCCCAGCAGACATTTCCCTCCCCTCCCCTCGCTTTCTGATGACCCTGAAGCGGGGGGAGGGCCTCCAAAGCGGGGGGATCCCCTGCCCCCACCTGGGGATTGGCAACCCTATAATATTATGTTAGATGAATGGGAGATCTTATGGAAACCTAATATTAAATTAACTAAGTCAGTAGTCCTTAAGGAAAGCTTAAAGACTAAGATGTTTTATAGATGGTATGTAACTCTCCAGAAACTTTCTAAAATGTATTCTGATATGTTTAATAAGTGCTGGAAATCTACAAACATGTTGTGTCGTTTTATCATATGTGGTGGACCTGTGAGGTGGTGAAAGACTATTCGAAGATGGTGCATGAATTATCACAGAGAATTTTGAAGACACAGATTCAATTTAAACCAGAACTATTTTTATTGAACATATATCCTAAGGATTATACAAAAGAGACAAAACATTTAATAGCTCATATTGGTACAGCAGCTAGTATTTTACTTGCACAGAAATGGAAACTTCAGGAAATGCCTACGAAATCGGACTTGATGGGGAAAATACTGGAGATGGCTGAGATGGACTACTTATCCCAGTTGCTTGCTGGGAAAGCTAAGGAAGAAGCAAGAAAATATTGGGAGAAGTTATATGTGTGGTTAGATAATTAAGACTTTTTGGTGTGAACTATTTCTATCTTTTGCAATATATACTATAAATATCATATATATTAGAAATATAATCTAAAATAGATAGTTTTAACGAAGACTTACAATCTTTACAACATTACACAGACTACGGTGATACAGTGTAAAGTGAATAATAATACTTTAAAATACTTTATTTTAAGGATTTATTGTCTTGCAGACTGGATTATAGTTCTATTGTTACTTGTATTTTTACTTTTCTATTCCCACTTTCCCTTTCACCTTTCACCTGAAAACTAATAAAAATTTTCAATACGAAATTAAAATGATTTCCACTTCTGTGTTTGAAAATTCTTACTGCAGAGACTTAGGATACATGCTGAAGTATATTGATACTTCAGAAACAAGAAGTAACTCTAAGCAGCAAAAAACTACCAGTTTTCTAGCCGCTAAACTGCTATGCATACCTTGCAAGCATTTTTCTCTGTTCTTTGGCCTAGCTTCAGTAGTTTTTCACTTGCTAAAACTGGAAACCAAGCATAAAGCAATCACTCAATTTATGAAGTGCTATCTAAACCCACATCCATCATTACACTAGTTTAAGAATTTGTACAATGTTTAGGCTAACAAAGGAATTTCCATAGGTCAGAACTTGAGATCACTCTGTGGTTTAGGTCTTTACAGGAATTTGGCAAAGACAGCTTATTTTCCACCATACAGGATGACAGTTTTCTCCCAAAAATGACTACTTGGGAAAATAGGGTTATCCACATCAGTTAATGAACATGAAGTCTGAGCAGAACTGAAGCAAAATGTCCTTCCAGGGCAAGCAGATTTGATAAGCCATCCTAATTCCATTGCAATTCTTCCCTATAGAAAATGTTGTGAATAATTAATGTTTTTAAAAATATATCTGTTGCCTCTCAGCAAGAGAATAACATGTCTATGTTACAAGCTGTACGATTTTTACATAGGGGGGTGTAATATTGTGGTCAAGCTTTTTCTTTTTCTATGAAGATGAGACAATAAGAACTTCAAGAATTCAAGCAGTACAAAATATGAATGCTATTTGTTTATGGTGATTTATACCATCAGGACATTATTTTCTTTAAAGTGTGAGCAGCCACTTGCTCCTTTTAGAAGCTAAAATGCAGATGACATTTACTCTCTATATCTGTGTCACAGTATTGGCTTTGTTGATTTGTTTTTATCTGACAGAAAAACATGAAGAAGGGGGGGACTGGGGGAGAGAAGCCTTTATGCTCTTCCTTCTTGTTGTCTGTTATTCATTTTCCTGTCAGTTTGACAATTGATTTGGAAACTGAAAAAGTCTGCATTTAACAGTTACTGAGTTCAAAATGAAATTCTCTAAATAATACCAACAATAATATAAGATATTTCTTGGAACTTATACCAACAGGAGAGAGGGGGTAGATCCAATGGTATGTTTCTGGGACCATGTAGAACAACTTTCTCAGCTGCCCCTACACGAAGCAGACTGAAGTAGGATTTTGAGCGTCATTTTAGGATGCCATGGGAGGGGAGAGTCAAGAAAGTTGCAACACTGGATCCTCCAATGTCAGAAGGACTGTAGAACATCTGCATGGTGAAGTTCCATATTCAATCCCTGATTTCTCCAGCTAAAGGACCTTGGGTAAATGGGGTTTGGGAAAACTTCTTTTCTGTGATTCTGGAGAGCCACTGTCAGTCAATACAGACCAATGGTTTGACTTGGTATAACAAATCTTCATACATCCACAGGGTTTGTGATGGAAATATTTACTACAATAAACCTAACAGGTAAATATGTTTATTCTACTATTTGAGTCTGTAGGAGAAGCTCAGATGAATGAATGTTCCATATGAAACAAAAATCTCTCTCATCCTATAATTATGCATTGGATTTTTCCTACCTAAATGCAGAACATTAAATTTATCCCTATTAAAATTCATTTTATTTCTTTTAGCCCAGTTTTCCAGTCTGCCAAGATCATCTTTGCCTTCTGCCATATTTGCCTTTTACCATATTTGTTACCCCTCCCAATTTAGTATCATGTGCAAATTTAATAAGCATTACAGTAACTGGTCTAGAGAAAGATCTTGCTTTGAAACAGGTTCATGTCATCTGATGATTTACTGCCTTTCATAAACAGACCTGCTCTCTTGAGCTCCTGACTGGAGGACTTCAGATTTGCTGTGGTTTGGTTGGACTCTCACAGATGTTTTGATGTCCTTTAAGAGGATTTTTTCCTTCAACTCTACTGCTATAAGAGAGCTTTGGATTCTTTCCCCTGTATGTACCTTTGCTTCAAATAATCACTGCGATACAATATGTATTTAGCATTTATTGTTGTCCATTCTGTTTGGTCACAGTTTTGCTTGACATTGCTATCTTGTTCATGACTTTTCCTCTTTGTTTGGGTTTCCACAGAATTCCAGCACACACTGCAGAATATCTGGGACCATCTTACAGGGCATACATAGAGGCAGGGCTCATTTCCAGGGGGAACACACAGGAACAACGTTCTGGGAGAGAAGATACAAATTATTTATTTTTTACCTTAAAAGGCCACGCACTAGTGCTGTTGCAACTAGTGGAGCTTCACAGGCTGCAGTATCAACTAGCTCATCTGGCCCCACCCTCTCTGGTTGGGGGAAGGGGAGGAAGGGGTCCTTGATCCAATCACAGCCATGCATTTTGCAAAATGCATGTTGTGTGCTCCAGCAAGGAAAGGGAGAAGGGTGAACCTCCATTGCTGCTGCTGCTTCTGTTGCCAACTTGCCATAGAGAGACTGTGAGTTCCTGCGCCCTTTGGCTGAGCTCTGCTCTCTGTGGCCTGGCCTTGGCTGCTGGTGTTCCTGGCTGTACTACTGGACTGGAGGACTTCATCTGGTGAGATGACTCTTTTTTGTGTTTATGGGGGGATTTCTGTTCAGATTAGAAGCAGGCTTTTATTTTTAACTTTTTTAAAACCTTGAGTTTTCCTCCTTCTTTGGGTGGTTGGTTTTCTGTTGGGGGCTGGGTTGTTGGGGGGGGGGCGCCTCTGGCCTGGTTTATAATAATCTGTATTATTTTTATAATCTTTTCTGAGTTTTTTTTTATAAAAAATTGGAATTGCCTGTTAATTTTTTTTAATTGCCTGTTAAATTTCTGCCAGGCTTTGGTTGACCTTGTTGTGTGGGGTCTGATTTCTTCCTCTGTTTTCCCTTGGCTGGGCTGTGGTGGCTTACTGACCTGTTGAACTTTTGGTGATGTTTTACTGTTTTTCCTGGTTGTGTTGGGGTATATGGGTGTGGATTGGATGGCTTTTGGTTTCTGGGTGGTTGGCCTTTGCTTGGCTGTTGCTCTCTGAAGCTTGAGACAAGTTTGGGCAGGCCTGATGGTGACCTGACCTGTTGAACTGCTGATGGTGTTTTATTGTTTTTCCTGGCTATGTTGGGTGTATGTGTGACCTTTGTAAAGACTTTTGGGGTGCCCACAGATAAGGTCCAGCCTTTTTTGGCCTTGGGGGTTCCATAGGGGAGAATCCCCTGCAGCTGCCCTGCAATTTTGGGGACTCTCTCTCAAACCCCCTGTCTGCCAGTTGCCTTTCATTATGCGCTATGTTTTGCCATTGACTTCAATGCCCCATAGGGTATAATGGTGGAATAGGGGCACCCTCTTTGGGTTTCTCTGGAATTGGACCCCCTGGTCCAATCTTTTTGGGACTTTGTGGTTCCTTTGGGGGAGAGTCCCTTAAAGCTGTCTGCCGTTTTGGGGGCTCTTCCCCAAAACCCCTATTCACGAGTTGCCTTTGATTATACCCTATGTTGTGCCATTGACTTCAATGGTCCATAGGGTATAATGATGGGATGGGGGTACCCTCTTTGGGTGCCCCTGGAATGGGACCCCTGGTCTAATCTTTTTGGGACTTTGCGGTTCCTTGGGGGAGAGTCCCTTAAAGCTGCCCTGCAGTTTTGGGGGCTCTCCTCCAAACCCACTCCTCTTCAGGAGGCTTCCATTATACCCTATGTTGCCATTGACTAATGGCCCATAGGGTATAATGGGGCCAAATATATGGAAATATCCGGATATCTCCTATATATTCTGATATACCGGATACTGGTATTTGGAAATATCTGGAATTCTGGATAGTTTGGTCCTGAATATTTCCAGATCTGGATATTACTGATTTTTTTTGTATGTGTGTGTACAGTCCTACTGGTAAAATAAAGTTACAGAAACAACAGCAAAATCAATCTAAGGCCTTTTACTGGACCAATCAAATTAGTGCAAAATAAAATTAACCATGAAAGAAAAATGGTGTAAGCCAGAAAGTGGCAAGTCCCAGGTCTTGACTTTCTGGACTCCTAAAACACTCTCCAGAAAAGGGTTGTTTTCAAGAGCTATTCCAAACTTAACAGCCAGATAATCTTCCTGGGATGCGGGTCACAAATGTTTGGAATGCAGAGTGAGAAGCCTCTCTCACACACCCTTTCTTCCTTTCTCTATCATGGCGGAAAGAACACCAGACAACGGCAGACTCCCTACATCCCCTGAGAGGAGACAAGGAGAATGCAGAGAGGAAGAGACATATCCTAGACGCTCAGAGAGTAGCGGGGAGAGGATCCCCCCTGCACATCCAACAACTCCTCATCACACCCTGGGACTGGGTGCCCAGAACCTCCACCACACTCATGGACGAGGCACCAGCATGGAGAGAGGTGATCTTGGCGTGGCCGTCACGGAGGGTGAGAGTGATGAGAGAGAGTAGCCAAGAAGGCGCACGAGCTGGAGGAGGTGGAGATCGTGATGAACCCCAATCAGAAGAGGAAGAAGCGTACAACGACCCTAACCATCCATGCTCAGACGATGATGACAATGGTCCCGAACCTGAGGAAAGTGGATTTATCCAGATGTTGAGGAGCGAGATGGCCGAAATGGCAAAATGCTTGCGGGAGGAGATGCAAGCCAACACCACCTTCATGGCGCAAGAGATGAGACGGCAGCTGGAGAAGGTACTATCCCCAGTAGACCCAAGAGGGACCCAACCACCCCCTCCCAGAAGACTGCTGGTGGCACCACAGCCTCCATTGCCACTTGATCCACGAGATTATGGCAGAGGGAGGGAGCTCGATGCCACTTTCGATGGGGACCCAGAAGAAGTAGAATATTTTTCTATCCAAGCCAACAACTATATGCATTATTGGGGGAACACCTTCCCTGACGAATTCAGCCGGGTGGATTATCTGGGGTCGAAACTGAAAGGGGGCGCAAAACGCTGGTACGTAAGCCTGTATGAAACCAGGAGCCCAGAATTGGATACTGTAGCAGCTTTCCTACAAGCTTTACTGATGCAGTATGAAGACCCCCTCCAGGAGACCCGAGCCCTCACCACCTTGCGAGACCTATAACAAGGATCAAAATCGGTGAGAGAGTATGCGGTTGAATTCAGAGCGAATACGGCTAAGGTGAGGGGTTGGAACAAACTAATGAAAATAGAGCAGTTCCAGAGGGGCCTAAATGCGAGCGTGTTGGATCGGGCCTTACAGCAAGCTTGCCCTGCCACACTGGTGGGGTAGGTGCAGTTAGCCGGTGAGGTCGAAACCAACATGAAGAGAGTGGCCCTGCAATGACAGCGGAAGCAAGGGGGAAAGGGGGGACGTGAGTCTCGGTCCGGGGCAAAACCCAATGGGAAAAAACCTAACTCCGCAGAGGGAGCTACCAAACCAGCCACCCCACGGCGTTGCTTCTGATGTGGAGACCCAAATCACTTGCCCGTGAATTGCCCTGAGCGACGTCGAGGCCTCCTCCTTACTCTGAAGCCCAGAGCCTCTAAACTGAAGAAGAACGAGGGACGCCAGAAGGACTACACCAAAGGGAGCACCATTGCTGCCACCTCAGCGGACGAAGAAACCATTGTCATCAATGAGCTGAGCAAGATGTCCTGGGAGGATGAGTCAGCGGGAAACGGGGACGACCTGCACTGAGAAGTGCCGAGCAGCAGGTTGCGGAACTAATGGCACCACTAAGGGTGAGGATAACTGGAACTTTATTTTTCGTTCCCCTGACGTTGTTGAACCCAAACTTAAAGCGGTCTGTCCATGTTTGGGCCCTAATTGACTCTGGATGTACGAGAGACATAATCACCCCATAGCTGGTAGAAGCCCTGGGCCTCCATAAAACATTACTACCACACCCCATTCAGTTTGAGCAAATGGATGGGACTGTAATGAAAGGGGAACCATGCGTGGAACAGACGCAAGAGGTGCCAGTGGGGATAGAAAACCACTGGGACACTGAACTCTTTGTAATAGCCCCCTCCTCGTCCTTCGACATCGTGCTAGGGGTAGGTTGGCTGGCGAAGCATGAACCTGATATTAAATGGGGGGAACAAACCTTAGACTTTACTGATAACAAGTGTGAGCATCATCATTGGGACAAAGGCTGGGGAGCCAAGCCCCCTCCTAGGAACGAGAAACTGTGTTTGACAATAGAGGAAGTGTGGTCAATCCCTAAGGAATATAGAGACTTAAAAAGAGTATTTAGTGAAGAGGAGGCAAATGAACTTCCTCCCCACAGAGACATTGATTGCACTATAGAAATTCCCGGGCAGGAGCTTCCCAGAGCTAAACTCTACTCGATGGAGTGGGCAGAGAAAGCCGAATTAAGGAAGTTTTTGGACAACAATTTAAAAAAGAGGGTTTATTCGGCCAGCCATGGCCCCGCACGCTGCTCCGGTGCTCTTCGGTGCGCATAAAAGAGGGAGATGAATGAAAACGGCATTCAATACCCCCATGGGCCAATTTGAATACTTGGTCATGCCCTTTGGATTACAAGGGGCACCCAGAGTATTTATGAACTTTATAAACGAAGTTCTACGGAAATACTTGTATAAAGGGGTCATGGTGTACCTGGATGATATAATTATTTATTCTAAGGATCTACAATCGCATGTGAAATTAGTACGGGAAGTACTAAGCACCCTATACGAGCACCAACTGTATGCTAAGTTGTCAAAGTGTGAATTTCACAAAACAGAGCTTGACTATTTAGGTTACTGAGTGTCAAAACGGGAGTTACTAATGGATCCTGCCAAAATCCAAGCAGTGTTGGATTGGGAACCCCTGAGGACACATAGACAGCTCCAATCTTTCCTCGGTTTCGCAAATTTTTACCGTAATTTCATACAAGGGTTTGCGCAATCCATGTTACCGCAACTGACCTTTTAAAGACTAAAGGGAAAGGGGCTGAAGCCAAAAGGCCAACAGCCAAATTAGAATGGACGACCAAATGTCAAGAAGCCTTTAATAAATAAAAAAGACTGTTCACCAGTGAACCTATCCTTATTCATCCCGATGAGTGAAAACCCTTTGTGTTTCAATACGATGCCTCCGATGTAGCTGTGGGAGCGATCTTGATGCAGCCCGATGAAGAGGGAGGGCTAAAACCTTGTGCCTATATATCTAAAATAATTTCCCAAGAACAACGGAATTGGTCCGTTTGGGATAAAGAGGCGTTTGCGGTGATTTTTGCATTGAAAACCTGGAGGTCATGGTTGAAAGGGGCATGAGTGCCATTTGAAATCTGGACAGACCATAAAAATCTAGAGGCACTCACGGGACGTAAGAAATTGACAGAAAAGCAAATTTGCTGGGGGGGCATCTTCGCCAAGTTTGATTTTACCCTGAAACACATCCCGGGTTCAAAGAATTTCTTAGCTGATGCCTTGCCTCGACTTCCCCAACATAATAGTCAAAGGGAAGAGGTCATTGACTCTATTATCTCGCCAAGCCACTTAGGAGGGGCTGTGACTACCCGTTCCAAAGCAAAGTGAGAAAACTTAGAAAAGAAGTGGGGGGCGGGGAAGAGACTGATCACAGAAGTGGAGAAAGAAGGTGATCAGAAGCCTGACGGAGTTACCAAAGGAGAAGGGGGGTTCTGGTACTGAGAGGGAAAGCTCTATGTACCTGAGAGCCTACAGCGGGAAGTATTACAATTTTCCCATAACGGCAAATTGTCTGGACATTTTGGGTATGTGAAAATGTTACATTTAGTGAATCGGCAGTTCTGGACATTTCCAACTATGTGGCTTCTTTCCAAGTATGCATAATGGCCAAGAAAATGGGGTGGGAAACCCCCCGGGTTATTGCAACCTCCGGAGACCACTACCAGACCATGAGCAGTGGTATCGATGGAATTTATAGTGGAGCTCCCGACATATCAAGGGAAAACGGTTATTTTGGTGGTGGTGGACACATTTTTGAAACTGGCACACTTCATTCCATGCGCCCAACACCCCACTGCAAAAAGACCAGCTCACTTGTTTTTCCAACACGTGGTTAAACTACACTCATTCCAGATAAGATTATTAGTAACAGAGCACCTCAGTTCGTTGCCAACTTTTGGCGGGAGTTCTGCAAATTGACAGGAATAGAGCAAGGTCTAAGCTCAGCGTATCACCCTCGGACCGACAGACAAACGGAAAGGATAAATGCGCTCCTAGAACAGTATTTACAGTGTTTTGTCAACCACCAACAATCAAACTGGGTAGAACTCTTACCTTTTGCAGAATATGGATATAATAACAGTGTACATAGCGCCACCAAAACCTCCCCCTTTTTGGTAGTGAATGGATACGAGGGCAAGCCCTACCCGTTATTACCAGGTGGAACAGTACTAGAATTACCTTCTTCTTTTGAACATTGGTGGGGGAGTTTGGGGAAAACATGGAAAGTAATACAAGAGAATATAGAAGCAGCTAATGACAGCTACAAGAGGCACTATGACAAAAACCATGCTCCTGTGTGGGACTTTAAAGTAGGAGAGACAGTCTTTGTATCCACTAAGAATTTACCGTTGCCTCAACCATTCAAAAAGCTGGCGTACAAATTTCTTGGTCCGTTCAAAATAAAAAGGATAATCAACAAAGTGACAGTAGAACTGGAATTGCTGAAAATGTTTAGTAAAATACATCCTGTTTTTCATTGCAGTCTCCTCCACAGAGATCCTGGAGCTACGTTTTGGCACCCTCGACCGCCAGCTCCACAACCTATCCAGATTGGGGGTCAGAGTCACTAAGAAGTTAAAGAAATCTTGGATGCTAAGTTAAAATGAGGGGTGTTGTATTTTTTAATCAGATGGAAGTATTTCTCACTGAGCCACGATGAATGGGTAGAGAGCTCAAATGTGCAAGCAAAAGAATTAATAAAGAAGTTTTACAAGTTGCACCCCTCAAAGCCCCGAGCAAGATCTTAGAGGGGGCAGTATGTCAAGCACGATATTTCTGGGTATTAATTTAGTATGCATTTGGTGTTCATACTTCCTCCCCTCCTTTTCTCAGCTATCCCCCTTTTCTGAATAAAGATTTCTCTTTTCTCTCTTTCTCACAATACAAGTACTTTTCTCCCTTTCTCACAATACAAGAACTCGTGGGCATTTGATGAAATTGCTGAGCAGACAGGTTAAAACGGATAAAAGGAAGTACTTCTTCACCCAAAGGGTGATTAACATGTGGAATTCACTGCCACAGGAGGTGGTGGCGGCCACAAGTATAGCCACCTTCAAGAGGGGTTTAGATAAAAATATGGAGCAGAGGTCCATCAGTGGCTATTAGCCACAGTGTGTGTGTATATATAAATTTTTTTGCCACTGTGTGATACAGAGTGTTGGACTGGATGGGCTGCTGGCCTGATCCAACATGGCTTCTCTTATGTTCTTATGTTCAAAGCTTCCCCCACCTGTGGATTCTCAAGGATGCAGGATATGCAAGTAATCTCCCTATTGTAAAGTAGAAGTACCTCCCCCGAGTTCCCATACATATCAGCAAGCCAGGAATGTGTGGAAACCGAGAGAGGTTGTAGTATCCAAATGGCTAGTTGATAGTATGTTTTGAACCTTCTATACCAGGGGTCCTCAACCTTTTTAAATAGGGGGCCAGTTCACTGTCCCTCAGACTGTTGGAGGGCCAGACTGCCGTTACTGTACAAGGCCGCGGGCTGTCAGTTCTCCGTCTTCTGCATCTCTCTCCCTTCCCCACACCACACACCCCGGCCTGGGAACTCACCTCACCTCGGTATCACCTCACACTCTGTCTCCGCCGCCTCAGCCCAGTGCCGGAAGTGTGCGTTGCTAACGCAAGTTTAGGTCGAACGTCACTTCCGGTCTGATTTTGCCATAACCCGGCGGGCCGCATAAACGTCCTCAGCGGGCTGCATCTGGCCCACGGGCCGTAGGTTGAGGACCCCTGTTCTATACAATTCACATCTGTATGTTATGTTTTGAAGCTATCTGAACTTTGTCTTTGAAGTAGCCTTTAAGATGCCATGCTATGTAACTTACTGTATCACTTCCAAGGCATCGTTCCTTGGGCAAGTATTGGATTATCAATAAAGCAAGTATTTCAATAAAGCAATAAAGCAAGTATTTCAAATAATCAAGCTATTTAAACAATAGCTTGATTATTTGAAATACCGATGCTTGACATCGCCCCCTGCCTTCTGTCCCCCATCTTTCTCCCCCTCAAAAGTAACTTGACAGGCCATGCATGCCCTCTGGCTGGCATACATCCTTTGTCTTCTCATGGGAATTCCCCCCCTACAGGAGGCAAAGAGCCTTTCAGTGGTGGCCAAGGCCAAGACCTCCCTCCCTACAAGCTGCCTCAAGTCTCTCCTTCCTTCCTCCATCTATTCTCTCTCTCTATTCCCACCTCTCTCCCTCTCCCTCCTCCCATCTATCTCTCTCCCTCCCCTCCTCTATTTGTCTCAAATGAGGGAGCTATTGCTTGTCAAATGCATCTCTCTGTGAAAGGGTTTGTAGTGGTGACTGTTGAATGAATACAATGGGAGCCGGGCTGTTTGTGACAAGCTGTTTGCTTGTCAAATGCATCTCTCTGTGAAAGGGTTTGTAGTGGTGACTGTTGAATGAATACAATGGGAGCCGGGCTGTTTGTGACAGGTGAGCTGCTTTTGCTTTTCCAGTGACTGCTTCTGGATCTTGTATGTCAGAACAGGATCTTGGGAACAGACACGGTTCAAACATTTCAGGAAAGTAAGGGAAAGTTGGATTTTTGCTGTGGGATGTAGTTTTGATGGAAGTCTTTTCTTGCTGTTTTCTGTGTCATGCACACTGCTGTATCACAGGGCTGAGATACTGAGGACTTTGAAGAGTGAGCTGCTTTCTGTGGCTCAGGCAATTTTTCTCCAGATTGCCAGCTCTGAGTTAGGAAATACCTGGAGATTTTGGGGTGGAGCCTGAGCCGGTGGGTGTTGCCTTCTGATACACTTCCAGTGATGTCAGGGGGTGTGGCAAATGCAAATAACTTATGCAAATAAGTTATGCTAATGAGTTTCTGTAAAGCTTTTTCTACAAAATGACCCCTGTATAGAGGAAATAACTATGAAATAAGCCCAACACGTGTCAGGTTGCAGGTGAACAACTAGACTCGCAATCAGATGTATATTAGGGGAATTCACATTAAAAAGCAGTTGTTTGCTCAGCACTGTGAGGAGGAAGATGGAACTTTCAGGTTCCCTTCCTCTCCGCTTTCACCAGTGGAAACAGAAGGGGAGCTTTCACCCCTTTGCACTCCATGTTCTTTGTTCATTAAAGACACAAGTTATAATTGATGGGCATTGCTCTTGCTCTACATGTACCAGCAGCACACACCCTAGTAACATCTGTCATGGCTTTACAGCCCCTGACTTTCAAGGAACCCTGTCCATCATTATTAATCTTTTTCACAAAGGAATCCAAAGATTTCCTGAAACACTATTTGACAATTACTAAATTAGATGATCTGTAAGGGTGACTTGATTGCTTTAATTAAACAGTTCCACTGCAGCAAATAGAAAGGATCATGATTACTTTTATTCTCATTCTTCACTATGTAATACGTATGGCAAAAGCAATTAGAAAGTCAAAATAGCAAGCACTGTTAGCATACATAATGCATGTCAGATTGCAATATGAACAGTGAACACCACCAACAATGAAAAAGAAAGAGGATTTGTACAAAGAGGACAGATGAACAAAAGCATATGCAATGTTTAAATTTGTATTAAATGATTTTAGGGTATTAAATGACTTACATTGATAAAGCCGTAATATAAGTAAGACATCTGATAAGCATTTGTATTCACATCATATCACTTTTTCTACTCAAGAAATAACTGCAGTAAATGCTAAAACATAACTAGTACCAAAGTTCTATCAGAACAACATATACACATTGACTCTAACATTAACTTTATATTGACTACAGATATAAAAACTGTTAATTTCTTATGGAGACTACCTAAAGAGAGTAAGAAAGTTCTTGAACAACTGCATAAACATGCATATATTCTGATACGAATTCTAGCCACTTCACTAATTAACACAATGTTCTACTGCTGCAAAGCAAGCAGCAACAGTTCCAGTTATTGCTGCCTGGTTCCTGTTTCTCACCATAGAGAATGAGAAAGAACTTTATAAACTGCAATACCAGAAACGACACAGGAAGGTGAAGTTCCCCAGTAACAGTGGCAAGACAAGTGAGTCAAGAGGTTGACAAGATAGACAGTGGTTAAACAGAGACTGTAGCAAGATCAGGAAGTGGCATGTTCAGGGCTTTTTTTAAGCAGGAATACACAGGCACATAGTTCTGGCTAGCTTGGTGTCAGGGGTGTGGCCCAATACACAAATGAGTTCCTGGGCATGATGGTCCTGAGAAGGGGCTGTGACAGTGTAATATTAAGAACACAGTAGTAGAAGCAGCAAAGTCAGTACTGCCAAGGAACAGCCATTGACTTCAGCACTGTAGTGCCAGATGCCTACGCTTCTTTCAAAGGGCAGGCAGAATGAAGAAAACAGAGGAGGATATTGGATGTCGGGCCAGATGAGAAGGAGTAGAGTGGGGAAGAAGAAAAATTGTGAAAGAAGGTGAGATAAGAGCAACAAAAATGGATCTAGGGCTAAACAAGAAAAAGAGGCAGAGCAGCAAAGAGGAAAAGTGGAATATACAGAGAGGAGGAGGAATCTGAGAGGTTAGCACTTGCTTTGGGAACCCCTAAACATGTCAACGATAGAGACCTTGTCCCTCTTTATCTCCTCATCTCACTCTTGCTCACTGCTCCTCTGCCTTATATGGGGTCAGTCCAACAACAAGAAAGCCTGGCCCAGAGAAATGACAAAATCAATGAACACACATTATGAGAACTGCAACAACCGACAACCCAAATTAAATAAAATTTCTTCCATAACTCAAACTCTAGTGTTGTAATTTATATAACTACAAGGTATAAAACTTAAAGGTACAGATTTTTTCCACATCAATGTAGCAACATATCAATAGTACAAAATAATCTTCATCAGGGTTTTTTTCTGGAAAAGGGGGTTCCAGAACTCAAGAGAGAAATGAAGGAGAAGCACATGGGTTCCCCTCATGAACTTTTTTTTTTTAGAAATCTGATTTCATGAAGAGGTTCTGGAATTCTGTTCCACCATGTTCCTCCAGAAAAAAAGCCCTGGTCTTCATAGAAATAACAGATGAAACTCAGGCTGATTCCGCACTAACCCTGCTCCATGCCAGGCTTCCGTTTCTCTTCCCAGCAAGCTAGTGATTTTGCACCAGCTGCTCTGCACTGCCATTTTGAATGGGAAAAACCCACGATTTGCCATGCCGCAGCGTAAACCTGTTTTTTCAGGTTTATGCTGTGGCACAGCAAATCACGGGTTTTCTCAGCGCAAAATGGCATGGAGCAGCTGGTGCGAAATCGCTAGCTTGCTCCAGAGAGAAATGGAAGCCTGAGCAAGGTTAGTGTGGAATCAGTCTCAGAAGGGATTTCTTGTTCCAAAGTAAAAATCTTGCTTTCACAGTAGTCCAATACAAATGAGTTTTCATCCAGAAGTAATTGCTTCAGTCTTTAGCTTTGAAGAATCCACATTTCATGATGCTTTGTCAAGAGCTGATTTTACCATACAGCATTTTGTGATATCCTCAAAGTTCCATACAAACAACACATTTGTTTCCAATTGGCATTTGCCAGTTTTGTACCTTGTATATAAATAAATATAAATAAAGAGTGGTCAGTTGCAGTATTGCAGTCCAAGCTCTGCTCACAAGTAGGGATGTGCAAAAAAAAAAAAATCGGATTTACACGGATTCGGAAGTATACGGGGGAAAAAAATTCGGAATCCCCGTATACTACTGAATACCGTATTTGGAATAGCCGCATATACGGTAGATGCGTGGCTATTTCCGAATATACGGCCCTATTATACCATATGGGCCATTGAAATCAATGGCAAATAGGGTATATTTGAAGCCACCTGGAGGGGAGGGGGTTTGAGGGAGAGCCCCCAAATTTGCAGGGGACCTGCAGGGGACTCTCCCCTCCAACCCCCCCAAGTCCCAAAAAGATTGGGCCAGGGGATCCCATTCCAGGGGCACCCAAAGAGGGTGCCCCTATTCCATCATTATACCCTATGGACCATTGAAATCAATGGCAACATAGGGCATAATTAGAGGCTACTGGGGGGCAGAGGGTTTGAGGGAGAGCCCCCAAAACTGCAGGGCAGCTTCAGGGGACTCCCCAGCATGCAAACCCCCTGGCCCCAAAAGACGGCACCCATCTGTGGGCACCCCAAAAGGAAGACTGCTCCCAATGGTGAGAAAAACCAATAAGAAAACTCAGGCCAAATCAGTCAACAACAACACCCCCACCCCTAAAACCAGAACCAGGAAAAGGGGGACAAAAGTGGCCTTTTAAACAATAAAAATTAGGCCAAACAGCACCAGCCCCCCAATAACCTGAAGAGAAAAGTAACACAGCAGCAACACAACACAGCAGCAACAAATCAAACACTGAAACAGTAAAAAACCCTCAACTTTTAACAATACAGCAACTTCCCCCCCAACCCCCCCCCCTTCACCCTAACCCCAAGAAATCCAAGCCACCCAAATCAGGAGAAGTAAAAGGACACTGCACTTTTAAAAGTCCTCTCACTAAATTAAGATATGGGCAAATTAGCAAAACCCCCCCACCCCAGGCCCCCACCCCCAGCAGAACCTAACCCCAACCCCAAATAGGCTACCCACCCAGTACTCACCCACCCAAATCTGGACAAGTAAAGGGACTCTAGTCCTTTTACCAACAAAAACTAAAACAAGAACCCCAAAACTGTCTTACCTTGTCTTCTCTGAGTCCAGGGAGGTCTGGTAAGGCTGAGTGAGAGAGCAGCAGGCCGCAGCAGCTGAAGCCAAGGGCTAGCAGCCACCAGCAGCAGCACAATCTCTCTCACACCAACCCACATACACCAACACAGCAATGGAGGAGTCCAGCAGGAAGACTCCTTAAAAAGGTTCTCTGGCCCTACAGAGAGCAATTTCAAAAAATAGCACTGCTCTCTGATTGGCCAGACAACAGTGCTTACTTGGATACCCAAGTAAGCAAAAGATCAAAATAACAACAATGTAGCTGATGGCTGGGCCATCAGCTACACATCAAATGCATGCTTTGGATTGGCTGCTAGGGCTCCTCTTCCCCCTCCCCCCCTCCCTGATCCCAGGGAGGCTATGGGAGAGGCGGGAAGAGGCCACTAAAGGTGGGAAAGTAGTCAAGCAGCTCCATTGAGGCTGCAGAAGCTACCTTCCCGCCTTTCCCATTGACAGCCGTATACTTCCGAATAGCTATTCGGCAGTATACGGCGAGCCGTATTCGGCTGCCGCATAATAGGCGGCAATGGGAATCGGCTACGGCCAATTCTGAATACAGCCGAATCAGTGTTGATTCGGCTGTATATACGGTTCGGCCGAACCGAATGCACATCCCTACTCACAACCTGAGTTCAATCCTGGTGAAAGCTGGGTTCAGGTAGCTGGCTCAAGGTTGATTCAGCTTTCCATCCTTCTATGGTCGGTAAAATGAGTACCCAGCTTGCTGGGGGTAAAGTGTAGATGACTGGGAAAGGCAATGGCAAACCACCCTGTAAAAATCTGCTGTGAAAATGTCATGACGCGATGTCAGCCCAGAGTCAGAAACAACTGGTGCTAACACAGGGGACTACCTTTACCTTAATATAAATTATATAAACTGTGGAAGAATCTTTATTTAATTTGGCTCAGACAAATGTCAGGCAACAACTTTGGTGTAATTCCTGGAAGAAAATACTATCTGTGTTGCTGTTGGTGTTTGTAGGGCTACAGAGAAAGGAGGAGTTCAAAGTATCTCTGATTCCCTTCAAATGGACATTATGAGGTACAGAAGAACAGGAAGTATAAATCCCTCCCTCTTACCATTCTCTTTGCTGCAAGCAACATATGAAGCTGCTCTTGCTGAATGAATTTAAGCATATAAGAAAAGGCTGAGGCAGCTGCATCTATTTTGGTAGTTCTACAAAAATACCAGCTTGCCACTTATATTAACAAAATACATTGACAATAGGAGAAATGTTATACGGCAACATTTCTCCTGTTCTTTAGGCTACCTGAAGTCTGGGGAAACTGAAAACCATTATTCTAAGAGAAAAATTAAAAGAACAAGTCTATTACCCTGACAAGTTTTCAGAGAAACAAGGATTTCCAGTATATGATCTATAAACACAGTGCAGTTAATATGTGGGCGGAAGAATAAGACATGCTTCCATATCTGGTCCAGTTTAAGATTTCAGTGAACATAGCTTAGCATCAAGATGACGTATGGCAGTGCAAGTTCAAATCAGCATGCTATAAAAAAATAAATTGGCTGGCAAACTAATGCAAAAGGCATGAACCTTCAGTGAGTGGACATGCATTCTATATGCATTCAGCAATGCATCCAGCAAACTTAGGACACTGTACACATTGTAGATATGACCCAAATATCATGCTATATTCTACACTAACCACCGGTCTGTAATACTTTAATGATTAGATTTTAAGTAAACCTAATATCTACTGTGGGAAAAGGATCAAAGTAGCCTTTTTGAATTACCTATTTTTACTACAATATAATGTCTCCTGACATTATAATGTACAATAAAATGTCTCCTGAGAAACCTGTATAAGGGTCAAGAAGCAACTGTCAGAACAGGATATGGAACCACTGATTCGTTTAGAATAGGAAAAGGAGTTCTACAAGGATGTATATTGTCACCCTGCTTATTTAACTTATATGCAGAGTACATCATGCGGAATGCTGGCCTGGATGAAGCACAAACCGGAATTAAGATTGCCGGGAAAAACATCAACATCCTCAGGTATGCAGATGATACCACTCTAATGGTAGAAAGTGAGGAGGACCTAAAGAACCTCTTGTTGAGAGTGAAAGAAGAGAGCACAAAAGTAGGCTTGAAACTCAACATCAAAAAAACTAAGATTGTGGCATCCGGCCCCATCACACCTTGGCAAATAGAAGGGGAAGACATGGAAGTAGTGACAGACTTCACATTTCTGGGATCCAAGATCACTGCAGATAATAATAATAATAATAAATAATAAATTTTTATTTGTATCCCGCTCTCCCCGCCGAAGCAGGCTCAGGGCAGCTAACAAGACATGGTATACACCATGATTTTGCATAAAACAATTTTAAAATACAGTTAATAAATACATTTAAAACAGTTACATAAAAAGTTAAAACTACAATAAATTAATGTGCTATGTTCAATAGATGTATTCCGATGGCTAGATATCGCTTTCAGGGCTCCTTATAAGCTTGCAGAAAGAGGGCGGTTTTGCAAGCCCTGCGGAACTGATTAAAATCCCGCAGGGCTCGCACTTCCTCCGGTAGTTGATTCCACCAGTGGGGGGCCATTATGGAGAAGGCCTGCTCCCTCGTTACTTTCAGTTTGGCCTCCTTTGGTCCAGGGATCCTTAAAAGACTTTGGGAGCTAGATCTTAGTGTTCTCTGGGGAACATGTGGGGAGAGGCAGTCCCTAAGGTAGGCAGGTCCTCGGTGACTGTAGTCATGAAATTAAGACATCTGCTCCTTGGGAGGACAGCTATTGCGAACCTGGGCAGTATAATAAAAAGTAGAGACATCAGCCTGCCAACAAAAGTCCGTATAGTCAAAATGATGGTGTTCCCAGTAGTAATATTGGCTGTGAGAGCTGGACCATAAGGAAAGCCGAGCGCAGAAGAATAGATGCTTTTAAGATGCGGTGCTGGAGAAGAATCTCAAGAGTCCCTTGGTCTGCAAGAAGATCAAATCAGTCATTCCTAAGGGAAATCAACCCAGACTGTTCCCTGGAAGGTCAGATGATGAAGCTGAAGCTCAAATACTTTGGCCACCCAATGAAAAGGGAGCACTCACTGGAGAAGATCCTGATGCTGGGAAAGACAGAAGGCAAAAGAAGAAGGGGACGGCAAAAGATGAGATGGCTGGACATTGTTACTGATGCAAAAACACAAATTTGAGCAGACTTCAGAGGATGGTGGAAGACAGGAGGGCCTGGCGTGACTTTGTCCATGGGGTTGCAAGAGTCGGACTCGATATTTTTTATATTTTTTTACAATATAAAAAAAACCCTAGGACAGAACCCTAACATTCACTCGCTTCCTAAAAAGTCAAAGCTGAACCTTAATGATATGTAGTATATTTGACACATCTAGATTTTTCAATGGCGATAAAAAACAATAACCTATAGTAGTTAATTTGAAATATCTTTTGGAAAATATGGAAACATTAGTTGGAAGAAATGGCATATTTGCAAAAGATCTGACTAATTACTTACAAAATAAAAAGCCGCCCTGGGCCATTCGTGGGAAGGGCGGGATATAAATTCTAAGTAAATAAATAAATAAAATAAATAACAAGGCAGTAGGAAGTATAACAATTTACCAATATCAGGCAAAGTTTATTGTGACATAATTTTTACACTTTGAAAGCTGTGATCAATAAGCTGTTAAGGGCTTATCAGGTTATTAGAGGTTAGAAAGAATGGTGATCAGATCCCTCTGGCACAGATTACAAACCATATATTTATATTTGAATCCCACTGAATGATGAATTGTATTGATTAAAAATGATTATGATTTTTTATACATCTCAGAATAATTGTTGGAATTATAACCCCGTTGAAGTAGGGATCTACATTCTTTACTGTTTCTGTAGAACTGGAATGATTTTGAAACAGGTTGTTAGGGAAGTAGCATATTTGTTACAATACCAGGGAAAATTCTGCCTTTGCTAGTATTGTTATTATCAAAGCCCAAAGAATCCAATTTAGATAAACACAAAATATGAAAAATATGAATCTTGGAAAAATATCACATATATGTAGAAATTACAAACTTACAAAGAATAAATACAGTACATGGTAATGGTAGCATAGCATTCTATTAAACAATCAGAATTCAAAACCTTTGATTTTGGTAGCAGATGGACAGGTTATTTTACTAATAAAAACATGAAGTCAGAACCTCCAGGAAACTAGCTTAAATGAATAAATTGGGAAAGATACAAAGAAAGCACCTTTAAGACAAACAGATTCAAGGTATGAGCTTTGGGTTAGTTGTGCCAGGGCTTTCCTGAGTACAACTGGGTAACCCTCCTCCATTTCACTGTATTCATGCCCTCACAATGCAGTCTTTCTCAGTAGGAAAGCAATGTGAACTACTTAGATGAGGAATAACAACAAGCCAGTGAGGTACATTAAGCTGAGACTGTAGTTCAGACCAAGTTCATCCAGCACATTTTCTTTGCCTAGACTTCTCAGATAAGTAGGCTGATACTGACCACTATACATTGCTATCTTTCTATTCCTGCACTGCCTCACAGGAGTTGTAGCCATTTCTCTGGGGAAGACTATAGCTTTGTAGACAAACACATAGCCGCCAGCTGTGTCATGGTGCCTTCATGTGTTCTTAACTAGCACATGAAGCAACATATACAAAAGCTTGCAATCCCCCAGTCATTTCATGTTTTCTCCTGGGTCCTAGGCTCAGAACATTGACCATGAGATTTCTGTAACAAATACCAATAAATCAAAAGTAGGTTTGCAATTTACAGATATACACCTGAACAACACCTATTGCTACAACATATACATTGTTTCCAGTTTTTGTTGCAATAATTTTGTTGCAAAGGATCTAGGGGTCTTAGTGGATCATATGCTGAACATGAGTCAACAGTGTGATATGGTGGCTAAAAAGGCAAATGCAATTTTGGGCTGTATCAACAGAAGTATAGTGTCCAGATCACATGATGTGGTAGTATTACTTTACTCTGCTCTGGTAAGACCTCACCTGGAGTATTGTGGTCAGTTTTGGATATAGACAAGGTGGAACGGGTCCAGAGGAGGACAACGAAGATGGTGAGGGGTCTGAAGACCAAGTCCTATGAGGAAAGGTTGAAGGAGCTGGGGATGTTTAGCCTGGAGAGGAGGCAGCTGAGGTGATATGATCACCATCTTCAAGTACTTGAAGGGCTGTCATATAGAGGATGGTATGGAATTGTTTTCTGTGGCCCCAGAAAGTAGGACCAGAACCAATGGGCTGAAATTAAATCAAAAGAGGTTCCGGCTCAACATTAGTAAGAACTTCCTGACCGTTAGAGCGATTCCTCAGTGGAACAGGCTTCCTCGGGAGGTGGTGGGTTCTCCTTCCTTGGAGGTTTTTAAACAGAGGCTAGATGGCCATCTGAGAGCGATGAAGATCCTGTGAATTTGAGGTAGGTATTTGTGGGTTTCCTGCACTGTGCAAGGGGTTGAACTAGATGACCCTGGAGATCCCTTCCAATTCTATGATTCTATGATTATAATTCTATTATTCTAATTCAGAGCAAGAAGTATCAGTTATCAGAGACTATTAAATAAACTAAATATTGCAAGAATGCTAATCTTTTAAGCATGTTTTATTTTTAATATGAAAAAAATCTTTAATTGCATTTGTCTGTGCCCTTTATAAAGTTTATATCTCTATTACCTGGCATTTCATTTTATGACACACGTGGCTCAGAAAGGTTATGCTCCTGTCCCCTAGCGGAGGTTGAGTTTAGAGCACGTGTTCTCTAGCTGTCCACTCTACAAGGAAGTTCGTCATGGAATTATCATCCCACTACTTTATTTGATTCCTGGTTACATAAACACAGACAAAGTAAGGCTTCACTGGTTTTTATCTGATAATAATGCTAAGATCACATGCGAAGTTGCTAAGTTTTGTGCATTAATTTAAATTACATGAGCTGGACCCTAAAAGTTCTTGAATTTGAATTTTTACTATTGTGTTTTATCTCTGATTGAATTGTATGTTGTTCAAGAGACCACAATAAATAACTACTACTACTCCTACTACTCACATGGCCTGGCCTGACAAGGTCTCATTTATGTCAGATTCAACCCTCATAACAAATGAGTTCAACATCCCTGGGTCCTGGGACGATGGCTGGCTGGGCTGCCTCAGGCTGTGACCCTCTGAGCCGCAGGCCTGTCTTCATTTTTAAGTGTGTAGACAAGACAGCTTGAAAGTTATTTTGTTTTAACCTATCTGTTTCTGAAACCATTCCCCTCATCTATCTCTACAAGACACTTCTTTACTGAACTGGTGGCTCTAACTGGGAAGTTAGCCAAAAGTCTTTCGCACCCAACTAGTTGCTCTCCCATATGATGGGGGAAATGGGGGGACAGGCTTGAGCCCTGGTAAGTGGGAGACCAGGGAACATGTTGTAACTCTAAAAGGAATTCCTCTTCCTAAAAGAGCATTTTGGGTTTCTTGAAAGGCAGATTGTGGCAGCAAAGGTTAAGGATGACCAGGGGCTAGAACTTAACTTGGGGTTTGATTTTGAGTCAAAGTGAGGCTGGTCTTCCACAAGAGGTTTTATATGTGAGCCGCCCTGAGCCTGCTTCAGCGGGGAGGCTGGGATATAAATTAAATATTATTATTATTATTATTATTATTATTATTATTAGCTTTGTTTTTGTTATATGTGGTTCATTTTTTTAGTATGAAAATGCTGTAGTTCCACAGCTAGGAAATTGATTGGCCCTAAGGCAGGACATTTTACTCCTACGGCATCTCCAAAGATTTCCTTTTGTTGTTGCTGAAAATATTCAAAGGAGAGATTCCGCAGATATTCTTAACACTTTTTCAATGTGTTGCAAAATGACTTCTGTTACATGTGCACTTTTTTTTAAAGTAAAGCATTTTACAGTTACTTAAGACACAGGATCTTTAATATCTTCTTTGAATACAGACATAGAAATAATAGCCTGAAGGGTTTTTCAAACTGGTAAGAGTGTTGCTATGGTAACATCATGTTAACAAGTGAAATCATCTCTCACATTTACAAAGGAAGCAACCAAGCACTGTATTGAAGCAGAATGCATATTTGGCAATGGCATTACACTGGCACCTGTCTCCCAACAACTTACATACAAATACATCATAATGGACACAGTTCTGTAAAGCAACTGCCATAGGTAGCACAACTTCATCTGAAATGTTCTCTTGGCCTAAAACTGCTTCTTCTTCTAATATGTACAAATTTCTAGTCTGAAGAGGAGGGCATCAATTTTATGATCAGATTAATGGAAGCTGCCATATTATTCAAGCAAAAAAGTCAATAAAATATGCATTCAATTTTCTTGAAGGAATAAGTAGAAGTCCATAATACAAAGCACTCTGTACAACTATAGCTTTGCTCTGCTCAAAGTCTGTATCATTCATGGAGGCACAAGCAAATTTGAGCTGCAGGAACTATTCAAGGCTGGCTAAATTCAAGTCTGACTAAATTTCTTCCACATGTGGAATGATTATTGGTCTATTTTAAAATTTATTCCTCAGAGAAATTAAAATAATGACCCAATCAATATCAATAATTCCTGAATGAAGTAGTTTGTTTTGATCTGTTCCAATCTGGCTTCAGTCCTGGTTATGGTGCTGAAGGCCTTGGTTGCCCTGATGGATAACCAACACTGGATCCGGCCGAATTGGCACACTATCGGCCGGTCTCGAATTTACCCTTTTTGGGTAAACTTATTGAAAGGGCAGTGGCGTTGCAATTACAGAGCTTCCTGGAGGATGCTTCCGTCCTTGATGCCCATCAGTTGGGCTTCCGCCCGGGTCATGGGACGGAGACAGTGCTGGTTGCCCTAGTGGATGATCTCCAGCGGCATCTGGACCGAGGCGGCTCGGCAGTACTGATGTTGTTAGACCTATCGGCAGCGTTCGATATGGTCGACCATCGGGTGCTGACTTGCCGTCTCGCCGACGTGGGGATTCAGGGGTTGGCTTTACAATGGCTTACCTCTTTTCTCATGGGTCGGGGACGAAGAGTGGCGATTGGGGGTGAACTGTCCCAGAGGTACCCGCTGGACTGCGGAGTCCCTCAGGGGGCAGTTCTCTCCCCGATGTTGTTTAACATCTACATGCGCCCTCTTGCCCAGATTGCCCGGAGATATGGGCTGGGTTGTCACCAGTATGCAGATGACACCCAGCTCTATCTACTTATGGACGGCCGGCCTGCCTGTGTCCCAGAAAACCTGGACCTGGCATTGCAGGCTATATCTAGATGGCTCAGGCTGAGCGGGCTGAAGCTAAATCCATCGAAGACAGAGGTCCTCTGCCTGGGTCGCCGTGGTCCGGGGAGGGAGATTCCCTTACCGGCCCTTGATGGTGTGCCTCTGTCAGCGGCGCACAGGGTTAGGAGCCTGGGGGTGCTATTGGAGCCTACCTTAACTATGGAGGCCCAGATAGCGGCCACTGCCAAGTCCGCATTTTTTCATCTTAGGCGGGCAAGGCAGTTGGCTCCTTTCCTGGAGGACGACGACCTGGCAACAGTGATCCATGCAACGGTCACCTCGAGGTTAGACTACTGCAATGCCCTCTACATGGGGCTGCCCCTGTGCCGAACCCGGAAGTTGCAGCTAGTGCAGAATGCCGCTGCCCGGCTGTTATTAGGGCTCCCTAGATGGGAGCACATTCAGCCGGGGCTTCGGGGACTGCACTGGCTGCCGATAACATATTGAGTTCGGTACAAGGTGCTGGTTATGACCTTTAAAGCCCTTTATGGCCTGGGACCTACCTACCTTAGGGACCGTCTCTCCCCACATGTTCCCCAGAGAGTGCTGAGATCGGGGTCCCAAAACCTCCTTACAATCCCTGGGCCAAAGGAGGCCCGTCTGAAAGTGACCAGAGACAGGGCCTTCTGGATTGCAGCTCCCTGTTGGTGGAATCAGCTCCCGGAAGAGGTGAGGGCCCTGCGGAGCCTTGAACAGTTCCGCAGGGCCTGCAAAACAGTCCTCTTCCGGCTGGCATATAATTAATTGCTATCAGAATGCCTGAACACTCCAATCTATAACACCAGATTATTTAATACTGGAATACTGAAGAATTGATTTAAGGAAGGTTAGCATAGTACATATTGTAGTAAGTTTTATGTGTTTTTATGTATTCTATATGTATTTTATATATTTTATTGTATAATTATAATTATTCATCTATCATGAATGTATTTAAATGGATTCTGTTGGTTTTTATGTTGTAAACCGCCCTGAGCCCACCTCGGTGGGGTAGGGCGGGATATAAATCGAATAAAATAAATAAATAATAACCTGAGCCAAGAGATAAACAGATAATGTGACCTAGGGTTGCCAAGTCCAATTCAAGAAATATCTGGGGACTTTGGGGGTGGAGTCAGGAGACATCAGGGCAGAGCCAGGAACAAGGGTGTGACAAGCATAATTGAACTCCAATGGAGTTCTGGCCATCACATTTAAAGGGACTGCACACCTTTTAAAAAGTCTTCCTTCCATAGGAAATAATGAAGGATAGGGGCACCTTCTTTTGGGGCTCATAGAATTGGACCCCATGGTCCAATCATTTTGAAACTTGGGGGATACTTTGGGGAGAGCCACTAAATACTATACTGAAAAATTGGAGCCTCTACCTCAAAAAACAGCACCCCCAGAGCCCTCGAACCCTCCAGATCAATTCCCCATTATACCCTATGAGAATCGATCTCCACATAGAGAATAATGAAGTGCTCAGCAGACTCCCCCCCCCCCCATTTCTGGCAACCCTGAAGGGGGATTGGCCTCTCTACTCACGAGTTGCTGCTAACTTCTTCAAAGTAACACAGACACACCATCTCAAGAGGAAGCCTTTCAATCAGCGACTGAAGCCTCCGGAGGCAGAAACGCACATGGTCCTCTGGGGGAGGAGCCCCCCCCTCTGCTGGCCAGACTCCCCGAGGAGACACCTGTAGCAGCCGGAGAGGATGCAAGGATTACGAGTCCCAGCATGCACCTCGCGAAGGGAGGCCGGACTGGAGCGAATAGCAGGCCGGCGGTGGGCGGGTCTTTGTGACCCGGAGGAAGGGAGAAGCCTGAAGTCTGTGAGGGAGGCAGGCAGGGAAAGAGACATGGTGCCGTTCCCCCCCCCCGCTTCCAGATTTTTGGAGAGCGGGGGAGGAGGCTGCTAATCCAGGGGTCCCCCGGCAGGGCCAGGGGGTTGGGAAACCTAATGTGACCTGTTAACTCTTTTAGGTTGGAAAAATCCAATGCATGGTTATAGTGGGCTTAGTGGGCTAGCGGTGGCTAAAAAAGCAAATGCAATTTTGAGCTGTATCAACAGAAGTATAGTGTCCAGATCACGTGAAGTGATGGTATTGCTTTACTCTGCTCTGGTAAGACCTCACCTGGAGTACTGTGTTCAGTTTGGGCTCCACATTTTAAGAAGCATATAGACAAGCTGGAATGGGTCCAGAGGAGGGTGACAAAGATGGTGAGGGGTCCTATGAAGAAAGGTTGAAGGAGCTGGACCTGTTTAGCCTGGAGAGGAGGCAGCTGAGAGGTGATATGATCACCATCTTCAAGTACTTGAAGGGCTGTCATATCATTGTTTTCTGTAGCCCCAGAAGGTAAGACCAGAACCAGTGGGTTGAAATTAAATCAAAAGAGTTTCCGGCTCAAGATTAGGAAGACCATTAGAGCATTAGGAAGAACTTCCTGACCATTAGAACAGACTTCCTCAGGAGGTGGTGGGCTCTCCTTCCCTGGCGGTTTTTAAACAGAGGCTAGATGGCCATTTGACAGCAATGTAGATTCTGTGAATTTAGGAGGAGGTATTGTGAGTTTTCTGCATTGTGCAGGGGGTTGGACTAGATGACCCCGGAGGTCCCTTCCAACTTTATGATTCTATAGTGGACTTCTTGGTAGCTTTTGGTGGTCCTGGAAGGGTCTATAGTGTACTCTCATGGTTTCATCTATTTGAAGCTATAGGGATAGGTCATCCAGAGGTTTGGATTCAGTTGCCAACATTATGAGGATGACTCTGAGTTCTACCTCACATTTCCAGCAGATCCCAGGGAGACAGTGAAAACCATGAACAGGTGGCATGGAGACAGTTTTGGGATGGAAGAGGGCTAACAAATTGAAACTTAATCTTGACAAAATTGGTGGGATTGACCCAGGAATTATGATACCTCCTGAACTAGATGGGGCTGTATTTCCGCTAAAGGAGTGGACTTCGTTGGGCCCAGGCCTCTAGTAGGATAATTGGGGTATCAGTGGTCAGTGGCATCCTTCACCAGCTTTGGGTGGTGAGCAAGCTGTATCCCTTTCCTGGGTGGGAAAAATCTGCCACTGTGGTACATGGCCGGGTAAAATCTAGATTAGATTACCACACTGTGCTATACATGCTGCTGCCTCTGAAGACTGTCTAGAACAGGGCTGTCAAACTCCTGGCTTGCATACCATACCCTGCTCGCCCAGGGTTTCAATCAGGTCCAGGGCAATTTTCTCCTCCTTTCTCCCCCTTCTGTCCTCACCCTTTGAAGCTATGAGGCTGCTGACAATGTTCCCAGCTCCTTCTGCCTTATCTTTATCTGATTCAGCTGAAAGCTCTTCTGCGCTTGCAAAGCTGCAAAGAACATGCGGAATAGGTTTTTCATTAAGGTCTCTGCAGCCAAATAGACCAGTCTATCTGGCCCAGGAACCTTAATAGAAAATCCATTCTGTATTTTCCTTGCAACTTTGTCTATGCTGCAATGTATTTCAATGGAGTGGAGCTAAAGCCGTTTCATTTTTGCAGCATTTATGGCCAGTTGAAGCTCCTTGCAAATAAAAGGTTGATGCTTTGAGCCAGCTAGTCTCTGGTGAATGGACCTGAGCACTGCTGCCTAGTGACTACTGTAACCTGGGAACCCACAGCCAAAGGGGGATATTACGAGAGTCATTATCAATCTGAGTAGGCCCAGGTGGTGTGGGGGTGGGGAGAAGCTTGCAATGCCGAGCCATTTCATGTTTTCCTAGATTCAGAACATTTTATATTTTTAGTTTCTACTGTGATCCTTGTGCTTTTTCTTGGTTTTATATTAAAAATTGTATTTCAAATCCTACTATTCCCCGTCTTTTTCATTTTCAACAAAATATTACAAGAGTTTTAAGCATGTTTGTATTTTAAGTAAAATGATAATCTCTTTAATTGTGTATTTTATGTATTTTTTATAACTCTGCTACCTGGGATTAACATTTTATGACATGCATGGGTTGGCCTCACAAAGTCCCATTTGTGTCAAATCCATCCCTTGTAAGAAATGAGTTTGACACCCTTGGTCTAGAAGCTACAGTTGGCACAGAATACCACAGCAAAAAAGTTGATTGAAGTGGATTACAGTGTCCATATCCCACCAGTTTTGTTCCATCTACACTGGCTCCCAATTTGCTTCCAGGCCCAATTCAAGGTGCTGGTATTGACCCTATATGGCTTTGGAACAGCATACCATAAAGAACACCTTCAGTATGAATCTATGCATCCACTAGAGTCATCTTCAGAGGCCTGCTTCAAATGCCTGTGCTATGCTAGATGGGAAGCAACCTAAGAAAGGGCCTTCTTGGTTATGGGGCCAAAATTTTTGTCAGGTCCTGGGTCCTCCAGGGCTCAATTCTGCAGGCAGGCTGTTCAGCATTGTGGTCTCAATTGTGCAGCAGAGGGGTGGTTAAGTCACCTGTTCTCCTCTTTTCCTGCTTGTGTTCTCTCTAAGTTTGGTCTCTTTGCCTCCTGCCCACACACCTCTTTGATAGTTCCGTGCTCTTCCTCCTAGACCCCACTGAATTTTCCCCTTTAATTTTTTCTCCTGTATGATCAGATCCCTCTGCCTAAACAATCTCCTTCTTCCCTCAAAAGGACTAGTGCAAGTGGCAGCTCTGCTACCCACACCTTGTTCCCTTGCAAAGTCCCTCCCCTTGCCACTGTCCCTGGTGTGGGGCAGAGTTTGAGTCCTGTCAGTTGCCCTCATTCTCTCCTGACTATCCAGGGCTGTTTCCTGCAGGAGAGATACAAAGACAAGTCTCTTGCTCCCTCACTCACACTCCCCTTCTTCTGCTTGCTTCTCCTCTTTTGGGGAGGAAGGGAGGGGCAGGAAAGAGAGGAGAAAAAACCAACTTCAAGACCAACAACATTTTATTTGTGTACAAGCACACTTTAGAGGGAGAGAGGCAGTGAGGATGGCGGGATGGATTCTTTTGACAAGCACAATGAGGAAATTATTTTGGCTTATTTTGAAAAGTTGTTTTTTTAAATGGATTTCTCTGTTCCTATCTGGATTTATTGTCTTTCAAAAAAACAGCAACACAAAATCCTGATTAGGAATTAGAACACTTGAACAGTTCTTTATATCTTGGAGAGTGGAGTGATTTCATATGCTAAATGATAATAGCATTAATTTTTAACTAGACAGCAAAACTAGCTCTTAATTCAGTCCTGGAGGATGCATTGTCTTGAGTTTCATTATCAACTGCAATTCAGCAGTCTTTCTAATCTCCCTTTGAAATTCCTTTGTAAGAGCACTGCCGCTTTTAGGTCAGCAACTGAATGTTGTGGTTTCTAATGTCAGATTTATGTCCATTTTTTCCTTGCATAGTCCTGGACTGAATCCTCCTGGACGGAATTGAGATCTAGGTTTCCTGTCTCATTACTGGTATCTCCAATAATGCAGTTATTCCCACACCTACTACCCCTCTGCATATCACATCTAATCCAATCAAGCCTGCTATTGTCATTCACCTGCTATTGCCGTTTGACATCTGAAATCTCCTTTAATAAATTTTGTATTGCCAGTACCTCATATTACATTTTATGGCACATCCCGCCTGGCCCCCAAAAGTGGCATTTATGTCAGATCCAGCTCTCGTAACAAATGAATTTGACACCTCTGCATTATGTTCTTTACTGTCAGCATTTTATATGCAAAAGTAGCTATACCTTACCAAATATCCAAAATGATCACCAAATTTCTGCTCTATTGTCTATTAGACACTGAATGCAAGAGATATGCAGAAATGAATTATGATGTTTGACATAATACATGGATAGTCATTTTAGTAATTGAAATACCTTAATTTACATTTGCACAAATGCCAAACCCACTGTCTGAGCAGGAATCCACTAACATTCAGAGAAGGCTGGTGCTGTCAGATCAAAAAGATAATGCAGGAAGGGAGGGCCAATTTGAGCATCTGGGAGACCCTTGGCAGTACTTTACCAATAGGCTCCAGACCCATCTTTTGACTAAACTAACAGTACAAAACAGCCACTGCTGTCCTCACCATCCAGCCTTGCACTGGAGGAGTTTGCATAACTTCAGCAGAAATCTTTCGTAACACACTCTACGGGCGTTTTCGCACTGACCTTAATCGGCAGCGACGTTTCTCTTCACCGCGCAGGATCTGCGCGGATTTCGCACCAATTGCTGCGGAGCACCTGGAAGAGCCGCAAAGTCCCGCGGCTTTTGCGGCGCAAATGGAAACAGGTTTGGGGCGGTTTCCATTTGCGCTGCAAAAGCCGCGGGACTTTGCGGCTCTTCCGGGTGCTCTGCAGCAATTTGTGCGAAATCCGCGCAGATCCTGCGCGGTGAAGAGGGACGTCGCTGCCGATTAAGGTCAGTGCGAAAATGCCCTATAGTTTTCCTCATAGAGCAAGGAAAGGAAGTTTGCGTAGCTAACAATATGAGCATTGCCACTGCTAGTATATCTTCACTATTTGCAGTAAGTCTCCTCTCCGCCACTTTGAAAGGGAACAAACAAGTGGCGAAAAGCAATTTCAACTGGGTATTGAATAGTACTCACTCCAGGAAAGGTGAGTAAGCAGTGGCTGCTCACACCCCTTCTGCTGTCTCAGAAAGCGGAGAGTTGCTTGGCTTTCTTGAAGACCCAACAAGTTTCCAATGCTGTCTCCTACAGATGCTAGGGCCTATGAGAGAGTCATCCTTGGCTATCATTGGGCCAATGAGAAATCTCTATTTCCTTGGTAGAATAGGTACTGATAGCATGTGAAGGAGAGGAGCGCACCTCTCAGCATTCTATGGGTCTGCACCTGTATTGATCCTGCTGTATAAATTGCTGATGCTATCAGCAGCAAAAGAAACAGAAAGAGAGCTGCATGCCACCTGTATCCTTTTCCTGGCTTCAGTCTGCTCAACCGGAGTCAGATGAGCAGAGAACACTGCATTAGGCAACAAGGGCTCCTATGCTCCACATTACAAGGGCTGAACAAGCACCAGAGGATAGTTGAATAATTAAGGAAAGAGGTAGAAGTTCTTGCATCAGTGCTGACAGGGTGAGTGTGAGTAGGTTGGTGGTGGTGGTGAAATGAATAGACAGGTTGTTTTCATAGAGAACAAACTATTGAACCATTTAAAATGCACATTAATACCTTTGAAAAGAAAATGTCCCTGCACTTTGAAACATGATATATTGCTGACAGTATTAATAGTGAAAAATAATTATATGACTACTGTTTCAAGCATCAAAAGTTAACACAGCAGGAACAGGTAGATCACAACTCCTTATATCCAGATTCCAAAGATTTAGGGACACCTGTTTTCATAAGAAACAATGGTAATTTGTGCAGATTGCTCTTTGCCATTACAGATCCCCTGCACTGCTTGCTATGCTGTTCCTGAGCATCCATCCACTAGCCTTCAATAAACTCAATGAGCTTTAGTGAGAGTGGGGAAATTGATACTGTTGTACAATTTGATAAAGCATTTAAATGATCAGCCTCAGAAAGATTATAGTGCTAGGGGGGTTTTGCCTACACAAATGACTGCAAGATTAGACAGATTCATGGACAGATACCAAAAGCGGAGACACTAATTTTTTTTTCATTTTACAGGAGGAAAAATGAAAACTGTAAACAATTCTATTACTTTCACAAGTCATGGCTATGACTCAAGGGGGGAATATTGCCTCAACACTGCCAAATGAGCTGAAATTGTTAGTGGGGCAAAAATATCCATAAGCTGCAGTGGATCAGGCAGCAGTCATGCAGAGCTGTTTGGCAAGGTGCTAAGCCAAAGGTGAACCCAGTGAACACAAAGGAGATGTGGTCAGGGACTCACACTGCATATAAACAGAGGGAGCCTGAAGAAAGTAAGCTTGCCAGCAATCATGTTAGCATTTAAGTGCAGCATGCCTAGCTGTATATGGCTGTTTCAAGGGAAAAAACCTATTATTCTTACTATTTTAAGGCAGACAAATTAAGGACAAACACCAAATTCTCATTCTCTGTCATAAGGAGAAAAAACCCACTGGAGACTACCTTTTTTTTTTTTTTGGAAGGATTTGCTTTCTTTACAGTTTTCAAGGTAATTGTCTGCTTCTCAGTGTCTCAGTGTGAAAAGTCAATTGAGTTTTAATACCTTCCTTCAGGCCCTTCCTTCAGCGAGGGGTTGGAGGGGAGGTAAGGACCATCTTCTTCAAGTTCTGATGAGCATTGGCCAGAACCACTTCCTGCCACTTAAGGCCCATGTGAGTTGATACCTACAATCTTTATATTACCATGCCTTTCAGAATGCAAGATAGAGTTATCCACAGTAATCAGAATCCAAGCCCATCACACTTCTATTTCAGATTAAGAGATGGTTTCTTATTGTTCTTCCATACATGCCTTTAGAGCACCCAAGACTCACACAGTAGGTATGGGCATGAACTGAACCACAAATTGTGCTTCATGCACAAATCAGGCTAATTCATGGTTCAGTTCAGAACCATGCCTCCCACAAACTGTCCCAAACTTCCTGAATCTTCCAGGGGAGGTATGGAACGTTCAGGACAGTTCCTGCCCACTTGGCTTCCCCAGGCACCAAGCAGCTGCTCCCCAGCTGAACTTGTGGGGAGAGGTCTCCCGCAGGATTGGCTGCTCTGCTAGACTGCCCAAATGGGCAGAACAGCAAAGCCTGTAGAACAGCTGGTTCTATGAGGAGACAAATTATGGACCAGGAGTGTGGGAGGCTTGTTGTACAGCAAAATCTCTGAAAAATGGCTATGGCATTTCTTAATACTGTTGCCCCAGAAGGTCATACCAGAACCAATGGGTGGAAATTAAATCAAGAGTTTCCAGCTAAACATTAAGATGAACTTCCTGACAGAGCAGTTCTCAGTGAAGCAGGCTTCCTCGGGAGATCATGGGCTCTCCTTTGAAGGTTTTTAAACAGAGGCTAGATGACCATCTGACAGCAATGCTGATTCGGTGAATGTAGGCAGATTGTAAGAGGGGGAGCAGGAAGGGTTGCATCAGTGCTTAGTTTTTGTGGTCTTTTCTTACATGTCCAGGGAAATGCTGATAGCGGTTTTAGGGTAAGGAAGCAATTTTCTCCAGACCAGTTTGGTCAGGGATCCTGGAGGTTTTTTGCCTTCTTCTGGGTAAGGAGCAGGGGCAACTGCAGGCACGGGAGGCATTGTGCAGGGGGTTGGACAGGATGACCCTGGAAGTCCCTTCCAACTCTATGATAATATGAATACCATGGAATACTGGGGTGCAATGAAATAACTGTCTTAGCAGGATTGGGAAAGACAAGAGCTTCTGGAGACCTGTCAGCAAGTCCTGAGTTACATAAACTCAGCTCAGGAAAAATTCGAGTAGCCCTGTTGGTTTGAAGCAGCAGAACATTTTGAGTCCAGTGCTACCTTTAAGACCAACAAAGCTTTATACAAGGTATAAGTTTTCATGTGCATGCACACTTCTTCAGATAGCAATGCTCATGGAACTTTCCATCAGGAGTCTTTCATATGGTAATGGTTTGATGCCTCACTTTCAGTTCTAAGAGCAAGCAGAACCAATGCAGGCCTGACTCTATGTACATATTACTGCCTGACTTTTCTTTTTTGGGGCACTTCATATTCATGTTTAGTGTCTTTACATGCTCTTCCAGCTCTAAAAAGACATCAGTTCTGTAGTACAAGAGGCATAAGAGCAGTAGGACTGAAGATTCTGCCTTTCACTAAGAGTCTCAGAGCAGCTTATAATCTCCTTTCCCTTCCTTTTCCCACAACAGAAACCCTGTGAGGTAGGTGGGGTTGAGAGAGTTCTGAGAGAACTGCTCTTGAGAGCTGCTGTTTCAAAACCTGTGACTGATTCCCCAGATGGAGGTGTGGGGAATCAAACCCGGTTCTCCCAGATTAAAGTCTGCACTCCTAACACTAAACCAAACTGCAATGGTCTACACCACACCATTAAACCAAAGTAGGTTAATTAAGAAATAATTGAAATAGAATCTGGAAACTTGGCCTAAATAAACATTATTTAATTAATACCTCTATATTAATAATAATAATAATACCTAAATAAACATTATAAACATTACTACTATCTTTTATTATTTGTTTTTGGACAGTCATAATTATCACTGCTCATTAAACAATAATAAGGTAAAGGTAGTCCCCTGTGCAAGCACCAGTTGTTTCTGACTCTGGGGTGATGTCACATCACGACATTTTCATGGCAGACTTTTTATGGGGTGGTTTGCTATCACCTTCCCCAGTCATCTACACTTTACGCCAGGAAGCTGGGTATGACCTTGGAAGAATGGGTCAACCTTGAGCCAGCTACCTGAACCCAGCTTCCACTGGGATTGAACTCAGGTCGTGAGCAGAGCTTGGACTGCAGTACTCCAGCTTACCACTCTGTGCCACGGGGCTCCTCATTAAACAATACTTCCTTTCTAAGACACCAGTGGATAGGACAGCAAATATAACAGACCTAGTATCTTTCTACCAAATATTCTTCACCTTGTACATAGAAGCTGGTGTGTTCTTTCCATCATAATGTTAATAATTCATCAACACAGAAAAATCTTCTTGGAACTCAGTTTACTACTTTAAAACCACAGTTCTTGAATGGTAAGAACAGCATATTTTTGAAGAACTCGGGTAAGATAAGAGACTTCTTTAGATCTAGGAAGCTAGAAAATACAGGACTCCCGAGTCCCTGAGAATTTTTTAGTAATAAAACCCATGGCATGGTGGCAGATTCAAGCTTCCTCATTGGTTGGATATGGGGTATCAACTATTGGCTAATGAACCATATGCCACCATCTCTGGCCTCTCACTGGCTGACTCCCCTACCCCTGCCTACTGCAGGCCCAGGAATGTTGAACAAACTGCCAAAACAGTCTTAGCTCAGAGAGAGACACATCTCCGATGCTTCTCTCTGTCTTCTCTATCAACCGGCCTCAAAAAGGCCTGCCACTCTACTGTGACTTCATGAAAGGCAATACGGCCATTGGTGGCAAGAGACCACTGCTGCCCTATCAACAGCCCACACAGAGAGCATCCCAACACATGAAGCCTTTCCTGTCATTCCCTCTCTCTCTCCTACCCTCAATGCAGCCCAAAATGGTTGCCTCAGAAGGAGACAGGAAAGCCTCACAGGGATGTTGTTCAGATCAAATGGGAGGAGAGGAGAATTATGTAAGCTGCTTTGGTCCCCCCCCCCCAGTGAAGAAAGTCTATCCTTTTCCTATGTAGAGGCTGCAGGGATGGGGAAGGGCAGTGGAAACCTTAAGTTAGAGGGAGATAATGGGAAGGAGATAGGGTTGCTAGCTCCAGGTTAAGAAATTTCTGGAGATTTAAGGGGTAGGGCTTTGACGAGGGGTGGGACCTCAAACAGGCACAATGCCATTTCCTCCTAGAGAACTACTATTGCCAATCTCCAGGTGAGGGCTGGAGATAGCTCAGAATATGAGCCCTCCCAGGCTCTGAGGTCTGCTACTCAACATCTGCTCACAATCCCTGGCTTCTACAAGGGCCAGGGCCTTTTTGGGCCAGGCCCCTAACTGGTTCAATGAGCTACCACTAGAGATCCGGGCCCTGTGGGACTTATCGAGGTTTTGCAGGGCCAGCAAGATGGAGCTTTTCCGTCAGGCTTTTAATTGATCCAGCTGGTGTCTTTTGAAAGCCATTGTTTCTGCCAGCATCTTACCATTATGGTATGCATGTCATGCTGACAGTTATCAGCCATATGCTATTGTGTGGTTTTGCCACCTATGTTTATAAGACTATTTATTATGCTGCTTCTGACATATAATACTTGTTTTTATGATGTTATTCTGATATGTTTGATTTTATTGTTGTAAGCCACCCTGAGCCCACTTGCGGGATGGGGTAGGATATAAATTTAAAAATTAAATTAAATTAAATTACATCTGCTCTCCAGGTGGCAAGGATCAGCTCCCCTTGAGGTGGTGGGAGGAATGAATGCCTTCACTTGGGTGGGTGGGAAGACAATAAATGTGGAGGGGGGGCCTCTCACCCACAGGCCTTGAGTGATACCTTTCCAGGTTGGTGGAAATTTCCTGGAAATTCTGTGGTGGAATTTGAGGAGGGCATATTTATTTATTTATTTATTTATATTGGGATTTATACCCCGCCCTTCGCACCGAAGTGTCTCAGGGCGGCTTACAACATGATAATACAAATACTACAATTTAAAACACTTACAAGTAAAATTAAAACCATAAATTAATAAAAGCAAGATAGATAAAAACCGGCGGTCTACAGATGCATTTTGTTCCATCCAAAAGATTTCCTTGTCAGTCAGTATTATAGGCCTGCCGGAAGAGGGCTGTCTTACAGGCCCTGCGGAACTGCCCTAGGTCCCGCAGGGCCCGCACCCCCGCACCCCCGCACCACCTAGGGGTTCAGAGTGGGGTCTGTCAGATCCAAACTCTTGCTGTGGAAGCTGACTGGGTGATTTCAGACCAGTCACAGACTTTCAGCCTAACTTACCTCACAAAGTTGTTGTGCAGATCAAAGGGGGTAGGGAGAATGATGTAAGCCAGGGGTGTCAAACATGTAGCTGAAGGGCTGGATCACAGCCCCTGAGGGCTCATCAGGCCCATGAGCAATCCACTATCTGCTTCTTTCTCGCACGCACTTCCTTTAGCATCACAGCTTGTTTTGCCAGGCTTGGTCAGTCACATAGGAGCTACAGAGCACAGCCTCTAGTTTCTCCATTGGCTGACCAGCACATGAAGCAACTTATGTACAAAAGCTCAACATGCCAAGCCATTTCATGTTTTCCCCTGGGTCTTAGGCTCAAAGCATTGACCATGATATTTCTTTAATGAATGTCAATAAGTGGGTTTGCAATTTACACACACCTGAACAAGACCTGAACAGCATATTCAATATTGCTACAGCAGAGACATTGTCTCCAGATTTTGATGCAATAATTCATAGCAAGAGGTGTCAGTTATCAAAAACTGTTAAATAAACAAAGTATTGCAAGAGTGCTAATCTTGTAAGCATATTTTAAGTTTTTAAAAAATCTTGTATTGTGTTTGTGTCTTTCATAAATTTTATATCTGATACCTGGCATTATATTTTATGACACACATGGCCCAGCCCAACAAGGTCTCATTTATGTCAGATCTGGCCCTCATAACACTCCTGTTCTAGACCTATTGGGAAATTAAAAATGATTAATTTTCCATGTTCTGACCTGGCTTGGGTAGCCAAGACAAGCTCAGACTTGTTAGATCTTGAAATCTAAATAGCATCGACTCTGGCAAGTACTTCAGTGGAAAACCTCCTTAAAATACCAGAACCAGGAGACAGCTTCAGTTTTACTATTATTATGGTCAGCAACCAGATCCCACTAACATACTAGGAAGCAAGGGAAGGCTTTATTCAGTCACCTCTCTGAATATCCTCCATGCTCCCAGTAGGGGACAGTCACCAGAAGCTGCCATGACTTCCAGGCACACACACAAACACTCATGCATGCGCACACACACACACGCACATAAAAATGTAAAAATACCCCACCCACTCACCAAATATGTTTCAGGTCCTGGTGGCATATATCCAAGAGTTCTTATTCTCTTCATTTATACACTCGAGTTCCCCCCAACAGAGACTCAAAGCAGTTTACATCATTGTTCTCTCCTCCATTTTATCCTCACCTGAGAGATTAAATTGAGAATGTATTACTGACCCAAGGTCAACTAGCAAGGTTTCATGGCAGAATGCTCCCTAGATGATACAGTGTGCCAGACAAATCCATGGATACAATGGTCATTTTACTTAAGGGTTTCTGTTGCTTTAAAAATGCTGTGGAGCCCAATCCTGCTCAGCACTGTACCATGGGGGGAGGGGCTCCTGTCTCTCCCCACACCATTTTCATACTACACTATATAATCTGCCTTGAGCCTCAGAGAGAAAGATGGACTATAACTTAAATAAATTTGTTGGATGTTTTCCATGCGAAACTAACATATTTTTTAAAATTCTTGCCAGTTTTAAACTGTTGAATTCTTTATCCCATCCTTCTTGTTTTGTTTTTGGCAAGATTATAATTGGTTGTTGTTCTTTGTTACTGCTGCCAATTCTTTAAAATTGCTTTTAATTATATCTGTATAGATCAGGAGACCCCAACAAGGCTCTCATGAGTGCCCATGGTGTCCACCAACACCTTTGCTGGCTGTCCGTCAAGTATTCTTGAGTTTCAAACAATATTATTAGTAACATATGGTAATAAATTTCAATTTCTTACTTCATTAATAATTTTTAAAAATCTATCCCATATATTACTTTCTACCTACCCCTCCCCCCGCTACTTGACCCCCGCCGATGTTATATACTTAAAATCTAAATATTAAAGGTACCCTTAATTAATAAGAACCAAAATTAATATCCTCCTCCCTCTTGTACTTAGTCATTATCAAAAATTGTCCAATGTTCTTTTATTTTCCACTCTTGCTACGTATCTTCTGAACTTTTCCCACTCCATCTTAAATACTTCTAAATCACAGTCTCTCAAGGTCCTTGTTAACTTGTCCATTTCACTCCATGTCATAACTTTTACAATCCAATCCCATTTCTCTGGTATTTTTTTTTTTGCTTCCACAATTGCGCATACAATGTCCTAGCAGCTGAGAGCAAGTACCAAACTAAAGTTCTATCTTCTTTTGAAAATTTTTCCATTTGTAATCCCAACAGAAAAGTCTCTGCAAATTTATTAAATTCGTATCCCAAGATCTTAGAAATCTCTTGTTGAATCATCTGCCAGTACTTTTTCGCTCTTTCACAAGTCCACCACATATGGTAGAAAGAACCTTCATGTTTTTTACATTTCCAACATCTATCTGGCATCTTATTGTTCATATCTGCCAACTTTTTAGGAGTCATATACCATCTGTATATCATCTTAAAACAGTTTTCTTTAATATTCTGACATGTTGAGAGTTTCATAGAGTTCTTCCACAAATATTCCCATGTGTCCAACTGTATTTCTTTATTTACATTAATTGCCCACTTAATCATTTGAGATTTCACTACTTCATCTTCCTTAGACCATTTTAAAAGTAATTTATAGATTTTTGAAATTAACTTTTCATTATCTCCAAGCAGAACTTTTTCCATTTCTGTATGTTCTTGTCTTATACCTTCAGTTTTAACATCGCTCTCCACCAAACTTTTTATTTGTTGCATTTGAAACCAATCATACTTATTATTCAACTCTTCAGCAGTTTTCAATTCTATTTCACCGCTTTGTATTTTTAATAATTGATTATATGACATCCCTTTTTCCTCTCCTGTCTCAGCTGTTATTCTTATTACTTCTGCTGGAACTATCCATAGTGGTTTGCTCTCATCGCCATATTTCTTATACTTCATCCAAACATTTAGTAGATTATTTCTTATATAATGATGAGAAAAAAAACCATCTGACTTTTTCTTTCCATAGTACATATAAGCATGCCAGCCGAATTTATTTCCATGATCTTCCAACGTTAAAAGTTTTTTATTCAACAGTGTCACCCAATCTTTTATCCACACTAGACAAACTGCTTCATGATATAATCATAAATCTGGTAGTTGAAATCCTCCTTTTTCTTTAGCATCTGTTAAAACTTTCATTTTAATCCTTAGTTTTTTCCCAGCCCATACAAATTCTGAAATCTTTCTTTGCCATTTATTAAATTGTTTACTGTCTTTCACAATCGGAATAGTTTGAAACAAATACATTATTCTCGGCAAAATGTTCATCTTAATTGCAGCTATTCTACCAAGCAGTGACAAATTAAGCTTGTTCCATTTTATCATATCTTCGTCCATTTTACGCCATAACTTTTCATAATTGTTTTTAAACAAATCAATGTTCTTCATTGTTTTTTCCACGCCCAAATATTTTACTTTATGGGTAACTTCACATCCCGTTAATCTCTGCAATTCCTTTTGTTTATTTGCTTGCATATTTTTACACAAAATTTTTGACTTTTCTTTATTAACATAAAGTCCTGCCAATTCTCCAAAATCTTGTATTTTGGCTAACAAAGGTGCTACTTGCATAGGATTTTCATTTATAAACATTATATCATCTGCAAATGCTCCATAGTTATAGGAAAATCCTTTAATTCTCGTTCCTTCAATTTCTTCATCATCTTGTATTTGCATCAATAAGATTTCAAGAGTCATTATAAACAACAATGGTGAAAGCGGACAATCTTGCCTTGTACCTTTGCTGATTATCATTTCTTCTGTAAGATCTGCATTTATACATAACCTTGCATGTTGTTCAGTATAAATTGCTTTTATCATTCTTATAAAGTTTTTCCCCAACTTTATTTTCTCCATTACTGCAAACATAAAGTCCCAATTCAAATTATCAAAAGCTTTCTCTGCGTCCGCAAAGAATAATGCAACTTCCTTCTCTGGATGTCTTTCATCTGTCCATCAAGTATTCTGAGAATGTAAGTGGGGGCAGTGGGCCTTTTACCCTGCAGGGCTTCTGATTGGCTGTGCAGTTTTTTAAAAATATAGCCTTGGCAGAAGCTGCCACCACAGCACAAGAATCTTCACAGTGTGAGTCATGATAATTCTGTGTATACAAGAAAATACTTTTAAACAACACGTTCATTTAAAAAGGCATACTCTTAATCAGGTCTCAGATTCAGTGGAAGCTCACAGGAGCGCAGCTTCTGAACCTTTCTGAGAGTTCCAGCTCCTCCTTCTGAGAGTTCCACTTCTTTGTCCATTGAATAGTATATGTGCAGCTGCATAACAATCCCTGGATGAGCTCCACCACATATTTTTCTACAAAATGACCCCTGCTCTTAATCAGAGCTTCTGCCTGAAATGCCAGAACGTTACTATTAAATTTATCTATAACTTCGCTCCCTGATATTTTGTGGTTAGTTGTCTTTCTGACGAAGTCTTTTCTGGTTGGTTCTCCTTTCTGAGGCAGCCATTTTTGATTATGCCCACTACCCTATGTCAGAATTCCAAAATGTCTGCAGGTTCGAAGAGGTTGGGGCCTCCAGATACAAGTATGTTGTTGCTGTGTTTTAATTGGTGTATACCACTATAAACCTCTTGGGGTACTTATGGTGCAGAGTCAGTACATAAGCACTTTAAACAGACATTGTATTTCTGCTGGCCAAGAACAAAAACAGGGAGATTCTCAAGCAACTACGGATTACAATACAAAGCTGTCAGTCAATGAGTCTCAAGCAACTTGTTAAAAATGAAGCAATTTTGATTGACCCTATTTTCTTGAACAAATTCACGGTAACATTCAGTTTCATTCTCAAAACAATCCTCTCAGGTAGGTTAACTCATACATACATAGTGTATTACAATCCAGAATTAGGTATATTTTAAAAATACATGATACAAATTGGATACATAAGCAGGTATTCAGTACAGAATTCCTACAATTAATGGTAATATAAAAATTTTAAAGTACTAAACCAATTGTTTCCATATAGGGCACACAACTGTACAAAATCTTGCTACCTTAAAGATAGTTCCATTAAGACAGTCAGCAAGAAGAAGAGAAACATAAAAATCACTGGATCTATTAAGATGTAATTGGAGTGATGTACATATTCCAAATAAGGACATAAGAGAAGCCATGTTGGATCAGGCCAATGGCCCATCCAGTCCAACACTGATGAACCTCTACTTCATATTTTTATCTCCTCTTAAGCTGGCAGTGAATTCCACATGTTAATCGCCCTTTGGGTCATTATAAAATGGACAGTACCATGTATCATGCTGATTGTCAGCATGATACAATAGAAACAGAGAGGTAAGTTAACTCAGAGAAAGCCACAAAGTTCACACTCACTCAAAACATTTCATTATTTGCAAATATTCCAACAAAAGAGAGGATGTGAAAAGGCTCCAAAATTAGGGTTGCCAAGTCCAATTAAAGAAAAATCTGGGGACTTTGGGGTTGGAGCCAGGGGACATTGGGGGTGGAGCCAGGAACAAGGATGTGACAAGCATAATTGAACACCAAGGGAGTTCTGGCCATCACATTTAAAGCACACCTTTTAAAATGCCTTTCTTCCATAGGAAATAATTAAGGATAGGGGCACCATCTTTTGGGGCTCATAGAATTGGACCCTCTGGTCCAATCGTTTTGAAACTTGGGGGGTATTTTGGGGAGAGGCACTAGATGCTATACTAAAAATCTGGTGCCTCTACCTCAAAAAATAGCCCCCCAGAGCCCCCAATACCCACAGACCAATTCCCTATTATTCCCTAGGGGAATCATTCTTCATAGGGAATAATAGAGTGCCCAGTAGACATTTCCCTTCCCCCCATGCTTTCTAAAGGGGGGGGAGGGCCTCCAAACCAGGGAATCCCCTGCCCCCTCCCTCTCTCTCACACACAAATACTTACTTGGTCTTCCAGGAGAACTATGCTTACTGTGAAAACGAAAGCAAAAGAAAGGGAGGGGCCGTTTTCCATGGAAACTTACTGACCCTTTCCAATGAAGCCCTTCCTGTTTCCTGAGCAGCCTTAAAGGGGCACACATTTTACAAACGGATCAGAAGCTCTACAACAACATGATGCCTACACGTATGTTCTCTCTCCCCCCCCTTCCGGATTTTTTGAGACCGGGGGAGGAGGCTGAAAATTCAGGGGTTCCCTGCCACGGCGGGGGGGGTTGGGAAGCCTATCCAAAATACCATATGGGTGGGTAAATAATGGCACCTAAAATTATAGCACTTGTTTCTCTCATACTTACAAGCTCTCTTAGCCACAGAGGAAACAGAAGAGGAAGTCAAATAGTTCCATTTTCACCCCACTTTTTCTCAGACTATGTGAAATGTAGAATCACTCAGGTTTTACTGAAAGTTATGATGAATGAGAATTATAGTTAAGCATCAAAGCTATGCATACCTTTCCTCAAGGTATGTACATTGCTGATCAGGATTCTATATTTTCCACTGCTATTTGGATGGCAGCATTATCTATAGCCCTTAACAGTAAAGCCACTACAACTGCCAAAGAGATCAGCCTTGAAGTCGAGGATTTTTTTTCCCCAGTTCAAGAAGTAAAGGATTTTGACAGAAGAGTAAATGATGTTTTCTATTATTTTTGAAGGTCCTAATAAAAGAATTAGGAAAGTATTTGTTATTTGTTTGTTCTTTGTTAGGGGAGATCACAGGCCAACCACGCAGGTCAGAACTGCACATGCATTAGCATTGTGCAAACTAAATGCTCTACCATGAAGTTAGTGAACTTTTTCATATTGCTACAAGTTTAAAAATAATTCATTTCATATGCTAACAGTTCTAAAAAATCTGTTATAGTAGTTTTCAAATTAACTTCTGTGGACACAAGTTGGCATTTTACAGTTCAACCAAACACGCTGGAAGAGCATCATATTTGGAACAGGAAAAGAAAAATTCCAGCACATTTGCCTTAAGCCACTCCTTGAAAACATGTATCCATTCAGACATATTCTGACAGCAGTCTCTTAATCTCTACAAATCATAAGGCATCCAAGTGCAACTTTCATGACACAAATACTTCGGCAATTTCTTAAATTCCTGTGATTATTTCCACATAAGCACATAAAACTACCTTATACTGAATCAGACCATTGGTCCATCGAAGTCAGTATTTTCTACTCAGACTGGCAGCAGTTCTCCAGGGTCAGAGGCAGAGGTCTTTCACATCATCTACTATCTGGTCCTTTAAATGGGAGATGCCAGGGACTGAACTTTCTGCACACTCAGCAGATGCTCTCCACTTAGCCATGTCCACTCCCTTACATATAATGTTTTTCATTATTGGAGTAAAAGAAAAATGTATTGAACTAAAGTATAAACTCTATTTTTTTAGACCTATAAAAATGCTCCTCCTTTAATCCCCTCCTAAAATTTATTTTAAAAAAAACAGAAGGGAGAGGACTTAGCATCCACCAACTAATTTTTTTCCAAAAGAAAGGAGAAAAAGCAACAAAAAACCCCCCACACAGGTTACAGTCATACACACTAAATAATACACTTTCAATACACCTTCAAAACACTTTCCAACTGGATTTTGCCAGTTCACATAGTAAAAATCCAGTTGGAATCGGATTGAAGGTGCATTATTTAGTGAGTGTGATTGCAGCCATAGAGACAAAAATATAACAACAGTGGTGGCAAATCTCTCTTCTTTATGCATAGACATTAAAAAGTTTGATAAATCCATGTCTGACTACAAAACACCTGATTTGATTTAGTTGCACTTTTCATAAAACCAACCAATGACAAATAACATTCAGCAGCCATAATAGATAAGTGGCTTGCTGGCCTTTTAACTGGGTGGGGGGGGGGGGTGCCAAGGAAAGCCCCAGATGAGCAAGGCCTGCTTGGGATGGGTGGATCTCTAGCCAGCCCAAGCAGACCTCGATTGCCAGGGGCTCCAATTTCTTGCATTGGGTTGCTTGGGCTGGTAGAGGGCTGGCATATGCTAATGAGTTATGCTAATGAGGTCCACCACCTATTTTTCTACAAAACGGCCCCTGTGCATAGTTAATATTTTGTATATTGCCAGCTAGTGCTGCTTAGGAGATTCATGAACAAAAATACAAAATTCAACAACCAGAGTTTTTGGAATTGGAGCTGTGATGCCCTTTAGAAATACAGACTACTCCAAGTCTGCTCTGATCACATCAAGGTTCATGAAACACCCATGGCCTGTCATGAAACACTTGTTAACTACCCTTCGCAGCCCTTGCAGCACATGCTTTGTTAACCTGTTTTTTATTTAGCCAGACCGTGGATGAGAACAAGCACCAGACATACTGTTCTTTATATTGCCAACACTGGGAACAATGTCTCAACCTGGGGTCAATGACTCTAGGACAATATCTGACCAACACTAAGAACATAAGAGAAGCCATGTTAGATCAGGCCAATGGCCCATCCAGTCCAACATTCTGTGTCACACAGCGGCCAAATATATATATTTATATATATATATTAAATATATATATACTGGTGAACCTATTTTACAATTGTCATGCATTTATGTTTTATGATATTAGATCAATATTGTAATACGAAACTTTCATATGTGGGTATATTCTGATGCAATAGGCAATTTAAGGAAAGATGTAGAGAAAAATTATTTGTCAGAAATTATTATGGTTTTTATAGTTTGGAGAACAAAAGAGCTCTTTCCCCAAAAAATACATTCATTACAAACACTTAATAAATTTATTATTACCTCCTTCGTGCTTCCTTTCACAGGGTGCCCTAACAGGAAAGTGGGGCATAAGACCCTTAATACGAGTCACTCAAAACATCTTACACTTTAGGGAGCTGGGGTCATGTGCCTAGAAGTCTAGGTCTGATCACACAAAACTACTGCTTGAGCAGAGGTTATTTTTATTTTGAATTAAACAGCCTAGAGTTTTCACATGAGCAGCTGTCAACATCCACTAAGCATCCGCAGCATGATGCCACAGCAGAAAAAAAAGAGAGCTCAACATTATATTTTCCATCCACATAGATGATTGCAAAATAAACCTGCTGCTTCTTCTAACTAAAAACATGGTCAATTATCACTGCACAAAGAGGGACAAGTGGATGGCAAGCTAGCATGATTGCGACTGTGCTCCCATTCTCACCATTCATCACTGTCCTAGATTCAACTGTTGCTATGCAGGAAGAATCTTCTATGACTACAACCTCAAGCAGACTCACACATGCATTTCCCATTGTGCACAGGTTTATATCTCAGATCTGCAGAGACAAAGCAAACATTCTGAAAATATAAGGCTGAAATTAAGTATATAATAAAGTATTTATGTAGCATTTTCCCTATGTACTCAAAACATGGCAGCAGTCTTTCAACAACCATGCAAAGTAAACAGCATTATAAAGCTATGTTGTATTTCAGAGTTGGGGGAATGTGAGTATGGGTGAGAAGCTTACCTAAAGTCACCTGGTAAGTTCATAACTAGCCAAGATTAAAGACAGAAACATTCCACATTTGGATGTCACATCATCCACTGGTTCTTTGAATATCACAAGTATCAATACTGTTCATTGTATTAAAACTAAATGCAGGCTGAAAGCAGAAGTTGGATATTTATTTTATAAATACCTCATTGCTTTTGTTACTTTCTTATTTTCTCAGTAATCATATTTGAAATGTGCAAAGTTCACAAAACAACCAAAATCCAATTGTAGGGATTTAAGGAAGCTAGCAACGCTTCCATCAAATTTTACTTTGTAATGCTAGCTAAAACTTCATTAAAAAGGGAAGGCCACAGATTAGACGAGATAAGAAGTGAAACTAAAACAGTTAAAACCCATCACTCCTTTTATCACTCAAGTGAGGCAAGCTTCCTGTCACCCAGACGCATGGTAGCTATGTGCCAGCTGGACAACCAGTGACCTAATACACATTTATGTAGCCCTCGACAGTCAAAACAAACCAAATGCACAGCCTCAAAGACTCTCTCCTGGAAGAGCCCCATGGAAATGAACATCAGCATGTGCAACTTCCCATGCACTTCACACAGGAGATGTCACTGTATCGCTCCCAGACACACCTTCACCAAGAGTGGAACTACATCAGGACAGAGCTCTGTACAGCAGCTTCATGCTTTCCCTGCTCTTTTAATCATCAACTTGAACAGCAAATATGACCTTAACAGCACAGTTTTGAATAAGTTCAGATCAAATGATATGCAAATCTTGAAAGGTAAAGAGAGCAAAAAACAAGCACCCAGTTCTGAAAACATTTCACAGACCCACCCCCTTCACCACTCCAAGGCTTGTCCAAGGTATTAATGCATTATATGTCTGTTGATTCATTCCACCGTTGGCAGGGCAAGGTCTTTAAAAACAAAGACACCAGAGCCCACTATTTGCCTTTTTTGGAACAATGGGTGTGCAGCGATGGGTATCCTGCACTATAGATGGGACAATTGTTGTTGCTTTAAATAGCAAATTCAAAGGATCGAACAAAGAACTCATCCAAATATTAAGGCTTCAAGCCAGACAATGGAGCGTATAAATCTAAATTCCTGTCTTGGTGTAGAAATATGCAAGCAGTTAATTCCCTGGCCAAATTAAAGCTCATCTCTCAGACTGTAACTGCTTATTATCTAGAAATATTTTCCTTTCCATTAAGAGGAAGCATCATACATGCTCCAATTCAATTGTTCAGACCCACCCTCACCCACCCAAAAATTAATGCGCTGCTTTCACCACAACAAAAAGGGAATTGAGGACAATTATTTACATGCCAGGCTCCTGATTTCATATGAGAACAATTTCCTCATGCAATATACATTATATTTCTAGGCTAAGTCCTTAGTATAATGATGTGTTTTGTAATGTGATGACCATCCCTCCGGAGTACACATGATATTAACGAAAGTAAGATCAAATTAAACAGATGACATGATTAACTGTATTCATTTCATGCATGAATGTGTTTTATGGGGGGAAGATAAAGACTTTCAAGTAATTACCATAAAGTGAAACTCCTTCATTGACCTCTGCTTGCAGCCAGCAGTTGTTAAATGCTGATAGGTTTATAACAAAGAGCAATGTCTCTTGTCTGTGGGCTTTTCTTTTATGCTACATGAGAAGCAGAGCTCCTCCACCGTTGCATGAACACTGTACCTCTGTATCTACGTCTCTAATGCAGCATAAAGATAACTGTGGAAACCTATCAAATTGGCAAGTGCAACGGCAGCAGCCAATGGGAGAAAGGCACATGCAGAATCTAGCACATGCTCTCTGAGGCTTGGATACTGTCACTGCTGTTTAGCCGGCTGCTAATCTTATTATAGCAGTTTGCTAGCACAGTACTATGAAAGCAGAGCACATGACCAAGAAGAAAAAAAATCAAACACCACAAAGAAAGGTTGATGTACAAGAAAAGCGTTTTGAGCTTTTTCTTTAAAAATTAAAATACAAAATTCAATTTATTTCATGCAATTTATTTGAATACCCACCTCTTGGTATCTGAAGGGATGGGCATCATTCAGAAATTTCAAAATCTTTCCCTTCACAAGTTACGCTCATTTCAATCTAGATGGTTAAGCCTTTAAACTCAACCTTTCTGAAGTTATATGAAGTGTGACAGTTTTCTTCAACCATGCAGATAACACAGGCTACTGAATAATTCCAACCTGATTCGGTACTCCAATGTAGTCAGAAAATATGTAAAAACTTTTTAGTACATGGCTACTCCAGAAGAAGTTAATGAGGCTACTTGAACAATATTGCTTGAATGTTTTCACAGACTTATGACCCTCTCTGCTTTAAAACTTCATTTTAAATCTTCCTTTTGTTATGATTATGAATACAGAAATCACTGTTCTAGTTGGCCAGCATCTTGAGGTCCAGCTCTGGTGAGCAACCTCATCCAGAACAACTGCAGAGAGCTCAGAGGAGAAAATTAAGTCATTGTTGGGAATAAAAAATTAAACCGGCCATTTTCAAATAACAATATGTTACCAATAAATCTGTATTATGCCAAATTGATTTTTTCTAATGTTATCTTTTCACTTTGTGTAATGGTAAATTATTTAGTACGATGTGGTACAATGAGCAATCCCTCTCATGGATTGCTGCCTTGTCGTGGCGAGAAGGCTTGCACGGTTCAATGAGGCTGTGGGCTATGCCATGCAGGGCCACCCAAGATGGACAGGCCACAGCTGAGAACCCAGACTAAATGCGATCCACTGGAGAAGGAAATGGCAAACCACTCCAGTATCCTTGCCAAGAAAACCCATGAACAGAAACAAAAGGCTAAAAGATATGGCACTGGAAGATGAGCCCCTCAGGTCAGAAGGTGCCCAATATGCTACTGGAGAAAAACATTCAAGTAACCACAGAAAGAGTGAAGCAGCTGGGCCAAAGCCAAAAGGACGCTCAGCTGTGGATGTGTCTGATGGTGAAAGAACAGTCCGATGCTGCAAAGAACAATACTGCATCGGAACGTGGAATGTAAGATCTATGAATCAAGGTAAGCTAGATGTGATCAAACAAGAGATGGCAAGACTGAACATCAACATCTTGGGAATCAGTGAACTAAAATGGACTGGAATGGGTGAATTTAACTCAGAGGATCACTACATCTATTACTGTGGCCAAGAGTCCCTTAGAAGAAATGGTGTGGGCTTTGTAGCTAACAAGAGAGTGTAGTCAGAAAATATGTAAAAACTTTTTAGTACATGGCTACTCCAAAAGAAGTTAATGAGGCTACTTGAACAATATTGCTTGAATGTTTTCACAGACTTATGACCCTCTCTGCTTTAAAACTTCATTTCATTCTCAAAAATGACAGAATGATCTCCGTCTGTATCCAAGGCAAACCATTCAATATCACAGTAATTCAAGTCTATGCCCCAACCACTGATGCAGAAGAGGCTGAAGTGGACCAGTTCTATGAAGATCTACAACACTTTCTAGAATTAACACCAAAAAAAGATGTCCTCCTCATCACAGGAGAATGGAATGCCAAAGCAGGAAGTCAAAAGGTGACTAGAACAACTGACAAGTTTGGCCTTGGAGAACAAAATGAAGCTGGGCAAAGGCTAATAAGAGTTTTGTCATGAGAACAAGCTGGTCATAGCGAACACCCTCTTCCAACAACCTAAAAGGCAACTCTACACATGAACATCACCTGATGGGCAACACAGAAATCAGATTGATTATATACTCTGCACTCAAAGATGGAGAAGCTCCTTACAGTCAGCAAAAACAAGACCTGGAGCTGACTGCGGCTCAGATCATAACCTACTCATCACAAAATTCAGGCTTAAACTGAAGAAAACTGGGGAAGCCATTGGGCCATTCAGGTTTGACCTTGATCACATCCCTTATGAATATACAGTGGAGGTGAAGAACAGGATTAAGGAACTAGAGTTGATAGACAGAGTGCCTGAAGAACTATGAACGGAGGTTCGTGACATTGTACAGAAGGCAGCAATCAGCACCATCCCAAAGAAAAAGAAATGCAAGAAAGCAAAGTGGCTGTCTGATGAGGCTTTACAAATAGCTGAGTAAAGTAGGAAAGCGAAAGGCAAAGGTGAAAAGGAAAGATTCACCCAACTGAATGCAGATTTCCAGAGAACAGCAAGGAGAGATAAAGAGGCCTTCCTGAAGGAACAATGCAAAGCAATAGAGGAACATAATAGAATGGGAAGGACAAGAGATCTCTTCAAGAAAATTGGAAAATCAAGAGAACATTTCGTGCAAAGATGGCCATGATAAAGGACAAAAATGGTGGGGACCTAACAGAAGCAGAAGAGATGGCAAGAATACACAGAAGAATTATACAAGAAGGATCTCCGCGTCCTGGACAACCATGACAGTGAAATCAATGACCTTGAGCCAGACATGCTGGAGTGTGAAGTCAAATGGGCCTTAGAAAGCATTACTGACAACAAAGCGAGCGGAGATGACGGTATCTCAGTTAAGCTATTCAAAGTCCTAAAAGATGATGCTGTTAAAGTGATGCACACATTATGTCAACAAATTTGGAAAACGCAAAAGTGGCCACAGGATTGGAAAAGGTCAGTTTATATTCCAATCCCAAAGAAGGGTAATGCCAAAGAATGTTCAAACTATTGCACCATTGCTCTCATTTCACTGTCAGTATTATGGAAGACAATGACAGTTTCTAAGCACATGCTGAGAAAGTGAAAGTAACTGATCTGCCAGGTAGATCATCTAGGTGACAGGAGGTGGCTGCTTGCCAGATTGCATCAGCCTGGACAATGTCAGCATGACTCAGCAGCAAGCTGATTGGTCACCTGGGGAGATGAAATTGTATAAACGTACAGAGACACTTTACTATGTGTGGGTTATGTATGGTGGTGTTGCAGCGGAGCATTCTGTCGGTTTGGAGAGTGGAGGTGTAAATAAATTGCATATAGTAGTTTTAAAACTGCTGTGTGCAAGCCTTCATTCTTTGCATCACTAAAGACCACCCTCACTAAACACTGGCGCATCAACATTCACATGCCAGCAAGGTCATGTTAAAGATCCTACAAACTAGGCTTGTATGTAGATCAGGAACTACCAGAAGTTCAAGCTGGGTTTCGGAGAGGAACAGGAACCAGAGATCAAATTGTCAACATTTGCTGGATTATGGAGAAAGCACAGGAGTATCAGAAAAATGTCTATTTCTGCTCCATGGACTATGCTAAAGCCTTTGATTGTGTGGATCACAACAAAACATGGCAAGTCCTTAAAGAGACGGGAGTATCAGACCACCTCACATGTCCCCTGAGAAATCTGTATAAGGGTCAAGAAGCAAATGTCAGAACAGGATATGGAACAACCGATTGGTTTAGAATAGGAAAAGGAGTTTGACAAGAATGTATATTGTCACCCTGCTTATTTAATTTATACGCAGAGTACATCATGCGGAATGCTGGCCTGGATGAAGCAGAAACTGGAATTAAGATTGCCAGGAAAAACCATCAACAACCTAAGATATGCAGATGATACCACTCTAATGGCAAAAAGTGAGGAGGACCTAAAGAACCTCTTGTTGAGAGTGAAAGAGGAGAGCACAAAAGTAGGCTTGGAACTCAACATCAAAAAAAACTAAGATCATGGCATCCGGCCCCATCACACCTTGGCAAAATAGAAGGAAAATACATGGAAGTAGTGACAGACTTCAGATTCCTGGGATCCAAGATCACTGCAGATTGTGACTGTAGCCATGAAATTAAAAAACGTTTGATCCTTGGGAGGACAGCTATGGCAAACCTGGGCAGTATAATAAAAAGTAGAGACATCACCCTGCCAACAAAAGTCCATATAGTCAAAGCGATGGTATTCCCAGTAGTAATGTATGGCTGTGAGAGCTGGACCATAAGGAAGGCCAAGTGCAGAAGAAGAGATGCTTTTGAGATGTGGTGCTGAATCTTGAGAGTCCCTTGGACTGCAAGAAGATCAAATCAGTCAGTTCTAAGGGAAATCAACCCAGACTGTTCCCTGGAAGGTCAGATGATGAAGCTGAAGCTCAGCTACTTTGGCCACCAAATGAGAAGGGAGCACTCACTGGAGAAGATCCTGATACTGGAAAAGACAGAAGTTAAAAGAAGAAGGGGACAGCAAAAGATGAGATGGCTGGATAGCGTTATTGATGTAACAAACACAAATTTGAGAAGACTTTGGAGGATGGGAGAAGACTGGAGGGCCTGCCGTGACTTTGTCCATGGGGTCGCAAAGAGTTGGACAAAGAGTGCGACTGAACAACAACAAACTCTTTCACTAATAAAGGTCCCCTAAATGTTTCATTGTCAGATTATCAAGGCTAGAGCTTGGCAATACATTTGTACCTTTTGAAGTTCAGATAGTTCAGCTTGTTACTTTCGTTTTTGTAAATTCATTTTAGATATTATGAAGCATGTTGTGCAACATTATTTCTGTGCTGAGTTAACAGAGGTTCTTTACCACCACATTTGTCCAACTTTGGGGGCATTTCAGTACTCATCAGTTTCTATTTCAAATGAACTTCTAAACAGACAGTATGTTCCTTTGAATAAGCCTCATTTATTAGTAGTGTTTTTATTTCCTTAGAAAATTAAGGAGGCATTTGAGAACATGGACATGTTGGTAATTATCTCTCATCTAGATTCCTTTAGAATAAGCACTTCTTAAACCAGTCAAATCCTGCCACATCTGCCTTCTCATATACATAGCTTCTAAATTAGAAGTAATAATACAGCAATTCTATCCATTTTAGAGCAATAGGTTCTGATCATTCAAAATGTGTTCTCCTAAAAGAGGACTTCTCTACTGGTGAATAAAATAATTTCATTTAAAAGCTAAACATCAACTTACTTTGTGTGTTAAACTCAAGAAATAAATTATAAATGTGAATACACTTAACTAAAGTCATTGGAAAAATGCCTACCCAATGACAATGGAAAATATCTTTGTCAGAGATGTTTTTTAGGAATGTACCAGTAGGATCCAAAGAGATTCTTTAGGTGTCCTCAACAGGAAGGATATGTCCAGTGGATAGCTCATTGGGCTTTTAACTTTTTCCCTTTGAAAACCAGATTCACAACTGGTTTTGAGAATATCCTTCATTTCAAAAGCATTAAACACAAGAAGGGGAAGGGCTGTTTCAGTTAGAAGCAGAAGTTAAGAACTGACAGCTGACTGGAAGGAAGGTTAAGGGAGATGATCAAAAAGGAGACCCATTTACACCTGAGGAAAATAGCTCCTAGGAAAGGGAGGTGATTGCTATCCAGTATGGAGAGGATCAAGAAGGATCCTGAATTAAGACAGTGGGAAGTTTAGCCCACTCCTGAGGGGAAAAAGCTCCTAATATAAGGGGATGATCTACAGCCTGTGAATAAGGAAGGAAATTGGAACTTGTTTGAATGTTCCTGACTTCCTTAGCTCTAGCATCTCAGACCAAGATGCTTATGCTAGTTTATATAAGAAAAAAACTTCCAATAAATTGCTCCCCTTGGGTTTTAAAGACCTGTGTGAATAACAGAAACAGTTACTTGTTTGTGACAAATTATCTGGCATTTATTTGTATACAAAGTTACCTTATTCCTGTTGCCTGCTCTCACCTCATAAGACCTCAACGAGTCTACCTGACCATTTCCCCTCAAAGTTAAAACAGCTTGTTATTTTTGAACTACCACCAGCCTCTCATGTGCCATTATCAAACCAGGACAAAAAAGATTTTAGTCTCTCCCGTCAGTTCTCAGCATCTAGCAATATACATTCAAACAACTGGGTGGGCCAGTCAAAGAAAAATCAAGTAGAAAAAGGAAGAAGGGACTACTCAGAGAAGAGCAAGGTAAAAAGAAACTCATACAATGAGGAAGGGTGAAATCGTCATAACAGTCTTAACACAGATAAATCGTTTGCTTATTCTATATGTTAGAATATTAATATAACAGGGCTGCAAAATGAAGAAACTGTATCTATCTTTGACTTCTTTCATAAGACATAAATTCTTATTAGCTGAAGTCATTTACATATTTACAAGACACAGTGAGAACTTCCAAGGAACTAACTGTAATGTTTCGAACATGTTCTCTACTACTTCCTTTTACCAAATGGAACTGTTGGTAACTTATAATTGTTAACTATTCCTTTAGCAATGTAGACACATTTTATGAATAAGTACATTTAATTTGCATAGTCTCCAAGGCAGTCAGACAGAAAAACAGCATTGATTTCTCTCAACTAAACTTTTCACAACCAGTGTCTGCACTTGACAAGTAGATTTTCCCCTAAATATCCCAGCCAAAACCAGGGCTTTTTTGAGCAGGAGTGCACACAAATGCAGTTCTGGAAGGCTTGGTGTCAGGGGTGTGTGGCTTAATATGCAAATGATTTCTGGCTGGGCTTTTTCTTCAAAAAAGCTCTGTTTGAAACAATGGTGATGCCAGGGAGTGTGATCTAATATGCAGATGAGTTCCTACTGGGTTTTTTCTATGGAAAAAAAGCCCTGGCCATAACTGTATTCACTCATAACCACAAGAAAGAATAGCCAAGCAAAGAAAATAGTTTAATTAGACCAGAAAAAACTCAAAATCTTGTATGCTGATGTTTCCACTATGAACGCAGCAAACTGGATATTCATCTAACCCAAAATGTAAATATAACTTTGCATCTGATATAAGAACCATAAAATACTGTAAGCAAAGACTTTGAATTAAATTCACATTTTGTTTTTGGTGAAATTATTTAACAGGGAATACTACTACCTTTTTAAAAAATTAAATGATGAAAACTTGTCTGTATTTTCAATAGATTTACCACCATCTTCCGAGTGTTAAATGTGTATATTGCTTAAGTTACAGAACATTTTAGCCCAACTACCTGATGGGCCAGATTCCTTGCTCAGTTCTGCATGCAAAGTACTTTTGACATGTTCAAAAAGGAGTGCCTGGATGCTGTGGTTAAATGATTAAGACTAACAAACTGAAACTGAATCCTGGCAAGGCAGAGGCAATGTTGGCTGGGAAGGCTGAAGTCTTGAAGAGCACTGTGCTTTCCCACAGTTGCTGACTAAATTACAAGTCTAGAGGTTATACTGGATTCAGCCGTATTGTTGGAAAAGCAAGTTAATTAAGTGACAAAATATACTTTCTTCTATCTTCATTTAGCCCAGAAGATACCTCCCTACCTTGGCCCTGGCTTATCTGGTCATATGCCATAGAAACCCCGAAGCTAGATTATTGTAATGTACTCTGCAAGGGTCTGGCCTCAAGCACAACCTGGAAATCCAGCTGATAAAGAATACTACAGCTCAACAATTATTGAGAGTATACATATTACACTTGTTCTTCAATCAGTCCACTGGTTACTAATTAGTTCCAGGGTTCAATCAAAATATTGACTATTACCTAAAAAGCCTTTCATGGTTTAGGACACACATATCTAAAAGACTACCCCTACCAACAGGGCACTGGTTACTAATTAGTTCCAGGGTTTTGATTATTGACTACTACCTAAAAAGCCTTTCATAGCCTAGGACATAGCCTGAAAGACTACCCCTACCAATAGGCCAAATTGTAACAGCTGTGCTGATTGGCACACAGTCTGCTGAAGGTTCCACCCTGCAAATGGGTAACACCAGCAGTTCCCATACCTGAAAATTCCGTTATGAGCCACACTTTACAGAATAGTTAGCCTGAGCTCAGGAAGACTCTCATGCTTCTATTTTCCTGCACATTGTTGAGAAAAGAATTGTTCAGGAGGACATTGTTATAAAGGTGAGTGGCCTGTAGTAACATAACATTGTTCAAGAGGATGCTTTCACAAAGCGACAACAGCTATAAATTCATGACACAGTTTATTGCATAGTTTTGTTTTTTATTGCATTGCTTTCCAGTTTTCTGTTCCCCAATTGTATTACACTTATTATATGCTTTATACTGTTACTATTACACTGTTAATTTTTGTAATTTGCCTATAGTCTTGTTATGAAAGTCTGACTGTAAATAAAAAATATGAATGCTCATTGCTAAAAAGGTGACAACTTTCATGTACCAAATACTCCATCAAACAACTACCATATAATCCCCTACTGCAATGCACCTCCTTAAGTTCTTACAAACCACAACACATAAGGCAAGTAAAAACAGTAACATCTCTGAGAAATTTACTTGCTGAATGCAGCAGAGCAAACTTTCAGTTAAGTTCCTAATGGAAACAAAGCAGTCAATTAAAGCTTTCCCCATAATGTCTTGGAGCTAAAGTGCTGACTAAAAAAACCCAAACCAGAGTCATTACTTTGGGTTTGTGGTGCACAAGTTTATATTTGAAAACAGTTGGATCTCAGTCAGCCAGTTCCCATGACAGCCCCTCCAAGCTGTATTGATTTCTGGAGGAAAAGGCACCATAAATCTGCTTCAGCAGAACTGCATCATTTCTAGAGATTGGCTTGAGAAGGCAAATTAAATGTCTTCCGTTAGTAACAGAAAGGCAGGCACACAGCTCTGTTTTGGCGTTTCCAGTTACAGAATGCTGTGTGCCAGTCTTTCACGTTTAATATATGTAAAGGCAACAAATTCATGCTTACGAGAAAACATTGCTTCATACTACAAAATTCCCAGGACTGTGATTTTTTAAAAAAGAAAAAAACTGTATTGTTGATTTTTGAAGTTTTCATTTAAAGCATAGGAGGAAACTGAAGCAAAAGTCAGCACTTCCTCTGGGGAATGAAAGATCGGGGGGGGGGGGGATCACAAACACATGAACAGGGTTGAGATACAACAAAGACTAAAGTATTGCTCTGAGCAATAAGAAACCAGAATTTCATTTCAGGTAACAAGCAAAGAACCCTTGATCAATTATTCATACAATAGGCAGCAACAGTTAACGCTTGCTTCAGTGGAAAAAAAAATAAACTAGGGCAAGACTCGCCTTGACAGCTTTAGAGTGGAATCTTCCATTTTCTTTGAATGTCTGGCAATTGTTTTATTTCATGTGTTTTTCATTAGTATCCTCTTCTCATTCTTGAGGGCCAGGGGAGAGTAACAAAATTCATTTGCTGCAAAGGGGAATAATGTTTTAAACTAGTTCTCCACCCAACCATCTCTACCTTACTAATGACCTAAAGCTACAAAGTCTCCTCAACTCAATGATAATGAAACCTTTGAGTAAGCATGGTATAGATTGCACTGTATGTGGAAAAGGAAAAGCAGACAGAGTATACTTCAATGCTGATCAAGAAACGTGTAATGCAACTTCAATTTCTCAGTGTACTGGGAATTTAGAACTGAATACTTATGGCCTGAGAGCTACACATCAGAGTTTTAAGAACGGCTAACAGCAGAACTTCTTGCATTATTCAAAGGATATTTTTAATTGATGACTTTAAAAAAACAGTTCCATTCAGAAGAATAAAATTCATTTATTCAATTATTCATTCTGTAAGTGCTAAGCTGGCAACACTCCTTTTAAAACAGCCTACATTTAACTTTGATGAACTGTGTTACTGTAGGTCACTCTAGTCATTCCTAGTGCCAGTCAAATAAATTCAGCAGGCTGCAAGCCAAAGTGTTACAAGACTGACTTAAGTCCAAAGGCTCCCTTCTCAATATGCTGGTACACAGAATCCTCCAAGGCCAGTAGTAACTAAACTGCTAGGGTAGCTACTTGAAATTCCACCACTACCAAAGAATTCCAGATAACCTCCAGCACATCATTAGATCAGAAACAGATCACTGGAGACCTGAAAATACAATAGAGACTTGAAAAAACAAGTTCTCAGCCTTCTACTCCCAATCCCCTAGACAATACAGGATCTGGATCTAGACACAGAAATTTTAAGAAAAATGTGTCCACTAGTTACTTCCCTCCCCCCACTTCTCTTTCACAGATGAAATAAGTTTTAAGAAAAAGGAATTACTGATCTCACAAGATTGATGATAACCATTAACAGAACACCAAGTTGAAAACCAGTGCTATCCTATGGGAGGAATGACAACAAAGAAGTATAGCATGTCAGAGGGTTTTAAAGCTAATCACAGGGAGGCAATCTGAAGTTTGCTGTTAGATTCAGGTGGATAGCCATGCTGGTCTGAAGCAGCAGGACAATGTTTGAGTCCAGTGTCACTGGACTTGAACTTTGTTCTGAAGGTTGTGTTTCCCTGAAAACTATGGCAACATATCTCAAGATTAGAAAGAAACCTTCACCAAGAGAAGCACTGGTGAGAGCTGGAACAATAACTGATTGGTCCAAAGAAAGGAACGGGTAGTGAGAGCCTCCAAGATGATAGCACACAGGACTTTGTAATGTAAAGAAACTATAAACACACAATAAATCATGAAGATTAATGCTACAAAACTACTCCATGATCTTCTGTAATCCCTACTAGCTGTTCATATTTCTATTATGTGAATTCATTCAGTATGAAGGGCTCCATTGGTTCCTATATGTGTTGTGCAATTACAAGTGCCTATATAGCCTTCTAGATGAACCTGAGATCATCTCAAGTTGCATGTCATGAAAGGTTTTGTGCCCCAACTATAGACAGCTATTTCATACAGCATCTATTTTGATCTAATAGTGTGGGAGTTTAAAAAAAAATAAATCTAAAATGTTCATCATGCACTAGGAAAACAAACTGACAACATCATTGTTCCTATTGTGACAACATACTGAAGTAATTCATTGTAGTTACAAGAGAAGTTGTGAACCTGAAGGCCAGGATACCTGCTACATCAAGAATCAATGATCTTATTTCCCATTGTAGGCTTTAACCTCATTAAAAAAATCCCTGGAATTAAATCTAAACAATGATGACCTTATGTTATTCCTGCCTGCATCTGTTAAAACATGTCATTATATTGTATGCTTGTATGCTAATCTGCTGTTCAACCTTTGCCTTATTTGTATGGACTGGTAAATTTCCCCAGTTTGCCTGAGGACGTGTGCATGCTTCAGCAATCTACAATGGGAAAACAATGCTGATACATCTTAGAGTTGGTGTAAGGATAACAAAATAATGTGTACAACTGCCCTTTAACTTTCTAAAGCACTATATAAATGCTAAATATTAATATCACCACTACCAAAATAAATTATTATTGGCACCAGCACAGCACAAAGTCAACAGACACTTCCCTAGAAGATATAAACCATGAACCCAAATATGGGAGAAGTTCTTGCCTCTTAATTCCAATCTCCTTCTCTATGAACTTTTATTTTTATTTTAGTATAATTTACGCTTAAATTAAACCTGTATCTGTATTATATCATTACAGATTGCAAATGGGAGACTCACATGATTGAATATTCTATTATTAAGGAAAATTTCCCTCAAAATAGCAATGCAAGACTGACAGAGATGGGTCCTAGCCCAGCCCATATAGCTACCAGGATGCTATACTAGGATCTGGGGAACTCTGATGTGAATCCACACCATGGAAACCACACCATGGAAACCTACACCATGGAAACCTACTCGGTGATCTTAGGCCTCTTACTCTGTCAGATTAACCCATTTCACAGGGCTGTTGTTGTGGAGAAAAAATGGAGGACTAGAAAATAATACTGTAATCTACTTGGGGAGAAACATGGGGGTATAAATAAAATGGTAAAATATGTTGTCCTTAGATGAACACTGAATCATGATATGGATTTACCACTTCAATGAGAACTAAGCTTGAACAACAATAAGTTTATAGAACTGGACATAATATCCTATGAAGACAAACACTTACTAGACTATCTTACCACATAAACTGAACTTCTGTTTCACCAGACTGCACCAAAAACAGTTTCTTCATGCAAGCAAATTTCCCAAAACTGAGTCTTCTTCTATCTGTGACCTAAAGACAGCATTTTTTAGTTAGCAATTTCACAAAACTTCCTACAATACCTAGAACCAGAGTAAGTGAATCAGATTGATTGGTCCAAATTCTAAGAACATATTTTTTAATCAATAAAATTCATCCAAGCCTTTATCAAACCATCTGTCTTGATTACACAAGTTCAACTTGAGGTGTTTAGATATTTTCAGTGGCCTGGTTTAAACTGGAATGACAGACTAATGAAGAGGAAAAATAGAACAATTATTTTTAAAAGTTCCTTCTTTCACCATGGCCATGTGGAAAGAACAGGTGACTGAAAATTTATTACTTCCCATCTGTGCTACACATATATATTGCATTTTAAAGATCAGGCGGGCTAGCACTAGTTAGTCAGCTTGTCCATAGTCTGTCAAAAGGAAGGAGGGGTGGCAGAAAATGATAAAACACAAATCAGAAGTCCAACTATATAGGAATTATTTAACCTGGTAAAACTTCAGGAAATCTAGCTAAAGGTGACTTTGTTTAAATCAAACTGATTTCAATCAGAGCACTATGCTGATACTTAAATATCCCCCATTAGAAATCACTGGTACTCAAAATGTGCCTTGCTTTTGGCTGGCCTGCTCTCTAAAAGTTTCGTAACCATTTTATGGAAAATTAGGAACAGCCATTTCCTGGATATTAAATGATCAGGTAATGTGTGCAGAAAATGTTCTTTACTGGGGGTATGAAAAATATTCAACCTGATATAAAATCTTGTTTCATAAGCAAATGAGCAATACTGAATAAGTCAACCATAGAATTTTGTTCCAAATGAAAGGAGCTATTAATGCATGGGGACTTTACCACAAAACATTCCAGCTACTGCATAAAAGGGGTGAAAAGACTACTAAAAGGTATGTGAACCACAGCAATTTCAAACTTAATGATGGTAGTTTTTTCACATGGCCTAATAATATTTGCAGTCAGAACCCAACTCTCTTAAATAAGTCCTTCTTGCTCTATATACAAAAGTATCTTTGTGAACTCTTTTAAATATTAACTGAAGATGCCACACCAGCTCAAAAGCAGCACTTGGCAAAAGATAGCAAAGAGTCACTTAATCTTCACCAGATTTTACATTAGTTCAAACAGTATTAGAAACTACCTACATACTTAAAAAGGAACATGTACCTCACCTTAATGTTCACTTAGGTTAATTTTCTCACAGTTGTTGAACATTCAGAATTGCCACAGAGAGCATGATGCAGCATACTCAACTGCAGTTTGAATGGGCCTCTCACCAAGAATGCCTAGGAGTGCAATCCTAAACAGAAGTGTACCCTTCCAAAACTATTGGTTTTAATGGATTTTGAAAAGTATAATCAGTTTAGGATTGCCCCAGATGGCAGCCCTTAACACTGGTTGGACACATGTGAGCATATGTTGAGACTTTGTCCCGGTCAATATAAAGTCTCCACAGTTGTAAATCAAGACTCTTGTCATGGTGGCAAAGTAATTCTCTTCCCAAAGCCATAGTTATGAATCCATACATATGCACAGGCTCACTATTTTGTGGGACATTTTCAGATCCCTGCATTTATAATGAAGTAGGACAAATTCTAAACAACTCTGCAACATCCTCTTTATTCAGTCATTAAATGTAACATTCTCTTCTTTGGAATTTGTTTTTGAATTGATAGGTTTTATATGCCAGTTTCATTTTGGTGTGTCTCTTTGGGGCACCATCTGCCAAACCTGTAGTTATGGCAATTCTATCACCCTGATTACTTAACATGTTGCCCCGATTTTTCAATACTAGGATATCAGTTCTGTTTACACTAGCTGAGTGTGCTCATCTGACATCTTATGACCTCTTTTTACTCTGTTGTATACATTCCACTGCTTGTGAAAGTATACAGTACTAAGTTCCCAAAACAAGCCAAGGTTGGAAAGTCTAAGATTGGATTCATTTGTCATTGGAACATTCCCAAGTCACTGCATTCATTCATATCTACAAACCAAGGTATTAAAGACCATTAATGGTAACTTTGATACTTGACAGAACATATGAGAGCTACCAATACAATGTTTTACTGTGATAATTAAAATACTAATGAAATCCTAGAAAAATAATGCTAATTTAACTCTGACTAGACAACTACAGAGTTCTATCTAAGCTGTTCAACTGATGCATGACAATCTATTCCAGAAGGAAATTTTCCCTTCCGCTGTACTACTAAACTAGAAAACAAAATGCTATTCTTCAACACAACAGAAAGGTGTAGGAGGTCCTGGACTTATATATAATTGGAAACAGAAGCTGTTTGCCAGAGGACACTATGACAAAGAAAATAAGCCTGTAGAATATACACTTTCAATCTGCGCAGACAAACAGGTTGAATCACTGTTCTTTAAAATATATATATCACCTTGGCAGAAATAACACAAGTCCAAATAAAGATGCAAAAGTGAATTTAAAGTTATTTAAAACATGTCACATCAGAAATGAATTATAGTTTAAGGAACTAACAAAGTAGAATTGTATATGTTCCACTGAACATATTCTCTCCATCATTGCTACAGCAAGTTGATTATATAAATCAATGACAAGCTCCAGAAATGTAAACACACAGAGAATGCATAAAATTCAAAGGATCTGTTTTCTATAATGACTGTCAAGCTATTTGGGCTGCATAAAATGAATGATGCAGGACATGTTGTATTTTAGACCAGGGGTGTCAAACATGCAACTCAGGGGTCAAATTAGGCCCCCAAAGGGCTCCTGTCAGGCCCCTGAGCAACTGGCTGTCATCTGCTTCCTTCTCCCTCTCTTACTTCCTTCTGCATCACAGCTTGCCTTGCCAGGCTCACTCAATTGCACAGGAGCTACAGAGCAAATCTTTATTTTCTCCATTGGCTGAAGCTCCTTCCCCTCCTTGTCCCCACCTGGTTCGTTTTCCCAGTTCCCTGGATCTCGTGGGAGAAATACAAAGAAAGCACCATTAATACCGAGTGCTGTTTTAAACATTTTTTTTAAAAAAACTTTAATTGCATTTGTGTCCTTTATAAAGTTTATATCTCTGCTACCTAATCAGTTCAGTTTGCTTTATTACGGTCCATGACCAAATACACAGCACAATGCAGGCCAACAACAACCACATAAAAATTGTAAAAATCAAGATGGACCTAAATAAGTAAAACGTAAGATATTTAAAAAATAAATGTGAAAATAAAATATAGAACATTAGTATGAATAATGAGATATGACAAATAATACAGTAGTGGTCAAACATTCTCTAGCTTAATAAATATAGTACATATAATAAAAAAATTAAAATTTAAAAATTATACAGCTCCAGAAGAAATATTAACTAGAATACACTGGTTAAAATTACAATCTGTTACCTCGACATTAACTTGTAAGAACCATAAAATGCAATTTGATTGCATGGGAACAAAATTTGGCAACTTTATGCATGGTCTCTGTATTTACATCAGTTTCAGTAGCATTTGTGATGGTATACAGAGTACTCAGGCATTTAAGAAAAGATAAAATACAAGCTTGGAAATATTAAAAAAACAGTCAGTTCAGGACCCCTTCTTCTTAACATAATCCTCACGAATTCTCCTAGCTGCCGCCATAAATTTGGCACAATTAATTGTGAATTGGGGGTTAAAATCTGATAACAGCGTATTTCTGATTTTGAAATCAGAAAACCCGAGACATCCCTCCAACAAAGAATAAATGTACCTGGCTCATATGCCAGGGTATAGGCCACACCCAAACAAAACATGGTCAATCGTTTCAACTTTATCAGCACTGCAAGGACATAGGCACCTTTCTAAAGCAGCCCTAGGCACCTTTCTAAAGCAGCCCTCAACGACTGCTGAAGGAACGATATTACAACGGGCCATAGAAAAGGCCCTTCTGTGGGATGGTATTGTTAGAGTTGAGAGATAAGGGGCTGGAGCTAACACATATCTCCTTTGAGGGGGAGCTGCTACCTAATCTTAAATAGGTACACACATGGCCCAGCCTGACATGGCCCAGCACAACAAGATTTCATTTATGTCAGATCCAGCCCTCAAAACAAATGAGTTCGACACCCCTTTTTTAGACCATATACCCTGTCAGGTTATACCTTAATGTACCTCTTTAGCACAACCCTATTATTTATTTGTAAATTAAATTTAGGGATTTCCCAGTCCCTGAGTTCACAGTCCCTGAGTTATGTATAACAATACATAAAATACAAAAAAACATTATTAGAGTGAATAAAATCATTCAGTATAATCTAAAAACAGTTACCAGACAGTGTCCATGAACCCAATTTCTTTAAACCAGCTCTGGACTGTGTTGACACCTCACAAGTAAGGGAAGAGGCCAAAAGAAGAGAAAAGATAGAAGAAAGGAGGTGTGTGCAAGTCATGATATTGCCCATAATTGTCCTTAACCAAAAGCTTGGTGGAACATCTCTGCCATGCAAGCACTACAGAATTGCATTATATCTCACAGGGCCTTGAGGTTCGGCAGAATTAAAATATTAGTGGAATGGGAACCTCTATCACTAAATTTACCAATTTCTCTAAGGAAGAAAACTACTAATGTTGAGCCTGAACTTCCCAATGTTGAGCCAGAAACTCTTGATTTAATTTCAAGCCACTGGTTCTGGTCCTATGGGTTGAAATTAAATTAAAAGAGTTTCTGGCTCAACATTAGGAAGAACTTCCTGACTGTTAGAGCGGTTCCTCAGTGGAATAGGCTGCCTCAAGAGGTGGTGGGCTCTCCTTCCTTGAAGATTTTTAAATAGAGGCTATCTGACAGCAATGAAGATCCTGTGAATTTAGGGGGAGGTATTTGTGAGTTTCCTGGATTGTCCGGGGGGGCTGGACTAGATGACCCTAGAGGTCCCTTCCAACTCTATGATTCTATGTTTTTACTATCTGGTCTAAACGTGGTAATGTGTTTGTGAAACTAAATCTCCCCTTTTAAGGGAGTTTTCATAACTAGTTGTGACAGACTGTGAAAGCTTTTGCAAGGTACTAGGATTATGGGAGAAGAGAAAATGCATCCCCAGTGCCAGGCAACTAGCCTAGCATTCCCTGGCCAAGATCTGGTCACATGGTAAGTGTTTAATTGAGGCTTCTACACCCTGCCCCAACTGGACACATGTAACTATGAAACTAGAGCTTGACAGTACCAGGCGTCTTACAGCTAGAGTTGCCAAGTCTAATGCAGGAAATATCCGGGGACTTAGAGAGATCTCTCCCCCTCCCTCCCTCTCTCTTTGCAGGAGGGAGCCTGCAAAACCTCACTGGGACCTGGGAATTGGGAAGCCTACTTACAACTCAGCACTGTCAGACAATTACAGCAATGTTGTGAGGCAAAGTAAGAAATATCCACTAAGCTGCCTAGGCAAGTGAATGCACTCATCTTCTTCCTCCACCCTTCCTCTTCAGAACAAGCATGATAGGATTAGCTATATAGCATTGTGGGGTCATCCTGCTCAATGTTAAGCTCCTCCATTTTCTCTCTCATTGTTGCTCAAGGCCTCCTGTTATTTACTGCTTAGCTGGCCTGGCAGGCTATTGTTTATTACCCATGATGGTTCTTGTTGTGTCTACTGTGGAAGGTGAGATGTCACCCTCCCTGGTTCTCAGAGTTCTTATCTCTTCACAGGCCCTTGGTAGAATGCTTTGTAGTACAGAGTTATTGTGTTATGTTAACCAGATAACCTTTAGGTTCGAATATTGCTGCCAGTTGGTAACAGTTTATGTTATCCTATATAGTGATTGTGTAGCTGGTATTTCCTCAATCTTTTCAATGACCATGTCAGTGAAGCATCACCTGTATTCTAATAAATGCATCTATTTGATGTCAGTGAAGCATCACCTGTATTCTAATAAATGTATCTATTTGAAATAACAATAGTTGAATTTGAATTTGGTGAGGTCTAAATTTTCACTATTTTTTAAATGTCAGAACACAAGCACCCCCGTACAAGGGCTACTTCATTAGAAAAAAATGAAGGACCAATTAGAAGCAATGGAGGCCAGAATGATGAGAGGTATGAGAGAGATGATAACTGAATCAAAAAAAGAAATGATTGAAAAGATTTAAAAAGATATGGAGGATCTCAGAAAGGAAACTGAGGAAACATCTAAGAAAGTGCAGGAGGTAGAAGGCAGAATGAAAGTATATGATTCCACCTTGTTGAAAATGCAAGGAAAAGTGACAATCCATGACTGCAAACTGATGGCAACTCAGATACGTCTGAGAGGAGTACCCGAAAACGAAGATGGTGATCTAAAAGAATATATAATAAAAATAACTGCAGAATTTTTAGAGGAAGATCCTGAAGAGACTAAAAACATGTATGACTATATGTATAGGGTGAACTCACTTTATGCCAAGAAAAATAACTTACCAAGAGATGTTGTTATAAGATTTATGACAAAGGAAATGGTGGGAAGGATCATGAATAAAAACTTTGAAAAGACATTGATAGTGGGAGGCAGTAGAGTAAGAATTATGAAGGAGTTGCCAAGGCAAGTGATAAATGATATATATAACATATATAACATATAAACATATAAAAAATTGACAGAAAAATTAAGAGATAATGGAATAAGATTTAGATGGATAATACCTGAAGGTCTGAGCTTCGAATTTCAGGGGAAAAGAATCACAATTACAAATGCACAGGAAATGCGTAGATTTTAAGAAGAAAATAAAGAATTTGCATAATGATGGATTACAAATTATTGTCTTGGAATGTAAATGGACTAAATTCACAAAAAAGAAGGGCAACATTTCATTGGATTAAGAAACAAATCTGTAATATAATTTGTTTACAAGAAGTGCATATTAAACAAAAGGATTACAAATTTTTATGGAATAAACAACTGGGACTAAAAAATTTTTTATTGGCTGAACAGAAGAAAAGGGGAGTGATTTTTTATATTAAACAAGAATTGGAGCCAAAATTAGTATTTAAAGATAAAGATGGAAGATTTGTAGCAGTAGAAACAATAGTAAATGGAAAGAAAATGTTGCTATTGGGACTCTATGCGCCTAATGGTGCAAAGGATGCTTTTTTAAAAGACATTATACAACAGCTTGATGAACTGACCTATGATCAAGTTTTGATAATGGGAGATTTTAATGGAACAGTTAAGAACTCATTGGATAGGTCTGGACGGGGGGGGGGGGGGGGAAGGCAGTAAAGAAAGAAAACTGCCAAAGTCTTTTTTTGAAATGGGTAAACAAGAAAATCTAGAAGATATATGGAGGAAATTTAACCCTGAAATTCGGGACTATACTTTTTTTCAGCAAGACATAAAACTTTTTCTAGAATTGACATGCGGGGAACTAAAGATTTAGGTCTTATAACAAGAAAAATAAAGATTTTACCTAAAATTGGGGCTGACCATAACCCAATAATGTGGATTACAAAATTGTCCAAGAAGTTGAGAAGATGGAGATTGAATGAAGATTTGCTACAGAATAAAGAAACAGTGACACACCTAGAAAATGAAACTAAAGCCTTTTTCCAAATGAATGACAAAGAGGACATAGATTTTCAGACAGTCTGGGATGCTTATAAAGCAGTAATGAGAGGAATGTTGATTACTTTGAATAATAAGGACAAAAGAGTAAAAGAGAAACAGATGTTGGACATTCAAAATGAGATAAAGAAAAAAGAAGGGGAGTTGAGAAAAAGGTCAGGGAAAAAGAAAATTATAGGGGAAATTACAATACTACAAACTCAAATGAGACATTTGTTAAATAAAGAAGTGGAATGGAGTTTGAAAAGATTGCAGCAGAAAATCTTTGAGGGAGCAAATAAACCGGGAAAGTATTTGGCTTGGCAATTGAAAAAAAAAGAGGGAAAGTAAAATTATTAATAAAATTGTGGTAGATGAAAGAGAAGTGGTTACCCAAGAGAGAATAAAAAGAGAATTTTTAAAGTATTATGCCAAATTATTTAAAGGTGTTAAAATAAAGAAGAAGATGGATGAATATTTACAAAAGGTAAAAATAGAGCCCTTAACTGAAAATATGCGAAAAGTTTTGAATGATCCAATTGAAAAAACAGAAATTGAAGCAGCAATCAATGCAATGAAAAATGGAAAAGCACCTTGGCCAGATGGATATACAACTAAATTTTTTAAAATCTTCAAAGAGGAATTAATACCAAAGTTGCATGATGAATACGATAAGAATGAAAGGGAAAATACCAGACACATGGAAGGAAGCTGTTATTTCGTTGATACCTAAGGAAGATAGGGATGTCACAAATGTAAAAAATTATAGACCAATTTTGCTATTAAATAATGACTATAAAATTTATACAAGAATCCTGTCAGAACGGCTTAAACAGCATTTGATAAATTTTATAAAGGAAGATCAAGCAGGTTCTCTTCCCAAAAGACAATATTAGAACTGTTGTAAATATTGTAGAATATTATGAAAGACATCTAGAAAAAGAAGTAGCATTATTCTTTGCAGATGCAGAGAAAGCATTTGACAATTTAAACTGGGACTTTATGTTTGCAGTAATGGAAAAAATGGAGCTTGGAGAAAGCTTTATAAGAATGATAAAAGCAATATATTCTGAACAAAGTGCAAAGTTATATATAAATGCAGATCTTACAGAAGATATGAAAATTAGCAAAGGTACTAGACAAGGTTGTCCACTTTCACCATTGTTGTTTATAATGACTCTTGAAATATTATTGATGCAGATACAAGAGGAAAAAGATATAGAAGGATTAAGATAAAAAGGATTTACTTACAAATACAGAGCTTTTGTTGATGATCTAATATTTATAAATGAAAACCCCATACAAATTAAACCTTTGTTGTTAGCTAAAATACAAGAATATGGGGAGTTGGCAAGACTTTGTATTAATAGAGAAAAATCCAAAATTCTGTGTAAAAATATGCAGATAAATAAACAACAAGAATTGCAGAAACTAACTGGCGGTGAAGTCACCTCCAAGGTAAAATATCTGGGGGTGGAGATAACAATGAAGAATATTGATCTGTTCAAAAATAATTATGAGAAGTTATGGCGTAAAATGGATGAAGACATGTTAAAATGGAACAAGCTTGTCATTGTTGGGTAGAATAGCTGCAATTAAAATGAATATTCTACCAAGAATAATGTATTTGTTTCAAACTATTCCTATTGTGAAGGATAGTAAACAATTTGATAAATGGCGAAGAAAAATTTCAGAATTTGTGTGGGCTGGGAAGAAACCAAGGATTAAAATGAAAATTTTGACAGATGCAAAAGAGAGAGGTGGATTTCAACTACCGAATCTAAGTTTGCTTAGTGTGGATAAAAGAATGGACAACGTTGTTAAACAAAAAACTTTTAGTGTTGGAAAATCACGGAAATAAATTTGGCTGGCACGCATATTTGTATTATGGAAAAAAAGATGGACTTTTTTTCTCTCACCATTATATAAGAAATAATTTGTTAAGCACATGGATGAAATATAAGAAGTATGGAGATGAGAGAAGACCGTTATGGATAGTACCGGCGAAAGTAATAAAAATAACAGCTGAGCTAGGGGAAGAAAAGTGGTTGTCATATAGTCAACTGTTACAAATACAAAGTGGCAAAACAGAACTGAAAACTGCTGAAGAGTTGAATAATAAATATGATTGGTTTCAAATGCAACAAATAAAGAGCTTGGTGGAGAATAATATTAAAACTGAAGGAATAAGGAAGGAGCAAACAGAAATGGGAAAAGTTCTGCTTGGAGACGATGATAATTTCAAAAGTATATAAATTACTTTTACAATGGTCTACAGAAGATGAAGTAGTAAAATCTCAAATGATTAAATGGGCAATTAATGTAAATAAAGAAATACAGATGGAAACTTGGGAATATTTGTGGAAGAACTCTATGAAACTCTCAAAATGCCAGAATATGAAAGAAAATTGTTTTAAGATGATGTACAGATGGTATATAACTCCTAAAAATTGGCAAAGATGAATAACAAGATGCCAGACAGATGCTGGAAATGTAAAAAGCATGAAGGTTCTTTCTACCACATGTGCTGGACTTGTGAAAGAACTAAAATGTTTTGGCAGATGATTCAGCAAGAGATTTCTAAGATTTTGGGATATGAATTTAACAAAATAGCAGAGACTTTTTTGCTAGGATTACAAATGGAAAAATTTCCAAAAGAAGACAGAACTTTAGTCTGGTACTTGCTCTCAGCTGCTAGGACATTTTATGCGCAGTTGTGGAAGCAAGAAAAAATACTAGAGAAATGGGATTGGATTGTTAAAGTTATGACATGGAGTGAAATGGATAAGTTAACAAGAACTTTAAGAGACTATGATTTAGAAGTATTTAAGATGGAGTGGAAGAAGTTCAGAAGATACATAGAAAAAGAATGGAAAATAAAAGGACATTGGACAATCTTTGATAATGATTAAGTATAAGTGGGGGAAAGATATGAACTTTGGTTCTTATTAATTAGGGGTACCTTTTAAAATGATGTTTTGAATTTAGTACGCCGGCGAAGGTTGAGTAAAGGGGGGGGGAGGTAATATCTGGGATTTAAAAAGTAGTTATTAATGATAAGAAATTGAATATATTGCCATATGTTACTAATAAAAATTGTTTGAAATACAAATAAATGGAAATGGTGAAGTTAAATGGAGTACAGAAGAATCAAGTTGTTCCCTCCAGATCTTTTGGAGAGGCATGAACACACAAAGCAGCCTTATATTGAATCAGACCATCAGTCCAACAAGGTCAGTAATATCTACTCAGATTGGTCAATGGCTCTCTAGAGTTCAGGTTTTAGTATTCCACATTACTTACTGCCTGATCTTTTTAACTGTGGATTCCAGAGATTGAACCTGAGGCTTAAAAAAACCCACAGAGGTTCTTCCACTGAGCCATAGACCCTCCCATGAGGAATCTGTAGGAAGCAGCAAAATTTAGAGCAGGGCTGTTTATGGCCCTCGAGATCACTTGGTCTGGCCCTCAGGAATTGCTGGGCCGAGCCAAGCCATGTGGTGGCCTCCCTGGGGCCCAGCTGGCCATCCAGGATCATGGGGTCCAGCCGTGCTGTGCAGCAGCCTCCCTGGGGCCTGTCTGGCCTGCCAAGATCACTGTAGGGCCTGAAAAATTCACTGGTATAGTTCAGGTAAATTTTCCCCTCATTTCCTTATTTTCCTTTCTTTCTATTTCTTCCCCCCATTTTTTGTTTCCCTTAATTCCCCTTTCTTCCCACTTTCATTATTTTGCTTTCTTTCCCCATTTCTTTATTTCCCTCTTTTCTTTTCTTTTCTTTTCTTTTCTTTTCTTTCCTTATTTTCTTTTATTACTTTTTCTTTCTCCCATTTCTTTCCCTTTTTCATTTCTTCTCCCTTTATTTCCATTTTTTTCTCCCCTTTATTTCTCTTTCCATTTCTTGTCCCTTTTTTCCCTTTCTTCCCCCATTTCCTTATTTTCATTTTCATTTATTTCTCTTTCTTCTCCCATTTCTTTATTTTCCTTTATTACTCTTTCCCCCCATTTCTTACCCCCATTTATTTCCTTTTCTCCGCTTTTTCTCCCTTCCGCTCTCTCTCTCTCTCTGTGGAGCCTGAGTGGTGGGCATTGTGAAGGACTGCTGCTGGGTTAAGTGGGTGCCTTTAAAAGTCTACTGGGAGCAGCTGCTGTTTCTGCATGAAGGAAGAGAGGGAGGGGTGGCAGGGGTGGAAGTAGGAGCCAGTTACCACCGGTTCAATTTGCACATAATATCCTTGCATTTATGTCCTAGTACTTTCACTTTGGCCATACTACGATCAAATAAGCATGGGAAATCAAAATACTGTATCATCAATGCACACAACTGAAACAGTTTTGCAGTGTAGATAAAAATTCTACATGAAATACAGTTAGCTCCTCATATGTGGCTATGTCTTAATTAGCTGGCCATGTTTTTGCCACTACTTGCAAGAGGATGGATAAGAATCATATTTAACAATACTATAGTCCATGGAATAACTCATCTGAAAAGGTTTACCTGGATTTAAAGAAGGGTCTAAAGCTATCAGCCCAGCAGATCACTTTCTAATCCAATAACCGTTGACATAAATAACCCTAAATCCTAGTTGCCAACTAGATTGTATGGCTCCTTATAACAGTCAACACAGCAAGAGCTGAACAGCCAGAAACATTGACTCCAAAAGTGAACTCAGTGGCCTGTGATCCAGATCCCCCAAGCAACAGAGGCTCTAGCAGAGACTGACTTGTGTGCTTCAGTTGCTCATACACAGCAGGGGGCAGCTAAGATACAGAATTCCAGGAAGGGTGTATGTATTAAAGAAGTCTTTGCATGCATTTCACAAATAAGAGCTGCTGACTTGCATAACGAGAGTAGAGGGTTAGAGTATGCTGGAGGCCCTGATGAGAACTGTCCACAGCTTGGCTCCAGTACCCACATCACAAATTGCCTGAAATAAAAATTGTATGCTTTCATGCTGATCCAGTTATTAACACAACTAGTGAGCAGCAAGACAAGCAAAATTCTTTTAAATTAAAAACGCCCAAAATATACAAATTCAACCTATTATCTCAAGTCAGAAACATTCGACTTTAATGTGAGTAAACTAAATGCAAGACATAAAAATGTAGCATACATGTTAAAATTGGGGAAGCATTTTCATCAATATATCTAATTCTCATGGCTCCATTTATGCAAATTTAAATCCAAAGGCTAGGGCCATAAAAAGAAAAGACTCAGGTTTGCAAAAAAATTTGAAATCTTAAAAGAAAAAGGGCACTTTACCCCCTGAGCCACAACCCATAATACAAACAGCATCTGTAATTTAATTAGGTTCTGAACTTTTAACAGGAAGTTTTTAAGAAGAAGATACTGGATTTATATCCGACCCTCCACTCCGAAGAGTCTCAGAGCGGCTCACAATCTCCTTTACCTTCCTCCCCCACAACAGACACCCTGTGAGGTGGGTGGGGCTGGAGAGGGCTCTCAAAGCAGCTGCCCTTTCAAGGACAACCTCTGCCAGAGCTATGGCTGACCCAAGGCCATTCCAGCAGGTGCAAGTGGAGGAGTGGGGAATTAAACCTGGTTCTCCCAGATAAGAGTCCGCACACTTAACCACTACACCAGACTGGCTCTTTTAGCGCAAAGATCCCTGGGAACTGTAGTTTTCTATAGTTTCTAGGTCATAAATAAATAGAATTTATATATATCTTTCTGCTGGAAATTTCTTGTTAGTAAGGAAATGTTATTCCCACCCTATTCAAAAGAAATGCTGCTGGAAAGCAAGTCTATTGAGAAAGAAGATAGAGAGGACTCACAAGTATGGGCAAAAGGAAACTGGGCAAGTATATTTCTGAGACTTCTCTTTAAATGCTTTGAAGGAACAAGCTTAATGTGACTTTAAGTTTGTTGAGTTTAAAGGTAAAGGTAGTCCCCTGTGCAAGCACCAGTCATTTCTGACTCTGGGGTGACGTTGCATCATAACGTTTCCACAGCAGACCTTTTACAGGATGGTTTGCTATTGCCTTCTCCAGTCATCTACACTTTACTCCCAGCAAGCTGGGTACTCATTTTACCGATCTCGGAAGGATGGAAGGCTGAGATGAGCTGGCTACTTTAACCCAGCTTCCACCGGGATCGAACTCAGGTCGTGAGCAGAGCCTGGAATGCAGTACTGCAGCTTACCACTCTGCACCATGGGGCTCCCTTTGGTGAGTTTGCCCATCTCTAATTAGAAATGGGCTCATCTGTAATGTAGACACACTGTTAAATATTACTACTATTAAATAATACCTCTGAGCAGGGCTTTTTTTGAGCAGGCACGCACAGGAACGCAGTTCCGGCTGGTTTGGTGTAAAGGGGTGTGGCCTAGTATGTAAATGAATTCCTGCTAGGCTGTTTCTACCAAAAAAGCCCTGCCTCTACGAATAAGGGCTGCCCAACTTATTCATATAACTCAAAAGCACCAATCTCAGAGTTTACAACACTATCTTTTCTTTTGTTTTACATCTCTAGTTCCCATTATTCTCGCCAGAACTCTTCTAGTCAATATCTGCACTGGGTACATACGTGAGCAGAATCAAAGTAAAAATATGCAGGCCTTGAATGTACATGCTAGTTTACAAATATATATTTTTTAAAATCTTCCTGAGTGTCCCTCTCCCCCCCCCCCCCAAAAAAAGCAGAAAGTGCAAAATTACAGACTTCCCTTTCCTGCTTTCAGGTAAGCTTCCCATTAGACAGATATTGTGATTTATCCCAAAATTAAAATCACCCGTCATACAATAGGATACAATGGCCACAAAAGCAGAAAGTGCAAAATTACAGACTTCCCTTTCCTGCTTTCAGGTAAGCTCCTCATTAGACAGCCCAGAAATTGTGATCTATTCCAAAATGAAAATCACCCATCATACAATAGGATACAATGCCATAATCAAATACTCTACTACTCCTCTAGGGCAGGAGTGGGTGACTCAGCATGAAGCTACCAATATTAGAAGTCAAAGGACTTGCACTGTTTTTCAATTGGGAGAGGGGTAAGTGAGACAAGGGCAAGTGTGCACATTTGTTGAAGCTCCCAGAAAGATGCTCCCTGCCTTGATGCACCATGCTGGTCATTTCACTGCCAGCCAGCACTGGAGGACAAAACATTCTTTGTGACCCAGCTAGAATCACAGACACTTGTATGCAAATATGTCAATACAATTTTAGAGTACATGCAACAGCATTAGGACAAGAAAGTGCTGGCTCACTTTCCTAAACAGCAGATATGTATTTCCTGTTCTTATTGACACTTCTCATTTCTGAAAAGGTGCAAAAGCATTCACAAAGGGGTGTAAATAGTCACCAGAAAGGGGAGGAGTCAGAGCTTTTTGAGGAGGCAAGCGTTCATGGCAAAAGATTTCATCTCCTAATGGAACTCAGAGCTATTAAAAAGTCATAGAACTTGTGACAACCTTGAAGCCCTATTAGAAGAGGAGGCAAAAACATTTATACAAGAGTTATTTATCACATATTTAATCATCTTGTAGCCATTACTATATACTTAGTATTGTTATACTGCTTACTTATGAAAGTGTATTTGACATTTAAAACTTTTGGAAAAGCCATATGTTTGGGTCTTCTAGTGTTTCACTTAATATGAAACAGATTTATATATATATATATATATATATACACAAGGAAGTTCTACAGGAGCAGATGGGGAAATTTTTCCCATCATTCTCCTACAGGCTGCCAGAAACCCCAAGGAAACTATTTGGTGCTACTATACAAACACAGCCAAGTTATATAAAAGAGAGATAGCACTGTAGCAAGGTGTGAACAACCAATTACTCAAGGGGCAGGCATTAATACAAGAACGAGTGAAGAACTCTGTCATTAGCAAAGCAAAAAAAATGCAGCCATAAGACAAATCCATTCGTAGCAAAATGCAGGATCACTACTGAACACTGTTACTTATAACAAGGGATATAGGCTATGGTACCCACTGACAACTTACCTTGAACCCACTGTTTTTGGAAAGTGTGTAGGGCAAGGTGGGTCTGCTGTCCAGCAAGGATTCGATTGTCTATGTAGATTTTTAATAACACTGTTCTAGCAGCAGCTGCCACAAGGATCTTCACTGTGCAACTCAAGGCAAGCTGCAGCAGACATTTTGTGACTAGCTCTGCCTCCCTCAGCAGCCGTTTTGTGACAAAGGTGCTGCTAGCTTAGGAGGTTTTCAGCTTTGTAGTAACATGCTATACGATGACCTGGGTACCTCAGGGTAAGCCCCAACTAGTTATTGGATGGGAGACATCCAAGGAATGTCAGGATCGTGACACAGAAGCAGACGACAGCAAACCACCTTTAAATGTTTCTTGCTTGAAAACTCTACAGGGTTGCCATCAGTCAGTTTTGAATTGATGGCAAAAAGAAAGCCATTCTATACATCTACAGGTACTTCTTACACCAAGGGCTTTGAATTTACCTTCCTTCCCAAAGGTATGGAGATTCTTAAATAGAAAACTAGCTATTCTAGCTCCTAAATTATTCTGTACAGTCCCTGCCAACACTTGGGGGATATACTTTCACCCACTTTACACTGCAGATCCAAACACAGAGGCTAGGTATCACATTAACATCAGAAACATCCCTACCTGGCCCCCAGTCCTTGCCCCTCTTTTTACATCAATCTATCACACAGCATAGATTCCTAGTTACTAGGGCTTGGCCATCATCATCATTCCAATACACACAGAGGGAGACAAATCTAATTTATTCAATTACTACCCAATTACTTTGCTCAGTACAGCGAGTAAGTTGTATGTAAGGCACCTATGCTGGAAACTCTTGAGAATATCTAAACCAAGAGAAGATCACAGTTGACAAACAAGTAAACTTTATACCTAGCCACTCTACTTTAGACTACTGCCTAGTTTAACACCACCAGGCAATGAAATGTAGTGCCAGACCCCATGAAGTGCTCTATGTAGCCTTTATCAACTATAAAATGGCATTTGACAGCAGTGCCAGAGACAGATTATGGGCTAAATTAGAGGTCTCATCAATTGATCACAGACTACTTGCCCTTATTAATGTGCTACACAAGAATAACTTCCAGGCAATAATAACTAACCAGCAAGATCACCTTTCACACAGGATTCCTGTTAAAAAGGGAGTGAAGCAAGGCTGAATTTGGCCTGCTTTTAATTAATTTCTATATTAACACAAAGCACTGACCAAACCAGAATTCCAGCTGCTGTAGCTGGCAAACAACATGTTTGCAATCCACCCATCTTGTTTACTCTGAGGTAGGCTTCAGAGTACAGTATTCTGCAAGAAGGAACAATTAATAATAATTTTTTAAGTCAGAAGACTAAAATCTTAGTTTTATAAGGAGACATATTAAACACAGATGGCAAATCAATTAGGGATGAGATAGAACAAGTGAAGGTTTTTAAATATCTGAGTGTAGCATTCCATTGCATAGGCTCATACAAAGCCCAGATGATTCAGGCAATTGAGAGCACCCAAAGAGTGGTGTCCACTTACGTGAGATTTTATCTTCAAAGCGGGGTTACACATTCCTTATGCCACTGAAGTTTTTCAAGTCAAAGTATTATCTATATAAAAACACCCACCCCCTAGAAGCCATGTCTAAATCCCTAAGGAGTATATCTAGTGTCCCTCGCTGTGCACCAAACACAATTCTTAGATAGAGTTGGAGCAAGTATCACTAGAGGTGCACAGCTGGTATCTGGCAGTATGCCTTTGGCTTAAACTAAATTTAAATTCATCTGTATTAGCCCCCTTAATTCTTCTAGGTACCTACCACTCAGATTGGGTGGATGCTGCTGAGACCAAACTACAACTATATGGCTTTTCCCCCTCAGCAATTTGCCATCTTAGTCCCTTGGAAGCCAAAGAAATAATAAAACAATGAATTTGGGATATATACCTCCAAACTGATAGATCCTGGGCACGCCTCTAGCAGGTGGTGGAAAATTACAGCCAAAACTTCATGCCAGCAAACTAAGTTGATACTACAGAATTCCTTCAATACCTCAGAGCCTTCAGAGCCTGGCTTGGTTTAATCTTTTACCCTCACTGTTTCTAGAAGGAAATACCCACACAGTTCACACTTCCAGTGTCTATGTCACTGCCAATCTGGTACAGTCAAAACAGTCAAGTATGTGTTACTACAATGTAAATTCTACAAGGACATGCATTCCATACACCTCATTTCTATTCTATCTCAGGTAGACTGGACATATTTATACATCTCACCTCCTTGCAGGTCAGTTAAAAAAGACCTACATTCCTTTATACACAAGGAAGCTGATGACCCAAACTCTCAACACCTAGTAAGTATGGGATGGTTTTTAAATTTTCATTTTCTAATTGTTTATGCCTATATGCAGTGTGTACTAGACAGCTGTTTGATCTCTGGATCATAAGGAAAATATGTATTTATGTATCTATTCCATGCTAATCCATCAATTTTAATATCTAATAAGGCCAATGTTGCTCTGCTGATGCAGACAATTACTCTGACCATTCCCTCTGTACAATTCTGATTTACTTCCCACTAGGGAAAAATATCAGTGGCTGGACAAGCACTGAAATAGAACAAGAATGTTCATCTGAGCATAGCCATCTGTCAGTGCTGTATAACTCGCAATACGATGTTCCAAATCATATGTCCATCCACAAGTAAAATGAACAGTAAACATGTATTATAATATGCTTCAATTTGTATATTCAATATGACATCAGTAAGATCAGGCCTCAGATTCAGTGGGAGCTCACATGAGCGCAGCTCCTGAACCTTTCTGAGAGTTCCACCTCCTCCTTCTGAGTTCCACCTCCTTGCCCACTGAATAGTATGTGCAGCTTCATAACAATACCCGGATGAGCTCCACCACCTATTTTTCTACAAAATGACCCAAGTAAGATTGTTCATTGAGCTTAAAAGGCCTTGCACCCATTATATGTAGGCTATATGTGTTGAACTCATTTGTTACAAGGGCTGGATATGAAATAAATGTTACTTTGTCGGGCCAGGCCACATGTGCCATAAAATGTAATGCCAGGTACTGGAGATATAAACTTTATAAATGGCAGGGGCAAACCCAATTAACATTATTTTTCACTCAAAATACATACAAAAGCAATTGATTCCTAGGAGTGAAATCAATTCATTTACTGGGAATCCACAAAATGGCCAATAAATGTATTTAATCATACGCAAAACCAGTTTTTTCCAAGGGAAACCAAGATCTAAAGTTGTGCAACTATATACAAATCATGTGCTCTAGACTAATCTATAGGTCTTCTCTGTTTTGAAAGACTAGGAAAAATGGGCTCTACTCTATGAAACCTTGAAGGTATTAATCTTTCAGGAGCACTCCGTGTTCTTGGGAAACTTTTCATTCATCTTCACTTAAACTCTTTTGGACAAGAATTTAAACAAAGCATTTTACTAGTGCTCTTATACACAGTGCTTAGAACAAGTTCAAATGTTTGGCTCTGCTTTGCCCATCTGAGGCTAGATGGGTGGCCTTCTTGGTTGTGGCACCAAAATTAGGGAATTTCCTCCTCAGGGAAATTAGTTTATCCCCCTCAATTATTGTCTTCCACCAGCAAGTGAAGACTCTCCTGTTTGGTCTGATGTACTCTCGTTGTTTCTTTTTAACTGTCAGTTTTATTTATATGTATTGTTTTTAAAAGCTGGATTTTAATTTTGTGCCACTTTGAGGGCCCCAACTGAATACAAAGGCAATAATTTTGTTTTTAACATTTAAACAAAAATTTAAATGTTTATAAAGCACCTACATTTTGAAGTACAAACCAAAAACCCACATGAATACTAGTTATAGATTGGCCCAAATTTCTTCATAATTTGTAGGGGGAAAATCATCCGTAAGGTATTTGAGTTCATTATAAAATGTATTTGCTCAAAAAGATGTGAAAGGAGTTACAAAGTAAAAAGCATTTACTGTGATCATTAATATACATAGGACGGAACATAGTGAGTGATGAAGATGTGTGTTTAAATAACTGTTACTTTAAACTGAAACTGTATAAGATTACACTTAATGAGGAGGGACAAACTGTTAGGGAAGTTTACATTGCAACCCACCCAATAGTTGTATTGTGATACAGACTGATGTGCATACCATGCAAAGACTGATTTTCATACTATGAAATATTCACTAGGTACAATATTACCTTTCAGTATTGGAAACCATGTCCACCATAATCAAGGGTAAACTTTAAAATTTCCAAAGATGAACATATGAATATTAAAGACAAGAAGAGTTAAGTATATATAGAATAAGCTTATAAAAAGGAAGCTATAAAAAGCAAAAAGATTTATTTTAAAAAGTGAAAAGTCTGCCCCAATGGACTGAACAGAAGGGAACACAGGCTCTGTCTAAAGAAATATAAGTTAATAATTAGACACGAAATAAGAGGATTTGAAGAACAGGTTGCTATTCAGAGCAGGAAACTAGTCAGAGAAACTGTTGGGCTTTTGGATTAGCAAGAATAAAAGGGATTGCTAGAGAAGATGGGTAGATAGCAGAGAAGTTCAATGAATTTTGTCCTTCTGAGTTCACTGTGGAAATGTACACATGCCACAGCCACTATTTTCAGGAAGGAAATCTGAAGAACTGAGTCAAATTGAAATGACAAAGGATTAAGTTCTAGACCTATTGGGAAAGTGAATATCCAGTAAGTCTACAGGTTCTGATAGCATACAACTGAGAGTTCTTAGAAAGTTTGTTGATCTACTAACCAATAAATGTAACCTATCACTAAATTCAGCCTCTGTACCAGACAACTGGAGAGTGGCAAACATTGCACCAGTTTTTTAAAAAGGGTTTAGAAGTGAACCAGGAAATTCATCTGGCTTCTGCAAAGAGAAGTCCTGCCTTACCAACCTTTCGGAATTCTTTGAGAAATTGAACAAGCATGTAGATAATGGTTACCTGGAAGACATTATATACTTGGGCTTTTAAAAGGCTTTTGACAAGGTACCCACCCCAAAGGCTCCTGTATAAGTTAGGACTCATCAAGAGGATGGGGTCTCTTATGCATTAAAATTGGTTAAATAAGAGGAAGCAAAGGGGGGAGGGTAGACAATTCTCACAATGGAGGGAAGTACATAGTAGGGTCCCACAAGGACCAACACTGTGGCCTGTATTATTTAATGTATTCATAAATGACCTGGAACCAGGGGTGAGTAGGGTAGCGACCAAGTTTGCAGATGAAACATAATTATTCAGTGATGACTGAAGAGCTCCAGGAAGATCCCCACAAATTGGGTGAATGGGCAACAATGTGGCAAAAAAATCAATGATGGTAAGTTCAAGGTGATACACACTAGGACAAAAAAAATTTCTAACTTCAAGTATTAGCTAATGGGGTCTGAACTTGCTGCGACTGAAAGGGGGAAAGCTCTTGGGATCACAGCAGATAGCTCAATGAAAGTGCCAACCCAGGGTGCCACAGCAGTGAAAAAGGCAAACTCTGTGTTAAGGATTATTAGGAAAGGGCGTGCATTTCTGGTCATCACATCACAGAGCTGACTAAGGAGGGACATGATGGAAGTTACCAGAACTCAAGGGAATTCAATGAAGCTAAAGGGCAGCAGATTCAGGATGGACAGAAGGTACGTAATACTTCTTTACACAAGAAATAGTTAAAATGTAGAAGTCACTGCCAGAGGATGTAGTGATGCCTATATTTAGCTGTAATTCCTGGAGATCCCCAGGTTTCACCTTGAAGCTGGCATTCCTAGTATTTGAACCTGGATCTCCCAGATCCTAGTCTGATATTCCAACCACACTGGATCTCACAGGGAAAGCTTTCTGGATCAGACCTTCAGTCTATCTAATCCAACATTCTGTTTCTTATGATGACCAATGAGAATCCAGGAATCCCCTAAGCAACTACCTCCCCTAGCTGTTGTCCCTCATGCAGGAGGTATTCATTGTTTAATAGCTGTTGATGGATGTATCCTCCATTGATACATCGGGGGGGGGGGGGGTTCAGTTTAGTTTATAAAGACTGAACTCATCAAGTGGCTTAATCAAATGATCAAACAAATCTCAGTTTATTCATGACAGGCATGAGCCTGGACATCTGCTGAGCATGGACATTGATCCCCCCCCCTTCTCCCTTCAAATGCAGCAAAAATAAAGACAGATACCAGTTTTTAAAGTAGGGTTGCCAGGTCCAACTCAAGATACCAGGGATGCCAGGGTTGCCAGGTCCAACTCAAGAAATATCTGGGGACTTTGGAGGTGGAGCCAGGAGGAAAGTTGTGGCAAGCATAATTGAACTCCAAAGGGTCTGCATACCTTTTAAATGTCTTTCCTGCATCTGGAAATAATGAAATACAGGGGCACCTTCTTTGGGGGCTTATAGAATGGGTCCCCTCATCCAATCTTTCTGAAACTTGGGTGGTGTTTTCAGAGGAGGCCCCAGATGCTATGCTGAAAATTTGGGGCCTCTGCCTCAGAAAACACCCCCCCAAGAGCCCCAGATACCCATGGATCAATTTTCCATTATGACCTATGGGAATCAATCTCCATAGAATATAATGGAGATAAGATAAGATGAGATAAATTTATTTTTATATCCCGCTCTCCCCCGCAGTTGCCAAAATTTCGCAACAAAACGGCCGTTCTAATCTGCAGAAAAAAGTTCAGCTATTATGATGTATGAATTATTCAAGATCAGTGAAGCTTGTTGAAGCCTCAGGTGAAACATGGCTATACGCACTTCCCTGTTGCGAAATTGCACTGTGCTGCCTATGCAAAATAGCGTTGTGCTGCCTTTTGTCTACACACCTTCCTTGTTGAAAGGACTGTCGAAGCATTGGACTCCTACTTCACGGCTTGTCAAGGATTTCCCCTGACTTCCACTACACAAAAAATCAACTTTGGCATTGAAGGGAAGGACCTTGGTTCCTGGGTATTTTATAATTGTATTTATTAGAAGTATTGTTGTTTTTGTAGGAAGCACTTTGTATAAAGTTTTTCATAATTCGAGGCTGATTTTTCGTGGATGCCTTCGGGCTTTGTTCCTGGCCAACTGGGGATTGGCAACCCTATTTTAAAGCCTGATTAACTATGTCAGTTATTAAAATGGAAACAAATGAAAGTTCATATATTCAATACACTGAAGACTTCCAATATTTTCCCCTTGAAACTAGGAACTCTGCCCCCCCCCCCCGACACACATCCAAACCATAATCTCATCATATTTTGAAATACTATCACTACTGGGATATCTTTCACCTGAGATGATCTTATAAAATACATACATATAAACAAACATTGCTTTCTCTGTTTGAAGCAGAGAACAGCACAGAACTGCAACCCTAAGCCATGCGAACGTGTAGTCAAGGACAATCAGGAAAGTTTCTCACAAAACCAGAAATCTGCCTACTCTACAAACAAGACCCAGGCAATCAGCATAACTCACATACTCAAAATATTCACATGTGCAATCCTGAAATGCAAGGATCACAAAACACAGAAGGATCTCCAGAACATGAGTGTGGATGGGCCTCAGTCTCCTGAAAACACATGCATAGCTGTAAGTCATGCTGGGACAGATTGCTGTTAGAACTGTGGAAGTTTATTTGCCTTTGTCCAGCAGTACTAGCTGTACAAAAATCAAAACAAACAACACAGAGAAACTTACTTCACTGCAAAGTCTGCAGAGAGAAAAAAGGGAGGTCAGGAGCCAGAGCATTTTTTTTCAGAGCAGAAGAAACTGGGAGAAGAGGCAGCTGCTGTGAATAATTTCTGTTGAACAGAGCCCTAAGTTATTAATAAGACAGAATCTCTTGACCTAGATTTCCCCCCCTAGCTTCAAAAAGGAAAAATACTCTACTTTTTTTGCAACATATACCTCACACTTAACTATATTAAAGAGACACTAATAAAGCTATAAATAGTATCTACTCTGACTGATTTTATATAACCTTGATGGAAGAGAATTCTTCTGCTGTTATTTGATTTGGATTTAAATCCCTGTTTTCTTTAACTTGGTGCTACAAACACTGATTTTTAAAACTGATTTAGTCCCTATCAGTGTGGTAATCAGCAAGTAAGACAGAATCAGACATCATGGGTTAAGTATATTTTCAAACCATGATTTTTCCTCACTACAGTTTTGAACTTCACCAAAACCAACAAACTATAATTACCACTGTGGCTCTGCCTCTTGAGGAGACTGTAAAAAGCTAACAAAGGAGAGCAGTGCTGTGAACAGAAAAACAGAGCAGACGTCAAAGAGTTAAATGCCCCTTCTCTTCCCTTCAAGGCCCAAAAGCAACCTAAAGCTGCACAATATTGCAATTTCCATTTTCTAGTTGAATGGATAAGCATAGTTTTTGTCCTATGAGTGAAAGGCCAAGAACCCAACATGCTTTTGAATGAGTCAGCACTGCAGTTTGTAATTACCTGGTTTAGAACCCAAATTTATACAGCTTTAATGCTCAGTTCCATTACAAACTGACAACCAATTACTCTAGAACTTATTGTACAGCTTGGAATGCTAAAAGATGATCCAGCATTCAACAGACCAAATTCTCAAAAACAGCTGCACAGTTTCTTAAGCTCTAACTCTCAAAAGACACTCTGATAGCTGTGAAGCCACATGAACTGTTTAAACAGGCATGTAATTTATAAAGCAATACTGTGTTTCATGAAGAACAATGAAAAAGTCAGACTGATTGAGCCACTGTGTTGCAGCATCCATGATTTCTGCAACTTCAACTTGGTATCAAGTAACAAGCCAAACAACCAGGCCAATATGACCATACATGCATAGGGCTCTATCAACACACATTTCATCAACTTTACAGGCAAATATCCACTGAGAAATTGAGCTGAGGGGGAAGTTACTTATTATTTAAAATTATGATCCAAGAAAAAAGTTACACACTAAAAAGCATGACGTTAGAGTAGAAAACTTTCTTATGATGACACATAATATTTCTCCTGTACACATACAACAAAACTTCATATACATGGTTGAAATTTTACTAAATATTATAGGTTACATCTAAAGAACTACTGCTTCCATACCACAGTGATTTTCTTGTGGTAGTCTGGTTGCTGATGCAATTCTGTGACATCACCCTTGCAATACAGACTCCAGCAAGCCAAGGATAATCCATTTTCTCTCCATTGTGGTTTCCCTTTCACACCTGATGGGCACTGAATGCCCCCCACCCCACTGTGTTCTTATGTCACTCTCAGGATTCCCTGCCCACCCTGTGATTTTAAAATTTTGAGTAACATAAGAAACACTGCAAAGAAATAACACATTTTTTAAAAAAAAAAAACTCCACATATTTGCAGACATTTTTTGACAATTCCCTCCCCACTCCCTAAAAGGCAGGCTGAGCTGTGACCTCTTCTGCCTCTTAAAAAAAAATGCCATGAATATGAGTAATGCTAAACTTTACAGACTTTTTAAAAAACTACTCCTCCAAGTATCTCCCTCCCTCTGTCTAAGAACATTAGAACATAAAAGATGCCTTGTTGGATCAGGCCAATGGCCCATCCAGTCCAACATTCTGTTACACAGTGTAAAAAACAAACAAACCAGGTGCCATCAGGAGATCCACCAGTGGGCCAGGACACTAAAAGCCCTCCCACAGTTCTGCCTCCAAGCACCAAGAATACAGAGCATCACTTGCCACAGACAGAGTTCCATCAATACATTGTGGCTAATAGACACTGATTGACGTCCATATGTTTATCGAATCCCCTCTTGAAGCTGTCCATGCTTATAGCTGCCGCCACTCCTGTGGCAGTAAATTCCATGTGTTAATCATCCTTTAGGTGAAGAAGTACATCCTTTTATACATTCTAACCCAACTGCTCAGCAATTTCATTGAGCGTCCACGAGTTCTTGTATTGTGAGAAAGGGAGAAAAGTGTACTTCTTTCTCTACCTTCTCTGTTTGATTCTCTTGTGTTCTTCTGATCTCTTCAGGGCACTGGATCTTTGCTATCATCAACAAATAGAGTAGCTGACTAGCACCGCGCTCAAGTTCTTCAATGTCATTTCCCCTTCAGACACAAGAAACCACCACTGTTGATAGCACTGTAACCATAAAACATTGTTTGCAAGCATCTCTTCCCATCCTTTCCTAACACCATCAAAAAATGCTTCTATCGATCATGAGAACATTGTGGTCTTCAGGAGGAGTGAGAAGGCATGTATACAAAACCTCTTCTACTTTCCAGATTAGATAATCTATGCCCCCTCTTTCCCTCTTCCCTTCGACAGTTCAATGCTACTGCAGTTTTCTAGACCTACAACCAATCAAGGCTATTTAAACATGAAGCGTGACAAAAAAAACCTTACTGATGTTACACTGGCCTTGATAAGGGGAATTTTACTTTTAGGACCTAAATTGGAGGTATATTTGCAATCTTACTTTCTCCTGTATATTTAATTGCTGCTTACAATATATCTCACAATGAACTATATTAAAGAGACACTAATAAATAAAACTATAAGTAGTATCTACTCTGACTGATTCTATATAACCCTGATGGAAAACTTTATTAGTCCTAAAGGTGTGACTGGACTCTAATTTTGTTATTTCATATGCATTTGTCACTTTGATAATTTTATGAGGTTTCATTTGGGCCCCTACAAGGTTTTTATGTGTTTTTGAAATAAATGTGTGCACTTTTGATGTTTTTAACTCTTGGCCTCTTACTAGTATTCTACACTTCCTTTGAAGGTTTTTACATTTTGTAAGCCATCTTGAGTAATGTGGAAAGGTGGGATAAAACCATTTTAAATAAAACTTTATTCAAACCATTTTATGCTGCCTTGCCATCCCACCAAAGGTCCAATTTAAAACACAAATATTTTTAAAATATATAAACAAAATATTTAAAACAAGTAAAAAATATAAAGAGAGATATATATGCAAGGAAGAGGACCAATAAGAGTTAATGAGAGAATGCCAAACACAATGAACAAAGTCTTAACCTGCTGACAGATGTCAGTGACTTAGTGTTAAGGATATGTTATAAAGGGCTTCTTTATACCATCACAGTTGTTAGAACACGACTGTCTACATGGACCAGTAACAGATCTCCGGAGTCTCACACAGAGACTTTTTCCAGCCCTGCTATAAAGGCTCAGATCATTCAAGCAGAAACCTTAATGACAGAACTTGGGGCTGTCCATATACAAAAAGGTTCTATAACTTATTGTCCTCTCAATTTCCAATTCATAGAATTTATGGGAAATCACAATAATGAGTAAGTTCCATTTAATAAATTGTACTTACAAAGAAACATGCTTAGAACTAGTCTCTATATCTGTGTTTGAACAAAATTAGAGTCCAGAAGCACCTATAAGTCCAACAAAGTTTTATTCAGGGTGGGAGCTTTCACGTTCATACAAACTTCCTCAGAAAATATTGTCTGAGAAAGTGTGCATGCAAATGAAAATTCACCCCATAGATAAAATTTTGCTGATCTTAAAGGTTCCACTGGACTCTAATTTTGTTCTATAGCTTCAGACAAACATGGCTACCCGCCTGTATTTGTTAAAAATAGGGTAGGACGCAGCAGCACAGATTGTCAACTTGGCCCATAATGAGATTGGCTATGGAAATCCCAGTTCAAATCCCCACTCAGGCATGATGTTTACTGGGGTGATCTTAAGCCAGTCACTGCCTCTAAACTTAATGGTTGTTATAACAAAATATGTAGGGAAAGTGTGTGTGTGTGTGTGTGTGTGTGTGTATACACATACACAACTCACAGAAGGAGATAAAAGCAGACCAGAGATTTTTTGAGACATACTGTAAACACATGAAACCTGTTAGCATATAGACACTTCCATCTAATTTTCTTTAACTTAGTCTTGCCTCCTGTAGATTGTTTGGGTAGGCCATACCCAAGAGCAACAATGTCTTGTTAGCCAGACTTCAAAGACTGGCTATTGTTTTTCCTGACAGTCATACTCAGTAATGTACACCCATCATTTACAAAGTATGCCTAATATATCATCATGATATGCAGTGCACCTGAAGACTGATTTGATTCCAAAAGCCTGGTTCATTCAAAAAGTACACTGAAAGCAACAAATATCAAATGGACCAGATATTCTTCTATATCCATTTAGCAGTTCTTGTATTGTTAACTTGCAGATATAATCCTCCAGGTGTCTATCGAGTTTGGGAGAATGCCCCTAAGTGGGAACAAGGAAATCCAGTTGTTTAAGAACTGCCTCAATTATTGCTAACTCACAGAAGTGATCCCTCAATGAAGATTTCACCATGATTCTTCAAACTCAAGCTTGTCACAAGACCACAGAGTTACAAGAACCACTGGGCCTTAAAAAGAGGGGGGGGGGGAGAGAAAAATCCTACTTATTCAATGGTATACTTTTAAGTTGCTGGTGATATACAGAGGTAACTATACTTAAATTGTTCTGAAGGTTTACCAGCAAGAAATCAATCTTTTATCAGCAACTTTTAAAAATGGTTTTATAACTGTTATTCATTTTGAAATATCACAAACAGTGGTTGCCTGCCACAGTTATCTTCCCTGTGCACAGGCTGATTTTTTTCCAAACACTGACCAAGCAAAAAAAGAAAAAGGGAGGAGAGGGGGGAGGAGAAAGACTGTTAAGCAGCCAGATGCATTCAGAAAATTCTTAATGAATGCATTCAAAGGACATTGCCCTAGCCAGATAATCTTCATATAAGACCCATAATTTACAATAGATCACAAAATGCTCTCAGTTGCTTGCTTCTTTCATATTAGCATACTACTGCAACAGAAGTACCCCTCACTAAAAACAAGTGAATGGTCCTACCACCTGCTTTATCCCTGGAAATATTCCTCCATCTGTTCCATCCACTAGGACAGAAGACTTCATCATCAAAATAACGACTAAGATGAGGTAATGCATTGTGTGACAAAAATATGTTTTGTTTTTACTGTATGGATTTCTGTATGGAGCAGGACAAATTAACAAATGCAAAATCAAAAATTCAGTGGAGACAGAGGCCATGATTAAGAGCTTTTCAAACTTCTAGAGAAGACAGTGCAGTATAAGAAAATAAGTATTCTTAAGGAGACATAATTACAGTTTTGAGACCCAAGTAAGAACAAGACTGCAATCCTATCATTAATTATGTGCGGGCCACAGCCTTTTTCTTTACCACTTTTCTAGGCACAGCATCATTTGCTCCAATGGCATGCAAGCCATTGCTACTATAAACTACATTTAGGATTTATTTCAAACTTGGTGCCTTTCACTGTAGCACAGCCCTGCAAACACACAACTGGTATTATTGAGACCTAATAAAGTAGAACCTCCCTGTCTAAATCCCACCCTGCCATGAAACTTATTGGAACTCTCTTGGAGCCCAATGCACCTCACAGGGTTGTTATGCAGGAAAAAAAATGTAGGTGAGGCAAATTATCAGCATACACAGCCATGGTCCCTCACATAGCTGCCTCCACCAAGGGTAACAGCATCTTGCAATCAACACAAACAGTGACTACCAAAGCAGAAACTGGCCAGGAAAAAAAATGTATGACAAATTCCAAGCATCATATTGCAATGGCATCTAGAAATTTTGTTGTGGTGTCTTTTTTTAATGGTAACACCTATTTAATGCAAATACAATGCATGAAGTAGATAAACTATCTTTTTTTTTTTACTTAAATGCCAAGACAAGGTATATATAAAAATAACCTCCTCACAGTGCAACAATACTTCAGGATTTAAGTGTCCCAAATGTACACTCCTAAATTGTAATCCTTTGAGCTACAATTTCATACCAAAGATTAATACTGCAAAAGAAAAAAAAATAGAAGATTCACCTTTTTCACATATTAACTTATATTTTAATTGAGCCAGTATATATTAAGAGTCAGCCCAAAATGTGGGAGACCCACTCTGTCATGGAAGCCTGCTGGGTGACCTTTGGCTAATCACACACACTCCTCCTATTTCCAGATTCAAAAAGACAAGGGGAATGCCTGGCAGAAGAATACTTACACTGTCACAGAAGACAACTGAACCCACCTGGGAGGTTAACAATACATTAATTGTTTCTATACACTATCAGTATTAATGTAACTACCAGCACATCCAAGCAGAGTTTTCACCCTTCTAAGCCCACTGATTACAACAGATTTAGAAAGCTGTAACTCTGCTTGGCATTGAACTGCATATTTATTTCTCAGTGTGAATTATTTTCAGTGAACGTAATAAACATCATTTCATTTGCTTGAATGGAACCTATAGCTACATAATTCTTCATAGGATAATACTCACCAGAAAAGATTTTTAGAACACTTCTTTTTATTTAAAGGACATAACCAGCCACTGTCCATATTCTTTAACAATGATATTAAAGATCTTCTAAACACATTACTCACTTCCTGTGCTAAGGCATGCAATTTCACTGCTCCTCTGGAGAAAAAGTATGAACTTGGGGGAAAAATATATCAAATCATGTATGGTTTGTGGATTAGCTACCTGAAGCCAACCAGCGATCAATGCAAAAGCACAGTTGCTGCATGCCCTCCTGGCAATCAGTGTTCCTCAATTCCCAACCTTCAATTTTTGTATCAATCTTAGATTTAAAAAAAAATAAATAAACAGGCAGCACAGTGAATGTTGCAACAGCATGTAAATGAAAAGAACTAGAACAATGAAATGTGACCAAACCAAAAAGGTAAAAGCAGAACTATTACTATTCAGAAAGCTGTTAATGCAAATGTTCAAAAGCTGCCAAGAATCACCATGCCAAACTAAAAATATACAATGTGTCCTAATTGTCATATAATTTTTGACTGGTACCGTATGGAAGTCTGCCCAAAGGAAATGATTAAAATATTCTACATTTAAAAATCACAGGACATACAAGTGTTAAACTGAATGAGGAAAGGCAAGGACAGAGAATAACTTTCCTTTTTTTAACTGAACATGAAGGCATGTACTGTTAAGGCCTAGCTCTTTCACCACTTTTGGTGTAATCCCAAACAGAGTTGAAGTCAGTGGGTTTAGAATGGTATAGTTATTTTTAGGACTACATTGTCCATCTATCAGTGAATTCTATCTATACACAAATTGGGTGGGGATCCCAGTGATTGAGGGAGGTAAGAAGTATGGCAGTAGGGCTAGGTATTATACCAGAAGATGGCAGAGATACAGATATACTCTGTTCTCTTCGCCCCATCCTGAGACATGCTGTTTTTGGGAACAGAACAATGTACCCTCTTCCAACACCAATACTGTGCACATTAATAATAAGACCATGGTTTGCAAGATTATCCTGCAGCCCAAAAGGTGGATCTGGAGTGCATGACAGAGACAAGGTGTGGGATGGAGAGATATCGCCTTGAACCCCCCCCCCCCCCGGGTTCTCAGTTCTTCACCTGCTTTGGACTACAGGGTGGGATATGGTGGACAGAATCCTGGATTCTGTGAAGCCCACTACTTGCTCCCTTGACCCTTGTCTGTCATGACCGGTGAAGGGCAATGATGACAGAATATGCCCCCCCACGCGGGATATATTATCAACTTGTCCCTGAGTTCTAGGACCTTCCCAGGTGTTTTGAAGGAGGCAATGGTGAGACAACTCTTGAAAAAGCCATCTTTGGATCCTTGAGATCTGGCCAGTGTCAAATTTCCCATTCCTGGCTAAGGTAACAGAGAGAAGTAGTGGAGCAGCTTCAGACCTTTCTGGATGATTTCTCTATCCTGGAACCGTTCCAGTCCAGCTTCTGCGCTGGCTATGGGATGGAGACAGCTCTAGTCACCCTCACAGATGACTTCCTGAGACATCCTGACCAAGGTGGGTCAGCACTGCTGTTACTACTTTATCTAACAGCAGTGTTTGAGATGGTGATTATGACCTTATGGCCCACTGCCTTGCAGAACTGGGGATACAATGAGCTGCTTTGTGGTAGCTTACCTTGTTTTTCCACAGACAGGGGCAGTGGGTGGCAATTGGGGAGAGGGTTTCACTGCACTACCCTTTGGTGTGTGGCATCCCATAGGGAGGATTCTCTCCCCTATGTTATTTAACATCTACATGTGCCCCCTCTTTCAGTTGGTTTGGAGATTTGAACTTGGTTATCACCAGTATGCTGATGACACCCAACTATATCTGTTGATGGACGGCTGACCAGATGCTGCTCCAGTTCTGGAAAGGGCATTAGAAGTCGTGGCTGGTTGCAGCAAATCCATCTAAAATTGAATCTATAAAAGATGGAGGTCCTGTGCCTGAGTTGCAGAGGGATGGACTTAGAGATCCAGCTCCCAACCTATACTGATGAGTCTGGATGCCTCACTCTCTGTGGAGACCTGGGTCACGGCAGTTGCCAGAACAGCTTTTTACCATCTTTGGCTGGTCACGCAACTGGTTCCCTCTCTCTCTCCCTGTGATCTAGCCACTGTGATCTATGCAATCGGCACCTCCAGGCTGGATTACTGTAACTCAGTCTACACTGGATTGCCCTTGAGGTGGACTTGGAAACACTAACTGGTTCAAAATGCAGTGGCATGCATCCTTAAGGGGTACCTCTTAGAATGCACATCTAACCAATGCTCCACCCAGCTGCAATGTCTCCCAGTGGAGTACCAAATCCAGTTCAAGGTTATGACATTAATGTTCAAAGCCCTGACCAGTCTGGCACCTACATATCTACAGGACCACCTCTTCCACTATGTCCCTCGAAGAGCATTACAGTCATCTGAACAATAGCTTCTGGTGATCCCTGGCCCCAAGGGCATTTAGCCTTGTTCCAATGGCCTGGTGAAGCACCCTCCTGAACAAGATCAGGACCCTGCAGGATCTGCTTCACTTCTGCCAGGCCTGTAAAATGGAGATGTTGCACCCAGCCTTTGATTGAGGTGATGGATGTCTCATTTATTCTGGCCTCCCCTGCTCTACCATGCAACCTGTTATGTTCATTCCTGTTTTTCAAGTACTGCCCATGTTAGGTAGAATATCCCTGCTTTATTCAGGAGACTTCAAGAGACAAGACACAAAACAATAGCACATAATGAGTATTTAAGGCAGCAATGTAATATATAAGGTCTAAAAAGATAAGAACTTACAAAACAAAGTTAGTAAACACAAATTCTAAATTCATTTAGAGTTAAGACTCCATGGTAGATTTCCACTAATGAATGGTGCAGCAGTGTTTTCAGACACACACACACACACACTCCACAGCTCTCTGGCTCTCTTCCATGCTACTCTTGGGTGTCTCCTGTCCCCTAGGAGCAGCAGTGGGAAGACAAAAAGTCATGTTTTAGTCCTGTTTATCAGTTAAAATCACTACATGATCCAACCCTTACAGTGAAATCCTACACATTTTACTCATAAATCAGACCCATTGGAAGCAACGGAGTTTACTCCCAAATACATAGATTTAAGATAGATCCAGGTGGGTAGCCATGTTGAACTGAAGCAACAGATCAAAGTTTGAGTCTAATGACACCTTTTAGACCAAGCTTGTCCAACCTGTGGCTACATCTGGTTGCTTTCCCTCCTCCTTGCTTTTCCCCCCTACCACCAAAGAGGGCACCAGAGCTGACTCAAAGCATGTGTATATGAGTGCTCTTCCTTTGCTCCTGGGTGCTCTCCAGCTCTTCTTTCTTCCTGCTGTTGCCCCTCTGGATCTCCCACCAAGGACAAAGAGCCCTTGGCTGTGTCCTGAAGGTATCAGGGGTGGCTGTGGTCCCTCTCTGGAAAACTTGGAGAGTTGCAGAGCCAGCCTCCCAAGTTCCTGTGCAGGCTTGTGGGGTGGGGTGGGAGTTTTCCCTTTCAGGGGGCTGCTGGCCCTTCTCTGTGAAGGTTGGAGGTGTGGTGTATGCGGTAGAGCTGGGCTTGCTGTCCCCAAAATGGAGATGCTCCATTGCCTCGGGTGAATTCTGTTGCATTCCCCCTCAATCTCTTCACTGTGGGAGTTCCAGAATCCCCTTACCCTTCTCTGTAGCTGGGGCTGGAAAAGAGACACACATAAACAGGTGGGATTCACCTTCCCCCAGAAGTCTCTGGAGAGAGAGGTTTTTTAAAAAGTAGAAAAAACAGGCCTCTTGCTTTAAAAACAAATCAAAGAACCCCCCCCCCTTTTTTTGTTCCTGACAGTGAGTCTTCTGCGCTCAGCAAGCCTGTGTCTGGTCAGCAAAAAGCGAGCTTCAGTTGGGAAGCAAGGGCTGGTGCGAAAAAGAAAAAGAAGTCTACCTACTCCCATCCCCCTCCTCTGCTCCAAGCTTCTGAGAGAGGGTTTGGAGAGAGAGCAATGATTTTCCTTCATTCTGTTAGAAATTTTGAGGCATGGTTTGGGAACAGAGCAAAACAAACATCTCTTCCACCCAACCCCATAGCTACCAAGGGGCCTGCTTGCCTAGCAGTTTTTGTAGCCCCCCTCTGCAGTCTCAGTTCCCCCAGCCCTCTCTGGACCCCTCATTTGTATCACCTGTTGGTGCTACACCTGTATCACCTGTTGGTGTTGGTGCTGGATTAAATTGGGCTGGGACAGACTGCAGGGAGGACGACAAATCAGGAAGGAGAAGCGGAGCCCGAGACCCTCACACACACTTCAAATGGACAGCTGGCTCCTCCCTTTGTTCCTGCTAACCAAAGTGCCCACTGATACTTTGTGTAAGGAGCCCACCCTCACCGATCTAAAAGAAACAAACATAGTGCAGAGAGAAGCATGCAGCTACAGAATTTTCTTTGGAAAGCAAAGGACATTTAAAGGTTACTTGCTTGTTGTGCTTGAAACTTAAGTTCCCTCCCGGCTCTGCTCTCCATTTCTCAATGATCATTCTTAAAGAAAACAAGAATCATAAAGCCAGGCATTTTCCTGAGAACAGTGTGTGTGTGTTTGAGCATTAGGTGGGCTATGCTGGTTGGGAAGGGAAGATTCTGGTTAGGGCTCCCTTATAACAACCACTCATGATGAAGAAGGCAGAGTGGGTGACCCCCATTTTCCTCCTGGATCAATCCTCATTTATTTATTTATTTATTTTATTTATTTAAGATTTATACCCCGCCCTTCCCACAAGTGGCTCAGGGCGGCTTCCAATAGTAGATCCATCAAAATTACACATATAAAGGGATCCATATTTAAAACAGATAAAACAGATAAAACAGATAAAACCCTAGTTATTAATACACATAAATATTTCAGCTATATATAAAAGGAATCCAGCAAGTTACAGTAAAATTCTCAAGCTAAGTATAGGCTAGCCGGAAGAGGGTCGTCTTACAGGCCCTGCGGAACTGAACAAGGTCCCGCAGGGCCCTCACCTCTTCCGGCAGCTGATTCCACCATGTAGGGGCCATAACAGAGAAAGCCCTTTCTCTGGTGGACTTCAACCGGGCTTCCTTCGGCCCAGGGATAGTAAGGAGATTTTGTGTTCCCGACCTCAGTACTCTCTGGGGAACGTGCGGGGAAAGACGGTCCTTCAGGTAGACAGGTCCCAAGCCATATAGGGCTTTAAAGGTGATAACCAGCACCTTGTACCGGACTCGGTATATTACTGGAAGCCAGTGCAGGGTCCGAAGACCCGGCTGAATGTGTTCCCGCTTTGGGAGACCTAATAACAGCCGGGCCGCGGCATTCTGCACCAGCTGCAATTTCCGAGTTCGGGACAGGGGCAGCCCCATGTAGAGGGCATTACAGTAGTCTAACCTCGAGGTGACCGTAGCGTGGATCACTGTTGCTAGGTCGTCGCGCTCCAAAAAGGGGGCCAGCTGCCTTGCCCGCCTAAGATGAAAAAACGCGGACTTGGCAGCGGCTGCTATCTGAGCCTCCATCTTTAGGGAAGGCTCCAACAGCACCCCCAAGCTCCTGACCCTGTCCGCCGCTATCAGCGGCGCACCGTCAAAGGCTGGTAGGGGGATTCCCCCTTCCGGACCACGGCGACCCAAGCAAAGGACCTCTGTCTTCGCAGGATTAAGCTTCAGCCCGCTCAGTCTGAGCCATTCAGCCACGGCATATAGTGCCCGGTCTAGATTTTCCGGGACGCAGGTCGGCTGGCCATCCATCAATAGATAGAGCTGGGTGTCATCAGCATACTGATGACACCCTAGCCCGTACCTTCGGGCAATCTGGGCAAGAGGTCGCATATAGATGTTAAATAACATCGGGGAGAGAACCGCCCCTTGAGGCACACCACAGTCAAGTGTGCACCTCTGGGACAGCTCCCCCCCAACTGCGACCCTTTGTCCCCGACCTTCAAGGAAAGAGGAAAGCCACTGTAAAGCCAACCCCTGAATCCCTGCGTCGGCGAGGCGACCCTTCAGTAGCCGATGGTCGACCGTGTCGAACGCCGCCGACAGGTCCAACAACATCAGCACCGCCGAGCCGCCCCGATCCAGATGCCGTTGAAGGTCATCCATTAGGGCGACCAGCACCGTCTCCGTCCCATGTCCCGGGCGAAAGCCGGACTGAAATGGGTCATTTGTTGGTGTAAAGTGCTATCATAGTGGATCAGGCTCTCAATTAGGCAGTTTTAAGAGTAGGTGGGGTCTATACAACACTGACGTAGAGGACTGCCAGATACAAATATTCTACTAGCAGTAGTGAGAACATTGCAGCCTGGTTGAGCCTCTCTTATTAATCGGCCAGCAGAGCCTGTTCCACATTTTCAGTGCTCCTGTTCTTCTGTGTGCAGCCTGCAGTAAGCCTCTCTGGACTCCAGGTAACAGAGTGAGAGTGGGGGAGCGGGGGAGTTGGTCTTGTGGAAGTTGTGGAGATCATTGGGCTTGTGGTGGGGCTTGCTGCAGTCTGGCCTGGTTCTTGTTTGCTTCTGGCATACACAATATTGGCATATTTTCTGATGTTGTGCTTTTTTCCCCTTTTATTGTTGGGGTGGGTGACTGAGGTAGCCTGGTGGTCTGCTGCTGGCTGCTGCCTACCCCAGGCTAGACGTTTCCCAGTCCTACCCCTGGCTTAGTGCATTGCCTGGCCTGGTTCCTGTTTTAGCTCTGGGCCATCTGCCGCAGGACTTGGAAGCAGAAAGGACATTAATGCCCTATGTTTTGGGGAGGGATGGGATGTTTTTTTAACTGATTCCCCTCCCCCCTTATGCTTATATGTGGTGGCAGATATCATGAAAATTATGCATGGACCTTTTTAAGCTCATCATCAGTTATCATTAGCGTTTGTGTACTTTATGTGTGGCCCAAGACAATTCTTCTTCTTCCAATGTGGCCCAGGGAAGCCAAAAGGTTGGACACCCTAATTTTAGACCAACAAAGTTTAATTCTGGGCATAAGCTTTCATGTACACTTCACCAGATATTGGATGAAGAAAGCTTACATCCAGAATTAAACTTCATTTGCTTAAGATTGCAGCCTGTTATGCAAGCCTGAATTTAGAAGCTGAAGAGAAGAGCTTATCTATATGGTATCTATATAGCAAGGAAAACCTGGCATTTTGGAGTCCAAGAAGGCATGCCCATGCCCCAAGGAGTCTACCGCTTAATATATGATGTAACAAAAGCAGCAAAGGTGTGACGGTCACAAAAGGAACTTAATGGCATGGACAGGGGGGAAAGGCACTCTCGTTTCAGATTCATTTGCTTAATCTCGGCTAGCTTTTATTCAAAAATTTAGGAGTCAAACAAAAGGAATATGAAATACATGTTATACTAAAGATAAATCAGCTTTTAACTACATCAATATTTATTGCTCCTCTATAATACCGAGACAATGCTTCCTTAGTCATTACTTCATATTTTAAATGGACCTATATGAACTTCCCAGAAATGAAAGCCTTATGTCAATTTCTAACTTTTGATCAGATGATTCCACACTGCTCAACTGTTTGCCTAGTCGGAATACACTTTACATATTTCAGAAACTTTTTCTGGGCTACTTTATTATGTCCTTAATACTCACTATGACACTGTATTAAGAGGGTCTAACAAAGTAGGAGTCAAGTTACACCTTTAAGACCAACAAATTTTTATACAGAATGTAAGCTTTTGTGTGCTTAGAGCACATGAAAGCTTACATTCTGAACAAAACTTTGTTGGTCTTAAAGGTCAACCTTGACTCCTACTTTGTTATACTGCTTCAGACCAACACAGCTGCCCACTTGGTTCTTAAAAGAGTATAGTTCCTGATGCTTGAAAAAAGAAATGAGGGTAACCAGCACAGCCTCCTGTATTTCCAACCAAAAAGGTGGGTTACTAACTCTGGAATGGCATTCTTCTACCCATGAAATATTTTATTGCAGTTCAAGAGGAAACCAACTGACTAGAATCCCATTACTAATACAAATATCCTTTAAACAGATGTGGAATATCCAGAAATAAATATATGTACTATTTTGCCCACACAAGATTTCCCCCTCCCAAAGAAAAATGTTCGCCTTTGAAATCTGAACAATGAGTAGGCTCTTGAAAAAGCTGGCATCATATAAGCCTAGGTTCATGTAATGTTGTGACAGATGGAAACCAGATTTGGGACAGGACAGAAGCCTGGCTACAGGAAAGAGCCTTGCATTTATTCATTCATGAGAGAATAAAGGTACATCACAAAAATCAAAGCATAAATATACAAACTGCTGGCTCAAATGCTGAGCCTCCAGGGCTAAATCATATTTCCAGGCCAGTACTATTATATCTGAAAACATTTGCTCCTCAGCAAATCATAAATAGTTATTTCAGCTGTCCTACAAGGTATGGTCATTAAAATCCCATCTTTGGATATATGAAAGAACAGTTTTCAAACAATCCCTTGTTAGTGAGGGATAAGTAACCTGGAGTGATATTTTGTGCTGACTCAGTGTTGCATCAACATTCTGTTCTCCACAACACTCAGTGTAACAAAATGCTTATTAATGTCAAGGTCTCTGCCCTATATCATGTAATTTCCAAATAAGAAACTGGGAAAAAATACTCCAGCAACATTGTAGCCATCATTATTAACATAAAACAAACAAAAACAAAGGCCAATTCAAGCATTACAGATAGCACACAGAAAATGGTGCAAATTGCTTCTGTGTGGGGAACATTGTTGTGGAGAATCTGTATAGCAGTGGTACTGAATTTTTTTATTCCTCCAGAAAACTCATCACATCAATTTCCAGGAATTCCTGCTACAGAAAATGAGCATATTGCAGAAGATCCTGAGCATGCTGTAGAACCCACACTCTATAGCTACAGGTAATGGCCAGAATATTGGACCTTGTCATCAACAGTTTGCACTGTTTTCCAGTTCTGTATTCCTAGTCCCACTGCATTGTTTATTTGATTCGTTATGCTGTTTGACTGAATTATTTTCTGTATTTTGTAATCCATTTTGAGTCTCAGCAAGAAAGGCAGGCTATAGATCAGGGGTGGCCAAACTCGGGAGCCACAAGTGGCTCTTTCACACATATTGTGTGGCTCTCAAAGCCTCCACTGCTCCCTTGCCTGGCATGGAGAAGGCATTTCTCTCTTTAAATCACTTCTCCAAGCCAAGCCAGCTGGCAGCTTGGAGAATGCTTTTAAAGTTAGAGTTGCTTTCCTTCCACCTCTGCCTCCCTCTACCCTCCCCCATCTATCTTCCTCCCTCCCTCAAACACCTGATGTTAATGTCTTTCAGCTCTCAAACATCTGCCGTTTATTCTTTGTGGCTCTTATGTTAAGCATGATGAAGTGAAATAAAATAAAATCTCATGAAGTGAAAGATCTACAACATTTCCAGACGTGAATGCCAGTATAACTGTACAGCTGTATTTTTAAAAACTTCACCTGTACTCCATCTTTCTCTCCAGTGGGGATCCAACATGGATTTCTTGGTCCATTTTACCACAGCAGCACAGGACCCACCAAACTGCCAAGCACGTGACACCAGAGAAGCCAGTGTTATGACATCACCAACAGAGAGAAGTTTGCACACGTGATGGACTGAGTGCCAGGACATGACCAGGACATGGGAAGGCAGAAAAGTCCAGGGATAACTTCTTTTAGGAGAGGACCACTGAACCAGTGTTCCCTCTACTGTGAGCTAGCTCACAGGTTTTTTAGCCTCCAGCTCACACATTTTTGTCTTCGCTTAGGAAAAACAGACCCAGAGTAAATTAATTTATGCGCAGTAGCTCATAAAGTAGAATTTTTGCTCACAAGACTCCAAAGCTTTGATGGAATATTGCTCTGAACATACCTGCACTGAAAACAAAAGTTTTCCACCCCCAAGGGACACTACCTTGCCATCTGGCTCTCCTCTCAGTCATCAGGCAAGCAAAAAGAGGCAGGAGATGTGACATCCCTCACTCTCTACAAATGCACACCAAGAACATACCATTTCAAAAAAAAAAAAAAGCAGCTCTACAGAGACTTGAAGCCCACCTAAGAGTCAGGATCTGTGATCTGTGGACTGAAGACCTTCGCTATGGCTATGGATCACAAAGCATTTCCCTATGGCTATGGATCACAAAGTTCAACAAGTAACAGAGATAAGCCATCCTCCACACAAAGACTGTCCACTACTGCTGATCTTAGCAATTAAGTATTTCAGGACTCCCCAGAACGCAGCTGAAAATTATAGCTCCACGCGATCAAGCTGACGTACATAGTAAGCTGCTTTCAACCTAATGCAAAATGTGACTACCAACATTAAAACATTAGTCTACAACTTCTGCTTGAAGCCCATAAGTTTGTGAACCCCTGAGGTCAAAGTAAGGGATGTAGAAATAAGACAGCATTTCCCCAAAAAAATGCTGGAAACATTTCGTGATAACTTGATGATGTCCTTTAAAATAGGGCAACGTTATTACATGGCTAAACAGAAGTTGAAAGGAAGTGTCTTAACTGAGGTCAGTTGGGGAGTCGGTTGTGAAGCTGAGATTTAAGTAATTAGAACCTTTCCCAAACTGTCAGTCTCACATTTTTAATTACATTATGCCAGTTCATGCATGGAATAGTAACAAGGAGTTGGTGCTCTCATTATAAGGTCCTGCAACACAATAGTGAATCACAAGAATCTGGGCCGGCATCTGTCAGGTTTGGATATTAAAGGAGCTTCTGTGAAGGGCTTGCACTTGAATTTGCTTATGGACCTTTGCCAACTCCAAGACTTTGCACTTTAAAAACAGTTTTAAGGAATATTAAAGCATTCAAAAAATTATTGGACTTACAAAAATACAAAAAACAAAGGCATTCAAATGCCAAAAGAGAACTTCTGTATAAACCTTTCCAATATATACTGTTGGAAAGTTGGTCTTACTGACAGAGCAGACAGACACTGCCACTCTAAAGTGGCACTTGGAGGCATTTGTTTTCAGGGCACAGAATGCACGCTCCAATTTCGTCCAGCACCTTTCCAATGTGCAGCTGCCCTCACTATAGCTCAGTTACTCCTACTTCAGCTCGCCTTGGACTGCAGTCTTAGCTACGGGCCCAGTTTTCTTACAGCCGGACAGTGCAACATCCCCCCCCCCCATCTCTGCAAGGAGAAAATCGCCATTGCAGTCCAATGGTTGCCTCCTTCTATGTAATTTCCTGAAGTCCTTCGCATCAACGAGGGCTGCAAGCAATCCACAAAATACAACAACGCCCCCCCTCCCCTCCTTCCACCACGCAGCACAAAATCAGCTTTCCGCTTCCCAACCAAGCCTGGGGGGGGGGGGGACTTTCCACTCCTGCTTCTAGTCCCGCTATCCTCCGTGCCTCCTCCCATCACTTCTTTAGCCCAACAGCAGAGCCCCATCCTCTCATGGGGGAAGGGGAGTAAGCACAGGCCAGGTGGGAAGGGTACCGATGCCAATACAAAGCCTACATGGCCTCTCCCCCCACCCCCCAACACACACAGTAGGGTACCTGTGACTAGGGAGAGAGAGTTGCTTGTTGCCCACCCTGACACTACAAGCCGAAACAGATCTCTGGTCCCAGGTCCTCAACTACACCAGCGCTTGAGGACCGGGGAGTGGAGATGGAACTGCCTGAGGCCAGACAACGGACAAGCGCCCTCTTTCCGCCCCCGCCGCCGCCTGCAGACATTTGGCAGCTGTGCAGCCACGCTCCCGGGCTTCTTCTCTTACCTGCCTTTTCTGTTCTTTCCCGCGTCTCTCTTCCCAGATTATAAAGCCCCGGCAAGAAGCCAGATCCGCTGAAGGAGGAAGAAAATCGCTGTTGCAAATAGGAGCCCAGGAGGCAGCTGCACCGATCGCCAAGCCGTGAGCCCCCGGGGGCTTCCTCCACACATTGAATGAAACTCTCCCACGGCTGAAACGCTGCTTCTGCCGCTGCTATTCCCGCAGCAGTTTGCAGCGCCCAGCTCCGTCCTTCCCACTGCCTGGCCGACACACGGGGGAGGCGAGGGACCGGCGCCTTTCCCCTGCAAGACTTCCCTTTCTCCAGAGGCGATCTTCAAGGAGACCCAGAGGGTAATGAGCAGCAGCTCCCCCAGCCTTCGGCCTCGACATGCGGAATCTTGTGCTCTGCAAGCCGGCCTCGGCGCTCGTTCTGACTCCCTCCGCCCCCCGTTAATCTTTCATGGTTTGGTCCACACTGAAATAGGGAAGGGGGCGGGGCGGGGATGCGTCCCTCACACAATAGGCTTGATTCGGTGTAACGGAGCAGACGCGGTAGAAGAAGCTGGCTTTCTCCGCTTCCTCCTTTTTTCATTGGGGGTTGGCTGGAGACATGTGAGGAGCGCATCGCCAGCGAATGCCAGAGACCTGGGAATTTTTTTAAAAAAGAAAAGAAAAATGGAATCGTTTGGCTAGATATATTTGTAATTTCCTACAATTTGCGGTAAAATCGACGGCCCAATTGTAACCGTGTCTTACGCAGAAGTATGTCTATTTACTTCCATGAAGTTTGCTCATAGGTCCATAAAACTGGCCTTTAAAACGACGTTTTCACAGATGTGTAATTCAAACAAATTTTGCATACATTAAGCTGTAATGCCAATATTAAACTTGTATCAGGCACAATGTTGAAAATGATAACACTGACGCATGGAAAGAACATAAGAGCAAATATACACACAGTCATTATTGAGAAACAAAGTACTGAACAGTAGAGGCAGAATTCACTCTATACATTTAATATCTAGCCTTTGAATTGCAGCGCCAGATTCCAATATATTTGAGTCTTTACTGGAAGGGGGAGGAGAGGAAAGGTTTCCTTTTCAGGTCCATTTTGGAATCCAGATGACATTCCAAAGTAGACCATAAATTAACAAAATGGCTGGACTCTCTTTTGACATTCTTAATGCATCACAAGGGCTGTATGTCTCCATGCTGTAGTTATTCAACTATCTCAGACTTGCCCTGCTGGCCTGCCTAAATACTGGAATCTTCCTATTTTAATAGAGTTTCTTGGCTGCTAACCTTGTCCAGCAAATAGAGTGAATTTATGTGGGAAAAGTGCAGAAAAGGGAAACTAGAATGATTAAAGGTTTGGAATACTTTCCCTATGAAGAAAAGTTAAAATGCTTGGGGCTGTTTAGCTTGGAGAAACGTCGACTGCGGGGTGACATGATAGCAGTTTACAAGATTATGCATGGGATAGAGAAGGTAGAGAAAGAAGTACTTTTCTCCCTTTCTTACAATACAAGAACTCGTGGACATTCAATGAAATTGCTGAGCAGTCAGGCTAGAACGATAAAAGGAGGTACTTCTTCACCCAAAGGGTAATTAACATGTAGATTTCACCGCCACAGGAGGTGGTGGCGGCTACAAGCATAGCCAGCTTTTAGAGGGGATTGGATAAAAATATGGAGCAGAAGTCCATCAGTAGCTATTAGCCACTGTGTGTGTATATATACACACACATATATTGGCCACTGTGTGACACAGAGTGTTGGACTGTATGGGCCATTGGCCTGATCCAACATGGCTTCTCTTATGTTCTTATGTCAGAAAGGAGAGGGAAAGCAGCATGGTATACTTTAACAGTGTCAGACCTTAGAAGCTAAATAGTGTACTTGGATGGGATACAGCCACCAAGGAACACTACCTAGAAAGTCAATTGCAAACCACCTTTGCTTCTAACTTGTCTTGAGAGTCCCTTGCTGGGGTTGCTGTAAGTCAGTGATGATTTGACAGCACATACCTACGTGTGTCAAGAAAGGCATAGGTGGCTTAGAAACCTGCAAACCCCCTTGAGCATTTAATGACATCATTAGTTTCATAAAGCACATTTAATCCTGTAAAAATCAATATATTTAATTATCTACAATTCAGGGGTGTTGAATTCATTTGTTATGAGGGCCAGATCTGACATCAGACCCTGTTGGGCTGGGCCATGTATGCCATAAAATGTAATGCCAAATAGCAGAGATATAAACTTTTTAAAGGACACAAACACAAAGATTTAACAGTCTCTGATAACTGACACCTCTTGCTCTGAATTATTGCATTAAAATCTGGAGACAATGTCTGTGCTGTAGCAATCTTGAGTATGCTGTTCAGGTGTTTAGATGTGTATTGCAAACCTAAACGAAAACGTAAAAGTAGTACCCCATGCAAGCACTAATACGTTACCAACCCATGGGGTGACATCACATCATCACGTATTCTTGGCAGACTTTTTATGGGGTAATTTGCCATTGCCTTCCCCAGCCATCTACACATTGAAAACCTACTTTTGATTTATTGACATTCATTACAGAAATCTCATGGTCAATGCTTTGAGCCTAAGACCCAGAGGAGAACATGAAGTGGCTGGACATTGTGAGTTTTTGTATGTAAGTTGCTTCACATGCTAGTCATCTGAAGGCACCATGACACAGACTGAGGGCTATGTGTTTGTCTCCAAAACTATTGTCATGGGTGCTGGGGGCCCTGCAGAAGAAGCCGAGCCTGCAGAAGAAACTGTGCCCCTGCCACCTGCACCAGTGCCCCTGCCTCCTGCTGGAGAAGATCCAAGCCCCCCTGCCTCGCCCTCTCAGGTGGCTCGTGTGCGTGACCGCCTTCGTCAGGACCTCAGGGATCGGAGGAGGGCGGCACGCTCACGAGCAAGACGCTCCCTGAGCCCTGAGTTTTGAAAGGATTCTGGCCCTTCTAGGAGTGAGGGTGCTTGAGTCTCAGCAGGATCCTGGCTGCCCTCTGAGTCAGCAATTAGCCCAAATGGGCAACAGACAGCAGAGGGCTACATAGCTGTGGGCTTTGAGAGAAGGCTTTGTGGAAGCAACTAGTCACTTACCTGACGTTCTAGCATCCACGTCGGCTTCTGGACTCCCTGACTCTGGCATTGACTTCTGGACCCCCTGACTTCGGCTTCTGAACCTCTGACCTACGATACCTGGACTGTGATTCGGTTTTGGCGCTTTGGACCCTCCTTGCTACCCAGCTACAGACCTTGGACTGCCCCTGGACTTCGCCTGGCCTGGCCCCAGCCCGTGACAACTATAGTTTTGCCCAGAGAAATAACTTTAGCTTCTATGAGACAGTGCACAAATACAGAGACAGCTGTGTATCAGCCTGTTTATCTGGGAAGCTTAGGCAAAGGAAATGTGCTGGATGAACTTGTTCTGGACACACACTCTCAATCTAATCCACCTCACTGGCTTGTTGTTATTCCTCATCTAAATACATTATTGAGAAAGACTGGATCATGAATGCATGAATATACAAAAAAGGAGGAGGCAAACCCAGTTGCACCCAGAAGAGCCCTGGCATAACAAGCCACCCACACACTCTCCCTCCTTCCCTCTCTCTCTTTGCAAAAGGCTCATACATTGAATAAAACATCTTTGGTCTTAAAGGTGCTTTTTTTTCTCTCCTGTGGGATCAAGTGAACTGGGCAAAGGAAGCTCTTGTTCTTTCCCTCCTTCCCCAAGAGATGAGGAGAGAGAAGAGCCTTAGCCAATAGAAAGAAGAGAGGCTTAGTTATGCTTTGTGACTGAGAGAGCCTGGCAAAGCAAGCTGTCTCTCACTGCTTCCTCCCCAGGGGCCTCAACAAAGATCCTGCGACCCCAGGATCATCCCCACCCCCCAATCTTCACTCCTCAGCACTCTGAGCAAGATCAGCTACCTGCTTCTGGGGCTCTTCATATAACCAGTGGAATGCATGCCTTCTTGACCATTTTCAGCCCACCCATGCCAGGTGAAAAGAGAGCCAGTATGGTATAGTGCCTAAGACTAGCTCTAATCTGGAGAGAAGGGTTTGATTCACCACTCTTCCCACATGAAGCCTGCTGGGTGATCTTCGTTGAGGCCTAGTGGGCCCTTTAGCAGTAGGAGCTGTTGCAATGGAGGGGCCAAGGGCAGGAAGAAGAAGAGTTGGTTTATACCCCATCCTTCACTACCTGAGGGAATCTTGGAGCATCTTACAATCACCTTTCTTTCCTCTCCATACAACAGATACCCTGTGAGTAGGCTTCCCAACCCTCCCGCCCTGGTGGGGGACCCCAGAATTTCCACCCTCTTCCCCTGCTCCCCCCAAAAATGGAAGCGGGGGGACGGGGGAAACGGCGCCGGGGTGCCCCCCCTTTTCCCTCTCCTAAGACTTCACAAGGAGAGTTCAAACTTGGCGAGGGGAAGGCGAAGGCCGTTGATCGTTGCAGGGGCAGCGGCAGCCCGTCCCTGATTGGAAGGGGGTATGGCAAAAGGGGGGTGGGGAGAAACCGCGCAGGAAAAGGCGCTCGCCTCACCAAGCCTCGCCTCTGCGGCGCTCGGCGCTCCCCGGCCCCACCTACTAAATCATCGCTCTCTTTTCCGCCTCCCTCTGCCGGCGCCGCCTCCTCTCAGCGACTGGAGCGCGAGGAAGGAAAGGGGGGGGAGAGAGGAGAGCGTTCCTTTGCCAAGGAGACGTGGATTGTTTGCTCTCTCTGCCGCCGCCGTGAGGCTCTTCTCCCTGCGAACTTTTGCGGCCGGCGGGAAGCCGGTAAAGGGGCGTGCAAAGTTCTTTCGCCTCCGTCTCCCCGCGGAACAAAGCTGGACGGCCGGCGGGAGCGGCGAGGGTGAGGGGAGCCCCCTTTCTCGTGGTGGTGGCGGGGGGGGGGAAGTGTCCCTTTAAATGTGATGGCCAGAACTCCCTTGGAGTTCAATTCTGCTTATCACACCCTTGCTCCTGGCTCCGCCCCCAATGTCTCCTGGCTCCACCCCCAAAGTCTCCTGGCTCCACCCCCAAAGTCCCCATATATTTCTTGAATTGGACTTGGCAACCCTACCTGTGAGGTAGGTGGGACTGAGAGAGCTCTGAGACAACTGTCAATGACCCAAGGCCACCCAGCTGGTTTTAAGTGGAGATGTGTGGAATCAAATCCGGTTCTCCAGGTTAGAGTCTGCCACTCTTAACCATTATACCACACTGGCTCTCAGGGAGGAGCCCAACAGTTATGCTGGTGGGGATATCCTACTGATAGGGCTGAGGCATAACTCAAGCATAACTGCTATTTCAATGCAGAAGTGGCAGGCCATTGAGAGGGATCTTTATCACTTAAACTCAAGGATGAGGCAGAGCCAAACATTGCAGTGTTCTGAGTCAGGCCTGTAGCTACGAGGGGGCCTGTGGGGGCACAGCCCCCTGACTGCTAGGCGGGGGCCTCTGACTTGGGACCCCTAACCAGCCTCCAGTGCCTCGGCTGCATTCTTCTCCATTCTGCTGTCATCATACACCCTGTTGCTTCTGCTTGCTTAGGGGTCGGAAGAATTCTCTGACCCCTCAGCAAGCAGAAACAAGGGGGCACTTTCAGCGCCCAGGACTGAAAGTTAAGCTCTGAGTTGCTTCTGCTTCCTTAGGGGCTAGAAGAAATCTCTGACCCCTCAGCAAGCAGAAACAAGGGGGCACTTTCAGCACCCTGGACTGAAAGTGAAGCTCTGCGTTGGGCTGACGTTGGGCTACAGGGCGCCTTCAAGAAGAGGCCATTCTGGCCCTCAAGTGGGGCGGCGGGGGTAGGGAGCAGATGTCTCCATTGCAGGCTTTCTCTGCCAGACAGTGCAGGGTAGGGTAGGCTGGAGATCCTGGCTGCAGTCCGGGGCTGGGGTTCAGTGGAGGGGTGATGTTCGCCTGCAAGGGTTTTCAGGCCTGGTCTCACTGGCCAACTGAGCAAGGGAGCTGTGCTTGGGCAGCCTCGGCTCGCCCTCCGACAGGAAGAAATCCGAATCAGATGTCTTGTAGCCCCAGAAGTCAGCTGCGACTTGGTGGCACTTTCCACCCCCCCCCTCTCGTTGTCCTGCCGGGCTTGCCTAGCTGGATCATGCTACAGGTAAGGGCAGGAGACCGTGCAGCACATATCTAAACCTTTGAGTGGCTCCCCACCAGAGCTGCTAGAAGAGGGATGGAAAGGGATCACCTTGGGGCAACTGTGGGGAGGGAGGAGGCTGTATGGCAGTGAGCTGGCAGCTTTCCTCCTCAGCGGTGGTAGGAGAGAAGGCCATGGAAGTTGGGACCACTATGTGCCCCCTGAAAAAAATCAGGGCCCCCCAATTCCTCAACTCCTGGCTACGGGGCTGTTCTGAGCACTTTTGAGATCAGAGCCATTGCATGTACTTCATACCTTATCAGTCAGAGCCCTACGGTACATGCATCAAAGGGGAGACCATGCACCCCCAGTGCAGGGAGGGCAATACACCCAACACCAATAAGGAAAGGCAAGGGACTGGTGACCTCAGACCAAGATATCTGCCACTGTCTCCCATGTCTGCCATGGTGACGGGATCATGATGCTGATCGCGCACAGTTGAGGCTAGCAGCACAGCACATGGTGCTAAAGGGGAGAGGGGGGGGGGCTGGCAGGAATGCTGACATCCCAATATTGGGCTGCTGGCAAAATGCCATGCCAGGGCAAGTAGAGTCAAACATCCATGGTACCTAAAGCCTTGCAGGGCAGAACCAGTTACAGTGCAACATCCCATTTAAAATGTCAGCTGAATCATTACACCTGTTCCCCAGGAAGAGCAACCCCACATATAGGGACCTCCTTTGATGTGGCGGGGGAATTGCAGGACCTGCCCGACGTCTATATGCAAAGTTCTTGCAACTAGTCTCTCTCTGCCATCAGTCAGGGACAGTATACAGTAGTGACAATCTCTCTCTTTGTTCTCTGTTCAGGCTGCCATCTCACAGGGCAGGTAACTTGGGAGGGTAATGTTCAATGCTGCCACCGGGGGGTGGTGGTGTCTCACAACCCTACTTGGGGGGTTCCATCTCATTTGATGCAGTTCAATTCCTGCTCCATTCTGAACTGTTCTGACAGCCGTCCAGCCTCAGATGAGCAGGAGGACTCCAGCTGTGGTGCACTTCCACAACCTAACCTACCTTACAGGGCTCTTGTGACAATAATGGAGAAGCCCATCATCCATCTGTCTCTCAGCGGAGGCAGTTTATGGAAGGCCATGCCTGGCAGGCAGGCAGAGAAAGAAGAGCAGAAATGATCATTGACTCTCTATGTGCATATGAGCTGCAGAGACAGCAGTGAAAGGTGGGAGGGGAAGGAGCAGGAGCCACCACCTTGTCCCTGCTGTGTGAGCCATGGGGGAGGGCAGTAGTGATGTGGAAGGCACCATCAGTGCTCCTCCACCACTGTCATAAGAACATAAGAGAAGCCATGTTGGATCAGGCCAACGGCCCATCCAGTCCAACACTCTGTATCACACAGTGGCCAATAATTTATACACACACACACACACACACACACTGTGGCTAATAGCCACTGATGGACCTCTGCTCCATATTTTTATCTAAGCCCCTCTTGAAGCTGGCTATGCCTGTAGCCGCCTCCACCTCCTGTGGCAGTGAATTCCACATGTTAATCACACTTTGGTTGAAGAAGTACCTCCTTTTATCTGTTCTAACCTGACTGCTCAGCAATTTCATTGAATGCCCATGAGTTCTTGTATTGTGAGAAAGGGAGAAAAGTACTTATTTCTCTACTTTCTCCATCCCATGCATAATCTTGTAAACCTTTATCATGTCACCCCACAGTCGACGTTTCTCCAAGCTAAAGAGTCCCAAGCGTTTTAACCTTTCTTCATATGGAAAGTGTTCTAAGCCTGTAATCATTCTAGTTGCCCTTTTCTGCACTTTTTCCAATGCTATAATATCCTTTTTGAGGTGCGGTGACCAGAATTGCACACAATATTCCAAATGAGACCGCACCATCGAATTATACAGGGGCATTACGATATTGGCTGATTTGTTTTCAATTCCCTTCCTAATAATACCCAGCATGGCATTGGCCTTTTTTATTGCAATCGCACACTGTCTTGACATTTTCAGTGAGTTATCTACCACGACCCCAAGATCTCTCTCTTGGTCAGTCTCTGCCAGTTCACACCCCATCAACTTGTATTTGTAGCTGGGATTCTTGGCTTCAATGTGCATTACTTTGCACTTGGCCACATTGAACCTTATCTGCCACGTTGACGCCCACTCACCCAGCCTCAACAGATCCCTTTGGAGTTCCTCACAATCTTCTCTGGTTCTTACCATTCTGAACAATTTAGTGTCTTCCGCAAACTTGGCCACTTCACTGCTTACTCTCAACTCCAAATCATTTATGAACAAGTTAAAGAGCATGGGACCCAGTACTGAGCCCTGCGGCACCCCACTGCTTACCGTCCTCCACTGCGAAGACTGCCTATTTATACTCACTCGCTGCTTCCTATTACTCAGCCAGTTTTTGATCCACAAGAGGACCTGTCCTTTTATTCCATGACTCGCGAGCTTACTAAGGAGCCTTTGATGAGGAACTTTATCAAAAGCTTTCTGGAAGTCAAGGTAAACAATATCTATTGGGTCTGCTTTGTCCACATGTTTGTTCACCCCCTCAAAAAAATGTAACAGGTTAGTGAGGCAAGATCTTCCCTTACAGAACCCATGCTGAGTCTTCCTCAATAACTTGTGTTCATCAATGTGCCTACTCATTCTGTCCTTGATAATGGTTTCTACCAACTTTCCCGATATTAAAGTCAGACTGACTGGCCTGTAGTTCCCGGATTTCCTCTTTGAACCCTTTTTAAAGATGGGGGTGACATTTGCTACCTTCCAGTCCTTAGGAATGGAGGCAGATGTCAATGAAAGATTACATATTTTTGTCAGAAGATGCACAAGTTCAACTTTGAGTTCTTTCAGAACTCTTGGATGTATGCCATCCGGACCTGGTGACTTATTGGTTTTTAATTCATCCATCAGTTGTAGGACCTCCTCTCTTGTCACCTCAATCTGACTCAGGTCTTTCAACACCCCTTCCAATAGAAAGGGTTCCAGAGCAGGTAAACACTTCCCATCTTCCACAGTGAAGACAGAGGCAAAAAGATTCATTGAGCTCCTCAGCCATTTCCCTATCCTCCTTCAGTAATCCTTTGACCCCTTGGTCATCCAAGGGCCCCACTCCCTCCCTGGCTGGTTTCCTGCTTCTAATATATTTGAAGAAATTTTTATTGTTGGTCTTTATGTTTTTTGCTATATGCTCCTCATAGTCCCTTTTTGCCTGCCTGATCACAGTCTTACATTTGATTTGCCATTGCCTGTGTTCCCTTTTATTAATCTCACTTGGACTAGCTTTCCACTGCTTAAAGGAGTCCTTCTTACCTTTTACAGTTTCCATTACTTTGTTTGTTAACCATGCAGGCCTTCTCTTATACCTGTTTGTAACTTTCCTAACTTGTGGTATATATTTATCTGTGCTTCTAGGATTGTAGTTTTAAATAGCCTCCAAGCTTCCCCAAGGGGTTTGACCATATTTACCTTTCCTTTCAGTTTCCTCTTCACATGCCTCCGCATCTCAGAGAATTTACCCCTTTTTAAGTTAAACATGAGCTGTTGGAGGTGGTGGCAGGAAGGTGGCCAGACAGTAGACAAGTGGGAACTGGAGAGTGGGCAGGCTGGTGGGCCAGTGCAAGGGATTGGATTGTCCCCCTGCAAGTCTCATGGGTCCCTTGCCTGTGAGCATGTATGTGTGCACATGTATTCCCACACAGCAATTATCATTTTGACTCTTATGAAAATATACAGTTATCCTTATTCATTGTGCATCAATCTGAAGCTGAGTTTTTCATTTGTTCATGAAAGTTTGGAAGGCCACAATTAGATAGAGCAGTGCAGTAACTTTACCGCTACAAGCAGTAAAACAATATTTGCTTTAAAGCAAATGTTTAAATGTTTGGTTTCACTTGACTTTGGGAAACATGTACAGTGGTTCTTTCGCTCCCACATAGGTCATGCTTTGTGGTATGTTTTATTTGTAGCAGAACAGCAGGAAAATATTTCTATTTCCACTTGGTGAAGAAGTGTTGGGTAAGCTAAGACCATTTTAATGACATCTGAGCCACTAAGCAGAATCCTGGTAGAACTGTCAGCATTTTGAAAGAAATTCACAGCTGGCTAATAGGTAAGGGAATTTCCTTGAAAATTCTGAGAAGCGTTTTGCAAAGCTCTAATTCTGACTTCTGTGAAGGCTGACCATTGGCAACTTAGAATTTTAATACTGAGCATTGAGTGAAATTCCATAATGGCTAACTATATTTATATTCAGAGTGATCTTAATAACAGTTTCCTGACTAACTTCTTAGTACTTATTTATGAGTATACCTGATAAGGTTTGCTCCATGTATTTCATAGGTTTGGTGCTTTCTTGAGATTAAAAAGAATGTAAATAAATATTTGTGTATGGCCCTTTTTTGGTGGTTTTTAATGCATACTTAGATCACCTGGTTGCAGCACATTACTAAGGTATTGCACATCTCCAACCACATGGTGGCCCAAAAAGAACACTTTTAAAATCCCTTTTTTATCATCGTTTCAATCATGTTGGCATTTTAGGCTGTGATCCTCAGAACATTTTCCTTGGATTAAGTACCTTTGAATAAAATGGGATCAGTTGGAATAGTAGAAGAAGAAGATATTGGATTTATATCCCGCCCTCCACTCCGAAGAGTCTCAGAGCAGCTCACAATCTCCTTTACCTTCCTCCCCCACAACAGACACCCTGTGAGGTGGGTGGGGCTGGAGAGGGCTCTCACAGCAGCTGCCCTTTCAAGGACAACCTCTGCCAAAGCTATGGCTGACCCAAGGCCATGCTAGCAGGTGCAAGTAGAGGAGTGGGGAATCAAACCCAGTTCTCCCAGATAAGAGTCCGCACACTTAACCACTACACCAAACTGGCTCTCCTCCTGAGCAGCCATAATATACCTATTTAGCCAAACTGTGAATGCCATCTGGGCCTGCTGTACAAGTTCAAGAGTTATGTCAATCAGACACCCCTTTACAGAATTTTGAATATCTTGCTCCATCCATGCCTCTTTGTAACCCCAATCTGTAGTTCAGAATGCTGCTTTATAGTGCTGCTTCTTAGCTTAAAGAAAATAATTGTTCCCCATCTTGATGCCTTCAAGCCGAATTGCTGTTTAGCTGTTCCTTGCCTCATTGTAGCTTCTGTTTGTCCAGAGCAGCAGGAATATATGTATCAAAGTAGTGCTGAGAAAAGACCCTCCCATCTGCTGCAGCAAAAGCATTGCCTCAGGCAGTAGTCTAAGGTCACTTATCAATATGGATATGCCTAGTCTAATTTTCTCCACTTACATGTACTGCCTATTAGTAAAATCCTTCATGTTTCCTTCAGCTGTCTCTGTTTCACTGGAGCTGAACAGAGAGGTCTACTGCTTCTAGTCTTGCTTGAGAAATTGTCCAGTGTTGCTCTTTCAGTTAAAAATGGCCAGTGTTTCTTTAACAAATGCTTCTTTGGCATCTTGTAAGTAATGGTCATGATTATATGGACGGGAGCAAAGGTGTGAAAGAGGATTTCCCCCACCCACCATGGGGGATCCAATTGGAAGATATATTTAAAACTGACTAGAATTCAAGTCAGTTTCAAGAATTGAGCCAACAAAACAATGAAATGTGAACTAGATCTGAAGGATGTCTTTTGAAGGAAGGGCACTTCTACTCATGGAAAAGAGTGGAAACCCCTTTACCCACAATTCCAGAAACACTTGTTTTTTTCATTGTGTGTGTGTTATGGCAACTTCTGGTGACTGACCCCTAGTGGGGGCCTGGAGGATATTCAGAGAGGTGGCTGGATAAAGCCTGCCTGTCCCTGTCCTTCCAACTGAATATTTCAAGGAAATCTCCCATCCAAGCAGGGCTCTTTTTCTAGCAGGAGCTCCTCTGCATATTAGGCCACGCCCCCTGATGTAGCCAATCCTCCTGGAGCTTACAGTAGGCCCTGTACTAAGAGTCCTCTAAGCTCTTGGAAGATTGGCTATATCAGGGGGCGTGGCCTAATATGCAGAGGAGCTCCTGCTAGAAAAAGAGCCCCGCATCCAAGTACTTGCCAGAGTTGACCCTGCTTAGCTTTTGAGGTCTGGCGAGATCGGGCTTGCCTGGGCTATCCAACTCAGGCCCAGAAACACTTTTTGTTGAATGTAGAATAAGAACAGAATAAGAATTGCAAATTTATACCCCGCCCTTCTCTCTGAATCAGAGACTCAGAGTGGCTTACAATCTCCCATATCTTCTCCCCCCACAACAGACACCCTGTGAGGCGAGTGGGGCTGAAAGGGCTTTCACAGCAGCTGCCCTTTCTGTCAGAACTATGGCTGAGCCAAGGCCATTCCAGCAGGTACAAGTGGAGGAGTGGAGAATCAAACCCAGTTCTCCCAGATAAGAGTCCACACACTTAACCACTACACCAGACTGGCTCTCCAGAAGGAACAGAGAGGAAGGAAAGATGTGTACCCTGAGTGGAACTCTGCCCTGCCCCTGATCCTTTGGACATGCTTGAATATAGCAATATGCAGTTGTTACTGTCATTTCTAAGAACCTCCATGTAGAGTATTAGACCTGAAAAGCCTGTTTAAATTCTTCCTCACCCATGGACTGTGTGCTGTATAACTCAGGTCCTCAGTTCCCCATTCATAAAATGGGATTTAATGAGCTGAATTAGAGGACTGCTGTGAAGCTTATGTATTATGAAAGTGATACTTTCTTTGTATTTGTTTGTATTTAATCTAGAATGTATTGCACAGATGTCTCATAAAGCTGTTGTTAATATAACTGAGTAGAGAACATGAAAACTCTGTTGATAATCCTCCTAACTCTATGATAAATCTTTACTATTTTGTTCAAATACACACAATGACAGAATGTTCTCTTTGCTGCATTTTATCCTGTTTGGTGTAGGAAATCTCAAGATCTCAAGATTATTATAAGCACCATGAAATTAAAAGCTGTTGCTTGGCTTAAAAGGGAAAAGCAAATCTTACTATTGCAAATCTTAGTACTTTTTTTTTAAAAGTATGATCTTGCTTGTGGGATTTAGTTATGTGAATTCTGAAATTTCCAGGTTAATAGATTTACTATGGGAATGAAGTAAACATTTTGGAGCAAATTTGAGGTAAATTAATTTGGCAATATTAATGCACTTATCACCGGCTGTAGAATTATATGAACCATCTTTGGTGTGATATATTTAAGATATATGGAGGCATGCCAAGGAGCCAGAACTGAGTGGGGCCAGCCAGGACATTGCCCTAAAGATCTGAGGTGCCATCAGCAGCTGAGCCTCAGTTCCCCAGGATAATGGGGTCTGAGGGATAAAGTGGGATGAGACAGCTGGAATGTGAGAGCCAAGCTTCCTATTGCAAGAAGGGAGAAAAGGGTTTCACATACATGAGAGAACAGGGATGTGTTGAGTGAGGGGACAGCCACTGTGAAGGTCCCCTGCTCAAAGAAGAAGAAGATATTGGATTTATATCCCGCCCTCCACTCCAAAGAGTCTCAGAGCGGCTCACAATCTCCTTTACCTTCCTCCCCCACAACAGACACCCTGTGAGGTGGGTGGGGCTGGAGAGGGCTCTCACAGCAGCTGTCCTTTCAAGGACAACCTCTGCCAGAGGACAACAGAGCCACTGTTTAAGCCCTTGCTATCCCCCATAAAGGAACAGTAACCCTGTAACTGCTATCTCCCTACCATTGGCATTAAAGTTGTGAGAAAACAATCTGGATACTGCATAACTTAGTTTACTCTGGGGCCATCCTTTCTGAGCGAAGACAAAAATGTGTAAGTTAGAAGCTAAAAAAATGTGATATAGCTCACACTAACTCATGGAGGAGAGGACAATGTTAGATGCCTTGGGTTCCCCAAAGGAGAAAATTGGGGTATAAATGGAGCAAATACAAAATTAATATATAAAGCTGGTGATTTAACTAAAGCTGGCTAAAGGCCTATTTGTCATAAAATCTGTATATTAATTTTTGTTGTTGTTCAGTCACACAGTTGAGTCCGACTCTTTGCGACCTCATGGACAAAGTCATGCCAGGCTCTCCTGTCTTCCACCATCCTCCAAAGTCTGCTCAAATTTGTGTTTGTTACATCAATAACACTGTCCAGCCATCTCATCTTTTGTCGTCCCCTTCTTCTTTTAACTTCTGTCTTTCCTAGCATCAGGATCTTCTCCAGGGAGTGCTCCCTTCTCATTTGGTGGCCAAAGTATTTCAGCTTCAGCTTCAGCATCTGACCTTCCAGGGAACAGTCTGGGTTGATATCCCTTAGGACTGACTGATTTGATCTTCTTGCAGTCCAAGAGACTCTCAAGAGTCTTTTCCAGCACCACATCTCAAAAGTATCTATTCTTCTGCGCTCAGCCTTCCTTATGGTCCAGCTCTCACAGCCATACATTACTACTGGGAATACCATCACTTTGACTATATGGACTTTTGTTGGCAGGGTGATGTCTCTACTTTATATTATACTGCCCAGGTTCACCATAGCTGTCCTCCCAAGGAGCAAACGTCTTTTAATTTCATGGCTACAGTCACCATCTGCAGTGATCTTGGATCCCAGAAATGTGAAGTCTGTCACTACTTCCATGTCTTCCCATTCTATTTGCCAAGGTGTGATGGGGCCAAATGCCATGATCTTAGTTTTTTTGATGTTGAGTTTCAAGCCTACTTTTGTGCTCTCCTCTTTCACCCTCAACAAGAGGTTCTTTAGGTCCTCCTCACTTTCTACCATTAGAGTGGTATCATCTGCATATCTGAGGTTGTTGATGTTTTCCCCGGCAATCTTAATTCTGACTTGTGTTTCATCCAGGCCAGCATTCCGCATGATGTACTCTGCATATAAATTAAATAAGCAGGGTGACAATATACATCCTTGTCGAACTCCTTTTCCTATTCTAAACCAATCAGTTATTCCATTTTCCGTTCTGACAGTTGCTTCTTGACCTTTATACAGGTTTCTCAGGAGACTTGTGAGGTGGTCTGGTACTCCCATCTCTTAAGGACTTGCCACGTTTTGTTGTGATCCACACAATCAAAGGCTTTAGCATAGTCAATGAAGCAGAAATAGACGTTTTTCTGATACTCCCGTGCTTTCTCCATAATCCATCGAATGTTGGCAATTTAATCTCTAGTTCCTCTACCTCTCTGAAACCCAGCTTGAACTTCTGGTAATTCCTGATCGACATACTGCTGAAGCCTAGCTTGTAGGATCTTTAACATGACCTTGCTGACATGTGAAATGAATGCAATGGTGTGATAGTTTGAACATTACTTGGCATTACCCTTCTTTGGGATTGGAATATAAACTGATCTTTTCCAATCCTGTGGCCAGTGTTGTGTTTTCCAGATTTGTTGACATAATGTGTGCATCACTTTAACAGCATCATCTTTTAGTACTTTGAATATCTCAACTGGGATACCATCATCTTTGCTCGCTTTGTTGTTAGTAATGCTCTCTAAAGCCCATTTGACTTCATACCCCAGGATGTCTGGCTCAAGGTCATCAGTTTCACTGTCATGGTTGTCTGGGACATTGAGATCCTTCTTGTATAATTCTTCTGTGTATTCTTGCCACCTCTTCCTGATCTCTTCTGCTTCTGTTAGGTCCCTACAATTGTTGTCCTTTATCAGGGTCATCTTTGCATGAAACGTTCCCTTGATTTCTCCAATTTTCTTGAAGAGATATCTTGTCCTTCCCATTCTGTTATTTTCCTCTATTGCTTTGCATTGTTCCTTCAGGAAGGCTTCCTTATCTCTCCTTGCTGTTCTCTGAAAATCTGCATTCAATTGGGTGAATCTTTCCTTTTCACCTTTGCCTTATCAGACAGCCACTTTGCTTTCTTGCATTTCTTTTTCTTTGGGATGGTGCTGATTGCTGCCTTCTGTACAATGTCACAAACGTCCGTCCATAGTTCTTCAGGCACTCTGTCTATCATCTCTAGTTCCTTAAACCTATTCTTTACCTCCACTGTATATTCATAAGGGATGTGATCAAGGTCAAACCTGAATGGCCTAATGGCTTCCCCAGTTTTCTTCAGTTTAAGCCTTAATTTTGTGACGAGTAACTCATGATCTGAGCCGCAATCAGCTCCAGGTCTTGTTTTTGCTGACTGTAAGGAGCTTCTCCATCTTTGACTGCGGAGTATATAATCAATCTGATTTCTGTGTTGCCCATCAGGTGATGTCCACGTGTAGAGTCACCTTTTAGGTTGTTGGAAGAGCATGTTTGCTATGACCAGCTTGTTCTCTTGACAAAACCCTTTTAGCCTTTGCCTGGCTTCATTTTATTCTCCAAGGCCAAACTTGTCAGTTGTTCCAGTCACCTTTTGACTTCCTACTTTGGCATTTCAGTCCCCTATGATGAGGGGGACATCTTTTTTTGGTGTTAATTCTAGAAGGTGTTGTAGATCTTCATAGAACTGGTCCACTTCAGCCTCTTCTGCATCAGTGGTTGGGCCATAGACTTGGATTACTGTGATATTGAATGGTTTGCCTTGGATACGGACCAAGATCATTCTGTCATTTTTGAGATTATATCCCATTACTGCCTTTTTCACTCTCTTGTTAACTATAAAGGCCACACCATTTCTTCTATGGGACTCTTGGCCACAGTAATAGATGTAGTGATCCTCTTGGTTAAATTCACCCATTCCCATCCATTTTTGTTTACTGATTTCCAAGATGTCGATGTTCAGTCTTGCCATCTCTTGTTTGACCACATCTAGCTTACCTTGATTCATAGATCTTACATTCCATGTTCCGATGTAGTATTGTTCTTTGCAGCATTGGACTGTTCTTTCACTATCAGACACATCCACAGCTGAGCGTCCTTTTGGCTTTGGCTCAGCTGCTTCACTCTTTCTGTGGTTATTTGAACGCTCTTCCCCAGTAGCATATTGGGCACCTTCTGACCTGAGGGGCTCATCTTCCAGTGCCATATCTTTTAGCCTTTTGTTTCTGTTCATAGGGTTTTTTTTGGCAAGGATACTGAAGTGGTTTGCCATTTCCTTCTCCAGTGGATCACATTTAGTCTGGATTCTCAGCTGTGGCCTGTCCATCTTGGGTAGCCCTTCATGGCATAGCCCACAGCCTCATTGAACCACACAAGCCCTCTCGCTACGACAAGGCAGCAATCCATGAGAGGGTGTATATTAATAATCAGCAACAAATCTAACAGTACTTTCAAGCTACATATCTGGCCTAATGTATAACGTAATTCATTCCAGTGAAGGTGAAGGAGGATTTTTACATCTGCCTGTTTCTGATTTCAGTTAGCCTTTGCAAATTGTTCTCTGCCCCCTATAGAGAATCAGGCAGCCACATACAGGCATCCTGTAGCAGGCGGGTGGGGTGGATTTTGTGTAAACAAAAGCCACAAGTAGATCTATTGGGGAAATGTTTAATAACAATGATCTGGATGAAAGAGATGATAAAGGTTTACATATATTAGATGATGACAGAGGAGTAGAGGATAATGTTTTCAATGAACTGTGGGGGTTAACAAAAAGCCACTCTGTCCATTTTAATTCTGGCTTTTGCCTATTCACTTACCAGTTATGAAGTCAAAAGCAACTGTCTCTAGCCAACAATCCACTAGTCCTCAGCTTTAGTAGAGTTCTTTGACACTGCACTTTCATGGAGTAGAAGGGAAAAGGAACCAAGTTCCTGTGTAAAATCTGATGCTTGTGTTTGTTTTGTATATGGCTTAATGGATGGTTACACAAATCCTGCTTGGCCTTGATAATACTGGTTTTGTTGCGTTCTCTCTTTAGCCTAGAAGCGCATTGCTAAGAACAAGCCACAATGTTTGCATTTGTACATCAAGCGAAACCATAGAGAAGACTAACTGTGGCAAATAAGCCAACAGGCTGTGATCACACACATTTAATAATTTTAAAAGCCTCCCTGAGCCTGCTTCGGCACGGAGGGCGGGATATAAATCAAATTAAATAACTAAATAAATAAATAAATAATGCACTTTCAATCTGCTTTCAGTGCACTTTCCAATTGGATTTTGCCAATTCACACAGTAAAATCCAGTTGGAAAGTGCATTGAAAGTGGATTGAAAGTGCATTATTTAGTGTGTGTGAGTGGAGCCAAAAATCTGCTGGCTTCTAAATATGGTTTGACTGACTCCCAGCTAACTACAGTTATTGGAGCGGCTAGCTTACAGCTAATCGTACTAACCATAGTTGATTAAACCTTTGTTTTGCACAATATCTTTATTGAACCTTACAGGCCCAGGAAAAACTGAATCTCCAACTTGTTATAAAACTAGCATTAAGGAGGTACATTAAGAAATGAACAATGTTCATGTCAGACCCATAAGAATCTTGGGGTTTCGCATCACAGTAATAACCATTTCATTTTTAAAACACATTTTTCATAAATGTTCTCTCTTCCTTCTTCTTCTTTTTTGCATTTAATAATGTTCTTATAAAGAACATTTAAAAATCCTGGCAGTCTTCATGTACTTCTAACTGAAATTTATGTAAATGTGTCAAACATTATCTGGAGGGGTGAAGGATTCTGTTTGCTTACATTTCACCATGTACTTATTTCTGCTGTGAATTTCCAGGCTTGACTGAAATGCTAAAGACTGTTTCCATTGATTAATGTGAAAGTGACAGATAAAGAGCCACTGTCTGTGCAAATTCTAATTCATACAATTTGACTGTGACCCAACATTTCATGTGTGCCTCTTCTGTGCTACAGCAAAGGAAGCTAATAGTATTAAACAGAACACTGGATTGCTGAACTGAAGGGCAGTCCATTTCTTGGGAAGACTTAAGACAAGGTTATTATGAATAAACCCCCACAGAATGCAGTAGTCTCAACATGATTGTTAAAGGCATGTACTACAGTCTAAAGCTCTGCAGGGGGCTGTCATGCACACATATCATTCTATATAAGAGAATGCATACATGGGACACTGAATTGAATGGTGAAGCCTTCACCTGATTTAATACTACATTAAGCATGTTGATGAATGGCATGCTTGAAGGACTGAATATTAATGGATGGTGAACCTGTAGTGAATGTATAGTGAACATTTCAGAATGTTTACTTGTAAGAATTGTGGCCTAATATGTCTGCCTGTTTGTGTGGGTTAGAATGCATGCCAGGATGACAATGATAAAGCTTTCTTGTCTTTACAATTATGCCAGGAATGCACAGGAATGTGGTTCCAGCTGTCTTGGTATCAGGGGTGTGGCCTAATATGCAAATGAGTTCTTGCTGAGCTTTTTCTACAAAAAAGTCTTGAGTTACATAATACATGCTACTGAAAGAAGAAGTGAGGGGGCTGATGACCGGGTACCTGCAGTAATATGTAAGGTTTCCAGGTGCTGAGCTGGAGATTCTGCCAGTTTCTTTAAGAGTTGGAAGAATGGAAGAACATACAGAGCAGAATAGTTTTCTAACCCCCTGTGCCTACTACAGAATACAGACAGGCTAGAAAGCAGACAGTCTAGAAAGATGAGCAAAGAAATTGTTAGATCACTGGGGTGAGACTGCCATATACGATCTCTTTAGATAGAGTGTACATAGTGATTTGCCCTATGGGAATGCAGTGGAGCAACCAACAGGAGACTTGTTACCCTTATTGTTAATTCATTAACTGTTCACTTAAAAGCAGAAGTAGTTTTGCTGAGTTTTCAATATACAATGGGGTAAAATAATTAGCTCATTTCTTGATATATGGCAAATGAATGAAAGAGCAGAAATATATTTATTTATGGCTCTGTGACAGATCAAACAAACCAAGCCTGAAGCCATTCTAACTCTTGGGTACAGGTCTATAGATCAATGGTAGAGTACATGCTTCACATGCAGGAGAGCCCAGTTTTGCCCCCAGTGTCTCAGTCTACCCCCCCCCCCCCAAAAAAAAACAACAACCTCGGGTACCTAGTGTTGGGAGTCCATGGAGAATGCTTTCACAGAATAATACTGTGCTAGATGACCTGTGGTCTGGTTTGGTTTAAGGCAACTTTGTAAGTGTTAAAGTGGCGACAGCATGTTAAGTTTTGTTAATGTATAATATGGGGGCTGTTTACTTCATTTGAACTCAAGGGGGAGTTGTAATGTACACTCCCTATTTTCCAGAGTCCTCTTGTAGGTATTCCTGCGTCATCTTGATGTTCTTTTTCTTGGCCTAGAAGGGTTGATAGAAAAAGAGCCAAGAGTCCAGTAGCGCCACAAATTTTGTTAGTTTTTAAAGTACTACTGGACTCTTGCTCTTTTTCTGTTCTGGTCTTAACATGCAAAATGAGATGCAGTAGTCCAAGAACAGACAACATTGAGTGAACAAACCAAAACTGTAAGTGCAGGCCTCAAAGCAGAGGTTTGTTTCTTCTGCTACAGACAGACTAACACAGATACACATCTTGTTCAACCTAGAAGGATTGGTGTTTGCATCTTGAAGTCATTTCTGGTGCTGAATGGCCTACAGTCTATTAATGTCTCTCTCTCCCCCCGCCCCCCAATCCTGCTGCAGTAAATTTAACTGAAATCAACTCTAAAGGGTGGGGTTAGGGTTACCAACTGTAGGTTGGGAAATTCCTGGAGATTTGGTGGTGAAGCTTGGGGAGGAGAGGGACCTTTAGCAGTGTATAATGCCATAGAATCCACCCTCCAAAACAGCCATTTTTTCCCAGGGGGATTAATCTCTGTCATCTGAATAACAGTTATAATTTTGGGAGGCCTCCAGTTTCCACTTGGAAATTGGCTATCCTGAGTGGGACTGGATTATTTCCCAGCTCTGCTGGCAGTATGTTCATCTCCAAATAGTTAAGGAACTACAGAGCTGCCTATTGATACTGTCCTACTGTCATTAGCCCATTGATACCTTTCTACTGACTCCTCCCCAGTAGCTGATTCATATTGTTCATGGCACCTTCAGTAGGATTCCCAGACTCCCACTGATGGAGGTTTCCCCACAATTTAAGGGTCTGGAACCTGCTGCCACTGAATCTGCTGGCGGGGAGTCCTGGCCCCAAAGAGCACTAGTGCATTGTGACATGCGTGGCGCGATGATGTCACCCAGAAGTAATGTTATCATGTTGAGCACATTGCAGTGGGGGGACACCTGGAAAAAACTATGATAATCATAGAGTTCTTTCCAAACACTAGAGCATTCCTCCACAACATGCTCAACACAATAATATCACTTCTGGGTGATGTCATCATGCCATGTGCATAAAGCACACATGAAAAAAAAATCCCCCCACCGAGAGCCAGGTAAGACCTGGCAACCCTAACCTTCAGTCACTATCAGTTTGCTGTATTCCCAGAGGACTTAGTCATGACTGTGATTACTCTGCCTAGAGGTGCAAAGTAGAGTGTATGCAACTGTCCCACTACATGTATGTGTGTTACAGTACAAATGTACCATAGGAAATAGATAGATCAAAATGAGCATGACTCTCGTATAGCCTTGTGGTGTTCTGGTCTTAACACGCAAAATGAGATGCAGTAGTCCAGCTGCAAGAACAGACAACATTGAGTGAACAAACTAAAATTGTAGGTGCAAGCCTCAAAGCAGGGGTTTGTTTCTTCTGGAAGATAACATGGCTTAATACAAGGGCGTCTGCTTCGAATTCAGAAGACCCAGCTTCTATTCCTACCACATCCCTTTAAATTAAGCCCTCATGTAACATGTTGGAAAAGATCTTTTTATGCTTCAGATGTTGAAAGGCCACTGCCAGACTGAATAGATGGACCATTGATCTAATTTAGTGGTATGAGGTAGCTCTGTATGTTCCCTCTGAATATCTGATTGTGTGGCCGGCATTTAAAGCAGATGGTGAGGTGACCTTCCCTGTCATATTTCCACAGTTAAATGAGTATTTATAAATACAAATACAAACAAAAATAACTAGAAAACATCAGCACACTCCCTGGTCTCAGTAAGACACTAAGCATGGTTATCTTGAGGATGATAAATAGTGGCAAGTCAGTCCTTGTCCTCCAAAGCATACTCTCAATGGCATGGCCAACCCTGCCTCTGCAAACTTCTCTGGTTTCTGGGTTGGTTATGCAGGGAGACAGTAGGTATTCCTCAGAGAGTTGTATGTGGCCTTAGTATCTCCTTTTGTTGATCACTTCCTAAATACTTTAGCTCTAGAGAAAAAGGCCCAGCAACGACTATACTACTTAAGACTCTTAAGATCACTACAACTGTCAGGGAGTCTGCTGGTTGCCTTTTATCGTAGTTCCATTGAGAGCATTTTATCTTATTGCCTCTGCGCGTGGTTTGGGAGCTGCACGGAAGCAGAGAGAAGGGTGCTCCAAAGAGTGACGAGAAGAGCACAAAAGATTTGTGGATGTTCTCTCCCCTCATTGGTGGATCTGTATAATATGGCATGTAAAAGGAAGATACAAATGATCCTAAGGGACCATACACATCTGGGCCATTTGCTTTTTGAGATCTTACCGTCAGGTAGACGATATAGAGTGTTGAAGGCTAGGACAAACAGATTTAAGGACAGTTTCTATCCAAGTGCTGTGGTTAGGTTAAATGCAGGGTTATGAAGGATTATCTGTTTTAGATGTATTTAATGGTTTAAATGGTTTTAATGGTTTTATGAATGTTTAATGGTTTTATGAATGTTTATTTAATGGTTTAAATGGTTTTAATGGTTTTATGAATGTTTATCCGTTTTAGATGTATTTAAATGGTTTTAATGGTTTAAATGGTTTAATGGTTTCAGATGTATTTAAATGGTTTATGAATATGTGTGTTTGATGTGTTGGTATGTTTGTGGAAGAGCACCTCATTTCGTTGCTCTCTTTTTGTTGAGAACAATGACAATAAATTCATCTATCTATCTATCTATCTATCTATCTAAAGCACTATCCTGCCTTGCAACTGTCCTTATAAATGCAGAGTCATCTCTGCATAAAATATAATATGTCTCACATTGAAGTGTTCCAAACCCTTCTCCTCTCCTTTTAGTAGCTATGGCAAGGAGTCCTGTAAATGCACTGTCACCCTCTGTAATGTAAGTGCACAAAACAATGTGTACTTTGATAAGAAACTGTACTGATTTCATTGTGAATTAATAGATGACATCTATTTCCTATTTATTTCAGAAGCTGCCAAGGAGGACCTTGGTGGGCAGATTTAAACAAATGCTCTATGACATTGGTTTTCTCATGTAGACTTAAAAGCAGCAACAGCAATTTAGATTGCATAGCACAGCTCTGATAAAATGTTTAGTTAAAGCATATTTAATTTGACCTACTGGTCCAAGGCCAAATTCTTCATTCAGCCATGAAGCACTTGGGCAGCATGTGTAAAATTGAGGTTAGAATTGCTATTGCTGTTCTTAAGCCCACTGCAAGCTCATTAAATCACTCCTTTGTCCAAAACCCAAAAATAAATAGTCAATGAAAATAACATGACATTGGTTGCTATCCAAAGAGCTGCTTTAGAGTGCTGAAAGAATTAGGCATGGAATTTTGACTTTTATTTGAATGGTAGATTACAGTCTAGTTTCATATCACACAGCTTTTGAAACCCCTAAGTTTCAAGAGAGGTTCACCATGTGTGTGTATGTGGGGTGGGGGGCATACTGAGGCACACACCAGTTCTTCTTTGGGTGTGTGGACCTAGCTGCAAGGTTCTTTGACACCAGGCTACATATTTCTCTTGGATTTGACATTTTTAGTATGAAATATAACATAGGACCACAAATAACACTGTGAGAGCTGGATAGGACCATGCCTCAGTGATTTGGAGACCCAGAGCAAGCTTTTCACACCTTCTACAAGCTTAATGAGATGTTGAAAGATTTTTGTTGTCTCAGCAACAAACTGGTACTTGTCAGAGCGGCTACCACTTCCAAGAAAGCCATGTTGATGACCAGGCCTCATTTTGGGCAGGAGCTCACAGAAGCATAGCTCCGGAACCTCTAAATTTTATTGTGCTCTTTCTTTCTTACCCCCCTTCCCAATACTTGCTTCTGGGTTCCATTGTCCAACCCCCCGTGAGAATTTTGCAGAACTCTTAAGATTTGACAAACTTTCTAATATTTCCCCCCACAAAAAATGGGAAAATAACCAAAACGTATAAAGCAGACAGATCTTCATCATGCAGCTGTGGCCACATAGGAGAAAGTGATTTTAAAAGTGTTAAGGGAATAAGGTTTTATTATGACAATTTTATGATAGATGCTGAGCTGGTATAATTTAGTCCACCTTTCGGTGATGCCAGGGGTATGTGGCATATGCAAATGAGTTATGTAAATTAGTTGTGCTAATGAGCTCTGGCACCTTTTTTCTACAAAATGACCCTTGCTGGTCACCAAGTTGATGTAAGGTTGCCAGGTCTGTGATGGAAAATATCTGGAGACTTTGGAGGTGGATCCAGGAGAGGGTGTGGTTTGGGGAGAGGAGGGGCCTTAGCATGGTACAATGCTACCCTTCAAAGAAGCTGTTTTAGCCAGGGGAGTTGATCTCTGCCAGCTGGAGATCACTTGTAAAAGCAGGAGGTCTCCATGCCTTACCTGGAGGCTTTGTAAATACAAGTAAGGCTCACAAATGAAGGTGGAAGGAGATAAAAAGCAATGCTTCCATGTAAACTGTCTGAACAGATTTCTTAAACAAATAAAGATATAAAACATCAAATTAGCAAAATATCTAGTTTCCTTATTAGTGCAACTATTGAATATAGAAAACCAATGAAACAAAGCAGTAAACTGGAAGAGGATGCAGCCTACTATTTATTTATTTAAAGTAAAAAAGGTAAAGGTATTCCCCTGTGCAAGGACCAGTCGTTTTCAAATCTGGGGTGACGTTGCATCACGACGTTTTCACAGCAGACTTTTTAATGGGGTGGTTTGCCATTGCCTTCCCCAGTCATCTACACTTTCCCCCCAGCAAGCTGGGTACTCATTTTATCAACCTCGGGAGGCTGAGTCAACCTTGAGCTGGTTACCTGAACCCAGCCTCTGCTGGGATCGAACTCAGGTCGTGAGCAGAGTGTGGACTGCAGTACTGCAGCTTTACCACTCTCCACCACAGGGCATAAATAAATAAATAAATAAAATTATTTATTTAGTAGGCTTATATTCCACCCTTTCCCATAAACAGGTTCAGGGTGGATCACAACATACAATAATAACAATAAAAAACCTACAGATCAGAGTTAAAACACTACATTAAAATTTAACAAGTAAAACAGTAAATAAAGTGCACCACTGGTGGGAAGGGCACATCATACAAGGTTAATAGTTATAGGCCCATATTAAATGATAGTAGTAGTAGTAAGAAAGTACTGCAGTAGAGCACAATGTAACCACAAGGTCCCCACAAGGGAGGCCAACTGATGGAAAAATGGGATGCCTGCTGCCTCAGCCATAAGCCCAGCAGAACAGCTCAGTCTTGCAGGCCCTACGAAATGGCAACAGCTCAGGTAGGGCCCAGATCTCCACAGGGAGCTGATTCCACCAGGCAGGGGCCAGGGCTGAAAAGGCCCTGGCCCTAGTTGATGCAAGTTGGATGTCCTTAGGGTCAGAGGTGTTCAAGAGGCATTGCGTAGCCAATCGCAATGACCTCTGGGGCGTATATGGGGAAAGGCGGTCCCTCAGGTATGTTTGTCCCAGACCGCGTAAGGCTTTAAATGTTATATACTAAATATCTCAGTCCATAAGTAGTTCAACATACTAAATATCTCAGTCCATAAGTAGTTCAGCAGGTCAGTCCTTTTTTGCTTTTCTTTCAGGCCTGACATCCACATTTGCAGCTCAAGTGAGGTGGACTGCAAACCACGAAGGAAGTATTAATCCATCTGGAAGATTCTGTGGTGTGAAATAATTAAATGAAAGTCCTCTTATGCAAGCTCAAGCTGAATGGGCTTCCCGGGAGTTCTGAGTCTCGTTTTCACCCGCTGGGCTTTCTCCAAGCGTGTCCTAGCACTTCCAAATGCTCAAAATTCTTTCCTCTCTCTTACACTTCCCAATCAGGTTACAGTCTCAACACACCCATACACAGACCATACAGGCCAACACCTTGGTGGCTGATATAACTTTATAACATTAGCTGATATAACTATATAACGTTGAAAAAAACAACGTTAGATCTGGCCAAATTGGCACATTATCGGTCGGTCTCAAATTTACCCTTTTTGGGTAAACTTATTGAGAGGGCAGTGCCGTTGCAATTACAGAGTTTCCTGGAGGATGCTTCCATTCTCGATCCCCATCAGTCAGGCTTTCGTCCGAGTCATGGGACGGAGACAGTGCTGGTTGCTCTGGTGGATGATCTTCAGCGGCATCTGGATCGAGGCGGCTCGGTGGTACTGATGTTGTTAGACCTATCGGCAGTGTTGGATATGGTCGACCATCGGCTACTGACCTGCCGTCTCACTGACACGGGGATTCAGGGGTTGGCCTTACAATGGCTTTCCTCTTTCCTTGATGGTCGGGGGCAAAGGGTGGCGATTGGGGGTGAACTGTCCCACAGGCACCCGCTTGATTGCGGGGTGCCTTAGGGGGCAGTGCTCTCCCTGATGTTGTTCAACATCTACATGCGCCCCCTTGCCCAAAGGTATGGGCTGGGTTGCCACCAGTACGCTGATGACACCCAGCTCTATCTACTTATGGATGGCCGGCCTGCCTGTGTCCCAGAAAATCTGGACCTGGCATTACAAGCCATGTCTAGATGGCTCAGGCTGAGTGGATTGAAACTAAATCCAGTGAAGACAGAGGTCCTTTGCTTGGGTCGCTGTGGTCCAGAGGGGGGGGAGATTCCCTTACCAGCCCTTGATGGTGTGCCTCTGACAGCGGCATACAGGGTCAGGAGCTTAGGGGTACTATTGGAGCCTGCCCTAACTATGGAGGCCCAAATAGTAGCCACTGCCAAGTCTGCAGTTTTTCATCTTAGGCGGGCAAGGCAGTTGGCCCCTTTCCTGGAAAACGGCGATCTGGCAACAGGGATCCATGCAACGGTCACCTCAAGGTTGGAGTACTGTAATGCCCTCTACATGGGGCTGCCCCTGTGCCAAACCCAGAAGTTGCAGCTAGTGCAGAACGCCGCCGCCCGGTTGTTATTAGGGCTCCCTAGATGGAAGCACATTCAGCCGGGGCTTCGGGGACTGCACTGGCTGCTGATAATATACCGAGTTCGGTACAAGGTGCTGGTTATTACCTTTAAAGCCCTATATGGCCTAGGACCTGCTTACCTTAGGGACCGTCTCTCCCCATATGTTCCCCAGAGAGTGCTGAGATCGGGTTCTCAGAATCTCCTTACAATCCCTGGGCCAAAGGAGGCCCGTCTGAAGTCAACTAGGGACAGGGCTTTTTCAATCACAGCCCCTTGCTGGTGGAACCAACTGCTGGAGGAGGTGAGGGCCCTGTGGAACCTTGGGCAGTTCCGCAGCGCCTGTAAGACAGTCCTCTTCCGATTGGCATACAACTGACTGGCATCTGTATATCTGAATATCTGAATACTTGAATATCTGAATTTTAAGGAAGACTGTAGCATAGCACACTAACAATTGTGTTTATTTTATTGTGTAAATTATTAATATATTTTAAATTTTCTTTTTATTGTTAGAATTTTGTGTTGTGAGCCGTCCTGAGCCCACTTCGGTGGGGTAGGGCGGGATATAAATCAAAATAAATAAATAAAATAATAAACTTTCTTAGGAAGTGGCTGTTCCTCTCAGAGTGTCAAACAGATTTTCCTACACAAACAGACATTGTTGCTTGGGCAATTGTTGATGCCTTGAAGCTGAAAGCACATGGTAACAGAAGGCCCGAATGCTGGCTCAGCCCCCACTGTTTGCACTGTAAAGGTGACCAGCAGCTTCACAAGTAATGCATTCTTAACATTACTTGTGAAAACAACTTCAGAGGTCTAAGATCAAGTCTCAGTGTGGTCATAAATGACTAAATCTTAGGTCTTCTTCAAGCAATATATTTTATGCTTGGGATGCCATTACTGAGCACAAAAGACTTAGTACATTAAATCAATTATTAATGGTATAACATAGGTTTTAGGTTATGTCTGACATATACATGGACATATTAACTAGGAAAGCACTAGGTCACAGTCACATATATATTATAGGCTTTGACATGATTTGTATAAGTGACAGTGGACATATGATTTTTCTTTTTAACATTAATATGGAGAATTTCACATGTTCATGGCAGGGATGTTTGAGGCTTACTCAGACTTGGAAGTGGGAAAACTACTGCTACAAATGTTATATGGAAAGGTAACTTTTCTTCCTGTTTATCATCAGAATGAATCATTACCTTTTATTTCCTTATGAATGTATGGCCTAATGCCATTTGGATAGAACAGATCATAGGAGAGAAATCAATTTAAAAGAGCCATGCTAGAACTGACCTTGATATATTCAGCAGGAATTAATAAACAGCTTGGATCAGATATAAAAATAATGGAAATGTGCTGTCATAGAAATGAAATGCCACTCTGCATACAAGGAGAACTCAGCCTTTGTGTTCATCTCTGATTCAGACATATATTCACAAAGCTACAAATATGCTTGCAAAGAGTTGTACACAAGGTTGCCCTCTGCCTACACAATGCCGACAGATTCTACTTTTATGGAAAAGTGAGACTTAACTCATTGACTCATGGTGATGATGTGGGAAAATGGAGCAGTTTGACATTTGGAATATAACGTGAGTGTGAGTTCTCTAAAGAGCATGCTTTAGTATTCTGAAGTAGACTTTTTGGCACAAAGGGATTATAAAAGCATAGTGTGTGATATACTAGGGTATGATACAAAGTTTTATTTTTTTTAAAAAACAGAACCTCTCAACAGATACATCTTCTGCTCTTGAAACTATTAAATTTTCCTATATGGTGTTTTTGTATTATTTAAAAGGGGGGTTGGAATGTGGATTGAATGTGTATTCAAATTGTTTAAAAGCAGTTGATCTGTCTTTCAGACAGAAATGTTGCAATTCATTGTTTGTTTGTCAATTCTAGCCAAGCTCTGGGCTCAGCTCCATTGAGGATGCCCATGGTCAACCTATCAGTCAACAAGATCAGACCGTATTTAGCAGCCCAGTGTTTCTCTCAAGAGGTGTAAGAAATTCATTTAGATCCAAAGAGGACTTGTGCAATAAAGATTTGAACAAACTAGCACTAGCTACAGGCCTAATCATGAAGCAGGAGTCAGGTTTGGAAAGACTTCCATTTGATTATGAGGACCAAAACAAATTCCGCTGTCATGGAGACAGAATCCCAACAGTGGATGTAGTTGGAGGGGAAAGAGAGGCAAGAGTCAAGAATCCAGACAGTGTAAGTGGAGCAAGGAGGAGGAAGGAGGAGGAGCAAGGAAAGTAAGATAGGATTTGATCTAGTGGTAATGTTATTGGATAAATACTTATCATATGGTTTATGTAAGAATGGAAATAATATATTATATGTGTTGATTATAAATTTCTAGTAAAATAAAAATGAAAAATCACTACTGCTTTGTTTGGAAATATATTTAGTATCTAGAAATATGACTAACAATAAGCATAGCATCTGGTAGTGCCACTGTCTGATAACGGCAGGTTAGAAGGGACACCTGACCTGTCTGAATGATCTTTTCCCTCTGCCCTAGCATCCAACCAATAATCAGGGGTTAAACCACACAAGGTACCTTTGATTGGTCCTCATAGTGCTGTACACTTGCACAGATAGACTGTGGGATGGCAGCCTGCTAGACAAAGGTTATTTTTCTGCACAGTAACCCTGTTGTGTCCTCACAAGCAGATTTCAATGCAGAAATATAACTCCTTCCATGAATTGTTGTCAGTGGATCAAGCACCTGATTATTGTTGTTAGCCTGACCCAAACAGAATGGAATTATAGAGCTGGAAGGCCATCTATCCAGTCCCCTGCTCAATGCAGGATCAGACTAAAGCACTCCTGACAGAGATGCCTGATGTCTTTAAAATGTAAATTTTTAGGTATGTGTGATTTCTATTCCGGTTCCTATTAGCCTGGGGAGAGGACACACTCGTCAGATAAAATAAGATATACAAGAGTTCAATATTCTGTTTTATATATTTGTGCATTTATTGTATGTACATATTTACTATGATGCCCCCAGAGACCTCCATTTTGATCCCCAGTTTTTACATGTGTTCTTCTCAGTATGGGCATAGCAATAAAAGTTGGAGTCTGTATTAAAGTAATATCAAAATGACAGGAAATCATATCCATGGTGTGAAGGAATATAGGGACAGCTTTTCCATCAATTATGCAAAAGCCCACCTCTAGGTCTTTGGAGTCTCCTGCCTGATAATTTGATCTAATTCAATTACCTGGATATCCAAAACAATGGACAATTGGCTGATCCCAGCCTTTCCCTCCTTATCCTAATGGATGACTCAATCATGTAAACCTCTCAGTTTCCCCAAAAGAACTATTTTCAATACTGTATTGCAAATAAGAAAAACTCCTCTACTAAGTTCTGACAAAGATTTTTCAAACTAGGCTCTCTCCAGAGAGACTGAATTTTTTTATTCATCTCTCACCCTCTGCCAGCACGCTTTCCCCTTCCCTCTCTTGGCAAAGTGTATAAAAAGCTACCCATCAGCCCCAATTCTTGGTAACTGGTTTGGAATGTATCCAGTTACCTCAGCTCCTTGGTTACTGTAGTGTATTGTGCTTTAGTAAAGCACCGCGCGGCCATGCAGCAGGGATTCCCCCTGGTCACTCGGCAAAGCACGTGAAAGGACTCCGCCAATCAAGATCTGTGACGGGAAGTTTGACTGGCCAGGATTGGCCTGGGCCAGTTGGGGGGCCGTTCCGGGCTGTGTGTATATAAAGCGGGTCCTGGCCCGCGTTGCCTGTTCTGTAGTGATGTACCATCCATTAAAGCATGTTGCCTTCAACACGTCTCGTCTCTGAGTACATTACAGTTACCCTCTCTGCTTCTCCATACACTCTGTGGTGCTATCTTCTGCCTGGTCAATTTCTCTCTCCCAGATCTGTCTCATCGTCTTCAGGAACAGGTTCATATGTCTTTGTTTTTCCCCTCCTTTTCCTTAGACTTTCCACCCCAACCGCATAGGCAGATAGCTTGGTAGAGAAAGGTTTTAACTCTGTTTACTAACACTTTTGTTTTTCAGTTGAGTAAATTGCCTTTTTACTCTTCAAACTGCTTAAACTTTTAAAGCTAATTTTCTCATCTGTTGCGTAAATAAAAACCTCCTTTTATTTTGAAAAGCTTATTCCTCCTCATTCTTTCAAGTGTTGGTCTGAGTCTTAACCTCAGTATACACAGGTTTATGATGTCAAATTTTTATCTTTAATACTCCAAAATACACATTTGCTCTGTGCTAGCAAGAGGATGCTTTTGCTGGTTATGGGTTCTCCACATGATAAGAAATTTGGGTAACAATTATTAAAATCCTTTACATATTTCTGGCTCGCCTTTCACCATGGGCAAGGAGGCTTACAAATCATAGTTTAAAACATGCAACCCCTCCCCCAATAATCCCCTTCCCCCACAAATAATGCGGGCAGACTATATTCCATTTAAAGCCCTGAGAAATGAAGTGGCCTTGGAGCCCCTCCTGAAAATTTCTAAAGATGAAGGCCTCCAACCTCCTCAGGGAGCCCATTCCACAAAGGAAGCTGCAATGGAAAGCAAGGATCTGGATTCAACTGGAGCCCATTTTGCGGGGCCTCAGGGAGGGGTAAGAGTGAGGGCAGCCTTTTCCTGGGGAGAAGGGGCGGGCCAGGACCAAGCACAGGAAGCAGGGGCCTGCCCCAGTTCAATGCTGGCCCTATCGGCTGTCTAGGGGAGAGGGTCAGAGGGCAGGAAGGTCAGCAGCTACTTGAGGTGCAGCACTGTTGCCATCTGCCCTCTTTGGCTGTTGGATGGCTTGGCCCACCCTCCCACCCTTTATTTAAGTGTTTGCAGGGGTCGCAAATGGGTTGTCTTCTTTATTTTCTTGTCACAACTTGGCGGAATCAGCATGGGGCTGGATCCATTCTCAGCAAAATCGGCCTGCCTGCCCACTTCCAGAGTGTGGGGATCCCCTTAAGGGATCTTGGCATGAGGGCCGACTGATGTGCCCAGCCCGGTGGCATGTCTGAGGAATTACCCTCATGCTCAGGTGGCAGGGAAAACCACCTCTGGGCTTCTACCCTAGTGGAATCCCAAACCTGCCATCCCAAGGTGACCAGTGGAGCATCGACTGGCAGGCCGATCAGTCAATGAGTGGGATCCTTACTCCATGCTGTGCCAAGGTTTATTACATCTGTAACCAATAAAGTTGTGGCCAAATTTATTCCATTTTCTTCTGAAAATGGTGTGCTCGTGTGTTATTTCAACTGAAACTGTAATTCAAACTACAATGTGTTGGCAGGGAGGAGTTTGCCTGGGGTGCCCGCCTCGGTCCCCTCCTCTTGGCGCTGGAACTGCAAAAGCCGTGCCAGGAAAGCTTGCTTAGGTGTCAGGAAAGCCTGTAGATGGCAGCCTGAAGACTGCATGGATATATGGGGAAGAGGTAGTCCTTTAGATATGCCAGTCTTCAGTCATAAAAGGCATCAAAGGTCATAACTAGCACCTGAAATTGTAGTTGAAAATAAACTGCTAGAAGATAGATATATACTCACATCTTCTAGCCCCTGACAATAATGAGACTGCTGAATTCTGAACCAGCTAATGTTTCTGGGCTGTCTTCAAAGGCAGCCTAATGAAAAGCATATTAAAGTAGTCTGACTACCAGGTTACAAAAGCATAGATCACTATGGTCAGATTGGCTGAGTAAGAAAAGAGAGGTTGTGAACCAGTGTAGCTGATAGGAGACATTCCTGACTACTAGACATGCATATGCATGTCTGTAAGCCGCACTGAGCCTGCCTTGGAGGGATCGCTGGATATAAATGGAATAAAATAAATAAATAGTACAACCAATCAACATTTCTTGCATTAAGGTTGGGATCATGGGTAACCTCAAGCTCTGCTGTAAATGCTAATCCCACTATAAGTTAATTCAATACCTCCAAAAACATCTGCCTTACTAGCCAGTAGAACTTCTGTATTATCTCCTAAACCATTACCTCTACCACAAGAGATTCTATGGTCATATGTTATGTCAGTCCATACGAAAGATGTGTTCACACTACACTAAATAATGCATTTTGCAACTGGATTTTTGCTATTCTTAAACAGTAAAGATCCACTTGCAAAACACATTATTTAGTATACTGCAAGCACACCCAAAGTCTGCCCATGTATTGCACATGGAATGAGAAACAGTCCCATGATCAACGTTCCCCATAAACTCTGGAGTCTTGTGAGCAAAAATTCTACTTTGTGAGCTATTGGCATTAAAGTTGTGAGTGAGCAGTTTGGCTTCTGCATAAATTAGTTTGCTCTGGGACCATCCTTCTTGAGCTAAGACACAAATTTGGGAGCCAGGAGTTAAACAAACTATGAGCTAGCTCACAGGGCCTGCTCGCCTACTAGGCAAACTAGGTGGTTGCCTAGGGCACCGGGAAGAGAGGTTGCCAAATTGGGCTCCCCCCCTCCCGGTGCCCAAGACAACTGCCTAGTTTGCCTCTCTCTCTCTCCCTCTGTCACGGGCTGGGGCCAGGCCAGGCGAAGTCCAGGGGCAGTCCAAGGTCTGTAGCTGGGTAGCAAGGAGGGTCCAAAGCGCCAAAACCGAATCACAGTCCAGGTATCATAGGTCAGAGGTTCAGAAGCCAAAGTCAGGGGGTCCAGAAGCCGAAGTGGATGCTAGAACATCAGGTAAGTGACTAGTTGCTTCCACAAAGCCTTCTCTCAAAGCCCACAGCTATATAGCCCTCTGCTGTCTGTTGCCCATTTGGGCTAATTGCTGACTCAGAGGGCAGCCAGGATCCTGCTGAGACTCAAGCACCCTCACTCCTAGAAGGGCCAGAATCCTTTCAAAACTCAGGGCTCAGGGAGCGTCTTGCTCGTGAGCGTGCCGCCCTCCTCCGATCCCTGAGGTCCTGACGAAGGCGGTCACGCACACGAGCCACCCGAGAGGGCGAGGCAGGGGGGCTTGGATCTTCTCCAGCAGGAGGCAGGGGCACTGGTGCAGGTGGCAGGGGCACAGTTTCTTCTGCAGGCTCGGCTTCTTCTGCAGGGCCCCCAGCACCCATGACACCCTCCACCACCAGCCCCCTTCTATCCTGTCCACCATGCCCTTCATGCCTCCCTTCCAGTCTGCCACACTCTTCCCCCCACTCAGCACGATGAGGCTGGCCCTACCGGCTTAGAGGCAGCCAGCAGGGTCGTGTTTTGAGAAGAGAAAGCTGGAGAAGGCTTTGCTTCCTCCCCATGCTCGGTTCCGGAAAGGAGGGCGGGGAGAAGTCTCCTCCAGCTTTCTCTTTTCAAAATGCAGCCCTGCCAGCTGCCTCAAAGCTGGTAGGGCCAGCCTTGTCATGGTGAGCCGGGGGTGAGGGGCAGGTGGAGCATGGCAGACTGGAAGGGAGGTGCGCAGGATGCGGCGGACAGGAAGGAAGGGGCTGGCAGTGGTGGTGTGGAGAGAGAGGGGCAAACTAGGCAGCCTCGTTGTGGTGAGTGGGAGGGCACGACAGAGCGCGGCAGAAGAGAGCGGGCTGGTGGTGGCAGGGGGGCCCACAGCAGGGAGCCTGTCTGGGGCACTATGTGCCCTAGAGCCGATGCTGCTCACACTAACTCATTTTAGAGGGAACACCGCCCATGATATTCTTAGGGTCCCATCTCATGCAATGGTGGTAGCCCTGTCTTTTAGTTGCATGTCTGTTCCAGTCATGTAAAAAGTATTAGGGAGGGCTGATATTTACATCAAAAGGAATGCATGGTTGAACTCCTACCTCCCTTACCTTACACACCAGGAACCTTTTCTCCAAGCCCAGTTATCATAATGACACAGCAGCCCTGGCTGGGATAAAAGTGCCTGAAAGACAGATTGCATGGAGCTGGCACAGGATAAAGCTTTATATCTGAACAGGACAGACACAGAAATCAATGTGGCTGTTACCATCATATTGAGTTTGACCCTTAGACTCATGGGGACCAGCCTGTTCAGGAATCTGGCTTCCAGTAAAATAAAACTCATAAATCACAATTTCCATTTAGTTTGCTACTCCTAAGTGGACTGTGGCTTGGTTAGAACAAAATTCGGTTGAACAAGGCTCTAGCAAATGCACTAGAAAAATCTAAGGACTCCACTGATGCTCAAGAAGTGTTGGTGATAATCCTGTGCCATCTGTCTATTTTGCTAAGCCACTCAACTAGAGACAGTGTTTATGAAGAAGAAACAACATCACTTACTATGAGGAAGAGCAGAGCACAATGATCTTCAGGGCAATACTTTCACATTACAAAAGCTGGAGGAGACATTACAAACTATTCAGGTTTGCTATGTCACTAGCACCAATTTACATCATCACAAACAAAGCCTTTATTTAAAACGTTTGTGGAATTGTAGTTCTTTGTATAAGAGTGGATAGTTGTACATTCAATATTCCTTCTGTACTCCATCTTTTTAAAAAGTTGTCTTCCTTTTAGGTGCCAAAATCAATCACACAGTTACTGGATGAGAAACAAGATAGCATACAGGCAAAAAAAATATTATGTAACCAAAAGCAAGGTTGCTTAATATGCAGAGGTCAAAGTATGATCACATGTTATTTGAGAGCAAGTATTTAAATTAACAGTGCAATGCTAAGATAATTCTCCTAAAAGTCAGCTTCATCAAGTGGACTTCAATAGGATCATCAATAGACCTGTTTATGATGATGCTGTATGTCTTGATTATGTTTTATCTCATTGGATGCATTTAAGATCCATGTCCAACAGATTATTATACTTGTATTCTGTAGTGGAAAATGATGGGAAATTTTCATTGTGCCATTTTGAATAGGTGTTGAAGCAAATATGTTTCCTGTTATCTAAAACCTATTAGCTGTATCAGGATAGAAATTTGGTGATAAGAAATTCCTGGTGTTTTCTACCATTGTCATATAATTTGTTCCGTATGTGCTTAGATTGGTGTATGTTTTACACAGACACATGGATTAAATTAACCTATATTTCTAACAATTTTTGTTAATAAAGAAATCCATCCATACACCATAATGTACTAGGAAAGAAAATAAGGCTGCACTGATGAGTAGGAGGGGGGAAAGGATGAACAAGGTGCAAGGGAGATTAGTTTATTTGACCTTTTAGATCCCTACATGTTTTGTGATGAACTTCGTCAGGGCATCTCAGTCAGAAAACTCCCAACTCCCAGCCTGAACTAACAGGAGTGGTAGTTAGAGCAGTTTCTGACTGAGATCTCCTGATGAATCTCAACATGAAATATTTTGGGATCTGAAAGATCAAGAAAATACCCTGCTTTGCATTGTGTTCCTTCTCTCCCCACCCTCTTAACCATAATGTGCTATCTTGCTTCCATTATAACAGATGCATCCACTTTACCAGATGAGAATTTTATTCAAGTAAAATCAGATGAGCCTTGTATCTGTTCATATTGCATGGTAAATTTGAGTTCAATGTCAATTAGTACGAACATGACTGGATATATTCCAAAGGTTCTGCCAGTACAATCAATGATAGAATAATAAATTCTTAGTTAATGTCAGAGATGGCATCATCTTTTAAAAATGGCAAGTACCTTTACAAACATGCCAGCTGTGCAGCATATGGTACTTATTTCATGACCTGAAGTTTTGAGAATCTCAAGAGAAATTCTGCCAGGAATTATTAAAACTGATCCCTTGTACTGACTCTCCTAACTGTATCTTCTTCCTTATGCCAGACAGCACATCATGTATCTGAATTACTAATGACAGGGATGAAAGATATTTCGGCCTCAACATTTCTTTATGTAACATTGTTAATATTCAGATTTTATAACTACCCGTCTTTGAATAAATTCTAAATTAAATTTGAGATCTACAGTTAATCAATGACCATATACATAGAAAAAGTTAGAAGGAAAACAAAATAGTTCCAAAAATAGACAAATAAAGTTAAACACTAAGAGTTTGATTCTATGCTGAGCCATACTCATCATAAGATTGAAAGGCAATTTATGTGTTGCACTAGGACTTGGTAGGACTCAAACCCCAGTCAGCCATGAAGTTCACTGAGTGCCATATCTCAGCTCACAGAGTTGGTGTGATAATAAAATGGAAAAGATGAGAACCACACACACTATTGAAAAACTTGCAAAAGGGTAGGAAATGTCATAACATAATATCTGTATAGGGTAGAACAGATTAAACATCATTGCTTTCTCCTTTCTGAGATGCTCAGCACTCTTCATCAAAGCACCTTCATCATGTACCAGGGAAAACACTTAAGAACATAAGATAAGTTATGTTGGATCAAGCCAATGGCCCATCCATTCCAACACTGTGTCACACAGTAACAAAAAAACCCAAAAACAAAACACCCAGGCGCCACCAGGAGGTCCATCAATAAGGCCAGGACACTAGAAGCCCCCCCACACTGTGACCCAGCCCCCCAAGCACCAAGAATACAGAGCATCACCCAGACAGAGAGTTCCAACAATATGCTGTGGCTAAAAGCCACTGATGGGCCTCTGCTCCATATGTTTATCCAATCCCCTCTTGAAGCTGTCTATGCTTGCAGCTGCCACGACCTCCTGTGGCAGTGAATTCCATGTGTAAATCACCCTTTGGGTGAAGAAGTACTTCCTTTTATCTGTTCTAACCCTACTCCTCTATTTTTATTTATTTATTTATTTATTATTTGCATTTATACCCCGCCTTCCCTCTATCATGTCACCCCTTAGTTGACATTTCTCCAAGCTTTGTAGTGAGCTCATTTCATATTCCAGAACATCAGATGGAGTTTGTTCTATGTTCATGTCCCCCTTTTTGGGCATATTGGCCTTATATCCCAACAAAAATAATTATTGTATTTTATAGATAATACCTTAAAAATTATAATGAAGAGGATGAAAGGGAAAATATTCTCTGTCTTATATGTTATGTACTAGATGATTGTCTTTGACAAATGTGATTATGTTGTATAACCCTTTTTTCCTTTTCTTTTCTATACCCTCACTGTTTTTCCTAAATAAATAAATAAAACTGAAGATTACATGCAAAGAAGCATAGACCTATAGTATTCTCTTATTTTAGTTGGCTATATATATATTTAAAAAAATCCAAGAACCTAACAGTTTGCATAAAGTATGAAAATGTTATCCTTCCATTAATGCAAACATCAGTAATATAGATTCCCCCCCACCCCCGCTGTGGGCACTTCTATTTGGGAAGGACTGAAATGAACCTGTCATCTCATGGTAATCTGTCATTTCATGGTAACCACAATTTATGTGGTTTGAGATTTATGCTGGTAATTATAAAATATTGTTTTTAAATTCAAAGTCTGATGCCCAGCTTGTGAGACAGAACATTTTAACGCAGATATGAATCTTTAAAGTAATGCAGTATTTGGATTTGCATTTTAAATTGTCTATTATTCATTAGCATCATGTCCTTAAACACAACTGCCCTAAGCAATCTATACTAATAATGCACAAAGACCTGTTGATTCAATTTATGTTCAGAGCTGATTTTTCTACAAGCTGTTTAGATGCTTCGGAGTGAATTAATATATGACCATTCACATGAATATGCCTGTTTTCTCACAATTAGATTTTCCCACCACTTTCCCCTGTCATTTGTCAGTTACTGCTGCTGCTTCCAATTTTTAAGGTCATATAATAAAATAAAAAGGTGAACTTTTTTAAAGTTGGGATTTACTATTTAGTATCTCACTCTTCTGTCAGTGTTTGGTGGTGAAATCAATTAATCTTGTGATCAGTTCTTGAACAGTGTTGCAGGCTACACAGCCTACAAATCTAGCTGATGTTGATTATTTTAAAAGTTCACCCAATTGCACAGGCACACTGCTGCTCAGCAGGGTACTGGGTTTGAGATTAATTTTGTCTTGGAACATCAAGGCAATCCAGGGAAGAACAAAACCAATGTAAACTATTATTCATAAATCTATTCCTGCTTTTGGTCATTTGTGGACCAGTAGGGACCAATAAAGGCTTGTGTTACATCAGGATTACAATTATTTTAAAATACTTCCGTTAAGTCTCTAAATGATTTGGGTCAAAATAACATAAATGACTATTTCCACCCACATGTGCCTGCCTATGACTTGAGATCAGCCAAAGTGGATTACTTAGCCAAGAGTCTGAAGTCCTGCCTTGTCTACTTTGGAGTATCCTGGTCAGGCTGAAGCGGCTGCCAACCACACATGTGTTGCCTCAGCTGAGGTGACTGGCAATTACGAGTTCAGAACTGGTCTCATTGCCAGACAATTGTTCTTAGATATCTACTGTATTTAGCAATGCGTTTATGTATTGATTAATTTATTTATTGTTCTATCATTATTATATATTACATTTTATATAATTCCTCTATGATAATGGCCAATGGAGCTAAGGCTGCCAATTCCCAGTTGTGGGCAAGGGAATTCCCCAGTTTGAGGGCTCTCCCTCCACTTCAGGGTTATCAGAACGCAGGGGGTGGGGAGAAGTGAAATGTCTGCTGGGCCTCCCTGTTCAGTAGCAGCACTCCCCCCCCCACCCATGTAAGCCACTGTGACTTAGCAGTTGCCAATTCCAGGTTGGGAAACTCCTGGAGATTTGATGGGTGGAACCTGGAGAGAGTGGATTTAAGTAGGGGTGGGACCTCAGACAGGTACAATATCTTGGACTCCACCCTCCAAATCAGCCATTTCCTCCTGGGGAACCATTGTTGCCAATCTCCAGATGAGAGCTACAGTACACTCAGAATTACAACTGCTCTCCAGATGGCAGAGATCAGCTCCCCTTGCAGTAGGAAGGAGTGAATGCCTTCACTTGGGTGGGTGGGAAGACAGCAAGGTTGGGGGGCACTTGCCCAGAGTCTCTTTCTAGAGCCAATTGTATTTTTCTCCACAATGGGCCTTATTCCTAGTTCTATATATTTTTTAAGTTTATATTTTATTATATGTGGTTGTTTTATCTTTTATATTATGAGCATCTGGGGACTCATTTTGGACTAGAAGGGTATAATAACAAATCTGCAAAATAAGTTATAAACATTACCTTAGTACAGCTTGTGTTGGTTCAAATTTACAAACTTCAAAGTCTTTAAATTTCTGCCTGAAGTACTGTCCTATGCAGAAGTCAACTAGCTTACCACATTGTTAACTATTTCAGGGTAATGCAAGAAGGCCAGAGCCTTATGGAAGTTTTCCTCCTCATGTTGTAGGATCCATCAAGCCCAATCATGCTTTGCTGTATTGGCCACAGCACTCCTTCCCCCATCCCAATGATGTTTGGGAACTCATTTGCTCCATTTGTGAGAGAGTATCATTGCGTGCTTGATAAAACTGACTGCTGTGCATGTTATTGTATTTTACAAGATGCAGAGCTCTGCACATTCCATATTTGAGGGTTCAGTTAATCCCTTAGCACAGCAGAATGCTCTCACTGTAGCAGGGGATTTGATAATTGGGCAGATGAAGCATGAAGGAATAAGGCTAGGGTGCAGGTGGCAGATATTCTAATTTAAAACTAAACTTAACCATATAAAGATGGTTTAAAAAAAAAAAAAAAACTTTAGGTCTCATATTCTGCTATCTCTTCTTGTTACTGTCTTGAAGCAACATACACCTCCCAATGGATAGTAGTAGTCATACTTGCCAAAGTTTTCAGAAAGTCGGAAATCTTGGTGACTGTACAAGCACTATGCAGAAAGAAAAGGCCAGTTTTGAGGAAGAACATCTGCAACAACAGGAGTCAACAAGAGTCAGTCTGGTCATCAAAAGTGTTTTTTTATAATATCAATCCAATTTGTCCTATCAGTTTGCTGAAATTTGTTTGACTTTGAGGACCTGGTAAGGGATACAATTTGACAAAAAAAAAATGGGGGGGGGGGGCTGATGAAGAATGGCTTGATTATTGGAGTCTGCTCAGTTATTTCCTCAAGAAAGGACAGGCCAATTGCTAGCAAACTTGTACCAGGCAAATAAACCCGTGCTCATATAATCTTTGGAAATGAACGTCAAGGTAAACCCAGTGACTTGTAGAACCTAGAGCAGCTAGGTTCAAGTTCAGCAGCACCTTAGAGATCAGCAAGAGTTTTAGGGCATGAATTTTTGAGATCCAAAGCTCCCTTCATCAGTGTCTGACAAAGCTTATACCCCGAAACTCTATTTTCCTATGTCACTATGCTCTTAAAAAATAGAGATGTGTGCCAGTAAAAAATTGTTTTCCTTTTAAATCATCATTATTATTTATTGATGGGATTGATATCTGACCCGTCCCACCAAGGCAGGCTCAGAGAGAGATTAAAGATCTCAGACTACAACCATAAAGTCATTACTCAAATGCCTGGCCATTTATCTATGCATACAGGGAACACCTGAGTGTGCTAGAAAGTTATCAGGCAGGGGAAAGGGGCATGTGCTTCAGCACAAGGCATCAGGGGAGATGCTTTGGATTGGTTTAAATCATTCCTTATGGGTTGGGCTTGAAAAGAGGCCAATTATCACCAGTGTGGGGTTCCACAGAATTCAATCTTGGACCCCATGCTATTCAATTTCTATGTAAGACCCTTAGCAGAAATGCATGCCATCAGTATGCTGATGACAACCAGCTCTGTAACTCTCTGCCTGTATCTCCTCAGGATGTGGTAGAGGTCTTGAGCGCCTGCATGACTGCTTTGGTTAAATGGGTGAGAGAGAACAGATAGAAACTGAACCCTGACAAGCAGAGGTAATGCAGGCTTGGAAACAGAAGGTCTTGCAGGACATTGTTGTTCCTACTTTGATGGGGTTCAACTGACCCTTGCTGACTTGGTCAAGAACCCTGGGGTTAAACTGGGCCCAGCATTAGTTCTGGGGAAGAAAATGAAACTACAAAGAAGAAGAAGAAGCTTACTTCCAAGTTAATATAGCCTGGAAGATGGCCTTATACCTTGACTTAGCTGATCTGGATCCATACAGCTTTAAAATTGAGGCTACTCCACTGCAATGCACTCTATATAGGTCTCCCCTCAAATACAATTCAGGAACTAGATGTAAAATGCATACTACAGCCATTCTGAGTAATTTCATTGGCTGCCCATTACTTACCAGGTGAATTTAAAAAACTGGTCATCATGTAGAAAACCCTCAATGGCCTCATTCCCTCATATCTGCAGGCCTGCCTCTCTTCCTATACCCTATCATGACAACTATGCTCATCTGAGTAGGGCCTTGTAAACATCAATACATAAGAACATAAGAGAAGCCATGTTGGATCAGGCCAATGGCCCATCCAGTCCAACACTCTGTGTCAAACAGTAGCCAAAAAAATTATATATACGATATGTTAATAACCCTTTGGGTGAAGAAGTACCTCCTTTTATGTGTTCTAACCCGACTGCTCAGCAATTTAATTGAAAGCCCACGAGTTCTTGTATTGTGAGAAAGGGAGAAAAGTACTTCTTTCTCTACTTTCTCCATCCCATGCATAATCTTGTAAACCTCTATCATGTCACCCCGCAGTCAATGTTTCTCCAAGCTAAAGAGCCCAAGCGTTTTAACCTTTCTTCATAGGGTAAGTGTTCCAAACCTTTAGTCATTCTAGTTGCCCTTTGCTGCACTTTTTCCAATGCTATAATATCCTTTTTGAGGTGCGGTGACCAGAATTGCACACAGTATTCCAAATGAGACCGCACCATCGATTTATACGGGGGCATTATGATACTGGCTGATTTGTTTTCAATTCCTTTCCTAATAATTCCCAGCATGGCGTTGGCCTTTTTTATTGCAATCACACACTGTCTTGACATTTTCAGTGAGTTATCTACCACGACCCCAAGATCTCTCTCTTGGTCAGTCTCTGCCAGTTCAGAGCTGGGATTCTTGGTCCCAATGTGTATTACTTTGCACTTGGCCACACTGAACCTCATCTGCCAAATTGACGCCCACTCACCCAGCCTCAACAGATCCCTTTGGAGTTCCTCACAATCCTCTCTGGTTCTCACCACCCTGAACAATTCAGTGTTATCTGCAAACTCGGCCACTTCACTGCTTACTCTCAACTCCAAATACATTATGAACAAGTTAAAGAGCATGGGACCCAGTACTGAGCCCTGTGGCACTCCATTGCTTACTGTCCTCCACTGCGAAGACTGCCCATTTATACTCACTCTCTGCTTCCTATTAATTAGCCAGTTTTTGATCCACAAGAGGACCTGTCCTTTTACTCCATGACTCTCGAGTGGCCTATGAAATAGCCTGCCTGAGGAGGTCAGAAAAGCTCAAACATTTTTTGGGTCTTTTGCAAACCATATAAAACATAACTGTGCAGGAGGGCATTTTTATGGGGCTGCATTATAACAGAATGACTCAGGAAGAAGCTTCAATAGAGGAAACTGGAGTGTGAACCATGCTGCTAATAGGTCTTACCTGTTTTATCTTCTCACTGAATTATATTTCTACTTATGTAATGCCATTTATTGCACTGTTTAACATGTCATGTTTAATACTTATTTTTATTTCAAATTTCTGCAGTTCTAGTCTTATTACATTGTTTATTAGATGCCTCCTCATCCTGTTGATTGCACTGACTTACACTATGTAATCTGCCTTGAGAAAGGCAGACTATAAATAACAGACAAATAAACAAAATACTGTTGAAGTTAAAGAACATGCATATCGACAGAATTGCACATTCACTGATCTAGTCATGCTTTGGGAAATTTCAGATAAGCCAGATGTGGCAAATGATTGATTCTTCTGACACCAATCTATCTAGAGAAGATCACATTCATTCCAAAACAGAAGATTCAATGACATGCACAACTAACTGTTTAACTACCTATTCCTCCCACTGAATAGTAGAAATAAGTATGATTAGGGAGATTGTCCTAGGAAGGGCATGTGTATCTGCAGCCACATCAAACCACCTGATGAGATCAGGATTTTGTAAATAGTAAGCTACACAATCTATCAGCATATCATCATCATATCTTACATAATCGAGTCTCTTGTTGTTCAGAATGCTTATACTGAGAAGTTAACTACCTTGAACTGACTACTATCCCACAAGCATACAACATTATCACAGAATGTTCCCAAGTATTTAATTATTGAGTTATTTAAATGACACATTTCCCACTTGCCCTTGAAACACAAAACACCTGATCTGCAGATAACAGACAATTAAACAGACAAGAAAGAACAGTTATACAACTTCCCCCAAAATAATTCCTTCTGTAAATATCCACTTTATAAAAGGTCTTATATCTAACAAAAAATGGGCAAGATAGGGCTTTCTGAAGTAATATTCTACCATTGAAAAGAAGTCAGTGGCCAAACACACAGCTTGCAGGAAGGCTTAACCAGGAATAGGCCCTGAAATGATGTGAGGTGGTGAACAGCCTCTTAATAGCTAAACAAATAAAAATACTAACAGACCTAGAGAAAAACAACTTTATTTATATGGTATATTTATGATATAATAATAAATGTACAGATCTCAGGTATACATCCAATGACAGCCTTGTGCCTGATGGTCATTAGCAAGTTCTTTTATGTTAGGTTTGATTCCTGTTTGCTGTGTGCCATTTTAAAAGAGAAATGGAAGATATGGGATTTTATCCTCAGTGTATGGGAAGTACTATGAAACAACTCCCCTTCAATTCCTATTAGAATACAGTGCAACAGAGGAGAAGAGCTTACCTAAATCCCAAATGCTCCAATTTCCCCCCCAGAATTCCGAATGCTTTTAAAATCTGTAGATATGTACCTACTAAACCTAGTAAAAATCAGATCAGTTTTGGTAAGTAACGAGAACTAAAGTCTTGTGGGGGATTTAGTACAAGGAAAAACAGAGATGTTGCCATGTACAACAGGAACTGAGAGGTAAAGACTCATTCGCCTCCCAGCAAAGCCTGCCTTTAGGAGTCACACAGATCCCACTTACACCACTGGATTAAACCTTTTCAGAAAATATATCAGACATGTTGTGATATACAATGTACAATAGGAGGTTGTATATCACAATAAATAGAAGGACCTGAAAAAAGAGCTCCTCACAGAGTTGCCAGGTCCCGGTGCAGACTGGGGGATTTACCAGGAGCAGAAAGGAGGCCTAGGCTACATCTCTGGTGAGATGGTGCTGTCACTTCCAGAGGGTACCAAAAGTGACATTATCCTGCTGGGGCAGCCTTGTGATGCTCTTGCATTGAGGTGACCAGTGGGGGCGGGGGGCCATCTTGAAATAGCCCCTGAACTTGCTGAGCGTGCTGGAAAGCCGGCATAGGAACTGCCAGCCTCAGAGCAGTTTTTCCTGCAGGTCACGTGACTGGCAGGGGCCATCTTGAAAGAGCCCCTGAAGCCCGCTCTTCCCTGTTTCACCGCGTTGGTGAGGTGGGAGGGAGGAGAGGTGCCACGCAGAGGGGGCAGGGCCACCAGAGCAGCACGGAAATCAGGACCAGAGCGGGGGCTGTCAGAGGGGGGCCCTCCATCCAAAATTTTTCCCATGGGCCCCCCCATCTGGCATTTTCTGGCTACTGGCCTGGTCTGAAGCAATTGCATAAAGTTAGAGTCCAGTGGCATCTTTAAGACTAACAAAGTTTTATTCAAAGTATGAACTTTTATGCGCAAGCAGACTTCTTCAGATAAAATGAAAAGGAAGAAAACCATTCAAATGTATATACAGGGTTGAACAGCACATTAGCTTGTAACATGATGAAGACATTTTGAAACAAATCAGGAAAAACAAGCCAAGTGTACAGGGTTAACACCCAGAAAACTCAATCACTGGACCTAACAACATCAATGTCCCAGTTGAGATAAATGTCCCAGTTGTGTGTGTCCCATTCCTTATTTACCTGAATTGTGTGTGTCCCATCCCTTATTTACCTAAATCTCATCCACTCCTTGGCAGGCTTGAGGAGAAAATGAATTCAAGTGAAAAAACTGCAGGTATGATTGCTGACTTCCCAGTGCCTATCTTAAAAGACATCTCCAACTTCTTGCAGGGAAAAAAAACCCCAAGATTTTGATCCCTTCAAACTGCTCTAATTTTTATAAGCATCAGGTACTTCATACTTCCTACCTGCTCCATGCCACCACCGTTCCTTTCCTTTTCAGGTTGCCAGAGTGGGCAGATGAGCCCTAGCAAGATACGAACACTGTAATATAACTAGCCAGGCATCCATCATTTGAAGATGAATAGGAAGGGGTTAAGTCTTGAGCATTTCTGAACTAGCAGAAGTATCTTTTAACATCTAGAGTTTTTGTCAGAAGCCTAAATTGTCAGACATGAAAGATATCCAAGAAAGCTAGTCTCTGACAATTGATCTTAGTTCTCAGTAATGGGATGTGAGGAGTTTCTAAAAGCAAACTTTCTTTCATTTATCACTAGTGGGCCAAGAGGGAAAAAGAAAACTGAGTTCTGATCAAATGTTTTGCAGTCCACTGACCTAGAAAGACTGAAGTATAAATCTTTTCTATAAGAAACACGTTCAAAAAGAGACTGTATTCTTTCTTGCCTTTTTCTTTCTTTGTGGACCATTGTACTGGACAATGAAGAGTATATTGAGTTAAGCAAAAAGGCATTTAAAAAGCAAACTTAACATTACTTAATGGGATCAGATCCTAAGTGGAAATACGAATTCAATTTTTTTTTAAAAACCCAGTTTATTAGAAAAGATTGCTCACCTCAATTATTTCCCAAAAAAGGAAATTTGAGTATTTTAAGAGTCCTTTTGATTAAATAGGAAGCTTTGCTTCCTTGGATCATTATCAGTTTGTGTGGATTTCATATTATTGGAGTCTTTACTTCAAGCCATTAACATATTTATATAATTACTGAACTGCATTGATCAGGCACTGTTTTCTCTACATGTGTTTTCTCACCAGCTGAACTCCTATAAATGCATCATGTTTGGCCCTTTGTTTAATTAACACAAAAAGGGTTGACTGTCTTGTTTCTACATGGGGGTTTATCAAGAACACAGAGAAGGGAAGAAAGTGTTATCCCCCATCCCAAATTGCCCTTCCTGCAGTGCTTTTAAGGAACACAAAAATAGTTGCAATAATGTAGCTACATTCTTACCAGTGACCCTTCACGTCTGATTTGAGTTTCAATCTGTGTTTGCGCCACCTCCCCATCATTACATACTGCACACACACATTATATATTGCACACACCCTGCAATATAAAGGAGAGCAAGTGAAACCCAGATTTGCAGAACTGCCTGCCTGGGTGCCAACACGGCCAAACAACATGTGCAATCAAACTGTTTTTCTGCATCTGATTTGGATTGTCAGGCTATAATATTTGCTGTATCCCCTGCCTCCTCTCCTCTCCCTGCTATGGTGTGGAAACAAAATATTGACCTGTGCCAAGCACACACTGCAACAGAGACAACAGAACAGCAAACAAATAAAAATAGTGACATTTATATATAATCAAAACAAAGCCCTTCCCATGCCAGTGAGCCAGCAATTAGGGGTGTGCATTCGGTTCGGCCGAACCGAATCAACCGCCGAATCACCTCTGATTCGGCTGTATACGGAATCGCATACAGCCGAATCCAATTGGGGCCCATTATGCGGGAGCCAAGTATGGCTCCCCGTATACTTCCGTATAGATATTCGGAAGTAAACGGAATTTAATGCAAAAGGTGGGAAAGGGGCTTCTGCAGGCTCAGGGGAGCTGCTTGCCTCCTTTCCCACCTTTAGTAGCATTTTCCTGCCTCTCCCATAGCCTCCCTGGGATCAGGGAGGGGGGGAGGAGGAAGAGGAGCCTCAGCAGCCAATCCAAAGCATGCATTTGCAAAATGCATTGCAAATGCATGCTTTGCAGGGCTGTTGTGTAGCTGATCCCCCAGCCATCAGCAACATTGTTGTCTGGCCAATCACAGAGCAGTGCTATTTTTTGAAACTGCTCTCTGTAGGGCCAGAGAACCTTTTTAAGGAGTCTGCCTGGCTGGACTCCTCCATTGCTGCTGTGTTGGTGTGAGAGAGAGATTGTGCTGTGCTGGCCCTTGGCCTCAGCTGCTGCTGATCTCTCTCAGCCTTACCAGACTTGCCTAGAGTAGAGAAGACGTCTAACATAAGACAGTCTTGGGGTTCTTGTTTTTATTTTAGTTGGTAAAAGGACTTTTTAAGACTCAGAGTCCCTTTACTTATCCAGATTTGGGTGGTGGGTAGCTTATTTGGGGTTAGGGGGTTCTGCTGTGGGAGGGGGCCTGGGGTGGGTTTTTTTTGCCAATTTGCCCATATCTTACTTTAGTGAGAGGACTTTTAAAAGTGCAGTGTCCTTTTACTTTTCCTGATTTGGGTGGCTTGGATTTCTTGGGGTTAGGGTGAAGTGTTTTTTTTTTAGGGGGAGGGGTTGGTAAAGTTCCTGTATTGTTAAAAGTTAAGTTTTTTACTGTTTTAAAAGGGTTCTGTGTTTGATTTGTTGCTGCTGTGTTGTGCTGCTGTTGTTCCTTTTCTCTTCTGGTTCTGGTTCTTGGGGGGGGGCTGTTTGGCCTAATTTTCATTGTTTAAAAGGCCACTTTTTAACAGTTGAATTTCTTGGCCTTCTCCTGTTGTCCCTTTTCCTGGTTCTGTTTTTTTGGGGGGGAGGGAAGCTGGCACCTGGGTGAGAGACCCAGAACCAGCAGGCTTGTTGTGCTTGGCCAGCTCTCCCCATGTTGTTTGGGGCAGGGCTGGAGAGCTGGCATCTGTAGATTGTGTGTTCTGTGGCAGGGAAGCTGGCACCTGGGTGAGAGACCCAGAACCAGCAGGCTTGTTGTGCTTGGCCAGCTCTCCCCGTGTTGTTTGGGGTAAGGCTGGAGAGCTGGCATCTGTAGATTGTGTGTTCTGTGGCAAGGAAGCTGGCACCTGGGTGAGAGACCCAGAGCCAGCATGCTTGTTATGCTTGGCCAGCTCTCCCCGCGTTCTTTGGGGCAGGGTGGAGAGCTGGCATCTGGATTTGCTGCAGCCAGTCTGCAGAGCAGAACTTGAGCAGATTGTGTTTTGTGTGGCAGGGTTCATAGAGTAGATAGATGTATATAGTGCATTTGGGTCCTATAGAGATTCTCTGGTGTGAAGTTAAGTTTGGCTTTGGGTGCCCCAGGAATTGGACTCCCTGGCCCAATCTTTTTGGGACTTGGGGGGTTTGTAGGGGAGAGTCCCCTGCAGGTCCTCTGCAAATTTGGGGGCTCTCCCTCAAACCCCCTCCCCTCCAGGCGGCTTCAAATATACCCTATTTTGCCATTGATTTCAATGGCCCATAGGGTATAATGGGGCCGTATATTTGGAAATAGCCGTGCATCTACTGTATATGCGGCTATTCCAACTACGGAATTCAGAAATATACGGGATTCCGTATTCCCCCCCCCCCGTATATTTCCGAATCCGTGTACTACCGATTTTTTTTTTTTTTTTTTGCACATCCCAGCAATGTGCTAGTGGGAATGACTCAAAGCTCCAGCCATGTGTGGAAGCTCTCCCAAAAAGCAAGGGCATCCGGTTGACCACACAGAGCAAAATCCCCATGAGGAAGCAGCCCTGATTGCTAAATATTCCTGCTAGGATCATAATATGTTGTTTGTTTATGTGCTTTTTAATTTTATTTTATATTTTAACTGTACTTTAGTTGTTAGATGTTTTAATGTGTTTTTATAGAACAAAGTTTGGGTCCAGTGGCACCTTTAAGACCAACCAAGTTTTATTCAAGGAACTTTTTTTGCTGCTTCAGAGCAACACGATTACCCATCTGAATGTGTTTTTATGTCTGCCGCTTGGTGGACCCTGATTGGGTTGAAAGGCAGAATAAAAATGTTATCAAATAAATAAATAAATATCTGTACTCTATTGTCTTTTTTCAACCTTCCTTAGCTGAAAATGGTCTGCCATGAAAACGTTGTGAAAGCAATGTCATCCCAGAGTCAGAAATGACTGTTGCTTGCACAGGGAACCTTTCCTTTTCCTAGCTGAAAATAGACCTCTACCCCTAAAATCCCTCAGAGCATAAAGATGTTTCAAAATGGACAGCCTATTTGAGCTGCTAAGTGAGTACAGCTAAGTGGGGAGGAATTTTGACATGTGTTGCTAAAGATGTCATAAACTACCACATTCTCAACAGCAATTACAATGGTAATGCATGCATAATCAGAATAAAGTGTTGTGCTTGCTAAGGCAATACATTATGCTTAGATCTGACTGCTGGATAATGTCATATACTTAATACTAAAGTTCTGTTTTCAGGAGAGAGATTCAGAAAGTTTTTAATGTTTGTCACAGACAAGACTATTTCCATATTGGGAGTGCTCATGCAACATCTGGCAGTGACCTCCTACAAAGACTAATGTTTTTCTTAGCTTATTAGGAAAAGACAGACACATACTAAACCCATGGGGTTGCATGTCCAGGACTGGGATATGTGAACCATCTTGACTCAAGTTTTACTTAATTCTTACTTATGGGAAATAATATACCATTAGGATCACCTCCTCTTTGCAGGGCTGCTCCCCCATGTTGCATAAATGAGGTCAAAATATCAGGAGATAGATTAACCACTCTCATATAAACTTTATATGCTGGACCTTATAAGGGCTCAAGGGCACATCCTTCGTGCATCTGGATTGTTTCCTCATTAGGAAGAAAACTAACCCTGGGATTACTTATCATTTACCACTGAAATAGGTCTGCAATCTGTATGCATGATAGAGTAGAAGGTCTTCTTAGTAAACAGCTCCCTGGCCCTTGAAATTATGGAGGCTAGGAAATCAGTGTCTAAATGCACATGCTGAATTGACATCTGCCTTTCCTTTGTTGTGTGCAAAAATATTGTCCAGAGTGCATGGTGGTTAAAAGACAGATCAGATACAGAACATTTTCTGCCACTGGCAAAGCTGACATTATGAAATATTGTCTTAGGAACATCAGTTTTGTTGTTCAAAGTATTAAGGGGACATTCCACACATTCTGGGAATAGTCTGGTTCTCAAATATTTAAGTAACATTTTAAAAGATGATGAATAGTGAGGACAAGGTAAGTTCAGTCAAAATCCTACAGAATTTTAGAGCAACCAAAGTGGAAATGACAACAGAGATACTTATTCCTCATTTGCTTTCATGGTTTGTGGGGCAAGTGAGAACCAAGTGTCAGGTATTTTGTTTTCAGAAACAATTGCTTCCTGTGGCAATTGTCAGATTAGCAAACCATTGCACAACTCTTTCCAAGTTATAGTTTGGAAAAATGTCATTAGTAGTAGTGACAACATTTTAGGGAGGAAGTAATGATTGAACTTTAGGTAGGTGAAAAGTCTAGTTATATAACCTTTACTTGAGATCAGCATACTATGCCCTAAATGTATATTTGTTTATACAACAGACATCAGGATTGTCTTATTCAATGTGGGCAAATAACCACTTCAAAACTCAGGTTGTGAACTGAGTTGAACCGATCTTCTGAGCATTGCTTACTAGTACCAATACGTCATCTTCTGTTCTGACTTCTGCTAAAGCAAGGAAGATCTGTTCTGATAATTAAATTAATTTAAAGTGATGCTATGCATATTTACTAAATTATACTTATTTCTGAGTAAACATGGTTTGATTAAGGTTTAAGATGTGTTTTACCTGGGTCATCCAACAGCTTTATTCAGTCATAGAGCTCAAGAGTGGATTGATTTTTTTCTTCTTCTTTCTTCCCCTAGTTTCCTGCTGCTATCCACACTAGCAACAATTATGTATACTGTTGTGAAATAGTGAGTGAAAGTCACCTCTTGAGTGGGATACAAAGTAAGTGTTTTGCTCATCTTCATGTATAACCAGATTGCAAAAATGTTCCTGGTCAAATTGCCTTTACTCTTATGACCAATATAGTTCAGTATTCTATTTCCAACAGTGGCCGTCTGGTTACCTGGATAATGCTATCCACCTATTGCTTTCCCCAGCTAACTAATCACATTTATTCAGCAAACTATTTAAAAAATTCAGCTCTGTTTTGCATTGCCATCTATGAACTTGGATTGGTTTCAGGAAGCAGTAAATGAGAAGTGTGGTTGCCCCTCCCTTGAGGATGACAATGACACGTCCCCTTCTACAGAAACCTAATCTGGACACAGGAAGGTTGAATAACTTCCATCAAGTCTCATTCTTTAGCAAGGTGATAGCTGGGCAACTTTGGTATGCCTGAATGAGATGGGTTTATTGGATCCATTTCAAACTGATTTCTTGCCTGGTTATGAGGATGAAATGACCTTAGTCTCCCTGGATGATGACCTGTGCCAGGAAGAAGAAAAGGATGATGAGGAGGAGGAGATTGGATTTATATCCTGCCCTGCATTCAGAGTCTCAGAGCAGTTTACAACTTCCTTCCCTTCCTCTCACCACAACAGACACCCTGTGAAGTAGGTGGGACTGAGATAACTCTTCAATAATTGCTCTTGAGAGAGCAGCTCTGCAGGAACGGTGGTTGGCCCAAGATCACTCAGTGCTGCATGTGCAGGAGTGGGGAATCAAAGCCAGTTCTCCAGATTAGAATCTGCTGCTCCTAACCATACACCAAAGAAGCTCAGGAGATGGATGGGGGAATGTGGCCCTGTTAATCTTCCTAGAACTTTAAATAGCTTTTGATATCATCAATTGTGCTGTTTTTTTGAACTGACTTTTGGGGCTTGGAAGCACCATGGAGGCATTATTTTATATTAGTTTCGGTCCTACTTCGAAGTTACATTCTAAATGTAGTGTTAGGGGACTGCTGCTTGACCTCTGGCCTACAGGTTTCATCTTGTCTCTAATGTTTTTAAACATCTATGTGAAGCCTCTGGGAGTGGTCATCCAGAGATTTGGTCTTAGATACCACCAACATACAAATGATCCCAAGGAGGCCATGGAAACTGTAAACAGGTGCCTGGAGGCAGTTTTGGGATGCATGACAACTATCAAAATGAAACTTAATCCTGAGAAAGATGCTACTGGAGGATGGAAGGTCTGTTTCAGGAATTGGAATATTACCTAATCTGGATAGGGTTGCACTCCCCCTGAAGGAATAGGTCCTGAATCTGGGCATCCAGTTGGATAGACAGGCACCAGCAGTTGTTAAGAGTGCTTTTCACCCTTGCTGAGCCAACTGTGGCCTATCCGGGGCAAGAAAGAACTTGCCATTATGGTGCACACATTGGTAACATCTAGATTAAATTGTTGCAATATATTGTATGTGGGGCCTTCCTATAAAAATGTCCAAGAGCTACAGTTAGTACAGAATCATGTGGCCAGAATGCTGACTGGAGTGAGTTGTAAAGACCACATCACTCTAGTGTTGTTCCACCTTCACTGGTTTCCGGTTTACTTCCAGGTGCTCTGACCATCTTATTTGTATGTTCATATGTATTTATTTAATTGTTTATATGTTTTATTTAATTGTTTGAATATTAAATATCTATATCTAACACTGTTTTAATATTAAAAATCTCTCTATATCTAGTGCTGTCTTTAGTCTTTGAAATCTGTTTTACCATTTATTGTTTGCAGGTTTAATGTTTAACATGTTTTAATGTTCAGCACCTTGGTGACCCCTAGCTGGGCTGAAAGGCAGCATTGCAAAATTTTAAATAAATAAAAATAAACTTCACAAGAGGTAAGCCTGCAGTAGCATTGTCCTAATTACTTTGTTAATAAACACTAAGCAGAGATCAGAGGATACAGCTGAGGCCATCTGATGTCCATTTCCAGACAGCTTGGCTATAAAAGGTTTGTTCCATATATTTCCTTTATTCTTTGGTGGTGGTAGGGAGTGGTCTGTTTCTCTTTGTCCCAAGAGTGCATGGGGTTAGTAGTATAGCTGAGAATTACAAAAACATCATTGCAATAGTTTTGTTTGATAGGATAAAGATTGGTTGAGTCCAGCCATTTTGTCACTCAATCTTGCCATTTCCCCTCCTTCCCCTGTCCCATATGGCTTTTGTCCATGCAAATTTCATGATCCCCAGCATAGTTCTGGGTGGTCAAAAGGGACCTCTTTCCTTTGCCATCAGCAGAGAAACTTGTTGGATCCAACCCACTGTCAAAACTTTAGACAGATTAAAACGATTTTTTGCATTATCTTAAATCTAGGGTTTTATTGTAATTTTGACAGTTTTTAAAGCATAACAAGATTCATGGTCATTCTGAGAGCTGTATATGTCTATAGCTCTCAAACCATTAGCATTTTTTATCTTGCTTTAAGAACACTTTAATGTAATGCCATTATGAAGTATTCAATACAATTATAAGAGATGGTAACACTGTCATGTGATTTTCAGCATGGCCCTTGCTTCAGAGTTTAATGTTCTTCTATACCACTTAGCATGAAGCATCTGGAAATCTGAAATATGCCATTCAAGGGGCAGAGATTGTGGTTCATGTATGATATTTGGAGGGAGCAGTGAGAATCTTGTTTCTATAGGACCCATTCAGCAGCAGGCTGTCATTTTATTTGGGAATTAATCCAAAAATATTAGAAGCAGCATGGAACAAAAAAGGACTAGTTTTAAAAAGCAGACAGAGCAGTCATTCTCTTACTAATGCTTCCTGAATTAGAAACAGTAACAGATTATTCCAACTGGCTTTGCTTTATAGTCTGAGCAATAATAAGACCCCCCTATCATTTTAAGGGGGGCATGCCAAAGGTTCAAATGTTCCTTTAGGCAATAGTAAGCTGATAACAGAGAAGGGCAAAATGTATTCCTGCTTGTTGGACTATTTTATTGTGAATCAGATGCTTTTTTTCCTTTTGTTTAGTAAAGAAAAATACACTGTGGGCAGGGAATTATGTTTTTCTGATGACAGTCATAATTATGCCCCATGACTGTTCAAAAGAGCATCATGATGAGAAACCAGTACATCTGATATCTGTGCTTCAGCTCCTCTGAAATAAATTATCCATGACAGTTTGGAGAATACTATCAATTTAGGGCACAATCTGCTGAGAAGTCCTTGTGCATATGAGTAGTAACTAGGGAGCCCCTATCATCATCGAAGTGACAGCTGCTCTGCCCACACATGCATGCCCCGCCCACACAAAAAACGAACGCCGTATGTTTCCTTATGGGGGAGTGATGCAACAGTCTCTGAGGGGGCGTCTACGGATCCGCCCCCCCCCAAGAAATGCCGGCTGTTTCCTAAGGGGGAAGGGAGGGGTCAGCCACTGGTGTAGCAGGCTTCATATTGTTTGGGGGGAAAGCATGTTTTGCAACATAGACATTATTTAGAGAATTGTGGAGATGCAACGGTTCTAAGTGGCCATAGTTTGGAGAGGAGACATACCCAACGGATAAAATGATGGCTTTAAAACTGAGCATGGCTAACCTTATACGTGTAACATGTCCCTTTAACAGCCGGTTGCGTGTCGATACAACTCTCTGGGGACTCAGTAACGCCATAGAGTTTTGCACGAATCCTAGATCCTTAGTTTGTCAGCCTCCACCCACGCTTTGCTTTTAGACCCCCCTAACTAAATAGTTTACAGGTGGGAAGTGCAGGCACCAGAAATGTTGTTGTACAATATATCTGAGATGTTGCCGGCTGCCCCTGGTTGTCACAGGGCGTGTCCCCTGCGACATTTAAACACACCAATGAGTGTTGATGGTGCTTTCCCATGGAACTCTTTAAAATAGGGGAAACCCCCACCCCCCACCCCCCACTCCATGGCATGCGTTTGTTGCTTTTGGTTTCCCGGCTCTGTTGAACCATCATTTTATGAAGAAATGAATGCTGTGGAGGCTGACGGGGTTCCTGCTTTGGAAAAGGCTGTTCAGGATGATACGAAACCAGTGGAGACTGATGGGGGGAAAGCCGATGCTGGTGAGGAACCTGTTTACGAGGAGTTGATGCATCTTTCATCCAAAAGCGATGGCAAGGAGTCAGAACATGGAAGGAAGGCACAAGAAAATATGGAGATTTTGGAGGAAACGCTCTATCTGGATGTAAGGCCTAAAAATGAGGTGTGTGGAATTGGGGGGCACGCTCATGAGGCAGGATACTTTTTTTTTTTTTGCTTCTTCAAACTTCTAGATAGAGAATGTGGCAGCAGTCAACTCAGGGAGGCCTGACTCCTGTCACTACCCATACTGTGGGGGTCTAGCCCACTTTCAAGATTCAGGCGATGAAAGGGATGATGAGGAAGATTCCCTAGCAGATGCTGAGCATGGTACCATCACTGATTCTGGAGCGGACATGGAGGATACCTCTGGAGATTCTGGAGCAGACATGCTGCCTGAAGCCACGGAAAAGGCGAGGGAACCCCCGGCTTATGAAGCGCAAGCAATGTACCTCCAACGGATGCTGATCCAGCCAAGGAGGGGGAAGAAGAAGACAACCGCCTATGCATTGAGGCTTTATTCTCCAATATAAGTGTAATAAAACTGCACCAACTGTGTGAATGTAACAAAGCAATATTTGAACTAAAAATGTGTTTTCTTCTTTGAACACAGGTGTGGGACAGACCTGTTGATTTTGCACTACTGGCCAGATGTGTTAGCGAGGAGATAAATCCAGGCTGTTGCTACCGCTGCAGACTGGTCGCCCTGTTTCAAAAGGAGGGATACGGTGCCCAAAGTGCGTCTGTAGATGTTCCAAAGTTTACGGTGTTTGAAGTAAATCCCTTTTAACACATCCCCGTGGCACGTCATGACACTTAGCTCTCTTTTGCCACAATGAAAGTATTTTTTATTGGGCTGCATATATACAGAAAAACTGGATCTTCACTCTGACTCGTTCTGATTCTCATCTTTTTCTCCGAGTTTTTTCTGCTTCTCAGCACGCTCCATGGCTTTCCTTTGCTGAAATTTACACAGGTCTGCCCCCTTTTGAAACACTTACACTGTTAAAAGTGATACTCTCTCTCTTTTTCTGACTCTCTCTCTCTCTCTCTCTCACACACACACAGAGTGAGATCTGTTTGGCAAACAAGGCATTTCTAAAAAACCAACCATTAAAATAACATAGAGCTGATTAATTAATATTCTTACCAGGCTCCTGAAACACAGTGGCTGCCTGGGGGTGCGGTTGTGCTGCTTGATCTTCCTCATCCGAAAAAACCTCTGTCAAAAAACCAGATCAAATTACTGTAATTCAGAAAACTTTACATTTACAACTTTACAGCTTGTTTGTGTCATAAAAAAAGAACCTGTAAAATTTTTATTTACCTATGTCATTAATAGTGTATTAATTCAATTCAATCATGCTGCTAATAGCTACTGGTTCTCCTGCGATTCCATACACAAATCATCATTGAGGTAATCTGAAACCGGAATAAGGTACTTGTTAAATGTCTATTTGATGGTAGTTCTACATCCACACAACACCCACCCCACCCCTCCTCATACAAAAATTTCTTACCTTGATAATCATTGAGCTGTGTTGCCATGATGCTGAAAGTTGTATGTTTACAGCTGGTCTTAAAAGTTTTTGTTGCATTAAAGATGGTCCTTCACATGTCCTTAATATAGTTATTTGGGAGTGGGAGGGGGAGTCAGAAAATATGTGGCAACTTGACTCTGAAAATATATTGCGTGAGAACCTAATTTCCTTGCTTCTCTCTCTGTTTATCTTGACCTGTCTAAGCACTTGACCTTTTAGGATAGTTTGAGGGGTCAAATAGTTTTGTCTCACAATTAGTAATATATCAAATCAATCAGATTAGAAGGCTGAGATATATATATTTCTACATTTCTCACCATAAAATCACTGCCCTTTTAGTACAGTTGACCTTTAACGACAGTTTGTGGGGTTAAATACTTCTGTCTCACAATTAGCAATATATAAGATCGATCGACTTAGAAGGTGGGAAATGATACTTTGGAATTCACTTTCCCCAGACACGGTTCTGGGGAACCCATTTGCAAGGTTGTGCATTTTGTTTTGACAGCCAGAGCTAGATTCTCCAGCCTGGAGACTGGCAAGCTCCCTGTGTCGTTGCAAAGAACAGAGGCAGTTTTCATTCCCCCTACATGGAGAAGATGCAGTCTTTATCCCCAACAATGAAGACAGGGATGGGTTTTAAGCTATATAGCTGTGACCAGAGACAGTGATTATTTTTCATTTCAAGGGGTGAGATATCAACATTAATACAAAATTAAAAATTGATGCAATAATGCCATTTATAATATGCAGATAGTCACAATAATTTGCAATGTTTTAAGCAAATATTACTAAGGTAGTGTTGTGAATGCCTAACTGCTTAATAAGTACTATATATTGTGTAAAAAATAAAATTTCTTTATTGGGTGATTCATATTGTGGCAAGCACTCTCAGACCACAGAACTAAAAATTTAAAAAAATGTTAATTGCTTTGAAGTGTGAGGGAAACTAATTACTTTAAAACATATAACAACAGACACAGCCAATACAAACCGGGGCTGCCAACAGCGCTTATAAAAACTTTCCTTCCTCTATTTTCTCCTCATAACAACCCTGCAAGGTTAGGCTGAAAGAGAGAGTGATTAGCCCCAGGTTATGCCCTGAGTCCGTTTGCGAAGAGGGTGGGATATAAAGCCAGAGTAAGTTAATAAATAAAAAACAAAATTACCACCTAGCAGGGTTTCTTAGCAGAGTGGAGGTTTCAAATTTGGGTCTCCCAGATTCCAGTCTAACACTTTAACCGCTATGACATGCTGACTCTAGAAATTCTGCCTGTGGATTTCTCTGAGCTGGATATATTTGGAGATCCTTAATAAGAATTATAAGTCTTTCCTGTTTAGGGCAATGTACAGAAATCTTTTTGAAATTTGGCAAGATTCTTTTGGTTGTATTGTTAGCTTTGGACTTCTGTTTATATCTGTTTGGGTGGGGGACTCAGAAAATATATGACAACTTGACTCTGAAAATATATCGTGTGAGAACCTAATTTCCTCAGTTCTCTCTCTGTTTATCTTGACCAGTCTAAGCACTTGACCTTTTAGGATAGTTTGAGGGGTCAAATAGTTTTGTCTCACAATTAGCAATATATAAAATCGATCAGATTAGAAGGCTGAGATATATATATTTCTACAGTTCTCACCATAAAAATCACTGGCCTTGAGCAGTTGACCTTTTACGACAGTTTGTGGGGTTAAATACTTTTGTCTCACAATTAGCAATATATAAGATTGATTGACTTAGAAGGTGGGAAATGATACCTTGGGAAAGACCAGTTTCCCAGACACGGTTCTGTGAGAACTCATTTGCAAGGCTGTGCATTTTGTTTTGACAGCGAGAGCTAGATCCTCCAGCCTGGAGACTGGTAACCTCCCTGTGCTTGCAGAGAACAGAGGCAGTTTTCATGATCATCTGAGAACAGGTTGCTGAAGCTGCTAGAAAGATAGGTTTTAATGTTAATAAGAAATTGTAGGTGTTTGCAATTAATAATTAATGGGGCAGTGTTATTAGAATGGGTTGCAGAAGTAGTCATGAATGTCTTTGCAACAGTTTTCCCCTGTAAAACACACTGAGAACATAAGAGCATAAGAGAAGCCATGTTGGATCAGGCCTATGGCCCATCCAAATCCAACACTCTGTGTCACACAGTGGCCTATACACACACACACACACATTGTGGCTAATAGCCTCTGCTCCATATTTTTATCCAATCCCCTCTTAAAGCAGGCTATGCTTGTAGCTGCCACCACCTCCTGTGGCGGTGAATTCCACATGTTAATCACCACACATTGCCAATCTTAAAAAGGGATCAAGTAAGTAACAGTGACTTTAAGCGTGCACCAAGTTGTGAAACACAGATCATAATAAGAACATGAGAGAAGCCGTGTTGGATCAGGCCAATACTCTGTATCACACAGTGGCAAAAAACCAAAAAAACAAAACCCATGTTCCATCAGAAGGTTCACAAGTGGTGCTAGAAGGCCTTCCACTTTGCCCCCCCAAGCACAAAGAATACAGATCATCACTGCCCCAGACTGTTCCAATAAAATGCTGTGGCTAATAGCCGCTGATGGACCTCTGCTCCATATTTTTATCCAATCCCCTCTTGAAGCTGGCTATGCTTGTAGCTGCTGCCACCTCCTGCGGTGGTGAGTTCCACATGTTAATCACCCTTTGGGTGAAGAAGTACTTCCTTTTATTTGTTTTAACCTGCCTGATCAGCAATTTCATTGAATGCCCACGAGTTCTTGTATTGTGAGAAAGGGAGAAAAGTACCTCTTTCCCTGCTTTCTCCATTCCCTGCATAATCTTGTAAACTTCTATCATGTCACCCCGCAGTGGACTTTTCTCCGAGCTAAAGAGCCCCAAGCGTTTTAACCTTTCTTCATAGGGAAAGTGTTCCAAACCTTTAATCGTTCTAGTTGCCCTTTTCTACACTTCTTTCCAATGCTATAATACCCTTTTTGAGGTGCGGTGACCAGAACTGTACACAGTATTCCAAATGAGTCCACACGATCGATTTATACAGGCGGGCATTATGATACCGGCTGCTTTGTTTTCAATCCCCTTCCTAATAATTCCCAGCGCTGCATTGGCCTTTTTTTATTGCAATCGCACACTGTCTTGACATTTTTTTCAGTGAGTTATCTACCATGATCCCAAGATCTCTTTCTCTTTCTCTCTTGGTCAGTCTTTACCGCTTCACACCCCTATCAACTTGTATTTGTAGCAAGGATTCTTGGCCCTGATGTGCATTATTTTGCTCTTGGCCACATTGAACCTCATCTGCCACATTGTCGCTCCACTCACCCAGCCTCAACAGACCCCTTTGGAGTGCCTCGCAATCCTCTCTGGTTCTCACCACCCTGAACAATTTAGTGTCATCTGCAAACTTGGCCACTTTGCTGCTTACTCCCGACTCCGGATCCTTAATGAACAAGTTAAAGAGCATGAGTTGTATCGGCACGCAACCTGATGCAACCTGATGTTAAAGGGACGTGTTACACGTATAAGGTTAGCCGTGCTCAGTTTTAAAGCCATCATTTTATCCATTGGGTATGTCTCTTCTCCAAACTATGTCCGCTTAGAACTGTTGCATCTCCACAATTCTCTAAATAACGTCTTTGTTGCAAAACACGCTTTCCCCCCAAACAATATGAAACCTGCTACACCAGTGGCTGACCCTCCTTTCCCCCTTAGGAAACAGTCGGCATTCTTTGGGGGGGTGGATCCCTAGCCGCCCCCTCAGGGACTGTTGCGTCATTCCCCCATTAGGAAACATACGATGCTCATTTTTTTGTGTGGGTGGGATGTGCATGTGTGGGCGGAGCAACTGTCACTTTGATGATGATAGGGGCTCCCTAGCTACTACTCATATGATCTATTGAATGAACAAGAGGGAAGCAAAGAAATGCCATTGGCTTCTATTCCACACTACTCCAGGCTTCCTTCCTATCTTCATCCTTAGCTGGCTTCGCTCCATGTATCCCTCTGTCCTTCCTTCCTTGCTGTTCACCTCCCACCACCCACTTAGGCATCCCTATGCTCTCCTGCCTAACTCTCCCCAAGGTGGCAAATGGGGTGGGGGAAGCAGATGGACAGAGTGAGACAAGCTAGAACCAGCTGCAAGTTCCTGAAACACGACTGGAACTCTGGTTTGGGGAGACAGGTGTGGTTGCAGTGTTGGCACATGCACAGGTGATGTTATTAACATAGAGGAGGTTATGCCCATACTTAAAAAAACCCCCTCAGGGTTGGATTTAGCAGGAATTTCGATTGACAGAGGGATGTGTATGCAATTTTCACCAGTTTCCCTCTGCAGCAGATTTTGACTCCCCTCTTATTCTGTTCTTGGAGGGATCCTGTCTCCTAGGGCCAGTATTTTGGGGGGTATTTGGTGCTGCAGCAGGAGGAGAAGTCATGGAACTCCTGCTCCACTGATGGAAATGCTTTCTATTAGTGTAGATTTTGTGTGGGATGCAGCCCTAAGATTTTTCTGCAGACATGATAGTTTCCTCAAATTTGAAGGATCATGGATATTGCAGTTCTTAATTAATTTATTTACTTCATTTATACTCCACTTTTCTCCTGAGTAAGGACCCAAAATGGCTTATGACATTATCCCTTTTGTATTTTACCCTCACAATAACCCTATGGGGTAGGTTAGGCCCAGAGTGAGTGAAGTGACTGGCCCAAGGTCACCCAGCAAGCTTGCATGGTACCTGGGTCTTCCATAGTACCCAGATCCCCCAGATCCTTGTTTGACATTCTTAACTACTACACTGTACTGGTTCTCTTGCACAGCCCCATCTCATTTCTTCAGAAGAGGATTTCTGGATGAACTGTGCCTAAAGGATAAATTTAATAGTAGACGTTGGTTCCTGTGTATGACATGCTGGTCTATCTCATAGAGGAAGAAACATATAGGAGAATCCTGAGGAAATAAATGGTACAGTTGATTGGTCTGGTAGTTTTTAACATTTTGTAACCATATCCATTCATCATCAGGAAAACGCTGATGTGGAGACAGCTGCGTATCCTCTACCCTGAGAACAAGGATCAAAGAATTTGAACTAGTTCCTGCCCATAACCATGGTGTTACTTGGGCCTTGTTCAGAGAAAAGGCTCCATTCTCTGCACTTAAAGCTGCAACTGGAAATGACCAATTGGAAACCAATTACTTTACAGGTGAGCAGTTTTCAAAGGACTTGTGAGATGGTTGTTGGTTGACATCAGGTCATATGATTGTCAGTGATGTGTGAAAGTCAAATTCCAGGCCAGTACATTAGTACAGACAAATCTGCCTCTATTTGTTTTGTGTGCTTTGTTCCTTGCACTACACAGCTTAGATGAGTCATGAAAGAATGATTATATAAGTCTGATGAAACAGGTAGGAGTCAGACAAATCTGACAAAGTTCCCTTAGAGGGCACCTGCTAAGGATTGTTATAGCATCCTGGAAGCCTGTGTGTCAGAGGTCACCTTTGCTTTTGGCAAGCAAAAACTGTTGAGAGGTTTTTCACAGCATGAGGAACTGATAATGACTCATCTCTGAGGATGCGTTCTTAAGAACATCAACCACTAGTATTAGGTATTTCTGTAGAGGGCTTATTCAGGGCTTGATATACCATAATTCTGTAGAATTCACACACAGATTACCAAGTGAAGTAAATCACATTCTTAAGTGAAGTTGTGTGGGGGTACCCAAAGTTTTTCTTGGTGTGCTGCATATACTTTAAAACCTTGTATTATTTGCAATGGGTGATTGCAGTAGCCTGGAAAATGCAAGGGTAAAGTGGACCCTATTCTTTTAAGTTACAGTCACAAGGAGGGGGGAAGTGCATGATCCTCATGAAAGAAGAGCCTCTATTGCTTTTCTTTCCTCAAGATAACTTCTGTAAACAGTGCAGGAGTTGGTGAGTGTTAAGGACATGAAGTGCAACTCAAGTAACAATGTTTGATTTATGTCCACTAAAGCCAGGAAATTACAAACTAAGCTATTTCATTCCTTCCTGTAAATCAGAGACATTACATTGGATTTTTGATGCTTAGCTACTGTTTCGTTGAGGAAGGTCAGTAATAAATATTACATAGGATATAATATTCTGCCTATTTTAAAACACACACTTCCTAATTGCATGAAATAAGAGTTGTATTGTGTCAGATCAAAGGCAAGACCTGCATATGATAAAGATGTGGAAGCAAGCCAGATATTTTGAAGAGCTTTAAGGTGGGAACACCTGCTGAGTGGTTACAATGTAGTGACACTGAAGGGGTGTGCATTCAGATACACCTGAACTGAAAATATACTGGGGAAATATCACTATATTTTGGGTATAGTTGATATCCCGAATATATCTGGGAATGTTTCAAGATATTCAGGGTTTTTCCAGGAAGATAGGTAAGATAGTGTCTTGAAAGGGGTTTCCAGGGCTGGTGCATGGGTTCTGCCGCCCGAGGCAAACCCCTGATGTGTGGCCACCCCTCTCCCACAGGGGAAAATTTTTGCGCACGTGGCATGATGACGTCACCCAGAGGTGACGTCATCACGTCAGTGACTGAAGTGCCGTTGTTTCTGGGCGCTGAGGAGCGGAAGAGTTTCTCTGACTCTTCAGCACCCAGAAACAACGAGTGGTGCTTTCAGACTTTGATGTTCTCAGAGGAGAATGCCGAAGCCTGAAAGCACTGTTGTTTCTGGGTGCTGAGGGGTGGAGAAATTCCTCTGACCCTTCAGCATCCAGTCAGAGGCTCAGGGAATGCGTGAGCAGGGAGGGGATGCTCTCTCTGCACCCCTGTTGGGAGCTGGTGCCCTAGGCAATTGCCAAGGTTGCCTACTCCCACGCACCAGCCCTGGGGGTTCTATAGGCTTACCAGACTGCTTCTGTTAATTTCCAGTGTGTTTGTCAGTTTCAAGGGCTTCCCCCCACCCCCTTCTTTGCAAGATTTGCTTTTTGTCCTTTTCGGGGTTTTGACAGTGTTGCTGCTCAGTGGCTGTATTTGTTCTGCTGTGGTTTGAGTTAGTCCTGTTAATCCTGCACTGCCATACTGGGTTCTGCTGGGCATTCTGTACATTGCCATTTGTTTTCCTGGGCTTGCAAAAGTGCCCCAACACCTTCAGTTTCTACTGCAGAGGTTCACTGATAATGATAATTCCTGTAGTTATTTATAATGTTGTTCTACTTATTTCACTCAGGGACTGAGCTAATCTGGTTATTGTAAAAGATGATATTGCTATAGAAAAGCAGGACCAATCATTATATGTCACTTCATGTATAAAAAGTTTTAGTTGTAGGCTTTTTAGTGTAGAGATCATTGGATCTAAAGTAAAACATACAATTTTAAAATTGAGAATATGTGCATGTATTCTTTGATTGTAATTGTAAGCCCCGAATGCTTTATGTATCTCATAGTGGGGTCTTTGGTCTGAATCCCAATCATATGTCTGAAACAGATCAGTGCTGCCTCTGGTTAAACCTGGGTCAGCATGAGGAAATAAAGAGTCAGGTTGTTGTGATTTTCTCTTAGACACAGGTGCAAAAAGAGTAGTGGTACAGTAATCCCCCCCCCTTGGAGGCTATTTACAAGAATGCTTGCTCACCATGTGAAAATAATAGGTTACATCACTGCAAGAAGATTTTGACAAGTCACCAAACAATGTGAAAATGGTCCTTTGTTGTTAAAGAGTTTAAAATAGTTTCTATGGAAATTTGGTTTAAGGATATGCACAATTACTCTCTCATTTTACACATGCCCCATGGATCTGGCTACAGCTGGAAAGTATCACAGTGTAGATGTATTCTCAGGAAGCTATTCATCAAAATAAAGGGCAGTATAAATCACAATGCATTTTTCACACTAATTTTACCCCCCACCCCCCCAAAAAAGGTTTGCATAATTTTTCCCCTCATCTCTGCAGTTCACATATCCTTCTATCCTCACAGATTGAGGCCAAGATAAATAAACAAAAGCACATCTGGGGATAACCTTGTAAAATAAATTTTATTTATAGCTATTAAAAGTTATTCATTCCCGTATTCTAAGTGGGAGGCAAAGCCTGGCAAATAAAAGCAATTTCCAGACTTTTTAAAAATTATTTCTGACCTCACCGTTGTCCACTCTTAATAATTCTTGTATTAATAGCCTACTAGACTTACACTAGGTAATAATTAGAAGATAATCCAATCCCTAGTGACAACAAATATCTTTTTATCCCTTAAATATGATGTTATCTAGAAACAATATGGCTGGGATTCATGATCTCTTCACTTTTTTCCAAATGCTTGTATAGCAGCGCCCGCCTCACGGCCTCACTGGATCTCTATATTTCAGTCTCTTCGGGGTATTTTACTTGTTTATTTGATGGGACCACAGCAGCTTTGTTTGTTCTTCCCACAAAATATAGGCTCTTGAGAACTTTAACATAAACCACAGATTTATTGTAACACAAAGATCTTAACTTGGGGATATGGGAGATATTTACACAGGTTAATACGTTGTTCAGTTGTTTCAGGCTTTACATTCACTTTATCTTTCTTTTGAGTTTCTCAGTCACACAGTTCACAGTTTCCCTTTAACTCACTCTCCACCTCTAGCCAAGGTCTGGCCTCTTGGGATTGATGTGTCTAGTCTCACCCCTCGACTGGAGTCTCTCTCTCAGCCCTTCTTGGTGTCTCAGACCCACATCCACACCCTCATCCACCTCTCTAGATCTTCAGAGTAGTCTATAGGTGTCTGTGACCGTTCAGGTCTTGACTGACTCACACACACACAGCCCTCTTGGCTGGTTTTGTCGAGCTTGCAGTCTCCGCCTCAAGACTTCCCCGTCTCCGCCTCAAGCTCCTTCACAGGATCAGCTGTCCTCTCAGCCTCTCTGGCAGGCTCGAACTGACCCTCTCAGTCTCTGTCAGGCTTCACCACTGACAGACTTCTCTGACAGGCCTCTACTCTGTCAGACATCAACTGACTGACTGCCTCAGCAGTTTCTCTTTCTCCACTACTTTCCCTCCCTGAGAGCTCTGAGCACTTTGCCCTTACCCTCAGGTCACCTGACGCAGCCCTGTGCGTCTTCAGTTTATGGTTAACCCATTGCTTTCCATCACATGTCCCTCCCCCTTCTGAGACATTGCACAAGGCGAAAGGTCTCAGCCTTTTGCTGAGCAATGGGACATGGGCACACCTGCTTGGGTTACACTACGTTATAACTTTACAATTTTGTTATAACCCCAACTTCAAAACTATATACATTCTTCATCAGTTATACAGACTAATATTCTTTAACACTACTATACAAACAGACTTTTAAAATTTACATTCTTCTTGACAGTGCATCTGCAATCACATTTTGCTTCCCAGGGATATGCCGTATGTCAAAGTTGTAATCTTGGAGCTGTAAACTCCATCTTATCAGTTTGCTGTTCGTATCTTTAACCTGGTTCAACCATTTCAGGGGAGAATGATCTGTACACAGTGTAAACTTCCTTCCCCATAGGTATGGTTTCAATTTACCTATTGCCCACACAATCGCTAAACACTCTTTTTCAATTACTGAGAGGTGTTGCTCTCGGTCCAATAACTTTCTACTCAAATACAGAACTGGATGATACAGTCCTTCCTCTCCTTGCTGACTTAATGTTGCTCCTACCCCAACATTAGATGCGTCAGTAAAGAGGGTAAACTCCTTTGAAAACTCTGGAGTTCTCAACACTGGTTCAGTGGTCAGAACCACTTTCAGATGTTCATAAGCTTTTTGACACTCTGCATTCCAGTTTACTGGATCAGGGTTTTTCTTCTTCGTGCACTCACATAGCGGTGCTGCTATCGTGCTAAACTCAGGTATAAACCTTCTGTAGTATCCTACTACGCCCCAAAATGCTTGTATTTGTTTCTTGGTTTGGGGTCTAGGCCACTCATGTATGGCTTGCACCTTTCCCCAATCTGCTTTGATCTAACCTCCTCCTAGCACATGCCCTAAATACTTAACCTCGGCCATGGCTAGTTGACACTTAGATGCTTTGATGGTGAGACCCGCATCTTTCACTCGTTGTAACACAATGGCCACATGCTGCAAATGTTCCTTCCATGTAGCACTGTAAATAGCAATATCGTCAATATATGCAAGAGCAAATTCTTTCAGTCCCACTAACATCTTATCAATTACTCTTTGGAACGTGGAGGGAGCGTTCCTTAACCCAAATGGTAATACAGTAAACTCAAAGAGTCCCTCTTTGGTTACAAAAGCTGTTTTCTGCTGATCTTTAGGATCCATAGCTACCTGCCAATAACCTTTTGTCAAATCTAAGGTGGTGATAAAATTGGCAGCTCCAATTGTCTCGACCAACTCGTCTATGCGAGGCATTGGATACACATCCGGTACTGTGATCTTATTCAATCTTCTGTAGTCCACACAAAACCTCATGGTTTTGTCCGGTTTGGGTACTAGGACTACAGGTGAGGCCCACGGACTTTCTGATGGTACAATCAAACCCAATTTCAACATTTCTTCTACCTTCTGCTGTACATATTTGGCATTCGGGCCAGTCACTCTATACGGTTGGAGTGCCACAGGCCTCGAATCCTCTGTGTCAATCTTGTGACACGCTAGGTTTGTCTTACCTGGTACATCTGAAAAAATTGTTTTGTACCTTCCCGAGATTGTTTGTAATTGGCCTCTTTGTTCTCCATTAAGAGAAGGGGCAAACTGAACCTCATTAATGGTCTCTTCCTGGGATATTTTCCCCCAACCCGACAATTCAGTTCCCGCACACACTCCCTTCTTTGCAATTAAAACCAAATTACCCCTGTCAAAATAAGGTTTTAACATGTTTACATGGAGCATTTTACATTGTTCACCATCTTCACTTAAGTTCACTACATAGTTCACGTTGGAGACCTTATGGGCGATGGTATAAGGTCCCTCCCAGGCCACATCTAACTTGTTCTTCTTCCTGGGCTTCAAAACCAGTACTCTGTCTCCTGGCTTGAACTCTCTGTCTCTGGACTTGGAGTCGTACCACTGCTTCTGCCGTCATTGCGATCTCTCATGTTGTCTGCAGCAGCCGTCCTCACCTCCTGCAGATGCTGTTGTAGTTCGTGTAGGTAAGAGATGACATCTGTCTCCTGGATGTCCTCGTTCCCGGACCACGCCTCTTTCAGAACATCAAGGGGTCCTCTGGCTTGCCTTCCATACAACAGTTCAAATGGGCTGAACCCGGAACTTTCTTGGGGTACCTCCCTGTACCCGAAGAGCAGGTGTTGCAACCTCTGGTCCCCTCTGGGATGCTTGTATGCGTAAGTCTTTAGCATATGGTTCAGGGTGCCATTAAACCTTTCATTCAGTCCATTTGCTTGTGGGTGGTATGCCGTTGTGGTCACATGCCGGATTCCACAAGCTCTTAATAATTCTTGCATCACATTTGACATAAATGTGGTGCCTAAATCAGTCACCATCTCTTTTGGAAAACCCAATCTCGCAAACACATTTAATAGGGCTTCCGCCACTGTCTTTGCCTCAATGTCCTTAAGTGGAACCGCTTCTGGAAACTTGGTGGCATAATCTACGATGGTAAGGATGTACTTGTTTCCCCTTCTGGTCACTCTGGAGATAGGACCAACAATATCTACTCCTATCTTCCCAAAGGGTTCTGTGACTATAGGGACTGGCTGTAATAGACCCTTAGTTTTGTCTAGAGTCTTTCCCACCATTTGGCAGGCTTGACACGATTTACAAAAAGCCCTTATGTCCTTGCCCATATTTGGCCAAAAGAACCGTTCTTGCACTCGGTCCCTTGTCTTATTGATGCCAAGGTGAGAGGCCATGGGTGATGCATGAGCCAAATCCAACACTTGCATCCTATACTTTCTTGGCAGGACTAATTGTTTCTTTCTTTCCCATACTATGTTATGTTTTCTTTTTAAGGCCACCCGGTATAGTTTCTGGTCTATCACTTTAAATTGGCATGGGTGTTCAATTGTGATCTCAGTATCACTCACCCCAGTTCTCTGCCATAGTTCCTTCAGGCTGTCATCCTCTTGCTGTTCTCTCAGGAATTCTGCAGCAGGGATGGTCTGCAACATTGTTTCCTCTTCTTCTGCTGGTTGCTGTACAGCCACCTCAGGTATCTCTGGCCTGCTTCTTGTAACAATGTTCACAGGATTAGCTTGCTGTCTCTTTAATTCAGCAGCTAAATCATTGCCCAATAAAAGCGATGTTCCTATGTCACTCAGGACTCCCACAATCCAATCACCTTGGAACTCTCTATACTTGATAGGAACTTCTGCTAGGGCCACTTCAAATGTAGGTCCTTTAATGCCTTTTATGGTGTAAGATTTCCCAGGCAAATACTGATGACTTTTTACTAATCCTGGCTGTATCAGGGAAACCTGCGCCCCTGTGTCCCTATAAGCCTTGACTTCCTTGTCATTTACTGTCACAGTCTCAGTATACTCCTCATCCAAGCTTTCCTGTACCTTCCACACTTTCAGAACACTAGTGGGTCTTTCTGGTGGTGTGTTCTCTGGAAGTCAGGGGTTTGTTTCTACTTCTTTCTGTTGACCCTGCACCCTTTTAACTGTCTTAGCTGGTGGGGTCTTTTTTCCTTTTTCTGGGCAAGTTCTGGCATAGTGCCCTATTTCCCCACATTGGAAACAAGCAGCCTGAGTCTTTCTGTATGGAGGTGGACTGTACCGCTTTGCAGGGTTGTTGTTACCCGCCCCAGACTTCTCTGGAGAGTTCCAGACTCGGGGTTTTTTTGTTGGAGCAGTCCACATTGATCTCCCTAGATCTGATTCAATCTCATCTAGAATCACAGCTGCTTCTTCTACTGTTTTCAATTTCTTGTCTCTCAGAACCCACCTATACTGAGAGGGGACTTGGTTATAAAACTGTTCCAAGCCCACTAAGTTTTTCAGGTCTTCAAATGTGGAAACTTTACTCCCTTCTACCCATCTGTTAAGGGCTCTGTCTAACCGACAACCTAGTTGAGAGTATGTTTCTCCAGGCTTTCTTCTGATTTCTCTAAAATTTTTTCTGCTTTGCTCTGCTGTTAAGCCGAAATGGACTCTGACCCTTTCCTTATACAATTGATAATTAGAAGTTTCCTCATCCCTCAGTTCAGAGTATATTTCACTCAACTCTCCACAGATCTGAGGTCTCAAATAAGTCATTCTGTCCTCATCAGCAACTCTTAAATCTTTCAAAATTAAACAAAAAAGCTTCTACATCATCCCCTTTTTGGTACTTGGGGAATTTCTTTTGTTCTACTGTGAGGCGCCTTTCATTTCTAGTATCACGTTGAAACTCTGGCCTTCCCTGAATCTCCTGGAGTTTCAAACTGTACATTTTTTCCTCATGTTCTCTCTCTCTTTGTTCTCTCTCTCTTTCTGATTCCAACCTAGCCATTTCCATTCCTTTTTCTCTTTCTGCTTCCCTTTCTCGGTGTTCTCTCTCTCTATTTTCTCTTTCTACTTGAATTTTGGCCATCTGAATTTCTTTTTCTGCTTCTATTCTGGCCAATTCCAACTGTATTTCCATAGCCTCTATGCTCTGACTAGGATTCTCCTCAGGAATCTCTTCTTGTGTCTGCCCATCCCCCGTGGCTGTGGTAGTTCTCTTAGGAGGAGCCATTTCTGACAGGAATTTTCCACAAAACTGTCTTAATTCCTTTACTGCAGTGTCCCTCTACTTTCTGTGTGTCTTAGTGACACTTATTTTGGGGTTTTCTTCGAAATCCTGACGCTGGCAACCAATTATAGCAGCGCCCGCCTCACGGCCTCACTGGATCTCTATATTTCAGTCTCTTCGGGGTATTTTACTTGTTTATTTGATGGGACCACAGCAGCTTTGTTTGTTCTTCCCACAAAATATAGGCTCTTGAGAACTTTAACATAAACCACAGATTTATTGTAACACAAAGATCTTAACTTGGGGATATGGGAGATATTTACACAGGTTAATACGTTGTTCAGTTGTTTCAGGCTTTACATTCACTTTATCTTTCTTTTGAGTTTCTCAGTCACACAGTTCACAGTTTCCCTTTAACTCACTCTCCACCTCTAGCCAAGGTCTGGCCTCTTGGGATTGATGTGTCTAGTCTCACCCCTCGACTGGAGTCTCTCTCTCAGCCCTTCTTGGTGTCTCAGACCCACATCCAACACCCTCATCCACCTCTCTAGATCTTCAGAGTAGTCTATAGGTGTCTGTGACCGTTCAGGTCATGACTGACTCACACACACACAGCCCTCTTGGCTGGTTTTGTCGAGCTTGCAGTCTCCGCCTCAAGACTTCCCCGTCTCCGCCTCAAGCTCCTTCACAGGATCAGCTGTCCTCTCAGCCTCTCTGGCAGGCTCGAACTGACCCTCTCAGTCTCTGTCAGGCTTCACCACTGACAGACTTCTCTGACAGGCCTCTACTCTGTCAGACATCAACTGACTGACTGCCTCAGCAGTTTCTCTTTCTCCACTACTTTCCCTCCCTGAGAGCTCTGAGCACTTTGCCCTCACCCTCAGGTCACCTGACGCAGCCCTGTGCGTCTTCAGTTTATGGTTAACCCATTGCTTTCCATCACAGCTTGTTTCATTTTCAGTGGTCAAAATAAAGGGAACACATGGGACTGGATTCAGGTGGGTAGCCATGTTGGTCAGAAGCAACAGAACAAAGTTTGATTACATTGAGTTTCATGTGCATGGCACTTCTTCAGATAGATTGAACACCTGGGTCCCATGTCCCACTCATCCCTTCCTTATGCTAAAACAACTCCCAAGCAGATTTAATAGCCACTGGCAAATTCCAGTGGCCACTTCAGCTACGTGCTTCCATGGTGGGTTTCTGAATGTCTTCCTGGGTGTGCCTGAGTGCTCCATGGAAGCACATGAGCAGTATGATTGTTCCACTCCATTTCCAGCTCGCCCTTCCACCCAACCCCACTCCAACATGCAGGCCCAGCGCTAGAGGTTCTAGCGCCCCAGGCCAAACCCTATTCTCCGCCCCCCAAGTTGTCTTTTCATGCATGCAAAGTGCACATGGCCTGATGACATCACTGGAACCACTTGCCCTTGGTTCCCACCTCAGAGTGGCCAGGAGGTCTCAGAAGCTGGCGGAGGGCTGGGTTTGCTTCACCCTGTTGCCCCTCTGGCTGGCTTGTCTTTGCTGGGCCTTGTTTCCTTCTCTCTAGTGCTGAGGCAGGCCTTTCAGCTCCAGCTCCACTCTTCATTCCTAATCGACCCCCTCCTGGCCACCCTTCTTTCCTTTTATTCCCCTTCCCATTCTCCCACTGGCTGTCTTCCCAAGCCCCTCCCCCCTATTTAGCCCAGGGTACCCATCTGCCTCTGGTTTCGGGACTAGCTGGGTCTGCTGTTGTTGGGCACCACCTCTGTGGGCCTGCTGCAGCTCTGGGCACCCCCACCCTCTGCCCCACAGACCCTGTCATGCTCCTCTGCTGGCCCCACATCGTTTCCTGCCTGCAGAGCCCTGAAGGGGGCCAGGTGGCACTCTGCTTGTGGCTGCGCCAGGCCCGTCTTCCCGGTGGATGGCTCCCAGTGTCAGCCTCAGTGTGGGGGCTTTACTTTCTCTTGCTCCTCTGGACTACTGCCTCTGTAGCAGAAGCAATGGCTGCTGATTCCCCTGTCTCTGGGGTAGGTGTAGGTGATGGGGGGTTGCTGCCTTCTGGGTCGGGGGGGGGGCTGTTGGTGGCACCGGAGGCAGTCCCAGCCTGGAGCGGACAGGACAATAATATCAGCCATTTTATTTTTCAATCCCTTTCCTAATGGTATTATCATTATATCTGCAGTTAATTAACAATTTTATGGTGTTTTCAAAATATTCGCCATTCATTTATAAGTTTGCATTTCAAAATCCTTTGGGTAACTTGCAATACTAAAAATCTAACCATGGGTAGCCAAACTTAAACATATGAGTCACATAAAATAAATGTCAGATGTTTGAGAGCTGCAAGACATTAACAAATATTACATACACTTCTTTATTAAAACTCTTAATACTTTCTTTGCACAGAAAGATAAAACATGTGTATGCACTTTACAACTTGACCATGCTAGAAGGAGATTTTTTAAAAAACAAAAACTGGGAATAATGGTCCCCATAAGATCAGCATAGGGAAAGATTAGGAAATTATTTTTGTCACCAGTGGGAGAAGGAAACACCAGTGGTCAAATTCTAGCAGGAGCTCCTTTGCATATTAGACCACATCTCCCTGATGTAGCCAATCATCTGAGAGCTTACAAAAAAGAGCCTTGTTAGCTCTTGGAGGATTGGCTACATCAGGGGTGTGTGGCCTAATATGCAAAGGAGCTTCTGCTAGAATTCCTCCCCTGGGAAACACACATGTACCATTTGCATCATTATGAATCTCTCTTTGCCTTGACACCAAGGTTAGTAAATACAGCTCTTAAAAGAGCTATGAAAATAAGGGGGAACCTTGTGCAGCCCTCTTTCAGTTCTGTCCCTTCTTCCAGTGGCTCCCTTGGCCTTTGTGTTCTATTTCCCTGCTCTAGACTCCAAACAACCTCTGTGGGGGAGAAGAGCTTGCAAGCCTGCCTATTTCCCCTCCTTTCCTGCTTCACACATGGTGGAAATAGTATCCTACCCAGGGCTTTTTTTGTAGCAGAAACTTATTTGCATATTAGGCCACACACTCTTGATGTATACAATCCTCCAAGAGCTTAAAGGGCTCTTAGTACAGGGCCTACTGTGAGCTCCAGGAGGATTGGCTACATCAGGGGTGTGTGGCCTAATACGCAAAGGAGTTCCTGCTACAAAAAAAAAAGCCCTGAGCCTATCTATGGGTCAGCGCTCAGAGGCTGACTGAGGTTCCGATGCTGAGCACACTTACTTGAGAGTAAGCCTGAATTAAATTCCTCCTCAACCTCTGGGAGCCATACAATATGTGTGAAAGAGCTGCAAGTGGCTCCCAAGCCACAGTTTGGCAAACCCTGATATAGCTATTTCATTTCATTTTGTGTGTATGTGTGTGTTCACATGTACAGATTGACTTTGTAAAATAGATTGTTTGCATAATCTGAAAACTGGGGCAGTTAACTTCTTAACATTTAAGGTATTTTAAAATAAGTCCTAAAAGAATTTGGTTATGAATAATTTGTAAAAATCAACTTGCTTACGGAATATGTTTTGACAGAAGGCATTTTGTTTTCAATGCCATTTTTCATGAATGACTATAATCTTGTTCTGCATCTAAGACTCTTTTGCATTTCAAAGTTGTTTCAAGACATTCTTGTTGTGATTCTTCATGTCTTCCATCTATTTGTCTGACATTTTCTTCTCTATTTAAATTCAACTTTGTCTCCTTTCACAATCCCATACACTTTAAATACTTTGTCAAAGTGTAAAACTATAGGGGCCATTATAAAACAAACCTTTATTCTAATATATATCTAGTTTGTCTTCTTTAAACATAAGTGGTTGTATCCAATAGGTATGCAAGCAGAAGAAGCTCACAGAAAAAAATGTTCCCTGCTGTCCCTTGCATATGCATTGAAAACACTTCTGAGAGTTGGGGAACTTTTGTGAATGAAGTGCAGTGGGAAGCTTCAATGAAGAAAGAGAAAATAAATCAGTCCCTCTGTCTTGTGAGAGAAAAGTCAAAGTTCTGTGAGAGTGAAAGCGGGCAATTTCACCCAGATGTTTCCCAGCTCATGCAGAGTGTAGGAGGCTGCTGCAGAATGGGGAAGGAAATGTGTTTCATCTATGATGGCCACTCTTTCACGAGCTTCTTCCACCTGTAAATCCCAAGGTATTTGTTTTCAGACCTCTAGTGGCAGTGTCCCCTTTTGAATCAAATACATAATTTTATTTCAAAATGTTGCAATACTGTTATATCACACATTTTAAAGCAAACTAAAAGATGTGTCCCATTAGGAAAAGTTAAACATGAATCTTCACAACAAAAAATGTAAGGGATTTTCCCCTAGGTTCTTTTTTGTTTTTTTAAAAAACAAAATAATAGTAAAAGGGATACAAAAGAAAGAAAGGGATTGTATAACATGAAGTCATATATGTCAACAATTATTATACATTGCAGAGTACATCAAACAAAAATAAACATTATTTATCCCCAACATACCCTTCATCACAATTTTTGGGACATTCTCTGTGGAGAACAAGTATCCTTACTTCAGAAATTTTACATTTCACATTTTATTTATATATCTAATTCTCAAAAGTCCCCTCTGCCTGTGGATACTTATTTCCACAGAGGGCAACACTCTCCCCAAAGAGGTTTTTCTACAGACTCAGGGGACCCTGTGGGTCTACAGAAAAATCCAAAAAGTTTTTTAAACACCCAGGAAGAGTTGAATTCCCACAATATCTTTTGATACCGTTTGAAATGGCCCCCACAGAAATCTACTCCAGGTCCCATGTCACACAGCAGGGCACTAGGAAGGGCCTTCTACTGGCTGCCACCACTCTGGTAAGGGTCTGTATGGGAGGGCCCAGCGCACCCACCCATCCTCTGTATCTTCCCTATTAGCAAGTACCTTTTAACTATGACTGAAGAGACATGAGGACCCAGTCAGTTCAACAAAAAGAAGTTTATTATAAGTGCTCTAGAACAACAAGTGGGTAGTAAAACATTTAGTGCACAGTGGATATAGAAAATAATTCCACACTAGACCTTTAATCCTGGTCCAGCCCTGTCCCCAGACTGATTTTCTACACTAGAATAATAGAATCATACACGCATAGAGTTGGTTTCTATGATTCCATGATTCAAGTGTAGAATTTCAGTTTGGGGACAGGGCTAGACCAGGATTAAAAGTCTAGCGTTGAATTGGACATAGTTAAGGTTGGTATAAAGAAATAAAAGCCCGGGAGCATCTAATTAGATATTCCCTTCTTCTAATACCAATAAAGGCTCTCCTCCTTGGGTGGGGGAACCCTTTGGCTGCCTTCTCTCCAGACTGCAGCCTTTCCAAAAAGAACAGCCCTGTCTGTAGCTTGGCCTTTTTATGCTTTCCTTCCAGGTCCCACACCTCTGGGCCAGTTTTCCCTCCAAAACAGCTTTCACCCAATCAGAGGGACAGAAGAGATCCTGGGAGATGTAGGCCCACTAGCAACTCCAAGGTAGGCTTCTCCAGGCCTGTAGGCCACACTAGGCCTAGGATCACGACACTCCTCCACATTGAGATAGAAAAATGAACCGGAGAAAAAGGGGATGCCACCGCGGTTTAAACACTAGTGCAAAATCAGTAAGAGAGAGAATTGGGGGGGGGGGGGGAGGAACATGGGAGGAAGCAAAAGCATAACTGGAGCTGGGACTAGGGAGGATTCCTCACTGCCACTCATCCATTTCCATGCTGTTTTTCCTGCAGTATGAATGGCTAAACAACAGGGGGAAATGTTAAAAGGACATCTGAGTCTTCAACTGCTTTGGTGTTGTGGGTGAATGTGGACTCATCTCAGGATGAAGAAGACTGAAGCCCTGCAACTACACAATTCTCCATGGCCAGGCAAGCGACTGAACAAGCAAAGATGCCTCAGGCTGATCCATTGATAAACCAATGGCCATTTAAACAACTGCTCTGGAAAAAACCCCACATACTGAACACAGAGGCCATTTTCCCACTTAGCGTTTGCTCCCCTTATTCCCCGGCGCAATTATCTCCGGATCATTTTTTTCGTTTTCCCACTAGTGACTCTTTGCGGAGTCGCCTTCCCTGAAGCCCCGGCTCAAATCGTTTTCCCACTGGCATCGGCTTGAGTTCGATGCCCTGTCAATCATTTTTTTTTTTAAGCGCAAGTCTGGTTGCGTAATGACGTACTAACGTACTAATGTACTAACGTAACATCGAGCTGTTCCCTCCCCTTCATTTCGTGGACAAACCGCATCACGTGTGCTGCTGTTGCTCATGGATTGGCTGCAGCTGTAGCGTCCTCCACAGTCCTTTATGTATTAACAGAAGCATTCCTAGCACTATATCCCCCCCCCCAAATTCTGAATTTGCGAAATATCGCAATAACGAAGAGAGAGAAATCGAGGGGTTTGTGTGTGTGTGTGTGTGGCAGCTTCTTCCCTTCGCTCCCTCCCGGGTGGCGAAGCTGGGATTTCCTCCGCTCTCTTTCTTTCCCCTCCCCGGCTGGCGCTTGCAACGGGGGACCTGACTGATTCCTGCTGCCAGAGCTCCCCCCCCCGCCCCATTCTCTCCTTCCCCTTCTGTGGCGGGTGCGAAGAGCGAGCTCCGTCTATTTTCTAACCGAGCGGAATGTAGCCAGGGAGAAGAATGCAGGACTCCAACTTCCCATTTTATACATGGCGATTTTGTGCAGGTCCAGAAATCCTGGTGGCACAGCTGAGGGAGGCATTCCGTTTTTAACACACACACATGAACGCTTTGGCCCGCACCGGCACTAGATTCCCCCCCCCCAACAATGGAGAAGCGCCGCCGCCGCCAAATGTCTCTGGGCGGCTGGGCTCCCTTTGCCAAGGCGGCGGCGGCAGCGGGAAGCCGGCGGGGTCAAGCGGGGCGCAAATGGAAGTGAAGTGGGGGGGTTTGAGCTGGGGAGAGTCGAAGCTGCCGGGGCCCCTCCGCCGGCCCGCTGAAACCGCCTCCTTCCCGCTCGCCCTCCCCAAACTAGACCCGAAACGAACTGGCTGGAAAAGGCCTGCTGGGGGGGCTGCCGCGGTCCCCCCACCGGGGCCCCTAAAGGGAGAAGAGGCGGGGGATAACGCAACAGCGAAATAACGCAACTATTCCAGGAGGGTTTTTTTTTCCCCCTTTGTTAATTTCGAAATATCGCTATTACGCAAAACTGTGAAGTTTAAAAAAAAAAAATGGCCGCGCCGGCACTTCGGGGAAGCGCCGCGAAAGGCTGATGATTGGCCAAGGGGGTGGATGGGGTGGGAGGATGGAAAGGGAGAGGGTGCCGCCCACAAAGCAGTCGATCCGGCGTGGATGGATTTCCCACAGCAAACTCCGCTGAGTGGATCCGGAGTGGATCCGGAGGTTTTCGGAAACTCCGGCAACATGCTGAAAAACATACTCCGGCGTAAAATCCCTGTAGCGCCGGAGCAAACCGCAGCGCCGGAGCAAGATGTGCGAAATCCAAGAGAAGATCCGGAGGTAAATGGGGCGCTACGACGGAGCAAACGCTAGTGCGAAAACGGCCAGAATTTCACAAAAAAGTACAGAAACACACAAAACCTACAAGGAAACAAAATAAATGAATTAATGCTTTGCATACATTCTGTGTGCTTTATTGAGTGGGTTTCACCACAAGGAGTATATACATTTCGTATCTACAGATCCTACACTGCAGTTTCAAAAAAATGCAATTACAACTTAAAACAAATTACAACACATTACACAACATTTTGTTGTGGGTCCCCACATGTAATTGATATATTTTACAACTATATTGTTAATTTTTTCATTATTACATATTCTGTATTGCATATTTCATCATTCCAACTTGCTATCTATAACTTTTTTTTGCATTTTCTTTCTTTATTAAAGGAAGAATTTAAAAATTAACAACTCCAACAAAATCTTTTACACTGTACAAACTTAATATCACTTAAACATTGTATCTTCATGTTTTCTTTATCTTCATCTTCTTCCTTCATTCTTCTCTCAAAGACTAAATAAAATTCACAAGGTAATCTGCTGCTTCGGTGGGGAGGGTGGGATATAAATTAAAAATCATTATTAAATTATTATTATTATCATTACATTATATATTTCAAATCAAATTAGAGCTAAGTTGTGCTACAAATAATATAATATATAGCTCAGCCCTTGGAGGCCTTAAAATTTAAGGACTGGAGGAGAACAAGACTCCACCTTCCATGGGCTGATTATACCTTGGGGGAATATGCCCAGACACTTACAACAGTCCCACCACTCTCTAATATCAGAGAGTTATGCTTCCATTATAAATTGTACCCAAAAACTCATTTTTAAAAGGAGTCAACACTCTCCTCAAAATCTCCATGATCTTCAGAAGTGCATACACGACTTGTTTTAACTGGAGTAGGGGGAGAGCGCTCTTTCCTCTTGTTTACTCTCGATGCAGGAAGGGGGGAGCAATAATTCACCAGAGGCAGAGTCGTGGGCAGTATGATAAGTTGAACCTTGTTGCACACAAAGTTTGCCCGTTTGGAGCCAACGATATTTTATTCCTAAATCCTGCAGTTTAGCTGTCGTGCCTTTAAGATCTCTTCTGATCTTTAAGAACTCAGGCGGGAGATGAGGATACACCTGGATCTTTAACCCCTGATAGTCCAAACCGCCCCTCTCCATGGCCTCTGCAAGAATCTTGTGTCGTGTTAGAAGATCCTTGAATTCTATCAATATATCTCTGGTATATGATGATGAAGTGGATTCTTCACATACCTTGCCAGTGCGATAAGCTCGCTGCAGGAGGGGTGTAATACCAGTTTCAAGATTTAGTGTAGCTGCTAGCCAGCTTGCCATAAATATAGTCAGCTCTGTTCCAGCCTTAGCGTTTGATACGAACCCTCTGAACTTTAGGCACAACTCCCAGCTTTGATAGTCCAAAGTCAGAATACGTTCCCGTGCCCAAGTATCTGAAGTTGTCTCAGGTATTTTTTTCTTGAGCTCTGTTACTTTCTGAAAAGCTGTCTCTGCTTTTTGGCATGTCTGCTTATGAAGCTTTTCTAATTCATTCAGACGTTGGGTCACAGGTAGTAGCATTTCTATTGCCTCTGTTTGGTTAGTGCCTGTATTAAAAAATTTGCAGTGAGGGCAGTCTCTTCAGCCATTGACTCACCCCTCCCCAGCATTGTGGAGGAGGTGGATGGTATGTCTGAAGCCGGAAAAAAAATCTATTAAACACTGCATTTTTTTCTTCTTTGTTTTTGCCTTTCTTTCCCCCCTTCAGAGCCATCTTTTAAGCTTTAAATTTTGATGTTATAGGGGATAAAAATATTTTTTTTTTAAGCAGGCTCAGTAAGAGCTGGGCAATGGCTTCCAACCCAGAAATAGGTCAAAGCCACTCCCCCCTATAATTTTTACTATAACAAAATTTAAGGAAATATCCATTATATTTCTCACAATAAAGAATATTTTGCTCCAAATCCAGTTCCTTATGCATTTATATTAAGAATTTGTTCTCATTCAGCTTTGTCTTGTAGAACCTTCATATTTCCCCCCTAGTTTTGATATATTTCTCAGTGCTTTTTGAGTAAAGGGAAAGAAGTCTATATTAGTGCAGGCTTTGGTCAGCAAGTTATGAGGAAAACAAACAAACAGACCTGCAGGTCTTTTCTTGTTATTTCATGAATGGATATACATCAAAATACTATGTGACCACACAGCTATAGCTAGGTAAGAATGATAGCTGTTCCCATGGCAACAGGTGTTCAGTATACCACTAGCTAGTGGTAGCCATTTCAGTCAAGAAGTCATACATGCGGTATCAATATAGAAAGCATTTGTGCGACCAAAAAAGCGGAGAAAAACACAACACTACACAAGAAAGGGAACTAAAAGTTTGAGACAAAAAAAAAGAAATTAAAATATAGCTATACACATAGTGCTAATTAACAAAATATCATATAGAATTTATACATTCAAAAATGTTAAAATATAATTAAAAAAACGCAATCCTCTTATCCTGCTACAAACTTCTACCTGCCATATGTTTGTTGATTCTATGTGTGTGAAGTGTAGTGAAGCTGCAGCTGATTTATGGTGACCCCAGCAAGGGGCTTTCAAGGCAAGTGAGAAGCAGAGGCAGATTACCATTACTTTCCTTTAAGTCTTCCTGGTGGTCTCCCTTCTAAGTACCGATCCAGTTTAGTTTTCAATATCTAACATGATTGTGCTATATACCATGCTGCCTTCCCACTCTTTTGATTCTATAACAGCATATAAAATATTGAGATTAGGGAACATTGCAGTTGCTTTTTAGCTAAAGATATATTATGGTGGGTAATTGTATTGGTCTGAAGCAACTGAACAAAGTTTGAGTCCAGTGGCACCTTTTAAGACCAACAACAGTTAATTCCGGGTATAAACTTTTGTGTGTATGCATACTTCTTCACTCAAATTGACATAAGTAAAGGTTCAGCACAGTCAAGATTACTAAAATACAATACATGGGAAAAGAGGGGGAAGTTCAAATATCTCACTAGATGGAGTTGAAAACTGTTTTGGTTGTAATAGAGTAATAGACTATAGTGCAAAAAAGTAAGTAATGTGTGTATCTCATTTTAATGGCACCCAGTGGCTGTTCCATTATTAGGTGAGTGTTCAGATCATACTCAGTTTCAAGCGTACCAAAGAACACCCAGCCACAATATGCCTCTTTTACTGCTGTCTTTTTACAAGATTTCTTATTTGCAGAGTAGGCCATTCTAAACTTAATTCTAGTATGATTGCTCTGAAAGCAAGCCAAGCTGTGCTTGGTGTGTAGTTGGCACAGGCATCCTAGGGTACCAAAAACAAAAGGAAAAGGTGACCATTAGGTCATGTTTCCTTCCTGTTCTTTAAAGAAAGAAGAATGCTTTTCTGTAAGGAATTAATTTCTATTTTCCCCTCAGTATCTATCCCTCTTTCAGGACACTGAATGACTTGTTATTTGGCACCAGCCGAGGCCAGAAAAGTCCATTTAGCAATCTGACATTTATTGTACCATAATACATTTCCAAAAAGCACTGAAGGAAAATGGACATAATCAGACAACAGGGTCTGTTAAACAAAATGAAAGGTATAGCAAGCTGCCAAATTCACTGGAGGGTTGCCTTTATCCAGTGCTGTGATGGTAACACAATAGATGTGATGTAATGTTCAACTGCATTTTACAAGGCTACTGACACTAGAGAAGGTTCTGAACTGCTGCAATTATTTTCCCTGTCCTTTGAAGACCACATGGATTTGCTTAAGATATTTATGTGCACCAGTAGGACTGATATGAAATAAACCATGCACTATGTTGGTGAAGGTAGGCATTGTAACAGGTACAAATAGTGCCCTTTGATGTATTTGCCTCAGATTTGCAGGATGTTATTTGGCTCCCCTTGCTCAAAATGATCAACTAGCATTAACATCATGTCACAAAACCATGGCACAATCATGAACAAACGATGCCACAGAATTAAAACTGCAGTTAATCTCACTCTATAGCAACAATAGCCTCAGATATAGTATAGGATGATATAAAGTTTGGGGAGAAAAACTGTTGTCTTATTTTAAAACACATTTGTCACATTTCTCTCCCACTTTTTTCCATGCAGATTAGGGCTCAGGGATGGGGTTATCCCATTTTATTGTTTCAAGAATTCTTAGAAGGAGATTCAGCTAAGGGGAAAAAAAAGAGTGACTTGTTAATAGGCACTTGTAGCTGAAGCAGGCAATTGAATCCAGACTTTCATGGTCCAAAGCCAGCATCCTGTCCACTATATTATAATGATGGAGCTCTCTGTTAGCAGGACAAGAATACAGTGTATGAGTCTCTTTTTAATGAAATCAGTAAATTTTTATGGCAGGTAAGTCAAGCTCCCCAAACAGCTACAACCAAACTGGATGCCAGAGCATGTTTGAATACATTGCATCAACTTGAATTTAGAAGTTTTTTCTAAAAGTTTCATTATGTTTGCTGTCTTCTTTTGCATTAACCTTCTCCTTTAGGATCCATGTCTGATGGATTTTCAGTTATGGATAATCCTGCCTATAACAACATGCTTTTGCAAAATTTAAATATACAGGCTTCTTCTATCCGAGGGAGACTTCCTTATTTCCAAATGCACAACAAATTGGTTCAGCTGTTATTTGTTCGTTTTAGAGATTTAAAAAAAAATGCTTCTCTCCCAGTTTTTACATTAGATGATTTTGATCTGCATTGTACAATTGTAAGTTTAGAAAGACAATTGTGACTTCTCCTTTGTTATGGAGAAACCAAGAAAAAATGTTCTAATAGTCTTGAAGTCATTAAGGTGACAATAAAGGAATGCATTTTGAGTGCACAGGAGATTTGACATGTGTTAGGCTTCTGCCCCCAGCACTTGTTTTTGGTTTGCTCTTATCTTCTGAGCCATAAATAAGCTAAAAGTTTTCTTTTTAAACCTATAAGCTGGTTGGAGAAGACTAGGGTTCTTGAATATGTAGTAGGGTCGCCAGATGCCTGCTAGGGGTAGGATTCCTTCCCTCAGCAAGACTTGCCCACTGGCACTCCAGTGGCTGGTGGGAGAAAGAAAGAAAAAATTAAAATCAATGTTAAAATCACTGTTAAAAATTGGAGATCCAATTTTGGCATTATTTCCTTCACTACTTCCCCCAAGAACTAAACCCAAACAAATGGTAACCATATAAACTAAGCTTATTATTTCTGTTTTATCCTGGAATCTGTTAAACATCTTCATTATGCTGCATGATAATTTACTGCTCACCATCTACCTATATGTACAGACTGGTAATTCCCGTTTTGTTTCTGACTGTCTTGACTCTAATTGGCTCTTCTGGGCAACTAACCACCCCACCCTCTCTCTCCCTATAAGTAATAGTTGACAAAATTATTTCACTATATCTGAAGAAGTGTGCTTGCACACGAAAGCTTATACATTGAATAAAACTTGGTTGGTCACTGGTGTCACTGAATTCAAACTTTTGGTAACTGTTGGTTATAGTGTGACCACTTCTGGGAAACCTTGAAAGTGTTCTTGGATGTGATGTCATGTTGTTGCTGATGACTACCTCCTCATGGCCCTGCCTCACCAATAGGGTTGTCAAGTCTTATCTGGCTCCAGGTGCTTTGTGCACATAGCGTGATGATGTCACCTGGAAGTAAAATTATCATGCCAGGCACATTGCACGCATGATGATTACTGGTCTGCTGAAGCTGCCTACCCAATAGAGAAACTGAAAGAAAACCCAAGGCACAATAAGAAGGCTTTGAACAGCAATTGGGTAAAAACTATGACACCATAGAGTTTTTTTTTACCCGATTGCTGGAGTGTTGCAAGTATGATAACGTCACTTTTGGGTGACATCATCATGTCGGGCAGATTGTGGCATGCCAAGCTCTTTGGGGGTGGGGCTCCCCTGCCAGCTCATTATGGGGCAGTGGGTTGGAGGCTTCAAAATAATGGAACCCCTGCCCCTGGCAGGAATTTAGCAAGCCTATTCACCAGGTTCCTGTTAGACTGGGCTTAGTAACTCCCTTGGAGCTACTTGCCTCTGCCTCCCATGCTTTCCAGGTCCCCAGCCTTTTGAATCCTCTGAGGCCCCACAGGGATTGGTCAGCTACTCAGGCCCATCCTCATTCTTGGGTAGATCCTCCCCATGCCATTAGCCACTGAAGTTCAGAGCCTTGTTATTGTGCCTTGGGTTTCCCTTCTGTTTCTCCATTGGGTAGGCAGCTTCAGCAGACCAGTAATCATCCATCTTCAGGGCCAAGGAATCTAGTAATTCTGGATGTTGGCATAGGGCCCAGGTTTGACATTCCACAGGCATTACTGTCAGCAATTGCTCTTTAACCACCTTGTCCATTATGGCATTCACCTGGTCCCCTCTGGTTTGAGCCACTTATGGAGTAGCAGTCTCAAATGGACTCACAGACTTGGTTCTTTTGTAGGCTCTAAATTTCTGCCAGTACCTTTTGATTGTGATTTGCAGTGTCTGAAAGATGGCCTTCTTGACTTTCTCATAATTGACTACATCCCATGTATTAAGGGCCTAGTAGGAGGCTAGTGTTGGCCCTGCTAGAAAGGGTCCTAGCATAGCCACCCACTGTTACTTATGCCACACAGCTGCCATAGGGGACCTCTCAAAACCTCCAGATAGGCTGTCTGTGGCATTCCCATTGGCTGGCCAGTACCACTGCTAGCAGTGTAGCCATCTTTGCTTTAGCTGTTGGATCCACCAGTTCTGGGCAGCCTGCTTTTGATCAATCATCCTCTGTATTTTCTCCCCCTGAGTACTGGCCAGCCAAATGGGTCAGGCCTCCAGCTGAGACTGCAGCTTCAGGGCTGCAAGGCCCTGGGATCAACATCTCTTCAGGTTGGACACATCCAGCTCACAAGATCCTGGATGAGCCCCATTTGTTGTCACCTTTGCCCTTCACCTTAGACTGGGTTCTGGTCATTTTAACCTGAGCCAGCCCCTGAGGATATTTCTTGGCCTTTCTTCATGAGACTTACTGACCCTCCTCCAGTCCCCTCATTCTCCTTTCAGACATCTATGCTTGGTGGGATACTCATCCAGTGTCCTGGCCTCACTCTGGGTCCACCTCCTGTACATTGCTTCTGGACTGCTTCTTCCTGGGTTGAGCCCTCCTGCACTGATACCAGTGTCTTGTCTGCAGATGCTTCTTCATATTCTCTCACTTCAGGTGCCTTTTGCCTGGCCTGCTGTTGGCTGCCAACTGCAGCATCCATTACTGTGACTTTCTCTGTTTTTCCAACTGTCTGTCTCTCACTGTACTTCTCTGGCCTTGAAGGCCTCCTTTCTGACTTCTCCCCACCAGCATCCACTCCTTTGCTATCTTTTAATGCCAAACCTCTCCCAAGAAGGCCTCACCTTCTCTGCAGAATCCCAGTGCTCCTTCTAGCCATCTCACCACTCATCTCACGGTTTGAGTGCCCTGATGCTGCTTGGGCTCAGTGGAATTGCCTGGATAGTCACACATATAAAGATTGTTTGATGCCTGCCAGAGAGCCCCAAATCTGTGGGAACACAAAGCACTCGTGATGGTTTTCTGAGAACATATATGCTTACTATTGTATGACTGGAATATTGCTATCACTACCTCTATTGTGTCAACAATGTATATGACATGACACTAAGTCTCCCATCCTAAGAATGAGTTCTTCTGAATATATTAGGTTTTTAAGTAGACTGGCTTAGGATTGCTCTTTGCAAAGTAATGCAAGGAGAAATGAGAAGTCCCTCATTTTTTGTGTGAAAAAAAATCAGGTTCTGATAAAGAATAATTAAAAGAATGAAAAGCCTTTGAAACAGTTTTATTGGAATCTTGTTTATGAATGGTATCTCTGACTATCAATTCATTTATAATGTTTAAAAGCATGTAAACCCGCACTTAGTGGGTATAAAATATATATACAATTAGTATAAAATGGATTATATCTACCTGATACACAGCTACATGGTTGCAGAATGTGGGACACACAGGACTAGTGGTGGTCAGGAATTGTATTTTTCAATTTGTTTCAGTTTGTGGTTGAACCACAAACCAGATCACCTACAGATAAATTGTTTCATAAACCAAACCAGTTTGCATTGGTTTGTTACCCTTGCATTCTGCAGCTTTTTTGGGAAAGAGAAATTTAAACCAAACAGCTGAATGACAGGGAGCAGGAAGCAAGTGTTTCAGTGGCTCCAAGCCATTTAAACCTTACTTTCTGCTCCCTGCCATTAAGCTGTTTTTCGTGAAGAACAGAAAGCAGGAGTATAAATGGCTTCAAGCCATTTAACGGTCTGCTTTCTGCTCTTCATGAACTACCATGAACCATCATAAACCAGCCAAAATTTGTGACAAACTTTGCGAGCTGGTTTATACCCGTCCCTACACAAGAACATCATATGTCCATTTCATGATTGTCAGCGTTATTTCATTACACTGGCACCTTGATAAATGGGGTATGTTTTTGACAGTTCACTTGAATGGAGTGTGAAGGCCAGTTCAGGATTTTTGTAAATTAAAAATTCTTTTTGAGCTTAATTGTTCGCTATTAGTAAATATAATTTACTATTTTTATGAAATTCATTTTTATGGAGTAAGGTGGTTTAAAAAACTATTTGCTTGAATCTGAGATCTCAAGGTACACATGGGGACCATGTTTTCAACTTTAGTTTCTCGAACAAAGTGGGCTGTGGAAAGATCAGCTTCATTACAGGACTTAAGAATTTGGGGGTTTCCATAAAAGAAGTCCTGTTTTTAATTATACAAAAACTGTTTGTTCTAATTTGGTTGCTGCTCAAAGGCTTTATTGTTTTTCTGCGTTCTGAATTTAACACCCATAACTTTTTGGGAATGTGAGAGCCCAGTTACAGAATGTTCCAAACTCTATAGCATATGAATCTTCTCTCCTGATGAGGGAGACAAGGCCCCAATCAGAGATTTCCTGGGTTAATGCCATAAACCCTTTCCTGTATCTCTTTGTAGAGCCTCTTCTTCTTTTCGGCAATGGCTGTCATGTGCAAGTCTTTGCCCAGGCCTTTGTTAGCAAGAAGACTAATCATGTTGGGTGGTTGCCAAGCAACATGCATTTTGACTGCAAGCTACAAAATTGTACATGTGGGCTTGATGGATTGCATTTTGTTCATGAATAAAATTGTTAGGTGATCAAGATTCTAAGGAGAGATTGTGACCTAGAGAAGGTTGCTAGGCTACCAACCTTCAGGTGGGACCAGATCTCCCACAATTTCTACTGATCTACAGACAATGGAGGTCACTTCCCCCAAGAAAATGACTGGTTTGTAGGGTGATCTCTATAGCATTATATTTTGCTAAGGTCCTCCACCAACCATCTCCAAACACCACCACCAAAAACCTCCAATCTGGCAACCCTACAGGCTGTAGACAATCCCCCACCCCAAGCATTTAGGGTGCAGGGACTGGCTTACCAGCACGATGCATGATGCCAGCAAACTGCCATCACTTCAGGTGAAAACTGGAAGAGTCATCATGAGATACTCAAGGATTTCCAAAAATTCAATGGTAAAGCTCATGTGTAAAATGGAAAGTGACATAAGTGTGCTGGTGCCATGGTGATGTCTGCCTCTCCCCCCCCCCCCCCACCGTTTCATCCTGCTGGCATTTCAGGCAGGCAGTGTATTTAGTTGCTGAAAAGTCTTCTGCTATAGCAGTAACTCTACTTAGATTGAATTTTTGCACAGTTTTTATGCCTCTGCATAGCAAACTTGGACTTCCTTAGTAATTTCCCATCCAAATACTAACTAGGGCTGAGCCTGCTTAGCTTCCAAGATCTGATGAGATAGGTCTAACCTGGGCCATTCTCAGCAGGACTTTAAGTCAAATACAACATGGGAAATTATGTAGAAAATAACAGGAATACAGAATTAAATGTGTACAAGAATATGATACCTCTTTCCATTAGCATGTCAAGGGGTTCATGAGGGATCTTACTCGAAGTCTCATTAGAAATGGACGTTGAAGGAGCCATGGGCCTTTTTTCAAGCTATGGCCCCAAGTCTTTGCAATACTCTACTAATTATTCTTTAAGTAGAGTTCAAACCTCTATGTGGGGTCTGAAAATCTCCTGGAATTATAACCGAAGGTGAACTCTAATGCCATATATCATGGTGAGGTCCCTCCTGTCCTCCAAACTCTGGCATCCCCAGGCTCCACACCCATATCTCCAGGAATTTCCACACATGTAGCTGGCAATCATAGTTTGTTGTAGGAAAAAAAACAAGAGTTTTGTACATACTGCATGAAAGCTTAAGCAACAATAAAAACTTGTTGCTTTATAATGTGATAGAGTTGTAATGAGATGATTAAAGCAGTGAATCCCCAACTATTGTTATAACTATATCATTAAACAACAAGAGGTCTCTGATGAGTTTATTCCATACTGCCTCCTACTAACTGCTGGCTCCAGTCCTGCTAAATAAAATATGTAGCTATCAACTTTAAGATCTACACAAACACCTGCCAGCCTATCTACCTGTTTTGTGTTTCTTGTCCTGTTTGCTGCAACTAGTCTCTGGTATAATTGCTGGTTTTTCCTCCTTCATAAGTAATGCCTCGTTCCTGTTCTTTATTTATCAGCTATCTTAATAGCCACAGTCACACTTGTTCTCATGCAAACCTGGTCTAATTTACTGAACACTCAAGTAATTGAGTAGAGGCTCTGCCATTGTTTCATTTCATGCTATTTTGATTACTTTATTTCCTGCTTCTTTCCCTCAGTTCCTATATCAGTATAGAGATAAGGTATTTGATATCCAAGGGAATTGATAATGGGATCAGATTATCTTTCTTTCTTATCGCAGTCTCCTTCATCCTCCATTATCTCTAATCGTGAGGGAAGTTCTGAAGTTAGCAGAAAATTAATCTACTTCTAGATCAATAAAAGAAGACTCTTCTCCTAAGGTTTCCTCAGAAGATAGTCTTTCTGCAATCCAATCACTAAATGAGATCCGACATGCTCAAATCAAAGTTAGGTTAGTTTACAGTGCAAATGGGTAATAATGATAAATGATGTTGTATGTTAATTCAGCACATTTGGATCATCAACATAATAAACTGCATGCTCTGTATAAATGTGTTTTTAAAAGGCCATATCACATTTTATATAATTTATTTTATTTTATTTTATTTATATCCCGCCCTCCCCGCCAAGCAGGCTCAGGGCGGCTTATGAATACATGCAGCAAGTCATTCAGTAAAACTCTGGACGAAAAAGAAAGCTTTTACATACCTTTCCTTATGTTAGACTGTAAACTGTAAACCGGCATCTACAATAATAATAACAACTCTACTAAATCTGCACTGAGCATGTTCTTGTAGAATTCTAAAAATGTCTGTAATTTATTTATCTACATAAAATAGAAAAATTAATATCCAATTATCACTCTGGTTTCAATCATTAATTGCAAAACACCTTGTTGTAAATTGCTTGTCAGAAAAAGTATGCCTCTGAGCATATGTTGAATCCTTTTACCTCACAGGAATAAAATTTCTGTCCTCGTTTCCTCCCAAATCTGGGATTAGGGCTAAAGGATTGAGGAAGCATAGTGCTCTGGCACATTTCCACTCCAGAATCTCCCTTTCATCTCCTTGTTTAAAATTAGCAAACATGACATGAACCAAACTGGCAGGTGTTCGAGCATGCTAATGAAATTTCTAATGGAAATATTACCTAAAATAATAACTGTAAGACAAATGCATAGAAAATAATAAAGATAGTATTTTGATTCAGGCAGTCAGGAGTGTTTCAGTCTGAAGTGTATGTTTGTGGTTGAAAAACCTGACTGGAATCATATGGAAGCAAGGAGGATAAATCTGCAGTGAAAATCAGGAATCATAAGGAAGCAAGCAGGATAAATCATAAGGAAGCACTGGATAAATCCAGGGTGGATGAGCCATCAGCTTCAGTAATACAAATCAACGCAATAGTACTAATACTAGCTTCTTTATATCCTGCTCACTTGTAATGTTTTAAAAATTATGTCAGTCCTTATCTGTGCAGTCCTTATTGTATATTCATGTATTGGCTTTTGGTATAAAAAATGTAGTGTTCGTATTAATTTATGTTTAGACTAACATCTCCAAGTTCAAGGCTATAGCAAAGCTATATATGCCCATCCTATCATGGATCCATGCCACTGCTAGCCATGTCCGACTCAAGCAGGGATTTTGGAATGAATTTGTGAAAATGACCACAGCATTTCTTGATTAAAGATTTCAGATTTGTCTATATGTTCACTGTAAAGTAGTTTAAATAGAAATTTTTTTAAATCCTGTTTTATTTTGGAAGGTGTTTCAGGAATAATTTCTGTCCTGATGTTTTCACTGTGAATATAAAATGAAATGATATATGTTTATTGCAGGAAAATGTGCAGCAAAATGTCTTTGATCACTACAGGTAGCAGCTAGGAGCTTGCACAGTTATTGGGAAAGTGTGAGCCAAAAGACCCTCTTAGCAGATTCTTGGCAGCTATTGTAACAAACTTTTATACTTGTATTTTGTAGCATGGGCTGCTGTAATATTGTAATTCAGCCCCTCAGAGATGTTTTGACATCATTTTGTACTCCTGGCAACTGATCAATTGAGACCCTCTGGCATCATAAGTACTGACCAGTTCTCTGTCAATGGGAATAGAGCAGGAGTTTGTTCATATAATGTGGTTGTCCAAGGAATGAACTAAACCAAAAAGGCAGTGAACAGTTTTCAGGATTTAATGCCACAGCAACAGAGCCTGAATCTAGAGCAGCTTAATTTCTTTCACATAAGGACCTTTGTTACTGGATACACTAAGTGTTTATGGGGTAAAAAGTCCATTAAGAATATTTCCCATAAAATAAAAGATCCAACTTTTAGTAGTCCTGTTCTGTTTCTACCTTCCAGTTTTCTCTCTTCTGTTGTAGCCCTGGAAAAACTAGAGCTCTATTGCTACTAACTACCATGACAGAAGAAGCTATGCTTTAGAAGCTATGATGTGAGCATCTGTTTATATGTATGATTGACTTTGCTTTCTATGTGGACAGATCACTATCCATCCATCACTGGACTGCATTGATGCTGAGACTGTTAAGTACATCCGAAGAGGTGTTTTCGTAATATGCTTACAGATATCACATTGTCAAAACAGTAACCATGAAACAATACCATGGTCAATTTCTACAAGGTTCATACAAATGACCTGCATTTCACATCATGCCTGTCATTTATAGAAGCAACACAGAACTCATTTTACCCAGCCTCCACATGAATGATGTAATGTGTAGAAAAATTCCAAGACCAATAAATGCCTTAAGGCTGAGTTCACCCATTGCCTCTTCCCATGCTAGTAGCAGCTTTGTGTGATCTGAGTGCCTCCAGCAACATAACTGATGATGCCCATCATCCTCTGTACCAAGCTGAATCCCTACTTATGTTAGCACCCTCTTCACTGTACCACCTCAAGTACTTGGTGAGCAGCTTGGCATGGGAACCAGCCATGAATGCTCTATTCAAGGAGTGGTTTCTATGGGCTATGGTTTCTTGTAAATTCTGAGAGTGGTAAAAGCTAAAGGTAGTCCCCTGTGCAAGCACCAGTTATTTCCGATTCTGGGGTGACGTCACATCACAATGTTTTCACATAAGACTTTTTACGGGATGGTTTGCCATTGCCTGAGAGTGGAACAGGCATCAAACTAACCCACATTCCAAATGTTACACATTAAAAACTGGAAAGAGATTAATGTCAAGCTTCCACATTCCATGCTATTGGCTAACTTCTTATAACAGTGCTTCACATACTTCCATTCAGACCAAAAGAGAGTTGTATGTTGACTGATCTGGACAGTTCTTTCTCTTTCCCCAAATATGTGGTGCTCAAGTTCCATCTAAGCCAACATGATCCACAGCTCCAACTCTGCCACTGAAACCTAAACTATGACTCCTCAATCTTCTATGGTCGCTTTTAGAATTTTGACAATAGAATGTGAGCACAGCAACAAAATGGCTTCCACAAGTGATGACATAGGAGACGTCACAATATGTTAGTGTCCTCCTATGGTAGAGGCACCTGTTGGGAGAATGCAGCTCCCAACCAGAGGCAGGCTGCACAGCCTTGTCTCTGGGGGCCGTTTTGCCCCTTCATAAGGAGGAGCGGGCAGGGCATTATGGGAGGTGAGGGCATGCAGGCACGCCTTAACGGCTGTCTCCATTTCTGCCTCTCAGTCTTCGCCTCGTGCTCGGGGAGGGGATAGCTTGGACAAGCTCCTCCTGTCCTGCCCGGCACGGGGCTTTTTGGTGCATTGGTTTTCGTGCCGTGGCAAGCCACGGCGGCGATCCCTTGACTGAGCTTCAGAGGAGGGGCTTGTAGTTCAGTGGTGGCAGTTTCCTGGTGGCTGCAGCCGCTTTTGGGCATTGAGGGATGGAGAGCACCCGGTTTTCGGCTGCGTGGAGGTGGCGGGAGTGCTTTTCGGCGCAGCAGTTTGCTGCTGGCTGGGTTCTTTAGCTCAGCCAGCGTGGTTTTTTTTGTTTTTTTCCCTCTGCCTTTTCCCGGGGGTTGTTCCTCCTCTGTAGCTGGGAATATCGGGTCTAGCTTTGGGGTCCTCTTCATCCCCCCCGTCCTATTGTTGGGGTGGTCTGCACTGTTGCTGGGTGGGGCGGCGGCCATTTTCCCTGCTTATAACTTCCCTGTTGCTGGGCAGGGCGGTGGCCATTTTCTCTGCTTATTACTTCCCTGTTACTAGGCAGGGCAGTGGCCATTTTTTGTTAGCCTCTGCTTAGAGCCACCCCCCCCCATTTGTTGCAGGCTAGATATTGGGCTCACTAGCCATGCCTAAGGGGCAAGGAAAATCAAAGCCCTGCACCAAAATCTCAGCCTTGCTAGCCAGTTTCTTATAAGCACCCGGTGCCTCAGCCTATGTCATCTGAGGACGAGGATGACTCCTTTGAGCATTCCGTATTAGCTAGGTTGGCTGCTTTGGAGGGTTCTAGTGGCATGCCCCATATCACAGAGGCTGGGGGTAAGAAGGGCGTTTCATCCAAAGCTGTCAAGGCTGCTGATAGGAAACGGTTGCAAGAAGAGATTCTTAACCGCTTGTCTTCTCTTGAGAGCGGGTCCGGCCCTGTTGAGACGGATGGAGCGTCACCTCTTCCGGTGGAAGTTCCTGATGTGGATGCCCAGCAGGGTGTGCAGCTTCGTGTTCTGGGCTCCCCATCGGGCCAGGAGGACTTCGGCCAGGTCACAACTGGGGCTCAGCAAGTGGGCTACCATAGAGTAGCGTGGATGGCGGGGTCTCCATTGGTCGGGCTTGTTGCCCTTGCTTTTTGAAAACGTTCATGTTTTGCCACCATATGTTGTGGTGAAACATTTGGGAGGAAACAATCTAGGCTTACTCAAGGGTAAAGCCCTTGTGCTGTAGGCCAAGGATGACTTTTGAGTCATTAGGAGATGTTGGCCTCAGGTATTGATTGTATGGTCAGCCATGATCCCACGCCAGGTATGGCGTGGAACATGGGATCCACGGGTGATTGAGAGAGCTCGCCGCAAAGCCAATTTAGAAATTAAAAAAGCCCTTGAGGGGGGGTTGGGCCACTTTCTCCCTCATCCTTGCTGATTGCATGGATTGATGGCGTCCATCTTTCCAATAAGGGAAATGACACTTTTTTGGATGACTTAAAACTTGGGCTTCAGGAAGTGCCAGGCGTTTAGTGGGTGCAGTTGCCTAAGCAGAGGCTTGGCCTCGCGGTGGCTGGGTTTTTTGCCTAACTTCTGTTATGCAGCTTGGTGAGCACCAATAACACCCCAGTTTTGGGGCATGGGGTCTAGCTAAATCATTCCTGGCCCACGCAGACTAGTTGAGTGATGAAGCGGACTGCCTCGGGTTTGCATGGATTGATCCGCCCTTCAGCCATGCAGATGAGGGCTGGAACTCCAGGGCATAACCTTTGCTAGGCTGGCCAGGGACGAGCCATGAATTTTGGCTATACCTAGGGGCAGGGTGGCTCGCCCGTCATGCGGCAGGGGAGGGGTATTTCGTCCCCTGGCCCTGCTGTGCTGCCTGTTATGTTTATAGCCCTTGTTGTTAATTTAATAATAAAGAAAGTGGCCATTAGTTACCCAAACCCTTGTGTCCGTCTCTTCCTTTCGTCTGTGGGAGCAAATGTGGAATGTCTTGCAGTCTTTTTACCATGGAGATGTTATCCAGGTGAAATAATTTATCTCACAAAACACATAAAATCTATTTGAACCCCCTATTTTAATTTATTTTAATAAAATTTTGGGTATTATTTTTCATGAAAGTATTATTTTACAGTTAATGAGTAATAGCTGCTTCTAATTCAGCTGAGGAAATTTCCAGGAAGGCAATGTTAATGGAGAAACAGTACAAATTACTGGGATCTGTCTGTCTAAAATGACCATGTAGAATTATTTGACAAAAATGAATCTTCATTCTTTCACTTTTTAAAAAAGTGTCATACCAATGTTAAATAACATACCCAGGACTGTAGTTCCCTGTCTAAAAGCTCACTGTTCTACTGAACAGTAATCAGTCCAGAACAAATTGTAGTTTCTTTTAAATTATCCTCCCTCCCATTATATGCTGCATCTGTCCTCAGTATGGTTGTTTGTTTTGAAGATATGTATTTGAATACATTTTGCACTTACTTTGCTAAAGTTATCATCATTCCAAAAGCTGTAGAATAAATTTAAACACAAACTATTTGTTTTCTTTTACTGTTTGAATTACAGTGTGTAGTATGAAGATTTTTTTCTAACCCCCCCCCCCTTACTTTAAATAATGTATAAAGACAGGGATGAGAATATCCTATTTAATGTTTTAATTGCTTGTTATCGTTACAATGGTCCATAATAATGATACAATTTGCTTCATTTCTTTATTTAGTAAAGCACTGACGGTGCTCTATGTTTGTGGGAACTTGAATTGCCTCTTATTGAAGGGTTTACCCTAATTGTGTAAACTTCCACTTGTTTAACAAGTAGAAAATAACCCAAGTCTAAAATCTGTTGTGCAAGCAAACACTTGTAGGATAGAATATCACAGCAGATGGCCAAGCTGACTTTAAGCTTGGTATTGATTCCTATGAAGAATTACAGATTGTCTTGGGGGACTGCAACATTCCAATTGAGTGCATCTGGCTACCATGCTCAGGAGGACTACTTGCCTGCATGGCAACCATGTGATCATCCCATACTTTATTATGCTGTATGTATGAGAATTGGCTGGCCTTACTGTTCTACACTAGACAGGAGGCTGATTATGTGTTTGGTGTCATAAATACCTACAGAAAACCCAGATCGGGTTGATAGATGGTCTGCCTGTATTTATTTATTCATTCATTCATTCATTCATTCATTCATTCATTCATTCATTCATTCATTCATTCAATTTATATCCCACCCTTCCCACCGAGGCGGGCTCAGGGCGGCTCACAACATAAAATACCAGAACCATAAAGTTAGTAAATATTAAAACACATTCCATAATTTATAGAAATTAAAACTATAAAACCAGAAAAAACAGTCTAACAGTTTGGTGCTATTCTAACGGCCTTCCTCCGCAGTTCTTAAATACCGGTCAGTTGTATGCCAACCGGAAGAGGACAGTCTTACAGGCCTTGCGGAACTGCCCAGGGTTCCGCAAGGCCCTCACCTCCTCCAGTAGCTGGTTCCACCAGCAGGGGACTGTGATTGAGAAGGCCTTATCTCTGGTTGACTGTAGAGACTGATAGATCCTAATGGTTTTCAGAATATGCACAGGGTGGGGAAGTTTCAACAGAAACTCTGTCCTTTCTGAGAACCTGGAATGGAAGAGTACCATAGGCTATACAAGTACCTCCCCAGTGTCCTCTTCTCCTCACAATTTGCAAGCCTCAGCCCCCCTGCCCCCAACAGCTGGGATTAGTATTTACTAGGTCATGCCTATCTACTAGTTTGTTGACACTCTCAGGAAACTCTAACACAAAATCTTAATAGTGTTCTCTGGAGAATAACTCTTCCTTAAGGTTTCTAGATTTCTCTCTGTAATAAATTACAGCTTTCTACTAACTCTTGAAGTGTCTAAAGCTTATTCCCCTGCTGTCTGTGTAAAGCAGTATTATTTTTGTCTTCTGGACTCAAAATCACAATTCTCCTTCAGAGTAGTTCTAATACTGCAAGAGCAAAGCAGTCTCTTTCCTTCTAACTGTAGAAGAACCTTTCTGACTAACACTGTCAGAACACTGATTCCAGTTATCCCTTCCTTTGTCAGAAGCCATCTTTTGGGCTTACTCACTCCAGACCCGTGTTCCCTCTAAGCTGAGTTCATGTGAGCTAGCTCACAGTTTTTTAGCCTCTGGCTCACACATTTTTGTCTTAGCTCAAAAAAATGGCTCCAGAGCAAACTAATTTATGCAGTAGCTCACAATGCTGGTAGCTCATAACTTTAATGCTAGTAGCTCAAAAGGAGAATTCTGCTCACAAGACTCTACAACTTAGATGGAACATTGCTCCAGACCCAAAGGCCCAAAACAAAAAAACCCCTTTTCTCTCCAGAACAGCTGATGTTAAACCTGCTGTCAGCTAATGCTGGCCAATCAGAGAGCAGCCAATCACACAAGCTCTCCACTCCAAGGCAGATTAACTCTTGATCTCCCAGTCTTTCTGAAATAGTAGCATTGAAAAAATAATTTGCCAGCCTCAGCGTCCCCCCCCCCCCACCAACAGCTGGGATTAGTATTTACTAGGTCATGCCTATCTACTAGTTTGTTGACACTCTCAGGGAACTCTAAAATGGCAGGCACTCTGTTTGAGTGGACAAGGGGTGCCACAGGAACTTACTACTAAGAGAGCGTGCATAGTATTGCAACTAGGGATGAGCATAAAACAAACTATGAACCATGATGCATGCACAAATTGAGTGAGTTTGTTTTGAACTGGTTCACAAACCTCCCAAACTTCGCATCAGAGGTCTGGGAGGTTCAGGAAGAGTTTGTTCCTTCCCTCCAAGCCTTAGCTTCCCCAGGCAACCCATGGATGCAGGGCTCCTGGGGAAACCAAAAGAAGGCAGTTTAAACTGCCCCATTCCAAGCCTCAGCTTACCCAGGCAACCTGCGGCTATATGGCTCCTGGGCAAGCATCCCAGGATTGGCTTCCCTAAGTGTCCTGCAGGTGCAGAGTGTTTGGGGCAGCTAAGGGGAAGCAGTTTAAACTGAAACTGACCATGTCCAATGGGAAGCGAGCTCTGAAGGCATTTAAATGCCTTTGGAACTCACTGGGGACCAGGGCCAGTGTGTAGGAATAGGTCGACTAGGCGGTGGCCTCAGGTGCCACCTGGCCTATGGGCGCCACGAGGCGCCCCCTTCCACACCCCTGTGCTGGTCCTGCTTTACCCAGGCTTCCCGAGACTCAGGAAACCTGGGCGAAGTGGGGGCCAGGGCCACAAGCACCTGGCGGCTGCTGCCGCATCCTATCTTCACCCAGGCTCCCCGAGACTCGGGAAGCCTGGGCAAAGTGGGGGGGCGAGGGCGAGTGCCCAGCCACTGCTGCTGTGTCCTGTCTTCGCCCAGGCTCCCCGAGCCTTGGGAAGCCTGGGCGAAGTGGGGGGGGGGTGAGGGCGAGCGCCTGGCTGCTGCCACTGTGTCCTCTCTTTGCTCAGGCTCCCTGAGCCTCAGGAAGCCTGGGTGAAGTGTGTGTGGGGGGTGAGGGCGAGCTCCCAACCGCTGCTGCCATGCCCTCTCTTCGCCCAGGCTCCCTGAGCTTTGGGATGCCTGGGCGAAGTGGAGGGGGGGGTGAGAGTGAGCGCTCAGCCACTGCCGCCTGTCCTGTCAGTGACATCATCATGGCGCGCAAGCTTTGCATGCGCGAATATGATATGGAGTGGGGGCGATGGCAGAATGCTATTTGGTTTGGGGTGCAGAAAAGCCTAGTGCCAGGCCTGCTGGGGACCATATGAACTGGACAAATTGACAAACCACAAAACAGTTTGAAGCAACCAAATGAACCATTAACCAAAATAAAACACCGGTTCAGGCAATGAAATGAACCATGAACCAACATGAACCACAATTTTCCCAATTCGTGCTCATCCTTAATTGCAACCATAGTTCTTTTTTTTTTTTAAATTTTAAAGTTTTATTAAGAAGAAATAATACAAATAAAAGAAAAGACAAAGAAATAAAATAAAAATAGACAGAGAATACATAAACAATCATCTCTCACAAACCACAAACAAGATAGATACAAACAATCAACTGCAAACTAACATCTAACAACTAACATCTACCCAACCATACACACTGGGAGATGGAGAGAGTTAAGCATCAAAAAAGGCAAAGGGGGAAAAACCCCATGGTTACTCCGATCCGACACCTCTGCTTTTAACCCATTTATAAATAGGGTCCCATTCCTCTTGACATTTTTGCACATTGCCATTTCTTAATCTTGTGGACATTAGGTCAGATTCTGCGGCTGCCAACAATTTGTTGATAAATTCCTCTCTATTGGGAGTTTTCCCATTTTTCCAATATTTAGCATACAAAATTCTAGCTGTGGTAACTATATACAATAACAGTTTCAATTTAGAAAGAGGCAAGCTTTGTCTACAGATATTTAACAAATACAATTCCGGCACATGGTTAATTTGCATTTTTAAATTTTTTTGGATCCAAATATTAACCTGTGACCAATATTTTTTAGCATGTTTACATTTCCACCATATATGAAACAGGGAGCCTTTGGCTTCTAGACATTTCCAACATTTGTTAGAGTATGTAGGATAGATTTTTGCCAACCTATCAGGCGTAAGGTACCATCTATAGACCATTTTATATAAATTCTCTTTCAGTTCTGCTGGTTTCATCAGTTTTATGTTACGCTTCCATAGTTGTTCCCATTCCTCCAAATCTATATTGTAACCAAAGTCCTTCAACCAACGTATCCATGCTTCTTTCACAACCTCGCCCTGCATCTTAATTTGAAGTAGCCAGTCATATACTTTAGAAATTATCTTCTGTTTAGATTCTAGTATGAGATCTAGATCAAGTGGAGTGTTCGTAAAGCCCTTTTCTTTATCTTTGTGAAATCTTGACTTAAGTTGGCACTGGAGCCACCAACTTAACTTAGAAAGTTCCTCCTCAATCAGCTCATTCTGGCTGTTTAACAAGAAGGCATAGTCTTGTAAGATGTCCCAGTTGTACAAGTTTGGATGGGTCAGAGCTTCTACCGGAGATAGCCATCTTGGAGTATAAGTATAATGTACTTTAATTTCTTCCCAGGTCTTGTACAGAGATCTTCTTATTTCATGTCTAAGAAATCGGCCAGTTTTGCTAGGAGCATGATACCAAATATAACTGTGCCAGCCTTCTCCCAGGCCAGCACCCTCAATAGTCAATAATTTTTTATTGTCTAACTTACACCAGGCTCTCAGCCAAGCAATACAACAAGCTTTGTAATACAAGTTCCAGTCAGGTAAGGCTAGACCACCTCTTAGTTTACTATCTTGTAAAACTTTCAATTTGATTCTAGCTTTCTTGCCTTGCCAAATGAAGGTCTTGGTCATAGAGTTGAGTTGCTGGAAGAATGATTTAGGTAAGATAATTGGGATTGTTTGAAACAAAAACAAAATTCTTGGGAGGATGTTCATTTTTATTGTGGCAATCCTGCCTAGTAGTGAAATTTGTAAGTCTTTCCAGTTGGTTAAGTCATTGCGGATTTCTTTCAATATTTTTTCATAATTGTCTCTGTATAAAGACTTTAAGTCGCTTGTAAGCTGAATCCCCAAATATTTTATCTTTTTTTCATGCTTAAAGCCTGAAAGCTGCTCTAATATTTCGATTTGGTCTTTTCCCATATTTTTCGTTAGAATTTTGGTCTTAGCGACATTCAATTTGAATCCGGATACTTCTCCAAACTCTCTTAATCTTTGCTTTAAAGGAACTATCGAGGAAGAGGGTTGTTCCAAGGTAAACACAAGATCATCCGCAAACGCCATAGTCTTAAACTCTATGTTATTTATTCTAGTTCCTCGTATTTGAGAGTCTTCCCTGATCTTCTTAATCAACGGTTCTAGAGTCAGAATGAAGAGCAAAGGGGATAACGGACATCCCTGTCTGGTACCTTGTTCTATCTCAATTGAGTCAGTCATTACTCCATTAAAGCTCACTTTTGCAGCCTGCTTTGAGTAAACCGCTTCAACCATTCTGGAATATCTCTCACCACAGCCGACTGCAGACAATGTCGCTTTAATAAAGTTCCAGTTAACATTATCAAAGGCCTTCTCTGCGTCCACAAATATGGCAGCAAGTTCTTTGTCAGGATGTTCTCTATAATATTCAAACGCGTTCAACAATAGCCTCACGTTCTGGTTCATTAATCGACCTGGAACAAAACCAGTCTGATCTTCATGAATTAAGCCAGCAATTACTTTCTTCAACCTATTTGCCAATATGGCTGCGTATACCTTGTAATCACTGTTCAGAAGCGAAATTGGTCAATATAAATAAACTTGAACTTCAAAACTCATACCCAAACAACATCCCCCCCCCCGCCCCAAACACTACTTCTGGTCAAGCTTCCTTTGCAGTAAAAACCAATACGAACAACTAAATTTCTGTTGCCCTATTTTTCTCATCAGTAACTCTGCCAACTACCCAATAACCTGACTGGATATTGTTCCAATTCTCTGAAGGCAAACTTCCCATGAAAAGATTGGGAGTTTAAATAATAAAATTTCAATGTCAGTTTATTAGTTGGCTCGTGTCCTTAAAATGTTTATGATTTGTTCAGGGGTGGAATTCTAGCAGGAGCTCCTTTGCATATTAAGATACACATCCCTGATGTAGCCGATCCTCCAGGAGCTTACAAGGCTCTTTTTTGTAAGCTCTTGGAGGATTGGCTACATCGGGAGGGGGCATGGCCCAATATGCAAAGGAGCTCCTGCTAGAATTCCACCCCTGGATTTGTTATACTGATTTTAGCAATGTATTCCATTGATCTGTTTTGTTTATCTAATAACCAACTTAGATTTATGTTGCTGAGATTTCATTTGTGTTCCTTTTCATTTTTTTTTTCATTTGTGCAAGACTTCCAATTTTATAGGAAGCCTTCCTGCTTCTTACTCAACGCCTGCTTCTTACTCAGTGTTAAGCATCTTTTTATGCTTTTGGATTTTTTGTGTTATATTCTTTCTGACCACTTCTTAGCTTCTTCTAAAAGCTGTAAGGGTCCTGCAGAAATTTAACCTGTATTTTTGAGGTGGGGCGGAGTAAGTAGGAGTATGCTATGTGGATTTCATGCAGCACATCAGACAAGTGTTCCTAAAAATCTCTGTGGTCCCATGCAATATGATCCTACTTAAAAGTGCTGAAGTGTTTTTATTATTTTTCAGAGATGTAAGCAAGATAATTTTAATAAGCAACATATCTTTGTTTCTGACACGACTTCCAGTCATCTCCATGATCAAGAAAGCTCACAGTTTGTCACACAAGAACTATGCCAGGAAAAAAAATTAGCATCTTTAAAATATATAACAGTAATCAAATATTGCTGTGAACTTTCTTATACACATCAGGATAAAAATAAATTTCTTTTGAATCCTATAGCTTCTGATCTTTAGTTATAGGGAGAGAGCTCCAATGGGGAAAATGCTGTTAAATAGAAATTTGTTTTATTTTAATTAGGCACAGAAATTCCAGATCATAGAAAAAAAACTATTTTCATAAGTGCTTAATTCTCATTTAGCTAGTTTACTGAAAACATGTCCAAAGATTATGCCATGGAACAGATGGTGAAATAGCACTTTTGAATGTTTGCTCCTATTTTTTTTTTTAAAAAAAAATTTGTGGCTGCTTCTGAAAATGTAAGAATTGGGACTTAGAGAGGGAAATGAGGCCTAGTCAGCAGGGTTTTGAGTTATATACTGGTGCACAACTGATTTAACAACAGAAGATAAGAAGGAATCTATCATTGGCATCTGCTCATGTCCAGTGATCCAGGAGTTTTATGGTCCATTCTGAACCACGACATTCAGAAACAGTGACGTGATAAACCTGTAGTTCAACAGGAAACACTGTTACAAGATTCTATCGACAAACTCCACTTCCATTCCTCTTTAATTGCAATCCATATTTTGCTTACCTGTTCAGCAGAAGATAGCATACTGTATCTAGATATTTTATTTCTTCCTTATTTACATATTCCTGTGAGAACATAAAGAAATTATTTCCATTATTCTCTCTAGAAGCCACCACAACTGATATTTCTATGATCTGATTGCAATATAGTGAATTGTTTTATTAAAAATGAATAGATTGTGATGGATTTCGTGCTAGGCTTGTTCTGGATGGAGAGTCCTTTTGCTCTGGTTTTTCTCTCCGTTTTCACACAAGCTGTCCTGGAGCTGCAAGTTGGTGTGCCACTTTTCTGTATCAAGTGAGATCCTCTTACAAGCAGTTTCTGCTTGCCACAGAAAAGCGGTGTGCCAACTTGCAGTGCTGGGGCAGCTTGTGTGAAAACCGAGAGAAGCACTGGGGGCAAAAGCACTGTCCACCCAGAACAAGCCCTTGTGCGAAATCGGTCTGTATTTGTTCTCAACAGCAGTAGCATGTTTTAAGTCAGGAAAAAAAAATATTTGAACAGTTGATTCACACATTACATGACAGTAAACTGGGTTTGCCACTGCTCGGACACTTAATGTAGGAAGTCAATATTGGCATATGTATATAGGTGTGAAGTATGTACTTGCAAATACATGTTTGCAGAATTTGCACATTTAGAAGTTACATTCAGAACACGTTAGTTATAATTGTAAAAATGAATTTATGTGAATCAGGTCTGACAAGCCAGCTCCTTACTTAGATGTTTATTATTATTATTATTATTATTATTACTTTAAATTTCTATCCCGCCCTCTCCGCAAGCAGACTCAGGGCGGCTAACAACATACATTTTTACGATTTAATCAATAAAACTACAATTTAAAATTATTTAAAACACAAACATTAAAACATTCCATTGCATTTTTGGTGCTTTATCATTATGATATAATTTAACATAAATATAAATGTAAATAGTGATCATGGTACTCTTTAATGGTGTAGAGTGGCAGCTCTCTCCCAAATTAGGTTAGATCTCAAAGGCCTGTCAAAACAGTTCGGTCTTACAGGCCCTGTGGAAAGTGGAAAGATCCAGCAGGGCCCTTATGGCCTCTGGGAGAGTATTCCACAATTCTGGCGCTGCCACCGAGAAGGCCCTAGCTCGCGTCTGCTGCAACCTAGCCTCCCTTGGTTCAGGGATGGACAACAGATTTTTTGTCCCTGAACGCAGTGCTCTCCGGGGAACGTGTGGGGAAAGGTGGTCCTGCAGATAGACAGGCCCCTGACCATAGAGGGCTTTAAAGGTCAATACCAACACCTTGAAACGGACTCGGAACACAATAGGTAGCCAGTGCACCTCTCTCAGCACTGGCTGAATGTGCTCCCACCGGGGGAGCCCCATTAGCAGCCACGCTGCAGCATTCTGCACTAGCTGTAGTTTCCGGGTCAGCGCCAAGGGTAGTCCCATGTAGAGAGCATTACAGTGATCTATTCTTGAGGTGACCGTAGCATGGATCACCAGTGCTAAGTCATTGCGCTCCAGGAAGGGGGCCAACTGCCACACCCGCCGAAGATGAAAAAAGGTGGATCTAGTAGTGGCTGCTACCTGGGCCTCCATTGTAAGAGAGGACTCCAGGAGCATACCCAAGCTCTTGATCTTGGGGGCTGGGATTAGTGACACCAATCAAGAGCCGGCAGAGGGATCCCCCCCCCCGGACCACCCCGACTCAGATAGAGAACCTCCGTCTTCGTCGGATTCAACTTCAACCGACTCAGCCTGAGCCAAGATGCTACGGCTTGAAGAGCCAGGTCTAGATTTTCCGGGGTACAGTCAGAGTGACCACCCATCAATAGATAGAGCTGGGTGTCATCTGCATATTGGTGACATCCCAGCCCATACCTCCTGACAATCTGGGCAAGGAAGCGCATATAGATGTTAAATAACATCAGGGACAGAACCGCACCCTGTAGCACACCACATATAAGTGGGTGCCTTCAGGATGATTCTTCCCCTATCACCACTCTTTGTCTCCGATCTTGAAGGAAAGAGGCCAACCACTGTAAGGCAGACCCCTGAATCCCCACGTTGGCAAGGCAGCTAGTCAGTAGCTGATGGACAACCGTATCAAATGCGGCCGACAGATCTAATAATAATAGCACCGCTGAGCTTCCCCGATCCACATGTTGCATGAGGTCATCTATGAGGGCGACCAGAACCGTCTCCGTCCCATGACCTGGTCGAAAGCCGGACTGGAATGGATCCAGTGCGGAAGTGTCATCTAGGAATCCCTGTAGCCGAGTTGCCAGCGCCCGCTCTATGACCTTACCCAGAAAGGGAAGGTTTGATACCGGCCGATAGTTCGCCAATACAGCCAGATCTGCAGATGGTTTTTTCAAGAGGGGACGGACCACTGCCTCTTTAAGAGGTGTGGGAAAGATCCCTTCTACCAGGGATCTGGTAGATACCCTGTAGTGGCTCACGTAACAGCACCTGGCTAGCTTTTATAAGCCAGGACGGGCATGGATCCAACCTACAGGTCATAGGGCAAACAGCGAAAAGGATCCCATCGACTTCCTCCAGGTTGAGTGAGTTAAAGGAGGTCGCGTTAGAGCGACGAGACCTTATCTGCGAAAAGACTCGCAAAAGCCTCGCAGCCAATTTCCAATTCTCTAACGTTTGGTTTACCTTGCAGTAAAACTGTTAATGATCAAATTATACTAAACAATTGTGCTGGGTGCGAGGTCATAGACACAATCCGGGATGCAAAGTAAACCTTCTTTGTGGCCCAGACTGCCATCTCATAGGTCCGCATAAATGACTTATAAGATGTTCTCGAAGCTTCGTTGCGAGTATATCGCCATTGTCTCTCTAGTTGCCTTAATCACCGTTTCATTGATCGCAGCTCCGGGGTATACCACGGAGTGGATCGTGAACGGGGATGGAGAGGACGTTGGGGAGCGATCTCGTCAATGGCTGTGGAAAGCTGGCTATTCCAGATCTTCACCAGCTCATCTAATGAGTCACTAGAGGACCAGGGATCCTGCAAAGCCATTTGAGGCCGCAAGGGGTCCATCTGCCTTCGCGGGTGAGCTAAAACTTGCTCGCCACCTAAACGGGGTAAGGGCGGTGTATCCACACAGGTCCTCAGGGCATAATGGTCAGACCATGGCACTGCCTCAGCAGAAATCTGATCCAATACAACTCCAATGTGTGTCCAGCCCGATGCATGGGCGCTGTTATATATTGGGAGAGTCCCAGTGCTGCCATGGAAAACACTAGGTCCGTCGCCCGAGTGGAAGCCATGTCCTCGGCATGGACATTGAAGTCACCCAGGACTATAAGCTGAGGGTACTCCAATGCCCAGCCTGCTACAGCCTCCATCAGAGACGGTAAGGCACTGGCCGGTGCATTAAGCGGACGGTACACCAGCCAGATTACTAACCTCTCCCCAACATCCCACATCAAGCCAGCACACTCCATACCCATGATCTTTGGTGGCGGGAGTGCCGTGAAGGAGCAATCCTCCCATATGAAAAACGCCACCCCTCCCCCCCGCCCGTTAGTCCATGCCTGGTGAAGGACGGAGAACCCAGGCGGGGCTACTTGGGAGACAGCAACCGTCTCCCCATCCTGTACCCAGGTTTCCGTCACATAAGCCAGGTCCATGTCCTGCCTGATTAAAAAATCCTGCAGGACTGAGGTCTTATTATTTATGGACCTGGCATTGCACAATACCAGGGACGGTGGTGAGTACTTCCACTTGGCCCCCATACCCGCTATCATTGGGATGGGACACAGGCTGAAAGGGGAGTGAGCCGTCTTGTGTCTCAGTCTCCTTCCGTTCCAATTTTGCCTGCTCCCACTGCTATACTTTCCCCCTCCCCAGGAGCACTGGAATCCCCTGGCCAGTCATCTCTTTCACAGCTAAAATAGCACAAAGAGATAACACTGATATATGTTACAGCAGTCTCCAAAGAATTAGGGAACCAAAGATTTACTAAAACAAAAGAACCATGCTATCAGTGTACTCTCCAATTTCCCAATACGTTATTGTCATTTTTTCTATGTCCAGCACAATTCATTTTATTGATGCTTTATACCCTTCACGTCTAGGTAAGAATAGGCCATGACATGCATGCAGAAACTCTGCTGAACCATTCATTTTTTATACAGGTGGTGGTGGTGGGGGGGGGGGGGGGTTGAATTCCATATGATGTGTGAAACCTGTTTTACATTATATGCCCATCTTCTAAGAAGTAGGAATACTTGACAAACCCGTTTGGTTAACATCCTGCTCACCAGTAACAGTGTGGCATCCTTAATAAGAAGTAGCCTTTTAGGGCTATTCAAAGGAGCACTTTATCCCTTCAGAGGCAGCTGCATTGTCTGGCATAGGCTAGTTTGAAACCATACAGTAGTTTCTGATTTTTTTTTATTTCAGCAACTGACTTTGAGAAATGTACTTCAGAAAGGCTCCCAGCTGGATTTGTAATTAAGTCCATCTTCTATAAACTGACTGATGCTTGCTAACTCATGGCAAATGCGGGAATAAGTGGCAAAGAAAATAGCCAAACAGTAAATTGCACAAATGTAAAATGTTAACAGTCTCTGTTTTACAGAGATTATCTAAAGGGATTTTCAAATACAGAACTCACAGGAAAACTACTTCCAAGCTATAATGAGGTGGCAGTGGTGGTGGGGGGAATCCTTTTGGGAACATGTTCCTGAATTATATCAAGTGATGTTGTGTTTATGTATCTGTTTAGTTAATCAAGATTTATTTAGCACCAGTCATAATGTTTAGGAATAAATTGTAGCAGCTTTTCCCCTGAAAGCCATCAGAATGCATAGAGTTTCTGTCTTCAGAGTGCTGTTCAATATCACCTATTTAGAATATTCATGTTTCTATACAACTGGTGTTAGAATCCATGTATGATGATCCTGTTCAATTCTCTCCCTCAGAGGCAAGATTTTCCCTCCATTTTTTCTTTCCCTTTGCTGACTGAGCCACCCTAGTAATGTATTTTCTTCTTTGCTAAAGAACTCTGGCTGTCCCATTCTGCCATAGTATGATATTTTTATATGATACTTTGGCTGTTGGCTCAGCCCAGGAACCCAAGTGAAGAATCAGGAGTACACTTTAACTTATACAACTTAAATGGCACTTGAAGCATTTTGAAATTTTTTAAAAAACAACAAACTATTTTATTTAACATAGAGGGGGGAAATCAGGGGCTGAAATTTCTGAGGTAAAACCAGTACACGCACAGACTTTAGTTCAAGTGTGGCCAAACTATGGCTCGGGAGCCACATGTGGCTCTTTCATACATATTGTGTAGCTCTCAAAGCCCCCATCACCCTGTCTGTCAGCTTTGGGAATGTGTTTATAATTTTGTTTATATATAAATTTTAATTTATATCCCACCCTCCCCACCGAAGCAGGCTCAGGGTGGCTTACATGACATAGTACACTGTACCATGATACAACAATAAAATTCAAAGCAATTAGCAATTAAAATACAATTACATATAAACAACATCTAAATTAATAGTTTAAAATTACAATATAACATAAGATGGTGCTACAGTCTTGATATGCAAAGTTTAAAGTTGCTTTCTTTCCACCTCTACCTCACCACCTTCCTTCCTTCCTTCCTTCCTTCCTTCCTTCCTTCCTTCCTTCCTTCCTTCCTTCCTTCCTTCCTTCCTTCCTTCCTTCCTTCCTTCCTTCTTTCCATCCTTCCTTCCATCTTGCGGCTCTCAAACATCTGACATTCATGTCTTTTGGCTCTCAAACATCCAAGTCCAGAGCTAAAGGTTCTGCCACCCCAGGCAGAACCTGCCCCCACCAGGAGTTGAATCAGGCGCGTAGAGCGCGCGCGGCACGATAACATCGCCTAAAGTGACATCATCGCACTGCCGTGCTCTGCTGGCCCAGCCAGCTCCCTCAGAAGGAGGGAGGGGGGAGGGCAGGGCAAGGGGTGGGCTGAGTGTTCTTGCCTGCTTTCAAAGGGAGCTGGCTGGAAAGTGGCTTCCTGCATGCTTCTTCCTCCGTTCTGATTTGGAATGGAGGAAAAAGCATGCAGGTGGCTGCTTCCCAGCCAGCCGAGTCCCCCTGAACTGGGGAAGTGGGCTGGGTGAAGGGCGGGCTGAGCAAGAATGCTTGGCCCACACCTCACCCAGCCCTCCCCCCTTCAAAGGGAGCTGGTGGAAAAGTGGTCACCTGCATGCTTCTTCCTTCGTTCCGAATTGGAATAGAGGAAAAAGGACGTGGGCGGCTGCTGCCTAGTCACCTGAGTCCCTCTGAAGTGGCAGAGTGGAGGGGCTGGGTGAGAGGCGGTCCAAGCAAGAATGCTCGGCCTGCCCCTAGCCCAGCTCACTCCCCCCCCCCCTTCAGAGGGACTCTGCTGGCTGAGAAGCGGCGCCCGCATGCTTCTGCCTCCATTCCAAATCAGAACGGAGGAAGAAGCATGCAGGCAGCCACTTCCCAGCCAGCTCTGTTGGTGCGAAAAGGGATGGGGAGGGGGCGCCTGCCCCCGCCCTCTGCCCCTGTGACCAGGTGGTGCCTGAGATGGCTGTCTACTTGGCATATTCCCAAGTGCCGGGCCTGCAAACATCTGTCATTCATGTCTTTTGGCTCTCAGACATCTGACATTTATTCTATGTGGCTCTTACATTAAGCAAGTTTGGCCACCGCTGCCTTAGTTCTTATGTTTCAGGCTAATGAGAGTTTCTAAAACTATTCACAGTTACTTAAATCTTTATGCTGAGAAGCTTTTGTTCCAGTGTTTTCCCAATACTCTAGTATACTTTCTTAGAGTATTTTCTGACTCTTTTGGTTTCCAGAAGGCTGATACACTCTTTCCAGTTCCAAAACCCCTTCTCTTGAGACACCAGTATTCGCCTTGAGTTTTTTTTACTCAAAGGTTTTCAAAGGCAGTTTATAACCATGCCAGACTAGGGATCTCTACACTCTTCAGAGCTAATGAAGCAATACCTGCTCTGAATGGCAATAATAGAGGATTAAACAATAATTGAAGACCACTACTTTCAAGTCAGTACCCAAAGACAACTGCCTGGACATTGCTTGAAAGACAATGCCAAAACATATGGATGTTGGTGTGAGCCATCAGAGAACCTCTAATATTCTTAAAACTCCATTTCCTTTCAATAGTGAGGTTATCTAAGCATATTAATCCAAAGGCTCTGTGTGTTTATGGGAGCTCTCTTGCCCACATGGAATCCACATGCATGTAGCAGCTGTACACATGGATCAACCAAATGTCAAGGGATTCTTCTTTAAGAAAACATGTGTTGGCTCCATGGCTTGGCAGGAACAACTGGATGTAAACACAACAAGAGTAGCAGTGATGTGGAGCTAACAGACCACCCACCTCCCTGTGCAAAAAGAATAGCAAAGATGAATCAGAACATATCAGGAAATGAACTAGGTTGTGACATGAAGGGGGCAGGAGAATTGCTATGGCATTGAACCTGTGTCATCCATGGCAACACTGGGGCTCACCCAGATTGTATCAGGGCCCACACATCAAGCAGGCCACATGCTGGATTTGGACTTTGGCATGAATTGGACACAGATCTGATGGCCAAAGTGTTGGTGCCATGGTCAGATCATTGCATTCTGAATATCTGGTTGAATGTCTCTGCTCCCCCCCCCCCCCCGCCACACACACACATCTAGGCAGTGAGCAGACTTTTGCTTGCCCATGGAGACTAAAGAATTCCAGGATGCTCTGCAGGAATTGACACCCTCTGGTGATTCCTTAGACAAGCTGATAGAGGACGGGAATATCCGTCTCTCTGAAGCCATCAACGAAATTCCCCCCTGATATTCTCTCTGTCCCCAGCAGGAAACACACACACACACGGTCACACTATAAAAATTAGGGGGATGAAACAGGAACTCAGATGACTGAAGCCAATTTGGTGTTGAGTTTGCAGTGAAGCCAAAAGAGCATCTTATAGGATGCTTATGAATCCTATGAGATGGCAATGAAGGCCACTAAAAAGATTATTACACAGCCTCAATCGCATTTGCTAGCTCTCGCCCAGTTCAATTATTTAGCATAATTAGGTTTTTTACATTCCTCTCGGAGAGGACCCAGAATAATAGAAGTTCATCCATAAGCTGTGAGGCATTTGTGAGCTTTTTTTTTTTGCAGATAAAGTGTTATCACCCCATCGTGACTTCCCAGCCAATGTTGATGTAGTATGAGAACTAGAGGCCCCCTGGCCATCTCTAGATTTGGTCTTTGACACCTTCAGCTGGCTGTCCCAACTGATGTCAACAGGATCCTGGGTGCTGTTATGCCAACCACCTGCATTCTGGATCCATGCCCTTCAAGGCTGGTGAAAGCCAGTGACAAGAGGCTTTGATGCTCTCTAGAAGATATTATCAACCTGTCCTTGAGTTTGCAAAACTTTCTGGGGAGATTAAAGGAGGTGGTGGTAGTCCTGCTCTTGATAAGATCTAATTTAGATCCTTTGGATCTGACCAATTACCACCCAGTCTCAAATCTTCTGGGCAAGGTAATTGAAAGGGTAGTGGCAGAACAGCTGGATACCATTCCTGGAAATCTTGCTGAGGGTTTGGAAGCTGTGATTGCATAGTTAAAGCGGAGTCAGTTGAAGCTGAATGGAGGTTCTGTGATAAGATGCTGTGGCTGGGTGGAGGGGAGCCTAGGTTGGATTCTGAACTCCCAACCCTCAACTGTGTGCCCTTAACACTGGCACTGACTCTCAAGAGTTTGGGCATGATCCTGGATGTCTCCTTGTCTATGGAGACCCAGATTACAAAAATTGTGAAGCTGCCATTCCTCCAACTGTGCCAGATTAGGCAACTGGCCTCCTACCTGTCCCTCTTTTTAACTGATCCTCACCAAAGAAGAGCATTCATGCTGGCTAGATTTAATGCATTACCATCGGCCATCCTTTTCGGAAGATACCACAGAATCCCCCGCAATCTTAGACGATGCCCTTGTAGTCAAGGGGTGTTTTCGCACTCACCTTCAGCCGGCGCCGCGACCCTCTTGACGACGGAGGATCTGTGCTGATTTCCCACACGAAGCGCTGGAGCAACCAGAAGAGCCGCCAATTTCCGGCGCGAAGCCCGCTCAAGCGTTTTCCTGCTTCTTGGCGATTTACGTTTGAGCGGGCTTCGCGCCGGAAATTGGCGGCTCTTCTGGTTGCTCCAGCGCTTCGTGTGGGAAATCAGCACAGATCCTCCGTCGTCAAGAGGGTCGCGGCGCCGGCTGAAGGTGAGTGCGAAAACACCCAAGGAGTCATTGAAACGGTCCCTCGTGTTCTTTTGGACTGCCCTTTTTATAGCAGTCCACGTGCAAGATACCTAGATGCATTGCTTTCTGACCATCAAGGCCTTTCTGACAATGCCAAGGTTCATTTTTTACTCCACGGGAAACACAACTTTGTCACTACTCACGTTGCTTGCTTTTTACAGGTTGCGATCCAAATCAGAGAGGCTTTTACTCATGCATAGCCTACTGCTATTTTATGTCATTTAACTTTTGCTGGTTTTTTAAGGTTTTATTATATTCTATAGTGTCACTGTTGGTTTTAAAGTATACTGTATTCTTGTATTAATGCCAATAAAGGTCTATGGTATGGTATGGGAGTTTGGGCATGATCCTGGATGTCTCCTTGTCTATGGAGACCCAGATTACAAAAACTGTGAAGCTGCCATTCCTCCAACTATGCCAGATTAGGCAACTGGCCTCCTACCTGTCCCTTCCCAACTCAGCCAAAGTAATCCACACAATGGTAATCTCTTGGAGTTTTGCAGGTAGTCCTAGCACATATGAGCAGATAAAATTTACCTGGGTATATGATGAATGGGTAGCTCCTCCTAAAGGGAAACCTGAAAGACAGAAGCCAAAGAAAGATCAGAAGGTGTGACTTCTATCCTGTGTCTGATGCCCTAGTATCCTCCAAACTGGTTCATCCCATATTTTTTTAGAGGCCAATCTCAATAGCATTTCCCGGTGGTACAAAGAGAAACTTCATTTTAAAAAGAAATGCTACAATAGATTGATACAAAAGCATCCTTCAACCAGTATGAAAATTTCAAGTCTCCTTTTAAGGTATCTGTGACTTTTCTAGCATTTCCTGTATCATTTGAAAATACTGAAAACTGGCTTGCAACTGTCAAGAATATTTTTTAAAAGAATATTATTTCTTCCCTCTCATGGATACATACATCATGCAGAACTGACTAATTCCAGTGCCCTCCTTGTGATTGCTTACTGGCAGGTTTTTGTTTATCTTGTTAAAAATGGATGGAAAAAATAATAAAAGTAGATGAACAGGGAAGTATGAGCAAACCTCATCCAGCTGAATAACAGATAGCTGAACAAATGGCTGTGGAAGATTTCTAGAGGCAGGTTAAATTTAGTTGCCAAAAGGGCTGTGGTTAGCATTTTAGAAGCTGCAATACTGAATACATGAGCTGCCCACTTGTCTAGAGTTTCCGTTTCACTAACAGTGGAGCTTTCCTTCAGCACAAAAAGCCTTCTGCTATCATGAAGGGCCTAGCTTCAGCAAAAGAGGTCTGTTTTGCTGGTAGAAGTTTTCTTGGGTCAGTGAAAGGCTTCTTGTATCAGAGGAGGGCTCCACTGTGAGTGGAATGGAATCTTCTTGGTCTCATGACTGTGGCAAAATTGTCACTTTCATAGAACTGGAAAAAATGTAGAAAGCTTGAATACCAAATCCTGGATTTGAAAGTCTGGGAGATAGTGAAACTGCCTAAATGGACTGAATTGGTTAGGATGAACGATGGTCAGGTGAACCAAGCCTGTTCCTCAGAAAGCTGGAAACTGTTTTATTAATTGTGGCGGGGTGGGGAATACATTGAGATATTTATATATTTAACTGCACTTTTGGGAGGGAAAGCATGGCCAGCTGAATTTCATTGCCCCCCCCCCCAAAGTCGGAATGAAGAGTTGGACACAAATGCATTGGTATAATTAATGAGCCACTTTATTAATCCCCGTAATAAACGGAAAGGGCACCCAAACTGTGGCCTAGTCAGGGCTAGGGTTCTCAATGGACCGCTCCCCTGCCATTCGCGGGCGAGAGACCCAGCCCCCAGCCAGAGCTGTGTGACACAGCTCCTGCCAGGCCGGCCCAGCAGGGAGGCACGCCCCAGAGGGTCCAAACACCAGACGCAAGTCTCAATGGAAAGCACCATTGAGCCTCCAGGACAGTCTAGTCGAGCCTCCAGGACAGTCTGCATTCTCCCCACCCCAGGTCATTAAACCCCAAGGTTGATCATGTCAGACCCCTAATTCCACCAAAGGGGGATGCTTCATGGTCCTCCCCTAGCCACATAGTACCCTAAACCCAGGAAAACCTGCCAACTAAAGTGACCGCCTACTTAACAGCACCTCCCGATAGCCAAATCCACAATCCGCTGTTTGGCTATGTAGGGTAGGCAAAAAACACACCCCAGCACTTGCCAATCAGCTGGGGAGTAAAAAATTCCTACCCGCCCCCCCCAAAATGGGATGACCAGCAATTGCCTACATACCAAACAGGGCAGGCAGGAGGGCTGATCTCCACGAGGACTGCACAGGGAGTGGAGGTCTGGCCGATACAACGGCCTGGCCCTGCCCCCTAGATTGCATGCCCAAACGGGCTAACTCTCCTCAGTTCCCTCCCGGGGGGGGGGGGGGGGACAAAGCCTGCTTCTGCAGCCTAGCAGCTTTGCTGTAGGCTACAAGCACTAAATGTGCTTTAAAAACTGCTTAACTTATATACTATTAAGAATCAGTTCCATTGGTACCAGGACCTCTACATAATCAGTGAAGATTCAAAGAATCTTTTAGAGTCTAGCTAATAATTTCCCATCAGGTAGAATGGAAGGACTCTGTCTGGGTATTAAGAAATAGTTATGTTCTTTGGGTCCTCAAAGTCTTGGATGGGGAAGACAGGAAAACATGGAGTTAATATGAGAGGAAGACTTCAATGAAGGCCAGAGAGAAACAAACAAACAAGAAGTTTTGAGATAGATATCTTGAGAAAGGGATTAAGATTATAGTAATTTGCCACCAAAGGATATACATTTTAGACCTACACTTAAATGTGTGCCTTATTGCTAATTTAATTTTCCCTTTGCTCATTAGTTAGGGCTGATAATTCCTGAGAGGCTAGGGGCAAAGAGACTTACTGAATTTGAGTTACATGGTACTCCAGTGTCAATTCTGGCTGTATAACTGGAAGTGACATCACAACATCAGGGGATGCTCTATAATTTTCTTGAATATTTATGGTAAAATCTAAAGAGTGACTCCTAGAGCATCCCGCAATACAACTATGTAATTTCCAGTTACACAGCCAGAAGCGATGTCTCAGTATCATGGAGCTCTGTTTTGCCATTTTTGTTCAGCTATGTACTTTTTCTTTTGTAAAAATTAATGAAAACACAAGTTCAGTTACATTTTTGCTTTTCTTTGGTTTATCTGTATGACTGACAGCAGTCACTTCCCAACTGATAGGCAGATTTTCCCACCAAAACCTTTTAGTTCCCCTCAGTGACTGAGTTGCCCCCAAGTAGTGTTATTCCTTTTCTATGACTTGAATGACCTACTGTCCTACTTGGATACAGATATTTCTTTAGGCTTATGACCCAGAAGGGGAACCTGAGAGAAATGCAGGAGCTGTCTTGTTTTCAAATGGCACTTGGGACAAAGTAACTTTCAAAACAGAATAAAGATTTTATTTAGCTGGCAGGGAAACATATATACATATATATTGGAGAAGTCAATGATTGGAAAATCTGAGATAAAAGTTTTTCCTATGTACAGAACTGAAATCTTAAGACATACAAGAGAGTGTTGTTGTAGCTTCTTTTCAGAGGTTTTTAGTTTTTAGTGAGAGGTACTTTTCTTAGTATACTCCAGCACCAACACAAAATCTTAATAGTTTTCTCTGGAGAATAACTCTTCCTTAAGGTTTCTAGATTGCTCTCTGTAATAAATTACAGCTTTCTACTAACTCTTGAGGTGTCTAAAGCTTATTTCCCTGCTGCCTGTGTAAAGCAGTATTATTTTTGTCTTTTGGACTCAAAATCACAATTCTCCTTCAGAGTAGTTCTAATACTATTAGAGCAAAGCAGTCTCTTTCCTTCTAACTGTAGAAGAACCTTTCTGACTAACACTGTCAGAACACTGATACCAGTTATCCCTTCCTTTGTCAGAAGCCATCTTTTGGGCTTACTCACTCCAGACCCGTATTCCCTCTAAGCTGAGTTCATGTGAGCTAGCTCACAGTTTTTTAGCCTCTGGCTCACACATTTTTGTCTTAGCTCAAAAAAATGGCTCCAGAGCAAACTAATTTATGCAGTAGCTCACAATGCTGGTAGCTCATAACTTTAATGCTAGCAGCTCAAAAGGAGAATTCTGCTCACAAGACTCTACAACTTAGATGGAACATTGCTCCAGACCCAAAGGCCCAAAACAAAAAAAACCCTTTTCTCTCCAGAACAGTTGATGTTAAACCTGCTGTCAGCTAATGCTGGCCAATCAGAGAGCAGCCAATCACACAAGCTCTCCACTCCAAGGCAGATTAACTCTTGATCTCCCAGTCTTTCTGAAATAGTAGCATTGAAAAAACTGTTCTGTGCAGTCCCCCCCCTACCATGTTATTGAATTTTGCTATGCTTTATAAACAGAACATGGACAATGAAGAGCACCAGGACAGCTGAGCACCACAAAGACAAACTATATATATATTGTGGTATTCTCTTGAGTCTTTTAGGTCCATATTATCCTGTGGGTCCCATCCCCAAAGTGGATCATAGGCTTTTTCAAGTTTATTTAAGTAAATGTTTGCATGGATGTTTCAAGTAATGGTTGTAAAACAGAAAATGCATGAAAATGATAGCTACCAAAGGTATGTGGTCCAGAATTCTTGACCATAAATAGATGGGTCACCATACAAAGAAAGTCTGGATGTATAGGCTGCTGTACCAAAATAGACCAAGTCCTACGAGGAAAGGTTGAAGGAGCTGGGCATGTATAGCTTGGAAAGGAGGTGGCTGAGAAGTGATCACCATCTTCATGTACTTGAAGGGGTGTCATATAGAGGATGATGCAGAATTGTTTTCTGTTGCCCCAGAAGGTGGGACCAGAACCAATGGGTTGAAATTGCATCAAAAGTGCTTCTGGCTCAACATTAGGAAGAACTGTCTGACAGAGTGGTTCCTCAGTGGAACAGGCTTCCTTGGGAGGTGGTGGGCTCTCCTTCCCTGGAAGTTTTTAAGCAAAGGCTAGATGGCCATCTGACAGCAATGCAGATCCTGTGAATTTAGGGGGAGGTATTTGTGAGTTTCCTGAATTGTGCAGGAGGTTGGACTAGATGACCCTGGGGGTCCCTTCCAACTTTATGATTCTATGATTATGAAATACTTTTCTAGGGAAAGCATGATGCAGCTAGTGAGTTACTTAGAATCATAGAATCATAGAGTTGGAAGGTACCTCCAGGGTCATCTAGTCCAACCCCCTGCACAAAGCAGGAAACTCACAAATACCTCCCCCTAAATTCACAGGATTTACATTGCTGTCAGATGGCCATCTAGCCTCTGTTTACTTGTAGTTCATGAGCTGCCTTTTGGAGACTCAGATGTGTTTGAATACACATGAATAACAAAGGCCTCCTGCTATAGTGGAAGGTCTTGCATCCCTAAATGTTTACAGTTTCCAATGAATTTTCATGTGAGGCTAAATAAACTCTTTCCTCATATCTACCATCCTCACCCAGTGTAATTCTAGCTGGGATCTTTTAGTGTTCTGAGAGAACTAGCAAAAAAAAGTGAAAGGATCCAATTTACATTTAATATTAATGTGGGGAAAAGATCAGAGGTGAAATACCAGAAAATACATCAAAACAACATTTTATGCAAATTTCTCTGATCCTTTGAGCCAACATTATAGGATTACATTTATAATGTGTAGGTATCATTACATATTTAGTGTCTTAAAAGTAGAAGACTATATAAAAGAAGCCTTTTCTGGGCTTCTGCAAGTGCAGCCATAACCAAGCATGGTGCATGCATAACAAGGGAACACGATGCTTTGAAATTGGTCTTTCTAGAATCTATAGGAGGCACCCCTGCTGGCCAATGGCAACCCCTCAGCCAGGCACATTGACACAGAGAGACATGCTGGAAAGTTTCTGGCAGAGAAGTGCAGGAGGATCCTTGAACAAAAGCAGAGGACCAAATCAAAGCCCACCCCCACCCCCTTCCTGAGAGCTTTCTAAATAGTAGCTAAAGGAACACATCACAAGACATAGAGCAGGGGTGGGGAACCTTTTTTCTTCCAAGGGCCATATGGATATTTATAACATCATTTGCGGGCCATAAAAAATTGTCAACTTAAAAAACAGTGCTCTGGACAGGGAGAATGATTCAGGCCAGCAAAATTAATGCAAATAATTGTTTTTCTATTTGAAGTCATGTGGGGAGAGCCTAATCTGGCACACACACACACACGGCCCGCCACCCTAGGCAAATGCGTAGGTCCAGGGCTTTTTGGTAGAAAAAGCCCAGCAGGAACTCAGTAGCATATTAGACCACATCCCCTAATATTAGCATATTAGGTTGCACCATCTGGGATAATCAAGTGCAAACTGAACTGTGACAGTAACTTTTTCAGGCCCTAAAGCAATTTTGGCCGGCCAGCCAGGCCCCAGGGAGGCTGCCGCACAGTACATCTGGGCCCTGTGATCCCTGCCTGGCCCTGGGAAGGCTGCTGCACAGCGCGGCTGGGCCCCACAATCCTTGCTGGCCAGCCAGACCCCAGGGAGGTTGCCACACGGCTCGGTTCGGCTCAGTAATCCCCGAGGGCCATACCAAGTGACCTCAAGGACCACATACGGCCCTCGGGACAGAGGTTCCCTACCCCTGACCAATGTTCCCTCTAAGCTGCAGAGCCCTGTGAGCCAAAATTCTACTTTGTGAGCTACTGGCATTAAAGCTGGGGTGGTCCAGGGGGGGAGATCCTTCTGCCGGCTCTTGATGGGGTGTCACTAATACCGGCCCCTAAGGTCAAGAGCTTGGGTGTGCTCCTTGGCTTCTTGGCAGCACATGGCTTCTTGGTAGCACCCTAGAGCAAAAAGTTGGTTTTTAACCATGGATCCTCATGGATCCTCATGATTTTTGCTTGGAATCACCCCATGATTTATGTGGTGCAAATTCTGCCCATGGACATGATATGTGATTGGATGGTGAGCTTGGGGTGGCCCAAAGCAAAAATCATGAGGATCCATGAAAATCTGTGGTTCAAAACCAAGTTTTTGGTCCATGGTGCTGCCATGAAGCCATGGATCCACGATTTCTGTGATGCAAACTCTGCCCATGGACATGATATATGATTGGATAGTGTCAAGTCTGTCTATAACTCTGGCTCAAACACAGAGCATGCTGCGTAGAACCAAAGTATAACCAAATGCTGCTAGCTTACTCCCTCTTCCTACCCCCCTCCTTTAGAGAGCTCATCCTGCTTTGAAATGGTAATGTATGAAAGTCTTATCTGTGCCTTCTCAGCCCAGGCTTGTGGAAGAGGAAGGAGCCTGAAAGCATCAAGGCCACACTGGCCTCTAATCAACATGAGAATGTATTTGTAACATCTATGTGTGAATGTCCTCTGCGCTATTTCCCCCCCCCCCCCCTTTTGAAGTATACCTTATATGCAATGTATCTACTGTATGGTCTTTAGTCTTTTCAAGACCTGGCTTAGGCCACAAGTAACCAGTATCAATAAAATAGAGTCTTTGTATCCACACCAACTCATCATTGGATCTGCAGACTTGACAGATAGTGAGCTTGGGGGATCCAAAACAAATATCATGAGGATCCATGAGGATCTGTGATTTGGAAACATGTTTTTCCACTGTTGTTGCACCACAGATTCATGGAGGCATAATTTTTCTGGTGCTGCCTATAGTCTATATAATTAAAATGTAGTCCCCAAAACTGAACACAATACTGTAGGTGAGGTCTTACCAGAGCAGAGTAAAGTAATACCATCACTTCACATGATCTGGACACTATACCTCTGTTAATACAGCCCAATATTGCATTTGCCTTTTTAGTCACCAGTGCTTGCAGGCTGCAGTGAGGTGGATGCTCCAACTCTTGAAATAATTTGTGAGGGGCCCCCCAAGATTTCAACTGCCTAGGGGCCTCTGCAGGGTTTAATCCGGCACTGCTTGCAATCTGTCACACCTGTCGTTGAATATACAAGTTCAAAGCATCCAGCATAGTTTCCTACTGCACTGTAGTGCAGGCCCATAGCCAGGATTTCAAAGGTCAGGGGGAGCATAAATAGTAGTCAGGGGCACTTAGCAGCCGCCTCCTCCCTGCCACAGCTGGCATGACTCAGGGGCACAACTCAGAGTGCCCCTTCCCTTTCCTCCTACTCCTTCCCTCCTTTAAATCATGTGGGAGGCTGGTGGCTGCTCCTGCTGCCCTCCTGTGTGATTTAAATGGCCCTCCCTTCCCCTGTTGCTGTCTCCTGAGGTGCCAGGGGGGTGAAGGCTGAGAGGGTGGAGGCCACCCCCTCCTTCCCACATGATGGGGGAGAGAGGGAGTAGGGGAACCCTGAGTAGGGGAACCCTGAGTAGGGGAACCCTGAGTAGGGGAACCCTGAGTAGGGGAACCCTGACAGGCAGTTGGGGGCAGGCACCCCACAGGCACCCCTGTGGCTATGGACTTGCTGCAGAGTATGGTTGGAGAATAGGGTCACCAGGTTTATGTTGGAATACCTGGAGAGTTCAGGGGTGGATCTGGGAGAGGGGGTGGTTTGAGGAGGGGGGGGGTGCTTAGCATGGTATAATGCCATAGAGTCCACTCTTCAAAGCAGGCATTTGCTCCAGGAGAGCTCATCTCTGCCAGCTGGAGATCAGTTGTAAAAGCGGGAGATCTCCAGGCCCCACCTGGAGGTTGGCAACGTTAATGGGAAACCAGACTGTTATTTGGTTGGCAGTGAAGATACAAATGTCCCCTCCACCTGTTTTTTCAAGCTACTAGCTACACACAGCATAACAAGTACATACAACTGTGTCTAGTACCAGCATGTAGAACATCTACATGATGATGTCTTACATATTGGCTTAATTCCATTGTAATTTTGTTTCTATTATCCGGTGTTGCAAGTCAAAAGCTATAAATGGAAATAATTTTCTAATAATTAATTGGATATTTTAAAATCTTATGACTGTATATGCTTGTATGAGAAGTTAATGGAAAATATGCCAAATCCTTCTGCTTGATGAGACTTTAGAGTCTCATAAAGCTACTCAGATAATCATTTTTCAGACAAGGAAATTTGAAAGATTATCTAGGCTCTTTGGTTTTGTGTAACTTTCTGATTGCTTGCAGGGGAGCTTTTATCTTACGGACAGACTGTATTTAATTGAAAAACATTCAGTGCTCATATTTCTATTGTAATTCTTCCACTTTGGTGGCAAGAGTAGGCAATCTATTTGCACAAAAATGCTGCTTTGAAAAGGATAAGTGGCCAATCTTTTGTGTAAATTATTACAGTGTAATATGTAATACCACATTGTCCTTGGCAGTGAAGACTGAGTTCCTGTTCTCTGGTTTTCTTAAAACAATTTTAGCAATTTGCCACTTCCAAAATATACCCAATGGAGGAATTAAGATCTAGGGAAGCTATTAACATAAAGTGTTTTCGCACTGACCTTACTCGGGAGCGACGTCCCTCTTCACCGCACTGCGCGGATTTCGCACTAATTGCTCCGCAGAACCCGGAAGAGCCGCAAAGTCCCGCGGCTTTTGCGTCGCAAATGTAAACTGTTTTTTGGCCAGTTTACATTTGTGACGCAAAAGCCGCGGGACTTTGCGGCTCTTCCGGGTTCTACGGAGCAATTAGTGCGAAATCCGCACAGACGCTGCACGGTGAAGAGGGACGTCGCTCCCGAGTAAGGTCAGTGCGAAAACAGCCATAGGTATTGTTATGTATTGGACATAAGCGGCCAGGCCGCAGGACGACGGTTACCAAAAGGAGACCCTCGGGTCCCCGGATGTGGCTCGCCAGAGGCCCCGCCCCCCAACATCTGTGGTGGGAAGTTTAACCGACCAGGATTGGCCTGGTCGGACCAGGGGGGCCATCCGGGGAATGTATATATGCGGCCAGGCCGCAGGACGATGGTTACCAAAAGGAGACCCTCGGGTCCCCGGATGTGGCTCGCCAGAGGCCCTGCCCCCCAACATCTGTGGCGGGAAGTTTAACCAACCAGGATTGGCCTGGTCGGACCAGGGGGGCCGTCCGGGGAATGTATATATGCTGGACCCCGGCTGCATGGGCTCACCTTCGTAATGTGCTCGCAATAAAGAATGTTGCCTTCAAACCATCTCGGTTCTCAGTACATTACAGGTATTCTGAAGATGGTGCAAAATGTGTGTGTGTGGGGGGGGAATGAGTCAACCAGTAAAATACATGATGATGATAAAGTAGATAATAGAACCAGTGTTTGTAGAACTAGCCAATGTTTGCTAAAATATTAAAATGTGGTTATAAAATTAATCAGCTGGACTGCAAATCCAAACAGTTCCAGGAAACAATCTGTGACCTGATTTGAGATAACTTCATGAAAGTATACTGAAAAACAGATTAGCATGTCTTATCAGCTACACTGTAGTGTTTGTTCAGGTTGGTTAGAACAGGGGTGTCAAACATGCAGCCTGGGGCCGAATCAGGCCCCCAAAGGGCTCCTATCAGGTCCTCGAGCAACTGGCTGTTGTGTGCTTCCTTCTCCCTCTCTCTTGCTTCCTCTGCATCGCAGCTTGCTTTGCCAGGCTTGCTCAACTGCACAAGAGCTACAGAGCAAAGCTTCTATTTTCTCCACTGGGGAGGAAGGGGGGGGGCAAAAATAGCTTTGCCAGGCTCTCTCAGTAGCAGAGCTACTGAGCCAAGTCTCTTTTCCTTCTATTGGCTTAGACCTCCTCCCTGCCTGGTCCCCTGGGGAAGGAAGGAAAGAGCCAGACCATCCTTTGCCCAGTTCTCTGGATCTCATGGGAGAGATACAAAGAAAGTACCTTTAAGATCGAGTGCTAATGTTTTAATCATGTTTTTAAAGGGTTTTTTAATCTTTAATTGTGTTTATCTTTGTTCTTTATAATGTTGATCTCTCCACTACTTGGCATTACATTTTATGACGCACATGGCCCAGCCCAACAAGGTCTCATTTATGTCAGATCTGGCCCTCCTAACAAATGAGTTCAACACCCCTGGGTTAGAATGATGAAAGTAGTAAGCATGCCATTACAATTGATTTTCTTTGATGATGTTTGAAACTGAAGTTATTACTTGGCTTATGGTGAAACAATTTTACAGCCTGCAGTGGTTAGAGCAGGGGTATCAAACATGTGGCCCATGGGATGGATCCAGCCCTCACAGAGCTTGTATGTTTCCCAAGAGCAACTGGCTGTCATCTGTTTCCTTCTCCCTCTCTCTTGCTTTCTTCTGCTTCATAGTTTGCATTGCCAGGCTCTCTCAATCACACAGGAGCTACAGAGAAAAGACTGTCTTCCCTCCATTGGCTGAGGCTCCTCCCCATCATCCATGGTGAGAGAGGAAAAGAGCAAGAGCATACTTTGCCCAGTTCACTCCATCACATGGGAGAGATGGAAAGAGGTGACAAAAGAGGAGGTCCTACAACTAATAGACAAATTAAAAACTAATAAGTCACCGGGTCCGGATGGCATACATCCGAGAGTTCTGAAAGAACTCAAAGTTGAACTTGTGGGTCTTCTAACAAAAATCTGTAATCTTTCATTGAAATCTGCCTCCGTTCCTGAGGACTGGAAGGTAGCAAATGTCACCCCCATCTTTAAAAAGGGTTCCAGAGGAGATCCAGGAAATTACAGGCCAGTCAGTCTGACTTCAATACCGGGAAAGTTGGTAGAAACCATTATCAAGGACAGAATGAGTAGGCACATTGATGAACACGGGTTATTGAGGAAGACTCAGCATGGGTTCTGCAAGGGAAGATCTTGCCTCACTAACCTGTTACATTTCTTTGAGGAGGTGAACAAACATGTGGACAAAGGAGACCCGATAGATGTTGTTTACCTTGACTTCCAGAAAGCTTTTGATAAAGTTCCTCATCAAAGGCTCCTTAGAAAGCTTGAGTCATGGAGTAAAAGGACAGGTCCTCTTGTGGATCAAAAACTGGCTGAGTAATAGGAAGCAGCGAGTGAGTATAAATAGGCAGTCTTCGCAGTGGAGGACGGTAAGCAGTGGGGTGCCGCAGGGCTCGGTACTGGGTCCCATCCTCTTTAACTTGTTCATAAATGATTTAGAGTTGGGAGTGAGCAGTGAAGTGGCCAAATTTGCGGATGACACTAAATTGTTCAGGGTGGTGAGAACCAGAGAGGATTGTGAGGAACTCCAAAGGGATCTGTTGAGGCTGGGTGAGTGGGCGTCAACGTGGCAGATGCGGTTCAATGTGGCCAAGTGCAAAGTAATGCACATTGGGGCCAAGAATCCCAGCTACAAATACAAGTTGATGGGGTGTGAACTGGCAGAGACAGACCAAGAGAGAGATCTTGGGGTCATGGTAGATAATTCACTGAAAATGTCAAGACAGTGTGCGTTTGCAATAAAAAAGGCCAACGCCATGCTGGGAATTATTAGGAAGGGAATTGAAAACAAATCAGCCAGTATCATAATGCCTCTGTATAAATCGATGGTGCGGTCTCATTTGGAGTACTGTGTGCAGTTCTGGTCACCGCACCTCAAAAAGGATATTATAGCATTGGACAAAGTTCAGAAGAGGGCAACTAAAATGATTAAAGGGCTGGAACACCTTCCCTATGAAGAAAGGTTGAAACGCTTAGGGCTCTTTAGCTTGGAGAAACGTCGACTGAGGGGTGACATGATAGAAGTTTACAAGATAATGCATGGGATGGAGAAAGTAGAGAAAGAAGTACTTTTCTCCCTTTCTCACAATACAAGAACTCGTGGGCATTCGATGAAATTGCTGAGCAGACAGGTTAAAACGGATAAAAGGAAGTACTTCTTCACCCAAAGGGTGATTAACATGTGGAATTCACTGCCACAGGAGGTGGTGGCATCCACAAGCATAGCCACCTTCAAGAAGGGGTTAGATAAAAATATGGAGCAGAGGTCCATCAGTGGCTATTAGCCACAGTGTGTGTGTGTGTGTGTATATATTTGGCCGCTGTGTGACACAGAATGTTGGACTGGATGGGCCATTGGCCTGATCTAACATGGCTTCTCTTATGTTCTTATGTTCTAAAGCACCTTCAAGACCAACAAAGTTTTATTCAAGATATGAGCTTTTTGCCTTGCTACAGAGAAAGAGTGAGATTGTGTGAGTTTTGTTGATCTCATTATGCCAGGACTCTCCTGGGTACAACTGGGTTCCCCTCCTCTTTTTCACCGTATTCATGCCCTCATGATCCAGTCTTTCTTAGTAGGAAAGGAATGTGAACTATTTAGATGAGGAATAACAAAAAGTCAGTGCAGTGGATTAGGCTGAGATTATGTATCCAGACCAAGTTCACCCAACACATTTCCTTTGTAGACAGGTTATTTTGAACCTATGTTTCTTAGACTGCAGGCTGATACTGACCACTATACATTGCTGTCTCTTTATTCTTGCACTGCCAAATAGGAATTGTAGTTATTTATCTGGGGAAGACTACAGTTTTGTAGACAAACACATAGCCCCCAGTCTGTGTCATGGTGCCTTCACATGTTCTTGACCAGCCATGAAGCAACTTATGTACAAAAGATCAGAATGCCCAGCCATTTCATGTTTTCCTCTTGGTCTTAGGCTCAAAGCATTGACCATGAGATTTCTGTAATGAATGTCAATAATCAAAAGTAGGTTTACAGATTACAGATACACACCTGAACAGCATACTTCAGCAAATACATTGTCTCCAGTTTTTGATGCAGTAATTCAGAGCAAGAGGAGTCAGAGACTGTTAAATAAACAAAGTAGTGTAAGAGTGCTAATGTTTTAAGCATGTTTTATTTTATTTTTTTTAAATTGCGTTTGTCTGTGTCCTTTATAAAGTTTATATCTCTGCTACATGGCAATACATTTTATGACACTCATGGCCCAGCCCAACAAGGTCTCATTTATGTCAGATCTGACCCTCATAACAAATGAATTTGATACCCCTGGCTTATAGTTTCAGAATAGGATCTGTAATACCCAGGTGTTCCATCTGTGATGGAAACTCACTGCATGACTTTGGGCCAGTTATACATTGTCAACTTAGAGTTGCCTGTTCTAGCTTAGGAAATATCTGGAGATTTTGAGTGGTGAAGACTAGGGGAGTGTGGGGTTTGGAGAGGAGAGGAGAGGAGAGGAGAGGAGAGGAGAGGAGAGGAGAGGAGAGGAGAGGAGCCTCATAAGGGTACAGTGGAGCAGATTCTATCCTCCAAAGGAGCTGTATGTTTTTGGTCTTGACTCACTCAAAACCTTTCTGTTGCTAAGGGGACTTTCACAGCAGCTTTTCATAGCATGGGGCTCTCTAAGGGCCAGGAACCCAGATCCCTGATTTCCTTGTTCTCCAAATAAGGTAAGTTCCCAATAAGGTAAGTTGAGGTAAGGTAAGTTGACCCTCCAGAAGGGGAGCCACTTAAACAAACAGCATTTAAAGAGGACTGTACATTGTAATATATATATATATATATATATATATATATATATATATATATATCATGAAGATAGAATGCCAGCAGGGGGTTGGGGGCTTTCCAGTGTTTTGCACTGAGTGTCACATGTATGACTATCTGCCCAAAGGACAGAAGTCTTGGGTGTGTGCTCGATGCAAGGAGCTCCTGGTCCTCAGGGAACGAGTTCGTACCCTTGAGGCCGAGGTGACTGCCCTGGAGAAACAGAGACGGTCAGTTAGGCACTTGGGGAAGACTCTCGGGGGCGTATTAGATGAGCCCCGCTCTGAACGTAGCAGCCCCGTTGCTGCCAGAGAACGAGAGGGTCGAGAGGGAACAGGGCACTGTGCTGAGGACAAGGGGAATGCGCCCTCAGAAGGGACCTCTTCTTCGGTTGGTGAGCGGGAATCCTTTCGCGCCAAGGAACCATCCCTCAGCAGGGGGAGAGGGGGGGTTTTGGTAGTTGGTGATTCGATCCTTAGGCAAGTAGACAGCTGGGTGGCGAAACCGCGTACTGACCGTATGGTGACTTGCCTGCCTGGTGCGAAGGTAGCGGACATTACGCGTGTAGTAGATAGACTAATAGACAGTGCTGGGGAGGAGCCTGTGGTCGTGGTGCATGTTGGCACCAACGATGTGGGGAAATGCAGTCGTGAGGTCCTGGAGGAAAAATGTAGGCTGCTAGGCGGGAGACTTAAGGCCAGGACCTCCAAGGTAGCCTTCTTGGAAGTGCTACCTGTTCCACGTGCAGGGCAGGAGAGACAGGCACAAATTAGAAGTCTCAATGTGTGGATGAGACGATGGTGTAAGGAGGAAGGGTTTAAGTTTGTTAGGCACTGGGATGCTTTCTGGAACAAGCGGGAGCTATACAAAAGAGACGGTCTCCACTTGTCCCCGGATGGAACCAGGCTGCTGGTGCTTAAAATCAAAAAGGTGGCAGAGCAGTTTTTAAACTAAATCTTGGGGGAAAGCCGACAGGAGATGAAATGTCTCTGGTTTGGGAGGACTCATCTCAAAGAGATGAAGGGTTAGCTGCTATTTTTCTACCGGGTAACAGACCAGAGTTGTCCACTGTGAAGGCGACAAACAATATGGACTGTCTGCCAGAGTCTCGAGGTGGCAGGAGGAAGGTGGCGGGCCTAGCTCGCCTGGGAAATTATAGATGTTTGTATGCAAATGCTAGACGTGTTCGAAGTAAAATTGGTGAATTGGAATGTTTAGTGTTGGGAGAAAACATAGACATTGTGGGAATTTCAGAAACTTGGTGGAATGAGGAGAATCAGTGGGACACGGTGATTCCAGGATATAAGCTATATCGGAAGGATAGGGAGGGAAGGGTTGGAGGTGGGGTGGCTCTGTATGTCAGAGAGGATATACGGTCCAGTAAGACTGAGGTCAGAGAATTAGATTCACTTTTAGAAATGCTTTGGGTTGAAATAGAGGGCCCAAAAGGAAATTTAACTATGGGAGTTTGTTATCGCCCACCAAATCAAAAGAGAGAGGACGATTATAATATGATGGAAGGCTTAAAGATAGCAGCTAAACGTAAAAACTGTGTCGTAATAGGTGATTTTAACTACCCACAGATTGATTGGGTCAATATGTGTTCTGGTCGAGAGAAAGAGATTGAGTTTCTTGATGCTCTCAATGACTGTGCTATGGAGCAGATGGTCTCAGAACCTACCAGGGGTGGGGCGATCCTGGATTTGGTCCTAAGTAATGCCCAAGACTTGGTGAGAGATGTAAAAGTGATTGCACCGCTTGGGAGCAGTGACCATAATGTTATTGATTTCACCGTTTGTATAAATAGGGAGTTGTCCAAAAAGACCGCCACAACCATGTTTAACTTTAAAAGGGGTAAATACACTGAGATGAGGAGGCATGTGAGGTGGAAACTGAAAGGAAAGGTACATACGGTCAAAACCCTTGGGGAAGCTTGGACGCTATTTAAAACTATAATCCTAGAAGCTCAGATAAAATACATACCACAAGTTAGGAAAGGCACAAACAGGCATAAGAAAAGGCCTGCATGGTTAACAAACAAAGTAATGGAAGCTGTAAAAGGTAAGAAGGACTCCTTTAAGCGGTGGAAAACCAGTCCAAGTGAGATTAGTAAAAGGGAACACAGGCTGTGGCAAATCAAATGCAAGACTGTGATCAGGCAGGCAAAAAGGGACTATGAGGAGCATATTGCAAAAAACATAAAGACCAACAATAAAACTTTCTTCAAATATATTAGAAGTAGGAAACCAGCCAGGGAGGCAGTGGGGCCCATGGATGATCATGGGGTAAAAGGATTACTGAAGGAGGATAGGGAAATGGCTGAGAAGCTAAATGAATTTTTTGCCTCTGTCTTCACTGTGGAAGACGAGAACTTTTTGCCCGCCCCAGAACCACTAATTTTGGAAGGGGTGTTGAAAGACCTGAGTAAGATTGAGGTGACAAAAGAGGAGGTCCTACAACTGATAGACAAATTAAAAACTAATAAGTCACCGGGTCCGGATGGCATACATCCGAGAGTTCTGAAAGAACTCAAAGTTGAACTTGTGGATCTTCTAACAAAAATCTGTAATCTTTCATTGAAATCTGCCTCCATTCCTGAGGACTGGAAGGTAGCAAATGTCACCCCCATCTTTAAAAAGGGTTCCAGAGGAGATCCGGGAAATTACAGGCCAGTCAGTCTGACTTCAATACCGGGAAAGTTGGTAGAAACCATTATCAAGGACAGAATGAGTAGGCACATTGATGAAAATGGGTTATTGAGGAAGACTCAGCATGGGTTCTGCAAGGGAAGATCTTGCCTCACTAACCTGTTACATTTCTTTGAGGGGGTGAACAAACATGTGGACAAAGGCGACCCAATAGATGTTGTTTACCTTGACTTCCAGAAAGCTTTTGATAAAGTTCCTCATCAAAGGCTCCTTAGAAAAGTTGAGAGTCATGGAGTAAAAGGACAGGTCCTCTTGTGGATCAAAAACTGGCTTAGTAATAGGAAGCAGAGAGTCAGTATAAATGGGCAACCTTCGCAGTGGAGGACGGTAAGCAGTGGGGTGCCGCAGGGCTTGGTACTGGGTCCCATGCTCTTTAACTTGTTCATAAATGATTTAGAGTTGGGAGTGAGCAGTGAAGTGGCCAAGTTTGCGGATGACACTAAATTGTTCAGGGTGGTGAGAACCAGAGAGGATTGTGAGGAACTCCAAAGGGATCTGTTGAGGCTGGGTGAGTGGGTGTCAACGTGGCAGATGTGGTTCAATGTGGCCAAGTGCAAAGTAATGCACATTGGGGCCAAGAATCCCAGCTACAAATACAAGTTGATGGGGTGTGAACTGGCAGAGACTGACCAAGAGAGAGATCTTGGGGTCGTGGTAGATAACTCACTGAAAATGTCAAGACAGTATGCGTCTGCAATAAAAAAGGCCAACACCATGCTGGGAATTATTAGGAAGGGAATTGAAAACAAATCAGCCAGTATCATAATGCCCCTGTATAAATCGATGGTGCGGTCTCATTTGGAGTACTGTGTGCAGTTCTGGTCGCCGCACCTCAAAAAGGATATTATAGCATTGGAGAAAGTCCAGAGAAGGGCAACTAGAATGATTAAAGGGCTGGAGCACTTTCCCTATGAAGAAAGGTTGAAACGCTTGGGACTCTTTAGCTTGGAGAAACGTCGACTGTGGGGTGACATGATAGAGGTTTACAAGATAATGCATGGGATGGAGAAAGTAGAGAAAGAAGTACTTTTCTCCCTTTCTCACAATACAAGAACTCGTGGGCATTCGATTAAACTGCTGAGCAGAAAGGTTAAAACGGATAAAAGGAAGTACTTCTTCACCCAAAGGGTGATTAACATGTGGAATTCACTGCCACAGGAGGTGGTGGCGGCCACAAGTATAGCCACCTTCAAGAGGGGTTTAGATAAAAATATGGAGCACAGGTCCATCAGTGGCTATTAGCCACAGTGTATGTGTGTATATAAAAATTTTTTTGCCACTGTGTGACACAGAGTGTTGGACTTGATGGGCCGTTGGCCTGATCCAACATGGCTTCTCTTATGTTCTTATGTTCTTAAAAGGAATAAGACATTTTTTTTCCTCCAGGCTGTTGGCAATCCTACATATTTCCCATTCACAGGTGTGTCAGCCCTTTGTCTTGCTCCTAATTCTTTTGGTTTCCCTTAAGTTCCAGTGTTTTTCAATCAGAAAAAAAAAACCATATCCACTGGTGACCACACTCTGTACTAGGTCACTTTATATGACCATTTTGAACGTCATATATTCAGACCAGCGTTTTAACTTGTCCAGCACCACTGTTCTGAAGATTTTAGTGTAGCCTGATATAGGACTGATTAGAATGAACAAAATGAATCATATTCAAGTGGAAGGAGCTTCATCTTGTGATCTCAGGTGCTCAGGGATATAGAGAAGGCCAAGTGAAGACTATAATTCTGAGGTTTGCCTGAAGAAAAAGCATAGGCAGCATCTTTTTGCTGTATAATTGAAACAAACCTATAATAAGGTTGCAGAATAGCAGAATTGATTTTATGCTGAACCAAACGACTTTGCATGCACTCGTGTGTTGTGATGTACATGGGATGGACAATTAAGGGGGCTCCATTGATGAGAATAAGAGAAATAAAGTTTTCTTAGATGATACCGGTCCTATTGATTTTCCCAGAAGAAAATATTTTGGTAATAAATTTTGACTACTGGATAAGCAAGAAAAGTTTCACTTCTCCTAAGAATGGGAATGGCTGCCTTTGATCAATGAAAAAGTACAGAGCTAGACACAGAATACTATTCCCTCAAAAACTTCAAATTATTTAGTTACAAAAATTCTCCTTCCCGCCTTCTTTCCTATGCTTTCTTATCAGCAGTGCAATTTTACTCTTTAACTGTGCAATTTTACTTTTTCTGTGTGCAAATTTCCTCAAAATGAGTGCACTTTTGAAAAGCATAACTTATAGTACAATCCAAAGTGCAGTTACACCTTTCTAAGTTTACTGAAGTCTGTGAGTTCAGAAGGGTGTGACTTTGCTTCAGATTGCACTGTGGAGATGCAATTTTAGCTTTTAACTCGGTGGGCTGGTGGCTAGGAGGGTAGACTATAGTCTAACTTCCTAATTGCTATTTTGAAAGTCCTGATCAAATTAACATGGATTGATAGGTACTAGCCAGGCAACATTAATCCCTTACCTGGGATCACCTGTATTTATCTAAAGCATGTTTGTGCCATAGGTAGATTGAGACCATGCCATGGAGGCATATCTATGCTTGCAACATAGCCCTAAACAGAGTTACTCCCTTCTAATTCCACACTGAAGCCATTTATTTAATTATAGAAAGCAGTATCATACTCTGTATTTCAGTAAAAATACTTTTATAAAGATTACAATAAAACAATATATTTAAGGGAAGTGTTAAGCCCTTACAAGTTCACCAGGGCATGGGTGACATATCAATCCTAGAAAATAAATAAATAAGTCTGGCTATGATGGTGGAATAGCATTAACAGAAAGGGTAGGCTAGGTAGAACAGAGTATATGGAAAGCCTGGGCAACCTTTTGTTACTAGAAATGCTGGGGATCTCATCTTTTTATGGAGGAACTAGCAAAGGCATATCGAGGTAGAGCACTATAGCAGCAGGATTCCACAAAGTGTATACCAGTACTTACTACAGAGAGAGAGATATTTTGAAATGACTTAGCCAATTGAATAAATTTTTTTTATTAAAAAATAAAATAATAAAAACACACACACACTGAATTAAACTAACACACATACAAGAACATCAGAAAAGTAGTAATTTGTGGTGCAAATAGGGGATGAGATTGGTGGTGGGGGAGGAAGAGATCATATCCTGGAGAGTTGAAATCAATGAAGAAGAGCAGCAGAACAACCAGTGCTGTACTGTGGAAGATACCCAAACAGAGTTTTGGGGTGCAAGTCTGAAGGCGCCAAGACTGAACACACTGAGCATGTCCAGAGTGTCTCCTTAAATAGGCAAAAACATATCCTGAGGCATAGGTGGTCAGGATGTTCCTTAGAGCATAGTTTCCCAAACTTTTCCCCTCCATGGCCCAGTTCCTTCCCCGTGGTCCTCAGGGAGTGATACTGGGTCACGACGCTGCAAATGGGAAACTCTGCCTCAGAGCAATGCAAGTTGGGTTATGAAGTGATGTGACAATGTGTGCAGAAGCAAATTGATGGATTTTGTTGAGACAGACAAAGGGTCTCAGGAAGCTGGGCAATGAGTTTCAGGTGTGCCTTATAGGTGCTGATAGCTGATTGTGGAAAAGATGAGTCAAGAAGCATTAGAACTAGGTAAAATGATTAGATTAGTTGGGTGGAGGCAGGAAGTTTCTGGGATGGAAGCAGGGGGAAGCAGGAATTGGCGCTTGAGATATTAACAAGAAATATTGATATAGATACACCTGGAGGTGTTACTGACAAAGAACAAAGGTTGGAGGGCAGAGATAGATTCTCATAAGGACTTTTTCCCAAGTCTATGCATCCCATGGAAGTTGGAGGAATGATGGAATTAGCCAGGTGTCAGTTTGCTCGAGGGTCACCTTAGCTAGAGACAAAGGAATTGGCGCTTGAGATATTAACAAGAAATATTGATATAGATACACCTGGAGGTGTTCCTGACAAAGAACAAAGGTTGGAGGGCAGAGATAGATTCTCATAAGGACTTTTTCCCAAGTCTATGCATCCCATGGAAGTTGGAGGAATGATGGAATTAGCCAGGTGTCATTTTGCTCCAGGGTCACCTTAGCCAGAGACAAAGAGATCTATGCATACTTATCTTCACTTGCTAAATGTTTGTATGTGCTGAGCCTAGGGATCACAGTGTGTTTGGAGCTGGGACAGCTTGACCAAACTGCTGTCAGACTCCATTTTGTGTGCCAAGCCTGGTATAGAGTTTCCAAGTGTACCAAAGTGCCCAGTGTATTGAGGATTGCTTACACCATGGTGTAGCATGGCTATGCCCTCCCCAGAGCACATGGGTGACCAGGGTCTATAGGTGGAGTTACACTTTAAGAAAATACAGTCCTTGCATATTAGTGGACTCTAGGTTCTTGAGGCTGTATTGCCTCATGATTCCCTGAAAGAAACAAGAGGAAAGCTCCAGTAAGACAGAGTCAGGTTGATGAAAGGGTTCACATGAAATGTAAACACACCAAGTATGTCATTATTCAGTCAACAGGGTGATTATGATGGCTGAGCTGTATTTTGTTCTTGCCCTGCCAAACCCAAAATTCTGCAAAGCCTTAACACAAAAATGCTTCACTCAACAGCATTATATTATCTTGCAAATACATGCTGCTCTAACCTCAGTCCTGTCTTTTAATCTTTCTATTGCCTTATTGTAAGCATCAGGGCTTTTTTTAAAGCAGGAATGCAGTTCTGGCTGGCTTAGTGCCAGGGGATGTGGCCTAATGAGTTCCTGCTGGGCTTTTTCTACAAAAAAAGCCCTGGTAAGCATCATTCATGCATAGAGAGCTCATAACGGAAGGTAGCAAATGTCACCCCCATCTTTAAAAAGGGTTCCAGAGGAGATCCGGGATATTACAGGCCAGTCAGTCTGACTTCAATACTGGGAAAGTTGGTAGAAACCATTATCAAGGACAGAATGAGTAGGCACATTGATGAACACGAGTTATTGAGGAAGACTCAGCATGGGTTCTGTAAGGGAAGATCTTGCCTCACTAACCTGTTACATTTTTTGAGGGGTTGAACAACCATGTGGACAAAGGAGACCCAATAGATGTTGTTTACCTTGACTTCCAGAAAGATTTTGATAAAGTTCCTCATCAAAGGCTCCTTAGAAAGCTCGAGAGTCATGGAGTAAAAGGACAGGTCCTCTTGTGGATCAAAAACTAGCTAATTAATAGGAAGCAAAGAGTGAGTATAAATGGGCAGTCTTCACAGTGGAGGACGGTAAGCAGTGGGGTGCCGCAGGGCTCAGTACTGGGTCCTATGCTCTTTAACTTGTTCATAAATGATTTGGAGTTGGGAGTGAGCAGTGAAGTGGCCAAGTTTGCAGATGACACGAAATTGTTCAGAGTGGTGAGAACCAGAGAAGATTGTGAGGCACTCCAAAGGGATCTGTTGAGGCTGGGTGAGTGGGCGTCAACATGGCAGATGAGGTTCAATGTGGCCAAGTGCAAAGTAATGCACATTGGGACCAAGAATCCCAGCTACAAATACAAGTTGATGGGGTGTGAACTGGCAGAGACTGACCAAGAGAGAGATCTTGGGGTCGTGGTAGATAACTCACTAAAAATGTCAAGAGAGTGTGTGATTGCAATAAAAAAGGCCAACGCCATGCTGGGAATTATTAGGAAGGGAATTGAAAACAAATCAGCCAGTATCATAATGCCCCTGTATAAATTGATGGTGCAGTCTCATTTGGAATACTGTGTGCAATTCTGGTCACCGCACCTCAAAAAGGATATTATAGCATTGGAAAAAGTCCAGAAAAGGGCAACTAGAATGATTACAGGCTTGGAACACTTTCCCTATGAAGAAAGGTTAAAACGCTTGGGGCTCTTTAGCTTGGAGAAATGTCGACTGCAGGGTGACATGATAGAGGTTTACAAGATAATGCATGGGATGGAGAAGGTAGAGAAAGAAGTACTTTTCTCCCTTTCTCACAATACAAGAACTCGTGGGCATTCGATGAAATTGCTGAGCAGAAAGGTTAAAACGGATAAAAGGAAGTACTTCTTCACCCAAAGGGTGATTAACATGTGGAATTCACTGCCACAGGAGGTGGCGGCAGCCACAAGTATAGCCACCTTCAAGAGGGGTTTAGATAAAAATATGGAGCACAGGTCCATCAGTGGCTATTAGCCACAGTGTATGTGTGTATATATAATTTTTTTTGCCACTGTGTGACACAGAGTGTTGGACTGGATGGGCCGTTGGCCTGATCCAACATGGCTTCTCTTATGTTCTTATGATACACAGAGGTCAAAATATCACACACGGCAGATATAACAAGCTATAGATATATATTTGGCCACTGTCTGACACAGAGTGTTGGACTGGATGGGCCATTGGCCTGATCCAACATGGCTTCTCTTATGCTCTTAAATAAGCTTTCATTTTTCAAGGTTATGTATTCTTTTAGCTACAAATTTCCCTTCTTCCAGTTGGAGGAGGAGGATTGTTAACATATATGAAGATGGAAGTCACACTTCTGTGCAACATTCCCACCTGCCTCTACAAATCCATTTAAAAACATGTTGAAAGCAACATACCATCTAAGCCTTTTTTTTTTTTTGGACACTGTCTGCCATTGTGGACCAGAATTTATTCCATAGTGTGAAAGGTAGAGTTATTCCCCCACCCCAACACACTCTTTTTTCATATTTCTGCACTGGAATATCTGTGGATTACATTTCAACATTCTATCTTTGTGGAAATTGCCACCAACTGAGAGAGAGTGATTCCAAAAACAATACACTTCCAGGCATGACATATGCCAACACTTTCTCCTCTATTTAATTCTCTAAAATAACTACCAGTTTGAACATTGTACTAGCTACTAACTTCCTATGTGTCAAAAGTTCTATTCCAGCCAATATTCTGGTGTTCATTTAAGATGAAAAATTGTTCTGGAAAAGATTCCTCTAGAATATTGTTCCACTTCTGTGAGAAGATTTCTTTGTATTTTTACCTTGCCCTGTGCTTCTGGAAAAGGTGTTTCTGAATCAGCAGCCAAAGGCAGAGCTCTTGTGAATGGATCAGGAAACACTCATTCCACTCTTTCACACACTATGTCATGTAATATAATGCTTCAGGTCACAATGTGAGAGTTCAAAGCCTTCCACTTCACCTACTGGGGAAGCAAAAAGAAAACCTGTGTGTTTTCCCTCCCACTTTTCCTGTGCACAACTGATGTCTCACAGCATGGCACACTCTGCATCCTGACTTCTGTCTATCAAGTGCAGAATTCTGACCATAGGAGGATTTGCCATTTCTACCAACATGAGCTGCCTCCACAATATTTAACTTCCTCTGTTTCTCATTTTGGGGGACCAAGGTGATGACTAATTTGATGGCCACAGCCCTTGATGTGTCTTTGAAATTAGGCCTCCTTAGGATTTCCAGAAAATGCACAAATTCATTTCCATCATTTTGTTGCTTTAAAAAAGGCTAACGTTTATGTTCACTAGAGCTAAGATAATAACAGGCTTCAGATTTTTCAGTGGTACATTGATTTTCAGAATGTTTGTTATACTGAGCAGAATCCCTTAAATTGCAAAAAAACATTGCTGCCTAAGCAACAACTTAGGAAACATATGCATATTACACAGATATGTTTTCATGAATATATTTCTGTTCTCCTGTTGCCCAAAGTATAAACGTTTATGCTGACTCAATAGCAGTGTGGTTTTCAGACAAGTATCTTGAGACATTTTGTCATATTATTATACTTTTTATTTCCTCCCACAGTAATACACAAAAGACAATAATATCAGGCTATGAACCTTAAAGTTGTGTTTCAATTAATCTTGTATTAAGTGTTAGATTCCTATTGGGGGGGGGATTGTGACTGTAATATAATATTCAGGGCTTTTTTGTAGAAAAAGCCCAGCAGGAACTCATTTGCATATTATGCCACACCCCCTGACATCGCCATTGTTCCATGGCTTTTTTGGAGGAGATGCCCAGCAGGAACTCATCTGCATATTAGGCCACACCTCCTGACATCTAGCCAACCTGAACTGCGTTCCTGTGCATTCCTGCACAAGAAAAGCCCTGATAACATTTACAGAGCAAAAATATACAATAATCCAAATTGGTTTGGAATGGATGCCATTAATTTCCAACAGTGAATTATTTATTTTTCTCAAGTCCAAATAGAAGTTTCTAATTATAGTGGAGAGCCAGTAGAAAGACAGTGTAGTGGTCAGAATGTTTAGCTTGCTGAGCTTTAAAACTTGAGGGATAGCCTCTATTTCTCCATTGAATCTGTTGTGTCTTGCATTTCAGTCCTGAAGTTACAACACAGTGAATGCTACAGAGGTGACCAGTGGAAGTCCACTGGTCCCCAGATGTAGCTTGCAAATACGCTCCGCCAATCAAGATCTGTAGCGGGAAGTTTAACTGGCCAGGATTGGACCTGGCCAGGCTGAGGGTTGTTCCAGGGTATGTATATAATCGGGACCTGGCCCGCGTTTCTTCCTCTTGTGATGTACTCGCTAATAAAGCATGTTGCCTTCAACACGTTTCGTCTTTCAGTACATTACAGAATGTATACCACAAGGTCACTGTGTGAATAGAATGCTGATCGGAGTTCTTTTCAGGAAGGGTGGTATGCAAATAAAATACACTTTGTCTCCAAAAGTCAAGGTTTCCTAAATGAAGATCAGTACTACTACTGTGTTCCAGCAGATAGAGAAAAGGTCAAGGAAGGCAAAATTCCAAGTGCTCTGATCACCCTCAGGGCCCAAGGAACTGGACAAGTCAGATTTGTTTTTAGATTTGATTTGAGTTGTGTCTGAGTGATATGAGGGTGATCAGAGGTAATCTTTGGGGATGGTTATCTGCAGCCCTGTTTGGAGGACAACAGTAGCTGGTGTTTTCTTGGCTACGTTATGTATTTTTATGAATTTTCTAATGTGGTTTCTTTTTAAAACAGTTTGCAATTTGAATTGTTCTAGATATTGTGGTTTTATTGTTGCTTCCTTTATGGGTGAAAAGGAAAAAATAATAGTACTTTTTAAAAAAATGTTTTAAATGCTGATCTTGTATTCAAACAAAATCTCCAGGAATCTTTGTACAAGTCGAAATCATACCAACAAGACATGGATAATTCCTCAGTGAGTTGTGTCCCCAAATGTAAAGCAGCACTACTTCTAATAGCTTGATTTAGTCCAGTTCCAGTCAGCATGGCAACAAAATGAGGTCATCCACCACTAAGTTAGGGGTTCCTGTATACTAGAAAACTCCAAAGACATGCCTGCAAATATAAGCAATGTATATTAAAAAGAAAGAGGGGAAACAGAAAACAGTCTGAACGTGCTTCCAGAAGCCATGGAATGTTGGCAGTCTTTGAGTATTGGCAAGAAAGCAGAGAGGAAGAAAAAATGGAGGAGGGAAAATTGGCCATTCCTAGCTCACTTTCCATACCTCCTCAAGATGCAATGCACTTTTAAAAGCTCTGACCTCTTTAAAGCCTAATCTTATGCTATTTTATGCCCCCCCCCCCCCTTTTATACCTATAGAAGGGAAACACTCCCTTGAGCATATGGAACAGAGATAAAATTAGGGTTAGGATTATGTTGCTAGATAACACCTGAATCCTGCTGCCTCGCTGATGTGGGGATTCAGGGGTTGGCCTTACAGTGGCTTTCCTCTTTCCTTGAAGGTCGAGGACAAAGGGTCGCGATTGGGGGTGAACTGTCCCAGAGACACACGCTTGATTGCGGAGTGCCTCAGGGTGCAGTTCTCTCCCCGATGTTATTTAACATCTATATGCGTCCCCTTGCCCAGAATGCCCGAAGATATGGGCTGGGTTGTCACCAGTACGCTGATGACACCCAGCTCTATCTGCTTATGGACGGTCGGCCTGCGCCCCAGAAAATCTGGACCGGGCATTACAGGCCGTGGCTGGGTGGCTGAGGCTGAGCAGGCTGAAGCTAAATCCGGCAAAGACAGAGGTCCTTTGCTTGGGTCGTCGGGGTCCGGGAAGGGAAATCCCCCTGCCAGCTTTTGATGGTGCGCCATTGATAGCGACACACAGGGTCAAGAGCTTGGGGATACTATTGCAGCCTTCCTTAATGATGGAGGCTCAGATAGCAGCCACTGCCAAGTCCGCATTTTTTCACCTTAGGCGGGCGAGGCAGCTGGCTCCCTTCCTGGAGCATGACGATCTAGCAATGGTGATCCATGCAACGGTCACCTCAAGGTTGGACTACTGCAATGCCCTCTACATGGGGCTGCCCTTGTGCCGAACCCGGAAGTTGCAGTTAGTGCAGAATATCACCGCCCGGTTGTTATTGGGGCTCCCAAGACGGGAGCACATTCGGCCAGGGCTCCGGGTTCTGCACTGGCTGCCAATAATATACCGAGTTCGGTACAAGGTGCTGGTCATTACCTTTAAAGCCCTATATGGCCTAGGACCTGCCTACCTGAGGGACCGTCTCTCCCCACACGTTCCCCAGAGAGTACTGAGATCGGGAACCCAAAATCTTCTCGTTGTCCCTGGGCCAAAGGAAGCCCGCTTGAAATCTACTAGGGACAGGGCCTTCTCTGTTATGGCCCCTGCCTGGTGGAACCAGCTGCCAGAAGAGGTGAGGGCCCTGCGGGAGCTTGCCCAGTTCCGCAGGGCCTGCAAGACAGCCCTCTTCCGGCTGGCTTATAACTAACCGGCATGGAAAACTGAGTGCAGTTTTATTAGACTGCTGTTATGCTTTTAATGTTTTAACTGTGTAAAATGTTTAAATTTAATATTTTTATGTTAGATTTTATATGTTGTAAGCCGCCCTGAGCCACTTCGGTGGGAAGGGCGGGATATAAATCGTAAATAGACTAAAACAAAAACTAGATATCAATCCCTTGATCATCTCTTCTGTACAGAATGGGGAGGAGAAGTTTAAAAAGCCACCACCATTTTGGTCTCCTATGCTGTATTGCTAAGGCTGAAAATGTGATGAACAGATTTTTGTTCACTTAGCCTTGAACTATAGTAATTCAGGACCAACTGGCTATCCTGCTGTGCTGATGAGGTTCCAGGTAGGTGAACAGGAACCTATTAATCTAGGGAGAAAACTCAACACTTTCAGGTTATTTCAGAATTTCTCAACCAGCAATTCTTTATGTGGTTCCAGTGTCACTATAATAGCAAATTTGGTTGTCCTATAACTAGGGTGGCCAGAGCCCCTGGTGGAGGCAAGAGTCCCCCACTGCTAGGTCCTGGCCAGCTGGGGGACTTAGCAGCTGAAAGAAATAGGCCCAGGCCATGTCACTGGTGTTGCATGGGAAGTGATGGTATCATGTGAGCAATGTCTGAGTAATGCTCTGGTATTCGGGCAAAAATTCTATGGTAGAAGCTGTTTTAACCATAGAGTTTTGTCCAAATACTTGAGCATCACAGCAACATCACAGCATGATGATGTCACTTCCTTTGCAATGCTGGCAATGTGGCCTGGGCCTTCCTCTTTTTCCCAGTAAGCCCACGGTTAAAGATCCTTAGTCTAGGTCAGGGCCAAGGATCTTGTCTTCCAAAAGTCTTCAACACAAGGTGAAATTAGGTATAGTTAGGGACATCATATCCCCCTGTTTTTCTGGTCATGGATGCATTCAAATGAGATAGAAATCATTGGTCAGCTCCTTCAGGATTTAATGTCAAGCTGAAAGGTTTTATGGTGAAACTAAAAATAATACCAAAAAAATTAACTAACATTTAAATATTTCCTTAGCTAGCCATTCCTTGGAACCTGAAACAAACAAAAATACCAGCTTCAGCCAACTTCTCCCAAGTTTTATGCATTAAGAAAAAAAATTCTCTGATGGAGGTTGGCAAAGGAAACAGAATAAATTGAGAGGAAGTAATAGCTGGCCTGGCTGGAGAGAAACAGCAGCTAGTAGGAAGTGGGAGAATGCCAGATGTTCCTCCTTCAGCCAGGAAACTTGGCAGACATGGCTATCAAAGGGCAGGGTCTTACAATTTGCCATCTGTGCTAAATTATTTAAAGGCCAAGGATCAAGGAGCACTAATACAAAATGTATTCCCTCTATAGAACTGCAGCACTAGATCACTGGAAATATTGAAAAGGGATGTTTTAGTACCAGGTTTCCCCCTTTGAAACTGCATATGTGATGGTGTAGTTAGGGTCTGATTACAGAGCTGATGTGACAATCTCAGGAGTGTCAGCCTGAGGCAGGAGGTTGTGGAGGCCACTGTTTATTGGCTCATAAAAAGACGACTTGAAGGGTAGAATAGCAGCTTCCAGTTTCAAAAACGGAACTCTGTGAGGTACATCCCCAATAGGTATTATTAACTATGGCAGTAACAAGACGTGCCATGGTGTAATAGCTTGAACGGACACATCACAATGCTAATTATTTAGTCGTTTAGTTTGAGCCCCCACAGGATATCAAACTGCAAAGCATTTACTGTTGCAACAGTTAATTTCTTAGTTCAATTCCTTTGCCAAAATATCTCATTGCAGTCAGCTTTCACAGAGCCAAACTGCCCTAGGCTGTATGCAAATTAATGTACCCTAACCTAAAACTGGGCTGATGTCAAATCTGAAGCAGATGGAGAAAAAGGCAAATTCATGGAGTTTGCATCCCCCAACCCCTCATTCCTTTCAATCCTGAATTGAGCCTCCTTTGTCCATCCATATTCTGTGCTGATCCTTCCGGAGATTGCTTTCTTGTGGCTCCTACGAGACCCTGCAAGCCAGGACTCCAAGATTGCAGGTGGGCAAACTGCTTGATAGACTAGCACTTTGATTCTAAGCAGAGTTACAGTGGATTTAGAAGGGTGTGCCTCCACTTAGAATCATACTGTAACAGCTCTCTAGCTAGGAACCTTGCAGTATTTTATTCAATACATGACATGCATTTATCACCAAATAAATGTTAGATAATACAGCAGTAACAATGACAGTTGTAAAAGAGCTCCTGAATCTCCAGCAAATTAGTGACCATATGTAATTGATAGAAAACATGAATCACAAAAGACAAGACCATGGGAGTAGAAAGGCCAGGAAATGTCCCTCATAGGAATTTTAAGAAGAAGTTTTGTGTTGATGAACTATACTTTGGAACAGGCAATATTCTATGGATTATTTTTAAAATTGTTTCTTTGTAGATTTATATTATGCAACCAGGAGCTCTTCTTATTTGAACTCTTAGTTATATGAATTCTTTAAAGCTATTCCATCAAATTATTTTGCAAATGTGAGTGTGTTTTTAATGGGATAGAGTATAGTGAGAATCAGCTACTCCCAGAATAAGGAATTATTCTTGTTTGTAATGGCTGAATAAAGTGTTTTTGTAAAGTGTTTACCCCTCACCCCCCCCGGGGCGGGAGGGGTGGGCTCCCTCTTGGGTATCCTGCCCCCCCCAGGGAAAGTGTATGCGCAATACATAGCCTCTCCTTTCCCGGTGTAGTGAACACCGCGTGGTCACTGTCCGGCTATGCCTGGCAGATGGTCACTGCAATGGCCTCTCTTGCATTACTGCATCCGTGGCAACACCTTCTCACTGGTCCCCCCCCATTTCTCACAGAGTTTGCCACGTCATGGTGCAACCAAATGTCCGGCGGTATAACCGGATGGGCAGGCTGGGTTCACCAACCTCGCCAGCCAAGAGAAGGAAAACTCTAACATCAAACCCGGGCAGATAGAGCTCATTAATGTAACACCTACCACCTGGAGGACTTGCTGCCGGCGTCCCAGCTTACTGGGCCATGGCAGATGACCCCAAGGTGAAAGGGTGGAGCCAGTACCACGCACACTGTGCTTCACCTAAAAATTCCTCTGCGCAGGCCTGAAGGGCATAGCCACATCCACAACCCACAACACACCAAGTCCTGCAGCGATGGGCAAGGGGCGAAACGGCAGGTGGAAGATGCCACTGGAAGCCGCAGTCCCGATCCTGCATGTAGGCGGTTCAGGGTATTGGTCGCCTGATGCTGACCCGGAGACGAAAGCATTTTTCGGCAGCACCCTGAACGACCTAGCAGCCTTATCTAGGGACAGCACTGCTTGCTCCACACGGAGAGGGGCCTAGAAAAGGTGGCCTAAACAAAGCTCGTCTCCCCCACCCCAGTTGGCTAGCCATGGTTAGCGGGCATCCTTACTTGCGGTCAAAAAATAACAACAAAGAAAAGGCATGCACCTGCCTCACAAAGTGTGCAAAGACTAAAGCTTGCGTGTTGGAACATCAGAACCATGCTTGACACAGTAGACAGTGGTCGCCCTGAACGACGCTCTGCTTTAGTTGCCCACGAACTTCTCAGGTTGAATATCGACATAGCAGCTCTCAGTGAGGTCCATTTCCCTGAGGAAGGTAGTCTTCAAGAACATGGTGCTGGCTATACCCTCTACTGGTCGGGTAAGTCAAAGGCTGAGAGCCGCCTTTCTGGCGTTAGCTTCATGGTCAGGAACTCCATTGCCTCCAAACTCGAAAACCTGCCAACAGGTCACTCAGATCGCATCATGTCCATGCGCCTCCCACTTCAAAACAAGCAGCATGCAACACTCTTCAGTGTGTATAAAGAACAAGTTCTATGCTGATCTACGCAACCTTGTACAGAAGACCCCTACAGAGGACAAGGTGATCATCCTTGGCGACTTCAATGCCAGAGTAGGTAAAGACTCGGAAGCCTGGAAAGGAGTACTTGGCAAACATGGCATTGGCAACTGCGATGATAACGAGCACCTCCTGCTAGAATTCTGCACGGAGCACCAGCTCACCATCACCAACACTATCTTTCAGCAGAAGAACAGCCTGAAGACAACCTGGATGCACCCACGGTCCAAGCACTGGCACCTTATCGACTACATTCTGGTGCGCCAGAGAGACCTTCGAGATGTCTTACACACCCGAGTAATGCCCAGTGTGGAATGTCATACGGATCATTGTCTTGTACGCTGCAATCTCCGTCTTCACTTTAAACCCACACCCAGGAGAGGAGGTATCCCTCGGAGGAAGCTTCAGGTTGGCAGCCTTCAGTCAGCCGAAGTTAAAGCTGCCTTCCAGGCAAAACTCCAGTCAAGAACTGAGGACCCCAGTTGCCCCACAGACCCTTCTCCAGAAGCACTCTGGGAACACCTAAAAACTACCATCCTGTCGATCTCTGAAGAAGTCCTCTGGTTCTCCACAAGGAAGAACAAGGACTGGTTTGACGAGAACAATCAAGAGATCCAAGAATTACTAGCGAAAAAGAGATCTGCCTACCAAGCACATCTTGCTCAGCCCTCCTGTCCTGGGAAAAAAGCAATCTTTTGCGCTGCATGTAGCAACCTCCAGCGCAAGCTTCGAGACATTCAAAACGAGTGGTGGACCAAGCTTGCAGAGAGAACCCAGCTGTGTGCAGACACTGCTGATTTAAGAGGGTTCTACGAAGCCCTGAAGGCAGTATATGGCCCATCATATCAGGCTCAGAGTCCCTTGCGTAGTGCAGACGGCCAAGTGCTCCTCACAGACAAGGCATCCATACTGAACCGGTGGTCGGAGTATTTTCAGGTTCTCTTCAGTGCCAACCGCGTAGTTCAAGATTCAGCAATCCACCTCACCCCACTTCAACCAGTGAAAACAGAGTTGGATGAGATCCCCACCCTAGAAGAGACTGTTAAAGCCATCAAGCAACTGAAAAGTGGCAAGGCAGCGGGAGTTGATGGAATTCCACCAGAGATCTGGAAGCATGGGGGCACAGTACTACATAGCACACTTCACAAAGTACTTGTCACCTGCTGGGAACAAGGCAAACTACCACAGGACTTTCGTGATGCAATCATCATCACTCTACACAAGAACAAAGGGGAAAAGTCAGACTGCTCCAACTACCGGGGGATAACCCTGCTCTCCATCGCAGGCAAAATCCTTGCCAGAATACTCCTGAACAGACTGGTGCCCGCCATTGCAGAAGAACTCCTCCCAGAGAGCCAGTGCAGCTTCAGAGCTAACAGGAGCACCACCGACATGGTATTTGTTCTCAGGCAGCTCCAAGAGAAATGCAGGGAACAGAACATGCGTCTATATGTGACTTTTGTCGACCTTACCAAAGCTTTCGATACCGTTAGCAGGAAAGGCCTGTGGCAAATCTTGGAACGTTTAGGATGTCCCCCAAGGTTCCTCAGCATGATCATCCAGCTACAGGAAGACCAGCGAGGCCAAGTCAGACACTGCAACGACCTCTCGGAGCCCTTCCCAATAGGCACAGGTGTAAAGCAAGGCTGCGTTCTCGCGCCAACTCTCTTTACGATCTTCTTTAGCATGATGCTTCAAAGAGCCGCAGTAGATCTAGATGATGATGATGGTGTCTACATCCGCTATCGCACTGATGGCAGTCTGTTCAACCTGAGGCAACTAAAGGCTCACTCCAAGACAATGGAAAAACTCATCCGAGAGCTACTGTTTGCTGATGATGCTGCACTCGTCTCCCACTCGGTATCAGCTCTGCAGCATATGACGTCCTGCTTTGCAGAGGCTGCCAAGCTATTCGGCCTAGAAGTTAGTCTGAAGAAGACAGAAGTTCTCCACCAGCCTGCACCCCAGGAAGATTATCACCCTCCCTGCATCACTGTGGGTGAATCAGTTCTGAAGACAGTCCAGCAGTTCAGCTACCTGGGGTGCATCATCTCCTCAGATGCCAAGATCGACAAGGAGATTGACAACAGACTGGCAAAGGCAAACCGTGCATTTGGCCGACTGCACAAAAGAGTGTGGAGCAACAAGCATCTGAAAAAAGGCACAAAGATCAATGTTTACAAAGCGGTTGTGATGACAACCCTCATCTACAGCTCCGAATCGTGGGTTTTATACCGTCATCACCTGCGACTCCTTGAGCGCTTTCATCAGCGCTGCCTTCGCACCATCCTCAACATCCACTGGAGTGACTTTGTGACCAACACTGAAGTCCTCAAGAGGGCGGAGGTTACAAGCATCGAGGCACTGCTGTTGAAGACGCAGCTGCGCTGGGCAGGGCATATTTCTAGGATGGAAAACCACCGCCTTCCCAAGATTGCTCTGTATGGCGAACTTTCCACTGGCCATCGAAATAGAGGGGCACCAAAGCAGAGGTACAAGGACTCCTTGAAGAAATCCCTTGGCACCTGTCGCATCAACCATCACCAGTGGTCTGACTTAGCCTCAGATCGCAAAGCATGGAGGCACACCATCCACTAGGCTGTCTCTTCCTTTGAGAACGCACGCATAGCTGGTCTTGAGGACAAAAGGAGATTGAGGAAGAATCGCACTGCTACAGCACCAACCCCAAATCAGACTTTTCCCTGCAGCGACTGTGGCCGGATCTGCCTGTCCCGCATTGGTCTTGTCAGCCACCAGCGAGCCTGCAGCAGACGTGGACTACTGCACCCTTCTTAAATCTTCGTTCGCGAAGTCAAGCCGAGAGACCCCTCACCCACATAGTCCCAGAGATGCCTTTAGAAAAGAATGATCCAGGGGACATGTTTTTGTTAAATTTAAGAACATGTTTAGTACCATGCCAAGTCTATGTTTGGTTGAAGAAATCTTAGCTGTTCTCAGGTTTCTAGTGGATCTGTTGCCTCTTAGGCAGAGCAAAGCAAAGTTGATTTCTGCAGGCTGTCTCGACATGAGTAGTGAATGATTTCTTGAGAGAACATTGATTAGAAAAACAACTCTGTGCCCTTGAGTCATTGCCAGACCCTGAGTGTCTCTGTGTCACTCCTGATGGATAACACTGATGCAAGAGAAATGAATAAATGCATGGGCTAAGGAAAATAAGCAAGTGGGGTTAATGTTTGGTCTAGGATTGCATAGGGAATGTTTTGTAAGGTTATTGTGTTTACATCACAACTTTAAATGCAAGGGTGTTTATCTGATATCCTCCAGGTATCTGAAGAAAACAAAGAATCAGTAATGTAGAGGCAAAGTGGCACGATTAGTCAACTAGACATCTTTCTGGTGATGCTGTTTTGTTGAGCCTCAGAGTGCCTTGTAGGATTGATACTCATTGAAATTGATTAGTAGTACATTCAGGACAAGGAACAAGTACTTTTTTTACACAGTTATACTTTATATAAAATTATTTTAAATGATTGACAAATTCATAGTGAATTGGTATCAGACACCATTCCTGGGGTAGAGGAAGAAGGACAGATGAAAATGCCAAGGCAAAATTCAGTGAGTAAGTCTAGACTGAAAGTTGCTATAAGAATCAGGGACATCTTCTGGCTTATTGTTCTCAAAAGGTTCTCTTGGTAGTGTGGCTGTTTTCCCTGTAACTCCCATGCACACTTGACTAGGAGCTGGGCAGGACTGCCAAGAGCCAAAATAGGCCCCTGGACAGAAAATCCATCTGCCCCCCTCCCAGAGGACCTGATCCAAACCAGATATCAGAACAAAACAAATAACTTGACTGGCTATTACCACAGTTCTAAAAAATACCCACATGTTCATCTGTCTGTCAATTTGTAGCTGGCATGACTCACCAGAAAATAAAATTAGGAATCACAGAATTGGCCACCAGCTTTAAGATGATCATAGGAGTTCCTGGGCCCAAAATGAAATGAATTGGGGTATCTTGGCCCAGGTTTTCTCCAGACTCCACCATGCAAAACTTGTGCAATGGTTAAAGTATCACGCTAGGATCTGGGAAATTCAGGTTCAAGTCCCCACTCTGCCATGGAAGTTTGATGGGTGACCTTGGGCCTGTCATGCACTCTCAGCTTTTTCACTCCTCTTGAGAAACTTTATATGTTGGAAAGCATATATTATTTTCAGATGCTGCTATGTGTGACGGGAATTTAGTGAATTCCTATAGAGAATTACTCCAGTCTAAGCCCCCTGAATGCTGGAATGCACTGTCATACACCAAATGACTATATTGATATCCCCAAAGGCTTCCATATTAACTTGGTTCTTAAGCACAGTAGGGCCTCTTTTATTTCCAAATCATATGGTGGCATTTGTAGAATATGGATATAGGACTATCCAACTAGGTCATTGGACCATAAGCATTATGAAAATAAGCATAAACGTCCATAAACATCAATAGTAGTAAAGCTGCAAGTCATTTACATTGACTTAAGCCTGGAAAGTTATGGTGGACAGAAGGTGGCATGGGGAGAGAATATGTCCTCCAGAGAGCCAGTTTGGTGTAGTGGTTAAGTGTGCGGACTCTTATCTGGGAGAACCGGGTTTGATTCCCCACTCCTCCACTTACACCTGCTAGCATGGCCTTGGGTCAGCCATAGCCCTGGCAGAGGTTGTCCTTGAAAGGGCAGCTGCTGTGAGAGCCCTCTCCAGCCCCACCCACCTCACAGGGTGTCTGTTGTGGGGGAGGAAGGTAAAGGAGATTGTGAGCCACTCTGAGACTCTTCGGAGTGAAGGGCGGGATATAAATCCAATATCTTCTTCTTCAGATGCCCTCAAACATGTGGGGTCCCTCAGGGGCATTTCTCTGCCCAATATTATGTAACATCTATATGTGTCCTCTCGTCCAGCTGGCACAGAGTTTCAGACTTGGGTATCCCCAGTATGCTGATGACACCCAGCTGTATTTGCTACTGGATGGTCACCTCCTAACCAACAAAATTTCAGTGCTGAGGGGTGTTAAGCAAGGTTGTGTACTGGCCCCACATCTTTTCAATTTATTTTTAACAAATTTGGCCCAATATTTAAATTCTATAAATGGTCATCTTCCTAAACTTGGAAGTCGACTTACCCCCTTACTCTTGTATGCTGACAATACCGCCATTCTCTCATGTTCAAGAGTGGGCCTGGAACGATAACTGAATGCCTTTCACGATTACTGTAAAAGTAACTCTCTTTCTATTAAGTACTCCAAATCAAAAGTAATTGTCTTCTCAAAAAGTTGCTGCCCTCGGAAATGGTTTATTGGCAACCAATCAATTGAACAAACTCAAAACTATAAATATCTGTGAGTTACCTTTATAATTAAAGGTATATCAGCTGGATACCACATTGTAATAGGATTACTAACAAATGTTCCACTACCCATATTAAGCATTTTTACTTTACAAGGGGCAATCAGTTTGTTCTGGCTGCACTCAACGTTTTTCAAACTAAAACATTAGCTCAAATTTTTTATGGCATCCCCATTTGGATTTTAGCATTTAAAAAGAAAGTCGGAAATCTTCAAGCCTCCTTTTTAAGGCAGATATTAGGTGTCCCAAAATGTGTGTCTTATTTTATTCTCTGTTTTGAATTAGGTCAGTCATTGATTGAATCAAAGGCTTGGATAGCAACATTCAAATCCTGGCTTAAGTTTCATTTTAGGGCTGAGCCTAATAGTCTTATTGCCCACTTGCTGAGGGACTCTTTCACTTCAGTTTCATCAGTACCCCTTTTGTCCAAACTTAACCAATTAGGGTTGACTATTGATTATCTGTGTACTTCTGTTGAATCATATATCTTCAGTTGTATTAAGAAAAAATTACTTGACTCAGAGAAATTTAAATTATGCCGAGCTAACCCTAATGTCTACTCTCCAGCTACTTTAGGTTTGGACATCTATTGTAGTAAGATGCTCAAATATTTAACTGATTTAGTGATCCCTACATATCATAGGGCTTTTAAATTGGGCAGATTGAATGCATTTCCCTCCAAGGTCTTGCAGGGGAGATATCTCCAAATTCCTTTTCGTGAAAGACTCTGTTCCTGTGATGCAAACTCCCCTGACACAATTTTTCACTTTTTGAAAAATTGTCATCTGTATGAAAAACCCTGTCAGGAATTGTTTTGCAGATTCTTCCCTCCTACCGTCAATCAGAATGATTTGTCTTTCTGTTGATTTTTCCTGAACGACTCTAATTCAGAAATTACCTGTGCTGTTGCAAAAATTTTGGCCACCATTCTCCAACACAACTCTGGCTATGCTTGATTTTATATCTAACCTAAGTTCAATTCTGACTTATCTTGTCTATCCAACTCTTTTTTGTATTTTATGCTATGCCATTAAAGGTTTGAAATTGAAATTGGATGGTCACCTGGATGTTGTCCCACAAAATCTGGGCATGGATTTGGAGGCATGGTGGGATGGTTAAAAAAAGAGTGGGTTGAAATGGAATCCAACAAAGATGAAGGTTCTGTGGATAGGGAGTGGCTTCAGGGTTGGGGTTCAGACTACCTGCTCTTGATGGGGCGCCATTGACACTGGCACAGTCTGAAGAGTCTTGGCATGACTGTGGATGCCTCATTGAATATGAAGGCCCAGGTCACACACACAGTATGATCAAGCTGACATTCTTCCACCTATGCCAGGCTCAGCAGCTGGCTCCTTTCCTGTTGCTCCCTGACCTAGCCATGGCAATCCATGCAATGGTCATCTCTAGGCTAGATTATTGTAACTCACTTTATGTTGGCCTGCCATTGAGACTGACCTGGAAGCTCTAACTGATCCAAAATGTGGCAGTGTGAGTCCTGATGGGAATGCCACAGACTGCACATATATGACCTGTGTTTTACCAGTTGCACCAGCTTCCAGTGAAGCACTGAGTCAAGTTCAGGGCTTTGGTACTGACCTTCAAGTTCTTAAGTAGTCTGGGACCAAAGTATCTGTGGAACCAGCTCTTCTGGTACATCCCTGGGACAATGTTAGGCTCCTCAGATAACAATCTGCTTGTGATTCCTGGCCCCAGAGACATCTGGCTGTCATTGACCAGGACTGGGGACTTTCTAGTCCGGGCCCCAACCTGGTGGAACTCTCTGCCAAACAACATCAGGGCCCTGTGGGACCTTATGCAATTCCTCAGGTTCTGTACTACAGAAATGTTCCAGCAGGCTTTCGGTTGAGGACACTGATGGTCTATATGGCTGACACCCTCTCCTGCTCTCCATCCCCTCAGATGGATTTAATTCCTCTCCTCCACATCCATGAGGTGACCACAGGTCAGAAATGGGAGGAAACTGCAAATTTTATCGCTTGATTTCTTAAATTAATGTATTCATAGAATAATAGAGTTGGAAGGTTCCTCCAGGGTCATCTAGTACAACCCTCCACAGAGGCAGTTTGGTGTAGTGGTTAAGTGCATGGACTCTTATCTGGGAGAATTGAGTTTGATTCCCCACTCCTCCACTTGCACCTGCTGGAATGGCATTGGGTTAGCCATAGCTCTGGCAGAGGTTGTCCTGGAAAGAGCAGCTGCTGTGAGAGCCCTCTCAGCCCCACCCACCTCACAGGGTGTCTGTTATGGGGGGAAAAGATATGGGTGATTGTAAGCCGCTCTGAGTCTCTGATTCAGAGAGAAGGGCGGGGTATAAATCTGCAGTTCTTCTTCTTCTCTGCACAATGCAGGAAATTCACAAGTACATCCCCAGTGACCCCTGCTCCATGCCCAGAAGATGGTAAAAACCTCCAGGATCCCTAGCCAAACTGGCTTGGAGAAAAATTGCTGACTGACCCCAGCTTTTCCCTGGGTGTGATAATAATAATAATAATAATAATAATAATAATAATAATAATAATAATAATAATAATAATAATAATAATAATAATAATAATAATAATAATAATAATAATTTTTTATTTATATCCCACCCTCCCCACCAAGGCAGGTGTATAAAAAAGGGCTACAAGAACAAAACATTGATGCAACCCTTCCCACCCTCCTTCTCAGGATCTGTATTGATATGGTTATATATTGATTTTTTAAATGTTTTTATAATGTTGTACATCGCCTAGTCAGGGCCTAACCAGCGACACCAGGCCTATTTATGCCTTACCCCCTATGACCATGTGAAGCAGGCAAAAGAAGGCCCCCTCTATAGCCAATTAGAGTGAGATCCAAAATATTCCTGCTCAGCCCCATCACTGGCGACTAGCTGATCTCACATGGTCTTACCAAGAGGGTGGGTGGGTGGGTGAGAAATTTGCTTTGGGAAAGACTGATCCGGGGGCGCCTGCTATCTTACCTGGCCAGCCAGTCACCTCCCAGATTGACTAGATCTCCCGTGCTGAGCATGAATAGGCTCATCTCACCCCTCATGGTTTCATTTGAGGAAATGGGGTGTGGTCAATCTCTGCGGCTGCTCCATGGCACCCTCTGGTTATGCACTGTTAACTCAATAAACATTAGTTACAAAGATTAAAATTCCATGTATGGAAAAAATAAAAATGTTATAATAGTATATAAATTAAGATTGTCGCAAGCTAGATATATTTCCATTTTTTAATAGATTCTGGGAGCAAGTCTACCTAGTATATTCAGAAGTTATTTTATTCCTTTTAAGCACAAGTAATAGATGCAATCCTAATTACTCAAATGAAGCTCAAGCAATCATCTATGATAGGATAATAGAATGATTTCCAGTTATTCTAGTCCATTGATTCTTACTATGATTACAATTCTGGTTGAAAGGGTTCCTTGAAAAGTTCAGTTCTGGTTATATTAGAATATATTAAAAATTCAGGTTACATTCCAGTATTCTTAGATATCGGTAAACCAGCTAGACTGTATTTATTTATTTACAAAAATTATATTCCACATTTCTGCCCTCACAAAGGCCACCAAGGTGGTTAACATTTTAAAACATACATAATAAAAACACATTTTTAAAAAACATTAAAATCCTCCTCAAGCACACATTATTAACATCAATTAAAAACAGAGTTAAAATATATACAGACATAAAATCAGAAATTAAAACATTGGTCAGGAATGTTAAGGCTGTTCATACTGAGAGGGTGTATCAATGAAATAATTAGTCTTCATTTAGTCCAGGGATGGCCAAACTGCACCTTAGGAACCACATATGGCTTTTACCCACATATTGTGTAGCTCTCAGAGGTCAAGGAGGAACTTAATGCAGGATTACTCTCAAGTAAGTGGCCTTACCATCAGGCCTTCAATCAGCCTCTGAGCACTGACCCATATGTAGGTGACTATTTCTGCTATGTGTAAAGCAGGGAAGGAGGGAAAAGCAGGCAGGTTTGCAAGCTGATCTCCACCACAGAAGTCACCTGAAGACCTAGAGTGTGGAAACAGAGCACAAGCGCCGTGGGAGTCACTGGATGGAGGGGCAGAATTAAAGATGATTCCTCCTTAGTTTCATAGCTCTTGTAGGAGCTGTATTTACTAGCTGGTGTCAAGCCAAAGAGAGATAAATAATGGTGCAAATAGGGATCAGTGATTTATATGGTACATATGTGTTTCCTTCTCCCACTAGTGGCAAAAATAATTCCCTAACCTTTCCCTATGCTGGTCTTATGGGGACTGTTATTCCCAGCTTTTGTTTTTGTTTTTTTTAAAATGTCTCCTTCTAGTGTAGTTCTGTTCTAAAGTGCATTTGTTGTTGTTCAGTTGCACAGTCAAGTCCGACTCTTTGCGACCCCATGGACCAAGTCATGCCAGGCCCTCCTGTCTTCTACCATCCTCTGAAGTCTGCTGCAATTCATGTTATTTATATTAGTAATGTTGTCCAGCCATCTCATCTTTTGCCTTTTGTCTTTCTCAGCATCAGGATCTTCTCCAGTGAGTACTCCCTTCTCATTTGGTGGTCCAAGGATTTGATCTTCAGCTTCAGCATCTGACCTTCCAGGGAACAGTCTGGGTTGATTTCCCTTAGGACTGACTGATTTGATCTTCTTGCAGTCCAAGGGATTCTCAAGAGTCTTCTCCAGCACCACATCTCAAAAGCATCTATTCTTCTCCACTCGGCCTTCCTTATGGTCCAACTCTCACAACCATACATTACCACTGGGAATACCATTGCTTTGATTATATGGACTTTTGTTGGCAGGGTGATGTCTCTACATTTTATAATAATAATAATAATAATAATAATAATAATAATAATAATAATAATAATAATAATAATAATAATAATAATAAAATTTTATTTATATCCTGCCCTCCCCACCTAGGCAGGCTCAGGCAGCTAACAACATGTCCATACAATAATTATACAAAACTTTTAAAATCAGCATTAGTCTTAAAACCATTTTAATTTACAATTAACAATAAATTAACAATAACAGTAGGCATTTCTGGTGCTATTCTGTCAGTTAACATGATGGCGAAAGTCACTTAGGCGAAAGTCATTTAGGCGAATCCAACAATCCAGCAATCCTTCAATCAGCAGTCCGCAAAGGCCATCCTGAAAAGGATGGTCTTGCAGGCCCTGCAGAATTGGTCAAGGCTCCGCAGGGCCCGCACCTCTTCCGGGAGCTGGTTCCATAGGCATGGAGCTGCAATGGACAAGGCCCGTGTGCGGGTGTTCTGCAATTTCGCCTCCTTTGGCCCAGGGATAGTCAGCTTGTTCTTCCCTGCTGACCTCAGTGCTCTCTGGGGCTCATATGGGGAAAGACGGTCCCTCAGGTAGGCAGGTCCTTGACCATATAGGGCTTTAAAGGTAGTAACCAGCACTTTGTAGCGAACCCGGTATGTAACTGGCAGCCAGTGCAGTCCGCGCAGCCCTGGCTGTACGTGCTCCCACTTTGGGAGCCCTAGTAACAGCCTAGCCACTGCATTCTGCACCAGCTGTAGCTTCTGGGTTCGGCACAGAGGCAGCCCCATGTAGAGGGCATTACAGTAGTCCAATCTTGAGGTGACCGTCGCATGAATCACTGTTGCTAGGTCCCGACGCTCTAGGAAAGGGGCCAACTGCCTTGCCTGCTTCAGATGAAAAAGCGCCGACTTGGCAGTGATTGCTATCTGGGCCTCCATTGATAATGAAGGCTCCAGTAGAACTCCCAGGCTATTGACTTGGTGCGCCACTTTCAGCGGCACACCGTCAAAAACCGGGAGAGGTATTTCCCTCCCCAGAGCGCCGCGGCCCATGCAAAGGACCTCTGTCTTCGTGGGGTTCAGCTTCAACCCACTCAGCCTAAGCCAAGTTGCCACGGCCTGCAATGCCTGGTCCAGATTCCCTGGGACGCAGTCAGGTCAGCCATCCATTAGCAGATAGAGCTTGGTGTCATCTGCATATTGATGACAACCAAGCCCATAACTCCGAGCAATCTGGGCAAGGGGGTGCATGTAGATGTTAAATAACATCGAGGAGAGAACTGCTCCCTGGGGCACCCCACAATCTACTGTGCGCCTCTGGGACAGCTCACTCCCAATTGCCACCCTTTGTCCCTGTTGTAAGCCATTGTAAGGCCAACCCCCTAACCCCTATGTCAGCGAGGCGGCGGGTCAGTAGCTGATGGTCGACCGTATTGAACGCCACCGACAGATCTAACAACATCAGCACCGCCACCCCACTTCGATCCAGATGCCACTGGAGGTCATCTACTAAGGCGACCAGCACTGTCTCCGTCCCATGGCCCGGACGGAAGCCGGACTGGCAAGGGTCTAAGATGGAAGCGTCATCCAGAAAACTCTGCAGCTGCAACGCCACTGCCCTCTCAATAATTTTACCTAAAAATGGCAAATTAGAGACCGGTTGGTAGTTTGCCAATTTGGCCGGGTCTGCTGTACGTTTTTTCAGGAGGGGATGGACCAAAGCCTCTTTCAAGGGTGTTGGAAAGCGCCCCTCCAAGAAGGATCTATTTATGATGTCCCGTAAAGGACGTCTAAGCTCCCTCTGGCAAGGTTTAATCAGCCAGGAGGGGCAAGGGTCCAAATCACAAGTTGTTGGGCATGCAGCAGAGAGAATTCCGTCAGCTTCCTCCAGGCTGACCCAGAACTAAACCAGAAGACAGGCACAGAGCCTCAAGTTCCTGTTCTGTATCCAATGTGATAGGCAGGTCTTGGCGGAGCGACGTGATTTTATCTGCAAAACATTTTGCAAAAGCCTCACAGCCTATCTCTAATTCTCTCACATTTGGTCTGCCTTGAGGCAGTGTAGTAAGATTTCCAGTTATTCTAAACAATTGTGCCGGGCGCGAATTTGCAGATGCAATCTTGGCCGCAAAGTAGTCTTTCTTTGCGGCCTTGACTGCCATCTCATAAGACCTCATAACCGTTCTATAGGATGTTCTCGTCGCTTCGTCCCAAGTATGCCGCCACTGCCTCTCTAGTCGTCTGAGCCCTTGTTTCAGCTGACGTAGCTCCAAGGTGTACCATGGAGCCAGCCTCATACTAGGCAGCCTTATACTGCCTAGGTTTGCCATAGCTGTCCTCCGAAGGAGCAAACATCTTTTAATTTCATGGCTACAGTCACCATCTGCAGTGATCTTGGATCCCAGGAATGTGAAGACTGTCACTACTTCCATGTCTTCCCCTTCTATTTGCCAAGGAGTGATGGGGCCGCATGCCATGATCCTAGTTTTTTTGATATTGAGTTTCAAGCCTACTTTTGCACTCTCCTCTTTCACCCTCAACAAGAGTTTCTTTAGGTCCTCCTCACTTTCTGCCATTAGAGTGGTGTCATCTGCACATCTGAGGTTGTTGATGTTTTCCCTGTCAATCTTAATTTCGGTTTGTGCTTCATCCAGGCCGGCATTCTGCATATAAATTAAATAAGTAGGGTGACAATATACATCCTTGTCAAATTCCTTTTCCTATTCTGAACAAATCAGTTGTTCCATATCCTGTTTTGACAGTTGCTTCTTGACCCTTATATAGGTTTCTCAGGAGACATGTGAGGTGGTCTGGTACTCCCATCTCTTTAAGGACATGCCACAGTTTGTTGTGATCCACACAATCAAAGGATTTAGTGTAATCAATGAAGCAGAAATAGAAATTTTTCTGGTACTCCTGTGCTTTCTCCATAATCCAGCAAATGTTGGCAATTTGAAACCCAGCTTGAACTTCTGGTAGTTCCTGATCTACATACTGCTGAAGCCTAGCTTGTAGGATCTTTAACATGACCTTGCTGGCATGTGAAATGAATGCAGTGATGTGATAGTTTGAACATTCTTTCTTTGGGATTGGAATATAAACTGACCTTTTCCACTCCTGTTGCCACTGTTGCATTTTCCAATTTTGCTGACATAATGAATGCATCACTTTAACAGCATCGTCTTTTAGGACTTTGAATAGCTCAACTGGGATACCGTCCTCTCCGCTTGCTTTGTTGTTAATAATGCTTTCTAAGGCCCATTTGACTTCACACTTCAGGATGTCTGGCTCAGGATCAGCGATTTCACTGTCATGGTTGTCAAGGACATTGAGATCCTTTTTGTATGTCTGCTGTATTCTTTCCACCTCTTCCTAATTACTTCTGCTTTGTTAGGTCCCTACCATTTTTGTCCTTTATCATGGCCATCTTTGAATGAAACATTCCCTTGATTTCTCCAATTTTCTTGAAGAGATCTCTTGTCCTTCCCAGTCTATTATTTTCCTCTATTGCTTTGCAGTGTTCCTTCAGGAAGCCCTCCTTATCTCTTTTTGCTGTTCTCTGGAAATGTGCATTCAGTTGGGTGAATCTTTCCTTTTCACCTTTGTCTTTTGCTTTCCTTAAAGCTTTTCCTTTTGCTTAAAGTGCATCCATATGTATTTTATCTTTCTGTGCAAAGAAAGTATTAAGAAAGACATGTGCATAATATTTGTTCATGTCTTGTGGTTCTCAAACACCTGGCATTTATTCTGTGTGAGTCTTATGTTAAGCAAGTTTGGCTACTCCTGATTTAGTCCTTCCACAATGGATTGCTAAATTGCAAGAGCACACTCAAGAAATCAGTAAAATTAAAAAGAGAGTTTCCTATGGCAGTTCAGGTTTCTTAAATTAGTCACTGACTTTGTGAAACTAACTCACTTCTAGGTTAAATTATAGTTTATTTCTATTTTCTGAGTTGTTTAAAACTTTTTTCCTTTACAACAGACCAGGGCCCTCCTCAGAGTTAAACCCTCAGAGACACTAGGCAGGGATTAATCTTCTCAGAAGAATTAACCCTGTTCTTTTTTTTACTTGAAAGGGAGTTTCCTCACACTACCTCAATTACTCTTGCCAAATCTCTTTCCCAGTTCTGGTGTCAGTATAAAGCGGACTTCAGCTTATGCTGACACTTGGACTTTAAATTCTTACAGTGAATTCTCCCTCATTTAATGAATTCTACAATTAAGGTAAAGCATCTTTTGCTTTCACTCTTCAGGTGAACCTGGCTGACATCTTTTCAGCCTCACTGACTGCAGAACTCTATTAGAAGCCAAATGACTGCCTTTAGAATGGCTTCAACTTTAAACTGTAATCTCCAGACTGACAACTGATTTCTTGCCTCAGTACTCAGCAGATCATACATTTTCTTCTGTGAGCTCTGGCCAATCAAAGAAGAGGAGCAGCAGTCACTCAAGCACTCCCTTCCAGGAAAACTCTTTATCTCCTGTTTCTCTGATTTAGCTGCACTATGAAACCTGCTTTTAATTTGCAGTCTGTCACACATGCATATTTGTGATGGAAGGCAAGATTCTATCTTTAAATAGACAGTGAATTAATTTATGGAATTTTTAGAAATGTAGATGTCCAATTGTAATTGTTACTCATAGAAATGACTCACACTTTCCCATCCAGAAATCTGAATTCTAATGTAGGTATGCATCCTTTGTATTGTGAAAATTGGTAAGAGAAATTGTATTAATATGTGGACAGCTGTACAATATCAAAACCAAGAACAAAAGATACTGGCTTTTCCAAGCTGAATATTCCACCCTCCCCCAAGATTCAATCTCACAAAAACTCTTAAATTTCTACCTGAAAATAGATCAGCTACTGTCTTCAAAAACTATAAATGTCAAACATGAAACTTTCCAAAGAACCCACTCAGTGTAGTGTCATGCCTCCCACTGTTAGCATCTAGGCAGTAATTTTATGTAAGTTGTGCAGTGCATGAAAGCAAATGTGCCTGATTATGCAGACTGGTTCCAAAAGGAAAAAGAACAACTGCAGAACAAGAAAGAGAATAGACACCCCTACCTTTATTATAGTTATTCTGCACTCCTGAGGTCAGTGTGAGCCAGTATTGGTAGAAGTCAGATCAGGACCAAAGAGACCCAAATCCCCACACTGTTGTGACAATTACCTGGTGACCCTGAGACATTCTCAGCTTAACCTACCTCACAGAATTATGATGTTGATCAAATGGAGAAACAGAGAACACCATATTCTGCCAAAGGGCTTTTTTTTTTTTAGAAAAAGCCCAGCAAGAACTCATTTGCATATTAGACCACACACCCTGAAGCCAAGCCAGCCAGAACTGTATTCCTGTGCGTTCCTGCTCAAAAAAAGCCCTGTTCTGCCTTAAAATGCTTGAAATAACAGGGGGATAAAATATTAGACAGAGGACAACCTAGTATGACTGATACTAATTTTAACAATTAATACTAGTGACTTGTAGCAATAACAAAATTTTCCTGAAGCTAAACGTCACATGGAATCAAGAGTTTCTCCCAAGATGATATACACAACACATTTTGAAAGAACCCCAAGGGTTTTGATAACTCTTAAAAATTTTTCTTTGGAGACTGTTATGCATCCATATATTGGCTTAGATCCGCCAGAGTTTTTCTGTGTGTGGAAATGATAGCCCTCAACTTACCTTTGGCCATTTTGCAGCTGTAGGTTGAACAGGAAATGGCTGTTTTGCCCTCCAGCCACATCTGTGGCTGGAAACCTCATTGCAGTAGCAAGGAGCCTCCTGAACAGGGGCCCAACAGCATTCTGGACAGCCAGCCAATTGCCTGGCCTAGGTCAGCCTGGACAGGCAGACCTAGAAATAAGCCTGGTTTGCTCTTTCTCTTATTAATCTATGCTGCCCAGGCCCATTGCTCAATCAGCTCTGGCCATTCTGCACTTGGTTGTATGTTGTTTTGCCCCATTATTGACCTTGTTGAATTATTTTTGTCCCAGCTTTAGATAGGTTTCAGGCATTGGGCTGGATCCATCTGGGTGGGGAGATGTCCCTGTGTGCCTGCTTCCCCAGTGGGGACCCCTGTAGTGGTATGTCCAGCTTGGATGCTGTCACCCAACTCCACTCCTAAGTGGAAAGGGAACCCCACACCCATGTTGGACCAGTTCACTTGCCATTCCTGTTTATCCTCAGCAAGCAGGCTAGAGGAGGCTTCCATTGGTTGACAGGCAAATTGCTTGATGCTTGGATCCATGCCCTCTGCTTTGTCAATGTTCTACTAGCTGTAACCAGCATAGCTATGGCCTGTTTTATTCATCTGCCCCCCCTTTTCCCTGCCTGCCTCCTCCCCCTGCTCTTAGAATCACAAAGATTTCTGCTTGTAATACATAACTTTCTCATCTCTTTACTCCCATGGCAGTCTTGCTGTCTTTAGTGGGGTAATGGGGAGGTGCAAAAGGTAATTCTGGAGCATGATAGCTCAAAATTGCAAATAGATTGCTCCTATGCTTGCTTGTAGAAGTGCAATGGGTGTTGTGGCAACTAGGCAGAGCCTCTTAATGGCAAATCTGGTACAGAGAACTAGATGTGTGACTCAGTTTAGGAGGAAATTATAGGCAGCAGTGACTATCAATCAATCAATCAATCAATAATTTATTACAGTACCAAGCCAGACCATATGCATGGGTACAAAAGTTATAAAACAGAATCAATAAAATAAACATATCCAATATTCTTAAAGTATATATACCGGTTTTCCTTAGAAACAAGTTTACAGATTTAGCCATACCCTTCTAATATAATAGCATGCCACCAAAATTTAGTCACAGATTTAGTGATGGCATGATTTTTATCAGAGAGTAACTTACTACAATCAGTGACTCTGACTGAGATTACTTTTGGCACTTCTGGGGGGTGAAGAGAAGAAGCAGCATCACTGAGTGGAGACTTGGGGTAGCTATGGGGTTTTCTTACTCTCTTGGGGGCTAACCAGAAGGAACAGAAAGGGTGTTCCTTCACACATGTCAAGAATGAGAGACAGTATGATATTTGTTTATTTCATTTACAGCCCATTTTTCTCTCCAACTGGAACCAAAGAGGATTATATTGTTTTCTTCTTCTCCATTTTATTCTCACAACAACCTTGTGAAGTAGATTAGACTCAAATTGTGTGATTAGCATAAGGTTACCCAGCAGATTTTCATGGCAAAGTAGGGACTGAAACCTGGTTCTCCCTGATCCTCGTCTGATACTCCAACCATTACACTTGTTCTCACACAGGCTTATTGACATTGGAAGCAGGGTTATCCAGCAAGGAATGAGACAAATATGTATCCAGTTTGACTTTGGTATTGCTCAGATGTAACAGTGAAGTTCTACAATCTTTTCTTTAAAATATGGCATTTTGTTCCTCAAGGTTTTTCTGAAAGTGTAGCATTCATGCTGGGATCTGATATCACCTTCTTTTTACCATTTATATTATTGAACTTTTAAATATATTCACTACCATTCATTTTGAATTATTCCAGACTTTGTTGAGGTTTTCTTCAACTACAAGAAAGGTTATAAAAACATGCATTTCTTCATTGTCAAGTAAACACAGTCTATTTATACAGAAAGATGAGTTGAACAAATCCCTGGAGTATGTGAATATAGTTTCATTCCTTCCATAGACATCTGCTGTCCTGATTCCAAGTGAAAGGAAAACATCTTTCACCTTATGGCTTTCTCTGTCTCTCTTTCTCTCTCACACACACACCTAGAACTATGTTCTTGTAATAAGTACTGCAAAGATGTCATTACTTTCACAGTAACTAGATTCAAGAAAGAAAGCTGCCAGTTTATCAGACTTCTCTGCATTCACTATCCTTCAGCTGTGTGATATCTGACATTCTTTAAAGCATTAAGTGCTGGCCCCTATTACACAAAGGAATAAAGAGCAAATGATCAGCTATCTGATCTGTTGAGTTGCTACGAAAATCATCATAAGAAAATGGCTGAAAAAGATGAGAGAACAAGAATCCTTATTTTATCCTTGTACAAAGTACAAGGAATGTAAAAGATTAACTAAAATAGTAATTGGACTGCAATCAGAAACATTTGTCAACTTAGCGCCCTAAAGATCTCTAGCACTCCCATTAAGTCTGTCTCCATACCTGATGCTTCTCTCTGTGGTATGCTGGTACTCAAGCAGCCCCTTCCATGTCACCTTTCCTACATAAATCTTTTGACATTGACAACAGCAGGGTTTTTCAAAGCTGCAAAGACAAAGGAAGCAAGATATCTCACATTCATAAATGGATGTCCATAAAATGCATTAGATTAATGTTAGAAAATGTGTTTTACCTTTAGAAGAAAAGCAATGCAATATCTTTTTTTAAAAGTTTTAAATAGTTTATTAAAATCTCAAAAGTAATACAAAAATAAAATTTAAAAAGTAAGCCTCAAAATTACAGAGCAAAAACTAAAACAAAATTGAGCAAGACTGCAAAACAATACATACATAGTTTAGCTGTACAGATAAACCATCAAAGAATCAATAGCAAATAAAATTCAAGTATCTCTTTGGTAATTTACAATATGAATTACTACGAGAAGTTACATATTGAAAAAAGGGAAACCATTTCTCTTCAAAATTTGACTTATACAATGAGCTATCAGATGTAATAATTTGTGACGCCAACTTATCTGAAACAAGGATATCCCATACTTTTATAAACAATTTTCTAACAGTTGGAGCAGGCCTTTTCTTCCAGTATTGAGCTATTCTAATTTTTTCAGCAAGTATTAAAGAAGCCACTAAATGTTGCCACAATTTAGTAACTTCTGTATTTTCCCAAAAGTTTAGGAGTATAGACCCCAGAGAATTAGGAATAGTAGCTCCAGCTATACAGTTAGATTGGCAGAACCTTGTTCCAGAAGCACTTTATAGTTGGGCATTCCCACCAGCAGTGCAAAAATGAACCCAGTACCCCACATTATTTCCAGCACTGATTTTACTGACTTACAGTGATAGAGTTTTTGAGGAGCCATGTACCATCTTGAAAAGACTTTGTAATTTTGTAATCTAATGTTGTTCGATTTCAATTTATACAAACAGACCATTGTGACTCACTCAGTACTAAATTGCAGTTTCTATGCCATGCCTTTTGTTGTGAGAATAAAAAACAGAAATGATTCGCGCGCTTATTTTTCCAAAATTTCTTTTTCTTTTTCAGCACCTACCTATCTCAATTTCATTTAATTGTTTTGAGGTCTGGCAAGCACAATGGAAAAAGTTTTTATGGGATAAAAAGTTTCCAAGAATTAGCTTTAATTTACTAATGAAGCCTTTGAGTCTGGGAGGACTGGCACTCCCTGACTTGCATACATATTATTTGGCAGCTCAATTAAAATCAATTTTGCTTTACTTATATCCGAAAACACCAAAACAATGGGTTTCTATAGAATGGGAGTATTGTCATCCTTATGTTCTTCATGAGGTGTTATGGAATTGCCCAGGAGAGAGCCCCCCCCAAATAAAGGAGAACCCTTTTTTATTGAACTGCCTGGCTATCTGGGATAAATACAGAGGAGTGTTGGCACCAGGGATCTTACCTGTGAGGTCAGGTCAGACTTGGTTTGTTCCTGAAAGATCACCAAATTATTTTAAAGAGTGGAGAGAAGTAAATGTTTTTAGGCTATGTGATTAAACATACAGGGGGAAATTATGGTCACAAAAGTAGATGGAGTAAAAAAATGGATTTAGCATACCCTGGTTTACATATCAACAAATATTTTCTATGACTAAGGTGAATGATTTGAAAAATGCTTTGCAAAGAGATCTTACATCTTTCATTAGCAGTGGAGAGGATTGAGGTTTGAGAGAAACCATTCATTTCATATTGTCAGAAGTCATTAGGGGGGACTCAGACAGTTTGTGACTGTTTGATGCTCTCTACCCACTTCTGTGGTTCCAGCCAAGACCCCCACAGTGAGTCTCTAGAGGGGAAGGGGTTAACCATTTGTTGTTACTGTTGTTGCTGGTGGTCCCTTCCCAGATCTCTCACTCACAGCTTGGAGAATCCTGGAGCCTCTTCTCTAGCAGACTGTTTTGACCCATATGTGGACCAGGCTTTATTTTGATCATGTCCAGTAACCTTCCCTGACCTCACACACCTTTTTTCCATTTTCTGATAGACTAGCCAGTTTGGCCTAGCTGAAGTTGCTGCCAGCAGCTCCTTAAAGGAGATCTTCTGTGATTTATAGGAGCTACACATTGCCTGACCCAGTAATGACAATTAGCTTACTGTAGGGGGAGCCATAGAAGTGATTGGCAACCTAAAGGCTGGGGCTGAGGTCATGCCACTTGTTGTGCCCCAGATAATTCCAGGAAAAAGTCTGGCCTTGGACACCACTCAATTACCCACTTACAGAAGGGCACAGAAATCATATCACAAATTTACAATAGTTACTGGAGTGTACCAGGAAATTTCAGAAGAAAGTCAGTTTGTGTTTTATAGATTACTAAGTAGCTTTTGTTTGCATGTATCATGAAGAGCTATGGATGGTTTTAAAGAAATGGGTGTGCCACAACATCTGATTGCTTTAAAGTCCAGCTTTTTATGTGGAGAAGAGGCTACTGTTAGGACAGAATATGGAGAAACAAAATGGTTTCTTGCTGGCAAAGGTGTCAGACAAGGATGAATTTTATCAATTCATCTCTTTAATCTATATGCAGAACATATCATAAGGAAAGACGAATTGGATTTAGATGAATATGGACTGAAAATTGATGGAAGGAACATTAACAATTTGAGATATGTAGATGATACCATGTTGCTGGCTGAAAACAGTGAAGACTTGAAATGACTACTGATGTAGGTTTAAGAGGAAAGTACAAAAAAATTATAGCTGAACAACGACAAAATTAATGACTACTGAGGAACTGTACAATTTTAAAGTTGAAGATGAAGAAACTGAAATTGTTAAGCACTTTTCATTACTTGGCTCAATCATCAACCAAAAGGGAGATTGCAACCAAGAAATCAAAAGGAATCTTAGACTGGGAAGGGCAACCATTAAAGAGCTAAAAAAATTCTTAAGAACAGGGATGTGTAGCTGGTGACCAAAATCAAACAAACTACAGGTATGAGGAAATATAAAATGGCAGTGGAGAGGGGAGAATCATCAGATCTATTCATACAATGGAGAAGCAAAATGAAAAAGGGGAAATTATCCCTAAATAAAATTTATACTTTAAATCATATCACACTTACTACCAGATGTCTGTAAATGGCATCATTTATTTGTTTTGTTCATTTAACAAGATTTCTACCTTGCCTTTTTTAACCTCATAAGGCTACCAAGGCTGCTACTGAGTCTGACAGGAGAAGTCAGACAGGTGCACCTTAGAACAAAGGAAGAAGACTTCTTTGCCTTAACTGTAGTATTCCTATCCTGAATCAGACCCCTGGGAGGATCCTATCAGGCCCTTGAGCAAATGGCTGTCTGCTTCCTTCTCCCTCTCTTATGCTTCCTTCTCCATCACAGCTTGCTTTGCCAGGCTTGCTCAATTGCACAGCAGAGCTACTGAGTAGGGTTGCCAAGCCCCTGGGCTGGGTGGGGGTTCTCCTGCCCTGGAGGTTCCCAACTCGCTGGCCCACATTGGGCCAGTGGGGGGAACCTTCCCTGATGTCGTGGCACAATGACATCACCCACAAGTGATGCAATTGTGCCATCAATGTCACGTGCCAGTTGCTCTAGGTGTTTCCAAGAAAACTCTATGGTTTTCCCAGACACTCTAGCAATTTGGGAGGGAAAACTCTATGGTACAAAAGGTACCATAGAGTTTTTCCCTCCCAAATTGCTACAGCATTCAGGGAAACCATAGAGTTTTCCTGGAAACACCTAGAGCAGCTGGTGCACCACGTCACTAGCACAATGATGTCACTTGTGGATGACATTATCACATCGTGCTCACTATGTGCATGCCAAAAAAAAAAGTCCCCCACCAGAGAATGCGGGGGACTTTGCAATCCTACTACTGAGACAAACCTCTCTTCCTTCTATTGGCTGAGACTCCTCCCCCTCCTGGTCCCCTGGAGAAGGAAAGAAAGAGCCAGAGTTTCCTTTGCCCAGTTTCCTGGATTTCATGGGAGAGATACAAAGAAAAGACCTTTAAGCCCCCACAAGTGCTTATCTTTTAAGCATGTTTTCTTTTAAGTTTTTATAAAATCTTTGTGTTTGTGTTTTTTATAAAGTTTCTCTGCTACCTGGCATTACATTTTATGACACTCATGACCTGGCCCAACAAGGTCTCATTCATGTCAGATCTGGTTCTCGTAACAAATGAATTTGACACCCCTGGTCTAGGAAAAAAAGGAATAGGTCAGGAGCCAGTATTCCCACCATATCTTGAACTGATGATCAGTCTCACTAGTTGGCCCCAGGAAGAATCAGGACAATTATATCCCACCTAGGTAAATATAATCTCCATTCTGAAAAATTTAAAAGCACAAACCTTATTTAAAAAGAACCATTAAGCAACAATCCCAAACAACATGTAACTTTCCTGAAACTGGCATTTGTTTTTCAGTTTCTTCAGCTATTTCAAATGTAAAACATTTCTTAACACAACATTTCTTAACACAATTGCTTTACACCCCGGCAATGATAACTAATACTTTTTTAAAAATTATGAAAGCTGAACAAACTACAGGTAATTTAAATAAATGGCTTAAAAGTGACTTGAAATGAGCCTTGAAATAAACATTGTCAGATTACACATTGAGGACGAGGCATTTAGTAATTTGGGCCATAAATTTCACAATCTGAACTCTTGAGAGAAAGTAATGATCATATATTACAAGCAGCCACAGCCTGATCAAGAATTTGATGTAAAGTGCAATGAAAATGTTTTTCTGTAACACAGAAAATGTAATTATAATAATTTACAATGAATTTAACTCTTGAGCAGGGCACTTTGAGTCAGTAAAGCAATGTCACAGCTTGCTAAGACTGATTGCAAGGTGCATCCTGACACTTGAGGTATGACCCCCCTCCCTTCCAGAATATTGCAACACTATAGTATCCTAATCTACATAGTCAGGGAGTCATTCCAAAATCTGTCATGCTTTTGTTGACCACATTCTCTAACAAGAATTCTATAGCTTGTTATATCTGCCGTGTGTGATATTTTGGCCTCTGTGTATCATAAGAACATAAGAGAAGCCATGTTGGATCAGGCCAACGGCCCATCCAGTCCAACACTCTGTGTCACACAGTGGCAAAAAATTTTATATATACACACACACTGTGGCTAATAGCCACTGATAGACCTGTGCTCCATATTTTTATCTAAACCCCTCTTGAAGGTGGCTATACTTGTGGCCGCCACCACCTCCTGTGGCAGTGAATTCCACATGTTAATCACCCTTTGGGTGAAGAAGTACTTCCTTTTATCCGTTTTAACCTGTCTGCTCAGCAATTTCATCGAATGCCCACGAGTTCTTGTATTGTGAGAAAGGGAGAAAAGTACTTCTTTCTCTACTTTCTCCATTCCATGCATTATCTTCTAAACCTCTATCATGTCACCCTGCAGTCGACGTTTCTCCAAGCTAAAGAGCCCCAAGCGTTTCAACCTTTCTTCATAGGGAAAGTGCTCCAGCCCTTTAATCATTCTAGTTGCCCTTTTCTGGACTTTCTCCAATGCTATAATATCCTTTTTGAGGTGCGGCGACCAGAATTGCAAACAGTACTCCAAATGAGACCGCACCATCGATTTATACAGGGGCATTATGATACTGGCTGATTTGTTTTCAATTCCCTTCCTAATAATTCCCAGCATGCCATTGGCCTTTTTTATTGCAAACGCACACTGTCTTGACATTTTCAGTGAGTTATCTACCACGACCCCAAGATCTCTCTCTTGGTCAGTCTCTGCCAGTTCACACCCCATCAACTTGTATTTGTAGCTGGGATTCTTGGCCCCAATGTGCATTACTTTGCACTTGGCCACATTGAACCGCATCTGCCACATTGACGCCCACTCACCCAGCCTCAACAGATCCTTTTGGAGTTCCTCACAATCCTCTCTGGTTCTCACCACCCTGAACAATTTAGTGTCATCTACAAACTTGGCCACTTCACTGCTCACTCCCAACTCTAAATCATTTATGAACAAGTTAAAGAGCATGGGACCCAGTACCGAGCCCTGTGGCACCCCACTGCTTACCGTCCTCCACTGCGAAGACTGCCCATTTATACTCACTCTCTGCTTCCTATTACTCAGCCAGTTTTTGATCCACAAGAGGACCTGTCCTTTTACTCCATGACTCTCGAGCTTTCTAAGGAGCCTTTGATGAGGAACTTTATCAAAAGCTTTCTGGAAGTCAAGGTAAACAACATCTATCGGGTCTCCTTTGTCCACATGTTTGTTCACCCCCTCAAAGAAATGTAACAGGTTAGTGAGGCAACACCACACCATTGACATTCTTACATTGTTTTAACCAAACCATCTGTCCCCCTATGTTGCTTTAAGGCTGTTACGCCAAATCATCTGTTCTAATATAATCTAAATAAATATGAGCAAGAATAACTGTTTATGTAGCCTGCTGTTCTCATATTCCATAAAGCAATGTGACTGAAAGTGAAACACAAATGCATAAAAATAAGGACAGTTGAAAAGAAACAAATGAATGAAAACATTGGATGATGGAACAAACAAAACTATCTTAAATAGTCAGATATAATTTTTTACAGATATCTAGTGCTTGGGTTAGGAAAATGATATAAAAATGAAATTCCATATACAGCTGTTATGTGCATAATGTTTATGCAGTTTGAGGTGTATTATATATTGTGACAGAACCAGCCTGCTCTGACTTGCAGGCCCTGTTCTGCCCACCTACTCCTAGGCATTGACCACTCCTGGAGGGCCTTTCCTCTTTGTTCCACTTGTGTAACTCTCTGCCACCCTCTGCCAATTTGGGAAATTACCAGCCAAGAGGGACAGGGCTTCTAGCTCCCATCCACACCCAGAAGCCCTGCATCTATGTCTCCCATTACCCAGAGCCTGGTTACAATAGGGATGGAGTACTACTTTGGGGCTCCCCCTAAGAAATAGTACCATTCCCACAGACTGCCTTTCTCCCATGGGGTTCCCCTTTTGATAGCATGTCCAAGGCAGTGGAGGATCTGTGTGGTATAGAGACTTCTGCCCATCTTCCAAAGTTAAAAAAGGGTTTATTAAAAAGAAAAGGCTTACAAGCATACTTAAGCACTAGGCTCAGCAAATGGACTCCAAAGAAAGTTAAAAACTTAATCCTCCTTCCCTCTTCTAGACATGCCCTGTCTGATGCTAAAATAGAACAGGCACGCATACTTTTAAAGCTTGCTTATCTGAATCGATGCTCCATTACTCGGTAGCTCTGAGCAGCCACCAGGGAGACCACATGGTCAAAAAAAAATGGCCACCACAGAGAGCAGCTGGGCTTGGCCTTCTGCCTAAAGAGCCAGCAAAATGTATCCTTCTCTCCTGCTGCAGAGTGTTTTTAAAATCTCCTACTCTACTCTGGATTTCATCACCTCAGGGTCCAGAGCACTGCTGGGAAATACTCAAGGCATGCCTGGAAAATCCCCCTTATGTTCCTGTCTCTTTAGCCAGTTGTATCCAAATTGCTAGTCTCCGAGGGGAATAGGAGAAGAAAGGGCTATTAGCCTTGCAAAGCAGGAAACCCATGGGATGTCTGGAATGAAGTCAGGTCACATCCTCCCCTCCTTCCATTGCCCATGAACAGAAAACCAAATCACTTTTAACACATGTGTTCCAGAATCCATGGTGGGGTGGGGGGAAGGAAAGGACATTTCTCCACATATATTAAAGCAGTTCCTAAATTGTCTTCATGTTAACATTGTCAAGACTTCACTTAGAAGTATGTAGAATGCATGAAATATTAAAGAATCTTAAATCTAAAGGTAAATATGTTTTTGAGAAACTGAAACATCTTGTAATGGATCTTGGCAAAGCCTTCTAATCAGAGACAGACAACTGCGTAAAACATATTGCCAGAATTTTCAAAAATGGAACCTGTGGGGGTTTGGGAATGATGGTGAGTACTAATACCTATTGTCAGGGGTTTTTTTGTAGAACCCATTTGCATATTGGGCCACACCCCCTGATGTCACCACTGTTTCACATAGGGCTTTTTGTAGAAAAAGCCCAACAGGAATTTATCTGCATATTAGGCCACAACCCCTGACACCAAGCCAGCAGGAACTGCATTCCTGTGCGTTCCTGCTCAAAAAAAGCCCTGCCTATTGTAACAAGAAATAATAACAGAAATTGAAATTGATTAACAAACTTCACAGGCCATTGTGCAATAATAACATGTAAAGTGTAAAAGTGAAATTCAGTCATGTTTGTTAAAGCTCACAGCAGACTATCCATATTCTCATTAGATGGTTTCACAGTCCTGGAAATGATAATGGTTGTTGGGGGTATGGTACAGAAGTTAATAGCTGTTATTTCCATATCACCTTACATTTGATCCAGCTCTGCTAGATAACAGCATGACCAGTTATCTGATATGCATGCACATATTACAATACTAGTCACAACTGTTTAAGAGGGCACTATCACAGTAGAAATCATTATGATGAAAGAATATTCTTCTGATCTCGTGTTAATCAAATTTGCCTTGAAAACTGAATTGAAAATGATACATGGGCAATAGTGAGATAATCCAATGACACTGAGAATGTAATGGCAGACCCATGTTCTGAACAAACCCCCTTGGTACACCAATTAAGTTCCCCTGGCAACTGCCTTTCAGCTGTTTCCCTGCCCAAGGTTCCCTGCTTCCTACCTACAGAAGTTCATTTATTCTGAGAAAGTAGTTCCCACTTTGTGGCACAGGTTTCCTCATGAGGTAAGGTGAACACTCTCCTTGATGATTTTTAGAAAGCAATGTCAGGTCATTTTATTTGTGAGATATTTAATGTAACTTGAGCTGTAGGATAAAGTAATTTAATAAATATAAACAAAGTGACAAGTAGAACACTGAGCTCTACACCATCTCTACTAAGCAAGATACCATACACTGTAACAAAGACTGCATGATATATTGGACATGAAAAGGACACAATGGACATGAGAAAGGGCATGAGATATTTTCTTTCATGCTGGCATTGCCAGTAGTCTGGAGGTGCCTTATTTCTTAATGTCTGGGATTTTCCCATTGTGGCACAATTCTGGCTTGATATATAACTTTATATAAACTTTGCTTACTTCCCTATGGAACTTCAGTTCAGGGCATGCAAAGGGGATATTACATACAGCCGTCACTGAGGGAAAAACAGACCTCTAGTACTGAAAAGCAACACATCTCTTCTCTAATGTGTCAATAGGCTCTGTCAGACCTTGCTACTGGAGAATTCAGTGTACAGAAGAAGATAAGAAGAAGATGGGTTGTGATCTATGGCTCAGCAGTAATCTACATGCTGATTTAGTTCTGGCATTTCAGGGAGAGAATTTCACCAAGTGTTGAGAAAGGCTATTGTGTTCCTGAGAGAGAAATTGTAAGCAGATTTGCTCAGAAGTAAGTCTGCTGTTATTCAGTAAGGCTTATTCCCTGGAACTGCAGCTTGAGTTTCTGGATAGCTATGTAGGTTTGGAAAGGTATATAAATATATTTCTTAATGGATCTATAGCTGTTGTTTTTGGACATAGAACTCACATCACTTAACACTCAGAGTAACATTGAAATATTTTGGATAGACAGTGATGGAAAGGCAAAAGGGGCAAATAGATTTGGTAAACTTTTCCCCACAGAGCTATGATTGTCAAAATGCAAATATCCAGAGCTCAACCCCCCCCCCCCCCCGCAAGTATCTACCTTTTTGTAAGTATAATAAAAAGTAGAGCCATCACCCTGCCAACAAAAGTCCATATAGTCAAAGCGATGGTATTCCCAGTAGTAATGTATGGCTGTGAGAGCTGGACCATAAGGAAGGCCGAGCGCAGAAGAATAGATGCTTTTGAGCTGTGGTGCTGAAGAAGAATCTCGAGAGTCCCTTGGACTGCAAGAAGATCCAATCAGTCAGTCCTAAGGGAAATCAACCCAGACTGTTCCCTGGAAGGTCAGATGCTGAAGCTGAAGCTCAAATACTTTGGCCACCAAATGAGAAGGGAGCACTCCCTGGAGAAGATCCTGATGCTGAGAAAGACAGAAGGTAAAAGAAGAAGGGGATGGCAAAAGATGAGATGGCTGGACAGTGTTACTGATGTAACAAACACGAATTTGAGCAGACTTCAGAGGATGGTGGAAGACAGGAGGGCCTGGCGTGACTTTGTTCATTGGGTCGCAGAGTCGGACTTGACTGTGCGATTGAACAACAAAATGTCATCAAAGATTCAACTGCTTTGCATTCTTTACCCCCTTTCCCTACATATCATCGACACATCCCCACAACACTCTTTTGACCACAGTACCTCTATTGCCATCTGCTTTGTATGTAGTATTGTAAGATGCCAGAGCTCCTGAGATGGAGGTTCTGTGGGAAAGGCCAACATAGCTTATTCCATGAACCATCATGGTAGTTTCTTCATGCTTGACAGTTTGCTAAACTTCTCTCCCTCTCTGACACTTATGCGATTCAAAGTCAAATAGGCATGGTAATGGCCACTTACTAGATAACACACATACACAAAATGGATTAAACATATGTACAGAGAATATCAATGGCTAATATCCATGTTAAAAAATGTATAATCCAAGTACTGTACCTCTCTAAACACAGACTACTGGAACAGAGGACAAGAAAAAGCCACATTTTTGCCTTCTTTGAGAGCTTCCCAGAAGTTTCTCATTGGTCACTACAGAGAACAGAATACCATTTATTTATCTGAAATGTTTAAATCCTGTATTGTTAGCATATTGTTTTTGCAAAATGGTTCCCAGCAACAATTATGTTGGTTAAAAAGGACATAGAAGTCATTAATGAAGCAACCAAAGCAACCAGTTATAAAGCCATCAATAATAATTTTAGACTAGCTGGATTGTCTAATTCAGTGCAAGCTGCTTTGTGTTCTAATGTCCATATTTTTTATCCAGTGTAAAACAGAATAGAATGCCTTACATTCCTTTCTTCTGAGGTGGCACCAGAAGCCCCATTCAGGGTCCCTCTGCCCCACCCCCACTTCTCAGACATAACACAATTATAGGATTCAATCCGGACTAAATTCTCCACCAGTATAATGGGACTTTCCTGCCTCTCCCACCAGATCCCACTGATCTTCACAAAATGCTGCTTGTGGTAGGTAAGGGGCCATGTCAGGATTCACAGTGGAAAAGGGAATGTGATAGAAATTTCCAGTTTAGTCTTGATCCAATCTGTTATTTGGAAGTAAATCCTACAATTTGCTCAACTTCTGAAACCCCCAGGGTAACCAGAGTTCCTGGAATTTAGTTCCTCTATCCCTCCCACCTGACTTGGACAGCTCAGGCTAGCCTGATCTTGTCAGACTTAAAAGCAAGCTAAGCAGGGTTGACCCTGGTTAGTATTAGGATGGAAGAATGCCAAGGAAGTCCAAGGTCACTATAGAGAGGCAGGTTACAACAAACCACCTCTGAAGTCTCTTGGCTTGGAAACCTTTTGGGGTTGCCATAAATTAGCTGCAACTTGATGGCAAAAAAAAAAAATCTTTTCAATCTCTATAGACTTTTTTGTTAATAATTTTACACCACCTTTAATGTACCAGGTGTATTGCAGCAATTGTTTTATTCTCCAGCATTCTTCATACTCCTATGGGTTGCTAATATTCCCATTTTGCAGATGAATGAATTTATTACATAGAGCCTTAGGCCAAAACAAAGCACTGACATTAAAAATACAAATTGCATGTGTACATACATAAATCACTTTACAATTTACCCTTATTGTTTTAACAAATAATATTGTACTGCTGAAAAGAAGAGTTTTGAAGCCTGTTTACCTTGAAGGAAGTCTCATAAATTCACTTGGTACATATAGGATTATAGTCAAAGAGAGAATTACTTACTCAATGGTACTTACAGATGAGTGATTTTTCCAGTTTCTGGAATGCTGATTCAGTGCATTTTGACCTGATACTCACAAGCCACACAAGGATTGTGTCATAATATCTGGGCTCTATTCAAATGAAGGATAAAGGGATTACCACTGGCAGCAAGGAGAGGAGTCGTCTAAATTGCTAGAGCACAAATCCACTAGCAATCCTCATAGGTATTGTTTGAGAACTTAACTATATATTTAATGGGAAAGCCATAGTTATTTTTTGTTTAAAAAGAGAGGATCCTAAATTGGCTCAGAATCATGAAATGGTGGAGTGGAGGTTAGCTCTTTCAAGCATAACTTTGTCCTACTCTGAACCAGCCATGTGCTATGTGCTGTGCCGGTGGGATCATGCAATAATATAGTCTATATGTTTTCTTCATTGGTGGCAAACAGTAACTCTGTTATTAATAGGCTACAAAGGATTAATCTCTTACCTCTGCAATGGAATTCCAAGCCAAATGCTGTATAAAAGAAGCAGACTCCACTTGAATAAAAATGGAACCAAACTGCGAGCACTTAATATAAAAAAAATCTCAGAGCATCTTTTAAATTAATTGGGGTGGGGGAGGGGCAGTCAATAGGAACCAGAGAGCACGTTTTAGAAAAACTCATCCCTAAGGGAGGATGAGTTAAGTAATCTGATTTATCTATATCGTGACTGACTGGGATTTGACAATGAATGTGTGTGCACTGAGCACATTTGGAAATACAAAGTATAGGTGATTATATGCTAGAACTGGAGTGCTTGGCATGAATGATAACATGAGCATAGTGGGCATTTTAGAAACATGGTGGGATGAGGAATAGTGTGATATGGCTGTCCCTAAATATAAGTTTTATATGATGTGTACAAGAAAGTAGTATCACAGAAAGATTCACTCTTTGTGTCAGACAGGGCATGTATGTGTGTGTGAAGTGCTGTCAAGTCACAACCAACTTATGGAAAACCCAGCAAGTGAATTTCAAGGCAAAAGAGCAGCAGAGGTGGTTTGCCATTGCCTTCCTTTGCCAAGTTTTCCTTGCTGGTGTTCCCTGAAATGCTAGCTGTCTCCTCTTTAGATGGAGAAATTAGCAAGAGGAAGACTTAGGCAGAGCCACTTTGAGCAGAGATCTTTGCATCAATAATACGAAGGTCCGTTATCAGAAAGAAGACTCCAGAGTTAAAATATATTTTAAAATGTTTTACTAAGAAATATGTAGAGAAATACAATCACACACAAGCAATGCGATACACACAATGAAGAGCTAAGAAAATAGAGGTGATCAATAAAGATTTTTAGGATAATTGAAGAGGGCGATATTACCTGTTCCAGATGTGAAGTTATTCGTATAGCAGGAAAAATGGAGATAAGGGCATGCACGACCAGCATGACATGCTTAAGAGACCCAATTACAGAGAGTAAACGGGGGTACAAACTGTATATGGCACCTTACAGAATGCACAAAGTGGTGGGATTCAGACTCAGTTTATATAGGATTTGGAGGGGTGGATTTGGAGGGGTGGAGACCCTCCCAGAGCTATGATGGCTCTTAATGATTGTTGATGTGTCTTTCCTGGGTACCCGAATGAATTCCCAGTTCAAGACAATAGGTGAGAATGATACTTGACGTTTGTCATGATGGGCCATGATGGGCTTAATCTTTGGTATCAATTTAGTTTTGATACTCTGAGGAGGAGTCAGAATGGAAGACAATGATTTGTGCAACATGTCTTACATTAGCATAGAGGTAAACAAAAGAGGCTGAGTTGTGACAGGAAGGTAGGAAGATGGGCCATTAGCAGCTAGCCTGGGATTAAGACATGAACAATGCATTACCTATGAACCCTTTTGTTGTATACCAGGCCCGTAGCTACGAGGGGGCCTGTGGGGGCACAGCCCCCTGACTTCTGGGTGAGGCCCCCTGACTGGAGGCCCCAACCAGTCCCTGGGGCCTCTGCCATAGCTCTGGGGGCTGCCGCTGACCCCACAAGCGATTTGGCAGGCAGGAGGCAGAAGCAGTCCCAGCTTCCCACTGGAGTTAAAGGACCCGCTGATCAGCTGTTTTGCAGGCCCTTTAACTGGTGGGGGGAGCTGGGGGTTGCTTTTGCTGCCGGCTCTGCTGGCTGTTTTAGTGGTGAGGAAGGAAGGGAGGGTGGCTATGAGAGTCTTCTCTTCTCTCTCTGCTGCTCTAGCCGCAGCCCTCCCTTCCCCGCCATTAAAATAGTGTGTGCTGCAGGGCCCCAGCAGAAGCAGCCCCCAGCTCCCAGCCTGAGTTAAAGGGCCCCCCAAACAGCTGTTTCACAGGTCCTTGGAGTGAGCAAAATTGGTGCCCCCCCTCACTGACTCAGGTCATGGCCGGCTGCAGGCAGAAGGCGGGAAGCGTTGCTGCCCTCGGCTGAGCAGAGCTCCTTGCTGCCTCTCTACAGCAGTGCCCAGCAGCCTCCTTCCCTCTTTTCATGTTTGTGTGTGTGTTTGGACTCTGAGAGGCACAGTGTGACTGGTGGGAAGGCGGTGGGGCTATGTGTGTGAGAGTGTATGGGGGGTGGAATCTGAAGGGTTCCCCCGTTAAGCTTTTGGAAAATCGTGATAAGTGATGTCGGGCCAGGGGATTCCAGTGCTCCTGGGGAGGGGAAAGTACAGCGGTGGGAACAGGCAGAATGTGAACGGAAGGAGTACGAGACACAAGAGGGCTCGCCCCCCTTCCAGCCTGTGTCCCATCCCAAGGATGGCAAGCGGGACGGCCAAGTGGAGACACTCGCCTCCGTCCCTGGTGATGTGCAACGCCAGGTCCATAAATAATAAAACCTCAGTCCTGCAAGAATTTTTCATCAGGCAGGACATGGACCTGGCTTGCGTGACGGAGACCTGGGTGCGGGAGGGGGAGACAGTTGCTCTCTCCCAAGTAGCCCCGCCTGGGTTCTCCGTCCTTCACCAGGCCCGGACTAGCGGGCGGGGGGGAGGGGTGGCCTTTTTCATGCGGGAGGATTGCTCCTTCAGGACGCTTCCGCCGCCAGAGATCAAGGGCGTGGAGTGTGTGGGCCTGGAGTGGGACGTTGGGGAGAGTCTGGCAATCTGGCTGGTGTACCGTCCGCCTAACGCACCAGCCAGTGCCCTGCCGTCCTTGATGGAGGCTGTAACAGGCTGGGCATTGGAGCATCCCCGACTTATAGTCCTGGGTGACTTCAATGTCCATGCCGAGGACGCAGCTTCCATTCGTGCGACGGACCTAGTGCTTTCCATGGCAGCACTGGGACTTTCCCAATATGTAACAGCGCCCACACACCAGGCTGGGCACACACTAGACCTGATCTTCGCGGCGGGAGTAACAATGGGTCAGATATCTGCTGAGGCAGTGCCATGGTCTGACCACCAGGTCCTGAAGGCCCGTGTGGACATACCACCTCTGTCCCGTTTAGGCGGTGAGCAGATTTGGGCTCGCCCGCGTAGTCAGATGGACCCATTGCGGCTTCAGATGGCTATGCGGGACCCTTGGCCTACCGGCGACTCGTTGGATGGGCTGGTGGAGACCTGGAACAACCGGTTCTCCGAGGCCATCGACGAAATCGCTCCCAGACGTCCTCTTCATCCTCGATCACGATCCGCCCCGTGGTATACCCCGGAGATGCGATCGATGAAACGACGATTAAGACGACTAGAGAGACAATGGCGTCGCGCTCGTGACGAAGCTACGAGAACATCATATAGGTCATTTATGAGGGCCTATGAGATGGCTATTCGGACTGCAAAGAAGGAATACTTTGCATCCAGAATCGCATCTGCGACCTCGCGCCCAGCACAATTGTTTAGTATAATTCGGTCATTAACAGAACTGCCGCAGGGCAAACAAAATAGTAGAGAATTGGAAATAGGCTGTGAGGCTTTTGCGAGCTATTTCGCAGATAAGGTCTCGTCACTCCGACACGACCTACCCGCCATAATTAATACAGTAGATGAACTTGGGGCACCGAGCACGTCTTCTGGTTCAATTCTGGATTCTTTCAGTCCACTCAGTCTGGAGGAAGTCGACAGGACCCTTGCAGCTGTACGCCCTACGACCTGTAGGTTAGATCCGTGCCCGTCTTGGCTTATAAAGGCCAGCCAAACGTGGCTACGTGAACCACTACAGGATATCATCAATAGGTCCCTGATTGAAGGGATCTTTCCCACACCTCTTAAAGAGGCAGTGGTCCGTCCCCTCTTAAAAAAACCATCAGCAGACCCGGCCACATTGGCGAACTATCGGCCGGTGTCAAACCTTCCCTTCCTGGGTAAGGTCATAGAGCGGGCGGTGGCGACTCAGCTGCAGGGATTCCTGGAGGACACTTCCGCACTGGATCCATTCCAGTCCGGCTTTCGGCCAGGCCACGGGACGGAGACAGTTCTGGTCGCCCTCATGGATGATCTTATGCGACATCTGGATCAGGGCGGTTCTGCAGTGCTGTTGTTACTAGATCTGTCAGCCGCTTTTGACACGGTTGACCATCAGCTACTGACTGACCGCCTTACCGATGTGGGGATACAGGGATCTGCCTTGCAGTGGCTGACTTCCTTTCTCCAAGATCGGGGACAAAGGGTGGTGATAGGGGAGGAAGCATCCCAGAGGCACCCCCTTAGTTGCGGGGTGCCGCAGGGAGCGGTCCTATCCCCGATGTTATTTAATATCTATATGCGCCCCCTTGCCCAGATAGTCAGGAGGTATGGACTGGGTTGCCATCAATATGCGGATGACACCCAGCTCTACCTAATGATGGGTGGCCAGTCTGACTGTACCCCGGAAAATCTAGACCTGGCACTACAAGCCGTGGCCTTCTGGCTCAAACTGAGCCGGCTGAAATTGAATCCGACGAAGACGGAGGTTCTCTACCTGGGTCGGGGCGGTCCGGGGAGAGAGATCCAGCTGCCGGCCCTTGACGGGGTGCCACTAATACCGGTCCCCAAGGTCAAGAGCTTAGGCGTGCTCCTTGAGTCCTCCCTTACAATGGAGGCTCAGGTGGCAGCCACTGTTAGATCTGCCTTTTTCCATCTTCGGCAAGCACGGCAGCTGGCCCCTTACCTGGACCGCAGCGACCTAGCGACGGTAATCCATGCTACGGTCACCTCAAGAATAGATCACTGTAATGCTCTCTACATGGGGCTACCCCTGACGCTAACCCGGAGACTACAACTAGTGCAGAACGCTGCGGCACGGCTGTTAATGGGGCTACCACGACGGGAGCACATTCGGCCAGTGCTGAGAGAGCTGCACTGGTTGCCTGTTGTGTTCCGAGTTCGCTTCAAGGTGTTGGTATTAACCTTTAAAGCCCTTTATGGTCAGGGACCTGCCTATCTACGGGACCGCCTTTCCCCATATATCCCCCAGAGAGCACTGCGATCAGGGACAAAAAATCTGCTGTCCGCCCCTGGCCCAAAAGAAGCCAGGTTATCCGCAACAAGATCTAGGGCCTTCTCGGTGGCAGCACCAGAACTCTGGAACACCCTCCCAGAAGCTATAAGGGCCCTGCGGGATTTGTCGGCGTTCCGCAGGGCCTGTAAGACCGAACTGTTCAGGCAGGCTTTTCTGGTTGACTGAAAATGGGCTGCCACCGGACATCCTACAGAAGCTGGTGGTCATAGTCAGAACCTAATACCGCCAGACTAGACTGAGATATCGTAATAGTTTTTAACCTGATAAATGTATTATGGTTTTATATGTTTTATGAAATTGATTGTTTTTATGATATTGTAAGCCGCCCTGAGTCCGCTTGCGGAGAGGGCGGGATATAAATATAAAGTAATAATAATAATAATAATAATAATAATAATAATAAACTGAGCTGTCTTGGGCTCACTCACTCACTTCCCTTCCCAGGGCTGAGTGCAGAGCTTTTCACCATTGCGTAGGAGGCCCTACGAAAGCAAGGGAAAGCTGGGAGGAGAAGGGGGCGGCCATGCAGGCTTGGAGCCTCTTGCCTTGTGTGGCCTGTTGATGCTCGTCGAGGCAGCTCGCTCGCTTATCTCCCCCTCAGCAGACACTTCTGTTTTTTGGGGGGGGGGAGTGTGAGAGGTTTGCTTCTGTGTGTGTGTGTGTAGTGTGAAAGGTGCACTTCCTTATATGTGTGTGTGTGTGGAGTCTGAGGCACAGGGTGACAGGCAGGGAGATGTCAGGCCCTTTGTGAGAGAATGTATGTGTTGGGGCGGGGGGGGGGGTTCAAAGGTTCTCCATTAAACTGAGCGGCCTCCTCCCCAGCCGAGTGGGCTTCATGGGAGCAGCAGTACAGCCAGGCCCAGCAGCCGGAGGTAAGAGGTGGCAATCCCCCATCATGGAAGAGGGAGGCGGGGGGAAGGCTGGGGTCATTATGATGGGTAAGGGAGGGAAGGAAGGAAGGAGGACAAGTCTAGCGCTGCTGGCTGCTCTCTCTGTTTTTGTTTTCTGTTGCCACCCTGCCCAGGCAAGTCGCGTGCTGCTGGCCACCCCATTCCACCCAGAGCTGGCCCCTTTCACAGGCCTGCGGCTGTAGTTCCCACCAAGCCTCGCACAGGCACCCATCACTTTTTTTTTTTGCAATCTGCAAACACCCTGCCCCGGCAAGGCGCCTCTTACTGGAAGCCTGAGCTCGCTCCCTCTGCCTCAACAGCCTGGCGACCATCCCCATCAAGTATATGGGTCCTCTCTTCGTCTTCTGTCAGCTGTTCCTCTTTTTCACCTTGGCTTGTTCCTCTCATTATTATTTATTATTTTTATTATTAAATTTTATTTGTATCCCGCCCTCCCCGCCTAGGCAGGCTCAGGGCAGCTAACAACATTTCTTTCTTTCTTTCTTTCTTTCTTTCTTTCTTTCTTTCTTTCTTTCTTTCTTTCTTTCTTTCTTTCTTTCTTTCTTTCTTTCTTTCTTTCTTTCTTTCTTTCTTTCTTTCTTTTCCATCCTCTCCTTCAGTATTTTTTACTTCCTTCACCTTCTCACTCCCTCTCCTTTTCTCCTTATCATTTTCTCCCCCCTTTTAAAATTTTTTCTTCATTTTTTCTTCCCTCCTCCTCTAAAAATCCTACTCTTTCCCTGGCAGGTTCCTCTCCCCCCCTTCCATCTCTTTTTGCTCCCCCCCCCCCCCAATCAAATGAGTGAAGGTGATTTTGTCAGCAGTTTCAGAACTTGTTTAAGGATGCTCTGAGCCAGCATATGATGCTCTGATATCCATGAAAGCTAGAACAGAAGAATCTTTTTTTTCTAAAGTGCCAGGATTTTAGTCTAGTCTTAAACTTTTGTGAATTAGCCCATTTCTTTAAATGCTCTGGCATCCACAAAAGTTTATGCTGGAATAAAATCCTTTTCTCTCTTTAAAAAGATACCACCAGCTTAAAAAGCAAACAAACCCTGAAACTTACCTGTGTACATAAACCCAAGACTGAAAAGCAACCATTAAATCAGGCAGCTATCACTTTGGGCTCTTCACTCAGTACATTACAGGGTAGACGATCACTTTTAGGCAGAATTTGAAGTTGCTTTCTCTGTGAAAATGTGCTTGGTTCAAAAGCTCCACCATGACAAATGAATTTACTTCTGGATTAAAACAGTAGGGGAGGGGGAGCCAGCAGCAAAAGCAGCCCCCAGCTCCCCCCCCCCCCAGTTAAAGGGCCCATGAAACAGCTGATCAGGGACCCTTAAACTCCGACAGGTTGCCCAGACTGCTTCTGCCCCTGGCCAGAAGCAATTTGGTGGGAGGGAGGGGAGGGTGTTAGAGAGGAAGAGCAACTAGAGTGAAGGTTGTGTGGGGCACTGGGGGGCATCAGTCCCCCCCGAAAAATGTAAATGCCCCCCTGACCTTCCAAATCCTGGCTATGGCCCTGTTTTATACATTCCTTTGGAAGGGGGAAAGGAGTCAGGCCAGGAGGATGCCTATGTTGTAATCAGATCAAGCTCGGGCATGTTTCTCTGGCCTTTTGCAGAGAGTGGCTTCACTTGGCCTATTTCTGACAAGCAGCTTCCATCTTCATTCCAAAGCTGGGGACCCCACTACTTAGAGTGTACTCCCATAGAGGCAGGCTGCACCTCCTGGCTACACTGGTTTCCCATCCAAGTACCGGAGCCTCCTTGAGCCCGCTGCATCGCAGCGTGGCTAGAGGGTGAATTTTGCCCCCCTGGAGGGAGAGCGGAGTCTTCGGCGCGCTTTTGAGCGTGTCTCTAGGGGGCAGGGCTTCAGCGCTATTACTGAAGCCCAATCAGACGCCGTTGCAGTCCTCTCGGCATTTTCGGAAGGGCTGGGAGTGTGTTTGTATGCTCCTAGTCTTTGAGGGCTGTGTAGGCCGGGAGGCTGTGGATTGTTGCGGGGATCGGCGGAGATGAGCGGAGCGCATCGTGGGAGCGTTGTTTTTTAAAGTTTGAAGGTGAAGTGGGGGCTGTGTGCCTTTAGGAATTGGTTCCTGGAACAATTTTATTCATTGAGGTTCCCTTGGGTGGTTTAGATACAGAGGTGTAGCAGGGTGCCCCTTGGGGGCTGAGGGAGGCTTCCTTTGCAGGGGCCCTGGTTGTAGCGCCTTCTACCCCTTCTAACGGGTTTGAGGGTGCTTGTTATGGTGCTTTACCCTGGGGCTTGGTGGCCATTTTAGCCTTGCTGCTTCTTCCCCGTTCCTGGTGCTTTGGGCGGCCATTTTTGAGTGGCTGTACTTTCCCTGGTGCTTGGGGGCCATTTTGGCTTTGCTTCTTCTTCCTCATACCCTGTGTTTGGGCGGCCATTTTTGTGGGCTGTACTTCTCCCTGGTGTTGGGCGGCCATTTTGGCCTTCCTTCTTCTTCCCCACACCCTTGCTCTTAGGGCGGCCATTTTATGAGGTGTTGAGGCGGTGGCCATTTTAGAGTTTACTGGGGTGGTGGCCATTTTGAAGGCTGTTTTTTCCTCTTCATTACTTTATTTGCCTCAGGCTTGGTTAAGCTAATTAAAGAAATTCTGCTTTGTGCTGTGCTCTTTAGTGAGCATGTCGGGTCGCAAAGGCAGTGGAAAGTCAAAAGCAAACAGCCTGCCCCTAAGCCTCCATCTAAGCCTCCACCCCCCCCCCCCTTCGTCTTTGGACGAGGAAGGGGACGATGAAGTCAATGCAGCCATTTTTCAGAGGCTGTGGGCACTTGAGCAGGCATCGGGGTTCCCACCTTCTCAGTTGCCCAAGAAGGGGCGGTTGTCTAAGCGTGCTTTGCAGGCAGATATATTGACCCGCTTATCTCTTTTGGAGGGCAGATCTGCTGCGGTTGCTGCTGGAGGAGCTGTGGGGCCCGCTGGCTTTGATGTTGGAGCAGGCCCGTCGTCCGGTGCGGGCGGTACCGGATCAGCTTTGGTGTCTGCTTTACCTTCTGGTAAGTTGGGGGATGGCTCTTTGCCTCATTCTGGGCCTTTATGGCATTGGGGGGCTTGGGGGTCTGCTGGTCCTAGTGGGGTGGGTGCTCCGTTAGGTGGTGCTGGGGCTCCTTCAACTCTAGGCTTAGAGCAGCAGAGCAATTCATCTGAACATCTGAACATCTGAAGCTGCCTTATACTGAATCAGACCCTCGGTCCATCAAAGTCAGTATTGTCTTCTCAGACTGGCAGCAGCTCTCCAGGGTCTCAAGCTGAGGTTTTTCACACCTCTTTGCCTGGACCCTTTTTTGGAGATGCCGGGGATTGAACCTGGGACCTTCTGCTTCCCAAGCAGATGCTCTACCACTGAGCCACCATCCCTCACACCCAATTGGGGCTGGCCACAGGGTCAGTTCGGTCCATTTGGTAATTGGCCCATGGTGGGGCAGCAGGGGGCAGCAGCGACTTGGCCTGGAGGCTGGGGTTTCCCATCTCTGTACGGGGCGGTCCCCTTTAGTGCTATGCCTTTTGGGGAAGTGGCTTTGCCGCTGGGTGATCACCTGCTGCCTGCCACGAGGGAAAAAATCTTAAAAGGGGAATACGTGGACGTATTCTCCCTTTTATTTAGGGAATTGGAGAAAAAGGACAAGGATGAGTTGGACGATAAAGAGAAGGAGAAGCTGAGGAAGAGGAAGGTTGATCAGACCTGGGCCAATTGGCTTCCTTGGTTTTTCATATATGCGGGAGTGATAGCACGTGCGCAGCCCTGGAGGGCTGCTGCGTTGATTCAGTATATGGACATCATATACAAGGGGTATACGATGTTCAGCGGCCCGGCCTGGATCCAATATGACCAGGAGTTCAGAATGAGGGCTGCTCTGTACCCTTCACTCCCTTGGGATCAAATTCACCAGCAGTTGTGGCTGCAGGTGATGTCACCTGCTCGGCCCAATTTGGGGGACCGATCTAACAGTGGTCACCTGGTGACTAAGGCTTCCTCCTCTCCTTCTGGCGCGTCCTCCTCCTCCCGCAGTGTTGCGGGGCAGGCAGTTCAACCCCGCTTGCCGGGAGTTTGGGTCCCATGGGGCATGCAGTCGTAAAGACTGCCACTTTAAGCACGAATGCCCCCTGTGTGCTGGCCCGCATTCCTTCAACAACTGCCCTAGAGTTTGACCACGCAAGGGTCAGAAAAGATCAGGCAGGGGTCCTTTTAAAACTGGAAAAGGGTCCCAGCCCAATAAAGGTGGGGCCTCTTAAAGAATGGCTTCGCAGGTACCCACGTAGGGAAGATAGTTTTTATTTGTTGAACGGTTTTACGTTGGGTTTTAGGATTCCTTTTCAAGGTTCTCGTGTACCAACTTGGTCCAGAAACCTTGGTTCAGTTGTGGGTTTAGAGCATATAGCTGAGGCAAAAATAGCGAAGGAGTTGGCGGAGGGCAGGATTTTGGGCCCATTCGCCAGTCCTCCTGTGTTTAATTTTAGGGTTTCCACGTTGGGGGTTGTGCCAAAGAAAGCTCCTGGTGAATTTCGTTTGATTCACCATCTTTCTTACCCCAGGGGTTCCTCTGTCAATGATGGCATACCTGAGGAGCTATGCTCCGTTAGGTACACCTCATTTGATCAGGCTGTGGGCGTCATGCGATGCTGTGGTCAGGGGGCTGAGCTGGCGAAATGCGATATCAAGTCGGCTTTTCGCCTTCTCCCTGTCCACCCGGATGACTTTGAGCTGCTGGGCTTTTCGTTTGCAGGGCAATTTTACATGGATAGGGCATTGCCTATGGGTTGCTCTGTATCATGTGCCGCTTTTGAGTGTTTCAGCACCTTTTTGAAATGGGCTGTGCGCGAGAAAGTGGGTTTGCAGGATGTCGTTCATTATCTGGACGACTACTGTTTGTGGGCCCTGCTGGCTCGGGTCGTTGCGCTCAGTTGTTAGCCGGCTTTATTGAATTGGCCGCGGAGTTGGGCGTGCCATTGGCCAAGGAAAAAACTGAGGGCCCTGCTCAATGCCTTGTTTTTCTGGGAATCGAGCTAGATACTTTAGAGCAGTCATCTAGGATTCCTGATCAGAAGCTGTTGGACTTGAAGGAAAGGATTAATTTCTTCCTGTGCAGAAAGAAGGTTACGTTGCTTGAGCTGCAGCAGCTGGTGGGGCACCTTAACTTTGCCTGCAAAGTGGTTGCCCCTGGTAGGCCTTTTCTTCACAGGTTCTGTGATGCTATGGTGGACCTTCGCTCGCCACAGCACAGGACCAGGGTTACTGGCAGCATGAGGGAGGATGTGGCAGGAGTTTTTGGAATCCTTTAATGGGATTTCTTTTTGGAGAGAGGACATGAGGCTTGAGGCTGAGCTTCAGGTCATGTCAGATGCTGCTGGGTCATTGGGTTTTGGGGTCTACTTCCGTGGACATTGGTGCATGGAAGAGTGGCTGGAGTCGTGGGTGCAGGCCAGTTTGATCCGGGACCTCACGTTTTTGGAATTCTTTCCTATTCTAGTTGCGGTTTGGCTGTGGGGGAGTGATATGGTTAATTGCACTGTTCATTTTTGGTGTGATAACATGGCGGTTGTTCATGTTATTAATTCCCTTTCGTCCAAATCGCAGCGGGTTATGAGGTTGGTGAGGGCCTTCACTCTGCGTTGCCTGCGGCTTAACGTTTTGTTTTTGGCCAAGCATGTTCCTGGGGTGAATAACGGGGTGGCTGACGCTCTCTCTCGTAAACAGATGGAGAGGTTTCGTCAGCTGGCCCCAGAGGCTGATCTGGATGCGGCGCCAATGCCCCAGGCGCTATGGCTGATTGGAGAGCCGAGGCCTACAGAGCGATAGGCTTAGCCATTGCACCCAGCACCAGGAAGTCTTATGAGCATGCCGTGCGGCAGTTTGAGGACTTTAGGGCTGAGGTAGGGTATCGCATTGTTTGGCCCCTCCCAGTGGAGCAGTTGCTCCATTATTGTGTTTCATTGAGAGGTAAGGGAATGGCTGTGCGATCAATCAGGGGACGCATGTCTGCGCTGGCCTTCGTTAGCAAGGCCTTGGGGTTTAAGGAGGAAACAGCAGATTTTCGTATTCGAAAGATGCTGGAGGGGTGGTCCAGGGAGGCTGGGCCTATGCCTGATACTAGGGCCCCTCTGTCTCCTGAGATTCTTTGGGGTTTGAAAGGGGTTTGGAGCGCATTGTGTGCGTCTCATTTCAAGGCGTTTTTGTTCCATGCCGCCTCTTTAGTGGCCTTTTTTGGGGCTCTGAGAGTTAGTGAACTGGTGGCAAGCTCCAAAAGTGATGTTTCAGGTAGGGCGTTGTTATTGAAAGATATTACGTTGCTGGGGGGTAAGGCAGTGCTTACTGTTCGGCGATCTAAAACGGACCAAGAGGGCACGGGGACTGTGCTGGAGTTGGGTCCGTGTTCAGAGGTGGAGCTTTGCCCAGTTTCCGCATTGGTCGACTATTTGGCTGTGCGGGGAGGCTGCGAAGGATTGCTGTTTTGTCATGCGGGAGGCAGTCCTCTGACAAAGCATCAATTTTGGGCAGTGACGTCAAAGGCTTTAGCCTTGTTGGGTTTGTCTGGAATGAGGTTTGGTACCGATTCCTTTAGAATCGGGGCAGCCTCTACGGCTGCTGCTTTGGGTTATCCTACATCGGCCATTCAACGCATTGGCTGTTGGTGTTCTCAGGCTTACAAGGGTTATATTCGCCCTTTGCTCCGCTAATGAGTTTGGTTAGGAGCTTGGGTAGTTTGAGGTTTGGGTTGCATAACTTGTCTGTTTTTCCCTTTAGATGCTGTTGTTCCTGGCCGGAGGAGCAGAGTTCTCATCTGCGGGCACAGTTATGTGTTTTGGGCGGCACATCAAGCTCGGAGAACTGCTGTTGGCTCTCAGCTGGGGCTCAGCAAACATGTTACGATAGAATGGAGCGGGCGCCGGGGTCTTCAGTGGCCTGGCTTGCTTCCCCTTTTGTTTCATGGGTCTGGGGGCCCTCCTCCACAGGTATTGATTGTTCACCTGGGAGGGAATGATCTCGGGCTGACTAAGGGCAAGGCGTTGATCTTGCAGGCCCAAGATGATTTCAGGTACATAAGGAACAGATGGCCTGGTACCATTATAGTTTGGTCGGCCATGATTCCGCGCTTGGTGTGGCACAGTGCCTGGAATCCAGCTGGGTTAGAAAGGGCTTGTTATAGAGCGAATAAGGAGATTCGCAAGGTTTTGGAGGGTGGTTTGGGCCACTATTTGCCCCATCTGGATATTTCTAAGGAATGTCCCGACCTCTACAGAGGGGATGGTGTGCATCTCTCGGAAAAGGGTAATATGCTTTTCCTGAGGGATTTGCGGCAAGGGCTTTGTTGGCTTTGGGCCTTTCTGTGGGTGCTAAGCCCTAAGTAGAGACTTGGCCTTAGTTGTGGCAGGTTTTACGGGGTTTATGGCACCATGCGGCCTGGATAGGACCGGTTAGCCTCCCCCTTTTGGGGAGTTAGGGGTCTGGCAGGATCAACCTTTGGTGTGGCCCGAGGTATGTGAATGCAGACTGTCCTGGAGACTCGATTGGATGGGTGCCTTTCGCTGAGACTCGCGTCTGGTGTTTGGGCCCTCCGGTGCGAGCCTCCCTGCTGGGCCTGCCTAACGGGAGCTGTGGCTCACAGCTCCGGCTGGGGGGCCGGGTCTCTCGCCCGCTGAAAAAGGCAGGGGAGCGGTCTGAGGAGACCCCTGGCCCTGACCTGGCCGCAGTTCGGTTGCCCTTGCCATTGCTGGTTATTTTAATAAAAGTGGCCCATAGTTTCACCAATCTAATTGTGTCCGTCTCTTTATTCCGACTTGGGGGGCAACAACCTTGCTTAGCTTCTGAGATCTGACAAGATCAGGCTGTACTATACCATTCCACATCCCCCAGAAGCTGCCTTATACTGAATCAGACCCTCAGTCCATCAAAGTCAGCGGCTCTCCAGGGTCTCAAGCTGAGGTTTTTCACATCTGCTCGCATGGACCCTTTTTAGTTGGAGATGCTGAGGATTGAACCTGGGACCTTCTGCTTACCAAGCAGATGTTCTACCAGTGCGCCACCATCCCTCCCTGAATTAATTCACTAAACCATAAAATATGAGAGAAATAGAACCCCCCACAGAATCACTACAAGTGTAATTACTAGGCATGACAGGTAACTTTATATTGAGTATACACCATTGTCTGCCTGTCCAAAACTCTGAGGGTGATCTGGGAAAGGAGAAAGAAGTCAGGATGACAGCCAGAGGAGAAAGTTGTATGTGGATGGGTTATCTTAAAATCCTTTTTGATCTTTACTAGGAACTGTTTGAAATTTCACAAAATACCATCTTCATGAGGGAACAAAGAAAGCTCCCCTGGGCCTGTAATAGTTTCCTCGCAACCACCACAGCTGGCCCTGATGGTGAGCTCCCTGCCAGCCCTTGTTACTTCATTCTCTTGGCAGAGGTATAGATCCTGCTGGTGATGCTGCATACTCACTCTAACAGCAAGGCCTAGTTTTTGCTTGCCAGATAGGACAAGGGAAGCATTACACTGATTTTCTTTTTGTTTGTTCTCTGGCAGCAGCTGTTCTTGTCTCTTCTGCTTCCTTCCAACAGCAGGCAAATAAAAGCTAACTAGTGACAAAAGAGGGTTTTTTTGTGAAAGTGATGCCACAAAGGCATGTTGCAGTGAACACAAAGGGTACAGGCCATTAAGTTGATAGAAAGAGTGGGAAAAATCTGTCCTTTTATCACAGTTTAATTATTGTGATAGTGAATATATTATAGTTGATTAGAATTGCCAGCCACATTTGAGAGGAGGGGAAATTGCTCTTTTGGGGTAGCATTACAGGATTCATCCAACAATGAGAGCCAGTTTAGTGTAGTGGTTAAGTGTGCAGACTCTTATGTGGGAGAACCGGGTTTGATTCCCCATTCCTCCACTTGCAGCTGCTGGAATGGCCTTGGGTTAGCCATAGCTCTGGCAGAGGTTGTCCTTGAAAGGGCAGCTGCTGTGAGAGTCCTCTCAGCCCCACCCACCTCACAGGGTGTCTGTTGTGGGGGAGGAAGATAAAGGAGATTGTGAGCTGCTCTGAGACTCTGAGTGGAGGGCGAGGTATAAATCCAATTTCTTCTTCTCTTTGAAGTTAAACCAGGGCTTTTTTAAAAAGCAGGAATGCATGAGAATGCAGTTCTGGCTGGCTTGGTGCCAGGGGTGTGACCTAATATGCAAATGAGATCATGCTGATCTTTTTCTACAAAAAAAAGCCCTGAGTTAAACCCTAGAAGTTTGAGTGAATTCTAGAGCATTGCACCAGTACAATAATATCATTGCATTGAAAGTGACATTGTGTGTTGCCATAATGCCAAAGAATCCTGCTGATTTTCTCCTACCAGACTGTCAATTGGTGGCAGGCGTTGGGGGTAAGGCTGGACTCAGATTGCAGAGGAATCCCTCCCACCTATCCCTAGCTCCGTTTTGCAGATCAGTATCTTTATACCCAATCTATGGTGTGTTTCATAATTAGATATTAGATGACAAGTGGAAGCCTGGAAATCCCATCTCCCCCTCTCCCCCCACTCTCTTGCCAAGTTCAGCATGGGTCCTGGGTTTTCAAGCAGCTGCTGCCAGGCTCACTGTGAGTCCCAGGCTGTGCAGCTACAGTCATCAGGCCCAACATGGATCCCCAGGCTTCTTTATTCATAAATTTCGGACTATGTCTCCCTGGGGTCTGAATGCTTTATTGGATCTATCAATGTTTGTTTAAAATTGTTATTCTATTACTTTAAGTAGTGATTGGAAACAGCTGTTGTAGACCATTTAATGCATGTTGGAGTGCTCTTGGTAGAGAACCATTTGTGCAAACTAAGAAATACTAAGCACATTGATGTGAGTAGTTGCCTTAGCACGAGGCAAGATGTTTGTAAGTAAAATTGGAAATTGTTTTTGTTTGTAATTTTATTTGCTAATTTTACTTCGTACATTAAGTTCCTGATTCAAGAATACGCAGCCAGTGGAAGTGGCAAATGAAACATGAATTAAACCTGGAACTCATGTAGCCACACCTGTTGAATGGAGGACTGCTACCTCAGGATTGATTCAAGGATATACAGCACCATCTGTGTCTACCAGCAAGAGGGATATAAAGACAGCAGGATTTGGTACCTATTGTTTGCAGCATCCAGTTTGGAACCTATTTGCAATAGAGTCTTTGTTTGAGGACTGTGGACTCTTTAAGTTTCAGTATTGGGTTAAGAGCATTTGATGCTAGCCATAATAAATGACGCATGAGTAAAGAATGTAAAGCATTTATCTGAAGTGTGTAATTTACACAGTGTTTTGTTGTTTTCTTACCCACCTGGGGATTGGCAGCCCTACTCAATGCCCATTCTCAGGTTGTGTTGCCATTGCCACTGGGTCCAGCTGCACTGCTCTTCATGCTCTTCCAGGACTCTCCCTGGGCTGCACCACCAAGAGGCCCAGCGCAACTCCTAGGGTTGTGCAGCCACAGCCACTGGGCCCAGCACAGAGCCCTGGGGTGTGATGCTGCTGCTGAACCTAGCATGGATCCTTGCTTGTACAGAGAACACTATTTTGGTTCCAGGGCAATTTAAACCTCCCAATATATTTTTGTTAAGATTTTTTTTTTTTTTTGCAAAACTAGGGAAAACTAGTTTGAAAGAGAAATAATCTCTTCAGTGTCCATGTGGCCCTGATCTACAGATTTAGATATCCACAGATAGGACCACAGGTATAGATAAGAGTAGCTTACTAATATACATTATGAAATCTTTAGTGAAAGCTGAAAGACTTATATGATCTGAAGAGAAACCTGATGAATAGCTAATGGCTGTTAAATCCAGGGAAAAGATATTATGAATCTAGGGAATGAGTCTAAGCAAGTCAATTTAATTCAGTAGGGCTTACTCACACGAAAACATTCTTAGGATTGCATTACTTGTCTCTGAGCACACAGACTGGTTCTCATGGTACATTCCTCTCTCATCACTTCACAAAACAACATTTGTTTATCAGACTTTTCTGAAGTGACAAATTCTTTTTGTACATTCTTCCATCTTTAACATGTCAGAGCACTAGAAATGGCTCCTATTCAATACCTCCTTGAAGAGATTCTTTTAAATTTTCCATTGTACTCATTTTGTTTTGCTACTTCAGGTGAGCTCATACATCTGTGGCAGACTATGTAGTTTGATTTACAAGAAGACATTTCCAACATTGTGTGGGAGAGAGTGTGGGTGCCAGCTAAACAGAGTAGATTCTAGTGATAGCATTTGCTGCTATCTCAGTAGGATTTTCTTGTCTTTAAGCCTGAAGTCTTTTCTGTTACTGCAATTAAAAGTCTGAAGCCAATTCATTTTGAGAGGTTTGAACATATGAACTCTGTGGCTCAAAGCTAGCCAAAATAAATGTTTCTCTTGTAAAAAAACCAACCTTTATTCTCTTTGTATCTCACCACAATGTTTTATTGTACTGTAAATGGGATGAAATGTGAATTTGTATGGAATAGTGTAATGTTATTTCAGACTTATAAATGGACAATTTGTTAAACATTCAGATATATTAAGGATCAGAAAAGATTTGCTTTAATTTTAGTTTGATGTTTATTAGATTTGTTGTTACACATATTTGTTTTCAACATCATATGCTGGGGGATGATGGCAGAATCTTCTTAGTACCTCTTAGTAGAAACAAAATTCTCAAAAAATGTTTAAAAGTTCATAAGGTACACCCATGTGTTTCTCCTTCATTTCCCTTGAGAATTCCAACACCTCTTTTTCCAGAAAAAAAGGCCAACATATTATTGTTATTTTCTGTGGTTTCAATGGTGAAATGTCTTTTTCCCTATCCAGTTAAAATGAATTATTAAAGGAATGTATTGATAGATGAGATTCTTCATCTAGCATTTCAGAAAGATGGCAGCCAAGCTCCCACTTTTAAAGACAATTCAAATTTCTGGATTTATTTTTTAAAGCTCCTGTTCTTTTAAAAAGATTATTCCAGGCTCCATTTATTCTGGAAAATGAGAGGATATTTTTATTCCCAAAGGTACATGACATGGCAAAGCAGGCACATAAATGTATTTGGCTAGCTACCACAATAACCCAAGCATTGTTACATAGGGGTAGTAACTTACATTTACAAGCACAACCAAGCTAGGCAGGAAAAGGATTACCTCACAAGAATCACAAGGATTACCTCACAAGAAGCAAGACAAAATTACAGAGAGAATATAGAAACATACATTGTGATTGTACTACCAGAAAGAAGGGCATTGCCCCCCAAGTCAGAATGAAGAGTCGGACACAAGGTATTGGTATAACTAAGGGCCACTTTATTAAATATGAATAGAAAAAACTGCAAGGGCAACTAGAACTGAGGCCTGGTCAGGGCCAGGGGTCTCAACAGACTGCTCCCCTGCCATTAGCAGGCGAGAGACCCAGCCCCACAGCTGGAGCTGTGTGTCACAGCTTCCGCCAGGCTGGCCCAGCAAGGAGGCATGCCCCAGAGGGCCCAACCACCATACGCACGTCTCAATGGAAGGCACCCTGTAGTCGAGCCTCCAGGACGGTCTGCATTCACCCACCCCAGGTCATAAAAACCCAAAGGTTTATCCTGCAAGACCCCTAACTCCCCTAAAGGGGGATGCTTTCCGGTCCTCCCCTAGCCGCATAGCACCATAAACCCAGTAAAACCTGCCACTACTAAGGCCAAGTCTCTACTTAGCATCCACCAGGAGGCCCAAAGCCAACTGCAGCCCTTGCCGGAGATCTCTCAAGAAAACCTTTTTCAGAGAGATGCACCCCATCCCCTTTGTAGAGGTCAGGAAATTTCGTAGAAATATCCAGTTGGGGCAGAAAGTGGCCCAACCCCCCCTTTCAATGCCTTCCGAATTTCTTTATTAGCTTTGTAACGGGCCCTCTCGATACCTGCGGGATCCCAAGCACTACGCCAAACCAAGTGGGGAATCATGGCTGACCAAATTATAACGGTCCCTGGCCATCTCTCCCTGATGTGCCCCAAATCCTCTCGTGCCTGCAGGACCAAAGCCTTGCCTTCTACCAGTCTGAGATCATCCCCCTCCCCAGGTGAATTATTAAAACCTGAGGAGGAAGGCCTGCATTCCCACAAAATAACAATGACAGCAGGCTGGGCCACTGAAGACCCCGGCGCCCCCGCCATTCGATAGTAACATATTGGCTGAGTCCCAGCTGAGAGCCGACCAAAGTTCTCCGAGCCTGATGTGCAGCCCAAAACACATAGCTGTGTCAACAGACGAGAACTTAGCTCTTCTGGCCAGGAACAACAGCATCTAAAAAGAAAGAGCAGTCATTTAGAAACAAAAACCATAACATTCCAACTGCAAACAAACAAAGCTAAGAACTGAGCAAAGGGCGAACATAAGATTTATAAGCCAGTGACCGCCAACGGCCCAGGCGCTGAATGGAGGAAGAAGGATATCCCAGGGCAGCGGCTGTAGAGGCTGCCCCAATTCTAAAGGAGTGAGTACCAAACCGCACTCTAGACAACTTTAGCTTAGTTAAAGCCCGAGAAGTCATGGACCAAAACTGATGCTTTGTCAGTGGGCTGCCATTGGGATGACAAAACAAAAACCCCTCGTTGTTCCCCCACATTGCCAAATAAGCAGCCAAAGCAGAAACTGGGCACAGCTCAAGCTCAGAACACGTGCTCAGCTCCAATACAGTCCCTTCGCTACGCTGGTCAGTCTTAGAGCGTCGGATGGTAAGAACTGCTTTACCCTCCACTAAGCTCAGGTCCCGAAGTGATAAAGCCTTAACAGAAACATCATTTCTGGAACTTGCCACTAACTCACTGACCCTAAGGGCCCCAAAAAAGGCCACCAATGAAGCTGCATGAAACAGTGCGGACTCAAAATAAGATGCACACACTGTGCTCCAAACCCCTTTCAAGCTCCTAAGAATCAAAAGGGAAATAGGACTCCTCATGTTGGAACTAGGCCTAGCCTCTCTGGACCACCCCTCAAGTATCTTTCAAAGATGAAAGTCTGTTGTTTCCTCCTTATGTCCCAATGCCTTGCTAGCAAAAGCCAAAGCAGACAGGCGTCCCCTAATGGATCGCACGGCCAATCCCTTACCTTTTAAAGAAACGCAGTAGTGGAACAACTGCTCCACCGGGAGGGGCCAAACAATGCGATAACCTACCTCAGCCCTAAAGTCCTCAAACTGCTGCACAGCATGTTCATAAGACTTCCTGGTGCTAGGTCCAATGGCAAGGCCTATCGCTCTGCAGGCCTTGGCTCTCCAATCAGCCATAGCTCTTGTGGCATTGTCGCCAGCTCGCGATCGGCATCTGGGGCCAGCTGCTGAAACCTCTCCATTTGTTTGCAAGAGAGAGCGTCAGCCACCCCATTATTTACCCCCGGAACATGCTTGGCCAAAAACAGTATGTTAAGCCGCAGACAGCGCAGAGTAAAGTCCCTCACCAGTCTCATAACCTGTTGAGATTTGGGTGAAAGAGAATTAATGACATGGACCACAGCCATGTTATCACATCAAAAATGAACTGTGCGATTGACCATGTAACTCCCCCACAGCCAAACTGCAACCAGAATGGGAAAGAACTCGAGAAACGTGAGATGTCGGTTCACCCCTGTTTGCACCCATGAATCTGGCCATACATCCACGAACCAATGTCCGTGGAAATAAACCCCAAAAGCCAAAGACCCAGCAGCATCAGACATGACCTGAAGCTCCGCCTCAAGCCTCATGTCCTCTCTCCAAAAAGAATTCCCATTAAAGGATTCCAAAAAATTCCTGCCATACCCTCAGATCCTCCCGCATGCTGCTGGTAACCCTAGTCCTATGCTGAGGCAAGTGCAGGCCTGCCATAGCATCACATAGCCTACGAAGAAAAGCCCATCCAGGAGCAACCACCTTGCAAGCAAAGTTAAGATGCCCAACCAGCTGCTGGAGCTTAAGCAATGTGACCTTTCGCTTAAAAAGGAAGGCATTAATCCTATTCCTTAAGTCTGCCACTTTCAAAAAAGGTATTCTGGAAATTGTGCCAGGGTGTCCAGCTCAATCCCAAAGAAGATAAGTTTTGGGGCCAGGCCTTCCATTTTCTCTTTAGCCAACGGAACCCCTAGTTCTGCAGCCAGCTCAATGAAGCCAGACAACAACTGTGCACAATGCCCAGTCCCTGCAGGACCCACAAAGAGTAGTCATCCAAATAATGAACAACATCCTGCAAACCAACTTTTTCACAAACAGCCCATTCCAAGAACATGCTGAAACACTCAAAAGCTGCACATGAGACAGAACAGCCCATTGGCAAAGCTCTGTCCATGTAAAATTGCCCTTCAAAGGAAAAACCTAAAATCTCAAAATCAGCTGGATGGACAGAGGGAAGGCGAAACGCAGATTTAATATCGCATTTAGACAACTCTGCCCCCTTACCACAGCATTGAACAACGCCCACGGTCTGATCAAAGCTGGTATACCTAACTTAGCATAATTGCTCAGGAATCCCATCATTAACTGACAAGTCCTTGGGGTAGGAAAGATGGTGAACCAAACAAAATTCACCAGGCGCCTTTTTTGGCACCACCCCCAAAGGGGAAACCCTAAGGTTAGGCACTGGAGGATTAAGGAATGGGCCCAAAACCCTCTGCTAACTCCTTGGCAATCTTATCCTTCACTACATGCTCTAAATCTTTAACAGAACTAAGGTTCTGAGACCAAAATGCGACCTGGGGACCCTGAAAAGGAATTCTAAAACCGAACATGAAGCCATTTAACAAGTAAACCCTATCTGCCCTTCGCGGGTACCTATGCAGCCACTGCTCAAGAGGTCCCACCTTTATAGGACTGGGCCCCTTTTCCAGCTTGGGAAGTACTCCCATCCCCGCCTTGTCTCTTTTGGCCCTTACGTGGCCGGGCTCTGGGGCAGTTGCTAAAGGAGTGCGGGCCACCACACATGGGGCATTCACGCTTGAACTGACAAGCTTTCCTGATGCATGCACACTCCTTGGGAGCCAAACTCCCAGCAAATCAAGTGGGGTTGAACTGCCTGCCCCGCAGAACTGTGGGAAGAGGATGATGAAGCAGAAGAAGTAGCAGATGTTCTAGCAACTGAATGACCACTGTCAGAGCGGTCACCCAAATTAGGCCGCGCCGGGGATATGACCTGAAGCCACAACTGCTGGTGGATGCGAAGGGTACAAAGCTGACCTCATCCTGAATTTCTCATCATATTGAATCCAAGCTGGCCCACTAAACAGCGTGTACCCTTTATAAATGATATCCATATGCTGGATAAGCGCAGCCGCCTGCCAAGGCTGGGCGTGCGCAATCATGCCAGCATATATAAAAAACCCCGGCAGCCAATTGGCCCAAGTCTGATCCACCTTCCACTTCTTCAACTTCTCTTTCTCTTTGTCATCCAAATCCTCTTTATCTTTTTTCTCCAACTCACGGAACAGGAGGGAGAAAATATCAACATACTCTCTCTTTAGGATCTTATCCTTAGTTGCAGGCAACAAATGGTCACCTAGGGGTAATGCCACAACTCCAAAAGGCATGGCAGCAAAAGAAACTGCCCCATAGGGAGAAGGAAAGCCCCATCTCCCCGAAAAGGAACCTACAACCCCCTGCTGCCCAGCAGCTGGCCTATTCTTTTTGGGCCAAACTGACCCTGCGGCCAAGCCCAATTTGCCTGAGGACCCATACCTAAGGTGGGAGATAGACCCAAACTTCCAGCAGCAATGCTAGGAGCAGTAGGGGTGGCAAGACCCCATGTACCCCAAGGCCAAACAAGCCCGGTATATGCCAGCGAGCTGTCCCCAGCCTTACCCAGCATTCCAGTAGGCACCAGCGCCGATCTGGATCCAGCATTCCCTGAAGATGGGACTGATTCCGCGTCAGAAGCACCAAGACCCACAGCTCCTCCTGCAACATTTCCAACAGACCTGCCCTCCAAAATCAACAACCTAATTAAAATATCTGCCTGAAATGCCATTTTGGAAACTTTCCCCGCTCCCAAACCGTGTGAAGGAGAAACACCCGACGCTTGCTCCAGGGCCCACAGCCTTTGCATAATAGCTGCATTAACCTCATCTTCTCCCTCCTCATCTGAAGAGGATAAAGGCAGTGGTGGTCATTTTTGCAAGACCTTAGGGGCTTTTGGCGCCAGCTGCTTACCCTTGGATTTCCCTGTACCTTTACGTCCATACATCTTACAATAGCAAGGACAGATAAAATCCAAAACACCACCAAAAAATGGCCCTTGTAAGCTGCCTACAGAAATGGCCTCCTCCCAACCACCCCTAAAATGGCTGCCAACCCAGAAAGAGCAACCCCTAAAATGGCTGCTGCCTAATGAGAAGAAAGGGGAAGAAAAATGGCTGCCGCCAAGCAAATAAGGGGGGGTGGACCAATATGGCAGCCTCTGTCCAGGACAACCTAATGTAGCCTGAAAAACCCAATGAACCAACCGTCCCCACACAGCACAAACTGCAAGCTTCGCTCAAAAAAGAAAAATGGGGGGGGGGGAATGAAGCCGAATGAACTACTCGTTTCGGGGGGGGTGTGTGGTTTAAAACCGGTCGCATAAACAGCTGCATTGTTCCACGAAAGGCCTGCCCCAAACTGGCCATCGCCGCTACAGGCCCTGGCTCAGCAACTGCTTCTTCCGACTCGGCTAAGCCCGACCGACAGGGCCCAAGCAGCAGTGAAGAAATGCTCCCTCAGCCCTTCTCCAGCCGAATCCCTCCTAGCCGGCTCGGAGCATAAACAAACGCTCCCGCCGAGCTGAGCTTCACAGAGGGACTGAAACATTGGGGCAGAGGTCCGGCTGTTACTACGACCAAGCCCCGCCGCCTCAAAAGCATGCCTAAGCAGGCCATAAAAGTCCTCCCTTACCCTCCAGGGAGGCAAATTGATTTCCCGCAGCCTAGCTTCAATGCCACCGACTGCAGGAAATTTAATATATTATAGTAGGGAGAGCTGGCTTTGGATCCTCCGAAAGATACCTCTGTATTGGAAATGAACATAAAAAACATGAAGTGCCCTGTTGGATCACTCAGTATCCCAGCCAATAGCTGTATCCCTCAGCAGCCTCCAAAATGAGCAGCATTCTGAGAACAGGGAGCTGTTTATCTACCACTAGTTAGAAGGTATGAGTAAAACCTTGCCCTTGTTGCTTAGCATAACCCAAAAACACAGTGGTTCATGCAGATAGGAACCATGATTATACAATAAAGCCTGAGATGTTGCAATGATTAGTGGTGGAAAATGGTTTGTCCAGAAATGTTGATCAGGATGATTCTGATGAAGTGTTCCAGATGGTCAATGTCCATATCATACACAAATCTGCTATTCACTCTCTCCTTTTATGGACTCTCCTGCTAACCACTGCTTAGGAAACTGAAACTAGAATGAGGTGCCAGAAATTTTCCAGTGGGCGTTTTCGCACTGACCTTCAAGTGGTGCGACCACCCTCCTCACGCCGGCGGATCTGCAGGGATTTCGCACCAGAAGTGCCGGCGCACCCAAAAGAGCCGGCGACTTCCGTCGCGAAACCAGCTCAAACGGAAACCGCCAAGAAGCAGGAAAACGTTTGAGCTGGTTTCGCGACGGAAGTCGCCGGCTCTTTTGGGTCCGCCGGCGCTTCTGGTGCGAAATCCCTGCAGATCCGCCGGCGTGAGGAGGGTGGTCGCACCACTTGAAGGTCAGTGCGAAAATGCCCAGTGATTCTCAGCTGTAAGGAATAATCTTATCCAGACTGAGAGTATTTATACTATGAAAGAATGGTCATAGTTTCATGCTGGATCCCACTGTAGTAAAGTTCTGACTTGCCATCCCAGCTGAACAAGTAATGATTTGGGAACAATGTGGAAAAAGCTATTGGCACAGTTCTCTTCTGTTGCAAGATATACAGTATTTGATTTTGCTCATGGCAAAGCTGGGGTTTCAGTTTCAGATCTGATATCTCCTGACACTCTCCCTCTGAGCTTGAACTTTTTCCCTCTAAACCAGACCACCAGGTGGCAGAGGAATGAATGAAATAAATGAGGAATGAAGGATATCACTCAACCTTTGTTATCTCCATTTGTTTTTGTTAACAAATGTAATTAATAGGTTTTCCCATTTGTATGAAAATCAATACACATCTGTAATGTATCAGTAATTTTGAATTTTTAAATGTTTGAAATGCCTTAAACCAAGCCATATGTTTTCCTTGTTCCTTCAATAAATGTCTGTATAATTGAAAAATTAGATTCACCCTCAGATAGGTTTGATATCATCTGATGTTATTCATAAGTGATTCTCCCCAGAGTAGCTTATGGCGAAATAAGAAAACACTGCCCATCTCTTTTACTTTTCTGGCATAAACGACATGGTTCTAAGTGGGAACAAATGTTGAGCAAAGTCTGATTAATCCCATATGAATTTGAATCATCCCACTGATAAGATTCATCCCATGCTTTATATCGCCATGAGAGACCCTGCTCTGTGTGTCATCCTCATCACCTTCTAAATAGTGGACCTTTTCCTCAGTGTCTCCCAAAAGATACGGAATTCTTTCCTTGGAGAGGCTGGCTAGCTCACTGTCTTCTCTCATAAAAAGTTAATATTTAAATTAAATTAAAAGAACTTTCAAAAGGGGAGGAGCTAGGACAGGTATCTTAAAGTGCTCTCTGCTTTTGTTGAAATATTTTTAAATATTGTTTTTGATTGGAATATTGCAATGTTGTAGAAATTAATGGATTTAGATTTATACTTAGTATTAACTAGTAACTTTTGATTTATATTTAACATTAACTATTGGAGAAAGAGGAACTACCTGATACGTTTTAAATAAGTAAGCATACTGTCACTAAATAGAGTGCTAATAGTCCTTTGTACCAATACTCCTTTTAAGCTGTGGAGTCTTGTGAGCAAAAATTCTACTTTGTTTGCTACTGGCATTAAAGTTGTGAGTGACTGTGTATGTTAGTTTGCTCTGGGGCCATTTTTCCTGAGCTAAGACAAAAATGTGTGAGCCAGAGGCTAAAAAACTGTGAGCTAGCTCACACTAGCTCAGCTTAGAGGGAACACTGCTTGGTACATATATAAAATAGACTTAATAGATTTAATAATCATTCCTTCTGCCCCCACTCCAATCTAAGAAATGTGGTTCAGTATGGGAAAGAGGATAGCGAGCTCTCACATAATTCTCAGCACACATACCAAACTATAGTTCCCAAGAGTCAAATCACAAATGTTAAACTTGTGTGAAATTGGTATAGCGATACTGTTCCTTTGGCATTTCTTAAAAAGAGAGATGGGATAACATCTTTAGAGATGTTAGAATAGACATGAGTTCTGGTGGTTCTTATTGATGCCTAGATTAAAAAGTGCGTTACCAGCACGAAAATCTTCACAGCCCACATGGGAAGACCATCCACTGTAATGGGGTTGGATACTATCACTGCATCTCCCTGGCATGTTCCTCTGGTGCAGTAGTGCTCTGTCAATGCAAAAAGTGGAGGAGCATGTTTTGTTGGCAGAAGGCTGTTGAACCAGAGGAAGGCACTGGAGTCAACAGAGTAGTGGATCTGACCTCCCAATGATAACAGCTCACATTTGAAAATCTTTTATGAATTCAGTGTAATGCACAGAGGTTGTTGTTCACCCAGCACATGAACCAATGTTCACCCACTAGTATGGCTGAAAAAAACATTGTGACTCTGCTGTAACTGTATAAAATCACATCTACTATGCTATTCAACCTTATCCTGTCTGTAACCTTGACACTAACAGAAAAGACTCTCAGTAGAACTGAAAACTTCAGCACAGTACTACGTTTTTGAAGGTACAATATAAAGCTCCATGACACAAGACTCTTGTTTTTCCTGAGCCACTCAATAAGATTGTAAATTGTGGAGGTCTCACAGCACACAACATACATTTCAATTTCTCCAGACTTCCAATGGCAGAAAATAAATTGCCTTTTAGCTTCTGAAGAGTGTATTATAACCACAGCTCATGCTCAGAGAGCTCCTTGACTTCAAATGGGAGATCAGCCTCCCTTGAGAGTTTTCCAAACAACAGTGGGGGCTGTCACCATTCACCTTACCTTAACCTTTTCATGTTATTCTATTACACTGCAAATAGTTCCATTGTTTTATTTCTAACACAGGCAGACAATAGGTGGGTTTAAAGGCTAGTTGAAGTAATGTATCATGTTTAAAAAAAGGCAAAAGATATGAAGAATTATTTTTATATATCTTGCCAAGCAGCAAGAAACCAAACTTATAGCAGATGTATCAAAGTGATCCTTCAGTGAGCTTTGTAGTGTTGGATCCATAGAGAGACCATAGATGAAATGGAAGGAAAGGTGAATTGTATATTTGTCTTTGGTAATATTTTTCTAGTTCACTTACCACATCCTATTTGCTTCCTTTTAAAAAACCTTTGCCTGCTCCCATACTTCTCTCAATGGCAATTGCTGATTTTTCATTTATTCCCATATTTGGAAGAAAAGCTATGGGAACTGGAGGGTTCTTTGTGTTAAACCTGACTAGCTCTGCTCTAGCACTACTTCTTCCATGTGTTCTTTTTCTACCTGCTTTTATTGCATTGTCCAATAACTTCTAATCCGTGTTCTCTATTGTTTACCTTAGATTATTTGGTATTCACATTGTTCTCTGATCTATTAATCTAATCCAGTTGCATTTTAATTGGTTGTATAATGCTGTATGAATGCATTACTTTATGTCCTGTGATCTGTCTTGAGTCCCAGTGGGAAAGTTGGGTTATTAGTAAAGAAATAAACAAAATAAATGAACAGATTTTTTTCACAATGTCAAATAGGGATGCCAACCTCCAGGTGGAACCTGGTGATCTCCTGGAACCACAGCTGATCTCTGGACTATGAGATTAGTTCCTGTGGAACAAATGGATGCTTTGGAGGGTGGACTCTATGGATTTGTACCCCACTGAGGTCCTTGTTCACTCCAGGCTCTACCCCCAAATCTCTAAACCTGAAGCTAGAAACCCTCCCCTCCCCCCACCATCATCACAGCGTCCAGGAGGGAATCTGATTACCCTAATACCAAAAGACTCATGAGTTCATACAAGCTGTGGATACCTGCTCTGGATTTACCTCTGTACTGGAAACAAACAACAAAACAATGTAAGGAGAAGACAGGCTATACAGAATCACTGCAATATTAAAGAGCAATATAGCTGCAAAGCATTTAGTCATGGTGAAATACTAACCTAAGCTTAGTTTTTTTCTTTTTTTTCAGTTTACACAAAGTACTTATGAAAAATCATAAAGCCGCCTATAACCTTCCTCTTTTCCAAAAGGGAGGGCATTTTGAAGAATGGTCCTGCTTTTTACAAAGATGGAAATCCTTCTGGTAAATTTGTGTCTTAAGGAAATGTTTATGTCCTATAGAACTCATTGTGTAAGTTAAGACTCATTGTGTAAGTTAAGACACTGTGTAACTTCGTCTGTTTTCCCCACCACTGCTCCATATGATTGTGGCCAGAATGAATTTTTCCACCTTTTGCTTCAGAACATCATATGAGAGACAATGTCAGGGGAGAAAAATCTCTTTCCAACTATGCCCATTACTCAACTGAACTATGTGTAGTTCCCATTGAATTGAGTGGGACTTACTTCTGAATAAACATACAAATGACTGACTGGACAATGCACAGAGAGAGGCCAATTTATTTATTTATTTAGAATTTATATCCCGCCCTTCCCACGAGTGGCTCAGGGCGGCTTCCAATAATAGATCCGACATAAAAATTCAACAATATTTAAACATGTAAAGGATTAAACATTTAAAACAGATAAAACAGATAAAACCTTAAAAATTAATATATATATATATATATATATATATATATATATATATATATATATATATATATATATATATATATATATATATATATATATATATATATATTATGTGGTAAAGCAGAAGTCAGGATAACAACCAAATGGATTATGTCCTCCATTTTACAACCATTATTGCCTTCATACATATTAAGAATAATTGATTTTATATTTTCTTTAATTTTATTGTGCTAGGAATAATTATGGTTCAAAGTGTGCATATTTTAATTTTATTAATTTTGTGACAATTATGCAGCCTGGTAAATTCAACAGAGGGCTAAATAAGTAGCTATTTGTGTTACAGTAAAAGTGTGAGGGAACTGAAATACAACCTATTGTACTTTCACAAAATGTTAAAAGACTGGAATCTCTTTGCAAAACTGCATCATTTATTAACTTCACTTATTCCAACAACAGGGACAGGGTGGGTATAGTTTCCTTGCTGCTGCAGCTGCAAATACAGGACATCAGCAAGAGAGCTTCCACATGCAGGTTTCCCCATTCCCCCCCCCCTTTTAATTGGCAATTTATAGTGTTATATTGGTGCACCATTATAGAAATATATGTTTCAGATTATCTGAGCTATTGGCTTTCTTTCTTTCTTTCTTTCTTTCTTTCTTTCTTTCTTTCTTTCTTTCTTTCTTTCTTTCTTTCTTTCTTTCTTTCTTTCTTTCTTTCTTTCTTTCTTCAAGGGCCTTTTCTTTGGGCCAGAGACTTTTTAAAAAATGAAAGCCTGAATTCATCATTTTATTACAAAAAAAGCCTCAATGACTGGGTCCAAATGGCTAGTTAGAGCCAACACAGGGACAGTCCCCAGACAGATTTTTAATTTTTAAGTTCAGATGCGCACATCTGTCAGTCATCCCGCTCCCATACTCACCTTGTCCTCTGGTGTCTCTAGAGTGGTATAAAAAGCTACCACTTCCTAAGTGGTAGCAGATCTCCCAAGGGCTTCCCTGTTGCCTTTCCCAGGCCAACTGAATGGCCACGGAGCACCTGGGAAGCACCTCTCAAGCACTTGAGTAGTCTGACCGCTCCTTCAGAGTACCCACAGCCCATCCTTCTCCTGACAGCAGGGTGCGCACCATCTGACCACCCCAAGGTCATTTTTCACTGTGCCAGCTTTCTTATGACACAGGAGGCTGCTGCCCCAAGCTGCCAGTCTGGACCCAGCCATTGAAAGAGAGACAATGGCCGTTGCTGGAAAAGAGACTGCCCTGTAGGCAGGAGAGGAAAATCCAAGCTTTTCCACCCACGTGTAGGGTTGCCAAGTCCGCTGTGCTCTGCAGCAGGGGACTTTCACACGCACGACACAATGACGTCACCCAGAAGTGATGTCATCACACCGGCGACAACCCCGTGCAACCGCTCTAGGCGTTTCTAGAAAAATGCTATGGTCTTCCAGGACACTCTAGCCATTTGGACACTTTAGCCATTTGGTACCTATTGTACCATAGAGTTTTCCCTCCCAAATCGCTAGCTACCAAAGCCTGTAGGGTGAACATATTGAACATATGAAGCTGCCTTATACTGAATCAGACCCTCAGTCCATCAAAGTCAGTATTGTCTACTCAGACTGGCAGCGGCTCTCCAGGGTCTCAAGCTGAGGTTTTTCACACCTATTTGCCTGGACCTTTTTTTAGTGGAGATGCCAGGGATTGAACCTGGGACCTTCTGCTTCCCGAGCAGATGCTCTGCCACTGAGCCACTGTTCCTCCCCTAGCACAGTGAATCCTTCTCCAAGTATCAGAATCCTAAGCATGGTTCCAGTAAAATGTTCTTAGGACTGCAGCGTTGGAGTAGCACTTGGCAGGTGCTATATTATACCAGAAAAATTGGAGATAGTTTACCAACTAGGTGAGGGTTAGGGGAAGGCCAGTGGAATGGATGAGTTTAAAAATGGTTAGATTTCAAGACTACTGGGACAAAACCTTTTTTAATACCTCAAATTAATTGACTTCATCTTAACTTTAATATAAAAGCCCAATGAGTTTACAGTGTCTCTCCCCATCCTTTGTATTTCTTCCCCTCTATCTTCCAGTGCCATGGTATCTTTCCATTACCTCCTTCTTCCTCAACTTGCTGAAGCTATGACAATTTTTGTGGGGTGCATTACTAGGCAAGCCCCAAAATGGTGGCAGAGGCATCATGAGAATTTAGCTTCAATTGGGATTTCAAATCACTTTTTTAAAAAAAGATTGTTCTACAAAAAATCCTTCTCTGTACATGTCACCATTGTGCAATTTTTTAAATCCACCTTCTGGAGCCATATTCAGATTTAAATAAATAGAACAGAACAAGCAGGAGATCTGCAAGGGACTTGTGGGAAGCATTATATTTCCCTTCCACCACTACTTTCTCTTTCACGTCACTGAAAGCTCCTATATCTTCTTTCATTTTCTACTTTCTCTACCCCTTCCTATCCATGAGCCAATCTACCTTTATCTGTCCCCACTGTTTTCAGCTTTCATTCCTTCTCTTCTGTTGGCAGCCTCTACACAGGAAAACTATGGCCCGGTTTTATAGGTCTGGTTCCTGGATCAGCACAGTTACGTGGTGCCAACTGCCAGATCCAGTCCAGTTGTGCTGTGGGAAACCTGCAAGGCCTTGTGGGAAAGCATCTTACTTTCCCCTGTAGTCTATTTCCACACTATTTCCTCCTTCCCTCCTCCTGGCAGCTTCTTTACCATTATCATCCCCTATTTCCTTCTCCCCTTCTCCCCTAGTCACGATCTACCTTTTATCTGCCCTCCATCTTCAACTATATTTAGTATTTAGTTAACTCATTTATACCTTGCTTTCTCCCCAATTGGGACCCAAAGCAGCTCATATCATTATTCTTTTCTTCCTTTTTTCCTGTGAGATAGGATAATGTGTGAGTCATGCAAGTTAAATGTTAGCAAGTCACCTACTGGGGTCTGGGATGCCTGGACCCAATGAATGAACATATGAAGCTGCCTTATACTGAATCAGACCCTTGGTCCATCAAGTCAGTATTGTCTACTCAGACTGGCAGCAGCTCTCCAGGGTCTCAGGCTGAGGTTTTTCACACCTATTTGCCTGGACCTTTTAAGTTGAAGATGCCGGGGATTGAATCTGGGACCTTCTGCTTATCAAGCAGATGCTCTACCACTGAGCCACCATGCTTCCCCTAAGAATCCTCTCTCAAAGGCCAAAACAGCCCTGGAAATGCCCTGTCCCCTTTCCCAACCTTTCACTTATAGAAAGCAAGGGTTGAAGGCTGGTAATACTGTTGTAGTCACTGGGTTTAAGTATCCACAGATTTAGCCATGTTAAAAATTTGGTATGTTGTTAAAAATGGAAAAAGAGAAAAGAATAGTTGGCTGTCTATAACACAGAGAAATTCTTCATGTGCTGACTTTTATTAAAGTGCATTTGCATATAAAAACATCATTTTTCACCCTTACTATAATGACATCATACAGTTATCAGAATCATTTACCACTCAAGGGGCTGTTAATATACTGAAAATGTCACAGGTATTCCAAGAGCCATAGTTACATGAAATCTCTCCAAGACATAGCCGCTGTTCTCCATTCCATCAGTCTCAGTCAGGAATTTGTTCAGCTTTAAATTACTGTCCAAATATGAAATTGAAGCTCATGGCAAAAATGTGATTGAACTTTATTCATGCAAATCAGCAAACATCACTAAGCCATTTTGCTACTGCCTGCTAGCTGTAAGAACTGGCTTAAGGCAGCATCCAAAATAACATGTGTTGATATAATTTATTGATACTACTTCTATCCCTGTTTCAGACACTGAATTTCAGTGAGTCAACTCAGCAGCATGCACCAGATTTATCACTGAACTGCTATATAATATATATGGATGAATCAGATAGGGCCAGGGAAACTCATTATGTAACAAAGGTAATGAAGAAATGTGAATATCCCCAAAAGATCTAGATTAATAAACAGTCCTTTAAGAATGTGATATATTAAAGAAATATTTTATTAAAACTGATCACATGAACTTGCGCTGGAATCAGACTGTTATTTTTCTCAAGGACTTCTACAAATAAAACTGTTATTTGATTGTACTTTACTCATTTGCAAATTTATGTACCTTTTAAAAATACTGAACCATTTATTGGGTAGTATAGCCGCACTCCAAATTTGAAAGATAAATATTATTTGCTAAAGGACACTTAGCAAACCTCATTGCTTCTTTTCCAAAGAAGTACTGAGCAGTTCTAACATTCAGGCATTATCAGAGTGTAACACTGTGATTGGGGGTAAGGATGCAGTTGCAAAGGGTGCTGTCTGTATGTGGTGCTATTTGGCATTGATTTGTGCAATACTTTTGTGTTTTTGAGTTTACAGTTAGTTGGGCACAGGACTGCAGCTACACTGATGCCAGCATTAGCCCTCATGCACCAGAAGAGGCGGTAGAGACTATGTTGCAAATTTGCATTGGTTACTGGAGCATATGAGAGAATTTCAGAAGGAAAGCAGCTTGTGTTTCATAGATTATAGCACTGAGTGTTTCATAGATTATAGCACATGAAAAGTTATGGTTGGTTTTAAAATAAATGGGTGTGCCACAACATTTGATTGTTTTGATGTACAACCTGTCCTCTGGACAAGAGGCTACTGTGAGGACAGAATATGGAGGAAGAGACTGGTTTCTAATTGGCAAAGGTGTCAGACAAGGATATATCTTGCCTTCCTGTCTGTTCAATCTGTATGCAGAAGACATCATAAGAAAAGATGGATTAGATTTAGTAGCTGGTGTGAAAATTGGTGGAAGGGACATTATAATTTGAGATGTGTAGAAGAAGAAGAAGAAGATATTGGATTTATCTCCCGCCCTCCACTCCGAAGAGTCTCAGAGCGGCTCACAATCTCCTTTACCTTCCTCCCCCACAACAGTCACCCTGTGAGGTGGGTGGGGCTGGAGAGGGCTCTCTCAGCAGCTGCCCTTTCAAGGACAACCTCTGCCAGAGCTATGGCTGACCCAAGGCCATGCTAGCAGGTGCAAGTGGAGGAGTGGGGAATCAAACCCGGTTCTCCCAGATAAGAGTCCGCACACTTAACCACTACACCAAACCGGCTCACTGGCAGAAACTGATGAAGACTTGAAATGATTACTGATGAAGGTTAAAAGAGAAAGTGCAAAGGAGGATTAGAGCTGAATGTGAAGAAGACAAGAATAATTACTACTGAGGAATTACACAACTTTAATCTAAAACTGAACCTAATCTGCAACAGAACCTAATCATGCAATTGTGACTAATGAGCTAACGCGTATGAGAGCGGTTGCCTTAGCACGGGTTCCTAGTTAATCATTGTGGCCAGTGGAAGTGGCAAATGAAACATAAGAATAGCCAAAATCGTGTCACCGCACCGGTTGGATAAAGGACTGCTGCCTAAAGGAAAACAAGTGTTCTTATGGTATTACCTGTGTCTGGAAATTGAGAATACAGCAGGAGTTGGCACCTTTCTTGATTTCAAGCATCCAGGATTGGATTTCACTTTGAGTGGATTTATGAATTTTGGACTATGATTTTGACTGAATTTTTCAATGAAATCATAGAATCATAGAGTTGGAAGGGACCTCCAGGGTCATCTAGTCCAACCCCTTGCAAAATGTAGGTAACTCACAATCACCTCCCCCTAAATGTTATGAATTATACGAATTATAAGCAAATGAAGTAGTTTGAATGGCTACAGCATGATTATTTGAAATGACTTTTACACAGCATTTTGCTAGTTTCTACCCACCTGGGAATTGGCAACCCTATGTACCCCATGTTTCAAGAAAGCAAGAAAAGGCCTGGGTGTTGTGGTGGATGTTGTAGCTGGCTGTTGGTTGCCAACCCAAAACAACCACCACTGAAAGAATGGGTAAACTGTAAGCCTTCCTGAGGTACAGAACTCATGCTAAGGATGGAAGTAATATTTCAAGCTCTGTTGGTTAATGGTAACTGAAAATTTGGCTCTCCATGAGATATGAAGTGAGTCCACTGCATCACACAAATAGAAGATCTTTCAGTCAACAGAAAAAAGGCACAAAATAGCTGTAAAACAGTCAAGTAAAAAACAGATGGAATAGACAACTTTGAATTTTAAAAAATGAGGTGGGAAAAATTAGGATCTCTTAAACTGAGCCCTTAAAAGACCAAATGTTTAGAGACTTGTGCATCTCTTGTAAGTTCCTTCTTAAACTTTGTTCATCCTAATGATATAGCATTGGCTGTATATCAAGTTCCTATAAAATAGAGAGTTGATTTTCTGCCAGTCTAGTCTCCTAATTTTCACTGAAGTACTTCTATTAACTTCAGTATTACAGCACATATTTTTCCTTCACAGGGAACATTTTTGACACCAAAGGATAGAAATTTCCCATAGATCAAAAACTCAGACTGTAAGATATTTAATGTAGAATGTGGGGTGCACACTAAGAACAGTGCTCAAGGCAGAGGCTTCAAACAGGTACAAATAAGGTAACTGGGGGGAAAACATCTCATTGGATTTAATGAGGAATGCATCAGATCATTAACACTGTGAAGGGGTAAATTTTTCTTTTACTCATGTGTTGCCAAGACAGGAAATGGCATGGCTAAAAACAGCTTTAAAAAACTAAATTCACAAAAAAATAGCAAAGGAAAGCTATAAAAGTCAGCTCTTCCATGAAAATGATGTGCTCTTTCCACCTGTTTTATGTCATGTGGATGTAACAGATTTCAGTACAAGATGTAGAAAGGTGTCAGACATTTCATTTTACAAGAAACACAGTTCTGCTAAGTAAGGAAATGTTTTCAGCTGAACTTCCCAAGATGCTATGGAATTGTGGCCAGAAAATAGAGTTACTTTACCAGCTTTAATCCTAAACAGCTTTAAACTGCAAAGCAAAATGAGCAAAAATGTGAGCAAAAATTCTACTTTGTGAGCTACTGGCATTAAAGTTGTGAGCTACAGCATAAATTATTGTGCTCTGGGGTCATCCATCCTGAGCTAAGACAAAAATATGAGAACTGGAGGCTAAAAATCTGTGAGCTAGCTCACACCAACTCAGCTTAGAGGGGACACTGATCCTAAACAGGTCTACTTAGAACTAAGTCCCACATTGTTCCATAGGGCTTATTCTTGGGAAAGTGCTCTAAAGATTGCAGCCACTATATGTTTGTTTATGCTTTTTTTGGTTCATTTTATGCAGCTGCTTTCATTTTTCTGGCTTTCATTTGTCTATTGCCCACTGTGCTTTGTTGCAATTGCTGTAGACCAGGGATAACCACCATCTGGCTCATGAACCTTTGTTTGAGATGAATTTTGGATGGTTTATGTTTCCCAAACTGAACTGAAGCCCCGACACGAAACTCCACAAACTTTTAAGGCAGTTTATGGAGGTTCATGAGGAGCAAAATTCAGGAGTATAGGCACCTGCTTTCTTCTCCCCATGATAGCCACCAAAACATCCTCATGAAAACTGCCAAAAGGTTGGAAACAGCTAGCCCTAGGGACAGCTTACTCCCACAGCTCAGCTGTTAAAAGGGGCTTTCTTGGCTGCTGCCCCAAAAAAGACCCTTTCAACAGCTGAGCCATGGGGGCCATGTTTGTTTGATTGGTGTGCTGAATTTAATCAAGCCCTTCAGGTATGAAAATATGGCTACATCTATGGAATAACTGTTGAAACATCCAGCTGAGGAAGGCCATTGATGCCAAATATGTTCCTGGCACTGCAATTATTTTGCTCCTTAACTGTTGTAAGCCTGGATGATCTGACAGTGAAACTATTTTGCATAAAAGGGAATATTCCTTTTAAATGGCTTTTGCAATCCATTTCAGTGTGGTGTCTGCTTGCAAAAGCCATTTGAAGGAAATGCTTGGAAGAAGAGTGGGGGGAGTGAAATGGATTGTTGAAATGGCTTGCATCTATTTCAGTCTAATGGCACAAACCAGCAATGTTCTTCATTAAATTAGGTTTGTAAAAAGGTCTGTGCCCATCCCTATTGCATACTGTCATCTACCAATAGGATGAAATGAGCTAAATGTCTACAATAAGCCAATGATTATTTAAACATTATTTTTTTAGCATAGCATGACATTTCTTTGTGTCAGCTAAATACTCTGCATATTTTAGTCTCCTAACAACCAAATGCAAATATATATTTAGTTCCCTGACAGAATGCAAATATACCTTTGCATGGACAGCCAGAACTGGTGCCTGGCTTTTTGTCACCCTAGGCAAGGCCACCACACCCCACCAGCCTCTGCGTATATGAAATCCAGTGCCTACATTGCTTTTCCCCATTAATAGAGGGCCCATTAATAAGAGAGCCAGTTTGATGTAATGGTTGTGCGTGGACTCTTACATGGGAGAACCAGGCTTGATTCTCCACTCCTCCACTTGCACCTGCTGGAATGGCCTTGGGTTAGCCATAGCTATCACAGAGGTTATCCTTGAAAGGACAGCTGCTGTGAGAGCTCTCTCAGTCTCACCCACCTCACAGGGTGTCTGTTGTGGGGAAGAAGATAAAGGAGATTGTAAGCCACTCTGAGTCTCTGATTCAGAGAGAAGGGCGGGGTATAAATCTGCAATTCTTCTTCTAATAAAGCACATTAAAATAATTATAATCACAGGAATTTATTATCCTTGTTGCATAACAATCCCCCCCCCCCACGAAACAATAACCTCAAACATAACAATAAAAATAAATTATCACAATTGGAACACCAGGAGAGAGCAGCGTAGCGTGACTGGCGGCTTCTGAGAGGTAGGGCAGAGTTCCCTTCTTGCCCACCCACCAGCCTTGCACATAAGGGAAGACCCTGGGGCAACACACTCCAGTTGAAGGAGCACTTTGTGCTGCAGACACTCTGCTGTTTCTTCTTGCTGCACTTTCTCCTCTCCTCTTTGGCAGGCTGCCCATTCTCCCTATCCCACCCTGGCTCTTCCCTATTCCATTCCTCCACCTCCCCTCATTTTCTGTAAATAATTGGCAGGAAAAGGCACTCTTTCCAAAGGGGCTGATCAGAGGTGCTTGGTCCGCCTGGTCTCCTGGCGTTGTGGCCACCCATTTGTGGAGATTTCCAACCTCCAAGCACCTAATTTGGTGCCCCCAACGACCACCGCCCTAGGCGACAGCCTAAGGTTGCCTAGCAGGCATGCTGGCCGTGCACTACAGTTAAAATTTGAAACAAATAAATATTTTGAGCAACTTAAATCCACAAGAAAATTTAGTTCACTGGATCATATCAAAAGGAGAGCAAAAGTCCTTAATCATCTGCTTGCCAAAAGTATTAGCTGAAGCCCCTCCCTGGTGGAATGAGCTCCTCCTGGAGATCCAGGCCCTGCGGGATCTGTTTCAATTCTGCAGGGCCTGTAAAACAGAGCTCTTTTGCCAGGCTTTCAGCTGAGGCAGTGGATGTCACTTGTTATCGGCCTCCCCCCTTCATTCCATCCCAGTGCTATAAGACCTGCTGGACCTGGACAATAGGCCATGTCTGTGAGGCAGAATTTGCCATTTTAGTACTTATTGTTATTCTGTAATTTTAGATTTTATATATTTTAAATTGGTTTTTATTGTTGATTGTGTTTATGATTTAACCCGCCCTGAGCCTTTTCTATGGGAAGGGTGGGCTAAAAATCGAATAAAATAAAATAAAAATAAATAAATGACAAAAATATTAAGATGAGCCTATGATGCTGTTTGCATGGTTATGATATTCTGCAGTACAGTCCAGGACATTTTGAGCTATGCTACTAAAATAAGGTTTCAGGTGGCTGGCACTGAATTACCAAATCCTCTCAAAATTAAATAACAGCTTCAATAAATCTCTTCTGTGTAACTGCATATAGCATGCTGAGTGATTTACAGTGCCATTTGTCTCAATATCATCCTCAAAATGGTATTTTGTTGAATGTATTAAGACATTAGATGTGCTGCCTACTTTCCCCAGCAATATCCCTACCAGAATCTGCATGCAACAGTCTCTGATTATTTCCATTTCACTTCCATGACCCAATTAGGTTTCTTGGTGTTATTTTGATATATTCAGATTCCAGCTCTTTACAATTTAGTACACAGAAAAGAAAGATTAGGGGAGTAGCCTGAAACATAAAGGGCTTATCCTTGGAGTAGAAGCATGGACCTTCACAGTGGTTGTTTGGTTGTCTTCAGTGAGATTTCACAGTTATATGAAAACCTTGCTTGTTGTACATGTCAGTATTAATTAGTAGTATACCTAATTCTGAATCGGGCCTTAAAGCAGAGGCATTGAACTCATTTATTATGGGGGCCAGATCTGCCATAAATGTCACTTTCATGGGTCAGGCCATGCATGCCATAAAATGTAACACAAGATGCTAGAGATATAAACATTATAAAGATGATTTCAGATGTTGAACGGCAATAGCAGGTGAATGACAGTAAGCAAGCTTGATTGGAAGGAGGAGGAGGAGGAGAAGATTGGATTTATATCCTGCTCTTTACTACCTAAAGGAATCTCAGAGTGGTTTACAATCTCCTTTCCCTTCCTCTCCCCACAACAGGCACCCTGTGAGGTAGGTGGAGCTGAGGAAGCTCTCCCAAACTGCTGTTGAGTAGAACAACTCTGAGAGAACTTGTGGCTGACCCAAGATCACATCAGTAGGTGCAAGTGAAGGAGTGGGGAATCTAACCAGGTTCTCCCAGATAAGGTTCTGAGCACTTAACCACTATACCAAACTTGCTCTCTGGATTAGGTGTGATGTGTAGAGGGGTAGTAGGCATGGAGATACTAGTATTGATAATGCAACAGGAAACCTAGGTCTCGATTCCATCTATGGGGAATCCAAGGAATAAATAGACCTAAATCTGACATTAGAAACCACAGCATTCAGTTGCTGACCTAAGAATAGCAGTGCTCTTTCAAAGGAATTTAAAGGGAGATTAGACAGAGAGACTGCTGCATTGCAATTGATAATGAAGCTCAAGACAATGCATCCTCCAGGACTGAACTGAGAGCTAGTTTTCCTGTCTCATAATAAATGTATGCTATTATCATTTGGCATCTGAAATCATTCCACTCTCCAAAATACAAGGACCAGTCCAAGTGTTCTATTCCAATCAGTGTCTTCTTGAAAGAAAATAAATCCAGGTAGGAATAGAGAAAGCCAATCTTTTTTTGTTATTAAAAAGTTTCAGAATAAGCCAAAGTAAGTTCTTCAAGTATATTGTGCTTGTCAGAAGAATCTGTCTACCCTCCCTCCTTCTTACCCACCCAAGAAGAAGTCTGCTTGCACACAAAACAGTATACCTGGAATAAAAGGCTGTTGGTCTTGAAGTCGCCATCATGGAACTCTTTTTCCTCCTCCTTCCTTCCTCCCCAAAAGAGGAGCGGTCCTGGAAAAGGAGACAGAAGCTCTCTCTCTCTCTCTGTGAGTGAATGAATATGGGGGGGGGGGGGGGCTTGTCTTTGTCTCTTTCGCACACAAAGCAGGAAGAGACCATGGAGCTCTGTGTGTGTGTGTGTGAGAGAGAGAGAGAGAAAGAGAGAGAGAGAGAAGGGAGGGGAAAGGATGGAGGCAAGAGGCAGGAAACAGGATGCAAAAAGCCACTGAGGGAGCTGGGGAAAAGCAAGCAATTGTACAACTGCACCAGCAGCAGCCCTGGAAAGGAAGCAGGACATTGCTCAGGGACACATTTGAACACTGTGCAGGCATAGCCCACGAGTATGTTTGACACCCCTGCCTTAGAGTATGGATCCTTAAATCCATAATTAGGGTCACAATCAGAAAACAGAGATCTTACTATTAAAAATGGGGAAAGTCCTAGTTTTGCATTAAAAAATCTAAAATCTAAAAAGAAAAATATACTGGAGGGTTAACCTAATAGAATGTCCTCTGAAATCTCAGTGACCATCTGGGGGTTTGCTAGGCAGTCATGACAATATTGCCTTCTTTAAGCCTTGATTTCTGTCAATATAAGGAAAGAGGAGTGGGCAAGATACTTTCAGGGAGGGCTGGCTCGCCCACTAGGCAAATTAGGCTCCGGGGACTGAGGCCTCTTTACATGCACTCTCTTAAGAGAACGCTGTATTGCCCATCAAAGTGGGTAAGGAGGAGGCTGGAGTCGCTCCTCTCAGTGTGCCAGGGGGGCAGAGTGTGGCGCTGCAAATAAGAGGAAGGAGGGGAAGGGAAGGGTGTGATGTGTGTGGACAGAGAGGAGGGGGCTGTGGGGCAGTGGGGTGCAGCACCTCAGGGCAGTGCCACGGACAGGGCAGGGCATGGCAAATCTGCCTGGGGCACCATGCGTAGGGGTGTGCAAAAAAAAATTGAAATTAATTGGATTTGGAAATATATGGGGCCAAAATATTTGGAATACTGTATATTTCCAAATACTGGTTCTCAGAATAGCCGTATATACTGGAGATATACAGCTATTTCCGAATATACGACCTCATTATACCCTATGAGCCATTGAAATCAATGGCAAAATAGGGTATATTGGCAGCCTCCTGGAGGGAAGGGGGTTTGAGGGAGAGCCCCCAAATTTGCAGGGGACACTCCCATACGAACCTTCTAAGTCCCAAAAAGATTGGGCCAGGGGTTCCCATTCCAGGGACACCCAAAAAGGGTGCCCCTATCCCACCATTACACCCTATGGGCCATTGAAATCAATGGCAACATAGGGCATAATCAGAGGCTACTGAGGGGCAGGGGGTTTGAGGGAGAGCCCCCAAAACTGCAGGGAACCCGCAGGGGACTCTCCCCTACAAAAACACAAGTCCCAAAAAGATTGGGAGAGGGGGTCCCTGCCTTTGGGCTCCACAAAATACCCATTGCCACCAATGCTGAGGAAAGCCCAATTAGCCACTTCCTTCACTATAATTGCTGTGGGGAAAGTGGCTCTGGCCAGAGGGAGGTTTGAGGGAGAGGCCCCAAAACTGCAGGGCAGCTTCAGGGGACTCCCTCGCATGCAACCCCCCTGGCCCAAAAAGACTACACCCATCTGTGGTCACCCCAAAAGGAACACTGTTCCCAGTGGTGAGAAAAAAACAATTAGAGCCACTTCCCCCACTGTAATTATCGTGGGAAAAGTGGCTCTGGGGAGCAGGGGGTTTTGAGGAGAGCCCCCCAAACTGCTGTGCAGCTTCAGGGCACTGTCCCACACAAAACCTGCAAGGCCAAAAAAAAATTGAACCAGGGGGTTCAATTCCTGGGGCACCCAAAGCCAAACCTAACTTCACACCAGAGAATCTCTATAGGCCCCAAATGCACTACATCCATCTATCTATTCTATGAACCCTGCTGGCCTGGAACCAATATAAACCCAGTTGCCAATGTCACTGCCACACAAAACACAATCTGCTCAAGGTCTGCTCTGCAGACCTGGCTGCAGCAAGCCCAGATGCCAGCTCTCCAGCCCTGCCGCAAACAACGCGGGGAGAGCTGGCCAAGCACAACAAGCATGCTGGTTCTGGGTCTCTCACCCAGATGCCAGCTTCCCTGCCACAGAACATGCAAATACAGATGTCAGCTCTCCAGCCCTGCCCCAGACAACATAACTATCAAACAAGAGAAGCAGAGGACCATATCTAGCTCCACATCATTCTGTATCTGACACAAAGCAAGAAGCATTTAGAATTACCTTGAGTGATGGATGGTTGGCTGGTCCAGGCTCTTTTGCGTTACCCAGAGTGCACCACAAGGAGGCGAGCCAGAGTTGCACCCCAAATGAGGAAGATCACTAGGAGGGCCTCAGATTGTGTGAGAGGAAGGCAACCATTCCTTCTCTCTCAGCTCAGCAGCAACACACTAGCTATCACTGTCTCATTAGAGGGACCTCACCATTGGTATGGCTGCTGGCTGCCTGTCATCATCACTGCCACCTCCCTCTTTCTTCCTCCTGCTGCTGAAAAAAAACCTGGGTTATCCTGGCTGGGCCTGTGAGTGCTGTCTGTTACAGTTGGGGGCTGCAATGGCCCTTTCAGTATTATTAGGCATGTGTGGATGGGGACTGGGGAAATTTGGATTGCTTTGCAGATTTTAAACCAGCATTCACTTTTGGTTTGGGGATGGATGGGGGGGGGGTGCACGGCCAATCAATTTGTGAGTGATTTTTGGGGCTGTCTTTGGACTCTAGTCTATGTTTATGGGCTCCAAAAGATAGTCCCTCACCATCGCAGCACCTGGTGCATTCTCAGAGGCCTACCGCTCCCAGAGGGGTCGACGAGCCACCCGATAAGTGTCATCTTGGCACTCTTCTTGGCATGAGTCTTGTGGGAAGCCGGGGAGGTTGGGGATGAACCGGTGGAAGCCGGTGCATAGCCGGGGAAGTTGGGGATGAACAGCAGTGGAAGTGGCAGATGAGTTGCTTCCACCCCCCTCTTCCTCAGCTACTGGCACTGGGCCCGCCCTGACTCTGCAGTGCTCGACCTTCTGGGAGAGCTCGTCTCACCAGCAATCGAGCTTGTTGGCCCGCTCAGCAATCGTGCCCTTAAGGTGCAGGTCTAACATGGTCGCCATCATGTAGACCTTATCCTGGGTGAAAGTCTAAAAGCAGGCCTCAAGCCCTTCTTGCAGCCTAACAATCAGGGCGTGCACCACTGGAAGAACGTCTGCACGGCCTTGAGCTGGCACTAGAAACAAGGCCAGGTCCTCACGGGCCATGTGGACCATGGGGAAGACCAGTGCAATGCTCGCCATGTCAGATGAGAGTATTTCTGTGTGGGTCTTGAAGAGCCCAAGAACCTCCACAGTCTGAGAAATGACCACCCAGTCCTCTTGGGTGAGACGGTTCTCATCCCGAAAGACCCTTGCCTAAGAGACAAAGGCATCCAGGGCTGCTCTCTGCTCCACCATGTACTCCAGCATGGCACAGGTTGAGTTCCAGCGTGTGCTGATGTCACCGATCAGGTGGTGCCCTGGCATGCTTGTCAGTGTCTGTTTCTCATTCCACAGATACGAGTGTATTGCTGCATGAGAAGTGACCCATGATGTCCCGATACTTCTGGCGCAGAAGTCAGTACTCATGGGCCGCGGCTAGATACTGACGATCCTGGCTTTTCGTCTGGCTCAATGCATCCTTAACCATGAGGTGGAGAAGGTGGAACACGCAAGGAAGGTGTTTTAGGCCCTGATGCTGGACAGCTGCCTTGATGTTGGAGCCACCGTCAGTCACCACGAAGCCTGTGGCGACATCCCCGCTGCCTACCCAGTCCTCTAACTGCCATGAGAGAACAGCTCCGAGAGTGTCCGCTGTGTGTGGCGTGTCGACTGCTTCGGAGTGCAGCAAGGCCCAGCGATAGCCAGCCTGGCGGCCCTGACCCTGCCTGCCACTACTGCCACCCCCACCCTGCAGCTCACTGGGTTGCCACTAATGTGCAGTCAGAAAGAGATACGCCTCGAACGCATGTTGGGAACTCCAGATATCTGAGGTGAAATGAACAGTCCCCCCGACAGCACGGGACAAATGCTCCTTCACCACAGATCTGGTCACCCTGAAAACAGATGGCACAATGGTTCTGCTAATGGTGGTTCTAGCAGGAACTTTGTACCAGGGCACCAGGTACTTGAGCAACCCTAACACCCCAGGAAGCCCATGGGTGACCAACCTGGAAAGGTTCCGGGCGATCACCCTTCTACCATACCTGATTTCCCTTCTTGGCACACAGGTGCCACCCCCACCAAACATCTCAGGCAGAGATGGGTGATGTCCCTGCCCTGTCACGGAATTCTCCTGGAGAGCTCTGGAGGTAGTCGTGATGGGACGGACCTCCTGGCTGGGTGGTGTTGGCCACTTGGGCACCCCAGCACCAACCTGCATCCCCCCCGGAGTCAGGTGGGCAGGGTCCCGCCCACTACTGATCCGGGCTCTGCACATTTGGCACTGCGCATAGTGTGGATCCTCCATAAGTTGGAAATGCTTCCAGACTTCAGAGGTGTATGGATGCCCAAGCTGACCGGCAGCTTGGGTGTCTGGAGCCACCTCCTATGAAGTGCTAGGGGCAGACACATTGTGTGTCCGGGTAGCTGGAGGGGCTGGCTGCCAGGGGGAAGTGGGTGGAGATGGAGGCACCTCATGCATCTCCGTTTCTTCCCCCTCCATCCCATGCGGCCTCCCCTCCAGGCCATCCCCTGAAGTACTGCTGGTGCTCAAAGGAACCGAAGAAGGGGGCTGGTCCTCCTCAACCAGTTTCTCCTCCAGCTCCTGCATGACACTCTGCGCCCTCCTTGGGGTGATCATTTTGGACAGAAATCTGTCCCCAAAGCTCATCTCCAAGAAGGGTTGCTCTTGCTGCCCCTCCTCCAGCTATTGAGGCCAAGCGATATCAGCTGGAGGAGAGACCCCTGCTCATTGCCAGCACTTAATGGCACCTCTGCTGCGTGTGCTCCAGCAGCAGCCTCAATGAAGGGCCCAAGGCGGGACTTCTTCATCACACTCCTGCATGACACTCTGCACCCTCCTTGGGGTGACTTCTTTTTAAAAACCCTTCCACCAAAACTTGTTTGTTTTTTTGGTCCCCAACCTGTCCTTCTTTGGGTTGGGGTAATCTGGTAAAGTTAGGAGACTAGGTGATCCTGCCTCTAGCTGGCTACAGTTTTTAAAAGGCTACCTTGAAATGAAGGCAATCCTTGTTATATCCTCCTAGTTAAACTTCTCCTAACTAGATCCTGGGACAAACCGGATTTCCTTGCGAACTAGAAATCAGGTGTCCCCTATAACTAGAGAGAAGCTGTGGTTTACCCTATGGATGCACCAACTTTCAGTGGCTGAAAGCAAGATGCACTGCAATCCTAGTCTCTTTGAAAGGAAGCCTGATGTGGCCTAGTAGTCATACTGCCTTTTATGAGAAACCTAAAATCTTTTTAAATTGCCCTTATCTGGTCTGGTTGAATTTTGAAAGAAGATAAAGCCCTAAATTGGATTATTTTTTTTTTAATTTCAAAAAACACGATCCCTAAAAAACACCCTTATTAGTGGGGCAGCCTATTTATTGACCCTCTCTCTCTCGGCTTGGCTTCGCGAACGAAGATTTAAGAAGGGTGCAATAGTCCACGTCTGCTGCAGGCTCGCTGGTGGCTGACAAGACCAATGCGGGACAGGCAGGTCCGGCCACAGTGGCTGCAGGGAAAAGTCTGATTTAGGGTTGGTGCTGTAACAGTGCGATTCTTCCTCAATCTCCTTTTGTCCTCAAGACCAGCTATGCGTGCGTTCTCAAAAGAAGAGACAGCCTGGTGGATGGTGTGCCTCCATGCTTTGCGATCTGAGGCTAGGTCAGACCACTGGTGATGCTTGATGCGACAGGTGCCAAGGGATTTCTTCAAGGAGTCCTTGTACCTCTTCTTTGGTGCCCCTCTATTTCGATGGCCGGTGGAGAGTTCACCATACAGGGCAATCTTGGGAAGGCGGTGGTTTTCCATCCTAGAAATATGCCCTGCCCAGCGCAGCTGCGTCTTCAACAGCAGTGCCTCGATGCTGGTAACCTCCGCCCACTTGAGAACTTCAGTGTTGGTCACAAAGTCACTCCAGTGGATGTTGAGGATGGTGCAAAGGCAGCGCTGATGGAAGCGCTCAAGGAGTCGCAGGTGATGACGGTATAAAACCCACGATTCGGAGCCGTAGATGAGGGTTGTCATCACAACCGCTTTGTAAACATTGATCTTTGTGCCTTTTTTCAGATGCTTGTTGCTCCACACTCTTTTGTGCAGTCGGCCAAAGGCACGGTTTGCCTTTGCCAGCCTGTTGTCGATCTCCTTGTCGATCTTAGCATCTGAGGAGATGATGCACCCCAGGTAGCTGAACTGCTGGACTGTCTTCAGAACTGATTCACCCACAGTGAAGCAGGGAGGGTGATAATCTTCCTGGGGTGCAGGCTGGTGGAGAACTTCTGTCTTCTTCAGACTAACTTCTAGGCCGAATAGCTTGGCAGCCTCTGCAAAGCAGGACGTCATATGCTGCAGAGCTGATACCGAGTGGGAGACGAGTGCAGCATCATCAGCAAACAGTAGCTCTCGGATGAGTTTTTCCATTGTCTTGGAGTGGGCCTTTAGTCGCCTCAGGCTGAACAGGCTGCCATCGGTGCGATAGCGGATGTAGACACCATCGTCATCATCTAGATCTACTGTGGCTCTTTGAAGCATCATGCTAAAGAAGATCGTAAAGAGAGTTGGCGCGAGAACGCAGCCTTGCTTTACACCTGTGCCTATTGACCCTAGCCAAACCGAAAGTACCCTCAGACTCCAAAAATAACTCTATAAAAACATGAAAGTGACCCTCCCCACACAGCCCACACACCAACCCCCTCACACCAACCAGAGGTAATTTTAAAAAACCAAAACGTGACAGAAAGAAACTTAACTTTTAACTCTCCCCCCTCCCCAAAACCAGAACCAGGAAAAGGGACAACAAGACAGGATGCAAAACCAACAACAACAGATCCAAACAGATCACTGAGTAAAGGCCAAGAAACTCAACTGTTAAAAAACTGATGTTTTAACAATAAAAAACCTCAGGTCAAATCAGTCAACAACACCCCCCCCCCCCTCAAAACCAAAACCAGGAAAAGGGACAACAGGACCGGATGTTAAAAAACTGATGTTTTAACAATGAAAAATAGGCCAAACAGCCCCCCTCCCAAGAACCAGAACAGAAAAGGAACAACAGCAGCACAAAGCAGCAGCAACAAATCAAACACAGAATCCTTTTAAAACAGTAAAAAACTTGACTTTTAACAATACAGGAGCTTTACCAATCCCTCCCCCCCAAAAAACCTTCAGCCTAACCCCAAGAAATCCAAGCCACCCAAATCAGGAAAAGTAAAAAGACACTGCACTTTTAAAAGTTCTCTCACTAAAGTAAGATATAGGCAAATTGGCAACCCCCTCACCCCAGACCCCCACCCCCAGCAGAACCCCCTAACTCCAAATAAGCTACCCAGAACCCACCCACTCAAATCTGGATAAGTAAAGGGACTGAGTCTTAAAAAGTCCTTTTACTAACTAAAATAAACACAAGAACCCCAAGACTGTCTTACCTTAGATGTCTTCTCTTCTCCAGGCAGGTCAGGCAAGTCTGAGAGAGAGCAGCAGCAGCTGAGGCCAAGGGCCAGCCTAGCACAATCTCTCTCACACACCAACACCAACACATCAGCAATGAAATGGAGTCCAGCCAGGCAGACTCCTTAAAAAGGTTCTCTGGCCCTACACAGAGCAGTTTCAAAAACTACCACTGCTCTGTGATTGGCCAGAGAATACTGTTTACTTGGATACCCAAGTAAACAAAAGAACAACAATGTTGCTGATGGCTGGGGGATTAGCCCAGCCATCAGCTACACAACAGCCCTGCAAAGCATGCATTTGCAATGCATTTTGCAAATGCATGCTTTGGATTGGCTGCTGGGGCTTCTCTCCCCCTCCCTCCCTGATCCCAGGGAGGCTATGGGAGAGGTGGGAAAAGGCTTCCAAAGACGGGAAAGGAGGCAAGCAGCTCCTCCGAGGCTGCAGAAGTTCCTTTCCTGTTTTTTCTATGGACTTCTGTATACTTCTGAATATATATGGCTTCCAATTGGATTTGGAAGTATATGGCGCCATATACTTCCGAATCAGGGGGGATTCGGAGGTTTATTTGGATCGGCCGAACTGAATGCACAACCCCAACCATGCAACCTAGGGCCAGAATCCAGCTGTTTCTCATCAGGGGATTCATAATTCGAATTGTGGACTCCTATCACTTCCTAATGATGAGGCAGAGTTTCCTGCCAAAAGATTTGTTCCCTGCTTTGACTGCACAGCCCCAAGTGTTTTTGATAGTATGGTTGTCCCAGCCTGTTTACATATATTTTTAGTTTACATATATTCTAGGCTTTTAGCAGTGAGAGATGGGGAGAGATATTTTAGTTACAACAATGTTTCTTCAGAGAGTTTTCTATGATAGCGCAATTCTCCTGGAGTAGGTCTCTTTCTTTGACCACTTAACTCACTCCTTTCATAAAATTACAATTTAATTCTGTCTCCCGAGTTTCTAAAACTAGTTTCTCTTTACATCAGACCTGGGGTCCTCCTGAGAGCCAGCCCCTCAGAGAAACTAGGCAGGAATTATTCTTCTTCTCCACAGAAGTTATACCCCTCTTCCTTTTTTATTTATTTATTGATTATTTTCAATTTATGGCCCGCCCTTTCCCAAATGGGCTCTGAGTAACAGGGTAACAACAGTCATTAATACAAGGTTAAAATCAGATACATGTAATAAAACAATATACAATCTAAAAGCAATATAATAGTCTAAAAACAAACTCCAGTTCTGCAGTTAGTGGTATCAGTTGCCTCCATTCCTTCTATACATCCTTTAGCTGGTATAAGATAAATGGGTCAACAGAGCTATTTCTGCAGGGCTCCTGCAGCAGGGAGGCCATAGAATAACAAAATGTCCACCACCTCAGTTAAATGCCTTATTGTGTTGTTACAAGAGAGGAACCACAAGGATTTGTTGGGACACTTCAGTTTTCCCTGTATCCCTCCTTTCCTTACTATGACAGTTAGGTCGTTTTCGCACTTACCTTATTCCGGAGCGACGTCCCTCTTCACCGTGCAGCGTCTGCGTGGATTTCGCACTATTTGCTCCGCAGAACCCAGAAGTCCCGTGGCTTTTGCGTCGCAAATGTAAACTGGTTTTTGGCGGTTTACATTTGCTACGCAAAAGCCGCGGGACTTCCAGGTTCTGCGGAGCAAGTAGTGCAAAATCCGCGCAGATGCTGCGCGGTGAAGAGGGACGTCGCTCCGGAATAAGGTAAGTGCGAAAACGACCTTAGATTCTTTTTTAACCCCCTTTCCTCATGTTGCCAGTTTTATTATATGTATCTGATTTTAACCTTGCATTAATGACTTGTTACCCGTTCAGAGCCCATTTGGGAAAGGGCAGCCTATAAACATTTCAGCACATTATCTAATCACTCTTGCCAAAGTTTCAGCACACTATCCAATCTCTCTTGCCAAATCACCATCCCAGTTCTGGTGTCTGTGTAAAGCGTACTTCAGCTTAGGCTGATATTTAGACTCTGAATTCTGTTAATTCTTCCTCAGTATAGGAATGATACAATTAGGGCAAAAGACCGCTGCCTCTTCTGAAGCAGGCAGTGGCATTTGGCAGCCCCCCCCCCCATCTTTTCGAAAGAAAGACAAGACTGGGAAAAACCAATTGGGGCTCAGCGTGGGAGTGCTGACCAATGAGATGTTGGCTTGCTAGCCAGGTCTGGTGTCAGCCATTCCTTCAGCATCAGTTTGGTGCAGCACAAGCTCCCCTCCCACCCACCCACCCACCCTCTTTTTAGACCATGTGGGATCAGCTAGTTGCTGGTTTAGAGGCTGAGCAGGAATTTTTTGGGCTTCACCAGATTGGCAGGGAGGGAAGCCTTTTTTCGCCACCTCTGCATGGTCAGAAGGGGTGAGGGATAAATAGGCCAGGCAAAGCTGGATAGGCCCTAACTGGGAAGGTGGGAAAAGCACGGGTTGAAGGGATTTTGAGTTGGCAAGCACCCAGAGATATCAGCAATAGGGGGTTCCTTCAACTGGGTACCTATGGGCTTTGCAGTCAGGGTGTCTCAGTTGGGGGCCTCTTCGGGGTTGTGGGAGCATATTACAAGCCTTAAGGCTTGGCAGTCGTGGGTCGGAATGTGCACTTCTTCCCCTCTATGCACTATTGTGCAGGTTGTGATGAGTAAGGTCTGGAGGGATCCCGGACCTGACTCTGAGCAGGGGTGGGTTTGCCCTGTTAGGACGCTTGCTCTGCAAATACAATACAACCCGTGCTTTAACGTGTTGCAGATCAGTTTATGTTTAAATAAAATTCCCAGTTTAATCCATAACTTGTGTTGTGTTTCATTTAAGGGGTGGGTGGGCAAGAGTCTTCTTCATTCTAAGATGAACCTGTCTGACTTTTCCTGTCAAACTCACTGACTCCAAGCTCTGTCAGAAACAACTGAATGCCTCCAGAATGAAAATGACAGAACCTCTGGAATATAATGAAGCAAACTGAACTTATTTCAGCACTCAGCTGATCATATAGTTTTTCTCAGCTGGCATTGGCCAATAAGAGACAAGGAACAGCCTGTCACTCAAGGTCCCCATTCCAGTGGAGTGTTAACCCTTCGTTTTCCACATCTCTGATTCTGCTACACTAGGAACCTAGTTTTTAAGTACAGTCCATTACAACTGTCTCCAAGGTCTGGCTGTTCTCCTACAGGGGACTTGGAACTCTGTTGCTGGACAAGGGGAAATGTTAGGAGTGGCTGTACAGGACCTACTGTAAGTTTAACCCAGTCCAGCCCCTTAATTTGTCCAGGTTCCAGCTCTACAGTCATTAAGTAGTCTTCATGACTGAGAAAGAAAATTGGCCACAGCTATTGAGGCAACATGAGGAAAGGGGGTGAAAAAAGGAAGCCAACTGTCATAGTAAGGAAAGGGGGGATATAGGGGAAATTAAGTGTCCCAACAAATCCTTGTGTGTTCCTTTCTTGTAACAACATATATACTTTAATAGGCAAGATATATCTAGTCTTTTCATTGGGCAAACTATATGTACCTGTATGAAAGTCTATATGTGTATTAGATGAGGGGCCGCAGCTCATACACTTTGCAGCATTCAGATATCATGCTGACCTGCAATTGTGATAGTAGGAATAAACATGGTTTCTTTCTTATGCTTGCACACTGCCCCTCCTCCTTCCCTCTCCCCATTTCCTTCTAGTGCAAAGCACAGCTAAAGAGTCCAACAAACCACAGTTTAATCCTGTCTCAGAATTCCAATTTCTGTGGAATAACAACAGCAATAACAACCCTGATTCATACAGGTACCTGCAGTCATATAATGGGAACTAGATTGTTTAAAACCAAGAATCCTCAACTGCAATATATGTAAATGAGAAGCAACAGAAGCATGCAGGAAGGAAGAAGAAGCCATGTTTGTGCCCACTGAACAAACTGTGACTTGATGTGATGAAACCAAAAAGAAATTTTTCTTGACACAAAACCAAGACAGTAAAAGAAACATAAGAAATTACTCACTTTCCCATATTAATTCACTTTTATCTCAGACCTAAACATCTACTACAAATATTTCCTATTAGTTTCCCTTTTAAATTGTTTTATCATTGGGAATTACACTGCAGCCTTTTCATTTTTGGAACAATTTGCAGTATTTTTTTCTTAATATGAAGGTGATGAGGTTAATTATCATGTCTATGAACAATAACATTTTTTAGTGTTTTCAGGTAGGCAGGTTTATTAGAAAGTGCAATAAAACTGGTTTAAGAAATTTGATTTCATTATACCATCTGTTTTATAATAGTAAAAATTGTGCTTTCACAATTATATAGCAATAATATTGTTCTAGATGATTGAAGAAATGACATGGCAGGCAATTAAATAACTTAATTTATATTCATAATTTTCCTTGTAGAATTGTTTCAATAGATTAATGAATTTCCACTTAAATAGATTCACTATACTTATGTTCCTAAGTTGAATCAGAGAAGGCAGATGGCGGGATCCAGCCCCTTTGGGACACAAACAGTGCAGGTGTACAAAAGCTCTTCATGGAAGACATAATAACTTACTTTTCCCACTTTTATACCATCTGTGTGCCACAGACACTGCAAGGTGCCTCATGACTTTTTATGCATTCGAATAGCAAACGGATCTCAAATTGCAAACTGCACCCTAAAGTAATTGTGGGTGGGTGGGTGGGAATTACCACCATTTTACTAATCACTCAAAAATAGTTTTGAATTGCATTGTAGAAACTTCTGAATATGAGGTTTCTCATACAGGCCTCCCGCACCACCAACATTCAGTGTCAAGCTTGAATCCAAAGGATTTATTCCATTTTACTCTCATCCCTAATCACCATGCTAGTAACCACTTAATAAATTACCATGTTTTGAGAGAGCAGGACGTGAACAATGCTAATGAATTCATATCTAAAAACAATTAATCCTTTTAGGAATAAGTCCAATATGCTGGCTGCTGTGCTGCAATAGCACATCTGGAAATGATACTGTAAAAACCCTGGCCACCCTAACCCTAGGCAAGGCAGCAGCCTAGTTGCAGAGCAGAAGGAAGAGCTATCTAAGTCTTCAGGAGCAAAGGAGGAGCAGGCAGGAGGAAGACCAGCTCCCTGTGGAGCAAAGGTCTCCTCTGGGGTAAAGGCCTTTGAAAAATGGGCCCACTCAGAGGTAAGCTCAGGGAGGGAGGAACTGGGAGTGGCTCAGAAAGAGGATAAAAAGAGGACCAACTGGAGGAGGTAAAAGGAGAAACAGCTGGCTGGGAACAGCTAGGAGAGAGAATAACCAGGCAAGCTAGGGATCTCTGAAGAGAACCCAAGGCACTCATGTAGCAGGAAGGTGACATTCCTGGGTAAGGGTGCACCAAATAATACCTGTCCCAGATCTGGTTGGTTTAGCTACCTCATGACTTAATCCTGCTTGGAAGAGTGCAGTTGCCTGAGGTGGGGACTACAAGAAAGTGGTAAAGGACTCATGCTGAGAAAGCAGACCCAGAGCCTGAGTGGAAAGTAAGTGGAGTGGAGGTGATGATAAGTGTAAATAATGATAAGTGATGATAAGTAAATGAGCTAAGCAGTTAAAGTGGAACCTCTGCATTTCTCAGGTGTTGACTTTTGACAACAGGATGATAAATCCCCATGGGATCCCCTAGGGCAGGGGTGGCTAAACTTACCGAACGAAAGAGCCACATAGAATAAATGTCAGATGTTTGAGAGCCACAAAACATGAATGTCAGATGTTTGAGAGCTGGAAAAAAGGGAAATGGAGGTTGAGGTGGAAAGAAAGCAACTTTAAATGCATTTTCCAAGCTGCCAGCTGGCTTGGCATAAAGAAGTGATTTAAAGACACAAATACCTTCTCCAAGCTTGTCAACAGGGCAGTGGGGGCTTCGAGAGTCATACAGTATGTGTGATAGAGCCACATGTGGCTCCCAAGTCATAGTTTGGCCACCCCTGCCCTAGGGCTACCTCTGGGCACCCCAAGTGAAATCATGATTTGTTCTATGTTTTACTATGTCTACACATTCTCTGTAAGAAAATAAACAATATGCAAATCAGTCAACCTGATAAACAGGTTTTTTTAAAATAAAGAAGTCTTACCATTTGATATTCATTTAATTTCATGTTATCAAGATTATTTCATGCTACTCAGTTTCACATAGTCTTATGGGAAGTATATGTCCTCATCATCATTTATTTATCTGACTTGGGAGACAATTGCGTGAACCAAACAAAACGAAGAAACAGGCTGGTTTCTTCTCTTTAATAATATAAAAGCGTCACAGACTTCTCAGGGGGATAGGAGAAAACTGCAGTATGATGGAACCAGAAATTACAAAGAAAGATCTCATTATGTATGTACACCAAATGCATTTTTTAAAAATAATGCATTATAAAGCATGAAAAAGCAAAGCTTTGGAAACACCAAATCATAACAGTTAGGTCATGATAACTTTATGACACAACAAGGTGCTACAAGATCACCAGTTCTTAGAGCTACAGTATTTCTGCCCTGCTTTTTCCCAGAGCAGCTTGTAAGGACCTTTCTATTGCCTCAAGGCAAACTGAAATGGAAAACTGGAAAATGTTGGCAGTCATCTGTTGTGAAAAAAGACTCTATGGGGTTTGGCAGAAAATGCCTGGAAAATTTGAAGTAAGGAAAAAATGAATGAAGGTCAATGCTAAGGCTGTGCTTATAAAGTTATGTTTAGTTTCATTTTCATCACTTTCAAAGTTTCTTCCAGACAAAAATTAACTACTAACACAAGAAAAAGAGCTTTAAATAGGTTTGCTCTTCTGAGAACTATTTCCTCTTCTGACTCAGTAAGTATCCACAACTACTAAGTTACCCACTGTGTTTATATATATAAAAGCTGTGATAATTTACCACAACAAAGGGCTGACATTAAAATATGTATGAATGTGTACAGATGATGACATGGAAATATGTTCACAAAGTGCATAGAATGCATAATATATACTATTTTGGTTTTCTGAATTACTTGGGGGTAGATCCTACAAACTTTTCTTCTGGTGGGAGAGGGACCCATTTTGACCACTGAAAAATTGTTATGATGAAACTAACCTGGACAAAAACTCTGCAGGAGGGGAAATGGTGAGATAAAGCAAAAAAGCTGCTGGGATAAAATCCCTGGTATTATTTAGTTATATTTATTAGATTTTTTTTTTTAGTTGCAAATGGTCTTGTGGTGACTTACAACATTAAAACCAACAAGGTAAAAACAACACAAAAACAAATAAATATAAAATCTTAACATTAAAATATTAAGCTATCAAAATCTGAGGCTATCACCATAACACTAATAAAAGAAGCCCAAACATGGTTATTCTCCAAAGGCCAACCTAAACAATTAAGCTTTGCATTCCCTGCAGAAACTAAACAAGTTTTGCAGGGCACTGGTGTCATCCAAGAGCGCATTCCATAGGAAGAGTGCAGTCCATTTCTGAGAGTGTATTGTAACAGGTGATAAAGAGGGCGGAACTGCTAAATTGCTATTTTTTGTCAGTCTTCTCTGTCAGGGCACAGAACTCACTGTGACTGGGCAACCGCTTCTAATGGTCAAACTGTGGCAGTTGGGAGTCAGAGAAGCAGTTGGAAAGAGGGGTTCAGTTGAAAAGGGTCTGCAGGAGAGAGCTGTGGCTCTGTTGTGGCTCTCAAGTGTGACAGTGTGTCACAGAAGCAGGCTGATCCCAGAAATTAAGGGCAGTCTTTTATTGTGTACTAAACAAGCTACACATCTTGAGAGGGACAAATGTTCCTGTATTTAGCTTATTATCCCAAGGAAAAGATTGGTAGTCTGGCAGAGTAGGATTTGGCAAAGGGTTTTGAGGAGCCAGAGAAGGGCCCTCAAAGGTGCCAAAGACCAGAGTTACTGCTCTTACTGAGAAGAGAATAACTAGTTTGCCAGAGGAAAAAATGCTTAGAAGTGAGAGACCTGAGTCTATTAACCCAAGGGATGAGGCAGATACCCTCAAGCTTGTGTGACTAAAAAGAGGGAAAGTTCCTCAGAGATCTAGAATAATTATAAAAATATAAACCTTTAACATCCAGGTTAATTTTAGTGAGTGTTGAGCCATCTGAGGGAAGCACTGTTTCTGAGGAAATAAACTGCTTGTGAAAGACTTCTGTATTCAATTCTTTGTTCTGTCTGCCCACAGATTCTAAATCCCAGAAATCTCTGCACAAATCCCATTCCTTACCTGCTAATATGTTTTAAATAAACCAAATCTTGTTTTGAAACACTACCAGTGCCTAGTGTGTCACATTTCTGATGGATAAAATTTTGACACCTGAGGTAAAAGCCAAGGGGATCGTTTCGTGGTGATGGGAAAAAAGTGGTCACTTTGCCTCATCTTGTAACAAGGTGCATCGTTGTTTTTAGTTCTAGATTTTACAGAATGGTGTGCAGAATGTTGTAATTTCCCCAGTTCTTCAGCTTCTTCATGCCTTTTTTCTATCATTCATTATTGATGTGCATGTTAGTAGAGAAAAGACTTCAAGCAAAAAGTAGTCTTAATTTGATTTATATATGTATGTGTGTATGTATAACTACATCAAAATACTTTCGGTGTAGTATTTTACTGATGGTTTTGTGTACCTGCGTGCATTGATAAAATGCCACAACAAACCAGACTTTATATGATTGTATATAGCATATATGAGTATATCACTAAAAATTGCATGAAAATAATACTGATGCAATCATAAAACCACATCAAGATTGCTTTTTTGCAGTGTGTTATGTTGCACATTCATTGGCAGCATATAGGGTAAAAAAGAGTCACATGAACAGAAGTCTGAAACGTATTAAAAACCAAATGTTTCAGTTCTGTAATTATTTTTAGAACTCTGCCTAGTTAAACCAGAATTTAGGACACACTGAGCAAAGCACAGAGCAAACTACCAGAACCTGGGTGATAAACTTTGACATTTTTTTACATTATTTACTGGACCTGTTCTGTAGAAGGTGATTGCTCAGTAGCTTTGTTAAACTGTCTCTTTGCTTCTTGAGATGAAATGCTACCAGACTGTTCTATCAGCATTCATAATTATGGCTTTTTTTGAAGCTGCCTTTGTATTCTGTTTTAGTAACTGGTTGCTAATGGTTTTTTTTCTGTCATTTCAGACAGACCAGTTTTAATAACCAGCCACTAATGTTACCTGTTCATACAAATCCACTCGCTTTGGGTTAGCAAAGCATGGTTGGGCTGCTTTTGAGGGAAACTACTTTCTTCAATTTTCTAACTCTTTGTTGCACTTCTGAAACTGCTGTGATGTGCTGTTTAAAATGTCCATAGTGCTTCCTACAATGCTACTTTTTTGCCCACCCTTTTTTTGCCATGTGATCTTTCTTGGACTTTTAAAAAATATTCTGAGTTGATCAGTATAGTGCTAAACCAATATTGCAATACAGTCTTGTTATAAGAGCTCCATTGAGATGACTTACACCATTGATTCAATGGTGCCGCTGTAGCACTGAAGTGCAACAATGGTTTAGTGCTATAGCTATAGTGCTCAACTTAGAACAATTAAAAAAAAGGCTGAGGAAGATTGTGTATTGAAAAAGGGTGGTGTGGGGGGGGGGCGGGAAGCAGCACTGTTTGAAAGAACCATAGCACTTCAGAGATGGCTCATTAACAGAAGGAAATTTGCTATATGAAACCCCAGTCTCTGTATTGCTATACTTGAAACTGGGCCAACAAGTAATATCCAGTTTAGAATGGTAATGTATAAAGGATACAACAGATTTCCTGAGAAAACTAGTGATCTTATGGGAAGTCGATTTGAGTAGCTGTGAATAAGGAAACAATGTAGATGGTTAAGCAACAAGCATTCTATATTTATTTATTTATTCTGTAACTTATATCCCGCCCTTCCCACAAGTGGCTCAGGGCGGCTTACAACAAACAATAAAACAATAAAATCGGAACAAATTAATACATTTAAAATCAAGCATTTAAACCTAAAAACCTTAAAATTTTATACATTAAAACTATACAGTATAATCACAAAAATCTAGAATCTGAAAGCTACATTTGTCCAGTCAGGTGTAGGCTAACCGGAAGAGGGTCGTCTTACAGGCCCTGCGGAACTGAGTAAGATCCCGCAGGGCCCTCACCTCTTCCGGTAGCTGGTTCCACCACATAGGGGCCATTGTGGAAAAGGCCCTGTCTCTAGTTCTTTTGAGGCGCACTTCCTTGGGCCCGGGGATGGTGAGAAGATTTTGAGTCCCAGACCTCAGTACTCTCTGGGGAACGTATGGGGAGAGACGGTCCCTCAGGTAGGCAGGTCCCAGGCCATATAGGGCTTTAAAGGTAATGACCAGCACCTTGTACCGGACTCGGTATATTATTGGAAGCCAGTGCAGAGCCCGAAGACCCGGCCGAATGTGCCCCCATCTTGGGAGGCCCAATAACAGCCGGGCCGCGGCATTCTGCACCAGCTGCAATTTCTGGGTCCGGCACAGGGGCAGCCCCATGTAGAGGGCATTGCAGTAATCCAACCTCGAGGTGACCGTAGCATGGATCACTGTTGCTAGGTCTTCGGGGTCATTTCTGACTCTGGGATGATGTTGCTTTCACAACATTTTCACAGCAGACTTTTTATGGGGTGGTTTATCATTGCCTTCCCCAGTCATCTACACTTCCCCGCCCCCCCCCCAGCAAGCTGGGTACTTGTTTTACCGACCTTGGAAGGATGGAAGGCTGAGTCAACCTTGAGTCGGCTACCTGAACCCAGCTTCTATGGGGATTGAACTCAGGTCGTGAGCAGAGCTTAGGACTGCAGTACTGCAGCTTTACCACTCACTGCCACGGGGCCTCAGAGTGCTTACAACAAGGTAAAAACAACAATATGTATCAATTAGTTTAAATTAGTATTAAAACACAGTACAATTTCCAATTCTTTATTATCGTTACTCAAATTCATTCAAATTAGAATCAGTTCTCTCTCTCAAACATATATATTTTAATATCCTAGATCTATATTTGATGACCACTGACATTTGTTTCAGAGAGGTAGTACATTAAACACTAACAAAATTTATTCTAGCATAAATTTTCAGAGTTCTCTTCATTAAATAAAAACTGTACCTCCTTAGCAGTTATTTATACTTAAATTTAAAGCAATAGAAGAGTGGGAATGGGGAGGGGATACATTATAAGGAGAAGCCTGTTTGAAACAATAACTAATTAGAGAGAGATTAATTCATCCAGAGTGGGTAAAGATCCCCTGCCTTTTTGTTGCATGTAATGTGATGTATGATTAAATGGTATGGATGTATTCTTCAGGCATTTGATGAAGTGAGCTCTGTCTAAACTTATGGTACAAGAGATTGAAAACTTAGGCTGGAATGATTTTTATTTTTATTATCATTTTAGTCTTTGAGGTACCACTGAACTTCTATGGAATTCCATAGACATTTGATTTTGGTACTTGGTATCTGACACTTGATATTTAACAATATTTGATAGCTGACTTGCAACAGTATTTAGAATTTGACTAGTTTTGATAGTAGTAGATGATAACCAGTTTCCCAGTTTTTCACTTTCAGGGAGCATTTCCCACATCTTCTGATAAGGAACCTCCACATGTCCATCACAGAACCTTTAAGAACAACACATTGCATATTATTTCTGGAGCATGTAAATATTGTGCATACATTTCACCCAGGGCTGTATTGAGTCTCCCCAGTACCCACAATGAACTGACAATGTGTCTTAGAAGATATCCAACTTTCCTCTTATGGCTGTGCATCGCAGACAAAGATTAGTAATGGAGGAAAACTGTTTCAACTTTTCTTCTCCTTGAGGAATACCAGATAAGCTTCCAAAAAAAGCAGGGTTTCCTGGAAGAGAATTTGACAACCACCAGTATATTACATTTTACAGTCATTAATGGGTGGCAAGCAATAGTAATATTTACTAGTTCGTGCATAAATCACATCAAATATACAAAATGTTTTATAGAAATGACCATGGAAGTTCTACTGTCTGGAAAAGGACTGAACTATTCTCAGTAAAGCTGTTGTTTCTGGGTTAGTACTAAACAAGAATAAACATCATATTGTGAGTTTCCCCTCAAGTAACTGAGCTATGGAGTGCCCAAAAAGACAGAGATAGAAATATGAGTATGGGAGATGTTTAAGTTATGGAAAGATAGCAAGGGGATGTCTCAGAGAAAATAGACCTAGAGGGAGGAAAAGAAGATCGATAAGGTGTCTTAGGGAGTTTGTTTCATTCTCAGTCGCTAGCCACTCATCAGGGGTTGATTTGTGTGTTTGCGTGTGTGTGTGTGAGAGAGAGCCTAGATCCTAGTTGTTTGTTTGTTTTTAAGAGTTGTAAATGAAAATGTAGAGGTCACAGAAAAACACAGGGAGCTGATTTTGCTATCAATCCATACAGATTTCATTAAAATGTATCTCAAACTTATTTAGGAATTCTGTCCTTCGGAAACAGGGCTTTTTATGAGCAGGAATGCACAGGAACATAGTTCCAACTGGCTTGGCATCAGGGGGTGTGGCCTAATATGCAAATGAGCTCCTGCTGGACTTTTTCTACCCAAAACCCCTGGGAATTACTTAGGCATTCTATAAAGCAACCTTTTATCTTAATAAGGGAAAGGACTGGTAATAGCATATAAATAGATGTTATCAGTTGAAGAATGTTCTAAAATGCAGCATTCCTTCTTGTTGCTAAACATAACAGTTTTACACACACTAATATCGAAAAGCCTTACAACACCTGGGCTGCAGACTGTGACTTTGAAGTTATGAAAGAAAACACAGAGAAATATAATGAACATATAATACTGTCTTATAGAGTCACTCAGTTGGTTTCTCAGGGTTCAGCGCTGTCTTGTCTGACTAGTAATGGCTTTTCAGGGTCACAGACAGGTGTCTTTCACATCACCTGATCCTTTTAGCTGGAAATGCCAGTTATGGAACTTGAGGTGCATGCAATTTTTTTTAAACCACCAAGCCGTGATCCCACATTATTAACATTCAATGCTAGATAACAGGGTAATTCAAACACTTAGAAAAATGCAGTTATGACTTCAGGGCAAGTTATATGATCCCAGTGTTTAAAGGGAACTGAGAAAAAGATAGCAATTCAAGAAAAATACCATATCACAAGGAAAGACACATGCTGTGAATAAGCCTACTATTGCTGATTTACATTTAACTTCGTAGGGCAGAAAGCTGTAGAACATGCCATGGCAGGGGCAGTATCGAGACTTCAAGTCTGAGGCAAGAGCCAATTAAAACAGAAATAATTATGGAAAGAAAAGCCCTCTGTGTAATAAAATGCACGTGGCTGTGACATATGTTTGCAATCCAAGGCCCTGTCATTTGCTTTCATTAAATAGCAAATAATAAGCATACTTCAATCAGAATGACTGTCGGTCTTAAAAGGCTGTATCCCTCCTATGTGCAATGTAGATTTGTGGCATTTTAGAATTTCTGGAATCCATAGCAGAAAATGTGCCAGCACTTCAGCTGGAAAGCCAGAAGAATGAAATATTGAGCTGAGGGAGCTCTTACAGCAGCTGCCCTTTCAAGGACAACAACTGCAAGAGCTATGGCTGACCCAAGGCCATTCCAGCAAATGGATGAGTGGGGAATCAAACCCGGTTCTAGTCCACGCACGTAACCACTACACCAAACTGGCTCTCCAGAAAAAAGATAACAGAGGACCTTTCTTTTAGAATGGGGAAGTACTGCTCTGTCTTAAGCATCCTTTCCTCTGAAGAGGAGATAGCTTTCCCTTCAGGCATTAGGGCTGCTCCAGGATCTACCTTTTCCCATTTTAGCCTTGATCACAAGTTACAGTGACTGCATGTACAACCAATGTACATTTGATTAAGACTTGATTTAGAAAAAAAACACGATTAAGTAAAGTTAAAGCTCATTCTATAGAAGTGCCACAACTCATTTGCATATACCACACACCCCTGACATTACTGGAAGGTGATTACGAGTGGGCATTCGGCTGGCGCGCCACAGTCTGCACTGGCTGCCCATTGAGCACCGGATCGGCTTCAAGGTTTTAGTTTTAACATTTTAAGCCTTATAGGGCCTTGGACCAACATACCTGTGGGACCGTCTCATTCCATATATGCCCAGGAGGTCATTACGTTCGGTGTCCCAACATCTGTTGGCTGTCCCCGGCCCAAGAGATGCCCACCTTGCCTCAACTAGGGCCAGAGCCTTTTCAGTCCTGGTCCTGACCCGGTGGAATCAGTTTCCTACAGAGATCCGGGCCCTACCTGGCTTGTTAGACTTCTGTAGGGTCTGTAAAACGGAGCTGTTCCACCAGGCTTTTAGTTGAGGCTGCGGGTGTCTATTCTTGATCTGGTTGGCCTCCCCTGTTAGCACTGTCACCTGTGCTATAAAATGGACTAATATCTGCCATCTCTATGAGATATCATGATGTGGGATGGCTAGGCTGGGCAATATATGATGATATGGTAAAATTCATGTTTATAAAATGTTTTATTGTATTTTATTGTTTTATCATATGTTGTACTCTACCCTGAGTCTTATGGGCAATGGGCAGAATAGAAATATACTAAAATAAAACAAATACAATAAAAGGTGTACTAAATTATATTAGCTCAGTTCTTCTTGAATATAATTGCTATAATAAAACCTTACTCTCATCATACTTTTTAAAGTTTGCCATTTTTGCACACAGTTAACCTCACAGTCACAATCCTGTTCCCTTTGCAGCGTCCGGTCGGATTTTGCACCATCTGCGCCGGAGTTACAGGAAGTGCTGCAGCTTTTGCATAGCAAACGTAAACCGCTAAAACCCAGTTTACATTTGCTACGCAGAAGCTGCAGCACTTCCTGTAACTCCGGGGCAGATGGTGGGAAATCTGACCGGACACTGTGGAGGGAGCAGGATTGTGACTGCGAGGTAAGCTGTGTGCGAAAATGGTATTACTTTCTCCTATGCAATTACAGTGACATGATGAAGAGTTCCATCTGTCTGCTCTATATGTTTTGGTTATTTTCCCATTTTTGTGAGGGAAAATATTAGAAAGTTTGTCAAATCTTAGAGTTCAGCAAAATTCTCACAGGCGATTTGAACAATGGAGCCCAGAAGCAATTATTGGGGGAGGAGGGTTAAGAAAGAAAGAGCACAATAAAATTTAGAGGTTCTATAACACCATTCCTGTGAGCTCCTGCTCAAAATGAGACCTCAAGCTGAGCATATATGATATAAACCCCACATTTATCTAGATGCTGGTCCCTAGTTTCAGCTGCAAAGTAAGTGTGCATTGGCTCTTTCTTATAAATAGATGTGTGCATGTCCATACAGGAGGTACGTACATTCACTGTAACATGTGAACAATGCTTTTGTCATCTGGGGGAGTATGATTAAGGTACCCTGATGAAGGATATCCAGCTTACACTTGGGTAAAATCCTATCAAACTTTGATAAGTGAGAACTTTGGGCCTCCTGGCCCAGATATTTCAACAAACAATTTCTTGGTGGCTGTACTGCAAGATAGATAATTATAGTAATATTTGTATTTATACTTAAAGGTGTGAAATACTTGAATCACTGTCTTTTTATAGGATTTCAACCCTCTTTCTTCATTTGTCCTATCAAATGGAGGGGATACTGTCTCAGTGTGCTTAACTTTTGCAAATATTTTGTAATCCTAGAGAGGATTGACTTCCCTACTGGATTTTATCTGGAAGTGACATCACACTGTCACCAGTGGTGTCTGCCATGTCCCTCTTGACTCCTTCAATCCCTCCTATCTTCAGCAGACAGCTATGGTGATCTGGAGTAGGGAGTGTAGCTCAGCCTGGCTGGCATTAATGTGGTCGCTGCACCTGTGATCTGGCCTGCTCCTCTGGTGTTGGCAATCATGTTTTGCTGGCTACAGCTGTTGTGCCCCTCCCCCATCTGCAGCAACTTTTGCATAAACAGTATGCACACCTAAACAATTGTCTGGGATGCCTGCCCATCCTTTCACAACCCTGCATATCTGCAGCATTGGAGTCTGCCCCCAGCAGTCCCCCTAGCTACTCTTGGTGGCCTGTAGGAAGCCTGATTCTTTTTTCCCTTTCTATATTGGCAGGACAGGGGTGAATCTTTTTTCTCCTTCCCTTTCCTGTGGCTCAGGGGAAAGAGGGTGGTTATTAGCTTTCCACTTTGATGCAGTGTGGGGGATCAAGGCAGGCAAGAAGTAGCTTCCTTCCTTGCTTCAGTGCAGGGGGAGAGAAAGGGTGATCAGGGACTTCTTGATTCACTGTGGTGTTTGTGTCTGTGGGGGAGGGAGATGACCAGTAGCTTGCTGCACAGGACAGGGCCCACTCTCTTATGCACAAGCACATATGGTAAAGACAGTGTGATCATGCTAGGCTGTTCCTTGAGAAATTAATACCCAAAAAGGGCAACAATGTCATTGTCAGTCCCTACCTTACCGAAGCATGCGGTCTTTCAAGGTTGTGTCCATCCTTGCTTAAAATCAAAGCAAGATCTTTTTCATGAGCCTGCTTCGGCGGGGAGGGCAGGATATAAATGCAAAAATAAATAAATAAATGGAAAAACAAAAACTCTGCAAACTGAGAACAAGGAGGAAAACCAAGCATCCAAAGAACTGCTGAGGACAGGCCATGTATGGTTAAGGTGTCTGCTCATATGTGTGTGTACAACAAACAGCCCATGTCAGATCCTGAGAGTAGCCACACTTCTTTGTACTCCATCCTACCACCTATGGCCAAAAGGAAATATCAGAAGCAACAAATTGTTTTCATTCTGTCAAAATGATGGATCTGGCTATATAAGAAATTACAGAGAGCAATCTGTCCCAGTCAAATAAAACTCTGCAGGATTGCTGAAAGGATAGGCAGTGGGTGGGTTGGGAGAGAAAAGGAGGTTTAATGGCTTTCTTCTTGGGGTAGTAGTAGATTAAAAAATAGGGCATGCTTCTTGTAGAGCCCAAATATTTTCCCTCCCTGATTGTGATTTTCTGACAGGATTCTCTATCAGATTCTCTAAAGGCATCGTGTTTGAAAATGGAATACAGAACAATAAAGGGTATTTTAGCATGTATGCAAGATTCTCATGCTATGTCTTAGGCAGAAGATGACACACAGAAAATGCTCCATAGGAGCAATTGTTCAGTTTACTTTTACCTTTTTAATGTCTATCATAGCTATCCAACAGTAATTTCACATTAGTCATTACTATTGCGTGCAGTATTGTATGCAGTTCTGGAGGCCTCACTTCAAGAAGGATGCAGACAGAATGGAGCAGGTACAGAGGAGAGCGACGAGGTTTGATCAGGGGCCTGAAGATCAAGCCCTATGAGGAAAGGCAGAGGGACTTGGGAATGTTAAGTGTGGAGAAGAGGCAGCTGAGGGGGGCATATGATTGCTCTCTAAGATTTTGAATGGCTGTCAGTTAGAGGAGGGCAGGGAGCTGTTCCTATTTGTAGCAGAGGACAGTAATGGATTTAAATTAAGGACAGGAAGGTACCTGCTGGAAATTAGAAAAAACTTCTTTACAGTAAGAGTTGTTCAATAGTGGAATCAGCTACCAAGAGAGGTAGTGAGCTCCCTTTCACTGGTTTTCTTTAAGCAGTGTCTGGACAAATAATTGTCATGGATGCTCTAAGTCAGGGGTGGCCACATGTAGCTGTTCCACACATATTGTGTGGCTCTCAGAATCCTCACCATCCTGTTGTCTGGTGTGGAGAAGGCATTTGTCTCTTTAAATCCTTCACCAAGCCAGCCCCCACCCCCTCATTTATTTCCAATTGTGGGAGCTAGAGAATGATTGCCAAAATATATCACTTTTAAGAAAAAATTTCAGGAAACAAACAGTTCTAGTTATTTAGTAGTTCAGTTTATTACCATCAAAGATCAGTTAAAAATTGAAATAAATAAGATTTTGTGCCAGCAGGTCAAGGCTGCTTTTATTTTTGCCTGACTCTCTTGCTTTCTTTGTACATACAATAATATATAATTGCACAGTGGATTAGATGGGGACATGGTTGGCATCTTGGGAGCTGATGGGCCAGAGGAAGTCCGGCCATGTGCACATCTTGTGGCTCTCAAACATCTGACATTTATTCTGTGTGGCTCTTACATTAATTAAGTTTGGACACCCCTGTTCTAGACTGATCCTGCATTGAGCAGGGGGTTGGATTAGATGGCCTGCATGGCCCCTGTGACGGTAATGAATGGGTTAACAAGAAAACTAAGGATGCATAGAGCCTGCGTCAGATGACCTGAGGGTGGGGGCCAGAGTGCTCGGAACTCTCAGAGGTGATTGACAGCTAATGGCTGAGGGCAGTTAGTGTCAGACAGAGTCTGAGGGAGACTGCTGAAGAGAGCAGTTGGTCTGAGAAGGAGCTGAAACAGGAGCTGAGGAGAGTCTTCGAGAGAAGCAAAGCTCACTGTTCACTCTATAAAGACAGCCACAGGGCTGTGTGTGACTAAAAGAGTCACAGTAAAAGATCTGAGAGGTCACAGACACAGAGACACTTCTCTTAAGAGCTAAAGAGGCGGTTGAAGGAAAGATGTGGGTCTAGAAGTCTGAAGGGCTGGGAGAAGAGACACCAGTCGACTTAGGGGACTTGGCACATTATACCCAAGAGGCCAACCTAGAATAGTGTTGGAGAGTGTAATCTATATGATCTATGAAACTTGAGAGACCTAAGTGAACTTGATATTATAAAGCCTGAACTACAAAGAAACTGTTAACTGCTTGAGATACAATATAGCCCATGTATATATTTCCCATTTCCCAGTTGAAGATGGTGTGTGTAAATAAATTTCTGTGGTTTACTTTGAAGTTCTCTGGTGCCAGTATATTGGGAAAACTATCAAAGCTGCTGTGGTCCCCTACCTACAAACTGAGTTTATATCCATCTGAAAGCAAAACAAAACCCCCGAAGAGACTAGTAGTGAGAAATCCATATTACACCCACCCCTTGAGTTTCATAGTCGTGAGGTAAAATTCAAAAGGAAGAACTGAGGCAGAAGAGGGGCTGGGGTAGCCATAAGCCGCATATAGAAGCAATCCAGTGAGACCACGAGGCGCGCTGTTATAGCCCCTTTCAACTCTGTGATTCTATTACAACATCAACTTCTATATGGTTGAAAATACTGTTCTGTTTATGGAACTATTTTGTCCATTCATTATTCAATTTGTGGAAACAAACATAGCTTCTGTTGATATTCATGTAAGCAAAAGAAGGGAAATAAAGAGATTGGATTTATATCCTGCCCTTAACTACCCAAAGGAGTCTTAGAGTGGTTTGCAATCTCCTTTCTCTTCCCCTCCTCACAACAGACACCCTATGAGGCACATGGGGCTAAGAGAGCTCTCCCAGAACTACTCTTGAGCAGATAGCTCTGAGAGAGTTATTAATGAACCAAGGTCACTTCAGCAGTTACATGTAGAGGAGTGGGGAATCAACCCTGGTTCTTCCAGATAAGAGTCTGAGCACTTAACCACTACACCAAACTGGCTCTCTAGATGGAGAAACTGCATTTGGATAAAACTCTTAGAACTGCTAGAACTCCTGTGTTGATAACTCCTCTGGTGTCGTAGAGAGCAAGGCAGTCCTGGACCCCTGTAGATGTGTGTGTGTATCTATATATCTATATCTAGCCACACAGAGAGAGAATATTGTTGTTTGCATGATAATATTGCTTTAAAAAATTTTTACATAGACATTCCAATTTTGGGATGTTTTTCCTGTAGCCATTGAATATGGTTATTTCAATATTTAAAATTCATATAGGATGCTCATCAGTGTCAGAATATATGTTTTTGAGGTCAATAAAACTAACTGCACTATTATAGTAGTTTTAGAGTCATTTTTCCTGCAGCCACCATGTCGCAAGATGGCCAATAGTTTTTCATATTCTTATTCGGTGCTTGTATTGGTATTGAACTGTATATTCTTGGAGGTCAGTAAAAGAAAATATTTTCTTTTGTTGTAAACAAAATAAAGTATTATTTTTAAAGGTTGACTGGTCCCAAACAGGTAGTTGATTTTTCAATGATTAATATCAACCAGTCCATGGCTGTTCAGCACATTGCTCCATGGTATTCCTTCCTAACCATGCAGCACAATGTGTGTGTGTGTGAATGGATGGAGGGAGGGAGGGAGGGAGGGAGAGACTCTTTCATTCTTACAAAGTCCTGTTGAGTTCTACTACCCACTCCATCCGTGCTGTGTAACTCCTCTGCTTAGCAGGCAATTGTTTAAACATACAATTAAATCAGTCACAAATAATATAAATCAGTCATAAATAAATATCGTGTTTTAATAAAACTCTACCCACTTGGTATTCATCTAAACCCCTAGTGACACTAATGGCTGCTGATCTGTTTGAATTGGCAGCATCTTTGTGTGTGTGCAATTTTGATGAAAATCAGGCATTTGCACTGATTAGCATGGATGAAAGGTGACTGACACCTTCAAACATGATAAATTCAACTGCCAAGCATGTTTGTAGAGAAATGTGCAGAATCCCTAATCTCAATGCTTTCTTCAAGACTGTGAAAAAGTACCTATATAAATACCAATTCAGTTTCAGACTATTGTCTCATATGCTCTTATGAGCAGTATGGTGTAGTGATTTGGTGTAGTAGTTAAGAGTGACAGACTCTAATCTGGAGAACTGAGTTTGATTCCCCACTCCTCCACATGCAGCCAGCTGGGTGACCTTGGGTCAGTCACAGTTCTATCAGAGCTGTTCTCTCAAGAGCAGTTCTCTCAGAGCTCTCTCAGCCCCACCTACCTACCTCATAGGATGTCTGTTGTGAGGAGAAGAAGGGAAAGAGATTGTAAGCCTCTCTGAGACTCCAAATGAAGGGCGGGGTATAAATCCTCCTCCTCCTCCTCATCATCATCTTTCTCCTTTCACTTTTCTTCCACACTCAGACTGGGAGAAACTTTCCAGAGAAAAGGCTTTCATAGAACCTGCTACCAAAAGACCCTTTTAAATGAAGATTCCAAAATTTATGATTGTATGATCCTAGTCAATCAATCAATATTTATTTCAGTCAAAGACCAGAACAGCAATAAAGGAAGACAACTCATAACAGTACAATCGATGAAATCAAGGCTCGTCCAAATATTTCCTCTTACAAATTACAATGTAACAACAATTTGCTACTGCCTGAGTTATTGAGCTCTGTGTATCTTCCAATAAAAATGTCTGAAGTACCTCAGTTCTAAAATTTATATAAAACTCCAAGGGTTTGAATTTAGATAAAAGTGGGGTAATTAGACACAATTTTTCCTCTTGATAAAGTTCACAGAGAAAAAGGATATGCGAGATCCTACTGTAAAAAATCAATTTGGGGTCAGGGTTGAATCAGGATTGAAGGTCTAGTGCTGATTTTTCAACTACCCTCCCCTGGCAAGCTGGGCCTTTTTGGAGGGGCCACCTACTCCCCCTACACTTCTGCCTCCTGAGAGGGAGTGGGCCTCTTATCCCTCCCACTGGCTGCCACTCCTTCCTCTGGAGGCAACATATTTGGATGCACCCTTTATGGGTGCCTGTGGAGGACAGAGGATGACAAGTGTTAGGGGTTTGCACCCCTCTGGAAGTGGGTGCAGCACACCTGGCACTTTGCCACACAGGGCTGTCTGGGAAGGGTGCAGAAATGTTTCCAAACTATGGGCTGGAAATGGGGTCCCAGAAGTGGAGAAGGTGGGTGGCACAACTGCTTTCTGGTACTGGCACAGTGAGATGGGGGGAAATGAAGTATATAAAGTATCATTCTTAGGAAAATAACAATCCTTAATGCCATCAATATTTCTCTCTCTCTCTTACCTATACCTGTAAGATAAATTTTCAAAATGTGCTATTAAACCCTCTATCAATACTTTGATTCAACAATGTTTCTTTGTATTTTATGTATTTTTCTTATCATCTTGTTCTTTATGTAGGTAATTGAGAAGGTTCCTTTTAATGTCTGTGGTGGGGTTTTTTGGTAGAACGGTGTCCCCCCCCCTTCTTTTTGTATCTTATTTAAAACTAATAAAATTTATTTTAAAAAAAAAAGATAAGAGCTCCTCACACACTGACTCTATAGAGCGGGGTGGCCAACAATAGCTCTCCAGATGTTTTTTGCCTACAACTTCCATCAGCCCCAGGCAGCATGGCCAGTGGGTGGGGCTGATTGGAGTTGTAGGCAAATCATCTGGAGAGCTACCATTGGCCACCCCTGGTATAGAACATTAATACAGGGGTGGCCAACGGTAGCCCTCCAGATGTTTTTGCCTACAACTCCCATCAGCCCTAGCCATTGGCCATGCTGGCTGGGGCTGATGGAAGTTGTAGGCAAAAAACATCTGGAGAGCTACGTTTGGCCACCCCTGCATTAGTAGAATAAAACCAGTGATAAATGCTGCTGTTATCTCTTCCCACCTGAGGAATACTGTTTGTAATATGTTTTTTGGACCATAGTCTAGGAAATACATTCACAAAAAGTGGTTTTAAAATTGAACTGATTAACCAAATAAGAAGCAAAATGTGTGCATTTGCAGAAAACGTAGTTCACTGTTTCCATGGAAACAGAAATATAGATATACAAAGCAGCCCATTTTGTGGGCTACAGTGCTATATCCAAGCACAGTACACACATAAACATGCACACATAAAAGCAACCACACATGCTAGAACATTTTGGCATGGGAAAGGAAAAGAGGTCTGTTTTAATAAATATTGCATTTTAGACAAGTATCCCATTTCTAAAAGCATTTGTTCTACAGTGTGTGAGAATCTCTAAAAACTAAGCATGTGACATCTTTCTTTCCAAACAACCAGGGATTCTGAGCCACTCTGAGCCCACACACAAATCCAATACAACAAATCCACTGACTCAGCTCAGTAGGCCTCTGGAATTCAGTGCTTCTATTTCATTCTTCCCTGCTCTTGCTGCCATGCAAACAATCTCAGAGAATATGGTAAAAAAAAAGATTGCAGTCCAAGAACACTTTTCTAAAAGTAAAGGCCCATTGAACAGACTTAAGTAGGATTTAGTGTAGACCTTTTTAGGATTGTTCTTTTTAGTGGCTAAGTATGCTGAGCTGAATTTTCTTTTGTTTCAGTGCTGTATAATAATTACTACCAAACTGAGCAAATGCTAACATCTTGCACATTGAACACTCCTGACAAAGCATGAATCAAGGGAACATGGGGGGGGGGGGGGGGTTGTGTTAGATTTCTGAGTGCTTGAGCATTGCTCTGGGTACAGAGATGTCTCTTCTGGGTTATGCTGGAAGTTACATCATCACACCGGGGATGACAATCTCACTCACCCCCTGTTGCCCAGCTGATCGTAGTTGTGACCCAGAGCAAAGAACAGGCACAGGGCCAGAGTGGTGTACAGTTGCAGCATGGAGGACCTAGGAGTATGGCTTAACTCCTTGAGGGATTTTAATGGTCTCTCTTTCTGGTAATCAACTCTGGACTTGGGTGGCTCTCTTCAGGTACACAAACCTCTACATCCATTTATAATGATGGATCTATCCCATGGAATCCATAGACTGTTTTGAGTCCTTTGAGCATACAACATCTGTCAAAAACGATAATTCTCAAAAATTCACTAGGTTTCTAAGAAGCTCAGCAAAGCTCTGGGCTTTTTTTTCTCAACACACAAGAATTAATTTATTAGCAAACTCTTTTTAAAAGCCCCGCCCCCCAGACTTTTGTTTGCATTCACCTGAGCTTCTTCTATAGGTAGAGGCATTTCTGCCCTTGTGTGACTTTCTCACTTCCTGTCTCCTGTTGTGATTTAAAATGTCTCCTGAAATATTGCTTCTTGGGGATGGAGGACAAAGTCAATATCCTCAAGTCTTTTTAATACAATAATTTTTATATGCAATTTTTGATACACATGTCTGCTTTTGATACACATATCTGATACACATATTTGCCATTTCAGTTGATAAATAATGATGTGAAGTTTCCATAAAGTTAATAATAATGAGACCTCAAAGAAGACATCTGAGGGTCTGTGCATAAGTAGTTGAGAAGTCCTGACAGTAGGAAAGTAGTGTGTCAGGACTGGGTTGGTGACACACAGCTCTGCCATTGTCACAATGACTAGTTGACTACTTATTGCTATAAAGTAGATGCTATAAAGCAAAGGCTAGGGCAATTTGAAGTGCAGATGTAGTGGCTATAAAGAGAATCCTGGATCCTCTTCCACATTTCTCCCTGAAACTGCCACCCTTCAGACATTTTTCTCCTGGAGTGATTCCAGCTGAGTCTCTCCCACTGTAAGAAAGAAAAACATCAGAGTGGAGGCTTCAGGGCAAGTGTTCAGGATTTCCCCTCCTGACTTCCTGTTCTGTACTGTAAACCTTCCCACCATTACTTTATTATAATTTGGCAGGGAGCTGCACAGGCTAAAATCCTACATTATCTGTGAAGGTGACAGACTTGCACCTTTAAATGTGAGCCTGACTGAGTCAAGAAAAGGTGCCAATGTAGCAGATAGAATTGTAATTTTAAAAATTGTATTGTGAATGTGAGAAGCTTTTGTCTTCAGAGGAATCACTTCTAGTATGGAAGCCCAACCAAAGGAGAAACAATGCCTAATGACATACAATGGGGAAAATAAATAATGGTCAAGAGATAATTCAGCATCTCCTAGTCCTGTTCTTTCCTCTAATGTATGTGTGTTTTATATATGATTGCACAGACTCGGTGATATGAGACTTCTTCCCTGTAAAAAGCAAGGATACTCAATTAAAGATACTCTAAATTTCTAAATTCTGATATAGTCCTTTCCAGGACTTTTTTTGTAGAAAAAGCCCAGCAGGAACTCATTTGCATACTAGGCCACACCCCTGGTGTTACCATTTTTTCACGCAGTTTGAGGTTTGCCAATGGGATAGGGAAAATGTGCTGTCCCTTTGACAGACCATCAATGTCTTCTTATTGACCTCTGTGTAACACCCCCTGCTTCATCTGCCCATGTTCATGAATGAATTCTCTATTAATTGGATGTGGACATTTTTCTCCAAGAATATTGGCCAACCCTACTCAGTTTACATTTGGGGGGGTGGGACCCAGATTTTTAGCCCTTATGGTTTCAGAGAAAGGTAGGTCCTTTTTGGTAGGAAAGCCCACCAAGAACTAATTTGCACATTAGGCCACACCCCCTGATGCCAAGCCACCTAGAACTGCATTTCTGAGTGTTCCTGCTCAAAAAAAAAAGCCCTAGCCCCTTCTGTACTTCTATATATGCACAACTCCTGTGTATTTGAGTTTTTCTGCTGAGCAGCTAAATTTACCTAAAGTGAATGGGGGAGTTCTTGAATGTGAGGAACCTCATGTGTACATAGGAATTCACATATGCGGTATACTAAGAAAGCAATACATTATCCAGTGAAACAGTGGCAACAATTGAACAGTCCTCTGTGGACAATGCGGCCCCTTCCCGCCTGCGCCGGATGAAGTGGAGGCAAGCAAGCCTCCATCATCCAGGGATATCGGGGGAGGGGCGTGGATCGAGGCTTTTAAAGCCCGGATACACCTCCTGTGGTGCAGTTCATCCGGGCTTGGTTGGATCGCGCTCCTCCACTTCTCTGCAGGATCGTCAGTCGTCGTTCGGCTTCGTTCTCAGGCTGAGTTCTTCCTCCCCCCCTCCCTCCTTTGAATCAGCTTGTCGGCGGACTGGTGGGGACGCTTGTCTTTTTCACTTCGTCTTCTGGAAGGGTGGGAGGAACGGGAGTCGTGCGGGGAAAGGGAGACCGCCGGTTTCGTGTGTTACTGCGTGTTGAGGAACGTGCTTTGCTTCTCCTGTAGTAGCCTGGGGCAGGCAACTGGACACTGAGTCTCCTTTATAAACCAGGTTTTAGATTAGAGCCAGCTTGGTGTAGTGGTTAAGTGCCTGAACTCTTAGAGTCCCGTTCCCCCGTGGCAGCTGCTGGGGAGGGGCTGGGGGGCAACCAATAATTGTGGTGATTTTAAAGGGCCCTCCTGGTTAATAAGTTGCCTGCATTGGCTAGCATCAAGTTAGCATTCCGCCTTCTTCCGGTTCACCCTGATGACTTTGAGCTCTTGGGGTTTATGTTTGAGGGCAAATATTACATGGATAGTTCTTTGCCTATGGGTTGCTCTATATCATGTTCTGCCTTTGAGTGTTTTAGCTCCATTTGGAATGGGCCCTGCATAGGAGGACTGGCTCCACCAATTCAGTGCATTATTTGGATGATTTTTGGTTTGTGGGTGAGGGAGGGTCTGGTCAGTGTGCCCAGATGCTCCATTCATTTTTGCAGTTGGCAGACGAATTGGGGGTCCCACTTGCTCATGAGAAGATCGAAGGCCCTTCACGGGTGTTAACCTTCCTGGTTATTGAATTGGACACAGTGAGGCAAGCTTCACGGCTTCCTTCTGAGAAGGTCCGAGACCTGCGGTTGAAGCTGGCGGCGTTGAAGGGTAAACACAAGATTTCGTTATTAGAGCTTCAGCAGATTGTGGGCCATCTTAACTTTGCATGCAAGGTTGTGGCTCCTGGTAGGGAATTTTTACGGCGCCTTTTGTGATGCCATGGGCGGGTTATGTTTGCCTCATCATCGGATTAGGATTAGCCGAGGCATGTGTCAAGATTTGGAGGTCTGGGAGCAGTTTGTGGCCTCATTCAACAGTGTTTCATTTTGGCGTGAAGAACTGAGGATCGAGGCCAATCTTCAGATCACTTTGGATGCAGCAGGTTCTGTGGGGTTTGGGTTTTACTTCCGTGGCCACTGGTGCACGGAAAGTTGACCTAAGGAGTGGTTGAAGACTGAACTGTGCCACAACCTTACATTTTTGGAGTTTTTTCCAATAGTGGTTGCGGTTCAGCTATGGGGGACCGAGTTGGCCAATCATGTTGTGCATTTTTGGTGTGACAACTTGGCCGTGGTTCACGTTATCAACACTCTGACCTCAAAATCTGTTTCTGTTATGGGCCTTGTCAGGGCATTTATGTTACGTTGTCTGCGACTCAACATTTTATTTCTTGCTAAGCATGTCCCAGGTGTTTGCAATGGAATGGCAGACGCTCTGTCTCACCGGCAGATGGAGCGGTTTCGACAGCTTGTACCAGAAGCCGACCACCGGCCGGCATGGATGCCTCCGGAAATGTGGCGGCTTGGAGAGTTGAGGCCGACCAGGCAATGCAATTAGGCCTGGCGCCCATTAACAGGAGGGCTTATACTCGGGCCAACAAACAGTTTCAAGTTTTTAGGGAGCGGGTAGGGTTGGGCTTGCAGTGGCCCATTCCGGCTCAGCACCTCATGCAGTTCTGCGTTCATTTAAAAGGTAAGGGGCTGGTCGTTAAATCCATTAGGGCAAAGTTGGCAGCGTTGTCATTCGACAGCAAGATAAAAGGTTTTGCTGATACCACGGGTGATTTTTGGCTGCACAAGATGTTAGAAGGTTGGGCTCGTGAGCAAGGCCCTCAGCCAGATACGAGGCACCCCTTTTCTCCTGCAGTTTTAAGGGGCTTACACGCAGTTTGGAAGGATGTGTGTAAGTCTAAGTTTGAGGCTTTACTGTTTCATGCTGTGGCTTTAACGGCCTTCTTTGGAGCACTCAGAGTTAGCTCACGCCATGATTCCTCTGGTCGAGCCCTGCAGTCGGGGGATGTCAAATTTGAGGGCGACCAGGTGTCCATCAGGGTACGGAGGTCCAAGACTGATCAAAAGTAGAAAGGTATTGTGATCACCTTGGGCCAGTGCCATGAGCAGGGCATTTGCCCGGTGTTTGCTTTAAAACAGTATGTTGCTGTGTGAGGTGAGGAGTTGGGCCCCCTTTTTTGTCATGTTGACAGGTCACCGTTGACCAAGTTCCAGTTTTGGACGATCACCTCCAGGGCCCTGGATAAACTGGGGTTGGGATGTGTCAGATTCGGTACCCATTCCTTCTGGATTGGAACGGCTTCTACTGCTGCAGCGATGGGGTATCTGAGACCAATGATTAAGCGGGTGGGCCGTTGGAGGTCCGCAGCGTATAAAAGTTATGCCCACCCGTTGGACACCTGATTGGGACTTACAGGGGTGATTGCTTACTGATGTTACGTTCAATTGGTTGTTTTTTTCCATTTCTTAAGTGCTGTGGTGAGGCCTGAACGGCGCAGGATTTTGATCGCTGGCCACAGCATGGTGTTTTCGACATTCACCAATTGGATCCCAGTTGGGGCTAAGTGAGTGGGCCGTCGTTGAGTGGCAGGGCCCGCGTGGCCTGCGGTGGGCCGGGCTCCTGCCACTCTTGTTCCAGGGGAGAAATGGTCCTCTGCCACATGTTTTGGTTGTCCACCTAGGTGGCAACAACCTGGGTTTGCTGAAAGGGAGGGCCCTTCCACTGCAGGCCATTGAGGACCTGCGGGTCATTCAGAGCAAGTGTCCCAAGGTGCTGATTGTGTGGTCCGCCATTCTTTCTTGCAGGGTTTAGAGGGCGGCATGGGATCCAGCTGGGATCGAAAGGGCCCGGCACAAGGCTAACAGGGCAATTAAGAAGGCCCTTGGTCAAGGCCTGGGCATTTATTTGCCGCACCCTGCAATAAGGGTTGAGGTGGCGGACCTGTATCGGCAGGACGGTGTGCACCTATCCGTGAAGGGTAACAGGGCCTTTTTACATGAACTGCAGCTGGGGCTTCGGCTGGCCCAATTGCCTAAGCTGAGGCTTGGCATTGTGGTGGCAGGAGTTTTGTTGGCTAGTTAGGTAACCGGTGAGCACCCTCGGTTTATTCCCTGTTTCAGGGAATGTGGCAGGATGGAACGGCAGAGGGGCTGTACGGCTCTTTGCTGGGATGCCCGCTATAGGGTTCCCTTCTCTGGCAGGCTGCTCTGGAATATGGCGCCTGGCCGGCAGAGGGTATACCTGGCCTTTGCTGGCCTGGCATTAGCTGGTATTAACCGGCTGCTTCCGGGGGCTGGGTGGCTCACCCTGCCGGGCAGGGAAGGGTCAGGGGGTTTCCCTTGGCCTGTCCGGCTATTTAGGTTGCCCCATGCCGTGTTATGTTCAATAAAGTTGCCCTGTTTGTTTACTCATATATACTGTGTTTGCCTCCTTCTTCCGACGGGGGGGGGGGAGGGGGCAATATAGTTCCTTCTTCCCAGAGTAGAGTTGAACAAAACGATCTGCCGGAAGAATGTCTAAGGGAGAACAAACAGTGTATTTTGACTTTAGGTACAGAGAGTTTAAGGCCTTTGTGTAGTTCTTCATAGGGTGAGAAAATGAAAACATGTTCTTGGTCTCTTTCTGTGTCCACAGCAAATACAATAATTTATAGCACAAAATGTAGCACAACACCTTGACAGCCTGTCTGCTAGAAGAAATCTTTCTCAAACAGTGCATACACTCCCTGTCTGAGTACTAGTGATATGGAAGGACTGCCAAATGAGGATGAACTGCTTTCAAAAACCTGGATCTCTTACTCTTGATCCACATGTGTGGCTTTTGCTATGGCTAATGCCTTGGGCAGGAATGGATGATATTGTTTCAGCCCTAAGTAAGAAGTTTAAACTGAGAAATCTTGGTACTGTACAAACCTATGTGGGTGTAGATATTGCAAAAACTACACAAGGTTTTAAACTGTCACAAAAACCTAAAATCATAAATTTGTTGAACAAGTACAAGATGACTGATTGCAAAACTGTTTCAACCCCTATGGTGACTGGCTTTGTAAATGATGTTACTGATAGCCCACCATGTAATGTTGAAATGTACAGGTCGTTAATTGGTAATCTGAGCTATATCAGTAGCCTGTAATCTGTTGGCAAGAGCTACCCAGAACCCTAAGCAGAATCACTGGATTGCTGCTAAGAGAGTGTTGAGATATTTAAAGAACACTGCTGACTGGTGTCTTTATATCGAACCGAGGGGGGATCTAGCACTGAAAGTGTATACAGATGCAAGTTTTGCAAGTGATTGTGAAACCAGAAAGTCAACAACAGGTCTTTCCATTTATTTGGGAGAGGTATTAGTATGCTGGAAGACGTAAAAGCAGCGTGTGGTTGCATTGTCCACTGCTGAAGCAGAGTTCTGCGCGCTTTCTACTGTATGTACTGAAGTAGAATGGTTTAGGCAGCTACTAAAGGACCTGCAAATAGAGGCAGAGAAACCTGTTGAAATTCTGGAAGACAATCAAGCTTGATTGAGATTGCAAAAGCAGAAGGAGTAAAGACAAGGAATAGATACACTGACATACGGTACCAGAATGTCAGATCATGTATCATGGAAGGGTTGATAAACATAAGGTATTGTGATACTGGCCACAATACAGCAGATGTGTTTACTAAACCCCAGACATAATGAGCACTGTAAAAGGCTCGGATTGAGAAACAAACAGAACTATTAAGAGGAGAATGTTGGAACTCAGTCCTAAAATGGCTGACTGACTCCATCTTAGTAATAGTAAATGTTGTTTCTGCAATGTCATGCCGAGTCATGCTGCATCATGGCCCAGCTGTTACCTGTTACTGAGGTAAGGTGGAATGACCTCACCTGTAATTAGGCTTTGTGCTGACTCACAGAGCTGATGCAACCTCTGGTGAGCTTGCATGATTGATGTGTGTATTTAGGGAAGCTCAGTGAGCTTGTTCTGTCTGCCTGTAAGGATTGTGGGTACTGTGAGACTCACCGTCCGGGTGGCAGCAAACACTGATGGTGTTGATCCTATGCTACTGTGCTTGGATCGTGCTTTGTATACTTACTGGTGTATACTGTTATCTACTGAAGTGTGTACTGATTACTGTGTATGACCTTGGCCTGGCAACGACTCTGAATATTGGATACTGTCCTGGTAAATATATTCTACCATTGCATACAGTTGTCTCTCTTGTCTATTAATTTCTGTGTTTGCCTGTCCCTCTCCTTCAGTGTCTTCTGCTGCGTGCAAATTCTCTAACAGGAGTGAGCTTTTTGAAGTATCTAGGAAATGACAATTGCCTGCAGTGATTTTGGGATTTAGCTTACCTGTTTATATGATGAAAGGGCTTAGTTTTGGTCCAGTTCAGTGCTACCATCACAGAATATTCAGAAGGAAAAAAGAGGAGGTCAATGTAGGAATAACACGATAATGTTGCTCTTGTCATCATGGTACATTACATAATCCATCAGTATCTGTGTCAACATGGAGTCTAGTTGGAGGTTGCTGAAATCACAACATGTGTCTGGTGAGAGAATGACTGCAAGTGGTGGCCTCCTGCTACGCCTTGATCAACTGTGAGTAGCCCATTTCTAGACTGAAGGAAGGAAAAGGTGTGATGGAAAGCAATAAACCATTTTCCAGAATAACTCATAGATATGGAAATGGACAGAGGGAGATGTTCAGTGAAGTTCTTCCTTGAACTTCCACTGCAGTAGTCTGATAGTTTTGTTGGGGTGAGTGGGGAGGAAGGATAATTTATAATTTAAAACCCTTGCCATTCTGGTTTGGTGTAGTGGTTAAGTGCCAGTTTGGTGTAGTGGTTATGTGTGTGAACTCTTAGCTGGGAGAACCGGATTTGATTCCCCACTCCTCCACTTGCACCTGCTGGAATGGCCTTGGGTTAGCCATAGCTCTGGCAGAGTTTGTCCTTGAAAGGGCAGCTGCTGTGAGAGCTCTCTCAGCCCCATCCACCTCACAGGGTGTCTGTTGTGAATTTGGGAGATTGTAAGCTGCTCTGAGTCTCTGATTCAGAGAGAAGGGCGGGGTATAAATCTGCAATTCTTTTTCTTCTTCTTCTTGTCCCAACAGGTCTTTTTTCAAAAATAGAAGCTGAAGAACAAAAATGCATATGTGATTTTCAGAAACACTCATTTTTATAAATTCACTTCTTTTTATGCTGCATCTTCTGAAACAGGAAAAAATCTTTACAAGGCACAGCGGACTTCCTGAACCAGGAAGATTGCTCTGAGCAACACATCCCAATATTATGGTGGTACCAAAGCTATAGCCAAGCAATTTATTCTGAAGCACTGGAATAGCCCCTGAGCCACTTCCCTGAAAATCAAGAGAGATTTCTAAATAATACTGGGCTGCTACCAAAGTGACTATTATAGTGGCAAATTAATATTGGGTGGAAACTGCAGTTGATGTAGAGATAGTCAAATTTGGTTTGGATCCTGTTATCGTTAGGTGGATCTGTGACTGGTTGACAGAGTGCTTGTGAATGGTTCCTCATCCTGGTGGAGAGGAGTGATGTGGAGTACTTCAAGGATCTGTTCTGGGATCTGTTTTGTTCAACATCTTTATAAATGATTTGGATGAAGGAATAGAGGGAGTGCTTATTAAATTTACAGATGATGCTAAATTGGGAGGGGTTGCAAATACAGTAGAAGACAAAAACAGGATACGGATGACCTTGACAGGCTAGAAAACTGGGCTAAAACCAATAAAATGATTTTTAACAGGAATAAATGTAAAGTTATGCATTTAGGTAGGAAAAATCCAATGCATGGTTATAGGATGGAGGAGACTTGTCTTAGCAGTAGTATGTGTGAAAAGGATCTAGGGGTCTTAGTGAACCATACGCTGAATATGAGTCAACAGTATGATGTGGTGGCTAAAAAGGCAAATGCAATTTTGGGCTGTATCAACAGAAGTATAGTGTCCAGATCACGTGAAGTGATGGTACTGCTTTACTCTGCTCTGGTAAGACCTCACCTAAAGTATTGTGTTCAGTTTTGGGCACCACATTTTAAAAAGGATATAGACAAGCTGGAACAGGTCCAGAGGAGGACAGCGAAAACGGTGAGGGGTCTGGAGACAAAATCCTATGAAGAAAGGTTGAAGGAGCTGGGCATGTTTAGCCTTGAGAGGAGGCGACCGAGAAGTGATATGATCACCATCTTCAAGTACTTGAAGGGCTGTCATCTAGAGGATGGTGTTGAATTGTTTTCTGTGGCCCCAGAAGGTAGGACCAGAACCAATGGGTTGAAATTAAATCAAAAGAGTTTCCAGCTCAACATTAAGAAGAACTTCCTGACCGTTAGAGCGGTTCTTCAGTGGAACAGGCTTCCTCGGGAGGTGGTGGGCTCTCCTTTGCTGGAGGTTTTTAAACAGAAGCTAGATGGCCATCTGACAGCAATCAAGATCCTGTGAATTTAGGGAGAGGTATTTGTGAGTTTCCTGCATTGTGCAGGGGGTTGGACTAGATGATCCAACTCTATGATTCTATGAGTGTTTCATCACAGGACAAGGCTCAAAAGACACAAATCTTAATGTAGGATTTTACATTCATATAAAAATCCATTGTATGCATCATTCCTGTACTTGCCTCTGCACTAGTTGGCTGTCTATGATAATATTAGTTCCCTTGTTGCTTCATAGCTGGCTCTAAGAAGGTTTTTTAAGACTATATGGTGAGATATAAATACTAAAAATAAAGCAAAATAAACAGAGGTCAAAGCTGAGATCCAGGAGGGTGAATTGGAATTGATCACTGAACACTAGATTTGAAGTGGCCTCTGCAGCTGTCTACAGCAATCAGCAGAATAATGCTTAGTCCCTGCCATGAAGAGCTTCTCCTGCTGATTTTTACACATCAGTCCTCTGTCAGAAAGCAGACCACACTATTTCTGTTCTTAGCCAGTTGGCAACCTACTGAGCATTTGCTAAACAGACTTGGCTCTTTTGCTGCAACTCCTGCAAAGTCTGGGACCCCAAAGAGAGCAAGGGTGGGGAGTTCTCACCCAGAGCCTCTTTCTAGAGCCTGTTGTATTTTTTCTCCACAATGGGCCTTATTCCTAGTTTATAATAATGATTATAATGTATATGGATAAGCTTCGTTGCATTTTGCTTATTTGTCTTTATTAATTTAAAATGTTTCTAAGTGCATTTTGACTTAGGGCATCCAAGGTGGCAAACAGCAAAACATTTCAACACCAAGACATTAAAACAGCTTTACACTTTAAATATATATAAAATACTTAAACAACTTTATAACAACAACAACCAGAGAGGAGAGACAATAATATAACAATAAGAGGGGGTGTGCCTAACAAAAAGTGTGGAAGACAACAATTGAGGGAGACAGATAAATCTTCCTGGGGAAGGAGTGCCAAAGTTTTGGCACCATGAGATCCACTCTCAGGTTGTCAGCCCTCTAGCTTCAGATGGCAAGGGCACCTGAAGCATGGCCTCAGAAGATAACCAGAGTAGACAGGTGAGTTCATAGAAGGATATCCTGAAAGTATGCTTGCTGCAGGCTATATAGGACTTCAAAGTTTAATACCAGCACTTTGAAATGGGCACGGAGGCAACTGGTAGCCAGAGTAGATGGAACAATACTGGAATTATATGAATCCATATTGGAATAGATCCAAACAATATACTTCATTCAAGAATCCCTAAAGTTGCCAAGCCACCCGCATCGCTCATTTATTTGCTGCCATTATTGTTTGGTTTTCTTCTCTCACAGTGAGTGTGTTTAGGACTGCAGCTTACGTTATACATTATTTTGTTGCTTTCCTAGAAGTTTCTTCAACATAAATAGGCAGGATGTGGCTGGGTAATACTATTTCTGTAAAGATATTTATTTATTTGGGGTCCTCTGCATATTCTTTCAGCAGCTGTCCTGGGGTATCATTGAGATCCCAAATTTCTTGCTAAAAACAAAAGGTAATTTCTTTACATTGACACCAAGCTATATTGTTGCATATCAAGAAAATTTCTGTTTATGGATTCAAAAGCAATGTGGGAAGGACATTTTTGGTAGGACTTTTAAGCAGATTTTATGCATCCTTATTCTCAGTAACTTTGATTTAGTGGATAGGTGTTTTTCAAGTAGAAGGTATGCATCTTGGGTATCTAAAAACGCTGGCTAGCTCCCTAAGGTCTTATTGACCTTCTATTGGAAAGACAGGTTGTATACCAGTAACATAAATAAAAAAGAGCTGATATATGCCTGCTAGTTGCATCTTTGCTTTGCAATTTTATGCGCCAGCACTGCTGGATTTATTGTAGCTGTTTGTGAATACGTGGCCTCACCCTTTTTGTAAGCCAAAATGCCCTCAAAAAGAGGTTGAGGAATTGTCAGGTGGGCACCTGGCTCACTCAGGATCTTTTTACCTGTGTATACAGGATTACCACGTCCAGAAAAGTGATGCTTAAAATATTAGGGACTCTAATTAAGTAAAACAATTAAAATTTATTAAAAATATAGAATTCTATACAAGATACAATATTCATAAATCATTCATACAGTCCTAGGAAAGACAGACAGACAGACAGATAGATAGATAGAGGAACACATAGGTAGACGAACAGGGTGATATTTACCTATCGTAGTCTTCAAGGAAGGCTCCAATAGCGACAAGTGAGGAAGTGGGAGGGGACCCGAAACTGATCAGGAATCGGGGATTGATCTATGCAGCAGAAATTGGGACACTGCTAGAAGCACACCCATGGGTAGCTAGTCCACAGATTATAAGGACTCTCTTGAGCCCTTAGGGGATGGGAGGTACAAGGGAGGAGGAAGGTGGTCAGCTGGTGCATGACCTCATGAAAAGGGGAGGTTTCGCAGTGACCATAAGGGCTGGACTACTGCGACAACCAATAGAAAGTTCATTGGTGGCACCTAATTGGGTGCTTGCTCTTGACCAATGGACTTGCTTGGATCCTGGATACCTGAGTGAACTTTCAGGTTGAAATGGACCAAGGGGAGGCTCCAAAATGACAGTTGGGAAGAAGAATAGAGAGATTACTTGGGTGGGGAGATACTTAGGACTATTAGACTTAGGACTATTAGACTTGGGTGGGGAGATACTTAGGACTATTAGAGAGTCAAATCATGGCCTAGGTAACACCCAGGTTGTACAAAGGAACTTGCCTCTGGCTGAAGATGGTCTTCCTCTTCTTCTGTCTTCTCCTTGGCACTAGTCTTTGTCTTGAGTTCCGTCAAACAAAGAAAGTGGCGGTTGGACGATTAACCACTCCTAGGGTGGGTAGGTTGTTTGCAGGCACAGGTGACATTTGGTGCATACGTGAGCCGTCCGCTTCACTGGAATGGAGTCAAGCCTGGTAGGAAGATAGCCCTCCACGGTGGATTCCATGGTCAGAACTTCAAAACCACTCGCCTGGATACTCCTGGTGGCGCAGTTTCCTCTGCTTCATGGCTGGGATGGACGTCATACAGAACGACGGGAAACCATCCGTTTTCCTGGTGGGCACTCTTGTACCGGTTTAGAGTGCCTTTGTAGCATTGTGGCTGCTTGTACTACATAAGTCCCTCTTGCCCCTGGATAGGTTTACTCACACTCTCTGGCCAAATGTGTGTGAGTCACTTCTTCAGGTGCTCTGGCAACCAAGCAGGTGATCACGATGTTCTGTAAGGAGGTTTTTCCTCACATTTGATCTGAACTTATCCAAACAAGGCTCCAGACAAAAAGTAAGGTGGCTTATGAAAGTAAAATGAATCATATCACATACACATGCAATTTAAAACAATGGTTGGTCTCCCTGACAAAGAAAATTAAGGCTTAATGAGCTTGCAGTCTAGAATGCTTCACTGTGCCTATAAATTTGATCTAACAGCTTGGAGCTTGGAGATCAAAGCAGGATCACAAAACCACACAAATAACTATGTTATGAAAATGACACATGGTCCTGGCATAGAGTGTGATTTTTGTATCTAATAGATGGCCAGGAGCATTCAGAGGGAAGACAAGTAGACCTTTGAATCTCGAGTTGAATCTGAGTATCTCTGCATAGCTGAAATCTTGTTTCATTCTTCTCCTCTTTGGAGAAAATCCTGATATGAACCCCAAGTTTCCACAAATATAGAATTAGGATGCAAACTTTTTGCTTTATTATATAATTGTTTTTGCAGAAGGGGGAGTCAGATGAAAACCAGGAGAGGTTCCTCCTTACACCTTTAATAACTGCTTAGAGCCCAGAATTTTGGCAGACACTTCACCATGGGTGATAAAAACAGAACCTTGCTAGGATTCCATTTTCCGCACAGCTACTGAAATTATCCAAGACCTGTTATTCAATAAATGTAATGTACTTCAGCAAATATTATTTTGTTTTAGTGAAAGTTGAGGCATTGTGTAAATTGTGTGACTTTGCCAATGAATAATGCTGCAAACAGTGGCACAGTTTTACACTTAAAATGTTCCAGACTAACTAGAGGGCTAGATCTTATCTAAATGGCATAGATAAAAGCACAATTTCGCTACCTCTCCTTTCTCTCCATGGCCTGAAATGCCCACCAAAATGCTGCTCCTGGAGGACAGGAAGGGCTTCCAGTTTCTTTTTAAAATGCATGTGCCTGGACATCATAGTGACTTCTGGCGACCCCTACTGGGGTTTGGACATTTTTCAGACATGTGGCTTGATATGCCTACCACTGCATCTCAGACCTGGTATTCTTTTGGAGGTCTCCCTTCCAAGTACTTTTCAGGGTTGGTGCTGCATAGTTTCCAAGATTTGCTGAGATCGAGCTTTCCTGGGCTATCCAGGTCAGGGCGGTTTCCTGGGGAGGACTGGTGATGGCAATCCTGAGGACAAGGGACCCTCAGGAGTGTCATAAGGTGAGAGTTGGAAAATTGTTCTATAGGATGAGGGGAGCTGGCAAATTCTGTTTCCCTTTTTGAACACATGGATCCTTTTGATGGGATCCTGATCTTCCTTACTTTTGCTGATAGGTCACCAGCATCCTGCCTTATATGTGAGTATGTTGGCATCTTTCTGTCTTCCAAATTTCAGCCTGTGCTTTGCCTTCCTACTCTATTCATCATCATCATCCATGACACACCTCTGCACCCCAGTCTGTCTCCTGCCAGTTTTGCATGAGTATCCTGATTCTGAAACCCAGGTCAGTTCTGCACTAGACCTTTAATCCTGGTTCAGCCCTGTCCCCAAACTGATTTTCTACACTAGAATAATAAACTCATAGAGTTGGTTTCTATGATTCCATGAGTCAAGTGTAGAATGTCAGTCTGGGATAGGCTTCCCAACCCTCCCGCTCTGGCGGGGGACCCCAGGATTTCCACCCTCCTCCCCCGCTCCCCATAAAAACGGAAGCGGGGGGGGAGGGGGGAAATGGCACCGGGGAGCATGGCGAGCCGCCCGATCCTGGATCGGGCGAGGCCGCCGCGCGGCTCCCGCCCCCTTCCCTCTTCTCTGCTCGCCGGCAGCTCCCCCACCAACTCCAAAATTCTTTTTTTTTGAAAGCTCTCGGTTGCAAAAAAAAGAGAAGCGGCGCGACTCCCCCGGAGGTGAGTTCGGCGTAGTTGCGCCTGGGCTTTTTTCCTCTTTCAAAACCGTCTCGCCTCCATTTGGTCCTTCGCAGGCCCACGTGGGATTCCCAAGCGCCGCCCCATCGGAAAGTTCCTTGGCGGGTTCCCAGAGGAGGGTGGCTGAGGGTTGCAAAGCTCCCTTCCAGCGCGTTTTTTGCAAAACACACAATCCGGCGATGGTGCAGCAGCAACGCCCGCGGCCTGGAGCGATCCTGGGAGAGGCGCCAGCTGAAGCGCCAGCTCCTCTGCCCTCCTGTTGGCAGCAGACTTCGGCGTTGTGCAAGCAGCCCGCCGCCCTGGTGACGTCTGCTTCTCGCACGCCCTTCCACGCTACAAAGTACGCAACATGCGGCAAACTGCAGCGTGACTGTCTTGGAGACTCCCCTAGAGGTTGAGGAGTGTCTACGTTTCTGACACAAACGCTTACCGTCGGTGCCTAGAACTTCGTTGGGCTTAAAGGTACCACTGGATTCAAACTTTGTTCTGACGTTTCAGTGTCCGCTCCGAGAAAAAGATCCATGTGTATGCACAGAGATGCTTTTGTCACGGAGAAAGCTACACTGCGCTCGTTCTCCCTGATGCGCTAGCTTTCTACGTGTAAAAAGATTTTTTTGTTTGTTTTTGCCCTCTCTCATGGCAGTTTCCTGCCTGCGGTGCTTGCACAATGTTTAAGCTGGGGTGGAGCAAGGCAATATTATTAATTTAAGAGTAAAAAATTCTGGCCCAATTATCAATTATCTTATCCTTACTAGGATATTTATTTATTCACTGGCAAACTGGACGTTATCTTAAATGCTAAATAATATGTGCTACAAGGTTATATGTATTATAGTACTTTATGCACAGTAGAATTTTGTTATGTGTGGAATTAAGCTACTTGATACTACTTCATTCAACAAAGTTCTGTATAACTTTGAATTTTCATATGAAGAAACTTATCATATGAGGAAGGAAGGAAGGAAGGAAGGAAGGAAGGAAGGAAGGAAGGAAGGAAGGAAGGAAGGAAGGAAGGAAGGAAGGAAGGAAGGAGTTGTGGGGCTCCTGTATCAGCTAAAACAGGCCTGCTTTCCAATTTCCAGTGTAGGGTAGGGTTGCCAATCCCCAGGTGGGGGCAGGGGATCCCCCAGTTTGAAGGCCCTCCCCCCATTTCAAGGTCATCAGAAAGCGGGGGGAGGGGAGGGAAATGTCTGCTGGGAACTCTGGTATTCCCTATGGAGACTTATTCCCATAGAAAATCATGGAGAATTGATCCGTGGGGCTCTGGGGGGGCTGTTTTTTGAGGTAGAGGCACCAAATTTTCAGTTCAGCATCTAGTGCCTCTTCCCAAAATACTCCCCAAGTTTCAAAAGGATTGGACCAGGGGGTCCAATTCTATGAGCCCCAAAAGAAAGGTGCCCCTATCCTTCATTATTTCCTACGGAAGGAAGGCATTGAAAAGGTGTGCCGTCCCTTTAAATGTGATGGCCAGAACTTCCTTTGGAGTTCAATGATGCTTGTCACAGCCTTGATCTTGGCTCCACCCTTAATGTCTCCTGGCTCCACCCCCAAAGTCTCCTGGCTCCACCCCCAAAGTCCCCAGATATTTCTTGAATTGGACTTGGCAACCCTAGTCTGGGAACAGGACTGAACCAGGATAAAAGGTCTAGTGCAGAATTGGCCTGCCAGTCTCTACCTTAAATAGTAGAATAGGCTTAACAACAACTAGTTTGTATTTGACAGCATTTTAATTTATTTATTTTTTTTATTTATCCTGCAAACAGGCTCAGGCCAGCTTGTGGTTCTGCCACTGAGGCATTTATTTTGCTGCTGCCCTGATCCTACAAAGTTCAGTCTTGATTCTGGGTGATCTTATTCCAGGTAATTGCGGGGGGGGGGGGGGGGCGGCGATTTTATAAGGCCCACTTGTCTGTTACTAACATTGATGGTTTCATTTAAAAATCTTTCTTTTTTCACAAATATTAACATTTTAGATATCACAGGTACAGAAAGTCTGAAAACATGAATCCTAAAAATAAATGAAAAAATCCAAATGTTAACCTTTTTAAGATCCCATCATAATTTGTCCATCAAAGTCATGATTTTATTATTTGGAATCAACAGAACTCCTTTGTGCCCTGACTTAATTTAATAAAATATGCCCTCTGGGAAATATGACAACTACCCTTGTGGTAAATTATACTCTTGCTCCTCCCTGTGGATTAATATAAATTGCAAATTAATCCTGAATGCTTTTTCAGCTACCGTTATGTTTCTCCACTCCATTATTCATGACATCTCTTTTCTTACCCATAATTCCCAGTAATAACTGATGAGGACTATACCAGCTCAAGAGGTCTGTGATTCCATTCTGAACAATAGTTCAGTACTGTTTAACTCAGCATCAATGTGGGCTGCTGTGTGGTCCAGAGCATAGAAACATGGATGACAGAGGAGGCAAGGATTGCCGTGCTACAGACTGGATGTCTGTCTTTCACATTTAAATCTATTCACAAGGAGGGAAAAAGTAGCCACAATTTTTTCAACCAAATGCCTCCCTAGCCCTTGCTGCTGTCATTCTTCTACCTGCCATAATGAGACAAATGCCACATAGGTGGAAGAGTCCAAACAGAAGGATTGAGACTGAAAACAGCTGGTGAAAGCAGCTCTTTACCTTATTAGCAGTGGATATCAATGTACAGATTGGCCTCTCGGATTGCCAGCTGGAAACCCTACATGTAATTTCTCATAAGACTTTTCTTTCTTCTTACAAAATTGTTGTGTATGCGGACTCAAGTGAGGACTGAAATGGGTGTTCCTGCCGGGCTCATTGGAGCCATATGAATGGAGCTTGGGGACTTGGGAACAATGGGCAGCAGTATCCAAATCCCTGCTGCCCTGCACCAATCACGGGCACCCTGCTGGTTTGAATGACCCAATAGCATGCTTGCGTGGGAACCCTGAGTTGTATATAGTTGGCCCTGTTGGCCCAGTTCCTCAGTCTTGAAGTGCAGTCTGCCTAATGCTGTACCTAATAAAGAGCTGATGTTCAATACCACCTTGGCTCTTCCATGCATTGAACCCACTATATTATAAAAATAAATCTTGCACATTCCTTGTTGTCATGCACTACTATTGAGAGAGAAATCAACCTGTTTGCACATTAAACTTGCACTACTAACACTTGCACTAACACTTCAGGGATTAATTAGAAGCTATGCCTTACACTGAGAATCATACTTGGATATGAGATATATTGATTAAGCCTAAAGCATTTTATATTGAAACCTTATTTTTTAACTTTAAGCCAGCAAGTATTAGCAAAAGAGAGAGGAGACTGTGTTCCAAAACAAAGGCCTTTATTTCAGGGAAAATATTAAACAATATTAAACAAAAGGGAAGTTCTCAAAGAAAACTTCCACATTCCATACAGCTGCAGATGGGTAAAAGCAAGTTGACCCAGGCACTTCGGGAAGAGCCCAGGGCATCCCAGAATAATCCAACATTGCCCTAGTAATGGAAGTTCCAGCAACCCACAAATTGGCCTTGGCTCTTTGCAAGGGCTCAAGTTACACGGGGGAATGAAACCGGAGATAAGCTATTGGGTCATATTTTGATAAACCAATTATAATTAATCTATCCCATGGTGGATATGTTATCAAAATGTATATAAACTGCTGTAATTGACCTGATTCTTTGAGAAACACAAAAACACAGAAGATATTGGTATAGAGCAGGGGTAGCCAATGGTAGTTCTGCAGATGTTTTTTGCCTTCAACTTCCATCAGCCCCAGCCATTGGCCATGCTGGCTGGGACTGATGGGAGTTGTAGGCAAAAGAAAACATCTGGAGAGCTACTGTTGGCCACCCCTGGTATAGAGAGAGTGTGAGGTGTTTTGGAGATTGGGTGAGGGAGCACATTTGGCACTCTGTTGTGCAACACTATGGTAGAATTCTCTGATAAATGTCACTATACAGAGAGTCTGTCATTCCTAGACAAGTTTCTGCATTAAGCAATAAGTCCTGGTGTCAATTTCTGAAGTATCTTTTCTCCTTCAGCATTTGGTACAAAACAGGTTTTCTGATATTATTCTTTTATTTTTTTCTCTCTCCTAAGCCCATGAAAGATATGAAGTTTTAAGGACATTGTGCAGTGATGTTGGAAATTGCTATATCATTGTTGCATTACAATTTTTGTTTGTTTGTTAGTCAGTACAAAGAAATGTAGCAGTTCTTCATAAAGAACACATAAAATGTTTCCCTTGTCTCATGCTGCAAGTCACTAAAGTATAAGATATTTTTTAACTTTTCAACAACTTTATTAAAAATATACAAAATACAACTAGACAATTTGTCAGTAAATCAATAGATTAACATAAATATGCTCCCTTTGTAGAGTAAATATCACAAAAGAAAAGAAAAAGGATTATAATGAGTTTATTTGAATACGTACAAAATAACCAAGATAATCAAGATAGTACAGTTAATTATAAACATGTTTTGAGGTATAATTTATAGTTAGTACTTCCGTTTCTTCGATCTCTTTACCATAAATGTAAAGCCGAAATAATATCAGGAATCTCACTTTGTTCTTGAAGATATTCCAAGATAGGAAACCACAATGCCACAAATAAATTTGAATCTGGATCCTCATAACTTTTAGACAGGTCTGTTAGTTTAGCCATAGTGTATAAATTCCAAATTTTAGAGTGCCATACATTTAAGGTAGGAGTTACATTAGACTTCCATTTATTTGCAATAGCTAACTTAGCTGCAAATAATAATAATGCAATTCATTTGTTAATAATGGAAGGCATAGTATTAAACATTCTAAGATTTAATAAAAGCATTTCTGGAGTTGCTGCTATTGTCCATCCGGTAATCAGCTTAAAAGTATAATATTTTTGAATCCAAATATTTTATTATGCTGCATTGTTAATGAAAGACCAATGCTTTGACCTTAAAGTGTCTGTGTAAATCGATGGCCTACAGCTTCTGAGGAGAAGAAATCTTTACAGAGAACTCTGGCATCAGCAAAGCATAGATTAAATGCTGGAAAAGACAAAAGGCTTTTGTTGGCAGTTCAAAGTGAGTGAGCTGGACACCAATCAATTCTTGAACTTGGCCAGACCTGAAGAAGCATTACAGGACTCAAGCACTGTAAAGTCTAACAGAGGGCAGATTTTTTTTAAAAAAAGATCTTTAAAATAGGAAATCATTCTTTGAAGAAGCTTGTGGTGTACAGTCAGTTTTTAAAATATGGGAGGAAAATGGCAAGGCTGTAAAGAAATATTTTACAATTTATTGACTTGACATTAGGCACTGGGATCCTTTCTGGAACAAGCGGGAGCTGTACAAAAGAGACGGTCTCCACTTGTCCCCAGATGGAACCAGGCTGCTGGCACTTAAAATCAAAAAGGTGGCAGAGCAGTTTTTAAACTAAATTTTGGGGGAAAGCCGACAGGAGATGAAATGCCTCTGGTTCGGGAGGACTGGTCTCAAAGAGATGAAGGGTTGGCTGCTATTTTTCTACCGGGTAATGGACCAGAGTTGTCCACTGTGATGGTGACAAACGGTATGGACTGTCTGCCTGAGTCTCGAGGCGGCAGGAGGAAGGTGGCGGGCCTAGCTTGCCTGGGAAATTGTTTGTATGCAAATGCTAGAAGTGTTCAAAGTAAAATTGGTGAATTGGAATGTTTAGTGTTGGGAGAAAACATAGACATTGTGGGAATTTCAGAAACTTGGTGGAATGAGGAGAATCAGTGGGACACGGTGATTCCTGGATATAAGTTATATCGGAAGGATAGGGAGGGAAGAGTTGGAGGTGGCTCTGTATGTCAGAGAGTTGGCTCTGTATGTCAGAGAGGATATATATGGTCCAGTAAGACTGAGGTCAGAGAATTAGATTCCCTTTTAGAAATGCTTTGGGTTGAAATAGAGGGCCCAAAAGGAAATTTAACTATGGGAGTTTATTATCGCCCACCAAATCAAAAGAGAGAGGACGATTATAATATGATGGAAGGCTTAAAGATAGCGGCTAAACGTAAAAACTGTGTCGTAATAGGTGATTTTAACTACCCGCAGATTGATTGGGTCAATATGATTGGGTCAATATTGGGTCATTTTCTCTGGTCGAGAGAAAGAGATTGAGTTTCTTGATGCTCTCAATGACTGTGCTATGGAGCAGATGGTCTCAGAACCTACCAGGGGTGGGGCGATCCTGGATTTGGTCCTAAGTAATGCCCAAGACTTGGTGAGAGATGTAAAAGTGATTGCGCCACTTGGGAGCAGTGACCATAATGTTATTGATTTCACCGTTTGTATAAATAGGGAGTTGCCCAAAAAGACCGCCACAACCACGTTTAATTTTAAAAGGGGTAAATACACCGAGATGAGGAGGCATGTGAGGAGGAAACTGAAAGGAAAGGTAAATACGGTCAAAACCCTTGGGGAAGCTTGGTCACTATTTAAAACAATAATCCTAGAAGGTCAGATAAAATACATACCACAAGTTAGGAAAGGCACAAACAGGCATAAGAAAAGGCCTACATGGTTAACAAACAAAGTAATGGAAGCTGTAAAAGATAAGAAGGACTCCTTTAAGCAGTGGAAAACCAGTCCAAGTGAGATTAGTAAAAGGGAATACAGGCTGTGGCAAATCAAATGCAAGACTGTAATCAGGCAGGCAAAAAGGGACTATGAGGAGCATATTGCAAAAAACATAAAGACCATCAATAAAAATTTCTTCAAATATATTAGAAGTAGGAAACCAGCCAGGGAAGTAGTGGGGCCCTTGGATGACCATGGGGTAAAAGGATTACTGAAGGAGGATAGGGAAATGGCTGAGAAGCTGAATGAATTTTTTGCCTCCGTCTTCACTGTGGAAGACGAGAACTTTTTGCCCGCCCCAGAACCACTAATTTTGGAAGGGGTGTTTAAAGACCTGAGTCAGATTGAAGTGACAAAAGAGGAGGTCCTACAACTGATAGACAAATTAAAAACTAATAAGTCACCGGGTCTGGATGGCATACATCCAAGAGTTCTGAAAGAACTCAAAGTTGAACTTGTGGATCTTCTAACAAAAATCTGTAATCTTTCATTGAAATCTGCCTCCGTTCCTGAGGACTGGAAGGTAGCAAATGTCACCCCCATCTTTAAAAAGGGTTCCAGAGGAGATCCGGGAAATTACAGGCCTGTCAGTCTGACTTCAATACCGGGAAAGTTGGTAGAAACCATTATTAAGGACAGAATGAGTAGGCACATTGATGAACACGGGTTATTGAGGAAGACTCAGCATGGGTTCTGCAAGGGAAGATCTTGCCTCACTAACCTGTTACAGTTCTTTGAGGGGGTGAACAAACATGTGGACAAAGGTGACCCGATAGATGTTGTTTACCTTGACTTCCAGAAAGCTTTTGATAAAGTTCCTTGTGGAGAAACGCCATCTGAGAGTGTTGGTGCTTCATCCAAAAAGGCAGGGATCAGTAAATCCATTCAGCAGGCTTTGTAGCCTTCCCCTGACTCCCCCCCTCCCTTCCAGAGCCAAACCAACAACGCTAGGGGGGAAAGTCTCCTAGAGAAGCAGGAAGTGCTGTTGTTCTTGCCATGTGCTAGGCAGGAAGAGTTTCTCAGTTGGAAGCCAGCGCTCGAGCGAGCATGTGGTGAGCAATGGAGGCTCCTGCCGGGGAGGCCCCCCAGGCAGGCAGACTAAGTAAGTAATTCAAAAAGGGCAGGGCATGTTTAGATCAGGGCCAACCGGATGCGTTTATAATCAACTTTTCTTTGTTATGCTGTTTGCTGTGCTGTGCTGGGCTGTGTTAACTTTTTAAAGGCAACTGTTTTTGTTTTGCTTTTCTTCCCCTATATTTTTCTCTTTTTAAATAAATATATTTTTACTGTTTAAATGCTGGCAATCAATCTCTGTACCACCTAGATCCCCAGACCGCTTTAGACCACGCTGTGTTAAGAAGGGGGCCCCGGGGTAGGGGGAAGGCATGCAGTTGGATAAGGTGCCAATCCTCCAGGGGTGCCCCAAAGAAGCGCTGAGGTCTCTGTGAAACCCAAGTGCAGGGTGGCAGAGGACCTTGAGGCCTAGCCTCACAGCTGGAGAGGGGGATTGGGAGTCCTGTTCCTCTCAATCTGAACCCCGGGACTGAGCAGGTGGTGGCAGCGAGCCCAAGGGGCAGGAGGAGAGATAGCTCCCTCCAGGAGTTGGCGACTCCATAGGGGGCTGACGGGACCGGGCCTGAAGGCAGAATCGGGCCGGTTCCGTCACACTTGGCGGCAGCGGTGGGATAAGAACAAACAGAGAACTTGATTGGCCAGGCATTTTTGGTTTTTGATGCGTGCAAGCACCCAGAGGAAGCAACAGCGGTTTTGTTTTATTTTCGGGTCAACTGGAGTAGGGAAAGTTTAGCTAGTTAGGATGGAGCGTGCTAAGATGCTGGAAATCCTGAAGATGACAAAGCCACAGCTCCAGGAAGAGTGTGCAAGGCACAAGCTGGAGTGTGACAACATGACTGTAGTAGATATGAAAGACCTCCTTTTGGAGTATCATCAGCATGCAGGGGCACTTGCAAAAGTGTTTCCCACCCAGTCAGAAGAACTCTTGCGGCTACGGTTGGAACTGGCAAGAATCCGTACCAAGGCGTACCAAGAGCGCAGAGAGGAGGAACGAGAGAGAGAGGAAAGACAAGCAGAGAGGGACAAGATCCGCAGAGAGGAGGAACGAGAGAGAGAGGAACGACAAGCAGAGAGGGATGCAGTCCGCAGACGGGAGGAAAGAGAGAGAGAGGAACGACAAGCAGAGAGGGATGCGATCCGCAGACAGGAAGAAGCAGAGATCCGCAGACGGGAACAAGAAGAGCAACGTCGCCATGAGCTTGAGGTGCTACGTCTGGAAGCTGAACTAAGCAAAGAGATCCAAGTCACCCCCAAAGACTTTGCAGTGTACCAAGAGGGAGAAGACCCCTCCATATACCTCTCCAACTTTGAGAGGGCAGCCAAACAGTGGGGGATTGCAGAAGAGGACTATATGTCTTACCTCTGTAGCAACCTGACTGGAGAACTTTCAGCCATCTATTACAGCATGCCTATGGAAGATGGGGGGATAACTTTTGCAGGCTATAAAGCCACTGTATTTAAAAGGTTTAAACTGGGGCCAGACCACTCCCGAAAGCAGTTCAGGGGTTTGGCTCCACAAGAAGGTAAATCCTATTCTGAATGTGGGGTAATGAAGGAACAAACAGTTCCAGTGTTATTGGGCCGGGATTTGGTGGTTGGCCAGTACTCTATCAAGGCTGTACCCCGCAGCCAAACCCTCAGAGGAAAGTGGGTTGAGGAAGGCAACTTTAAGGAAGCCACCTCACCACCAACCAGGGAGGGGGAAATAACCCAGGTTACTGAGGACGAAGAGAGGGCAGACACCCAGGAGGGGGAGGACCAGCCTGTCTCAAGCCCTGGAGGAGGGTGTTCCCAAGGGGAAGAGGGGTGTAGCTTTCCCCAAGTGCAGCAAGAGGCTGTGGATGTTCCTAGCGAGGAAGGGAACCTGTCTAGCGTAAAGGATGTGCAAGCTGAAGAGACCGAGGTGGAGAGTGGAGATTTCACAGGAGGTTCTGAGAGCAGCAAGGCTAATGTGGGCTCAGAGGAGCACATAGCTGAAGGCTTGGGGGGACGGGAGTGATTCCAGAAGGGGGTCCGGAGCGGCCTTAGGTTGGAACCGGTTCACCAAGTAGCTGTGGATCAGGAAGTGGGATCGTCCGAGACGCTCTCAAAACAGGTCGTCTTGAAGCAGGGCAGACAGGAATCCTGGGAAGCTGTGGAACCTTCCAGGCAGGAAGGGGGTCAGTTGGGTAGTGCTGAAAAACCAACCGAGGGGACTGAGACCCCAAGCCAAACCCTCAGGGGAAGGTGGGGGGAGGAAGGCAACTTTAGGGAAGCCACCTCACCACCAATCAGGGAGGGGGAGGACCAGTCTGTCTCAAACCCTGCAGGAGGGTGTGCCCAATGGGAAGAGGGGTGCCAATTTCCACAAGGGCAGCAGTATGCTGTGGAGCGTTCCAGGCAGGAAGGAGCTCAGTTGGCTGACACTGAAAAACCAACTGAGGGGGCGGAGAACCCAGATCAAACTTTGGCTGAGTGTTCTGGAAACAGTGGGACTAGGGGTGGCTTGAAGGAACAGGTGACAGGAAGTCTGGGGGAGCCAGAAATGTTCCTGTCTGAGGTTCAAAGTGACCCTAGGCTGGATCCACTGTGTGAGGTGGCAAGGGACCAGAAAGTGGAGTTCTCAGAAGCTGAGACAGGGGATAGGGTGATGGATTTCCTGCCACTTCATTCTGGTGAACGGAAAGTGGAATGGGAGGGACCCCATATGATTGTGGATGATCTAGACGATGCTACCTGTGTGGGGGCTATGGAGAAAATGGGAAAGGCAGTTCAAGTGGTGCAGGTGAAGATACCACAGCCATTCTCTGAGAGGTCCATGGTGGTGCATATAGGTAGGAAGGAAGGAGACAAAAAGAAGCTGGGACAGCAATTGTTTGCAGCACCAGAGGTAGTTTTCTGGGAGGACAGAGTGGACAGAGGGAATATTCCACCAATGAGGGATAAAGAAGAGGCAACTGTGTGGGAACTGGGCAGTTTCCAACCCCATATGTGGGGCCAGGGATTCCCTCCTTTGATGGACCACTCACCCCAGCAACAGCAGCAACGAAGGGAGAGCACCAAACTCCAGAGGTGGTCCTGGGAGATGGAGGAGTACATCTTAAAGACTGGACATTCCCTCTGCATGCAGCAATGCAACGTTTTGTCCAGAAAGGACATGGGCACCTAGGGTGCTGGACTTTGTGTATTATTGGAGAAATACCTGAATGTTTGTGTAATGTTTTGGTTAATGGGTTTCTCCTTGTTTGTTTGGATTCTGCTACTGGGTCACCTCTGTAGGAGGCAACCCCTCCGGCTCAGAATTTAAGGAGGGGGACGTGTGGAGAAACGCCATCTGAGAGTGTTGGTGCTTCATCCAAAAAGGCAGGGATCAGTAAATCCATTCAGCAGGCTTTGTAGCCTTCCCCTGACTCCCCCCCTCCCTTCCAGAGCCAAACCAACAACGCTAGGGGGGAAAGTCTCCTAGAGAAGCAGGAAGTGCTGTTGTTCTTGCCATGTGCTAGGCAGGAAGAGTTTCTCAGTTGGAAGCCAGCGCTCGAGCGAGCATGTGGTGAGCAATGGAGGCTCCTGCCGGGGAGGCCCCCCAGGCAGGCAGACTAAGTAAGTAATTCAAAAAGGGCAGGGCATGTTTAGATCAGGGCCAACCGGATGCGTTTATAATCAACTTTTCTTTGTTATGCTGTTTGCTGTGCTGTGCTGGGCTGTGTTAACTTTTTAAAGGCAACTGTTTTTGTTTTGCTTTTCTTCCCCTATATTTTTCTCTTTTTAAATAAATATATTTTTACTGTTTAAATGCTGGCAATCAATCTCTGTACCACCTAGATCCCCAGACCGCTTTAGACCACGCTGTGTTAAGAAGGGGGCCCCGGGGTAGGGGGAAGGCATGCAGTTGGATAAGGTGCCAATCCTCCAGGGGTGCCCCAAAGAAGCGCTGAGGTCTCTGTGAAACCCAAGTGCAGGGTGGCAGAGGACCTTGAGGCCTAGCCTCACAGCTGGAGAGGGGGATTGGGAGTCCTGTTCCTCTCAATCTGAACCCCGGGACTGAGCAGGTGGTGGCAGCGAGCCCAAGGGGCAGGAGGAGAGATAGCTCCCTCCAGGAGTTGGCGACTCCATAGGGGGCTGACGGGACCGGGCCTGAAGGCAGAATCGGGCCGGTTCCGTCACATTCCTCATCAAAGGCTCCTTAGAAAGCTTGAGAGTCATGGAGTAAAAGGACAGGTCCTCTTGTGGATCAAAAGCTGGCTGAGTAATAGGAAGCAGAGAGTGAGTATAAATGGGCAGTCTTCGCAGTGGAGGACGGTAAGCAGTGGGGTGCCGCAGGGCTCGGTACTGGGTCCCATGCTCTTTAACTTGTTCATAAATGATTTAGAGTTGGAAGTGAGCAGTGAAGTGGCCAAGTTTGCGGATGACACTAAATTGTTCAGAACCAGAGAGGATTACGAGGAACTCCAAAGGGATCTGTTGAGGCTGGGTGAGTGGGCGTCAACGTGGCAGATGCGGTTCAATGTGTGCAAAGTAATGCACATTGGGGCCAAGAATCCCAGCTACAAATACAAGTTGATGGGGTGTGACCTGGCAGAGACTGACCAAGAGAGAGATCTTGGGGTCGTGGTAGATAACTCACTGAAAATGTCAAGACAGTGTGCGTTTGCAATAAAAAAGGCCAACGCCATGCTGGGAATTATTAGAAAGGGAATTGAAAACAAATCAGCCAGTATCATAATGCCCCTGTATAAATCGATGGTGCGGTCTCATTTGGAGTACTGTGTGCAGTTCTGGTCGCTGCACCTCAAAAAGGATATTATAGCATTGGAGAAAGTCCAGAAAAGGGCAACTAGAATGATTAAAGGGCTGGAACACTTTCCCTATGAAGAAAGGTTGAAACGCTTGGGACTCTTTAGCTTGGAGAAACGTCGACTGCGGGGTGACATGATAGAGGTTTACAAGATAATGCATGGGATGGAGAAAGTAGAGAAAGAAGTACTTTTCTCCCTTTCTCACTCCTGGGCATTCAATGAAATTACTTAGCAGACAGGTTAAAACGGATAAAAGGATTACTTCTTCACCCAAAGGGTGATTAACATGTGGAATTCACTGCCACAGGAGGTGGTGGCGGCCACAAGCATAGCCACCTTCAAGAGGGGTTTAGATAAAAATATGGAGCAGAGGTCCATCAGTGGCTATTAGCCACAGTGTGTGTGTATATATAAATTTTTTTGCCACTGTGTGACACAGAGTATTGGACTGGATGGGCCATTGGCCTGATCCAACATGGCTTCTCTTATGTTCTTAGGGATGCCAGTCTCCAGTTAGGGTCTGGAGATGCCCTGGACTTAAAGGTCCTCTCTAGGCTGCAGAAATCAGATCCTCTGGGGGGAAACAGATGCTTTGGAAGGTGGACTCTGTGGATTTGTACCCCACTGATATCCCTGTTCTCTCCAAGTTCCATCCGCAAATCTCCAGGAGTTTCCCAACCTGGATCTGGGAGTGCTGTCCCCCATCCCCCACCAGTGACCAGGGGGGACCTGGTAACCCAACAAGACAATTTTGGTTGCCATTCTAAGCAGAGTTACACCCTTCCATTGATGTCAACAGTTCAAGAAAGGTGTAACTGCTTAGGATTGCACTGTTCCCCTTTTTTCCTCCATGTCTCATACTCGGGCACTTGCCAGCAATTGTATATACAATTGCATATACTTGCCAGCAATTGCATATTCTAGTGCTTCCTAGATGTTATTCTGATTTGTCAATCACTACAGGAGGAGGACTGATTCTTTTGCATTAACTCTTTGTTCAATTTTACCCTAAGTCTGTGATCACCTGTATTGCGTCTTCAAGTTCCAAGAGTTCCATTGCCTCTGGTTCTCTGAATCAGTCCTATGGCTACTTCCCTTTAGCTGTAACCCTTTCACCTTGATTTGTCTTAGCTTCACCCATGTGCTTGCCTGATTCCTTCCAGTTTTCTGTCATACTTCCCACCACCAGCAGCTGCCAAAAAGTTGATATGTTCCAGTTCCCTTTTGAATCACAACTTGGGGCTCTAGCAGAATTTAGGCACTCCCTATATGCACTTGAATTTCCAAAATTCTCAATCTCTGTTTCTCAATCAAATTTGTCTATTTCTATGTATCCATCTTAGCTTGATGCTAATTAAAGCACATGATGACTTTCTTGCTTTTTCCTGAATGAATTTCAAAAACAGAATTAATAAAGACCTGTTTTCAACAGATAAGCTTTATGCCCTGCTGGGGCTTAAGACCTGACAGCAGGCATTACAGAAAGTCTACATTCTTGGATACGTTTGACACTTTTTAGACATTTTTGTTTGCTTTGCTTTTATGAAAATTCTGATTTCTTTTATTATAAATGACTTCTTAGTTTTGAGGTAGGTAGCCATGTTGGTCTGATGCAGTAGAACAAAGTTTGAATCCAGTGGCACCTATAAGACCAATAAAGTTTTATTCAAAGTATGATATTTTGTGTGCACACACACTTTCTCAGATATATGAAATTGAATTTACCAGTCCATACATAGAGGCAAACAGTGAGCAGTAAATTAGCATGCAACATAACGATGTTTCTCAGATTAAGGAATAAAAAGTTTAGTTAATTCCAAATGTGAGCACAAGAAAGTTCATACCTTGAATAAAACATTGTTCGTCTTAAAGGTGCCACTGGATTCAAAGCCTCTATGCATTTCACTTTTCATAGCGAAGCCCGCATGGTAAAACACGTAGGGGCTTTATATGATAATAAACCAGTCACCTATCACCTGGCATTTCCCCCCTTTTGTTGTGCTGGCACATTGCTGGGTGTATCCCAGTTTTTCTTCATTCTTAGTTTTCAATCATAGCCTATAATTAGGATTCTTTTTTTTTAAAAAAAAAAAGATATACTCTTCCTACTTCATTAAGATTGGGCTTGTGCTGTGAGGATAAACCAAGATAATATTGGTGGGGATGTTTTTTTTAAAAAATAGAAGAATAATTAGGGCATCTCCAGTGTCCTAATCAATAGGTAGTGGAAATTCCAACAACTTTTTAAAAAAATATCTTTTGAGCTGTTGTTTGGAAGAAGAATCAGAAGTGTGGAAAGAAATAAGGTCTCGATGATGTTCTGTACAGTTCTTTCAGCTCCTCAGAGGCCTTAACTGGTCCATTAAATCAGCATATTTGACATCTGTAGTTGGTGCAAGCACTCTGCTGACCCTTGTGCTAATCGCCATTACTCCAAATCATAGCACCAAAGTAGCAAATGTATTTTCAACCTTCCAACATCTTGTCACACAGAGAGGTACTGTTTCTGAGGGTTATTGTTTTTTGCTTCCCTTGATTCTTATTGGATGAGTGGGCGTTTTTTTGGTAGAAAAGTCCAGCAGGAGCTCATTTGCATATTAGGCCACACCGCCTGGCTTGGGAGCATGTGGCTGCTGCATGCTGGGTTGGGCCAACCAGAGCCCTGTCCAGCCCATGCAGAGCTTCAGTCCTGTGGCAGAAAAAAAGCCCTGACGAGAAAGATGGGCCTCATGCATGTGATTTAACAATATACAGTTGCCATTGTTATGGGTCAATAATATTCATTCTATAATCTTTAAAATCAACTTTTCAGAGAACTTGTACTTGTTATGCCCATGTTTAACCATGAGTTGAGATTTCTTTTTTTCATCATAGCTGCCAATACTGTCAGTAATGCTCCAATAGAATATCCTCAAATTCTTACTGTAATTTCCCTTTTGCTCATAAATCAGCATTAGGGTACTTACTCAGGTTGCTGCTCTCATGTTCATACAGCAGAGGCAGGTGAACTCAGAACAGCATCCATTTATTAACAAGAGGGGCGGAAGCACTTGGTTTCTGAAAAGGGCAGAGCACTTATTTTACACTTCTAGCTAACCAACATAATTAACTAAGCAGATATCCCACCCTATGAGACTAAACCAACAGCTGCCTAGTAAGTGGAAAACTGCACACTTGGGACAACTGAACATGTTTAATAAAATACATAAAGGTCCTAATGAAGTATAGCCAGATAACATATTGTGTAGTAATTATATGGCCAAGTACTTGTTCATATTTTTGAAAGAATTCACTCTGATTGAATTTATTTTAGATTCACTTTTGCTTGATCATTAGTTATATAATATTTTCTGATAAATGAGCTTTGGAAGAAAACATGCCCCATTTAACCATAGTATGTATATAGTTTTCTGGAAGTGTCTTTGTTGCTTACATTGAGGTCAACTGCTCAGAATCCACATGTTCCCAAACAGAGGCTCATATACAATGCATCTAAGATGATGCGTGTGTGTGTGTATGAGTGTCTGTGCATCAACTGTGTACTCTTACAGTAGTATCCAGATTCCAGAAAATCAGATTGGCTCATTGTCAGATTGATAGTGTGGTGAAAGTTGTTAAATGCTTGGTAGAATATGTCCAGCATGGCTGCCCACCTGGATCTACCAAACAGAGGCTGTTGATTTAAGTATTTCACATGGATAGGTAATACAAACCACAAGATGCCCTAAAGGATCTGCTTGCTTTTATTGCACCCCCCCCCCCCCCCGTTGCTAGACCTTGAAATTTCTATATAAATAAATTCTAAAATTTAAATCTGTGAAAAATGTACCTGTATCGATTCACAGAAATTGCTCTGGATCCACCAGCCTTTTGAAGACAAACCAGTCTTCATCTCATGTACTGCACTGTTTCTTTGTAGTCATTAATTTAAATTGGTTCTGGTACATAATTTCTAATTACACCTTTTCATAAATCCCTTGGAAAAAAAAATCTCAAATTATGTTCAGAACAATTAAAGTTCAGAGCACCATTAGACTAACTTCTGGAAACTGTATCACTTATGTATAATCTTGTAACTGTACAATCTTATGCTTTGATTCTGATGACTGTCCTTCCTTAAGGCTTATGACAACATATATGTAATACACGCATACACAGTTGCCACCTTGAATTCTGAACAGAAGATACTCCCTGTCCTCTCTTTTTCACCTATACATCTTCCTACTTTTTGTATAATTGTACATAGCTAGGTGTATAGATGAGACAACACTGTGAAACCTATGGATTCTATTTTCCTTCTCAACTAGAGCCATGATGTTCTGCAGCTATATTCTGGGTGACATTTACTTCGTCAGGACTATTTATGGAAATTTTTTTGTAAATGTCAATATGTGGAAATATTATCTGATCAGAATGGGCTACTGAATATCTTATGCTGTTTGATTGCACTGTTGTTATCAAAGATTTCAGGTTTTCATGGCTGGTAACATCATTAGGGTTTGTAGAATCTTTCGGGCTCAAGTGCCGTGTTCTACTGGAGAAAGTTTTTCTTCCAGACGTTTCATTCTCGGCTGCGGAGAACATCCTCAGTGGCGTTGTAACCGCAGCAGGCGCTCTGACCTTCTTGGCTGCTGTGCATTGAGTGAGGCCAGGGCTGCTGGAGAGCTGCTATTTCTAGGCTGGAGTGGGTGTGGTGAAAGGGCAATAGGTTTGTGGATGTGTCCATTGTTTGGTGGGGCTTCCTGGAAGGGTAGTGATAAGGAAACTGGCTGTTGAATGTGACTATTGTTCTGTGTTAATTGCTGGGAGGGTTGGAAGGGGTGTGAAGAAAAGGAAGATGGTTGTTGACTGTGCTGATTGTTCTGTGGAATGTGCTGGTTGTTCTGTGAATTTCTGCAATTTATAGTCTGTAGGGTGTTTTGCAAAGCTGGATACCAAAATTGGTGGATGGAAATGCCTTCTTGCACTGTTGTTGTTTTTAAATCTGCTTTGAGTCTCAGCAAGAAAGTCAAGCTATATGTGAATTAAGCAGACAAACAATTACATCTATTTGAACCTTTTCCAGAAGGGAAATGATTAGAAGGATGCTGCATTCCTGCCTAGCAGTTAACAGGGACAACCAATTTTTATATATTGTGTTATGTTTCACACACTTACATGTCCCTGGGATTCTTTCCAAATCCAATTCTTTGGAGACAAACATTATAACACAAGAGGCCTAGTGTTAGATGGCAGAAGATAAATATATCCTTTGTAACATATATTTATTCTTAATTTACAGTCTGTATACAGAATACAATGGAGATAAAGAACTAGATACAAATCTGAAAACAAGACAACAGCATGTAAGTACTTCAACCCCATTAATTCTGTAAGTTCATTACAGAAGTTAATTATTTTAAACTTCTATTCCTGTGTGCCATAATGGCCTAAACTACTACCACTCTGTGGCTAATATTCCATCCTTAGGTAAGGTGCCTGAGCAGCTGGGGGCTACATAGCATCAAAAAAGAGATGGATTATCTCAATCAAATTCAATCAGAATTCAAGCCTGGCTTCAGGATGGAAATGGCCTTGCACACCCTGAATTATAACGTTTGCCAGAAGAATGACGGAGTAGTGTGCCCCTTTTGATTGTCCTGGATCTCTCTGTGGCTTTCAATACCATCACATGGACACATGAAACTGCTTTACACTGAATCAGAACCTTGGTCCATCAAGGTCACTATTGTCTACTCAGACTGGTAGCAGCTCTCCAGTGTCTCAGACAGAGATCTTTCATATCACATACTGCTTAGTCTTTTAAACTGAAGATGCCAGGGATTGGACCTGGGACTTTCTGCATGCCGAGCAGATGCCTTCCCTTTCAACCATGGTATTCTTCTACAGAGGCTGGAAACAGAGGTCTTACTTCATCAGCCAATTCCAGAAGATGATGCTGGGGGACTGCTGCTGAGCCACATGGCATTTATGCTATAGGGGTCTCACAGGCTCCCATCTTATTTCCCTTGCTATTTAACATCTACATGCAAACACTGGAAGAGGTCATCCAATGATATGGTGTCACCAATATCTGGATGACACCCAGCTCTATTTCTCCTTAACGGCTTAACAAAGTGGATATGTGGAAGTTCTGAACAGATGTATGGAGAAGGTAATGAGATGGAGGAGGGTCAATAAACTGAAGCTCAGTCTAAACGAGGTGCTGTTAATCAATGAAGAAGCTGCTTGGGGATTGCAGAGCCAGCCGGTTCTGGATAGGGTCACTCTCCCCATGAAGCAGCAGGTTCATAGCTTGGGTGTGCTACTAGATCCTGGTCTATGGTAGGAGGCTCAAGTCTCCTCCCTGTCATATAGTACCTTTTATCAGCTCCAGTTGATTTGCCAGCTGTGTCCATTCTTCAAAAAGCATTCTTTGGCAACAGCAGGTTAGATTACTGTAATGCACTCTTTGGGGGCTGTTTTTGAAAACAGTTTGGAATCTTCAATTGGCCTAGAATGTAATAACACTACTGTCAGGGTTTGGATTTGTTGTTGTTATTGCCCTCAAGTCACAGCTGATTTATAGTGACCCCTAGGGGTTTCAAGGCAAAAGATGTTCAGATGTGCTTTGCCACTGCATGCCTCCACATCACCCTGGTATTCCAAATACTAGCCGGGGATGACCTTGCTTAGCCTTCAAGATTTGACAAGATTAGGCTACCCTGGGCAATATAGGTCAGAGTTTTGGGAATTGGATACAGGGATCATATTACCCATGTGCCAAAAGATACAGGGATCATACTGCCGATGTGCTGAAAGATCTTCACTGATACTCTGGCTGTTTCTGAGCACAATTCAAACTGCTGATTCTTTCCTAAAAAGCTTAAAGCTATGAAACCTGAGGGACTATCTTCTCCCTCTATCCAGCCTACCAGTTACGATCTCTGCTCTCCTTTCTGTGCCTTGCCTTCAGAAGTGAAGTGGGTAACGAATAGAGACTTTCTATGGGCACTTTCTATGGTGGCACTTTGCCTTGAGGCTTACTTGATGCCTGTTTTTTTAGGTGCCAGGCTAAAGCACATATTCACCCACATTTTCAATTAGGAATTTTTATGTTATCAACTTTTTAATGGTCAGTGTCTGCATGATGGATAGTTTTTATGTCACTTACCTATAATGGCATCCAGACCTGGATAATCCAAGCTAGCCTGCTTGTGTCAGATTTTAGAAGCAAAGCAGGGTCAATCCTGGCTAGTATTTGAATGGGGGCCCTCCAAGGAATGTTAGGGCCATGACATGAAGGCAGGCAATGGCAAACCACTTCTAAATGCCTCTTGCCTTGAAGACCTCCTTAAGAGTTGCCACAAGTCAGTTGTGATTTGACGGCACAACCCTCCCCCCCCCGAAAAAAAACCAGCACAAAAAAACTCTATAATAGCTTGTTTTAAAAAACATTTTACACATACACACAGAGAGAGAAGCTTTTCATTATAAATGAGCGCAAATCAAACTCTGAAGAGGCAGCACAAAAATATTCCAAACAAATAAACAGGTAGTGGCAGGAAAATCGCTAGAAGAACAAGAAGTGCAAGTGTGTGTGTGTGTGTGTGTGTGTGTGTATGAGATACTTGAAGAGTCAGTTAGTTAACCAAAATCCTGCACCATGTATGCATTTGACGTTTATTGAGTAAGGTTTATGGTTCACCAAGTACTAGTATTTCCTTATGTCATCTTTCTTCAGAAAAAAATCTGCCTAGGATAGGAGATCTAGGAGTTTTATTGGTAAATAGCAGCTGTAGGCCTTGATTTGGATCACCACTGGGATGTAGTAGGAAGTGAAAGTTCAACATGTAGGCTACCTATATGTTTTCTCAGTCACAGCAAATAACTCCAGGAAAGCATATGAACTGGGAGGATGCAGACTAGAGTTGGGCACATGAGTTTGGTTAAAATAGTATTAGGTGAAACAGTTAACCCCTCTTAATGTGCAACTCTGGTCTGCCTCCTCCCAGTCCATCCCAGCTGCTATTTGAATAGTGTTGCCAACCTCCAATTGGGGACTGGAGACCTGCTGGAATTACAGCTGATCTCCAGATGACAGAGATAAGTTCCTCTGGAGAAAATGGCTGCACTGGAGGGTGATGTCTATGCCATGGCACTGTACTCCACTGAGATCCCTCCCTTCCCCAAACCCCGCCATCCTCCTGTCTCCACCTTTAAATCTCCAGGAATTTCTCAGCCTGGAGTTGGCAGCCCTAGCAAACCCCTTTTGATTGTTGTTTCAGAGGGTAGTCATGTAGGTCTGCAGTAGAACAGTTAGATTTGAGTCCACTGGTATCTTAGAGACCAATAAGACTTTCATGGTATGATCTTTGATTCTCAAAAGCTTACACCCTTGAAAATCTTGTTGATCTCTAAAGTGCTAATTTTGAAGATCAATTCACAAGCGTAATAGTATCTAGTTTGACAGAGGAGGTGCCTTGCTAAAGGTCTCACAGTGAAACTACAGGTGATCTAGGATATCCCTAGATCAAGCAAAACACTCTATTTGCTCTATTCAGTTGGCTTTCAGCAGTACAAAATGTGCATCATAAAAATTCCAGAAAGAACAAACAGGTCTAATTAATTTGCTCAACAGATTAAGATCAATTATTTATCCTCGTCACAGAAGTTGTTGCAACTTCTATTTCAGACACTCTGTTTCAGACACTTTACCTTGGTGATGGATTCAAATTACTCTAAAAATACTACTTGGTGTCCATGTTTGTTTGCCCCTCAAGGAAATCATGGACCTACTTGAATGCATTTGTTTCTAACATTGCAATCTTGAGCACACTAATTTGGAAGCAACTCAAATCTAAATAAATGGACTAATTTCTAAGTAAACCTGGACTAGGCTATGTCTAGATCTTTCTATTCAACTAATAATGTTGCTTCAAAGTAACCTCAATAGCACATTTTGCAGACTGTAAAACTTTCTGAAAATTTCTACCACCTCCAGAAAGTATCTTTAGTTAATACTCTAAAAAGTTTTATGGTTTTTGGGTTGGTTTTTTTTGGGGGGGGCAAACCTTAGCTTCTGGCAGTAGGGGAAAATCCTACCAATTAAAAAAGCAATAACACAGTGTTTGGAATGATGCTGAACTGAATTTTTTCTCTTTGCTTTTAGATGAGAACAGTTAATAAGAGCTGTGTGGTTTCACTACTGTGAAGTGACTATGAATTCGACAGTATGTTTCTGGTAGGGTTAGTTTGTTTTCAAAAGTACTCAGATTTTATAAAAGATGCAGTAGGACCTCTGCTGGTTGTATTACATTACTGTATTACAAAAATGCAATTTGCCTGCTTCACAGTATCTCTCCATTGAACATTGTATAAGTGACCTCCTTTTAAATAAACCATTCATGAGAGACAAATATTTACTGAACTAAAGTTTAAAATCTCTGTTCTATCAGTTGAAAATGTCAGCTGATAGATATGTCACAAGCAACAGATTCACAAATGCAGATTATGTATCACAAAGTAATCCTTAATGGATGAGTACAATAGACACAAAGCAATAATTTCCCAAGGAAAGACATATTACTGCAATTATAATCAGAGCTTTTTTTTGAGCAGGAACGTACAGGAACACAGTGTCACCTGGCTGGGCATCGAGGTGTGTGGCCTAATATGCAAATTAGTTCCTGCTGCGCTTTTTCTACAAAAATGTCCTGATTATAATGGAGGTTTTGAATTGTTTATAAACAGGAGTGTTAAACATGTAGACCGGGGTGGCCAACGGTAGCTCTGCAGTCTTTTTTTGCCTACAACTCCCATCAGCCCCAGCCAGCATCGCCAATGGCTGGGGCTGATGGGAGTTGTAGGCAAAAACATCTGGAGAGCTACCATTGGCCACCCCTGATGTAGACCATGGACCGAATCTGGTTTATACAGGGCTCAAATCTAACCCACAAGCAACTCCCTTCTAGGGGTGTGCATTCAGTTCGGCCGAACCAAATAGACTACCAAATCACCCCTGATTCGGAAGTATACAGCGCAGTCTACTTCCGAATCCATTTTCAGCCCATTAAATGGGGCTCCCCTGTATACTTCCGAATATATATTTGGAAGTATTCGGAAGTCAATGAAAAAGGTGGGAAAGGAGCTTCTGCAGCCTCAGGGGAGCTGCTTGCCTCCTTTTCCCGCCTCTCCCATAGCCTCCCTGGGATCAGGGAGGGAGGGGGAGGGGAAGAGGAGCCCCAGCAGCCAATCCAAAGCATGAATTTGCAAAATGCATTGCAAATGCATGCTTTGCAGGGCTGTTGTGTAGCTGATAGCTGGGCTAATCCCCCAGCCATCAGCAACATTGTTGTTATCAAAGATTTCAGGTTTTCACGGCTGGTAACATCATTAGGGATTGTAGAATCTTTTGGGCTCAACACGGCACTTGAGCCCGAAAGATTCTACAATCCCTAATAACATTGTTGTTCTTTTGTTTATTTGGGTATCCAAGTAAACAGTGTTCTCTGGCCAATCACAGAGCAGTGCTATTTTTTGAAACTGCTCTGTGTAGGGCCAGAGAACCTTTTTAAGGAGTCTGCCAGGCTGGACTCCATTCCATTGCTGCTGTGTTGGTGTGTTGGTGTAAGAAAAAGATTGTGCTGCGCTGGTCCTTGGCCTCAGCTGCTGCTGCTCTCTCTCAGCCTTGCCTGAGTTGCCTGGAGTAGAGAAGACGTCTAAGGTAAGACAGTCTTGGGGTTAGGGGGTTCTGCTGGGGATGGGGGCCTGGGGTGGGAGGGTTGCCAATCTGCCCATATCTTACTTTAGTGAGAGGACTTTTAAAAGTGCAGTGTCCTTTTACTTTTCTTGATTTGGGTAGCATGGATTTCTTGGGGTTAGGGTGAAAGGGTTTTTTTTGGGGGGAGGGGCTGGTAAATTTCCTGTATTGTTAAAAGTTAAGTTTTTTACTGTTTTAAAAGGATTCTGTGTTTAATTTGTTGCTGTTGTGTTGTGCTGCTGTTGTTCCCTTTCCCTTCTGGTTTTGGGGGGGAGCTGTTTGGCCTAATTTTCATTGTTTAAAAGGTCACTTTTTTAACAGTTGAGTTTATTGGCCTTTTTTTCCTGTTGTCCCTTTTCCTGGTTCTGTTTTTTTTTTTTGGGGGGGGGGGGAGTGTTGACTGATTTGGCCTGAGGTTTCTTATTGTTGAAAAGGCCACTTTTTAACAGTTGAGTATGTTGGCCTTCTTTTTGGATCTATTCTCTGTTGCTGCAGGTTTTGCATCCTCCTGTCCTGCTGTCCCTTTTCCTGGTTCTGGTTTTTTTTTTGGGGGGGGGGGGGGGGTCTTTCTGTCACATTTTGTTTTTTGTTTTTTTTAAATTACCTCTGGTTGGTGTGAGAGGGTTGGTGTGCGGGCTGTGTGGGGTCGGGTTTTTATAGAGTTGTTTTTGGAGTCTGAGGCTGCTTTCGGTTTGGCTAGGGCCACTAAATAGGCTGCCCCACTAATAAGGGTATTTTTAGGGATTGTATTTTTTGAAATTTAAAAAAAAATTAATCCAGTTTAGGGCTTTATCTTCTTTCAAAATTCAACAAGGCCAGATAGGGGTGATTTAAAAAGATTTTAGATTTCTCATAAAAGGCAGCGTGACTACTAGGCCACATCAGGCTCCCTTTTAAACAGACTAGGGTTGCAGTGCATCTTGCTTTCAGCCACTGAAAGCTGGTGAATCCTAAGATTTCCATAGGGTAAACCACAGCTTCTCTCAAGTTATAGGGGACACCTGATTTCTAGTTTGCAAGGAAATCCGGTTTGTTTCAGGATCTAGGTAGGAGAAATTTCACTAGGAGGATATAACAAGGATTGCCTCCATCTCAAGGCAGCCTTTTAAAAACTGTAGCCAGGAAGAGGCAGGATCACCTAGTCTCCTAAACTTTACCAGATCACTACTACCTCAACCCAAAGAAGGACAGGTTAGGGACCAAAGAAAGAAACAAACAAGTTTTGGTGGGAGGGTTTTTAAAAAGAAGTCAGGGCACCTGTTGGTTCAGGGTACAGTGCAGTGAGTTAGGTTTGTAAAAACAAAACCACTCTCAGGTCAGGTTGTGTGAGACTGGCCAAGGGTGACAGATAGCAGAAGAGGGACCCTGGGGGCAAGGCCAAGGAGAAGACTAAAGGGGTGGAGGGGAGGGGGTGTACCCAGGTCTCCCCCCCACCTGTACGTAGGGCCACTCCACAGCCGCCTTCCAGCACTCGGACCTCTGGCCAGAGTGTGATGAAGAAGAAGGCCCGCCTTGGGCCCTTCATCAAGGCTGCTGCTGGGGCGCCCTTAGGTGCTGGCACTGAGCAGGGGTCTGCTGCTCAGGCAATCTTTCCTCCAGCTGATGTCGCTCGGCCTCAGCAGCCAGAGGAGCAGCAGCAAGAGCAGCCCTCCTTGGAGATGAGCTTTGGGCACAGTTTTCTGTCCAAAACGATCACCCCAAGGAGGGTGCAGAGTGTCGTGCACGAGCTGGAGAAGCTGGTTGAGGAGGACCAGCCCCCTTCTTGGGTTTCTTCGGGCACCAGCAGTCCTTCAGGGGATGGCCAGGAGGGAAGGCCGCATGAGGTGGAAGGGGAAGAGATGGAGACACATGAGGTGCCTCCATCTCTGCCCACTTCCCCCCGGCGGCCAGCCCCTCCTGCCACCCCAAGACACGATGTGTCTGCCCCGAGCACCTCACAGGAGGTGGCTCCGGACACCCAAGCTGCCAGTCAGCTTGGGCATCCATACACCTCTGAAGTCTGGAAGCGTTTCTGACTTATGGAGGATCCACGCTATGCGCAGTGCCAGCTGTGCAGGGCCCGGATCAATCGTGGGCAGGACCCTGCCCATCTGACTCCAGGAGGGATGTGGAACCACCTGCGGAAGCACCACCCGGCGGTGCTTCTTAAGGGGGAGAAGCAGGCTGGTGCTGGGGTGCCCAAGCGGCCAACACCACCCAGCCAGGAGGTCTGTCTCATCGCGACTACCTCCAGAGCTCTCCAGGAGAGTTCTGTGGCAGTGCAGGGATGCCAGCCATCTCTGCCTGAGATGTTTGGTGGGGGTGGCACCTGTGTGCCAAGAGGGGGGATCAGGCATGGCAGGAGGGTGATCGCCTGGAACCTTGCCAGGTTGATCGCCTATGGGCTTCCATTTTCAGTGGTCGAGAATCCTGGGGTGCTAGGGTTGCTTGAGTACCTGGCGCCCTGGTACAAAGATCCTGCTAGAACCACCATTAGCAGGACCATTGTGCCATCTGTTTTCAGGGAGACCAGATCTGTGGCGAAGGCGCATTTCTCCCGTGCTGCTGGGGGGACTGTGCATTTCACCTCAGATATCTGGAGCTCCCAACATGTGTTCAAGGGGTATCTCTCCCTGACTGCACATTGGTGGCAACCCAGAGAGCTGCAGGCAGTGCATGGTGGGAGTGGCACTGGCAGTAGCAGCAGGTAGGGTCAGGGCCACCAGGCTGGCTATCGCTGGGCCTTGCTGCACTCCGAAGCAGTCGATGCGCCGCACACGGAGGACACTCTCAGAGCCATCCTCTCAGGGCAGTTAGAGGGCTGGGTATGCAGGACATCGCCACGGGCTTCATGGTGACTGATAGTGGCTCCAACATCAAGGCGGCTGTCCAGCGTCAGGGCCTAAAACGCCTTCCTTGCTTGGCCCACCTTCTCCACCTCGTGGTTAAGGACGCATTGGGACAGACGAAAAGCCAGGATCATCAGTATATAGCCGCGACCCATGAGTACCAACTTCTGCTCCAGAAGTGTCGGCACATCACAGGTCACTTCTCATGCAGCAATACGGACTCGTATCTGCTGCATGAGAAACAGACACTGACAAGCGTGCCAGGGCACCGCCTGATCAGTGATGTCAGCACACGCTGGAACTCCACCTATGCCATGCTGGGAGCGCATGGTGGAGAAGAGCGGCCCTGGATGCCTTTGTCTCTGAGACGAAGGTCTTTCGGGATGAGAACCGTCTCACCCAAGAGAATTGGGTGGTCATTTCTCAGACTGTGGAAGTTCTTGGGCCCTTCAAGACCCACACAGAAATGTTCTCATCTGACACGGCGAGCATCTCACTCGTCATCCCATTGGTGCACATGGCCCATGAGCATCTGGCCTGATTTCTAGTGCCAGCTCAAGGCCGTGCAGATGTTCTTCCAGTGGTGCACGCCCTGGTTGTTAGGCTGCAGAAAGGGCTTGAGGCCCGCTTTCAGACTTTCACCCAGGATAAGGTCTACATGATGGCGACCATGTTAGACCCGCGCCTTAAGGGCACAGTCGCCGAGTGGGCCAACGAGCTCGACGGCTGGCGAGACGAGCTCTCCTAGAAGGTCAAGCGTTGCAGAGTCAGGGGGGGCCCAGTGCTGGTAACTGAGGAGGAGGGGGGTCGAAGCAGCTCATATGTCACTTCTACTGCTGTTCATCCTCAACCTCCCCAACTAGCCATTGTTTCCCACCAGACTCACGCCACGAAGAATCCTGAGATGACACTCATTGGGCGGCTCATTGGCCCCTCTGGGAGCAGTAGGCCCCTGAGAGTGGAGACGGGTGCTGCAATGGTGAGGGACTATCTTTTGGAGCCCAACGAGTCGCAGGAAACATCTCCTTTGGACTACTGGGTCATGAAGGAGGGGGTCTGGCCGGCCCTTTCCTCCGTGGCCAAGGTGTTCCTCTCATGTCCACTGACGAGCGTGCAAAGTGAGCCCGTCTTTTCTCATATGTGCGACATTGTCTGCCCACATCACAATCGCCTGCAATCCTGGACAGTTGAGCAGTTGGTCTTCCTGAAGATCAACTTGCCTCTGTTCGGGTCCCCAAATGTAGACTTTGAGAGTGAATGAAGTGAGCACCTACTTGTGCCTGCATCCTCTCTTGGCCCGTGCTTGGAAGATGGTTGTAAAACGCTCTCCCACTAAAAATAGACTGGAGTCCAAAGACAGCCCAAAAACTCACTCACAAATTGATTGGCAGTGCGCCCCCCCCCATCCATCCCCAAACCAAAAGTGAATGCTGATTTAAAATCTGCAAAGCAATCCAAATTTCCCCAGTCCCCATCCACACATGCCTAATAATACTGAAAGGGCCATTGCAGCCCCCAACTGTAACCGACAGCACCTACAGGCCCAGCCAGGATAACCCAGTTTTTTTTTTTTTCAGGGGCAGGAGGAAGAAAGAGGGAGGTGCCAGTGATGATGACAGGCAGCCAGCAGCCATACCAATGGTGAGGTCCCTCTAATGAGACAGTGATAGCTGGTGTGTTGCTGCTGAGTTGAGAGAGAAGGAATGGTTCCCTTCCTCTCACACAATCTGAGGCCCTCCCAGTGATCTTCCTCATTTGGGGTGCAACTCTGGCTCGCCTCCTCATGGTGCACCCTGGGTAACGCAAAAGAGCCTGGACCAGCCAACCATCCATCACTCAAGGTAAGTCTAAATGCTTCTTGCTTTGTGTCAGATACAGAATGATGTGGAGCTAGGTGTGGTCCACTGCTTTTGTTTGAGAGTTGTGTTGTTTGGGGCAGGGCTGGAGAGCTGGCATCTGTAGATTGTGTGTTCTGTGGCAGGGAAGCTGGCACCTGGGTGAGAGACTCAGAACCAGCAGCAGGCTTGTTGTGCTTGGCCAGCTCTCCCCGCGTTGTTTGGGGCAGGGCTGGACAGCTGGCATCTGGGTTTGCTGCAGCCAGATCTGCAGAGCAGACCTTGAGCAGATTGTGTTTTGTGTGGCAGTGATGTTGGCATTGGCAACTGGGTTTATATTGCTTCCAGGCCAGCAGGGTTCATAGAGTATATAGATGGATATAGTGCATTTGGGTCTTATAGAGATTCTCTGGTGTGAAGTTAGGTTTGGCTTTGGGTGCCCCAGGAATTGGACCCCCTGGCCCAATCTTTTTGGGACTTGGGGGTTTTGTAGGGGAGAGTCCCCTGCGGGTTCCCCTGCAGTTCTGGGGGCTCTCCCTCAAACCCCCTCCCCTCCAGTAGCCTCTAATTATGCCCTATGTTGCCATTGATTTCAATGGCCCATAGGATATAATGGTGGGATAGGGGCACCCTCTTTGGGTGCCCCTGGAATGGGACCCCCTGGCCCAATCTTTTTGGGACTTGGGGGGTTTGTAGGGGAGTGTCCCCTGCAGGCCCTCTGCAAATTTGGGTACTCTCCCTCAAATCCCCTCCCCTCCAGGCGGCTTCCAATATACCCTATTTTGCCATTGATTTCAATGGCCATAGGGTATAATGGAGCCGTATATTCGGAAATAGCCGCGCATCTACCGTATATGCGTCTATTCTGAGTACCGGTATTCAGAAATACATGGTATTCCGCATTTTTTATAAAGGTTATTTATAACCCATGTATTTCCGAATCCGTGTAAATCCAATTTTTTTTTCTGCACACCCCTACTCCCTTCTCCTGTTTCCTTTTGCAGAACTGCTACTACAGCTACACCATAGCTTGCTTTCTTTCCAGCTCCCTCAGTGGTTCTTTGCTTCCTGCTTCCGTTTTCCTGTCTCCCTCCCTCTCCCCCTCCATCTGTCTGTCTCTCTCTCTCTCTCTCACACACACACACACAGACCTCTGTGGCTGCTTCCTGCTTTGTGCAGGGAAGATACAAAGAAAAGACTCTTTCCCTCTCTCTGGCATGCACACGCACGCACACACAGAGCTTCTGTTTCTTTCTCTGGGGCTGCTCCTCCTCTTTTGGGGAGGAAGGGAGAGAGAGAGAAAACAAAGTTAGAATCCCATGGCAGCTTTAAGGCCATTTGATTCCAGATACAAGCTTTTGTGTGCAAGCACAACTCTTATTTGGAGGAAGGGAGGGTGAGCGGATGGATTCTTCTGACAAGCACAGTGTACATTGAGGAAATTATTTTGGCTTATTCTGAAAAGTTGTTTTATTTAAAGAAAAAAATTAGATTTCTCTGTTCCTATCTGGATTTATTTTCTTTTGAAAAGACCCTGATTATGAATTGGAACACTTGGAGTGGTCATTATATATTGGAGAGTGGAGTGATTTCAAATGCCAAATGATAATAGCACACATTGGTAATGAGACAGAAAACTAGCTCTCAATTCAGTCCTGGAGGCTACATTGTCTTGAGCTTTGTTATCAATTGCAATTCAGCAGTTTCTCTTTCTAATCTCCCTTTGTAAGAGCACAGCTTCTCTTAGGTCAGCAACTGAATGTTGTGGTTTCTTATGTTAGACTTATATCCATTTATTCTTTGCATCCTCCCAGACTGAATCTTCCTGGATGGAATTGAGACCTAGGTTTCATGTCTCATTACCAACACTGGTATCTTCATGCCTACTACCCCTCTGCATACCGCACATCCAATTACCTGGTATTACCATTTGGCATCTGAAATAACCTTTATAAAGTTTGTATCTCTGGTGCCTCATGTTACATTTTATATAGTGTGTATCTCTGGTGCCTCATGTTACATTTTATGGCATGCATGGTCCAGCACAACAAAGTGACATTTATGTCAGATCTGTCCCTTGTACAGGTTCCAGGCGAAAATATCACTGAATTTTTGGGAATTAACATTTTCTTTAATTACTGTTGCTTACTACAAAGGCAAAACTCCTGCAATTCTTTGTGCAGATACTCCATTCTCTTTACTTTTTTTATTTCCATTAGATCAGGCAAATCATCATTTTAAGAGGATTTCAAAGTGTTGAATTAAAAGCGAATAAATTTGCACAACCTTATGTCCTTAAAAACGAATAGCTAAATCAGAACACCAGTTTGCTCACGTGGTGTTACAACCAGGCCTTGAATTCAGCAGGAGCTCACAGGAGTGCAGCCATGGGCACTGGGTTTTCTGCTGCTGGAGGCAGATCCCAGCTCATCACTGGCCCCAATCTTCTTTTAGAAAAAAACATTCACGTGCATGGCACGATGACATCACAAAAGTGACATCATCAAGCAGCCCCCCTCAGGCTTCCAGATCAGGGTGGGAGGTGGGGGGAGCTGACAGTTGTGTCCCGCACACCTTGCAAGGAAGGCTGATTGAGAGGGCGGAAGAGCCAACGGTCACCTCTCATGCGCCTTTCATATGGGATGCGAGCCCCGGCCCGGCCCCTAAGTGGCCGCGTACCCCACCTTCTCCCATGCACCGGCTCTGAGTGCAGCTCTTTGTTTGAAACAATTTTATTGATAACATATGGTAACAATTTCCGTTAATAACTTCTTTTCATCTATCCCATATGCTTCTTTCTAACCACCCCCCCAACGTTACTTGACCCCCGCCAGTTTTATTTACTTAGAATACTAACATTAAAAGGTACCGTTAATTACTAAGAACTAAAATTAATATTCTTCTTTCTTCTAAAGTTTAATCATTATCAAAAATTGTCCAAAGTCCTTTTACTTTCCACTCATCTTCTACATAACTTCTAAATTTTTTCCACTCCCTTTTAAAATCTTCTAAATCATAGTCTCTTAAAGTTCTTGTTAATTTGTCCATCTCATTCCATGTCATAGCTTTCACAATCCAATCCCATTTTTCTAGTATTTTTTCTTGCTTCCATAACTGCGCATATAGTGTCCTAGCAGCTGAAATCAAGTACCAAATTATAGCTCTATCTTCTTTTGGAAATTTTTCCATTTGTAATCCAAACAGAAAAGTCTCTGCAGCTTTCCTGAATTCATATCCCAAGATCCTAGAAATTTCTTGTTGGATCATCTGTCAATACTTTTTCGCTCTTTCACAAGTCCACCACATATGGTAGAAAGAATCTTCATGGTTTTTGCATTTCCAACATCTGTCTGGCATCTTGTTATTCATCTTTGCCAATTTGTTAGGAGTCATATACCATCTATACATCATTTTAAAACAGTTCTCTTTAATACTCTGACATGTTGAAAGTTTCATAGAGTTCTTCCATAAATATTCCCATGTATCCTTCTGTATTTCTTTATTTACATTTATTGCCCATTTAATCATTTGAGATTTCACTACATCTTCTGTAGACCATTTTAAAAGTTACATAAGTTTTTGAAATTAATTTTTCATTATCTCCATGCAGAACTTTTTCCATTTCTGTTTGCTCTTGTCTTATTCCTTCAGTTTTAATATCATTTTCCACCAAACTCTTTATTTGTTGCATTTGAAACCAATCGTATTTGTTATTCAACTCCACAGCAGTTTTCAATTCTGTTTTGCCACTTTGTATTTTTAATAGTTGATTGTATGGCAGCCATTTTTCCTCACCTGTCTCAGCTGTTATTTATCACTTCTGCTGGCACTATCCATAATGGTTCTCTTTCATCACCATATTTCTTATATTTCATCCAGGTATTCAACAAATTATTTCTTATGTAATGGTGAGAGAAAAAACTATCTATCTTTTTCTTCCCATAATACATATAAGCGTGCCAGCTGAATTTATTTCCATGACCTTCCAACACCAGAAGTTTTTTATTCAACAGCGTCACCCAGTCTTTTATCCACACTAAACAAACTGCTACATGATATAATCTTAAATCTGGTAATTGGAATCCTCCTCTTTCTTTAGCATCTATTAGAAGAAGATAGAAGATATTGGATTTATATCCCGCCCTCCACTCCGAAGAGTCTCAGAGCAGCTCACAATCTCCTTTACCTTCCTCCCCCACAACAGACACCCTGTGAGGTGGGTGGGGCTGGAGAGGTCTCTCACAGCAGCTGCCCTTTCAAGAACAACCTCTGCCAGAGCTATGGCTGACCCAAGGCCATGCTAGCAGGTGCAAATGGAGGAGTGGGGAATCAAACCTGGTTCTCCCAGATAAGAGTCCGCACACTTAACCACTACACCAAACCAGCTCTCCAAACTTTCCAAGCTACACCAAACTTTCATTTTAATCCTTGGTTTCTTTCCAGCCCATACAAATTCTGAAATCTTCCTTTGCCATTTGTTAAATTGTTTACTGTCTTTCACAATCGGAATAGTTTGAAACAAATACATTATTCTTGGCAAAATATTCATCTTAATTGCAGCTATTCTTCCAAGCAATGAAAAGTTAAGCTTATTCCATTTTATCATATCTTCATCCATTTTACGCCATAGCTTTTCATAGTTACTTTTGAACAGGTCAATATTCTTCATTGTTATTTCCACACCCAAATATTTTACTTTAGAGGTAACTTCACATCCTGTTAGTCTCTGCAACTCCTTTTGTTTATTTACTTGCATATTTTTACATAAAATTTTGATTTTTCTTTATTAACATAAAATCCCGCCAGTTCTCCATAATCTTGTATTTTAACTAACAACAAAGGTGTTACTTGTGTAGGATTTTCATTTATAAACATTATATCATCTGTAAATGCTCTATATTTGTAAATAAATCCTTTAACTCTCAACCCTTCTTTATCATCTTGTATTTGCATCAATAAAATTTCAAGAGTCATTATAAACAATAAAGGTGAAAGCGGACAACCTTGTCTTGTACCTTTGCTGATTATCATTTCATCTGTAAGATCTGCATTTATACATAAACTTGCACGTTGTTCAGTATATATTGCCTATCATTCTTATAAAGTTTTTCCCCAACTCTATTTTCTCCATTACTGCAAACATAAAGTCCCAGTTCAAATTGTCAAAAGCTTTCTCTGCATCCGCAAAGAATAATGTAACTTCCTTCTCTGGATGTCTTTCATAATATTCTACAATATTTACAACAGTTCTAATATTGTCTCTTATTTGCCTTTTAGGGAGAAATCCCGCTTGGTCTTCCTTTATGAAATTTATCAAATATTGTTTCTGCCAAAATTCTTGTATATATCTTATAGTCATTATTTAGTAATGGAATTGGTCTATAGTTCTTTACATTCGTGACATCCCTATCTTCCTTAGGAATCAAAGAAATTACAGCTTCCTTCCTTGGTATTTTCCCATTTATTTTTATCATAGTCATCAATTTTTGAAGTTTCGATATTAATTCTTCTTTAAAAATTTTAAAAATTTTTGCTGTATATCCATCCGGCCCAGGTGCTTTTCCAATTTTCATTGCATTGATCGCTGCTTCAATTTCTATTTTTTCAATTGGATCATTCAAATTTTTTTCATATTTTCAGTTAGGGGTGCTATTTTAATCTTTTGCAAATACGCTTCCATCTTTTCCTTCTTTACTTTAACACCTTTAAATAATTTAGCATAGTACTTGAAAAATTCTCTATTCCTTCTTGATCTACCATCTCTCTTCCATCAACCAAAATTTTATTAATAATTTTACTTCCTCTCTTTTTCTTCAGTTGCCAGGCCAAATACTTTCCAGGTTTATTCACTCCCTCAAAGGACTTCTGTTGTAATTTTTTCAAATTCCATTCCAATTTCTTATTTAACAATGTCTCATTTGTGCTTGTAGTATTGTAATTTCCCTTATAATTTTCTTTTTCCCTGGCCTTTTCCTCAGTTCCCCTTCCTTTTTCTTTATTTCATTTTGAATGTCCAACTTCTGTTTTTCTTTTGCCCTTTTATCCTTATCGTTTAATGTAATCAATATTCCTCTCATTACAGCTTTATAAGCATCCCACACCATCTGAAATTCTATATCATCTTTATCATTTATTTGGAAGATAGTTTTAGTTTCATTTTCTAGAGATGTCACTAATTCTTTATTTTGTAGTAAATCTTCATTTAATCTTCATCTTCTCACTTTTTTAGACAATTTTGTAATCCATAATATTGGGTTATGATCTGCACCTATCTTTGTTAAGATCTCTATTTTCTTAGTTATAAGGCCTAAGTCGTTTGTACCCCATAACATGTCAATTCTAGATCGGGGTGGGAGGTGGGGGGAGCTGACAGTTGTGTCCTGCACACCTTGCATGGAAGGCTGATTGAGGGGCGGAGGAGCCGATGATCGCCTTTCAAGGCGCATGGGATGCGAGCCCCAGCCTGGCCCCTAAGTGGCCGCCTACCCCACCTACTCCCATGCACCGGCTCTGAGTGCAGCTCTTGAACCTTTCTGACAGCCCCCCTCCTCCTCCTCCCCCACCTACCTTTACCATTGAATAGTAGGTGCAGCTGCATAACAATCCCTGGATTAGGAGAGCAGGCAGGTAGCCAGCCATCAAAAGCTTTGCCACACCCCCAACAGCCCTCATTAACCCCTGGAGAAGCCTGCACCACCCTTTCTCCACTTCTTATGTGATTTTGTGCAGTGGTTTGCTTGCCGATCTTTTGACTGGGGGGGATGGCCAAGGAGGGCCCCAAGTGAGCGAGGCCTGGGGCTCTCCTTTCTTGAATTGGGTTGCTTTTGGCTGGTGGGGGGGGCAGCATATGCCAATGAGTTATGCTAATGAGCTCCACCACCTATTTTTCTACAAAACGACCTCTGGTTATAACAATAGTTATTCTTGGGGTTCCAAAAGAATCTGTCTGTAATTTGGCAAACCATGTGCTTCATTTTATATGTATTGCAAGAACTTCTTAGGTCCAATTAACTAAAGTTACTCATTACTAAAGCCAGCTGAAAACGTTGGAATCTCATTAATCACAAGTTACTAACTTCTTTCCTTGATTTCAGTGGGATCTATTTGTGGCTATGATCACATTTACTTATCTGGGGTCATCAATAATGCTTTATTTGCTTCATCCAGATGGTGTGCACCTATCTAGTAGACTAGACAAACATTAAACATTTGTGTTTAATTACAATGTTGACATATTGTAACTGTGACACTGTAGTAATGCATAGGTAGATGCACAGTGACTTTCAAAAATGTATTCAAATGCAGCACATAGGGAAATCAATGGTTCACACTTTGAACACATTTCACCATGTCAGTTTCTGATGTTTAATGGCCAAATCCCACACCTTTAAATTAACTTCTTGAAAATGGGACTGGGAACTAATGTTTCTGTCAAATCAACGCACGACAAACTATAAATTAAGTTTATGGCAATTATGACAATTGCTTTGACTCTGCTAATAGATTCCTTTGCCTTCCAACAATTTCCTTCTGAACATTGGTGCTTAATTACAAAATCTGCTGTCCTAGTGAATACATTTTAAAGGGATAGAGTACCTTAAGCTCATTGAAGAAAAAGCAAGTATAACATAGTAACAACATCTAGAAGTATATTTGATCTTCTGTTAAAGTCAAACAAATTATATGCCTTATAAAGCCTAGATGATACATTCTTTGAGATTTGGTAAAGACCATTCAAAGGGTACAGTGTATTTAAAGTTTTGAGACATCAGATGAAAGAGTTAAGATGAGACAGAAGATTCAACATAAATATACTGTGGCAAGTGTCACCAAGGGCCCAGAAGGTACACACACACATCAAGGGATATTATACTAATGTAATGTACAACTGAATTGGATTGTCCATATAGGAAAATCCAATAGCAAATGACTACCACTGTGTAATGACAGCACAACGTCCATGATGTGTGGCTGCAGCATGAGTGCAGCATGAGAGGAATTAAGAAACACTGAGAGACCACAGAGAAAGAGGTCACTAATGAAAGAAAGGAAAACAGCATTTGTCAGCTTCAACATCCCAAAATTCTTACAAGAATCAGAAGACAAAAAGGACATTTCTCCCTGTGGAAGTAAGCAAAATGTAAAGGGCCATAAGGATCCCCAACACAGAGAACAATCAAAACAGCACTGAAAACAGTTGGATATTAAACTCAAGAATCCCAATTATCTGGAACAATCCAGCTCTTTTGAACGACACATACAACCCACAAAATTAAACAACCCAGATGATTGTGATGGACAGTTTCAAATTCTGCCCTCAAGGAGCCTTGACCAATCACTTTCAAAATGTGGACTGGTATACTGAAAAGAAAAAAAACCCAGAAGAGCCCAGCAGTTTAACCACACTGACCAGCTGACCGAGTTGAAGTTTGTTGCATTGTAGTGGGAGAAGGATTAGGAGGTCTGCTGGTTAGGCAGGGAATCCATTAGGAATTTAGGGCATTTCAAGATAGGTAGGGTTTGGATGTGTTCCTTTCAAAAACACATAAAAGTGAAAAGCCTTTCTGTGCTGTAAGTCTGAATCAGTCAAACACAAAGTCTGCTTTGTAAGTTACATTTCCGCAGGCTGTAGATCTCCAGTAACTTTCTCACTTTAATAATGAAAGGAAAGGAAACAACTGCAAGCACCAGTTGTTTCTGACTCTGGGGTGACGTTGCTTTTACGTTTTCACAGCAGACTTTTTTATAGGGTGGTTTGCCACTGCCTTCCCCAGTCTTTTACACTTCCCCCCCAGCAAGCTTGGGCCAGCTACCTGAATCCAACTTCCGCTGTAATCAAACTCAGGTCGTGAGCACAGAGTTCAGACCACAGTACTGCAGTATTGCTACTTTACCACTCTGCGCCATGGGGCCGCTTTTAATACTGAAAGGGCTGGAGAAAACAAAAACAAAGAAACAACCAAGCCATGCATAACACAGAAGTAAATCTGTTCCTTAGTTAGATCAAAATGGGTAGCCCTACTATTCCTAGTGGTTTTCATTAACACCACTAGGTGGTTCTTTCAAGCCCACTGGCCTCTTATAAGAGAACATGCATTGCAGTTGAGAACTAGAAGATTAAATGGTCCCAAAAGCCTCAGCAGTGTGGGATAAAAATATAAATTGAACGTAATAAATAAATAAATAATAAAATAAAGCCAGAACTGAATGGATAGTAGGGACCCTCCCTGGGCACAATTTAAGGGGTTGATAACCTTCAAATCCCTGTATTACTTGGAACCAGTATACCTGAAGGTCCACCTCCTCTATGACAAACCTATCTGACCAATTATCTTCTGAGACTCTGGTTCAATTCCCCTTGCTTTCTGAGATTAGGCAGCTGGCAATCCAGGAGAGATTGTTTTCAGTTGTCTCACCAAAACTCTCCTAAGGGAGAGGTGTTTGTTTACTTCAGTTTCTGTTATCCACCAGTGGATGGAGACATTTTTGTTTCATCTCATGTTCCATCAGTTATCTCTCCTTTTTACCCTATTTTGTTTCCATGTTGCTGTATGCATATTTTAGTTTTGGTTTTGTTTGAATGATGTGCTTTTGCTTTTTTAAAAAATTAAATGTTTTTAATCCATTAGCTGCCTTGGTGGCCCTGATGAACGGTATCAATTTTGTAAATAAACAAATGTATTTACATGGACTTCTATTCCATTCTTTCTCCAAGGAACTCAGAACAGCACACATGGTTCTCCGTTCTCCAATTTGTCCAGCTCAAAGTGGGCAGCTGTATTGGTCTGAAGCAGTAGAACAAAGTTGGAGTCAAGTGTACCTTTAAGACCAACAAAGTTTTATTAGAATGTAAGCTTTTGTATGCATGCATGCATCTTCAGATGAGGGGGTATGGTACAGTGGGCTGAAATACATGTAGTTGGTGGGTTAAGAGTAGTTGGTTAACCCAGCAACTACATTTCAGCCCACTGTACCCTATCCCCTCGTCTGAAGAAGTATGCATGCATACAAAAGCTTACATTTTGAATAAAACTTTGTTGGTCTTAAAGGTGCTACTTGACTCCTACTTTGTCCCATTCAAGGCATTGTGCTGCCCCAAGCACCTCAGCTATCATCCAGCATCTGCTGTGCCCTTTCATACCTGGATAGGTGGATGCAAGCTTGGGAGGTGTGCTGGCACCTCCCTGTGCCATCATCTTCAACCTCAGGTGAAGTGAGTCCAGATGGTGCACCTATAAACCAACACCCACATTCCCATCTTGTATATGGATATGGAAAGCATATACCTCTATCTGTTGTCTGGATGGTTACCTTGAACGAAGAAGGTGTAGCTCTGTGGGAATTGTATACCAACCCTGTCACCTGTACTGCTGACTTGGAAAGTTGTGTTGATGGGGACACAGCATACCCTCACAGTGAGCCCAAGGCAGTGGCACAGGTGACATGCATTGCTATCATTTGCTGGACTGGATCAAGTCTCAGCATCTGCACCCAGTTTGCACCTTAGGTGGCTTCTTGGGAGGTAAACTGATCCTGATAACTCTTTGGGCTTGGTGCTTTTGCGCTAAACTGGAGATACAATAAGAAGGCGCAACTGTTAATGCATATCCCACTTCACCAAGCAGCGAGAATTTCTAAGGGCTAGTGCTCACCCACCGTTGGTTCCTTTTGGAAGTGACAGCAGTAGAGATTGGGTTCTCGTACTATTAGTTCAATTACAAATCTACAAGTAGAGTACAGTAGGGCAGTAGAAGTTACACCATATCAGATTCTCGAGATCACTAGCCAGACGGCGTAGGACCTCCGGAGAGGCGGCGCATTCTTTTCTTTCTCCCAGCTCTTTTGTCCATCAGGTGAGAAGGACGTGGCGTCGGGCCGTTTTATCTTCCCAATCTGCTCCTGAACAAACCCCACCTCTTGCATAGTAACAACGCCAGGAAACTTTGAGCATGCTCAATATTCACTATCGTAGCAGCTGGCACTCTCGGCACTGGACACCCCCGAAATTCTCGCAGAACGTTCAAAGAAGCGCTGTCAACCCTGAGCGCATGCCCAGTAAGACCGGCTCCAAGCCCGCCTTCCTGCAGTCTAACCCGGAAGTTCAACGTTCTTCTTCGGGTGCCGTTTTCTGAAGTGAATGAGTGGGAGGGCTGTTACATAGAGCGCGGGGGGCTCCTGCGGGTGGAGGGCCCGAGGGCGCCGTGAGGTGAGATGGGCTGCCGGTGAGGAGGCCTTCCCTTCCCCTTCTTTTGCCCGGCCATGGCGCCGATGGGGATCCGCCTGTCCCCGCTGGGGGTGGCCGTGTTCTGTTTGCTGGGGCTCGGCGTGCTGTACCACCTCTACTCGGGCTTTCTCGCCGGCCGCTTCGCCTTCTTCATGCTGGGCGGGCCGGCGGTCGAGTCGGGCAGCGTGGATCTGCGGGAACTGCTGGCCGCCTCGGTCGTGGCGGCCGTCAAGGGGGGCGAGCAGGTGAAGCTGGTGCGAGAAGGCAACAACCTGAATGAGAAAGCCAAAGGCAAGACCCGCGAAGGGGCGGACGAGATGCTGACCTTCGGCGACCTCCATTCCAACCGCAAGATGTACTACTTGCTGAAGACGGCGTTCCCGGGTGTGCAGGTGCGTCTCAGTCTCTAACCAGCACTGTGGTGTGGTGACGTGTACAATTTGGATCAGGGGCGCCCGCATACAAATCTTCTGCTTAGCAAGAAAGCGTTTACAGAGGGGCTTAAGGCCGATTGCTTTCTGTCCATCTGACTTACCTCACTGCGTTGTTGTGAGAGCCCAGGATCCGGTGCTTTGCCATGATCTCTTTGCAGGAATGCAACATGTAAATGGCTTCTAAACAGGGGCGTAAGGAGAGCTATGGATATAATATTATGTAAGCCCCTACAGTTTTCTTCCCTTTTTCTGCAGATCTGATACAAGACTGGGAAGATGCATTTCCCACATGTTCAAAGTACTTTTGAACTCCAGTACCAAAGGTCCTGGGGGGCTAGCTTTCTCTTCCCACGAGTACCTTACTCCTTTGCAGCTACAAGCATAGATAGCTTCAAGAGGGGATTGAATAAACATATGGAACAGAGGTCTGTCAGTGGCTGTTAGCGTATTGTTGGAACTCTCTGTCTGGGGCAGTGATGCTCTGTATTCTTGGTGCTTGTGGGGGGCACAGTGGGAGGGCTTCTAGTGTCTTGGCCCCACTGATGGACCTCCTAATGGCACCTGTTTTTTTGTGACACAGAGTGTTGAACTGGATGGGCCATTGGCCTGATCCAACATGGTTTCTCTTATGTTCTTCTTTGAAAACAGCCTATATTTCCAATCTCCTGTTTTTCAGAGGCCTGTCAGGTGGTTGTTGTATTATATAGTGGGGAAGGCAATGGCAAACTACCCCGTAAAAAGTCTGTTGTGAAAACGGCGTGATGCGATGTCACCCCAGAGACGGAAATGACTGGTGCTTGCACAGGGGACTGCCTTTACCTTTTTAGTGAACTTTAAATAATACTCTAAAAGGATTGGACACTGTGTACTGTTTATAATTATTCCATTGTGGTTGTTGTAGCAGTAGAAAGCATAATATGAAAATCCTGTTGCTGCACCTTAGACTAATATCAATATTTTGGTTGTACTTAAGTGGTCATTAAGGAAAACTGTGTATAACTAATATGGCAATTCTGTTAAAATAAGATTTACTAAGTTTATGCCAATGATTTACAAAGATTTATTAAGCTTATGGCACATACGAAAGGGGTAAAAAGCACAAATAACACTTTCAACAAAGCTAAAATACAGTAGAGAGACAGTTTATGAACCAGCAGTATTTGATCCACCTGTCATTTCAAAGACCAGTTAGCCAAGGCTTTAATTGACCTAAAGTTAAAAGAGAGGATACCTGGTACCATCCCCCATGCTCCCCGCCTATCAAGCTTTCATGACAGCATCAGAGTGAGAACATCCGTGTGCATCAAATGTAAGCCATTCCTGTATGCATTATCTCTGTTTTCCCTGAAACACAATGCTTGGGCTACGCTGCTTCTGTATGTCTTATTTCTTCTTTTAATATCACACATTGAAAGATGAAATTGTGACACAGATGTAAGAAGTGAATTCTGCACCTTCCCCCTTCCCAAATGCAGGGAAGTCAAGCCTGACTGAAAATTTAGAAACAAGGTATTCTGGTACAACGCAACAAGTGGTTCAGCATGTATGCTGCAGTACTAGAAAATGAAGCAATTGTCCAGTTCCTCTTTTGAGATCTGAAAATTATGTTTCATGACTGTTGTCGATGGTTTAATACTGCAATTTATGTACAATAGTAGGCATGGCTAAAGTTGCTCTGATTTTTAATATCACCATGGTTTCTGAAAAACAATTGGAAATATTTGTGCACTTGGAAATATCAGATTCTTGCTCTTTTAAAGTATAACTCTGGGTGTGTGTATCTAAGTTATACATCTATCAGACATATCATTGTGCTCTGGTGGGGAATAGCCCTTTTGATTTACTAAATTTTAATGTTAAACTTGGCACTAGGTTTATAGGATACTGGCCATGGGAAATCCAAACTCCTTGATTCCTACTTGTTCCTCTGCTGCTTTTGTGTTAAAGGTCTCCAGAAATTTCGTATCGGAGGAGGGGGACACTTCCCCCCTCCACTTCTTAAGAGAAAAGCAGAAATTTTGAAAATTGAAATACATACACTTATCAGACCTAAACTACTGCTTTGGGTTGAACAACATAAAACATATCACAGTATATAGAATGGTACTGTTTAATATTTTAATGGAATATAAAGTATATATGTTTTTATTTTCTTTTTTAAAAATTGCAGGTTCTTTAGAAAGAATTGTAGACTGTACTGTATGTGGATATGTGGATCTGAGAAGTAGGAGAAATGAAAGCTGGGGGCTAGAAAAACTGTAGTAAACAAGAGAGTGTATGAAACAACGCAGTAGGAAGGACTGTTACAATATTTGGATGTTAAATTAAACTTATAACATTAAAAACATTAAACTCTTGAATAATGTATTATCATTAAAAGCACAATATATTAGTTGTTGCCAATATTTCTTACATTTAAATAAAAAGTATTCTTGAAAATGTTGCATATGTCTACAATATGCATTCATTGAAATTAATACTGTAGGCTGTTTTACAAATTTTTTCATACTACATGAGTTGAGTAAAAGTCTGGTCATGCTACACATTTTGAGTGTGAGAAACATTGTCTGAAAGTTGGGTACTGTGAGGGGGGGGCTTGTTCCCTTAATTCCCCAGCGTTTACAGGAATGAAGAAAAATTTCCTCACCCTTCACATCTCTGCTCTATGTCTTCTATATTCTCACCAGTTTCATAACTGCAGTAGTAAACCCAACTTTTCATGAAGGTAATAAAGCAATACTTTCTTGAGGGTAGTATGGCTCTGGATTAATGTTTGGTGTTTTACAATAATATTTCCAGCAGTAGCTTGAGATTTGGCAGAAATGAGAAGAAGGAACCGGTGGTGTGGGGGCAGCGGGTGATTAAAACTATTCACAAGGTCCTTTCAGCTATTATAAGCCATTGTTATCATTAAAGTGTAGGCAGGTACAGCATGTGGCAGAAGGTTTATCTTGTGCTGCTCCTGTTATTACATTTAGGGTCAGTAATGTAGGAGGCTTGGGAGGGGGGTCTTAGGAAAAGAAAATCTTTTCTAGCGGTGGAAGTGCTTTTGATCAGTGGAAAACATGTATCATGCCCTTATTGCTAACTGTGCCCTTTGTGAAGTAGGGGATACTTTTTTCAAAGGGGAAAAGTTAATCCTTCGTTTTACAATGTTGATTAAACTTCATTGTGTCTTGACTCTTCAAAGATTTCACATGTGCTAGGTTGGAAGCAGAAGTTCCTGTGGAGAAACGGAAGTATTACAGCAGTTTTATCTTGTTGCTTGCTTGTTTAATTAGAATGTCTCTTTCTTCCATTAGATAAACACAGAAGAACATGTAGATGCAGATGACCAGGAGAAAATTTTTTGGGATCACAGTATTCCTGAAGACATAAAGAGAAAAATTCAGTCAACAATGGTCCAAGCAGATAGTGTTACTGTATGGATTGATCCTCTAGATGCAACTCAAGAATATACAGGTTTTCTTTCTTTTAACTTGCTGCTTTTCTGTGTAGATTTCCTCATTCTTGTAAGGGGACAAGCTGCTTCCTGTCAGGGCTGATGTAAGCATGTTAATGGGGTTCTTACACTATAATTTTTAAATTATAAGCCACTTCATGCAAGGCCCTGAAATGGTGGCTTAGAAATACCCTAAATAAATACATTGAATCTAAACATTGAGCCTTATTTTGGATGTAATATGGAATATAAAATAATTTTATTTTTTATATTATCAGAATTTCTCATTTTCTAAGTGTGAATTTATTTACATTTGATATTATTCTCAGGCAAAAAATCTTAGTCCTATTTTTTTATTAATTAAAAAAACTCTTTGGTTTCTTGTTTGTTCTTTTTTTAATGCCTAAAAGTTCTATGCAAGCTACTTACTACAATATTGGTTGGTTATTTTAATAATGAAGAAGAAGAAAAAGATTTATACTCTGCCCTTCACTTAGGTCGTTTTCGCACTCACCTTCCGCCGGCGCGACCCCCCTCTTCACCGCGCAGGATCTGCGCGGATTTCGCACTAAACGCTGCGGAGCAGCCAGAAAAGCCAGAAGCTCCCGTCACAAAAGCCGCGCAAACGCCAAACTGCTTTTTGGTGGTTTCAGTTTGAGCGGCTTTTGCGCCGGGAGCTTCCGGCTTTTCTGGCTGCTCCGCAGCGTTTAGTGCGAAATCCGCGCAGATCCTGCGCGGTGAAGAGGGGGGTCGCGCTGGCGGAAGGTGAGTGCGAAAACGACCTTAGTGTCTCAGAGCAGCTTACAGTCTCCTTCCCTTCCTCTCCCCTGTAAGGTAGGTGTAACTGAGAGAGCTGTGAAAGAACTGCTCTTGAGAGAACAGCTCTGAGAGAACTGTGACTGATCCAATGTCAACCAGCTGGCTGCATATGAAGGAGTGGGGAATCAAACCCGGTTCTCCAGATTACAGTCCACTGCGCTTAACCACTACACAAAACTGATTCTCAAACACTATATACTTCTGAATATTATTGTACCTTAATTTCATCAAGAATTTAGGGTAAAGAAGCTCTATTAAGATTTCACTTTTGGAAAGAAGATTGAGTTGTTGAACAAGAACAGTTAACCTTTTGCTCAAATCAGTTGCTGTTTTTAAGTGCATTCTGTTCAGTAAGTATGTCTGTTAAGTAATCCATGCTAGTTTATTTTCTACATAGGATAAGTTAATAAAAAATTTACAAAGCCTAAATTTGAAGAAGAAGGAGTGCAGGATTGAATACCAATAATTTTGATAATTTATTTCAAAATGTGTATCTCTCCTTTCCAAAATAGCTTCAGGTGATATTGGATAATGCGTCTAATCTCTTGTCAGTTTACAGGATTCTGTTAAACTTTGTTGGTTGTAGCATAGTTCTTTGTTAAACAAGGACTGAACACACTTCAGTTCCCCATTCAACCCTGCAACTCTCTGGTTGTCCTTGGACTAGTCACTTTTTCAGTGCTTCTTCACAGAGTTGTTAGGATAAAACGGAGCTCCTCAAAAGAAGGGTGGGATGAAATAAAACAGAGCACAATCCACAGAATGCATTTTATTACTACCAATTAAATGACACATAATGAGGCACAAACTTTTGAATTCTCTAAAATTCTTCTTTAGGCTGGAAGTTACAATTTAAAAAGAGGGGGGGAAAAGAAAAGAAAGATGCTAGGACATGATGTAAAGTCCTGTTGCAGTCTGGTTCTGCGGTGTTTTCAGATGTTAGATGCAAAGCTTATATGAATTGGCTTGCAGTGTTTTTTGTTAGCATAAAACAATCACATTCCACTAAAAATACAAATAACACCAAATGGCCCTGATGCCTTTCTTCTTAATGATAAATAAAATGTAAAAGTTTGGGATTACACTTTGTCCTGTGTGTCTTTGCAGTGTTAAAGGGGGTTTTTTTCTACTTTTTTTTCAGAGAATCTTCTGCAGTATGTTACTACAATGGTGTGTGTAGCTGTAAATGGTAAACCAGTTATAGGAGTGATACATAAGCCATTCTTTGCATATACAGGTATGTGGCTTTTTCAACTCTCAAAAGCTATGTTAAGGCTTTGGAAGTCTGAAGCTAAATTTGCAATATTCTCCAAACAGCTGCAGGCAATAGGGATCAAGATCATGACTAAAAATCTTTCTCCCCCTTCCTTCTGTGCTCCACCCTCTTTTTTAAAAAAATTAGCCTGATATAGAGTTTCTGGAAAACATGAAGCTCACATGCTATGTTGTCATTTTGGTGGTCTTAATAGCAGGTATTACATGGATTTTGTTTTTGCATGTGGCTGCCTGAAATTTCAGTGCCATGCATAGTTGTTAAGGTTGCATTTGATTGAATGGAGAGAACATAGCAACTAAGAACCTTGTATAAGACCTGGTATGAGATGGACATTTTGCTTCCACATTGGTGTCTGTTACGTAATTGTTGCCCCTGCTGTTTCAGGTGTGTCATGGTTCAGTGAACTGCAGTTGGTGTAAACTAAGCCTCAAACTGTCCATCAAGTTTTATGAACAATGTCTTACTGCTTCTGATCTGTGCTGACCAGTGGAATGATTCATGTGAAGTATGGGCTGACAATAATAGAATAACAGAATCATAGAGTTGGAAAGAGTCATAATATGGGCCATCTAGTCCAATCCCCTGCTCATAGCAAGATCAGTTTAGAGCATCCCCAACAAGTGTATACTGCTGAAAGACTGCCAGTGAAGAGGAGCTCACCACCTCCCTCAATAGCTGATTCCACTGTTAAACAACTCTAACTGTAAAAAAGTTTTTCCTAATTTCTAGCCAGTATCTTCCCGTCCTTAATTTAAACCCATTATTGCAAGTCCTATCCTCTGCTGCCAACAGGAACAGCTCCCTGCCCTCCTCTAAGTGACATCCCTTCAAATACTTAGATAACAGCTTTTTAAATGCTTAAAGAGAAGTTACCATGTCCCCCCCTCAACCTCCTTTTCTCTAGACTGAACATTCCCAGGTCCCTCAGCCTTTTCTCATAGGGCTTGGTTTCTAGGCTGCTGATCATCCTTGTCACTCTCTGCACCCGCTCTATTCTGTCTGCATCCTTCTTGAAGTGAGGCTGCCAAAACTGCACACAATACACTAGGTGCAGCCTGACCAATGCAGTGTACAGCAGGACTATGACCTCTTGTGATTTGGATGTTACGCTTTTCTTGATGCATTCCAAGATTGTGTTAGCCTTTTTTGTTGCTTCATCACACTGGCTGCTCATATTTAATTCATGGTCCACCTTTACCCCAAGATCATATTCGCACATACTTCTACCCAGAAGTGTATCCCCCATCCAGTATGCATGTTCCTCATTTTTGTTACCCTGACGTAGACCTCAGCACTTACCCTTGTTAAATTAAACTTATTCTTGTTAAATTGCATTTATTAATTTCTGCCCATGTTTCCAGCATGTTCAAATCTTGCTGAATTTTAACTCTCTCTTCTGGTGTGTTTGCTGTTCCTCCCAGTTTGGTGTCATCTGTGATTTTAATAAGTAGCCCCTCCCACCCTCATCCAGATCACTGATAAAAATAATGAAAAGTACTGGGCCCAGATCCAAACCCTGTGGCACCCCACTGGACACCTCCCTCTGTTCAGATGAAATGCCATTGACAACTACTGTTTGAGTGCAATTCTCCAACCAGTTCCCTATCCACCTAATGATCCTATAGACCAGCCCACAGTCCTCTAGTTTACTCATCAGCTTTACTGAAATCAGGGTAAACAACATCAACAGCATTCCCTCAATCCAGTAAGATATCATAGGTGAAGGCGGATACCAGATTTTGCTAAGTATGTTTGCATGTGTTCCTATCTTCCTCTACCAAGTCGTTGTTGTTATTTTACTTTCCTTCAAAAAGCAATAGGGAATATAAAGCAACATTTGTAACGTTGCTTGGAATATAATAAGATTTATTTTGTTTTCCTAATATCCCAAGTTATGAGGACTGTTGGAAAAGCAGCCACTAGACCCATAGCAAAATAGACAGATGTCAAAGCAGAATCTGCCTTAACAGATCCTTTTCACTCTTCACTGCTGGATGGTGGTCTCAAAGTTCAATTGATTTTTTATTTTAGTTTATGTATTAATTATTTTAATTGCACACTGTTGTAATATGACCTTCACTGGTACATTGGGAGTCAGGGAAAAGCAGGCCTCTCATGCTGAGTGTGCCTTTCTTGAAGAAATTACCTAATAAAATTCAGGAAGAAATTCCCTAATAAAATTATTTACACTTTAGATTCAGAAGCTGCAGCTACTGTCAACCAAGTGTGGTCCGCAAACACCAACATACAGACTGGAGAGCCAGTTTGGTGTAGTGGTTAAGTGTGCGGACTCTTATTTGGGAGAACTGGGTTTGATTCCCCACTCTCTACTTGCAGCTGCTGGAATGGCCTTGGGTTAGCCATAGATATCGCAGGAATTGTACTTGAAAGGACAGCTACTGTAAGAGCTCTCTTAGTCCCACTCACCTCACAGGGTGTCTGTTGGGGGGGGGGGAGAAGATATAGGAGATTGTAAGCCGCTCTGAGTCTCTGATTCAGAGAGAAGGGCGGGGTATAAATCTGCAGTCTTCTTTTTCTTCTAACAAAATATGTACTTGTTTTACAGCTTGGGCAATGGTAGATGGTGGATCAAATGTTAAACCACGTTCTTCCTACAATGAGCAGACTCCAACAATCATTGTATCCCGGTCTCATGCAGGGACAGTTAAGCAAGTTGCTTGGCAAACATTTGGAAATAAATCTGTGATCATTTCAGCAGGTGGATCAGGTTTGTCATCTTTGCTCTTATTTTTTTGTTTCTTGCAACCAAAAGTTGAAGTGAAAGTAGCAAAGTACAAAACTGGTTACACCTACCAAGTGTCAAAAGTAGTTAAAGTCTCTAAGACACAGGAGCAGGCTTGCTAAATATACTAATTTCTAAGAACAGGAAATTATATCTATAGAGATACTGAAGCTTTGCAAAAGATAGTAAAATTTATTATGATCTGAGATCACAATTCAAAATCAAAGTCATCAGCAAATATTTGCATTGGTTCCAAATCATAAATACACTAGATGCACTAAACATAAATACAATACTGGGTGAAAATATTAAGACTGAGTAGACTGAATATTAAGATCTAAGCAGACATATCTGAGCAAAATATAGTAAAGGAAGTGGTAGTGTAGTAGACAGAGATTTTAGACTGACTAGATAGATCTTCACAGTACCTTCCTAAGCTAAGTTACTTCATTCCAAGACCACTGAAGTTAATGGCCTTAGAAGGAAATAACTCTGGCTAGCTTGGATAGGTAGATGTTTAACAGGTTTTGTGTTTGAAGCCCCAAGTAGTATTGCGTGGCAACAACAAAATAGATGAACAAAGTATAGTTCATGTGGTTAGGAAAGCATAACCACATTGAGTAAAATTTAAATAAATAGGTTTTATTGCTTCTGAATTGATAATAGAATGACAGTATCACACAAAGTAGGTTAGGTTTGCCTCAGAAGTGTGCCCATTTATATGCCACTTTTTAGGTGTATGATTCTTAAAGCAGCAAACAATATTAGCATAAAAAGATAACTATATCTATTAAGAGAAAAATGATAAAAAGAAGCTTGCTTAAAAAAAAGGTTTAGTCTTTTCACAGCTTGTAAGATGTACTCCTGCCATATTTCTGATATTTCAAGGCCTGCTTAACTAATTAATGATTCAGGAAACTTTTCTAAGTTTTGTTATGAATAGGTCAAAATAAATAAATCTGGGAGAGTCCTAATTGCCATCCTGTCTAATGTATCTTCCCCTGTCTAAGTCAGCCCCATGCTTCCCCCCCATCACCATTGTACCTGCAGACAGAGAACTTTTATTCTGGAAGAATGCTGTACAGGGAATTATTGCAAGTTTACTTTGCTTGATTAGGTAGTTAAGAAGTAGCCCTAGGGTACTTTAGGGTCCGTAGGGTAAGTTAGCAGTTCACTGTCTATTCAGTGATTTCTTCCCAAATCTGCTGTTTGGAGATTATGGCCACAGTTTTGTCATCTTGGTTGCATAATCAAAGTTAAAGTAAAGCTGCAGAAGAGCACCTACTTCTTTCCATTAAGTTTTACATTTGTGTGACCAAATCCAAAGTTGAAGTGATCTTTGGCAACTTTCTGGCTGCAGGTGAACACATAAGCATTTTTTATATATGTTGTGTACAGTGATTGAAATGGGCAAAAGTAAATATAGTTGTACAAGGCACTGTAAACTTTTTGTGCTTTCCTTCTGCAGGCTATAAAGTTCTGTCTCTCCTAGATGTGCCTGAGGTGAACCAGGAAAAGGCTGATGTGTATATTCATGTAACATACATAAAAAAATGGGACATATGTGCTGGCAATGCAATGCTGAAAGCATTAGGAGGTAAAATGACTACCTTGTCTGGGGAGGAAATAAGTTACACTGGTTCAGAGGACGTTGAAGATGGGCTTATAGCCAGTATAAATATAAACCACCAGAGACTGGTGGAAAAACTTCCTGTTCTAGACAAGACTTCACAGAATTAAATTCTGGAGAATGAATAAATCATGCTTCTGGAGCCTCAAAATAGTTAGTATCGGGGAAATGTAAAACTGACCTTTGAAAGATGGTACGCTCAAGGAAATATGCTTTTTGGAGGACTACACAGACCATCATTTGACACAGTTTAAGATTACTGGACCACAAGATTTCCTCATGCCTCAGTGTCCACCTTTAATTTCGGAGACTTCTTCATGATCACTGAAAATCAATGCTTGTAATAAACTGAGCACATTACAAATTTGTTCTAGTGACCCCTCATGTTTTGTCTGGGTATTCTTTGTGTAATCCAGCAGAAAAATGGTTTTGGTTACTTAAAATCCATGGGCAGTGCATGATACTCAGATATTTTATCTTTCTTTGGGAGACAGATGACAGGAAAGCTGAAGCATCTTCATGTGACAACTGTTCATCTTGGCTACAGTTTTAAATGATAAAAGAAATGTTTGGTTCTGTTTTTATGTTTACCTGAAATTTAAACCTGCTTAATGTGGATGAGAAAACTGTTAATGTGTGGTTTTATTAAACCATTTTTGTGTGTCATTTTAAAAGAAAATGTGTCTGAACACTCTCAACAATTGAATATTGCCATTCTTTTCCATAAAAGATGTTAAGTTTTTCACATTGTTGCACTTATAAAATAGCTATCTGTCTTTAGTGATTGCTTATTTACTAGACTACCTGATTTTGCTGTGAACAAAAAATGAAAATCAAATGTTAAAGACAATAAGGAACCTAAAGAGTCTTGCTGACCATTGTATTGTAGAAATTTCATTTAAATGATGCACTCCAGTATTTGGGTTCTTGGGTATTTGGTTAGGAAGTCCTACATAACAATTGTAGAAAGTATCAAGAATTCATAAGAACATTTTAACGTTTCCCTCCCTTAATTTATTATAAACAATCCACAAGTGTTGCTCGTTGAGGGAAAACAGTAAAGTAGTGTGGTAAACAAGTGGTAGTTAAAACTAGGGATGGGCATGAACCAGGAAAATGGTGGTCTGTGGTTTGTTTGCTTGTATGAACTATGAATGATGGACGTGCATGAACTTTTCTGTTTCCTGAACAGGTTTGTGGTTCATTTGGTTTCGGAGGTGAACAGCTCCCTTGTGAATTAGAGTTGCTAAATTCATGGAGTGTCTTCAGCAGGCTCTCCTCCACCCATCCTCAAAGTTTGGCAAAGAATAAATTTGAGATGTCCATGTTATAGGCCCTCAAAGCTGGTGCCTCCAGGAAAGTTCAGCTCTAGCTTCAGGTTCCTCCCTCCAAGTTTGGCGAAGATTAGATTTGGGATGTCCAAGTTATAGGCCTTCGAAGCAGGTGCCCCCAGGAAAACTCAGCTCTAGCTTCAGGTTTGGTCCATGAAATTACAGCAAGACATACCTTCCCAGTTGGGAGAGGTGCTTAAAAAATTGTTCCACTGTGTGGAGAAAAAAGGAATCTCAGAGCCTCCCCTAAATCAGCCATGCAGCAAACAATTCTGCTCTCATGACAACTAACTCTTCTCTCTTCTCACTACAAAGTGAAAACAGCTGGGTCAGAGCATGGTATTATACTGGTATATAATCTGCTCTTATAGAGCAGAATGGAAGCTCTGTGGTTGGCTCCCAGAACTGCCAATCAAGCTTATGAGCAACTGTTTTGGGTGTTTCTAGGGCTCTCCACAAGTCCACCCCCCAGCATTGGCTAGGAATTGATTGAACTGGTGCCAGGCTGGCTGGACTGCAAAATGAACCACCCAAACCTCCATGGAAAAAAGGGGTTTGTTTTGATGTGACGAAAAAACCCAGTTCAAAATTAACCATGAACTAGTGTGGTTTGTGCTTGAACTATGGTTCATTTTTAGATTTTTGCCCTTCCCCTAGTTAAAACTATATCTGATCAGCCAAAGATAGTTCTGCAAGCTTTATTATCAGTTAATCAAAACTTTGTGGTTTATATCAGCTTTCCTTTACTAGTGGCGTTGACAAGGGAAAAACTCTGGGCCTGGATCATGGGAACATATAGACCATATAGCTTTTCAGGCTTAATCTTCTCAACCGTAGCAAATGCCAAATAAAAGTATTGTAATTCAAGTTAAAGGCAGCACAGGAAAATAGGTCAGTTTATGTAAACTGGGTGGGAAAGAGTTCATTCTGTTTCACATGTACTTAATGTTTTTATTATAGTTTCTTATAGTATGCTTCACTTATAAAGCTAGGCATTGTTTGGTCAACACTACTAAAGAGAAATTCTAAAGTAAACACTAGAAGGCCTTTAGAGCTTGAAGGTTCCAAAACTGAATTTTATTGGAATGCTACTTCTATCTGTTGGAATTGAGTCTATAAATGTGGTGTGAAAATGACACTTCTCATTTTTCAAGCTATTGATAGAGCAGCTCAGTTTTATGAAGCAATGCATCTTTAATACATGAAATTGTTAGTACAGACAATTGCTAATAACTACATTAGAAGTTATGGATTAATGTTTTCAGCTTGGGTTTTAACAGCAAACAGTTTGTAGATTTTTTTAAAAAAAATTACCCTTCTGTGTTCAATTTCCCCTTCCACATGTCATTGCTGGAGCCTTCGTCCTGAGTAATATTGCAAATATGGATAGGTAGTTTATTGCTATGTAATGGATCACTGAGAAAACTATCTTAACAGAATTTTGTTCAGCTGCAAGAAAACTGCCACTACAATGCCTCCTTTTTAGATTCTGCAGTTTAATTGTTTTTGTTAAGAGACTAGACTCTAAGTCAAATTGACCTCTGTGCCGCCTCTTTCCGCAGGCTCCAGCTGCAATCTCTTCTACCTTCTGTAGCAGCTTGGTATGTTTGCAGGTAATGTGTGCTGAGCCTGTAGCTGAAAGGTGGGCTGTGGGCAGAGAGCTGTTCTGGTATTAGAGGCCAGCTTTAAGACTTGACACAAGTTGGGAGATTTTGAGGAAGGTTGAAGGGTTGTCTTGCTTTTTGTGGTTCGAACATTCATGCCATTATTGCCTCTAGCAAGGTTTTGCATTGCAATAACCTGCAAAACTTGCTTCAGGTAAATAACTGGGGGGGGGGTGGCGGGGGAGAGAAATAATGCTTGTAAGTTCCATGGGAAGGGAAGCCAGTCAGTTTTCAGTTCTCAGACTGGTGACTGACCGAAGCCTTAAAAATGTAAAATATTAAACTTTGTACATGTTAAATTAAAAGATTTCTTTATTTCTTTTGGGAGGAACTTAGAAGCAGATACGACTGCATTTTCGCTTCATGCATACAGAAAGGATTTTGGTGTAAGGAAAGAGAACTGCTAGGTATATTGCTCTGTGTAAGAACAAAGAGCTACAAATGAAATTGCTGCTTTAATTGGAGTTTACTTGTGCTTTATTCCATAATAGTTACAAATAGCCAACTGAAGAATGAATCCCAATTTAAAATCTGAATGTGTGAACATCTGGTCCCAGTAGCTGCAAGCTGTGTAAAAGGCATTAAGTTAATATGTATGAGTTTTGCTAATAAAGGCAGCAAGACATGTCAAAGGTACCCTGTACTATGCTAGCCAAGCTTCCAGACTCTGGACTCTAAATATTTCCAAGTTTATTAGATTTTCTTGCAACTTTTAGCACTGAATTAACTATACAAGTAACTTATGGTACTGCTGCCTTCTAGAAATAGTAGTCCCTAGCCCCTACTTTTGTTGCATTTGCTGTGCTAATGGACTGGAGGCTGAATTTACATGGTTTTCAGGGATCAGACCACCAAATTTCATACTAGATCTTTCTCCCTGCCACTTTTCTTTGCTCTCTATTTCAGCAAAGAAGTGGTTGAAACTAGCAGAATTATAATACTGATTAATTTTGTGACCTTCCACTGATGTGATAAGAGATGTATAAGAATGGTTAAAATACTGAATCTTTCAGAACAACGTTTGAGTCCAGTGGCCCCTTTAAGACCAACAAAATTTTATTCAGTATAAACTTTCTTGAGCAGAGTTTTATTCATGGTATAAGCAAGCACACGAAAGTTTGTACTATGAATAAAACCGTGTTGGTCTTAAAGGGGTCACTGGACTCAGACTTTATTCTGCTGCTTCAGACCAACACGGCTACCCCACCTTAATCTAACTGAATGTTCCATTTAGTATTGAAAAATCTGCTCTGTAGAGCTTCCACGTATATCCCTTTGAGATTTGTCTATGCTATTTCATGGTTCTCTGGTGTATATGATGGCATCTGAATCTTGTTATATGTGTTGCCTGGATTTGTAAAAGGGGAAAACAATTCAATAATTGTATATTCAATACTCTTGACATTATTTTCTAAGCCAGAATTGTAAAGGCCACACACTTATGTGTTAATGTGTTAGAGCAAAGTTCATAGTCTGTGTTTTCAGACATGGAATTGGGTCCAGACTTCCACTGCATACACCCACTCATTAAAAAAAAAAAAATGAAAGGGATATCATTTCCATTTCCCCTGCAGTCCCTTCATTCCTGACCATATCCTGAACCTCAGCAGCAGCTTATTTGAGGGCTGTTCATAAGAAAAGGAAGGTGGCAAAGTCTCATTCCATTCATTGTTCTTTGGATTCAGTGTTCTACATTGAAGAGAAGGAAAGCAGGTGCACAAGTGAATTCTGCTTAACTGCTGATGAGATGTGTGAGCTGTTCAAGTGCTATGAATCTAATTGCAAAAATGAGAGTTTTTCATTCCAACAAGCCATTGTGACACTTGATTTTCCCAGTTCAGTTTAACATAAGCTTTAGTCTCTCAGGCCTGAAAATATTACCTTTTAAAACTTGATTACTACTCACTTGTGCCATGGTTAGCAAAAATGGAATTAATATTACTGTATAACTCAAATCTTTTCACCACCAGTTAGCATTTTCCTATGAATTAGGAATAAATTAGAATAAATTGACTCCAGTTTCTGTTTTGATTAGTTTTGGGGTACATTCTGAAATATCCCACTGTGCTCAAATTGTAATTTGTATTTTTGAGTGTTGAACACTTTATGAATAAAGAAATAAAATGGATGAATACCCTTTATTATTAAATGTGGAAGAACTTTATTTTTACTTTTTTATCATGTAAAAAGTATTGACAGGTGTTCATCGAATTTATTGTAATCTCTAATGGGTAAATTAAAATACCTGATGTGGACCTGGCATGTGTCTTTTGTATGAGTCACTCTCATTGGAGAACTTTTGATCATATAACATTCTAGTATGCAGCATACAGAATTAGATACCTAAATAGAGTGCACTGTAATTCTTTAAAGGATGCATCCCGGTTGCTCTGTCAACACCCATAAGGAAGGTGGTTGCCCAGAACAACCAGGAACAAAAGCAAACAGCCATTATATACTGGAAAATTCACATATAGCTGTCAATCAGAATGTATTATCTGTGAGGGCCTGATGTGTTTCTGAAGTGGGTGTCGTTAAGAGTACAAATAACTATGTGCAGACCCTTCCACTAACAGAATAATAGATTATACACAACTGTGGGACAAGTGTCATTTGGATAGCATTGGCTGTACTGTCCTTAATCTATAACAATTTGTGCTGGTACACTCTATTCTTTAGGAATATAAAAAATCTTGAGGGTACAGTTTGCCAAGTTACAGGGTGTTCATGAGACGCAGGCAAAGCTGGACTGCAATGCCTTCTGGGACAGAACCAGAGTCCATTCTTACATAAATATGGGCCTTAGCATCTTTAGAAAGTTTATTGAGAGGAACAGAAATGCTCATGTCTCCTAAGCCAAAATCCTTCCAGTTGTATAGTACTGTGGAATATGGTGCTTCAAAAGCCCCATGTTCATATGATGTATTAAAACTACTCTGACCAATTGACTTTCCCACATTGTGCTAGGCCTCTGCATCTGAGACAATGCTCATCATCATGATTATAGAAAAATTATTTAAAACAGAGTTGCCCATCCACAAAGACATGGCTGGTGCAGGCCTATCCAGACTAAGTTCCCAAATCCTGCAGTAAAATCTGCCGAAATCTTGCAGCCACAAGATTTCGATCTAGGGAATGAATGGTCTTGAACATAGATGCAATCGGATCCACCTAATATCCATAACCTGACTCTCCATCATTGGCAAGCTTTACTCCAAACATCTATTAGTCAAGCTCAATCTCTGGATGTTGCAGGAAAAAATTCTAGGCCCTGAACAGTTGGGCTTCTGCAAAGGGAAGACCACTTTAGACCACTGCATTACCCTATCCCATCTAGTCAACAAGTACACTGTGCATAATAACCAGAAATTATTTGTTGCTTTTTTAGAATTAAAAGGCGCATTTGATTCAGTTGACAGGGACCTCCTCTAGATTAAGCTAGATAAACTAAACATGGATAAAAGACTCCTTATGCTTATTAAGAGATTACACACGTCTACCACCTGCCAGATCAAATGCTCATTAGCAGGCGACCTAGCATTGAAGATTGCTGTCAATAAGGGTGTCAAACGGTTGCATTTTGGCTCCCTTTTTATTCAATCTCTTAATGACCTAGCTATTCAGTTGTCTGGTCCTGGCTGCCATAGTCCAAAACTTGGTGCATTACATGCACCCTTGTTACTTTATACTGACGATACGGTGCTGTTGTCCTGCTCTAGAGTGGGTTTAAGATGTCTGTTGTTCCGTTGTGTTCTGTATTTTACTAGTAATAAGCTCCAGCTCAATTATGAGAAGTCCAAAATCTTAGTTTGCTCAAAAAAGTGGAGACTTTACAAATGGGTTATTGATGGTAAAGAGATAGAGCAAGTCAAGTATTTTAAATACTTAGGTGTTTATTTTCAATATAATGTGACTTGGTCTACCCATCGCGAGTATGCAGTGAAGATAGCTAACATCAGTGCACCTGCCATAGCTCGCTTTTTTATGGCAGAGGTAACCAATTTGTGCCAGCTGCCATAAAAATATTCAAATCCAAAGTGATTTAATTTGTTGGACTGCAGTGGTGAAGGACAGCATGGTCCTTCACCACCACAGTCCAACAAATTAAAAACAGGTTGCTAGATATTGAGCGCCAAGACCTATACAGTCTGGCTAAGAAAACTTGTTCACTGAGTTTTGAGATCTCTCTTAGTACTGGGAAAATGGCCTCATATCTATCCGTCTTGCAGGTGCCACAGCAGCGTAGAGCTTTTTCCCTTGCCAGATGCAACGCCATGCCCTCTGCTATTCTTTATGGCAGATTTAACAAGACAGCCTACTTAGTCAGATACTGTCTCTGTAAGCAAAAATGTGTGGAGTCAGTTACTCATGTTCTTCTTTATTGTAATTTGTATATAGATCTTCGTCACAAGTATTTACATCCTCTTTTACTTAGCGTGGTTGATTGTTCTGATGCACTTAAGGTCTATAACCTTTTGAATGATACTTCATCTAGTGTCACTGAGAAAGTGGCTAAGTTTCTTTATTCTGTTTTAAAGGCACATCAGAGGATCTCATAGAAATAGTTTATGTTTATGCTTTTCCTGATGTATATGTATGCAATCGTTCCATTTTATCTTTTTTTTAAAACCAATTTGCTCTGATATATACATCTATATATTTTATGCCAATAAAGGCTGACTTGACTTGACTTGACTTGGCATAACCTGACCAATGCCAATGAGAGGCCCACAGGATTTTATTTGCTACATAAAGTATGGAAGACGGCTAATAGAATACAAAAAGGCTTTGGCAGTTGTGCAGACCAGTTGTTTGAACAGGGCAGAATACCAGGACCTGAACGTGATTGTGGTGCAGTCACCAAACTATTTTCCATCTGTCACAGGATGAAAGCTTCATGCTTTCCACAGAGATATGACAAAACCCTTTGAACTCCCCCCAGCTGCAATTGTATGGATTGAAACTGTAGATATTAGTATTTGAAGGGATTGCCCAATTGGGCTGCATACCCATTGTATCAATGGGTACCTGGTTATGTATTTTATATTATTATATGCTTCCTGTGTATAACTCTGCCATATGATAAATATATACAGTATATGCTCAGTGGTTTTCCATGAAATGTTTCAAGGAAGGGGATGATTTTGAGTATACCCAGTATGTCCCTCAAAACAGTGCATATATAATGCATATCAGCTATTTAACTGCCATTTCATTTTCACAATCATGATAGTTAAAGATTAAATGACTGGATTGTTTAATATCTTCCAAAGTATGTTTCACATGCTGAACACCCATTGTGTAAGTGAGAGATCCCAGGAGCACAATCAACATACTAGACAATGCAGCCTCAAGGCTTTGGCTGTTGACCTCTGCTGAGAACTAGACAGGGGAATGTCATAGTTCTGCTGGATCTCTCAGTGTCCTTCAGTACTATTACTGTTGCCCATAGTACTCAGCAGAGCTGCCTCCAACACCAGTACTGGAAAGCACACTGTCAAGTTCTCTCTAGGGCAGTGTTTTCCATTTGCAGGGTCATGACCTGGTACTGGGCCATGGAAGCCTCAATACCAGGTCACAAGAAAAGCCAAAGCTAGCCCTGCCCCCAGCAAAGCATGAGCTCTGCTCTGCTTCCTTCCTTTCCCATCTCTCTGCTGTGCAGAGAAAAGCTAAGGCTGCAAAGCCTGAGCCCAGTTTTCCTTCCTTCCGTTCCCCAACATCTCTGTGTTGTGCAGAGAAAAGCTAGGCTTGAAGACTGACATAGGCAGCAAAGCCTGAGCCCCGTTTTCCTTTTTTCCATCCCCCAACATCTCTGTGCAGAGAGGAGCTGGGTTGCTTTTAAAGGCATGGGAAACACAGCCAGTAAAAAGCTACAAGCCCCTCATAAATATCCTTTTTGGGATAACTGCAGAAAAGCTTGTATGAACTTTATATAACTTGAAATTAATTGATTAATTGCAGTACAATTCTCTGCTACCTTTCAAAGCAGTTCCCCATTGTTTCAGTCAAGGAAAAGTATGAAAAATAGCTGTCAAAAGATTTTCTTGAAATCAAGCAAGCTTGGTTGTAGATTGAAAAACAATGCAAAAGAACCGTGGCAGCACAATATGTAAAATACAAAAAAACAAAATATTGTGCAAAAACAAACACTCTTGACTGGTGTATACAAAATTCTATTGTCATGAAATGAACAGTCTACAACAGTGGGCATGCATTCATACAGTATAAATAGACAACAAACAAAAGTCTCAAAACAATATTCCAAGGAGGACCCCACACAGTCTCTGAGTTTTCCAAACTGAGTACTAAGACTCAATAATAAAGTTCTACAGGAGTCCCTCCATTGCTTGTTGACTTCTGAAGGAAAAATTCTAGCCTTCACGCAACCCCCGGCTTTGATTGTGTTCCGCTGCTCCTGCAGATCTCAAACAACTATTAAATTAGCAGGTTTCACTAACTGTGACTCTAAAGGGGTCATCTATGCCCTGGTCTGTGGAGATTGCTCTAAAATGTACATAGGATGTTCCCGTAGGGCGATTAAGACACGTATCTTGGAACACATCTCAAGGGTTCGCCATCAAGTTCCTGGTGTTTCTCTCCTTCAACATTTAACTGAGACTGATCAAAACTTAGAAGCCTTAAAAATTTTTGTGATTCAGAAAATTGGTGAAATTTGTGAAAGTAGAGGTGGTGATTTACAAAGGACCATGTTACAAAAAGAGGCACAGTGGATACATCGTTTAAACACTATTGAACCTTCTGGCCTTAATCAATACAATGATTTTTCTTGTTATATATAATGTATTTTGTTTCTTGGGTATGTTGTTAGATTGTGGTGAGGTCTCCTTTAAATGGTTGAGTAACAACAGCTGTGACCGTCCTTTTTAAAAAAAGCCTTGGGCTCTGTTAGCCCAAACCGCAAATTAAGATACCAAAATGGGCGTTTGAGAGAGAACTTGGCTGGAGGTTTCAGGTTGTTTTATCAATTGTTTCTGTATGTTTTTGTTAAGATTGCTTTTGGTTTAGGGTGGTTTTTATCGGTCACCTTTGTTCTTTACAGTTGACTTACGAGGAAGCTGCAGGAGCAACGGAATGCAATCAAAGCCGGGGTTTGCATGAAGGTTAGAATTTTTCCTTCAGAAGTCAACAAGCAACGGAGGGACTCCTGTGGAACTTTATTATTGAGTCTTAGTACTCAGTTTGGAAAACTCAGAGACTGTGTGGGGTCCTCCTTGGAATATTGTTTTGAGACTTTTGTTTGTTGTCTATTTATACGGTATGAATGCATGCCCACTGTTGTAGGCTGTTCATTTCATGACAATAGAATTTTGTATACACCAGTCAAGAGTGTTTGTTTTTGCACAATATTTTGTATTTTTGTATTTGGTTGTAGATTGAGGCAGGGTTCCAGTAGTAGCAACTGAAGCAGCAGCCTACTAAATGTGTCAGCATATTTTGAGGTAGAGCAGCTGCCAGGACCCAATGTGGGTGGTACACAGTGCTGGCATTCTTGATGGCAACAGCAACAGCACTCCCAACTGCATACACTGGTCAGTGCTGTTGAGGAAGGCGTGTGTAGGTGGTGCAGGCAATTGAACATGGGCATTAGGAGTGCTTGCAAGCTGGAGAAGAACACACAAACAGAGAGATGCATGTATGTGTGGGGGTGGAAAAAGAGGACCCTGGGAATATATAAAAGAGTTGCAGACCGCCCACTTTCCACCCCCATTTTGCTCAGCATGAGTTTCAGATTTTTTCTGAAAATGGAGTTACTTCAGAAGAAGATGCAGGTTTGGGGGAGTGCCCTGGAAGTGACATCACAGGAAGAGGTGGAGTTTTGGCTCAGTGTGCCCCAGAAGTGACATCACTTGGCCCTTGACCTGGAACTGACACCACAGGAAATGACATAATTTCTGTCTCCCAGCTCCACCCCCAAAGTCTCCTGGCTCCACCCCCGAATTTTAGTGGGCCACGAAGGAGAAGTGTAAAAATAACCAGACCGTGGGGGGGGGGGGGAGTTTGGGAAACCCTGCTCTAGGGGGATGGCCTGAAGGGATGGTTGGTGATTCCTGCTCTGCCATACAGCTGTTGGCCTGTGGGTAAGTCCTCATCCTATTTAATATCTTTGTGATAGTGGCCATTAGGAGAGATTATCATGAGATTTGGACTGCAGTGTCACCAATATGTTGATGATATTCGGCTCTACCTTTTCCATCTAATTCCAAGAACACTGTTGATGTTCTGAACCAGTGCTTGGAGTCAGTAATGGACTGGAAGAGGGTGACCAAGCTGAAATTTAATCCTGACAAGTCAGAAGTTCTCTGGGTTAGTAGAAAGGCTTGGATCTCTTGGACTTGAGATCTCTCCTGTCTTGGATGGGGTTGTACTCTCCTTAAAAAGCCAGGTTCACAGCTTGGGAGTCTGACAAAGCAGTTACCTTAGAAAACTAGGTGGCATCGACTATGTCCATTCCTGGATTGTCATGTCAGTGACAGTGATCTAGCCATGGTAACCCATGCTTTAGTTATACCTAGACAAGTGTATTGCTTAGGTCTACTCTTGAAGAGTGTTCAGAGGCTTCAGTAGTGAAGAATGCTGTGGTTAGATTGCTGGTGGGGAGGCAGCTATTGGAGCACATGAGCCTGATATTTCAACAATTACACTGGCTATCAATCCATTCCCAAACCTAATTCAAGGTGTTGGTTTTGTCCTTTAAAGCCTGGCATGGCTTAAGACATGGGTATCCATCAATCAAAGAAGTATGTTTGGTGAGCATATGAGGGAGAGACTTTTCAGTGGCAGCCCCACAATTATGCAAAAATCTTCTCAGGGAAGTTCCCCTCACTTTTGATCTTTAGAAGGGAATTGGAGATGGTTTTGTTTTAGACTGCATTTCACTTGTTTTAGACTGGTTAAGTTCACTAGCAATCCTGAAATGTGATTTTAAATTTTGGCTTTTTTTGTTTTTGATGTATTTTATTTATGTGGAAGGATCATGCGCTCGGCACACCAACCTGATTCCCCATATTCCACAAATTCTGATAACACAAAAGAGCACAGGCTTCTCACACTCGTGTTTAACCACATCCATGTCCCCCAGACAAATATATCTCTGGCGAATGCTAGCTTGTTTTAATTCTTATAGACTATGCAAACGTGGCTTCCTTGTACTAAGCAGATTTTCCTGTTATGCTTTAAGTTTGGGCAACTTCAGTGTAATTTCAGCATGTATAAAATAAAGGAATCTGGCTCAGAAGGCAGGCTTTTTCTCCCGGTACATGTGTCGAGTGAACATTCCTACAAGTGGCACCCAACATGGGGCATCTCAGCTCTGACTCATCAACACCTGGCATGGGCCCCTGAGTGCACTCCGTTGTTTGTGACCCCTTCATTGGTGAGCATGGGAGGACAATTATCTCAAGCTGAGAAGAAACATTTAGATGAGTTAAAATTGTTGATCCAAAAGTCCGGCGGGTCCGTGACTTCAGGCCAACTTGAGACTCTGTTATGAGAGATCGGTAAACAAATCCCCTGGTACCCGGAGGGAGGTTCTCTTAAACTTTGGGACTGGGAGAAGATACGGAAGACCCTTCATACAGAGCCCCGAGCTTCTGTCAAACTTCTGCAGGCCTGGCATCAATGCAAGCATGCAGTAGAGAAATTTATGCCCGTTTCTAACACAAGCCAGCTCTCCAAAGATTGTCCCCTAAAATGCACAGTTACAAGAGATCAGTAAGCAATGCCCCTGGTACCCGGAGAGAGGTTCTCTTAAACTTTGGGACTGAGAGAAGATACGAAAGGCCCTTCATACAGAGCCCCGAGCTTCTGTCAAACTTCTGTAGGCCTGGCATCAATGCAGGTATGCAGTAGAGAAATGTATGCCCGTTTCTAACACAAGCCAGCTCTCCAAAAATTGTCCCCTAAAATGCACTGGTGTCCAACTTGTGCCTCCTGCCCCTCCTTTCCCCCCTCCTCCACCAATGGCTCCACCCATGGGCCCACCATCTAACACCCTGGGATGCATAGTCTGTGAAGTTTTGGAGAAGGAACTTGATCAGGCTAAATTGGAAAATGTTCCAGAATTGGCAGAAATGTTGTCTATTTGCCCTGTACATTTGACAGGGCAAGAGTTGTCTGACCTTTTATCGGTATGCACAGTAACATATGCTGTGTGTTACGTATGTAACATATGCTGTGTGTTACAAAACATATCCAGTAACATATGCACAGAATGAGAATAGACAACAGGTTGTTAACTATACTGCGTTGCCCCACTCTGTTTTGAGTGAAATTCAAAAGGCTATCAGAGATACGGGCATAGGGGGAACCCATATACAGAGTCTTTTAGAAGGACTCTCTAATGGATACACTGTGATTCTTCAAGACTGGAAAAATACGATGAGGATGATGTTAACTCTTGGACGATATGTGATATGGGACCGTGAATATCGTAATTTGGCTAATGTTCAAGGATGTGGCTCCAATGGGACTTATACTGCTGAACAACTATATGGATCTGGAAAGTTCAGCACTATTGAAACACTAACTATGCTCCCTGTTGCAACCTTTGCTATAATATCTAAATGTGCTTTGCAGGCCTTTGCCAAGGTGCTTACAGAAGGGAGGTCAGCCCATAGTTTTGCAGCTGTCTGTCAAAAGCCACAAGAGCCCTATTTAGACCTTATCAGCTGTCTTCAGGAAGTAATCAGAAGACAGGTTGATAATCCTGATGCAGCCGGAGAATTGATGATGAAATTGGCCAAGGAAAATGCTAATTTGGATTCAAAAAGAGCCTCGTGGCGCATAGTGTTAAAGCTGCAGTATTGCAGTCTTGAGCTCTGCTCATGGCCTGAGTTTGATCCTGGCGGAAGCTGATTTTAAGTAGCTGCCTCAAGGTTACTCAGCCTTCTATCCTTCCTAGGTTGGTCAAATGAGTACCCAGTTTGCTGAGGAGAAAGTGTAAAAGACACACTTTACTTCGCAACAGCGCTCAGTGCAGCAGGCTGAAGTTGCTGTTGTAACAATGGCCTTTTCAACTCTATTTACAAAGGTCTTTCAACTAAATAGTTGACACCTTATATGCATTTACTAATTTGATTAAGTTCTTGGTGCATGTATCATTCCTCAAATTGACTCTGATTTGTTGGCTGTAATTTTTTAACCTTGCAGTTTTTAATTTCTTGCTGTGCGTTACCCAATTTTTGTTTTGCTACTATTCCAAGCCATTCTAATCTTCCTGTTGTGATTGCTCAGGGCAATATATGCTGATAAGGTTTAAAAAGTGTTACCTCTGTATTTACTAATTCCTTTCTCAGTCATAGCTATTTTCACCAGAATGCCAAAACATTTGTCAAACAGTTCTCATTACCTTTTGATCAGGCCAGTGGCACATCCAGTCCAACACTCTGTGTCATGCAGTGACCAATATGTGTCAGTTTGGTGTAGTGATTAAGTGTGCAGACTCTTATCTGGGAGAACTGGGCTTGATTCTCCACTCCTCCACTTACAACTGCTGGAGTGATCTTGGGCAGTTCTGTTTCTGTCAGTGCTCTCTCAGCCCTGTCAGAACTTGTAACTTTCCTATGTGCTGTTAGCCTAACCGACTCCATATTGAATGCAAACACTAACCCAAACAGCTTTGCCCAAACAACTAACCAGTTCACATATTGTGTGTGCCTCTGCTTTTAAAACAAACTGTGATCACTGAAGTGTGACAGATAGCCCAGGGTCAACATCTGCAGATGGCCTTTGAAGCCAGGCCGGCCTGCTCTTTCCCAGCGGGATTCCATCCTCCCCACCTGATAACAAACCCTGAGAAGCAGACTGTTGTCTCCATCCGTGTGAACGATCATTTTATTGTTGTCAACAGAACCACATAAAGTGTATCGAATACTAGCTAGTGTTATCAGTGTTATTCTGCATCTCAAGCTCTGAAGTTCTCTAATAAACGCCTATACTTGCAACTAAGTCTTGGGCCTTTCTTGAAGTTCTGCCAGTTCTGACAAGCCCCACCAACCTTACAAAGTGTCTGTTGTGGGGGAGGGAGATAAAGGAGATTGTGAGCTGATATGAAACCCTTGAGTGGAGGGCAGAATATAAATCCAATGTCATCTTCTATGTACACACACACACACACACACACATATATATATACTGTGGTTAATAGTAACTGATGGACCTCTGCTCCATATTTTTATTCAGTCCCCTCTTAGGGCTGGCTATGCTTGGAGCTGCCACCACCTCCTGTAGCAGTGAATTCCACATGTTAATCACCCTTTGGTTGAAGAAGTACTTCCTTTTATCTGTTTTAGCCTGACTGCTCAGCAATTTCATTGAATGCTCACAAGTTTTTGTATTGTGAGAAAGGGAGAAAAGTACTTCTTTCTCTACTTTCTCCATCCCATGCATAATCTTGTAAACCTCTTATCATGTTACCCCGCAGTCAATGTTTCTCCAAGCTAAAGAGCCCCAGGCGTTTTAACCTTTCTTCATAGGGAAAGTGTTCCCTAACAAACTTTGACAAATGGATGTTAACCATATAGTTTCCCTGAAACCCTGGTACTGTGTCCATGTTTGCATAGACATGTACTCTGGATATCTTTGGGCTACTGCTCACTGTGGTGAAGCCACAAACATGTCATGCCTTTGCCGTAATGGGTTGTCTGCAACTGTTGAAAACTGATAACGCCTCAGCATATAGTTTTTCTGAATTTGTTGATTTTTGTACACAATGGAATATTCAAATCCAGCATAGCATTGCATATAATTCCACAGGTCAAGCTATTGTGGAACATGCTAATCAGACATTGAAAACCACTCTTCAAAAACAATTAAAAGGAGTGAAAATAAAGGTTCTTACCTAAATGCGGGTTCGGGAACAATTGAATTTGGTCTTATTAACTTGGCATGGTCCAGCTCCTCTTATTACCTGGGGGTGCAGGCATGCGTCTGTGTTCTCTCTTGCAGGTTCTTTGTGGGTTCTGGCACGTTGTATTTGACCAGCTAAAGATGGCATGGCATCAGGGTCTTCCAAATCCGATTCCCAGTTTCAATCTCAGCCTCAAAAGGGAGATGGTGCGACACCCACACACCCAGAAAGCTAGTGATATCACATGGAGGGATGTGAAGCGTCTAACTAATCAAGCTCAACAAACGTTGGAAGAGGCTGGACAAGAGCCATCTCTAGAGAATTTGGTGGCTGCTGTTTTTGCAACTCACAATGAAATCCATAACTATTCTTTGTTGTTTGTGTTTATGTATTTTGTCTCCTGTCAAGGCGATTAGTTTTGGAGATCGTCTTCAGTTTAATATTTGGGAATGTTTAGCTAACATTAACAACGGTTCACATTTTTGACTCACACAACACACTGATTTACATATGTTATTAGGAACCTGTCTAATTCCTGTTTGCAAGGTTGCAGGAACTGATACAGCTCTTGGTAAATGTTTAAATGAATCCTAAATCTCTTATGCAACTTTAGCTAACTGGGACATTCCCACCTATAAGCTTCCCCGGAGACCCCGGAGAGCCACTGCCAGTCTGAGAAGACAATACTGACTTTGATGGACCGAGCGTCTGATTCAGTATAAGGCAGCTTCATATGTTCCAGTGGATGCCTTAACTCTATATACCCCATATGTGGCTAATCATGAAAATCTTACTTGTGCACAGATGGTAAATTGCTCCCACCATAAACCATTGCACGGTTGCCTGCAAACAGGTGCCCCCTTCTGGAAATGTAATGAAACAATTAATGTAGCCAGTAATTATGGCCATATTCCCTTACCACCTGGTTCTCTCTTGCTTCCATTGAACTTTTAGTTATATTCCTGTTAATATATCTTTTCCTGTATGTTGTTTAAGTCGCCTTGCTGTGATGTTCACCAATCGCAGACTAGCGGGCGGGGGGATGAGTGGCCCTATTAATACGAGAGGCTTACTCCTTTAGGGCTCTCCCAGCCTCAAGGATTGAGGGCATTGAATGTGCCGGTCTGGCATGGGAGGTTGGCGATTTGGTTGGTGTACCGTCCACCTAACGCACCAGCCAACGCCTTACCGTCCCTGATCGAGGCTGCAACAGGCTGGGCATTGGAGTACCCAAGGTTGGTGATCCTGGGTGACTTCAATGTCCATGCTGATGACTCAGCCTCAAGTCAGGCAACAGACCTAGTGTCATCCATGGCGACACTAGGACTCTCTCAACTTGTTACATCCCCCACCCACCAGGCGGGGCACATGTTAGACTTGATATTTGCGGCCGGGGTTACAGTGGACAATATAACTACAGAAGTGGTGCCATGGTTGGACCACTTTGCCCTTAGGGCTTGTGTGGATGCTCCACTCCAAACCCGTTCAGGCAACAAGCTTATTTGTACAGTGTAATGCAAGCACCAAAATTGTCTGATGTCATGGGTGCTGGGGGCCCTGCAGAAGAAGCCGAACCTGCAGAAGAAACTGTGCCCCTGCCACCTGCACCAGTGCCCCTGCCTCCTGCTGGAGAAGATCCAAGCCTCCCTGCCTCACCATCTCGGGTGGCTCGTGTGCATGACCGCCTTTGTCAGGACCTCAGCGATCGGAGGAGGGCGGCACGCTCACGAGCAAGACGCTCCCTGAGCCCTGAGTTTTGAAAAGATTCTGGCCCTTCTAGGAGTGAGGGTGCTTGAGTCTCAGCAGGATCCTGGCTGAGTCAGCAATTAGCCCAAATGGGCAACAGACAGCAGAAGGCTATATAGCTGTGGGCTTTGAGAGAAGGCTTTGTGGAAGCAACTAGTCACTTACCTGACGTTCTAGCATCCACTTCAGCTTCTGACTTCGGCTTCTGGACCCCCTGACTTTGGCATTGACTTCTGGACCCCCTGACTTCGGCTTCTGAACCTCTGACCTACGATACCTGGACTGTGATTCGGTTTTGGCGCTTTGGACCCTCCTTGCTACCCAGCTACAGACCTTGGACTGCCCCTGGACTTCGCCTGACCTGGCCCCTGCCCGTGACATCTGAATGGAAGAGGACACACACACCCCAATTTTTTTGCAGACAAGGTCATGTCGCTCCGCCACAACCTCCCTGCCACAATAGATACATTATGTGAACTCGAGGCCCCGTGCCTGTCTTCCAGTTTGATCCTGGATTGCTTCGACACACTCAGCTTGGAGGAAGTCGACGGAATCCTCTCTACTGCACATCCAACAACCTGTGATCTGGACCCATGTCCCTCCTGGCTAATTAAAGCTTGCCAGAGGGAGCTAAGATGTCCTATATGGGACATCATAAATAGATCCCTCTCGGAGGGCCTTTTTCCAACACCTCTGAAAGAGGCAGTGGTCCTCCCCCTCCTGAAAAAGGCTACATCAGATCCGGCCAAATTGGCGCATTACGAGGCGGTCTCAAATTTGCCCTTTTTGGACAAAATTATAGAGAGGGCAGTGGCGTTGCAGTTGCAGAGTTTTCTGAATGACGCTTCCACCTTCGATCCATACCAGTCCGGCTTCCGTCCGGGCCATGGGACGGAGACAGTGCTTGTTGCCCTCATGGATGATCTCCAGCGGCATCTGGATCGAGGTGGTTCGGCGGTACTGTTGTTGTTAGACCTATCGGCTGCATTCGATATGGTCGACCACCAGTTGCTGACCTGCCACCTCGCTGACGCAGGGATTCAGGGGCTGGCCTTGCAATGGCTTTCCTCTTTCCTTGAGGGTTGGGGACAAAGGGTGGCGATTGGGGGAGAATGATCCCAGAGACACCTACTTAACTGTGGGGTGCCTCAGGGGGTGGTCCTCTCCCCAATGTTGTTTAACATCTACATGCAACCCCTTGCCCGGAGATATGGACTGGGTTGTCACCAGTATGCTGATGACACCCAGCTCTATCTATTGATGGATGGCCAGCCTGACAATGTCCCTGCAAATCTGGACCTGGTGTTGCAAGCCGTGGCAGGTTGGCTTAGGCTGAGTAGGCTGAAGTTAAATCCAGTGAAGACAGAGGTCCTTTGCCTGGGTCATGGCAGTCTGGGAGGGGAAATCCCCCTACCGGCCTTTGATGGTACGTCACTGGAAGCAGTGCACAGGATCAAGAGCTTGGGGGTGCTACTGGAGTCTTCCCTGACAATAGAAGCCCAGATAGCAGCCACTGCTACATTTGCTTTTTTTCATCTTAGGCGGGCGAGGCAGTTGGCTCCCTTCCTGGAGCGTGGTGACCTGGCAACAGTGATCCATGCAATGGGCACCTCGAGGTTAGACTACTGTAATACCCTCTACATGGGGCTGCCCCTGTGCCAAACTCGGAAACTGCAGCTAGTGCAGAACGCAGCAGCCAGGCTGTTTATGGGACTCCCTAGGTGCTAGCCTAGGCTGCGGGAACTGCACTGGCTGCCAATTGTGTTCCGAGTTTGTTACAAGGTGCTGGTAACCTTTAAAGCCCTATATGGCCGAGGACCTGCCTACCTTAGGGACCATCTCTCCCCATATAGTCCCCAGAGAGTACTGAGATCTAGTTCACAAAATATGCTGAAAATCCCTGGGCCAAAGGAGGCCAAATTAAAAGCGACAAGAGAGCAGGCCTTCTCAATAACAGCACCCCAATGGTGGAACCAGCTGCCAGAGGAGGTTCAGGCTCTGTGGAACCTTAATCAGTTCCTTAGGGCTTGCAAAACCGTCCTCTTCCAGCTGGCTTTTTAAGGTGGAACCATTACATCAACATAAAAACTATGTCTATACGCACATCAAGACTGTAGCACCATATTATGTTATATTGTGGTTTTTAAATTATTAAATTAAATGTTGTTTTATATGTAATTGTATTTTAACTGCTACCGCTTTGAATGTTATTGTTGTATAATTGTATGAAGTACTATGTCTTGTAAGTTGCCCTGAGCCTGCTTCGGTAGGGAGGGCAGGGTATAAACTAAATATTATTATTATTATTATTATTATTATTATTATTATTATTATTATTATTATTATTATTATTATTATTATTCCTCAAAAATCCTGGCTTATGGAATCCTCTGCCTCTCGCATTAGCAGAGAAACTGTCCCCATAGACTCTACCTGTGATTTTTCTGATATGGCATTATTATCTCAGGCTGACTATGTGTCTTGTTCACAAGAATATGTAAACCGTCAAGAGAAGAATATACCTTGCAAGCCAATCATGCATATGTATTAGCAAATCAATTGGAACAATACACCCCTTTAATACAATCAATTCCAGAGAGAGATGGTGAGGAGTCAGAATGTTTTTGATACCCCTTAAAAAACAGAAGATGAAGGAAGGGTCAATGGTCTGGCAAACCAACCTTGATCTGACTTCATCTATAGACTCAGAAGGCAGTCTTAAATAAATAAAAAAAATGGGATATAGGAGGATCATGTGCTCAGCACACTAACCTGATTCCCCATATTCCACAAATTCTGATGACACAAAAGAGCACAGGCTTCTCACATTCGTATTTAACCACATCCCCGGACAAATATATCTCTGGCAAATGCTAGCTTGTTTTAATTCTTATAGACTATGCAAATGTGGCTTTCTTGTACTAAGCAGATGTTTCCTGCTATGTTTTAAGTTTGGGCAACTTCAGTGTAATTTCAGCATGTATAAAATAAAGGAACCTGGCTCAGACGGCAGGCTTTTTCTCCCGGTACATGTGTTGAGTGATCATTCCTACAATTCTGCCTTGAGCTCTGTAGAAAGGAAGGCAGCTAATACATGTTTTAAATAAACAAATGGAATAGTAATGTTAGTCCCAATGAGTGCATAAAATGTAATGATATTGAATCACTTAGGTGTTTTGCAGATATATTTGCAATTTATCCTAGAATATTTATAAAACTTGAGCAAGAAAAATCAATTTTACTGTTTCATCATTTGTTAATTTTAATTGCCAGCTATTTTCTAAAAGCGATAGTCAAATATGCATTCATATTTGTTTCTATAGTCTTGTTTGTACAGTGTAATGCAAGCACCAAAATTGTCTGAATGGAAGAGGACACACACCCCAAGCTACACACAAAGTACTTTATTACTATGCATGTGCATTAAGTGCTGTCAAGTCAATTCCAATTTGTGGCGACCCTCTGAATTCATGACCTCCAAAGCATCTGATTGTTAGCAGCCTTGCTCAAGTCTTGCAAACTGAGCCATGGAGTCAAACCATCTCATGTTGGGTCTTCCTCTTTTCCTGCTGCCTTCAACTTTTCCTAGCATAATTGTCTTTTCCAATTATTCTTGTCTTCTCATAATGTGACCAAAATGCAATAGCACCAGTGTGGTCATTTTAGCTTCTAGGGAAAGTTCAGGCTTGATTTAATCTAGAACCAATTTATTTGTCTTTTTGGCAGTCCATAGTATTCTACTACTATCCTGCAGCACTACATTTCAAATAAATTAAGGGGATGTATTCTACTGTTCACCCAGTTGTATCCTACTATAATCATTAAGTAGATAAGGTGGATGAGTGAGAACTGATAGGTATGCAACTGTTTCTGACTGAACATTCTCATCAGAATCAGGATGCATTTTAAGGCTGATTTACTAAAATAAATCCACATAATTCAGTGCAATCTTAAACAGGGCATTAAGCTCACTGACATCAATAGACCTAGAGGGCTGTAACTCTCTTTAGGATTGTGCTATTAAGTTCTATCTACAAAAAGTAATTACTTTTATATATCTAATTCTTAACCTGGCCCCATGTGTTTGTTTTTTGTTTTTGCTTTTTTAAAAAAACAGTGATTGGGGCTATGTATAGATAAATATACGTATATCATTTGCCTTCGGAAGCACAGAAGCCTCAATCCTTCACATTTCCCACTTAAGGGGGAAATGCTGTTCAAATTACAATGATGATCTGAGTTCAGTGGTAACAAGAGAAAGAATTTTTACTTACAAAACTTACATGACATATGCAATGAATTATTATAAATGAATTAAATTCAAATTAATTAATTATTCAAATTAATGAATTATTATGAATGAATTAAGGTCAAAGAATTTACTTGCTACAGATCCAAGCCTAAGAGAGAGAAGAGAGGTTCTATATAAGTAGAAAACAGAAGGCAAGCAATGGCCAAAGAGGCTCAACATCTGATGAGAGGGTGGAGCCAAATGCCAAGCATACCTGAGTCAGAGAATTCTCTTAACCCTTTCCCATCCAGATCCTTTTGCATACAGTTACAATATCAGCCCCCTCACCCCCAATTTTCAGAAAAATCCAAATGATAGAAAAAATATTTTTTAAGGGAAAAGACATTCTTTTGGGGGGAAAGGAGCAACTGTTTGCTACTGTGTGAATGGGAGAAGCAAGAGCTGCTGCTGCTGCTGTGTGAGCCAATCAGGTGCATAGCAGAATGAGTGGGTGAGGAAAGGCTCCTGCTGCCACCCCCATGACTGTATGAGCTACTGCTTCTGTGTGTGTCATATGGGTGGCGGCAGGGGGAGCAGAGTGGAAGTCAGTTCTACCCCACTACCACCAAGGTAGCATCTGCAACAGTGAAGTGGCAATGGTATTACTGCAGGTGGTTGGGATTTTGATTTTTTTACATTTATTTTTACCCTTCCTTTGCCCAGCAAAGCAGGACCCAAGGCTGCTTACAATGTTAAAAGCCATATTAAACTATACTATGCAACAAATAGCACCAAAAATGTAACAAAGATCAAGTGAATCACAGTCTTTATCCCCAGACAACAGCTTGCTATCCCCCCCCTTGCTAGTCTTGCAGATTCCCCACTTGTACAGAACTAAAAGTGAGAAATTTTCTAGCTAGCCTAGTGAGAAATATCCCTTGATGTTACCTTATGTCTTCATTTTATCTCCAGCTTACATAGTTGCTAGAGGAGACCATGAGCATCTGAATGCAAGATTCCCTTCATGGTCTGACAATGTCCCATTTGCATAGAAAATTTTTAGGGGAGAAATAATTTAGAAACTTGATCTGTGGTGATGTTTAGTAAACTAAATCACTAATGGAATTTCAAAATGGCCAGCACTTCACTTTTCCCAAATCACTCTGGAAGATGACAAAACTCTTAGAAAGATGCTAAAGTCTCTTGCTCCTGGGGTCCCTTGCCCGACAATCGTTTCCACCGGAAGTAAGATCTTTTTCAAGGGCTGGGATTTCCTCCTCACCAATAATTTATATGGAACTGTAAAGTCTTCTACAGTTGTGCAAGTGGTCATTCTGACCTACAGTTTAAGAATCTGACAAACCCAAGCCGTTCTATCACTTTTCCCAAATCAGCCAAACAAACTAAATACAAGCCTGCCAATTTACACAATGGTATTCCAGGTGCAGCAGTTATTTTTTTGCCTAGAACTCTGGGATTTGCTCATTCCTTAAATTGAAGTATTAGTTTAAGGAACCTTTTGGGGCAGGGGGGAAGTTAGATAATGGATTCTTTGAAAGAACTAGAATATTTGACATTGTTGCTAGTAAAATAAGATAGCCAGAGAGGCCAAGAATTACAGGTTATTCTTTTGAACAAAGCAGTAGACGAGTGCACCTTTAAGACCAACTAAGTTGTATTCAGAATAAAACTTAGTTGGTCTTAAAGGTGCACTTGTCTACTGCTTTGTTCTCTTGCTTCAGACCAACACGGCTGCCTACTGGGTTATTCTTTTGTTGTTGTTGAAAAAAAAATTTTTAAAGGGTTTTTTTTCTTTTGATTTTTTTTTAAAAAGAATTACAGATTATCAGTGCCTATTGTAGTAAGATAAACTATGTTTGTATCAAGACAACCACTACTAAAAAGTGCTAGTGGATTTCCTGTTTCCCAGTAGTCCTTTTTAGTTCCTGAGACTATGATGCTTTAATGGGCACTTTAGTTAGTTATAGCTGATTTTTAAAATATCACCTTGGCAAGAGTACTGTAAATAAAAAAAAATGTTTTAAATCATACTGTGTAATCCCCCTTGAGTCTCAGGAAAGGTCCCCTGTGCAAGCATCAGTCATTTCCGACTCTGGGGTGATGTCGCTTTCACAACGCAGATAGCATAACAGCAGATAGCAAAAGCATAGATAAAACTAAGCAATGTAGCAAAAAAGGCATGATACTTTTGACCACTAGAGGGCTCCATATTCCCATTAATAAACAAGTTTTGCATGCTTAGAGCTTGAAAGTCCAAAGTTAAATGTGTAGATCTCTACAAGATTAGAACTTTAAATAATTGTCAAGTATAAAGAATGTACGTGAATTATTAAATCAGTTACTTTTTAGAAAAAGATAGAAATAATTTACCATTAAAATGATAAGTGCACTTCACACCTTTGCTACTAAAGCAACTGAACTAAAGTGCCCATGAAAGTATTTAATTTTTATTAGCCACACCGCATTCTGTTCGGAGGAGAAGGAGGAGAAAGAGAAGAAAAAGAAGGAGGAGAAGAAGAAGAAGAAGATGATGATATTGGATTTATATCCCACCCTATACTCTGAATCTCAGAGGGGGCTGAGAGCTCTCTTACAGAAGCTGCCGTTTCAAGGACAACTCCTATGAGAGCTATGGTTGACCCAAGGCCATTCCAGCAGCTGCAAGTGGAGGAATGGAGCATCCCAGATAAGAGTCTGTGCACTTAACCAGTTCTCCCAGATAAAAGTCCATACACTTAACCACTACACCAAACAGGACCAACAAACCATGAGTAAAGGGTATGGATCCAATTAAGGGGAGACAACTGTTGAAGCAATAAATATGTTGAAATAGGACTAAGATAATTTTTTCTGTGGGAAGTTAACTGAGATTCCTTTACAATACCCCACTGGTTTCCCCTCAAGTGTGAACCCTGGCTTTCTTTAGTTGGGGTGGGAGACAGTATATTTCACATTTCATTGCATTATATTGCAATTACTATATGCTGCATATGCTAAATTCATTTCTACCTGAGGTGTTACAATAGTGAATATTTGACCCTAAACTGACCACTCCACCTTCTTTTGTGTAAAATATGGCTCACACTCTGTGGACCATTCTTGCCCATAAAATTCTTTTGTTTCGTTTCCTGGGAACCATTACCAGGTAGGCAAAGCTTATCATGAGACCCTGCCTCAGGATATGAAATTGGTATTGGGACTTCCAGGGTTGGATCATAGAGAATTGAGCTGCTTCTCAAAAGGGGAGCAGACCGGAGCCTTTGTTCTGGGTAGAGAAGGCGATTCCAACGCCTGCTGCCCACTTTTCTCAGTGAGGGAAAAGGCCAAGACATGCATGGAATATTCTGAGGGGATTTACTTTGGCTTAGGAGGAGTCCCAGTGGGGGTTCCTTTTAGGCTTTGAAGAGTCCCCATCGAGGAATTGCATTCTAGCATCTACAGAGGGTCTCCGTGGTCATTAAATTGACTTACATTTATCAAGATTCAAGCTTTCTTTGGACTATCTAAATTTCTAAATATTAATATTGGAAGAGGGTGGTGTTGAGAAGGTTAATTTTGGCTGAAAGGTAAGAAGATCTTTATCTTTCATTCTGGAACTAAAATCAACTTTATTTGAGATAAAGACTGGAATTTGGACTTAGCTACAATATGCTAAAGTTATAAACAAGAGAAGGGGGAAATTTTGAGACAGAAATAAAGAAAGAGATTGAAGATCTTAGAAAGGACTCACAAACAATGTTAAACAAAGTACATGTGGTGGAAAATAAGGTGAAAGATCAAGATTCCATGATTAATAAATTGCAGGAGAAAGCAGCACTGCAAGATTGCAAGTTAATGGAAAACCAGATTCGTTTGAGAGGAGTGCCTGAAGAGGAAGGTTCTGATTTAAGGATATATATAATAAGAATCATTGCTGAGTTCTTAGAAATAGACTCTGATTAATCCAGTTATTTGTATGACTATATATACAGGGTTAATTTTCAGTATGCCAAGAAAAATAAATTACCAAGAGATGTGGTAGTCAAATTTATTACAAGAGATATAGTGGGAAAGATCTTAAAAAAGCAATTTGAAAAGACATTGGAAATTGAGGGAAGCAGAGTAAGAATCATGAAAGAGTTGCCAAGAAGTTATAAATGACAGAAGACTATATAAAAAGCTAACAGACAAGTTATGGGATATGGGCATGAGATACAGATGGATACTGCCAGAAGGTCTAAGTTTTGAACATGGAGGAAAAAGGATTACAATTACAAATGGACTGGAACTGCGGAAGTTTTTTGAAGAAAATAGGGGATTTGGGGATACAGAATAAAAAGAAGAACCATTATGGGTTACAAATTAATATCTTGGAATGTAAATGGACTAAATTCACCACAAAAAAGAAGGGCTACATTTCAGTGGATAAAAAAACAAAAATGTATTATAATTTGTCTACAAGAAGTATATATTAAACAATTGGATTACAAATTTTTATGGAATATACAATTGGGAAAATAATTTTTTTCCTTGGCTAAGGAAAAAAAAAGGGGTGTGATTTTTTTATATTAAACAAGAATTAGATCCAAAATTTATTTTTAAGAACAGTGAAGGTAGATATCTAGCTGTGGAAGTGACGATGAATGATAAAAAGACGTTGTTGGGATTGTATGCCCCAAATGGGGCAAAAGACTCTTTTTTTAAAGATAACATGCAAAAATTAGACCAAGTGACTTATGATCAAATAATGATAATGGGAGACTTCAATGGAACAATTATAAATGATTTGGATAGATCAGGAAGAAGAAGTAAGGAGGGGAATTACCAAAGTCATTTTTTGATTTAGTGAAGCAAGAAAATTTGGAAGATACATAAAGGAAATTTAATCCCAAGGTGTGTGATTATACTTTTTTTTCAGCAAGGCATAACTCTTTCTCAAGAATTGATATGTTATGGACTTCAAAAGATCTTGGGCTTATGACGAAAAAAAAAATAGAGATTCTTCCTAAAGTTGGGGCCGACCACAATCCACTAATGTGGGTGGCAAAAAGTGTGAAAAAGACTAGGAGATGGAGAATAAATGAAGATTTGCTACAGAAAACAGACATAGTGGTGTCTCTAGAAAAAGAGACTAAAGTTTTCTTTCAAATAAATGAAAATGAGGACATTCATTTCCAAACTGTGTCGGATGCATACAAACCTGTAATTAGAGGTCTTTTAATTACAATGAATAATAAAGACAAAAGAGATAAAGAGAAACAACTGCTGGATATTCAAAGAGAGATTGGAAAAAAAGTAAAGGAACTTTAAAAAAGACCGGGAAAAAAGAAAATAATAAGGGAAATTACAATATTGCAGAATCAATTGAGACATTTGTTAAATAAAGAGGTAGAATGGAACCTTAAGAGATTACAACAGGAATCCTTTGAAGGAGCAAATAAACCTGGAAAATACCTGGCTTGGCAAATGAAAAAAAAAAAGGGAAAGTAAATTTGTTACTAAAATTATATTGGAAGGTAAAGAAATAGTTGACCAAGCAGGAATTAAAAGGGAATTTTTTAAATACTATGCTAAGCTATTTCAAGGTCAAAAGGTGGATAAAAATAAAATAGATGCATATTTACAAAAAAATTCAGATGAGCCCCTTAACAGAAAATATAGAAAAAGTCCTATGTGAACCAATTGAAAAAAACTGAAGTTGAAGCAGCAATAAATTCAATGAAATTGGGAAAGGCACCAGGTCCAGATGGTTTCACAGCAAAATTTTATAAAGTCCTTGCAGAAGTGTTAGTACCAAAACTTAAAAAATTGATGAATATTATAAGGATTGATGGGAAAATACCAAACACATGGAAGAAGCAATAATTTTGTTGATACCAAAAGAAGATAGAGACACCACAAATGTTAAAAATTATAGACCAATTTCATTACTTAACAACAATTATAAAATATATGCTAGGATACTAGCAGAATGACTCAAACAGCATTTGAACAATTTTGTTAAAGAGGAACAAGCAGGATTACTCCCCAGGAGACAAATTAAAGATAATATTAGAACTGTCATAGACATTGTTGAATATTATGAGAAGCATCCTGAAAAAGAAGTGGCACTATTCTTTGCAGATGCAGAGAAGGCCTTTGACAATGTGAATTGGGACTTTATGTTTGCAGTGATGGAAAAATTAGGACTTGGAGAAGCTTTTATAAGAATGGTTAAGGCAATATATACTGAACAACAAGCAAGACTTTGTATAAATGCAGATTTGACAGAGAAAATGATCATCACAAAGGTACAAGGCAAGGTTGCCCTCTATCTCCATTGATAGTCATAATGGTATTAGAGCTATTGCTTATGTAAATACAAGAAGATAAAGGAATAGAGGGATTGAGACTGAAGGGTTTTTCTTATAAATATAGAGTGTTTGCTGATGATGTAATATTTATTAATGAGAATCCTCTATCTGTGACACCATTGCTGCTTCATAAAGTTAAAGACTATGGAGAATTGTCAGGCTTCTATATAAATAAAGAAAAATCTACTCAGCACCTTACTTAGCACTTTACTTAGCATTTTACTCAATTCCAGAAGACCTTGCACTGACTAGCACGACAGCACTTTCCTTATTTAACATTCTACCTCCATCCACTCACAATCTACTATTTATAACTTAAGTTTTAGTCAATTAACTCGTTTGATTTGTGATTATTATATTGATTGGGTCTGATTTATATATACTATTTGGCAAATAAATTGAGGGTTATTAGGGAGGGATTATATTAATAATTGCCACTGACTTATAATATGTGTTTTACCAATTAATATAAAGAGATTATGGGGCGGGTTTAATCGGGTTGATTTGGAATTGGGATTGGTGGGGTGGAGTGGATTGGGGAGTATTGAAGGGTGGTGCTAGAGGGTACTAGAATTGGTGGCTACAACAAAAACTAACACCAGCAACGGGAGATGACTGGCCCAGGGATTCCAGTGCTCCTGGGGAGGGGGAGGTATGGTGGTGGGAACAGACAACGATATAAGGGAAGGGGACCGAGACCAATTAGGGCTCGATCACCTTCCAGTCTGTGTCCCATCGCAAGGGTGACAGATAGTAGGGCCAGGTTAAACAACCCACCTCCATCATTGGTGTTATGTAATGCCAGGTCCATTAATAATAAGACCTCTGTCCTCCAAGAGTTTTTACTCGAGCAGGGCATGGAACTGGCTTGCGTGACCGTGACCTGGGTACAAGAGGGAGATCTGGTAGCCCTCTCTCAAACAGCTCCCCCGGGTTACTCGGTCTTTCACCAATCGCAAACTATTGGGCGGGGGGGAGGAGTGACGTTGTTCATACGTGAGGCTTACTCCTTCAGGGCACTCCCAGCTCCAAAGTTCGAGGGTATTGAATGTGTGGGTCTGGTGTGGGAGGTTGGAGAGGGGTTGGCAATTTGGCTGGTGTACCGTTCGCCTAGCACACCGGCCAATGCCTTACTATCCCTTCTTGAGGCCGTGGCAGGCTGGGCGTTGGAGCACCCAAGGCTGGTGATCCTGGGTGACTTCAACGTCCATGCTGATGACCCGACCTCTAAGCCGGCGGCGGACCTAGTGTCATCTATGGCAACACTAGGACTCTTTCAATTTGTTACAACCCCCACTCACCAGGCTGGCCATGTGTTAGACCTGATCTTTGCAGCCGGGGTTATGGTGGACAATGTAACTACCGAAGTAGTGCCATGGTCAGACTACCTTGCTCTCAGGGCTCGTATGGACATTCCATTCCAAACCTGCTTAGGCAACGAGCGTATTATGGCTCGCCCGCGGAGCCAAATGGACCCGGAATGGTTCCAGATGGCTCTACGGGATCCCTGGCCCTCTGGCGGTTCCCTCGATGGCTTGATTGAGTCCTGGAATAGCCCGCTCTCTATGGCCATTGATGAGATCGCACCTCGGCACCCTCTGCGACCTCGGACTAGGCTGGCTCCGTGGTATAACCCGGAATTACGCCAGCTGAAACAGGGTCTCAGATGGCTAGAGAGGCAATGGCGGTGTACTCAGGACGAAGCAACTAGAGCATCTTATAGGGAATTTATGCGGTCCTATGAGATGGCAGTCAAGGCCACAAAGAAGATATACTTTGCGGCTAAGATTGTGTCTGCAAATTCGCGCCCGGCACAATTGTTTAGAACAATTTGGAATCTTACTACATTGCCACAAGGCAAACCAAATGTTAAGGAATTGGAGATAGGCTGTGAGGCTTTTGCAAATTTTTTTGCAGACAAAGTCCAATCACTCCGCCATGATTGCCCTGTTGGATACAGTAAGTGGACTCGAGGCTCCGTGCCTGCCTTCTGGTTTGACCCTGGATCATTTCAACCCTCTCAGCTTGGAGGAAGTTGACAGAATCCTCTCTGCTGCATGCCCAACAACTTGCGATTTGGACCCATGCCCCTCCTGGTTAATCAAAGCTTGCCAGGAGGAGCTAAGATGTCCTATACGGGACATCATAAATAGATCTCTTTCGGAGGGTCTTTTTCCAACCCCTCTGAAGGAGGCAGTAGTCCACCCCCTCCTGAAAAAGGTTACATCAGATCCGGCCGAATTGGCGCATTACCGGCTGGTCTCAAATTTGCCCTTTTAGGGCAAAGTTATAGAGAGGGATGCGGCATTGCAGTTGCAGAGTTTTCTGGATGACACTTCCACCTTAGATCCTTTTCAGTCCGGCTTCCACTCGGGCCACGGGACGGAGACAGCGTTGGTCGCCCTCATGGATCATCTCCGGCGACATCTGGATCGAGGTGGTATGGCAGTATTGCTGTTGCTAGACCTATCGGCAGCATTCGATATGGTCGATCACCGGCTGCTGACCCGCCGCCTCGCTGACGCAGGGATTCAGGGGTTAGCCTTACAGTGGCTTTCCTCTTTCCTTGAAGGTCGGGGACAAAGGGTGGCAATTGGGGGAGAGCTGTCCCAAAGGCACCCATTTAATTGTGGGGTGCCCCAGGGGGTGGTTCTCTCTCCAATGTTATTTAACATCTACATGTGCTCCCTTGCCCAGATTGCCCGGGGACATGGGCTGGATTGTCACCAGTATGCTGATGACACCCAGCTCTATCTATTGATGGGCTGCCGGGCTGCCGACGTCCCTGTAGATCTGGACCAGGCATTGCAAGCTGTGGCTGACTGGATCAAGCTGAGCGGGCTGAAATTGAATCCAGCAAAGATAGAGGTCCTTTGCCTAGGTCGCAGCGGTCCGGAAGGAGGGTTCCCCTTTCCAGCTTTTGACGGGGCGCCACTGGTGCCAGTGCGCAAAGTCAAGAGCTTGGGAGTGCTACTGGAGCCTTCCCTGACAATGGAGGCCCAGATAGCTGCCACTGCCAAATCCACCTTTTTTCATCTTAGACGGGCGAGGCAGTTGGCCCCCTTCTTGGAACGAGGCGACCTGGCAACAGTGATTCATGCGACAGTCACCTCGAGATTGGACTACTGTAATGCCCTCTACATGGGGCTGCCCCTGTACCGAACTCGGAAACTGCAGCTAGTGCAGAACGCAGCAGCCAGGCTGCTAGTGGGACTACCTCGGTGGGAACATGTGCGGCCTAGGCTGCGGGAACTGCACTGGCTGCCAATTGTATACCGGGTTCGTTACAAGGTGCTGGTTATCACCTTTAAAGCCCTATATGGCTGAGGTCCTGCCTACCTTAGGGATCGCCTCTCTCCATATGTACCCCAGAGAGCACTGCGCTCCAGCTCACAAAATCTTTTGGAAATCCCAGGGCCTAAGGAGGCCAAACTAAAAACAACCAGGGAGCAGGCCTTCTCCATAAAAGCCCCCCAATGGTGGAATCAGCTGCTGGAAGAGGTGCGGGCCCTACGGGATCTTAATCAGTTCTGTAGGGCCTGCAAAACCGCCCTCTTCCAATTAGCTTTTTAAGATGGAACCAGAACTAATATTACACTATCCTGGACAAACAGAGATTGTAGCACCATTGTATTGTTTTAGCTTAATTTTAATATTAATTTATATATTGTATTTATGCCGTTGTTTACTGATTTTATTATCTGTTTATTGTTATACCATGATATTATACCATGCTTTGTAAGCCGCCCTGAGCCTAATAAGATTGGGGGGGAGGGTATAAGCTTTAGAGAGTTAAAGCTCTCAAGTTTATTAACTGATAGAGGGGGTGCGACAGACTGCACCAAAAAAAAAAAAAGCCAGGTTCCTAGAGCAGTAGAATCAGGGATATAGGAGGTATAGAGTTAACACTCCACTGGAATGGAGAGTTTGAGTGATGGGTTGCTTCTTGTCTCAGTACCAGCTGAGAAAAACTATATGATCAGCCTAGGGCTGAAGAGGTTTCATTTTGGTTCATTCCATTCTGAAGGTTCAGTCAGTTGGAACTATTCTGAAGGCAGTCGGTTTCTGATAGAGTTTGGAGTCACTGAGTCTGACAGGAAACATCAGACAGATTCACCATAGAATGAAAGAAGAAGACTCTTTTGCCTTAATTGTAGTGTTCCTATCCTGATAAAGAATTCATTAACAGAATTCAGAGTCTAAGTGTCAGCCTAAGCTGAAGTATGCTTTACACAGACACCAGAACTGGGATGGTTATTTGGTGAGAGTGATTTAGGTAGTGTGCTGAAACTCCCTTTCTAGCCAAAAGGAGCAGCAGTATAACTCAGGATATATAAATAAACTGCAGTTTCAAGAAAGGAGTGAGGTGGTCAAAGAAAGAGACCAATTTCAGAAAACTGCACTATCATAGGAAACTATCTGAAGAAACAATGTTGCTGTAAGTAAAATACTAAGCAAAACATCTCTCACTGTTAAAAGTCTAGAATATATGCAAACAAGCTTTAAGATCACTATTGTGCCTGTTCAAAGTGTACTTTGAAATACCAACAAGTTCTACCTCAGCTTTTCCAGCCAGTCTCTGACTACTCCTATTCATCCCCTGCTTGTTAAATAAATAAATTTAAGATTTCTGTTTGAATGTTATACCATCTCAAGAGCCATTTCAAAGGGTAAAATAAGAGGGCACCTATTTTCCCCATCAAGTTACTGAGCTGGGCTAAACGCTAAATTATATTGTGTGTGATAGGGTGGGACAAACTTTCAAAAACACAAATATTAAGATGCTACTTGGGCCTGCTCAGTTAGAGCGGGGAATGAGATTTTTGGTGGGAAAATCTGCCTCATAATAGGTGGTGGTGATGGGGGTTCATCATAGAGCTTTGACTTTCAAATGCTTATATCCCAAAATTTTGTTGGTCTCTAAGGTGCTCCTGGACTTGAAACTTGTTCAATCAGTGGATGATATTCATTCCCCCAAAATGTGATTAGGTCCACTAGCTTAAATGGCTTTAAAAATACATTCATAGAGGATTGGCTGGCTATTAGCCACAATAGCAAACTGAACTGCCAGGTTCAGGTGTAGTGTGCAATTAGCTATGAATGGAGTGGAGCAATGAGACAGCCTGGAGATGACCCTCCAAGAATCATATTGCTCAAAGATCTCTTTGAGCAATATGATACTAGACCTCTTTGAGCAATATGATACTGAGCTACAAGGACTTGGACCGTCTAAAATACAAGGCAACATTACTACTTATTCTCAAACATAGTGATCTTTCAGAAATCACAAGCTGGCATTCAATATTGTAAACACACCTTTGTACAGTATAATCTTCAGAGAGAATAAACTATGCATCAAAGATAAGTAATGTCTAAACAAATAGCTGAGGTACAGAAATGTGGAAAAGATCAATAAGAAAGGACATTAACCAATGGCAGTAAGAGCAAGGTAATATATATTTTTTCAAGCAAAAATCAAACTTAATTACAGGCTGTGTAATAGAGTATTAACGAGAAACCATCACACATCTTTAGAATATGTAATTACTGTCAAGGGGTCCTTTTTAGAAGGCTACTGGAAAGTAAGCAATGAAGCTGCTTTGATCAGCTAACATCAGAACATTCTCAGAGCCCTGTTTAGTTAATTTGAGCCTCAGGCTGCATTTGCATAACAATTTATTGTGCTTATCAAGATTAAAGAAAGATTTGTTATACATCTAATTAATGCTAATTAACTTCATCAAAGAAAATGGTCTCCTTGGATTTCCATTTTCCCATTTTCTATTTGTACTTAGTTACATTTCATTAATGGTCCTAGGATGCTTTGGAGATACCCAACATGACAAAACTAAAGCTAGTGGTGTGAATACGTACAGTCAGGGCTTCTTTAGCAGAAAAAAACCCAGCAAGAACTCACCCCCTGACACCAAGCCAGCTGGAACTGTGTTCCTGCTAAAAAAAATCCCTACTTATAGTGGGCCAGAGCTTATTTATACCTCTAATAGTTAAGGTACATTTCAAAGATAAGGGCTTTGATCTTAACATCTGTTATCCATTCCTGGACCAAAGGAGACTAGATTATGCTCTACACGGGCGAGGGCCTTCTCTGCGGCAGCCCCTAATTCATGGAACACACTTCCAGAGGCTACATGAGCCCTGTGGGATCTCTCCCAATTCTGCAGGGCCTGTAAAATCGATCTTTTCTGGCAGGCCTACAGTAACTAATCCGTGAGGAGCTGCCACTAGTATGTCACTGAATATTACCATCCATTGATCAGACACCTAATAGAGCAATACAGAGAATTAAGAACTATAATGAAGCTAGACCGCCTCTGTAAGAAATTTTATAGCACCATGTTTAAGTTTTAAATTTATAAATTATTTATATGTGCTTTTGCTTTTAAAATCATAAGGTATTCTTATTGTTGTGTTATGATTATGAGCCGCCCAGAGTCCGTGTGTGGAGTGGGCAGCATACAAATTTAAGGTAAATAAATAAATAAATAAAATCTTGGAGTCTCTGGACAAAGTGAAGAAAGGTTAATATCTGTTTGGTGTGTGCTACAAAGTTTGGTCAACAATCACTCTGATTCAGAAGTCCTCTTATAATTGTGTGGTGTCCAATGGAAGGGGAGCCATTGTGGTGTAGTGGTTAAAACAGCAGACTAGGGTCTGGCAAATCCAGGTATGAATCCCTATTTCTGCCATGGAATCCTGGTGAGTAACCTCTCAGACTAACCTATGTCACAGAGGTGGTTGTAAGGATAAAACAGTGGAGAGGAGAATGATGTAAGATGCTTTGGAGTAAAAGGTGGGATACAAATTATACATAAATAAATAACCCTGTACTTTTAAAAACATCCAGCCTGATGAGCTCTTGAGAATTCAAAAGCTTGCATGCTGTTTTATGTTATTTTGGTTGGTCTTAAGAAAAGGTATTGATTGCCCCCCTTTTTTTCAATTTCACTTTGAATCAACATGGCCACTAGTTACCATAGCATGTATATTGTAATTGTTGATCTGCACTTGTTGATCCTGGTTAAAGCCCCTCTTGCTTCCAACCTGACATATTACAGGATGCTTCAGTCTGCTATCATATCCATTTTTCCTGTATCAGTGTTCTCCAATAAGTCAAATGACTTTGTTCTGTTTACATAATTAGGGATGGGCACAGACCACAAAAGCCCGGTTTGGGCTTGCAGTTCAGGTTCCCTGGCAACACACTTATGTCACTTCTGGGTGGCACCCATGTAATCTGAAAGGGATGCAAACACATCACACACATACACACCCCAACACACTCATGTCATGTCCGGATAATGGGGCATGCTGGGGCAGCACCCAATGCCACCCAGATTGGGGGGGGGGGCAAACACCCAAACCAAATAAAGCAGAAACTTGGTGAGTGTTCAGGGGAAGGCAGTTTTTTGAACCACAGTTCTAGGTTTGCAGATCAGGCTGGCCTGGATTTTGGCTCAACCCTATGCAGAATTATAGTCCACAAATCACATTCCTGACTTTCTTTTGTACAACATATCAGCTTGTTCAACCAAAGCCTGTAAAGATTGTTGTTGTTGTTGTAGTTATCTTAGTAAGCAGTCTTTTTGTACTTGTTCTGTTTTCACTTCAGGATATAGAAAGATCCCCTTTACCTCAGCAACACTAATCTCACTTTTTCTGCACTCATTTACATCAGCTCTCCTTTCATCATGTCCCTATTTGCTGTCATTAACCTTAAATGCTGAAGCAAAGTATTCACTGAGGTGTTGTATTGTATCAACATTAATGTATTTAATTCGTGTGTATTTATTGTCCCAGTGGTCCCTTTTCATAAGTGTAATTATTGCCATTTTTATGTGAAATCACACTGGCTGTGTGCGTAGGGGGGTCTGGGGTCTGATCTCTAAGCATTTAGATAGATATGTGGGATGTGCTGCCTCTGCTTCCTCTGCCACATTCCCAGATATATCTAAAGGGACTGTGATGCTTCTGAGGTGCCACAAAGGTGCCACATCTTGTTTGATCCACAAAGCAACCCTCTTAAGGTTGTACCTTGTCAGATTTTCCACTAGTGAAAGAAGATGTCTCCTTTGACCACCAAAATGCTTTGTTGGAAAAAACAATGTAGGGCATGGACTACAGTAAAGAGCATAATCTGGTGATATTGAGTGAAGTGCTGAATGGATCTAATCCTAAATGCATATACATGATGTCAGCAGTACAACTATGTAAATGAGTCACCACAGACTGAACACCATGTAATTGCAGTGTCCCCACCCCAAATTCTATTTGGCTATGAATCCTTAGGATGGGGTTTTGTTGCCAAGCAAATGGGAGGGGGAGGGACTTAAACAAGAAACTGTCACTTGTTTAATTCATTATGTTAACAAATATATTGTCATATCACTTATTCTATCCAAACATAGTTGTTTGGGGATAGAATAAGAGACTGCACTTCCAAGTGCTGGACTGGGGCTGTGATGGACAGCCCAGTTTAAACCAGATTGCCCAGCAGAGCCTATAAAGGAGCCAATCCTGCAGGGAGAACTCTCTCCACTGCCTGCAAGTCATTTCAACAATCCCTTGGAAGTTGGGTGAGCAAAAGGGATCACTGAAATGGTTTGCATCTATTTCAGCTGATGGGAGCACCAGTCCCACTGTTAGGCAGAAATGGATGCAAGCCATTTCAGCAATCCTTTTTACTCCCCCCCCCCCGAGTCTGATTTGCAATATGAGCCCCACAAACCTCCAAAAAACCATGTGAAGGGTTATGGATAGGGATGGACATGAACCTTGGCTGGTGAACCATGACCCAGTGATTTTCATGACAAATTTAGGGTTGTGGGGAGGTTTGTGCTCATCCTTAGCCCATATCACCCACTTTGTAGTCTCTGTTCATACATGACTAAGTTGGTGGAAGACTTTCCTAAACAATGTTGGTCTTGCTTAATTCTTGATTATCTAGCTGGAGTGAGATTAATCTCCCTCTGCAATATGATCTTTAAAATCTCTAATATCTTTGAAGTAAGTAATAATGAAAATCCTATTATTAATGCAGACAGAATGGTAATTATCTATGTGACATTAATAGTGCTTCGCAGAGTGTCACTGTCAAATCAGCATTTATCAACATACAGAACTTTCCCCCCCTTAGGGTAACATTTGTAGAGTTAATATCTCATTTTGGGTAATGACCTTATACCTTTGTGGAATGGTAAGCAACATAAATCAGGTTTCTAAAACCTATCTATATGGTAATGAAAGATACACTGGAATTTTAAAAAAGAAAATCTGCCAGAGGTTTGCCTTGAAGTAAAGTCATTAATTGGTTTTTACATTTAGATTTTGGCATATCCATTTCAAGTGGGATTCATTATGCGTCAGAGACCCACGCCTGGGGTCCCCCTGGGTCACCATTCCTTGCTCCTGAGCAGCACCCAGCATTAAGGGTCCTTGAGAGTAAGTGCACACAAATAAAGCAAACCTTTAAAATATATAAAGGTTTATTGAACAGTTTTAAAAAAGGTATCACAATGCAATACAGTCTCTATAGCTTAGCAACAGAGAAATTAAAAAGCTAACTTTTATATCTAAAACATTTACTTCCTGGTATTAGATGGCACACCTTCTTGCAGCATAAGAATCCAAGCTATAGCCTAAGGCGTTCTGTATGTTGCAGCCCATACTGATGTACTATATCACATCAAAGCGTACTAGTATAGCATGAGTATAAATTTAGCATGGCTTCCCTTGGACCGGTAGCTTTATTATAGTCTTTTGCCCTCTGGTACTAGATGGCTTCTCAGGTTCAAACCTCCTTTGATGAAACTTTCCAAAATATGTTAACATTCACTCCTAATTCACCCCTCCCATCTGGTTACATGACTGAGCACAGGTTCTCACAATTAACGAATTACCACATTCTTGAACTTGGCCTTGCTATGCTAAAGTTTACACCATCATAACTAATTAATATCCTGTGTTTTCCCTAACAGCAAATTTAGTATCATGATAACAGCATTACCTACAAAAGTGCTGTCAATTTGCAACCAACTTATGGCAACCCAAGCAAGGGGCTTTTCAAGGCAAGTGAGAAGCAGAGGTGATTTGCCATTGCCTTTCTCTGTGAAGTCTTCCTTGGTAGACCCTCCATCTGCTTAGCTTCTGAGATCTGATAAGATTGGGATGTACTATGCTGCCTTACCTCCCAGTAACAACAGCAGAGAAAACAAAACCATTTCTCACAGCATCCTTAGCAATGCTATTTGCCATTGACCAATTATAGTATTTATCCCAATGACGACTTGTGTATAACAGATATTAATCAGCATATGGAAATGAAATGAAAATATCATGGAGCCCAATCTGTACTCCTTTGCACATATGCACGTTTTGGTGCAGTGGTTAAGCGTGCAGACTCTTATCTGGGAGAACCAGGTTTTATTCCACACTCCTCCACTTACAGCTGCTGGAATGACCTTGGGTTAGCCATAGCTATTGCAAGAGTTGTCCTTGAAAGGGCAGCTGCTGTAAGAACTCTCTCAGCCCCACCCACCTCCCAGGGTGTCTGTTGTTGGGGGAAAAGATATAGGAGATTGTAAGCCACTCTGAGCCTGCTTTGCGGGGAGGGCAGGATATAAATAAAAAGTATTATTATTATTATTATTATTATTATTATTATTATTATTATTATTATTATTATCATCTGACTCAGAAAGAAGGGTGGGGTATAAATCTGCAGTCTTCTTCTTCTCCTCAAGAGTCCACAGTCTCATTTCCAGCATAGATCACACCATAGAAAGGTCTGCAGCCACAAGCTCCAAGACCACATGAGACAAGAAATTAAATCCTCAGGCATCAAGAAGCCAACATCAGAAAACTCCTTGGTCATTGTGATGGAAACAAACAGTTTGGAAGTAGAGTAGTTTTGACCAGGGAGAATATACACTACAGCAGCAAAGTTACAGGAGAGAGTTTACTACCTGGCAGGTACACAGTGGGAAAAACACATCAAGTGAAATATCATATTATGGGTTGGAATCCTGCCCTGTAGTGAGACTCGTGTAGACTGTGTAAGGCAAAGTCTACTACCCGGCTAAATTGACTTGTAGCCATCTAGCCATCTTATACATGACCGTGAACTGTAGCACCTTAACTATTAACTTTTAACTTATAACAGCTGTTTTATCTATTTTAATTTAATCTATAACGGTAACTTAATTGTATTTTAATATGCTTTTGTCTCAATTGTATTTATTGAAATCATGGTTGTCCCATGTCTGTGAGCCGCCCTGAGCCTGCCTTTGGCGGGGGAGGGCGGGATACAAAAATAAATTTACCTTACCTTACCTTACTTTCAGCAGGTCCTGCTTGCAGCAATAATTTTAAATTGATAAAAGGCAAACCAGAAAAAGAACCCAGCCTTTGGCTGTAAGAAGGCAAAAGCAAAAAGGTCTGATGATGTGCCTTGTCCAGCACATGACATCTGTTTTCTTCCCAGTTCCTTCCCAGGGAGCCAGTTTTGCGTAGAGAGACAGTTTGGTGTAGTGGTGGACTCTAATCTGGAGAACTGGGTTTGATTCCCCACTCCTCCACATGCAGCCAGATGGGTGACCTTGAATCAGTCACAGTTATCTCGAAAACAATTCAGCCTCACCTTACCTCACAGGGAAGAAGATTGTAAACCACTCTGAGACACAAAGTGAAGGGCGGGGTATAAATTCAACTCTTCTTCTTTTTTATATGTGTGTGTGTGTTCATGTGTTGAAAGTCAGTTTTGTTTTACTTCAGTGGAACAGCATCAGCCTAATATATACAAGATGAAATACAAGAATACAAGACAAAAAGGTAAAGTAAGGCTATACATGCAGTATGATAACCAATAGACTTGGTTATCTGCACCTACTTATGCCTAGTGTATCTGTATCTACTTACAATGCCTAATTTGGTGTCATCATTCTATTCCTGGAATGGAAATGGGACTGAGCCCTAGAGATCCTAAATTGGCAACTCTCCTTTATACACAAGTCCCAATTCCACCCATTCCTTCCCCTAGGAATTTATAATTACAATGGAAGATTATTAACACTGGTTCCAAGTTATAACTCCATAATAACTTTACTACACCACCCTGACATGAAATTACACTGCTGTAAGAGACTGAGTACAGATCCTTTTCTTGTTCAGTAGGCATAAATCAAGAACAGGAAGAATTGTATATTCAGATTTCAAATGTTTTTTTTAACCTCCTGATTTATGGCTACATCAAGTACTTCAACAGCTGCCAGAGGCCTGTGCTTGATTTGTCAGATGGAAGGTTGTTGTGACAAATGCTGAACACATGGAATGTAGGTGCTCCTGAATACAGCTGTTAGATATATTATTTTTCTGTATTGATTGAATTCCTATTCCTTGGAGGCTGAAAGTAAAATTACTCAGCTTGTCAGGCAGTTGTTTCTTGCTTGCAGACATCTCTAGCATCTGAAGATCAAAACATTAAACATTAGAATGCTTAGTACAAACCACGAAAAAAAAATTGTGGCTTGATGCAAATTTAAAGTCTTTGAAACAGATTTTATTTACAGAAACCTTCCTCTTTACTAATAATGCAAATATCCCTTCTATCTGTAAGTCTCGGGGGGAGGGGCGGGGAGCAATTTTTCATATACGAACTAGAAAAACAAAATAAACCAGTTGTCTCAAATACAATGAGAAATGAAGACACACTTAAACTGAAAATACCAAGAAATGAAAGGAACATGGCTTCTAAATAAGCGAGGATTGTGTTTAGATTGTATATCTTAAGAGACTGAGATCAGGTAGAATCAGGCTTTTGAGTTGCACATTTCTACAGCCATGTATCAGATGATGGAGTGGAGTGCTTTGGGCTGAGGCTGGGAGAACAGTATGTTCCTATTCCTTTGGGGTGGTCCTGACCTCAGTCCTTTGGGGTGGTCCTGACCTCAGTCCTTTGGGGTGGTCCTGACCTCAGTCCAGTAAGACTGAGGTCAGAGAATTAGATTCACTTTTAGAAATGCTTTGGGTTGAAATAGAGGGCCCAAAAGGAAATTTAACTATGGAAGTTTGTTATCGTCCACCAAATCAAAAGAGAGAGGACGATTATAATATGATGGAAGGCTTAAAGATAGCGGCTAAATGTAAAAACTGTGTCGTAATAGGTGATTTTAACTACCCGCAGATTGATTGGGTCAATATGTGTTCTGGTCAAGTGAAAGAGATTGAGTTTCTTGATGCTCTCAATGACTGTGCTATGGAGCAGATGGTCTCAGAACCTACCAGGGGTGGGGAGATCCTGGATTTGGTCCTAAGTAATGCCCAAGACTTGGTGCGAGATGTAAAAGTGATTGCGCCACTTGGGAGCAGTGACCATAATGTTATTGATTTCTCCATTTGTATAAATAGGGAGTTGCCCCAAAAGACCACCACAACCACGTTTAACTTTAAAAGGGGTAAATTCACTGAGATGAGGAGGCATGTGAGGAGGAAACTGAAAGGAAAGGTAAATACGGTCAAAACCCTTGGGGAAGCTTGGAGACTCTTTAAAACTATAATCCTAGAAACTCAGATAAAATACATACCACAAGTTAGGAAAGGCACAAACAGGCATAAGAAAAGGCCTGCATGGTTAACAAAGTAATGGAAGCTGTAAAAGGTAAGAAGGATTCCTTTAAGCGGTGGAAAAACCAATCCAAGTCAGATTAGTAAAAGGGAACACAGGCTGTGGCAAATCAAATGCAAGACTGTGATCAGGCAGGCAAAAAGGGACTATGAGGAGCACATTGCAAAAAACATAAAGACCAACAATAAAAATTTCTTCAAATATATTAGAAGCAGGACACCAGCCAGAGAGGCAGTGGGGCCCTTGGATGACCATGGGGTAAAAGGATTACTGAAGGAAGATAGGGAAATGGCTGAGAAGCTGAATGAATTTTTTGCCTCCGTCTTCACTGTGGAAGATGAGAACTTTTTGCCCGCCCCAAAACCACTAATTATGGAAGGGGTGTTGAAAGACCTGAGTCAGATTAAGGTGACAAAAGAGGAGGTCCTACAACTGATAGACGAATTAAAAACTAATAAGTCACCGGGTCCGGATGGCATACATCCGAGAGTTCTGAAAGAACTCAAAGTTGAACTTGTGGATCTTCTAACAAAAATCTGTAATCTTTCATTGAAATCTGCCTCCATTCCTGAGGACTGGAAGGTAGCAAATGTCACCCCCATCTTTAAAAAGGGTTCCAGAGGAGATCCAGGAAATTACAGGCCAGTCAGTCTGACTTCAATACCGGGAAAGTTGGTAGAAACCATTATCAAGGACAGAATGAGTAGGTACATTGATGAACACGGGTTATTGAGGAAGACTCAGCATGGGTTCTGCAAGGGAAGATCTTGCCTCACTAACCTGTTACATTTCTTTGAGGGGGTGAACAAACATGTGGACAAAGGAGACTCGATAGATGTTGTTTACCTTGACTTCCAGAAAGCTTTTGATAAAGTTCCTCATCAAAGGCTCCTTAGAAAGCTTGAGAGTCATGGAGTAAAAGGACAGGTCCTCTTGTGGATCAAAAACTGGCTGAGTAATAGGAAGCAGAGAGTGAGTATAAATGGGCAGTCTTCGCAGTGGAGGACGGTAAGCAGTGGGGTGCCGCAGGGCTCGGTACTGGGTCCCATGCTCTTTAACTTGTTCATAAATGATTTAGAGTTGGGAGTGAGCAGTGAAGTGGCCAAGTTTGCGGATGACACTAAATTGTTCAGGGTGGTGAGAACCAGAGAGGATTGTGAGGAACTCCAAAGGGATCTGTTGAGGCTGGGTGAGTGGGCGTCAACGTGGCAGATGCGGTTCAATGTGTGCAAAGTAATGCACATTGGGGCCAAGAATACCAGCTACAAATACAAGTTGATGGGGTGTGAACTGGCAGAGACTGACCAAGAGAGAGATCTTGGGATCATGGTAGATAACTCACTGAAAATGTCAAGACAGTGTGCGTTTGCAATAAAAAAGGCCAATGCCATGCTAGGAATTATTAGGAAGGGAATTGAAAACAAATCAGCCAGTATCATAATGCCCCTGTATAAATCGATGGTGCGGTCTCATTTGGAGTACTGTGTGCAGTTCTGGTTGCCGCACCTCAAAAAGGATATTATAGCATTGGAGAAAGTCCAGAAAAGGGCAACTAGAATGATTAAAGGGCTGGAGCACTTTCCCTATGAAGAAAGGTTGAAACGCTTGGGACTCTTTAGCTTGGAGAAACGTTGACTGCGGGGTGACATGATAGAGGTTTACAAGATAATGCATGGGATGGAGAAAGAAGTACTTTTCTCCCTTTCTCACAATACAAGAACTCATGGGCATTCGATGAAATTGCTGAGCAGACAGGTTAAAACGGATAAAAGGAAGTACTTCTTCACCCATAGGGTGATTAACATGTGGAATTCACTGCCACAGAAGGTGGTGGCGGCCACAAGTATAGCCACCTTCAAGAGGGGTTTAGATAAAAGTATGGAGCACAGGTCCATCAGTGGCTATTAGCCACAGTGTGTGTGTATATATAAAATTTTTTGCCACTGTGTCACACAGAGTGTTGGACTGGATGGGCCGTTGGCCTGATCCAACATGGCTTCTCTTATGTTCTTATGAAATATTTATTTATTTAAAACATGTCTCTGCCTCCTTTTCAGCCAATTCAGGGTCCCCAAGTGGTGAACATGAAGCATTTCAGACATTAGAACACACATATAAAATATTTTAAATATGCATACATATAATATATTTAAAACAATTAAAACATAAACACATAAAAAGCAGAAAGAGAGAGAATGTCTACTAATAACAGTTAATGATGGAATGCCAAACAAAAAAGTCTTTACCTGCTGTCAGAAGATGATGATAGCTGATGTCAGACATATCTTCCTGGGAGGAAGTTCCAAAGTTTTGGCATCATGACCCAGAAAGTACTTTCTTGAGTTGTCATCTTTCTAGCCTGAGACAGTAGGAGCATCCAAAGCCGGGCCTCTGAAAAAAGACAGGCTGGGTAGGCTGATACGGGAATAGCTGGTCCTTCAGGTTACCCAAGCCCCAGGGGCTTTAGCACTTTGAATTGGGCTCAGAAGCAAGCCAGTCTAGGTGGGGCAGTACTGGAGTAATATAGTTCCTATGACCTGCTCTAGTCAGCAATCTGACGGCAGTATTCTGTACCAACAATAGCTTTCAGGCCGTCTTCAAGGGCATTCCCATGTAGAGCACATTACAGCAATCTAATCTAGTAGTTACAAGGGCATGTACCACAGTGGCAAGACCTTTCCTGCCCAGGAAAGACCAAAGCTATACTTTTCAAAATAAACTGAGTACAAATGTTATTTCTCTGACTCTTTTAATTTTCTTAAATTAATGATTGCTATGTTGTACATGTACAATGTTATAGATAGCTATTAATACAAAAACTGCATAATGTTGTAGTTTAAATAAGTCACATAATTATCCATACATTTTTTCTTTTTGTCACTCAGTGCACCTTCTCTCCTCCCCCTCATCCCACCTTTTGATCTGATGCAATAGGCCTATTGTTAATTTGGTTGCCTGGTGATTGTCAGATAGGAAGAGAAAATGAAGACAAAGAACAGCTTTGCTATTTCAGAAGCTGTCAGCATTTATCATTTTATTACTGTTGGTGTAGAGAAAGAGAAATGATGGAATGCAAAAGATGTAAGTAAAATAAATGTCTCTATCTTGATCTTTGAGTAATATACTTTCCTCTCAAAATGTGGAATATTTGGTTATTACTGCTACCTGTGGCATTTCTTAGTATTCATGCATTTCATTGGTTCTTAAACTGTTAGGAAGAGTGAATTACCAAACTCTGCCACAGTGGGGAACTAATACATCACAAAAACCAGTCCCACAGACATTTCTGACACACAGAAGTTTAAGATTGAAACTTGAGGGACCTTAGATGAAATTGTGTCACTCTATTTTTCTGTCTTTTGTTCTATATTATTAACTAGTACTTATAGTAATTTCCATTACTTCATTGACATTTGATCTCAGTTCGAAAAACAGTCTTTTAAAACATTTTTTAAAAATAAAACAGGCATCTTGGTGACTCATCTGAGGTAATTGTGGTAAGGGCAAACATCGCAATATTTGTAAAGCTAATTTCCAATGAAAAAAGATTTCAAAATAACAAATAACATTAATAATTATTTCACATAAGGACATTACTGACAAGAAATTCTCCTTCCCTCTCTGACTCTGGTCTGGTCTTTGCCAGTAATTCAAGAGGAGATTGTCTAGAATTCATGTCCATCACTTTGAGCCTGCTGAAAGAAATATACGATATAAATTAAACAAAAGATTTTTTTTCCTATTTTACCTGTTGACGAACATTAAAATCAGACTTATCATTAAACATGACTGAAGAAAATCTCTTCAAAGAAAGAAATAATATTCAACAAGTATATCTTAAACTAAAAGTTTGGTGTAGTGGTTAGGAGCATGAACTAGGAGAACCAGGTTTGATTCTCCACTCCTCCACATGCAGTCAATTGAGTGATCTTAGGTCAGTCACAGTTCTTTCAAAGCTGTTCTTTTAAGAGCAGATCTCAAAAGAGCTCTCTCAACCCCACCTACCTCACAGGGTGTCTGTTGTGGGGAAGGGAAAAAAATTGTAAGCAGCTCTGAGACTCCAAATGAAGGGCAAGGTATAAATCCAATCTCTTCTTCTCTAATCAGCAATAAACATGCAACTATGTCTAGTAAAAAGCTACAGTATTTTGGATAGCCAGGGCTATCCAAACAGGAAAACATAGGAATGCAGTTGTGGCTGGCTTGGCCCGGGCTCCAGCTCAAAAAAAAGGTCTCTGGCAGAGGGAAGGCACTAGGCAGCTATGTGCTCCCAGACCAGTGATGGCAAACCTTTTAGAAACCGAGTGCCCAAACTGCAACCCCAAACCCACTTATTTATCACAAAGTGCCAGTATGGCAATTTAACCTGAATTCTGAGGTTTTAGTTTAGAAAAAACAACTCATAGTGAAATTAACAAACTGAAAGAACATTTGGTCTGGATAGCATTTGCTTAGGAAACCAAACAAAAAGTGACATGTCAGAATGGGAGAATGATGGTGAGAGTGTCATAAGGCAATAAATGGAGGCTGTTCATTGCTCTGTTGCTTGCAAGTCTGGGTTAAACTGAGAACATGCCTTTCCCAGAGGTGTTTCTGTCCACCTAATTTACTTTTGAACATGTAACATACATTATAAACATCATTCTGGTTTGCCATTAGGGAAAAATAATACATTAAAATATAGCATGTTTAGTAGGAGCTGGTGGTTAGGGTGTCCAAATCAGATCTGGGAGGTCCTGATTCATATGCCCACTTTGCCCTGGCAGCTTGCTGGGAAACCTTGGACCAGTAATATACTCTGAGTTAACCCGCCTCATAGGTTCGTTGTGAGGATAAAAGAGAAGGAGTGAGTGTGTCAAACCACTTCAGTGTCCTTTTGGGGGAGGAAGGCAGGGGATACATGATGTTAGTTAATAAATTAAGTTGATGAAAGGAGTCCACTAATTTATATGGCTAAATCTGAGTCCAGCAGCACCTTAGAGAACAAGATTTTTGAGAGTCAAAGCTCCTTTTATCTAATTGAGGGTGCTCTAATGCTGGAAAGCTTGTGCCCCTCCCCCAAATCTTGTTGGTCTCTAAGGTGCTCCTGGGCTCGAATCTAGTTGTTCTACTATGGACCGGTATGGCTACCCTTGGAAACTACAGGGATAGTCTGAATTATATTAACTAGAAAGTCTGATGTGAGAAAGGAGGGGCAGTTTGGTGTAGAGGTTAAGTGCGTGGACTCTTATCTGGGAGAACCAGGTTTGATTCCCCACTCCTCCGCTTTCAGCTACTGGAATGGCCTTGGGTCAGCCATAGCTATCACAGAGCTGTCCTTGAAAGGACAGCTTCTGGGAGAGCTTCTCTCAGCCCCACCTACCTCACAGGGTGTCTGTTGTGGGGGAGGAAGATAAAGGAGATTGTGAGCTGCTCTGAGACCCTGAGATTCAGAGTGATGGGCGGGATATAAATCCAATATCTTCTTCTTTCTTTAAACTAAAACTGCAATCCTGTGCATGTCTAGAGAATAGGTGCCACAGTGCTCACTGTAGATTACTTCTGTGTAACCATGGAGAGCAAGCCCAATGAGGAAAGGCTAAGGGACTTGGGGATATTCAGTCTGGAGAAGAGGAGATTGAGAGGGGAGACATGATTGCTCTTTTGAAGTATTAGAAGGGCTGCCACTTAGAGGAGGGCAGGAAGCTGTTCCTGCTGGCAGCAGAGGAGAGGACTGCCATAAGAAAAATGTTTTAACAGTAAGAGTTGTTCAACAGTGCAATCAACCCCCTCACTGGCAGTCTTTAAGCAGCCGCTGGACAAATACTTGTCAGGGATGCTCTGAGAAACTAGAACAGCAGTGCAACATTTCAAAAACAGCTTATCAAAAATTTGCCTTATGGTTCCTGTAGTTTGAAAGAGCTCTGCTCAGATAGTGCTATCAGAAGCATCGTATTTGAAAGCAAGGAAGCCTGCAGTTCCTTCCTTTCCACTCCTAAACCAGAGGCGATCCTGGCTGCTGATTCTGTCAGATTAGTGGGATCCAGCATTTTCTGTAATATACCCACATCCCTTCAAAAAAACATGCTTGATTCAAGATCCTGATCTCTCCTCCCCCCCACCCCATCCCCACACACCCATGCGCTCTTCTTCCCTTCAGCTTGGACCGTGCCTCAACAGTTTTGAAATATGATGCGACCAAACCTTAGCCACATGAAAATGTGAAGCTGCCTTATACCCATCTCTCTAGTGCAGGGGTGGCCAAACTGTAGCTCAGGAGCCACATGTGGCTCTTTCACACACATTGTGTGGCTCTTGAAGCCCCCACCAGAGAAGACATTTGTCTCTTTAAACCACTTCTTCAAGTCAAGCCAGTCAGTGGCTTGGAGATTGCATTTAAAGTTCAAGTTGCTGTCTTTCCACCTGTCTTTCTCCCTCCCCACCTATTTTCCTTCCTTCCTTCCTTCCTTCCTTCCTTCCTTCCTTCCTTCCTTCCTTCCTTCCTTCCTTCCTTCCTTCCTTCCTTCCTTCCGACATCTGACATTCATGTCTGGTGGCTCTCACACATCTGACATTTATTCTATGTGGCTCTTATGTTAAGCAAGTTTGGCCACCCCTGCCCTAGTGGGTCCCATCTAATCCCCTCTCTAAAACTGCAGGAACACCTGCAAGGAATTTTCCTCTGTGTGTTGTGCTTGGGGGCTGCATTGTGGTTGCAGCCCCCCAACACATCAGAGTTCCAAAGGTTCCCATGAGCTCAAAAAGGTTGGAGTGCCCTGTTGTCTCTCTGAAGGAGGCTCAGTTAGGCTTGCCAGGTTTGGGTTGGGAAATACCTGGAGATTTTGGGGAAAGAGCCTGAGTTTGGGGAGAGGAGGAGCTTCAATGAGATATGACTCCAGAGCCTTGTGCACGAGGGAGGGGGGGCGAGGGAGCGTGTGTGCCCACAGAGAGGGCTCTGAGTGCCGCCTCTGGCACCCATGCCATAGGTTCACCACCACTGTCCTAGACCATGCACTCTGTGCTCTCTGCCACCTCCAGCCTCCAATGGGCTTGTGAAGAGAATGAAGAGACATGAAGCTGCCCACAAGTGCCCCCTCCCAGGAGAAGCATGCCACTGCCCACTCCACTACATGTGGCTCTCGTTCTCTGACTGCGTTTTTTTTTTTGGGGGGGAACAAGGTCGCTCATTGGGCTGTGTGAGAACACACATCCATGAAAGGCAGCTGATGGCCCTGTACTGCTCTGTATCAATATGCGGAAAATAGCCTACTGAATAGGTGACATCACTTTAGGTGAAAGCAGGGGGTGTGACCTAATATGCAAATGAGTTCCTGCTGGGGGTTTTCTACAAAAAATAGCCATCATCAAGAAATTTTGTCAGAAACATGAAAAGGAACTAAGTGAGAGAAGACATTTTAAAAATTCCTTCTCCTTTAGACAACAGAAAGGAGCTAAGAAATATCTCAGATAGGCATTTTACATCTTGCTCTTTAAACATTCAATATTGTCATTTGCCTAGAAGCTTTAATGCCAAAAAAATTACCATGGGAACAGTCTGCTGTTCTGCTATTCCTTTTAACTGCTTACATTCCAGAACTGGAAGACATGAATAGAGTTCTGAACTCTGCAGCAAATTAAGTCAAGTCTTTCATTTAAAAAATGAATAAACAATGTAGTTGCTTACTTACTTCAATAAAAATATTACAGTTAATCAATAGAATTATATTAATTAACTGTTAAACTATACAACTATATTAATTACAACAAATACTGGAGTCAATATGACCCATGTATAATAGAACAAAGTTTAAAGGTTTTGTGACCCATTTCTATTATATTTCTAAGCTAAAAATGGGTTGATTATCTGTGCTTAATGGTTGTATGCCACTTGTATATGCTGCGTAATAAGTGAAACCAGATTGCATCTGTCCACAAGACAAGGTAAATTGTACTGCACTTGGAATACAATGGTGATATGGTAAAGTCAGGGCAAGTTTTTATATATAGCTATGGCAGGGTAGGTTCCTATATATATTTTATATAGCTATGAACTCCGCTTGGGTTTTACATATATCACTTTAAACAAAAGTCCATCCCTCAGCCTAGTTGAAGTACTGCCTCCTCCCATATTGTCCAGCTCACCAGTTAAGATCACAAGCCCTGCTCTCTGTACCCCTACCTTCAGAGGTGAGACAGGTAGCAACTAGAGAGAGAGCCTTTTCATTGGTGGTACCTTGCTTGTGGAATGCCCTTTTGCTTGAGGTTCACCTGGCATTTAACACTACTTTCTTTTAGGAGCCAGACCAAATGATTCTGTTTACCCAGACTTTCAATTTTCTGTTTACCCAGACCTTCAATTAAGGTGTTGGTTTTACATACGTAATTTTATAGTCTGTTTTTACCCTGATAAATGTTTAAGAGCCATTTTAAGTTGCTCCACAATTTATCCTGATTTTTTCCTCTGCTCTGTTTTGAATATTTTTACTATGTTTTATGTTGTTAGCTGCCTCTGGTAGTGTTGCTGGAGAGGTGGCATAGACTTTTTCCAAATAAATGAATAAAATAATACTGGACACTTAATGCAATGCAGAAAATCCAGTAAAATGTCATTGGCAATGTATGAAACTGACTAATTTGAATCCTAAATAAATAAAGCTATTTCCTATTCATCTTAGACTGTTGGTCCATCTAACATAGTACCTTGTTCTCTACCAGCAGCAGAGGGCTCTGGCTTGTGCATACAAGGCATTTACCCTGCCATTAAATTACTGCACCACATCACCACCTGTTTCCAGTGAGGAGGAATGTGGAAGAGATATGATCCTCTGGATGAAATCTGCTTACAAAAGAAAAAGGTTGCACTTGTAGCAGAATGGATCCATAGGATCCATATTCTTTGGGTTTTGTGAAAGTGATTTATCTCATGTACTCTGAATGTTCTGTTGGTCCACAGTATCTTTGTTCAAACCATTACTTGACTACAGAGTTAAATTAAACAGAACTTTCTGAACAGAACAGAGTGCTTCTTAATAAAAATATTACTTATTACATGTTTTTATATCTAAGATCTGCCACAGGGTAAATAAAGCATTTTAAAAGGCAATCTCTAGCCCTGATAATGGGTGATTTTTCAAGCTGACATGAAACAGTTTAATATAATGTGTGAATCTTGCTTGTGCAGTATATGAAATAGTAACACACTTTCAATTATACAGGACTATAAAGTTAGCTTGAGCTAACAGATGCTTCATCACTGTTTATTAACTTTCATATGTTATTGTTACAACTATATCCCAAGCATACCATCTATATTCTGATTGATTTGTGCTTTATTGGAGCAAAAGCTGTTGCTAGATGCAGTTTTGCTAATTTTGATAACTCTGTTACATGGAAATTTCTAGTTAATCAAAAAGTTGTATTTAAGTTTTACAGCTAGTGGAAATGAGTCTGATATATTTATATATAGATTTCCCCCTATTTTGTGATTTTACTAGTAAACCAAAAGAGTACACACAACCTTTATTTTTTGAACCTTCCAATTTAAAAGCTGGAATCCTTTTAGCACAACAAGTTTTAAAAATGAGATTGGAAACTTGGTGCAAAAGCATTTTAAAGAAAAATTGACTCATGTATACAGAGTTTTCCTGGACAAGACCCATTTGAATGAATGACAGTTGTGCATGCACCTGTACTTTTGCAAAGTTCTTATTCATTTCAGTGGCATTGGTGTAGGAGAATTTGCATAGGAGAATTTGCGCTGGAATGTTACACATGACATCACTCTCCTCAAGCATCACTTTCCTCATTCCTAGTCCCAAATTATTTGGGGACTTGTGGAAGTGTGCAGCAAAAACTGAGGGTGTGTATGTGTGTGGACTATATCCATTGCCCTTGCAATAATGTGCTGAGTGTGCAGCCATCTGTACCTGATCTTCACAGGTAACACTAAACCCACATATACTTTGGGCTAATTCCTTCTCCAGTTTATGTAGTAGCCCAAAACCCTCCACAAAGTTGTGCTTTCTCATCTTGTATAAGCTAAGAAAATCATTAAGATAAATGAATTAAAGCATATGGCTGTACTTAGTCTTAAGGGAACACAGGTATACTAGGGCAAGGACTCATTCTGCAAAACCCACCTTATTATTCTGAATGCTTACCAGATTTATGTTGCCATGAATATCTACTGAAGTTAAGGATAGCAAAGTTCAGATGTGGCTCCTGGGAGCAGATTTCTGGAACACCCTCCTTCAGTCAGTCATTTATTTATTTGGTAGATTTAAATTCTGCCTTTTTCCATGATGGACTCAGGGTGGATTACAGACATAATAAATAACTGTTAAAAATTCAACAATAAAAGAATAAAACAATAAAAACAAGCATAACAAGATAAAATACAGCATAGGTGGTGCAGGCACATTTTACAGATTAAAGCATAGATGTCATAGATGTTGGCCCGAAATCTAATAGTCAAGATGGTAGATTAATAGGTCATTGTAGGGAAGGACAAATAGATTGTATAAGCAGTGAAATGAGGATGCCCACTTGCCTCAACCAAAAGCCTGGTGGAATAGCTTCATCTTGCAGGCCCTACAGAATGGTAGTAAATGCAGTAGGGCCCAAATCTCCATGGGGAGCTGATTCCACCAGGCTGGGGCCAGGGTCGAAAAAGCCCTGGCCCTGGTCAAAGCAAGCCAGACGTCCTGAAGGCCAGGAATGGCCAAAAGATGTTGGTCAGCTGATCGCCGTGATTTCTGGGGCTCATATGGGGAGAGGCGATCACACAGGCATGTCGATCCATCACCCATCAGTTTATCACTTCAATAGCTCACATTCTGTGAATGGCTATACATTCACTTAATAGTTTGGCTTTTATCATTTGGTCATACTAGCAAAGGAAAAATTACCATAAAAGCCCCACAGGATTGCTGGAATAGAAATCCGTCCCACTACACAAGCATTTTATGCACCTCCTGGACCTTTCCCAGGATATACTGCTATTGCAGTAGTATACTCCATGAAAAGAAAAGTGAAAAAGTCCTCAGAAGATCATTAAATGATTTTGTTTCATCTTTTTAAAAATCTCTTCTTTCTCCAATCCAATCCAAGAGAAAGAAGAGATTTGTTAAAAAGATGAAACAAAATCATCTTTCTCAAGAGTTACTGACTTTTTTCTTTTCTTTTGATAACCATCATCAAGGGACTGTGAATACTTCATATCTTGTTGTTAATGCTAATCATTACTATATGGACTTCAAGCATTTCTAAAATAATTATATGTGTGAAGTCACTTTCAGGCTCAGAACTGAGGTTTTCAGATAACAGAATCCATTAAGTTCAGTCCTCAAATCTTCCTATCTAGTGGAACTTTTTTTTTCTTTTTGTGTTATAGAAATGCACCTTTCAAGAAAGATGTTCTACAGTTCTGCTAAGATTTGAAATATAATGTAATTTTAGAGCTCCGACCTAGGAGCAAAAGTAAATGGGAAAAGGACATTTCACAGGTTTTGATCCTGTTTTCATTTTGAGGGCAGAGATGGTGTACTTTTTCAAAAAAGCAAGATGCCTCCATCATTTTGCTCCTGACACACTACAATATCATTTTACACCACAATTCAGAATGGATTCTCATATCCAACTTGCACTTGGTTGAATGTAGGCATTTCTCTGCATTCAGACTTCAGAGAAAATGAAGATTCTATTGCATGGATAAATGAAGCACAACATTTGCATTTTCTAAGAATGCCAGATGTCAAAGACTAATTTCTTTTCGGAGAGGTCTTACAGTGGCATTAATCTTCATACTGAACACACAGTTCTTAAATATCAGAACACTATAAGTAATCAACCATACCATAGAATTAGTCCTAGCGTACCAAACATGTAGAGACTTCAGTGCCAGTGTTACATAAGACTGCTGAAAGCCATTTTAGTTTTTTTTTAAATTTACTAGGTCTAGCTTCTAATCATAGCTCATTGAGTGATCACTGGATGGACAAAGCATTTGTCTTCATTCTCAGCTGTATACAGTGATATGAGAATGCTACAGAGTCTGACAGTTGGTGTGGTACAGCAGTTAGAGTATTGGACTAGGAACAGAAAGTTGCTGGTTCAAATCCTTATTCGCCCTAAGAAGCTCATGGATGCTTTTGGACCAGTCACTTTCTGAGTAATCACAACAGGATTTGGTTTTTGAAGGATAAAGTAGAAGAGAGGGAAATGTATGCCATCTTCAGTTCCATGGAGGAAGAGTAGGATAGACAGAAGTTATAGGGTTGGTTTTGGGGTGGGTTTTTTTTTGTGTGTGACAGACACATTCACTCCATGTAGGTGCAGACCATTCACAATTGCTGATGAATTAGTAAAGCAAGATGAATCTGAAAAGCTACACAGATCTTTGTCAGGTTTCACCCTCCTGCACAGTGGAGTCTGGGACTGGTACCTCTTCCAGAATCATTTTGGGCTGCACCTAGGGTAGGCTTCATTCTAAGGAGATTGATGCCCTATCTGTAGCCTCACACCTCTCCTTAGACTTCATGGGAGTGGCTTGAATTTTTCTCCCCTGTTCTCCCTTCACTGGTCCATTAAAGGTCTGTTTGGGGTGAGTCTGGCCTGGGATCCTCTCTTTGTGTTGTGTCCTAGGCTCAAATGGGAGAACTGTTACTTTTGGAGGGAACTGTTACTTTTGGAGGGAAGCTGAACAAGCCAAAGCTTGTACTCCACACCAGGGTTCCAGAGAAGGCCTAAGCGTGCCCAATCAGGGGAAGGATTGAAACATAAGTAGCCAATCAACATCTAGGCTCATACTGTACCCTGATAGGCCCTTAGGCCCCTGTAAATAGCCAATCCATGTACATAGTTAAGGACCAATCAGAAGGGGGCAAGAATTGTATAAAGGAGCGGGAGGTTTGAATAGAGCTCAGTCTGTGTTGGTGTTCCTGAAGTAAAGCTTGCTGAAATCACTCTCCGACTCTGGTCTCTTACTGCGCCAACCCCAGTACTTTACACTGGCGACGAAGGTGGGATGCCAGTAAGAACCAGCAACAGAACCAAGAACACAGAAAGGTGGCTAAATCCAAGCCATCTGGGTCCGCACCTCCGCTCTGTGCACACCCCAGCTCGCAGGCCGCCCAGACACGCTGCCAAGAATGGAGGCTCCAGCCAACCTCCTACAGCCCTTTAGCATCAATCGCCCCGAGCTGTGGGACTCGTGGGTCGAAGGCTTCCAGTCATACCTGACCTTTCAGACGATTACAGAGACTACCATGCAGAGAGCTCTGCTTATCAGTACGTGTGGCACGGAGACCGTGGACTTAGCCAGGGCTCTTCTCCAACCCAGGAAGCTCTCAGAGACGCCGGTGGACGACATCATCAGCGCTCTGGAGAAGTATTTCCAGCCCCAGCCAACCAAGCTCACCCGGCACTGCGACTTCCGACAAAGGACACAGAAGGCAGGCGAAACCACGATGGCGTTCTTGACAAGCCTGCGCCGGGTGGCAAGCCGATGCAGTTTCGCAGACCTCAATGAAGCCCTTCTCGACCAGTTTGTATGGGGCTTGAGGGACGAAAAACTAGTACAGAAACTCCTGTCCCTCTCCGAGTGCGACCTAACAAAGGCAATCGATGTGGCCACCAGCTGGGAGAAGGGCAGATCAGCAGAGCCACGGCTGACAAGACAGGCTGCGGCACACCAGATCAACCCTGAACCATCTACAGAGGACTCAGACGAGGACAAAGCTCTACAAACCGGCTATCGTTCAGCAGGAAGGAAGACCACCCACGTCCCACAGGGCATGAGACACAAGACACTACCTGCATGTGCAAGTTGCGGGGGCCAGCACGAGCGGAAGACCTGCCGATTCCGGAATGCCACCTGTCGACTCTGCAACAAGGAAGGCCACATCGCCTGCACCTGCAGATCCAAATCCCGAGCACGCGTCCCGCAAAGATCTGCGCACTCCGAAGGCCAGCCAGACTTCGAGACCGAAGCTCTCCACGCCCACCCATACCCGGTACAGTACCTACCCTCGTCAGTCAGGCCCTCCAAAATCCGGGTCAATGTAGGGATCGGGGGGGGGGGGGTGCCCTGCCAAATGGAGGTGGACTCTGGGTCAGCATCATCTATTATAGCGGCAGAGACATTTTTTAAAATTCCCACCAGGCTGAGGCCTCGTCTCAGGGACCCGGGGTTTACCTTAGTGGACTTCCAGAAGAATAAGGTGCCTATCTTGGGAGTGGGCTGGTCCCAGTCCAATACAAGGGGTTCAAGGGCCAGCTACAAGTGCTAGTGGTCAAGAACCACCTTACAAACCTTTTGGGTCTTGACTGGTTCAAGCCCCTGGGAATAGAGATCAGGGGGGTCAATAAGACTGTCGGAGTGGACTTTAACAAGGTTTGCAAAGAGTTCCCGGCCGTTTTTGATGGCACCTTGGGCTGCTACACGGGTCCCCCGGTTACACTACACCTTGACCCCACAGTGCAGCCTATTAGGCTTAAAGCGCGGCGAGTTCCATTCGCGCTCAAGCCTAAAATTGAGGAGGAACTGGATAAACTGATTGCACAGGGAATACTAGAGCCTGACACCCACGCAACCTGGGAAACTCCCATCATGACTCCAGTCAAGCCCAGTGGGGAGGTGCGGATTTGTGCAGACTATAAGTGCACCCTCAACAAGGCTCTTCAGGCCCATGCATACCCTGTGCCCATCGTCAGCCACGTTTTAGCCACCCTAGCCGGCGCAAAATTTTTTGGCAAGTTGGACTTGGCCCAAGCTTACCAACAGCTGCCGGTGGATGAGGCCACGACCAACGCCCAAACAATTGTGACCCACCGTGGGGCCTTTAGAGTAAAGCGGTTGCAATTTGGCGTGAGTGTGGCTCCGGGGTTGTTCCAGGAACTCATGGACTCTCTTTTAAAAGGACTTCCCGGAGTCACTCCATTCTTCGATGATGTGCTGATCGCGGCAGCCTCGCCTGAAGAATTCGCCGCCCGCCTTAGAGGAGTCCTACAACGTTTTGAAACAGCCGGCCTCAAGGTCAAACGGGAGAAGTGCCTCCTGGGCGTGGATCGGGTGGAATTCCTGGGGTTCTTCATCAATGCCCAGGGGGTCCACCCCTCCGACGCCAAGCTGCGTGCCATCAGAGATGCTCCAGCGCCCACCAACAAGCAAGAACTCCAGGCCTTCCTCGGCCTCCTAAACTTTTATCATGCTTTTCTCCCCCACAAGGCAGCGGTGGCCGAACCCCTGCACCGACTTCTAGACAAGAACCGACCCTGGGCATGGGGCCGCCAGCACGCTAAAGCCTTCCAGGATATCAAGGGCCTCCTGATGTCCAACTCCGTCCTTGCCCATTTCGACGAGACCCTGCTCTTGGTCCTTGCATGCGACGCATCCCCTTATGGTGTGGGGGCAGTTCTGGGCCACCGACTCCCTGATGGGACCGAAGTCCCTATCGCGTACTACTCGCGGACCCTCTCGTCGGCAGAGCGGAACTATGCCCAAATCGACAAAGAAGGGTTGGCAGTTGTGGCCGGCATCAAAAAATTTCATGATTACATCTACGGCCGGCCCTTTACCCTCTATACGGACCACAAACCCCTCTTGGGCCTCTTTGCATCAGACCGGCAGACCCCTCAGGTGTTGTCCCCACGGGTCCTCCATTGGTCCATTTTTCTAGCCGGCTACACTTACACCCTAGTGCATCGCCCGGGCAAGGCAATGGGCCATGCTGACGCCCTGAGCCGCTTGCCCTTGCCTGACGTGGATCCCGATCCAGCCCTGGCTCATCAGATCCTACTGATGGACATGCTTCCGGACAGGCCATTGCTCGCCTGCGACGTTGCTGCCTGCTCCGCTCGTGATCCAGTCCTCTCCCGTGTTTTGGACTGGGTGGGGAGGGGGTGGCCCAAGGGCTCGACTGGGCCGGAATTTACTCCGTTTGCAGCCCGGAAAGACGAACTATCCACCCACAAAGGCTGCCTACTATGGGGCAACAGAGTCGTCATCCCCAAACCCTTGCAAGACCAAGTGCTTAGAGCCCTGCACGAGGCACACCCGGGCATAGTCCGCATGAAGGCTCTCGCACGGAGCTATTTCTGGTGGCCCGGCCTCGATGCAGAAATTGAGGCTTGGGTTAAAAGGTGCCCGACGTGCCAGGTGTCAAGGCCTGACCCCCCACGTGGCCCAGTGCAACCATGGGAATCCACCAAACCCCCCTGGTCAAGACTGCATATGGACTTTGCTGGCCCCTTCCATAAGCGGACTCTACTCATACTAGTGGATTCATACTCCAAGTGGTTGGAGGTGGTCCAGGTGCCCTCGCCATCATCGCAGGCGACCATCACGGCTCTGAGGGCCATCTTTGCAACCCACGGGTTGTCGGAGACCATCGTCACCGACAACGGCACAGCATTCACGTCCGCAGTGTTCCAGGACTTCTTAGCCAGGAACCTCATCAGGCACATTCGCTCTGCCCCGTTTCATCCAGCCACCAACGGCCAGGCAGAGCGGATGGTGCGCACGGCAAAGGAGGCCTTGAACCGTCTGGGCCCCTCAGACTGGCCAAAAGACTTGGCGTGTTTCCTAATGGCCTACCGGACCACACCCACCGCCTCCACAGGTCGCAGTCCAGCCGAACTCCTCATGGGCCGCCGCATCACCACCCTGTTGGACAAGCTGCACCCTGACCGAGCCCCAGACAGGCGACCGGTGCCGGAACACCTTAAAGCCCCCAGAGGGTTCTACCCAGGTGAGACAGTGTGGGCACGGAACTATGCCACCACTGGCCCCGCCTGGCTCCCTGGAAAGGTGGACCACGTCACCAGACCGGTCTCCTATGCAGTGACCTTGGAGGGTGGACATCTCCTGAGGCGACACATCGACCAACTCCATGGTCGCCTGCCTGCCGGGGAGCCAAGGTCAGAGGCTCCAGATCCGGACAACGTAAGTCCCCGTGAGCCTGACACAGAACAGGGTTCCGTGGAGCCCGCTTCGGCCCAGCAGGAGGAGACCTCCGACCACGCAGCTGAACCCAGGTCTCCCGGGGCCGCCGTCCCAGATGTCTCCAGCTCTGCAGCCGCGGAACCACCAACTGAGTCAGAACGCCCAGTCCCCTCGGAGCTCCGACGCTCAACACGAGACCGCCGCCCTCCAGCATATCTCCAGGACTATGTCACCGGATAGCTGGAACTACGGGGGGAGGGGTGTTGTGTCCTAGGCTCAAATGGGAGAACTGTTACTTTTGGAGGGAACTGTTACTTTTGGAGGGAAGCTGAACAAGCCAAAGCTTGTACTCCACACCAGGGTTCCAGAGAAGGCCTAAGTGTGCCCAATCAGGGAAAGGATTGAAACATAAGTAGCCAATCAACATCTAGGTTCATACTGTACCCTGAAAGGCCCTTAGGCCCCTGTAAATAGCCAATCCATGTACATAGTTAAGGACCAATCTGAAGGGGGCAAGAATTGTATAAAGGAGCGGGAAGTTTGAATAGAGCTCAGTCTGTGTTGGTGTTCCTGAAGTAAAGCTTGCTGAAATCACTCTCCGACTCTGGTCTCTTACTGCGCCAACCCCAGTACTTTACACTTTGTTATGGGGCTGGGCTGTAAGAAGTGGCAGGACCCTAGCACCAATGAGCTCCCCTGCTCAGCCTACATTGCAGCTCCCCTTTCCCTGGGGACTTTGTGTGCTGCTTCTTTGGCCCATGTAGGCCCAGGGAAGCCAGAGCCACCACTACCTCTCCCTGGAGCTGCATAGCACGCTTGCTTGGCCCCAAAGGTGGTCCTGCATTGCAGTTCTCCTGGCTGCGCTTGGATCCTGGCAGTCTCCAATCATCATCAGCACCCAGATGCCTGCCTCAATCATCATCAGCACCCAGATGCCTGCCTCAGAGGTCTCCCTAGAGTCCACAAGCCCAGAGGCAGGGCTGCCGCTGGCACTAGGCAACCTTAATGGAAAAGTGTTTGCTTTCTGTAGTTAGCTGTCTTCTACTAACATCAGATTTGTATACAAATTCCAACTCAGCAGCTTCTTCCTGGAGTCCCTCATTGAAACACTTCTGCTGATGTATTGAAATAATAGACTCAAATCTATTATCAAATAACTAGTCATGTTGAAATGTTCTCTGTTCTGTCCTAGTTGACTGGAGAGCAAGGGCTTATCATGGCTAGGAATGCAGAAGCACCTCAGGTGATAGGCTGGCCAGATGCTCAGCACTGGACTGGATTCTTGGTCAAGTACCCCAAACAGAAACTGAGTAAGTTCTGGTGTTTATGGTTTGGTCCAGTTGAAATTGTGAAGATCCCAGCTAGGAGGCTTAGCCAGCTTTGAAAAGCCTTGCCCTTTCTGTGTTGTATATATGTGGGACCTCGCTATGCAAGAAGTTACTTGGGCTCTGATCTTGCAGGGAGCTATAAAGTGGGGGCAGCAGCTAGGCAAATACTGTAAATCTTTTTTGGTGGGGGGAGATTGCGGGGAGATGTATTCTTCAACCAGATAGTAACTTGATTGGTCTAACCAAGATATAGAATAAAAAGAGGGGGAGCAAGACAGTTCCCCAAAACAGTGAGAATCAACTCTTCAAGAACAACAATACAGCAGCAATGTATGTGAGCAATTCAGTAAGAATCATTAAATTTTGCATGTCCAGTATTCAGTTGTATTAAATCAATCTAAATTGTGTCCTTCCCGCTTTTGTACTCCAAAGCAAACTGTCTCAAAGACAAGAGATTTTGGAATGAAAAGGGAAAGAGACCCTTTCCAGGTAAGAGTGCTGTGCAGAAAGGCTAACTGGCAAGCAAGCGGAGTAGGGAGAAACAAAGGGACAGAAGCTGATAGGAAGAAGTGGTGGCTGAATTCCAGAAAGAAAATGAGAGAGGGAGAAGTAGAAAATCATATTCTCCCTGTCTTTATGAGGAGGCTCCAGTGATATCATACTCGTGGTGTTGGAGGAAGGTTCTAGGGTGGAACGGAGTCTATTCCAGGGTTCTGCTCTGGAGGGGACGTCATATTCCCCACTTATTTCTAACTTTTTCACTTTTAATGTCAGGTTTAAGTCCCCTCATTCTCTGTCAAATCTGGCCATTGTAAATAGAAGAAGAGCACTGTTAGCCATAATAGCATGTATCAAATGTGCAGGTAAATAAGCCATTAGTGGTATGACTGGTGTTGCTGGGTCCAGTGTTAATGTCACTTGAGTGAGATATAGGGACAGCATTGGCCCTGAAGTTTGAAGTAGAGGACAGTCCCTGAGTTTGTAATTTCCATGGGTGATCTATTGCTGTTGAGAAGTTGTTTCAAAATGGAGAGCTGTAGTCAAGGTTCAGCATAATCACCAAGGCCTGTGAGAGGAATGATCAACTTCCTGAAGAGACTGTAGGTCCCTGATGAGGCATTGGTGCTATGACTTCCATTGGTTGTCAGGAGAATGTGCCAGATCAGGGGTGGCCAAACGTGCTTAACGTAAGAGCCACATAGAATAAATGTCAGATGTTTGAGCCACAAGACATGAACATCAGATGCTTGAGAGCTACAAGACATGGAGGAGGGGAGGCAAATAGGGGAGGCGGAGGTGGAAAGGAAGCAACTTTAACTTTAAATACATTCTCTGAGTCACTGGCTAGCTTGGCTTGGAGAAGTGATTTAAAGAGACAAATGCCTTCTCCAAGCTGGCCAACGGGGAGTGGGGGCTTCAAGAGCCACACAATATGTGAAAAAGCCACATGTGGAGCTGCAGCCACCCTTGTGCCAGATACATATGAAGAGAAATGTCAGGTGGAAAACTGAAAATGAAAATTATATATTGATAACGGCATGCAAGAATAGTTGGAGTTGTCTTCTTTCCTAAGGTTCTGCTTTAGCCACAAGTATTTTCTTTTATTGCCTCCCATTGTTTGTTTGTTAGACAATCAGCTGTACCAGTTTTATTGGATATTTAGATGTGCTTTAACAGTTCTGATGTTGGTGGTCAGGGGGCAGAGGAAAGCCTCTCAAGACCCCCCTTGCTGGTGTTCTCTCTGTGTCTTGTTGCTTTAATTTCTACTTATGCAGATCTCTTACCAAATATTCCTTAGAGTCTTCAATACAGGTGGCCTGATAAATTTGGTTATGTGTTTGAGTACAATTAGCTTGCATTGTCAGCATCCCAGACATCTGTGATTCATTTATTCTAATCTTAAATAGGATGGTCTGAATCATCTCAAAATATTTGTAATGAGGAATTTAGCATAAGGAAAACCCTTTCATAGCTTTTCCCCTGTGTTCCTCAAATCAATCAAATTATTCACAAAGAGAATGACATTCTCAAGGCATTTCTAACTGCACAAAGGCATTTCTGTTGTTCACCTAATGCATAGCCTTTTTTGTGGACGCATGAAGATTTTGCATGAACAGGAACATTGCTCATAATAACTATTCAAATGTTGCAGAAATGCTAATAGATTTTAATAACTGTGTGACAGAAAACACAATTTTCAATGTTCTCTTTTATTTTCCTGATTGCATCTCTGTATTTTGCCATTTAGCCTCATACATCCACCAGCTAACCTCAACTTCATTGAGGTAAACAGTCAGCATCCCAGTCTTAAACAGCTGTGCCAGAGTATCTTATTACCAAGACAGCTTTCAAAAGCTGGTTGCCATCTCATAAATTACAAGGGGGATTGCACCATTCCTTCTTTTGCTTCCTTCTCCTCCAACTCTTTCTCCCATGTTCTGTCTCACCCTTCCCTCAACATAATAATAATAATAATATAATAATAACTTTTAATTTCTATCCCGCCCTCCCCGCCAAAGCAGGCTCAGGGCGGCTAGTCATTGCTCCTGTCTTTAGTCATTGCTCCTGTCTTTGCTCAACTGCTGCTACTGATTCTTTCTCATTTGCTGTCTCTTTCTCCCCCCACCCCCAGACCCAGTTGCTACTGCTGCATTGTCTCTCTCACACATACTTTGTCTCTCTTTCTCTGTCTTCCCTCCCATCTCTTTCTTGTTCTTCTGACTGCTGCTGACCATAATGGTTGCTGCTGTGTTGACGGTGTATGTGCAGCTGATGCTCTGGTTTTGGTTTAACTTTTCCAAATTTTTTTGCAAACTTGGGATGGTCCCCCAAGTTTGCAGGACTATCTGTTTGTTGTCAGGGTGAACCCAACCCATGGATTTAAGTATCTGCAGATGGGCTCACACATGACTATTAGATATATGATGGTGCTGTGCTGGTACTACAACTATTGGCACTGGTGTGCTACAGTTAAGATGCTTAGGCATTGCTTCAAAACTTTAAATTGGGGCTACCGGGGTCAATTTATATGTTACCTTTTATTAAGTAAAGACAGCACTGAATGGACTTTGCATTTGGTTTCACCCTGTAGCTGCCATATTATGCTGCTTTGATCACCTCATTATCATTCCACTTCTTGTGAAGCATCTCCATGTTCCTGGCACTGGTTGGTGGCAGAATGGATTTAGTATTTCTTGTAATGCAAAAACCAAATGCTGTGATTGGCTTTACAACTTATAGTGAGACTAAGCCCATGAGTTGAACTTCATATTTCAGGTATTCACCACTTATATAATAATAATAATAATAATAATAATAATAATAATAATAATAATAATAATAATAATAATTTATTTATTTATTTTTATATCCCGCCCTCCCCCGCCAAAGGCGGACTCAGGGCGGCTTACAGACATGGCATTCCATGATTCAAATAAAACAATATACACAACAATTTAAATATAATCAGTTACATAAATAATTAAATAAAATAGATAAAATAGATAAAATAGGTGCTATAAATACTATAAGTTATAATATCCACAAGATGGCTAGGTAACTACACGTCAGTTTAGCCGGGTTCTGTTTCAAAGGCGAGCTGGAAAAGAAATGTTTTGCAAGCCCTGCGGAATTGGTTCAGGTCCCGCAGGGCTCGCACCATCTCTGGAAGATGGTTCCACCATCGAGGGGCCATTGCGGAGAAGGCTTGCTCCCTGGTAGTCTTCAGTCTGGCCTCTCTTGGCCCAGGGATTGTTAGCAGATTTTGAGAACTGGATCTCAGTGCTCTCTGGGGGACATATGGGGAGAGGCGGTCCCTTAGGTAGGCAGGTCCTCGGCCATATAGGGCTTTAAAGGTAATGACCAGCACTTTATAGCGAACACGGTACACAACCGGCAGCCAGTGCAGATCCCGCAGCCCAGGCCGCACGTGTTCCCACCGTGGTAGTCCCATTAGCAGCCTGGCTGCCACGTTCTGGACTACCTGAAGTTTCCGTGTTCGGTATAAGGGCAGCCCCATGTAGAGGGCATTGCAGTAGTCTAGTCTCGAGGTGACCGTTGCGTGGATCACAGTTGCTAGGTCGCTGCGCTCCAAGAAAAGAGCCAACTGCCTCGCCCTCTTGAGATGAAAGAAGGCGGATCTAGCAGTGGCAGCTATCTGGGCCTCCATTGATAAGGAGGATTCCAGTAGCACTCCTAGGCTCTTGACTTTGCGCACTGGTATCAGTGGCGCACCGTCAAAAGTCGGTAGGGTAATCTCCCCTCCCGGTCTGCCGCGGCCCACGCAAAGGACCTCAGTCTTCGCCGGATTCAACTTCAGCCCGCTCAGCCTGAGCCAGTCAGCCACGGCTTGCAACGCCCGGTCCAAATTTATAGGGACATCGCCAGCCCGGCCGTCCATCAGTAGATAGAGCTGAGTGTCATCTGCATACTGATGACAACCCAGCCCATACCTCCGTGCAATCTGGGCAAGGGGGCGCATGAAGATGTTAAACAACTTCGGGGAGAGAACTGCCCCCTGAGGCACTCCACAATGAAGTGGGTGCCTCTGAGACAGCTCCCCCCCAATTGCCACCCTTTGTCCCCGACCTTCAAGAAAGGAGGAGAGCCACTGTAAGGCTAGCCCCCGAATTCCTGCGTCGGCGAGGCGGCGGGTCAGCAGCCGATGGTCGACCATATCGAACGCAGCCGATAGGTCTAGCAGCAGCAATACTGCCGAGCCGCCTCGATATTTATTTATTTATTTATATTAAGATTTATACCCCGCCCTTCTCACCTAAGTGTCTCAGGGCGGCTTACAACATGATAATTCAACAACTTCAGCTTAAAACATTTAAAAATACAATCAAACCATAAATTAATAAAGACAAGATAAAATAAGATAAAATAGAACCGGCGGCCTATAAATACATTTTGTTCCATCCATGATGTTTCCATTGTCAGTTGATGTCATAGGCCTGCCGGAAGAGGACTGTCTTACAGGCCCTGCGGAATTGCCCTAGATCCCGCAGGGCCCGCACCTCTTCCGGCAGCTGGTTCCACCAATAAGGTGCCGTTGTTGAGAAGGCCCGGTCCCTGGTGGATTTTAGGCGGGCCTCCTTTGGCCCGGGGACTACCAACAGGTTTTGTGAACCTGAGCGTAGTACTCTCTGGGGAACGTGTGGGGAGAGACGGTCCCTAAGGTAGGCAGGTCCTAGGCCATATAGGGCTTTAAAGGTAATGACCAACACCTTGTACCGGACTCGGAATATTACTGGCAGCCAGTGCAGACCCTGGAGCCCCGGCCGATCCAGTTGTCGTCGGAGGTCATCCATAAGGGTGACCAGGACTGTTTCCGTCCCATGGCCCGGGCGAAAGCCGGACTGGCATGGGTCTAAGGTGGAAGCGTCCTCCAAAAAATCCTGTAACTGCAGCGCCACCGCCCTCTCAATAATTTTGCCCCAAAAGGGCAAATTTGAGACCGGTCGATAATGCGCCAATTCGGCCGGGTCTGATGAAACTTTTTTCAGGAGAGGGCAGACCAATGCCTCTTTCAGGGGTGCTGGAAAAGCACCCTCTGAAAGAGATCGATTTATAATATCCCGTATAGGATATCTTAATTCCTCCTGGCAGGCCTTAATTAGCCAGGAGGGGCATGGGTCCAGATCACAAGTTGTGGATCGTGCAGTGCCAAGAATTCTGTCGACCTCCTCCAAGCTGAGCGGGTCGAAGCAATCCAGGGTTAAATCAGAAGACACGCATTGGGCCTCGAGTTCACTTACTGCGTCCAAATTGGCAGGGCAGTCGTGGCGGAGCGATTGGACCTTATCAGCAAAAAATTTCACAAAAGCCTCACAGCCAATCTCCAATTCCTTAGCTTTTGAATTGCCCTGTGGCAATGTAGTAAGGTTCCGAATTATTCTAAATAATTGGGCCGGGCGCGAATTTGCAGATGCAATCTTAGCCGCAAAGTATGTCTTCTTTGCGGCCTTGACTGCCATCTCATAGGACTTCATAAACTTCCTATAAGATGTTCTAGTCGCTTCGTCACGAGTACGCCGCCACTGCCTCTCTAGCCGTCTAAGACCTTGTTTCAGCTGGCGTAATTCCGGGGTATACCACGGGGCCAGCTTAGTCCGAGGTCGCAGAGGGCGCCGAGGTGCGATCTCCTCGATGGCCCTAGAGAGCCGGCTATTCCAGGTCTCAATCAGGTCATCGAGGGAGTCGCTAGAGGGCCAGGGGTCCCGCAGAGCCATCTGGAACCGTTCCGGGTCCATTTGGCTCCGCGGGCGAGCCATAATCGGCTCTTCGCCTAAACAGGTTTGGGGAGGCATATCTACACAGGCCTTGAGGGCGAAGTGATCCGACCATGGCACCGCCTCTGCGGTTATATCGCTCACTGCTACCCCAGCCGCAAAGATCAGGTCTAGCATGTGTCCGGCCTGGTGAGTGGGGGTTACAACAAATTGAGAGAGTCCCAGTGTCGCCATGGAAGACACTAGGTCCGTCGCCTGACTAGAGGACGGGTCATCAGCATGGACGTTGAAGTCACCCAGGATTATCAACCTTGGGTGCTCCAGCGCCCAGCCTGTCGCCGCCTCAATCAGGGACGGTAAGGCATTGGCTGGTGCGTTAGGCGTACGGTACACCAGCCAAATCGCCAACCCATCTCCAACCTCCCAACCCAGACCGGCACATTCAATGCCCTCAATCTTTGGGGCCGGGAGCGCCCTGAAGGAGTAAGCCTCCCGTGCAAATAATGCCACTCCTCCCCCCCGCCCGCTAGTCCGCGATTGGTGGAAGACTGAGTAACCTGGGGGAGCTGTTTGCGAGAGGGCCACTGTATCACCCTCCCGGATCCAGGTCTCAGTCACGCAAGCCAGGTCCATGTTCTGTTCGAGCATAAACTCTCGAAGAGTTGAGGTCTTGTTGTTAATGGACCTGGCGTTGCATAACACCAATGACGGAGGTGGGTTACACCTGGTCCTACTACCTGTCACCCTTGGGATGGGACGCAGATTGGAGGGGGGCCAAGCACTAACATGTCTCTGTCCTCCTCCCTTATACCATCTGCTCCCACCGCCATATCTCCCCCTCCCCAGGAGCACTGGAATCCCTGAGCTGGCCATTTCTTGTTGGCGGCAGCTGCTATATTGACCACTGTCAAGGCTGCTATCTAATTGTTCTCACCCCACTCTGTCCCACTAGATCCTAAGTCCTAATCAACCCAAGAACCCCGCCCAATTCCTTTAAATATATTTGATAAAATTAATTCCAATAGCAATCAATTTTTTTTAAACTCTCTCCTTAAGTTAGATCAATTTGCTAAAAATTTTATATAATCCAATCCAAATATATACTAATAGATAATCAATGAGTTAATTAGTAGTAAAATTCATTTTAAACTAGTGGATTACAGGGTGGAGTTAAACAGTTATTAAAGTGCGATGTAATTGCAGTTTAAGTTATTAAAGTGCGATGTAATTGCAGTTTGGACTTCCCCGTGAGGTAGCAGGCACTGGTAAGATATAATGGGGTATTGCCAATAAAATACAGTCAGCATGGAGTAAAGTGCAAAGTGCAGAGTCCAGGACAGAGTCAGGGGTGCCGTATGAGTGCGCTAGATGGTTCCGGGGGGTCGCAGGCTCTGGGTGCAAGTCTCGCGGTTGGGGACTTGTTCGGTGTATCTTGCGTAGGCTGGTGAGTCCGCGGTGGGTGAAAACCCCCCTCGTGCTCCCCCGCCACGCTGTGACCCCTCCCGCTTTATCTATAGGAACAACCAGTTCGTATGGAGCTCTATTTTGCCTATGCAGCCAGTTGTTATTTTTAAGCACCCAGGTCACCTGCATCAACTCCCGGCGTTGTCTGTGTCTGTAAGTGCCTCGAGACTCTCCGGGGCGTCTGCCCCTCCGGCACTCCTCCTGTCGCTCCCAACGCATAAGCGTCGGGGGTCTTTCACTGTACTTGCCACTGCTCTCCCCACTCCCCGGGTAAATGATTCTGGCAGCAACGCCGGCTCTACTCTCGGCTCTCGGCTCCACTCCTCGCCCTGCCAGCGACTCCGGCCTCCAACAGGGCGTCAGTTACTCTCCCGATAGAGCGGGTTCTGCTCCGGCCCAACTCGGCACCGTGGACTCGGCATCAGGGTGTTCAGGATGTTCCGTGGGCGCTAGACCGCCAGGCCGCCGGACCGCGATGTTGCTTTCGCTCCCGGCCCGGGCGTCCACTCCGTCGCCGCGCTCGGCCGCAGTCCACGCCGCCGCCTCGGCTGTGCTCACGGTCAGGTAGGCCAGCGTAGACCCGCCCTCGGTTTGGCTTAGTTTGATGTTAGGGGCCCGGCGTCGGGGTATTTCGCCGGCACCCTAATTCTCCATGAATCTCCGGCATCTCGCCCCTCAGCAAGGGTCGGTACCAGCCTGTCCAGGTCTCTCTCTGGTGGTTAGCAAGCGGTAAGAACCCGGCTTTCGAGGAGCTCTAGCACCTGAGCTCCTTCCTAGGTCGCCATCTTGAATCTTTTAAGTACTTGATGTACTTGATGTTACTTGATGTAACAAACCTGCCTTTACTCACATTCAGGGCTCTTTTTCTGCAGGAGCCCACAGGAGCAGAGCTCAATCTGGACTGGCCAAGACTCTGGCTGGCCTGACTCACCATGCAATAGCCATGTGCTCTCAGACCAGGCCAGGCCTAATATACTGGGCTTTTTATAGACACACACACACACACACACCAATCACTGCTCACATTCATATCAATGGCTAAATCAGCTCCTATCCAAGTACTTTGATGCAATTGGAGTACTGCACAGTCTGCTTGTCTTTGGACTATTAGGGTGCACCTATATTAAATCTGGAGTTGCCATTAAAACACCTAATAACATTGTTCACCCCAAGGCACAAGTCAAAATCTACAGAATCTCTTGGGTTAAATTTCATCTTATTTCCCCTGTCATGGACTCTGTAAATACATAGAAAACACTCCACAATAAATGTAATAAACAATAATTTTTATTCTTCTTTTAAAATCTTCTCTTAAAAACAAATCTTACAAGTGAGATATCTCCTCCATGTTCCTTTGGTAAAGCTGGGCAGAGCACATACACTTCAGATAATGTAGTCCAAAAGAATTCCTCCTCCTCTTGATATTCTTTCCATGGTGAAGGGGCACTATTAAATGGTCTCCAGAGCTTTTGTGGAACTCTCACTTCCTGTTATTTTGTTATTGTTCAGACTCTCATTCTGAAAATGGATATTTTTGTACAGTTTCTATGATGTAGCTGCCAAGTAAATATATACATGCCAGTTCAACAAAGATGATCGTATAACCCTTATCTGACTTGGAAGTCTTTTTCCCAACAGGATGCCAATTGAATGGGAGTTTTGTACAATCAGCCCCTAGTCATGTGGCTCAAATATCCACACACATTCCACAATGACATGAAATCACACTATGGCAAAGCAACTAATAACGATGAAGGGCTTTATTACAAAATTGCTTGTGCCTTCTCGGCTCTCCCTGATAGCTTCACTTTTCTTTCCAGTTGCTTTCTTCTGCTGAGTCACTTCCTGTAGCTGTTGGCACACAGTCTCTCTCTTCCCTGTGTCCCTGAGTTGCCCCCCAATCTACTTTCTTGATTCATTCAGTTCCACATTAATCATTACATATGCTGCTTAGTGTGTGTAAGTATGTATGTGGATTAAAAAAAAAAATTCTATTTTTTTTTTTTTTTAGAAAAACAGTCATTTGACGAAGAGGTTGAAGTTGGTTTCCAGTTCCTTATTCATTTGTTCATGACTTATTTGTAAATTGAAGCACAAATTAGGGTTGCCAAGTCCAATTCAAGAAATATCTGGGGTCTTTGGGGGTGGAGCCAGGAGACACTGGGGCGGAGCCAGGAACAAGGGTGTGACAAGCATAATTGAACTCCAAGAGAGTTCTGGCCATCACATTTAAAGGGACAGGACACCTTTTTAAATGTCTTCCTTCCATAGGAAATAATGAAGGATAGGGGCACCTTCTTTTGGGGCTCATAGAATTGGACCCCCTGGTCCAATCGTTTTGAAACTTGGGGGGGGGGGTACTTCGGGGAGAGGCACTAGATACTATATTGAAAATTTGGTGCCTCTACCTCAAAAAACAGCTCCCCCAGAGCCCCCGGAACCTCCAGAACAATTCCCCATTAAATTCTATGAGAATCGATCACATAGGGAATAATGAAGACGTTTCCCTCTCTCTCCCCCCCCCCCTTTCTGGCCAGTCTGAAGCAGCAGATCAGCCTCTCTACTCACCATTTGCTGCCAGCTTCTTCACAGACACACCATCCTAAATTGAAGTCAAGCCTCTGGAGGTGCAAAGGCACATGGTCCTTTGTGGGTGGGGCTCCCTCTCCCCCCCCCCCCCCGCCAGCCAGCTGATTGGAGCGGGAAGCAGCCTGGGAAAACTGAAGAAAGGCAGCTGCGATCAGGGCTGGGTGGGAAGGGCAGGGCAAGGAGAATCTGCTGAGATCGGGGCTGGGTGGGAAGGGCCGCCATTCCTCCCTGCTTTCCAGATTTTTGGCTAGAGGGGGGAGAAGGCTCCAAATTGGGGTCCCCAGGCAAGGCGGGGGGGGGGGTTGGGAAGCCTAGCACAAATATTAAGGACAATATAAAAACTCTGAACTTCAAAAGCCTCCTAGAGGAGGCGATTGGAATGTGGAAATAGAACCATAGGTAGGGCAGAGATGTATCTTTGTCTTTTAACAATAACCTCTTTGTCCTTTAACAATAACCATTGTCCTTTAACAATCTTTGTCCTCCCCTCTCTTAAATAACTTTTCTTCCTACAAGAAAAAAAGATACAGGGAATGTTTTCTGAGGGAGGAAGAGTAGCTTGGGAAGGGTGAAAAGAAAAACAACCAGCAGAACAAAGATTTCCTGCTCTGCTCTGATTTTGGGTGCAACACCTTGCAGCTGCTTTATGAGGGTTTTAAAAAAAAGATTGGGGAAGTTTAACATGGAACTTTGTGTAACATAAGGTTTTGTTCTCTGATGTAAAAATTCTTAGTTGCAACAAATGGAACCATCTGTGGTTTCCAAGCACTTTTAAAGGCAGCCCCAGACAGGGCACACAGCAAGGCATGAATTATAACAGGGTATGAATGATATATGAATTGTAACAGGGCATGAACAGCACAGGCCAGATTTTTGTTCCCCTGGAAATGATGCTGTTGGTTTACCAGCTGCATACAATATTTTGCAAGATCCAGGCTGCTTGTTAATATCTGTGATTCAGAACAGTTTTTGATTTCTGGTTTGTCTAAAATCTGGCAGTTTGATTCTTCTGTCTAGTACTTTTAAACTCTATAGACCACACAACATATTCTTTTATCACTCTCCCAGTCTGCCTCTCATCTTTCTGATAGACTTTAGATTGCATCTTTAGATTAGCGTTTGCTGTTTCCTATTCTAATATTGACCTTAATATTGTTTCTGTCTATAGCATAGACATCCTGCTTTTAACAGCAACACCATCTGTTACTTTGCTAATATCAGCTTCCTTCAATCACAAACCTCTTATAGGAAACTGTTGGCAGAGTAACTGTTATAACAGATGTTCTCTGCATTTGGTGCTCATATTTAACAATTCTTTCATTACTTGTAAGTAACATGCTTCATATATTTTGGTTATTGTAGTAGATAATTACCACATTAAAAACCAGATATATTCCTGGAAGCATACTTCTGTTGTCCTTGTGCTGCAGAAAAGCTCAGCTGAGAACTGAATCAATTGCCACTGCCAAAGAAATTACAATTACAGCTAACTTTGGAATTCCAGGTCTGTAATTACTGTGAAGGGATTTCTTTGCAGCCCATGATGACATCAGTAATGAATGAAGCAGGTTATGTCATTCTTTTTGTCTTCACTCAAGGCATCTTCATTACTGATTATGTGCTGTTGTGTCCTCAGGCTCTTTTTACAAAGGCATTAGGAGTTGTCTTTGTATCAGTCATTGTTGGAATATTGCAAGTTCACGTCCTCTGTCATGAAAGAGTTAAACTGCTAATGCTTGTGTTAGGTAGCAAGTTAGTCTTAGAGCCAATCAGGGATCAGTCCTTGGTTCCCACTAGATAAAAAGGAAGTCCTATAGAGATAACTAGCAGAATGACCATTGGTTAACTGAGGTTTGAATGTGTCTACTTGCCTTAGGTCACATAGGTTTTTGCTTAGAAGAAAGTGAGAACTTTCAATCTTTGTTCTAAGAGTAAAGAAGTAGCAAACATGGTGTAGAGACTATCTAGAGAAGATGTAGTCAGTTCAGTTAAGATTTTTTTCTTCCTATATAATTTCCCTCCTTGTTTCTAGTAAAGATGGTTCTCACACTGAAACATCATAAATTTTCAGCCAACATTGATATGGTATATGGTTCATCACAATTAATACAATCTATATATTTAATTCACTGGTGACCATTTCTTTTTGCCATCATATCTGTGACCTTTTAGTATACTTTCCTCCTCACTCAGTTCCTCCATGCCAATCTGACCTAAGCATCCCATGGCTGTTTCCCAGCTATCTTTCTACTTTTGCCATCATGAGAAATCTCAGTTTAATTTTTTTAGTAACCCCCAAAATCTATTTGAAAAAGAGGAAACTACTTCCTCATGAGTGAAATATCCAGCGATTCCACACACACCCTCCACAATGGACTAATCAGTGTTGGCATCTAATACTTGGTAGTTTTGAAATGCAAGGGGCCTACCTCAGTGGTAGAGTGCATGTTTTGTATAGAGAACGTCAAGATCAATCTTCTGATAAAGGACCTAAGTTAACAAGTATTGGGAAAGATCATTCTCTGCCTGACACCTTGGAAAGAAGCTACCAGCTGTAATAATGGTTTGATTAGGTGTGAAGTAGTGTCATACACTCACATTAAACTGCAATAATTTCAAGATTTGCTAGAATCATAGAGTTGGAAGGGACCTCCAGGGTCATCTAGTCCAACCCTCTGCACAATGCAGGAAACCCACAAATACCTACCCCAAATTCACAGGATCTTCATCACTGTCAGATGGCCATCTAGCCTCTGTTTAAAAACCTCCAAGGAAGGAAAGCCCACCACCTCCTGAGGAAGCCTGTTCCACTGAGGAATCGCTCTAATGGTCAGGAAGTTCTTCCTAATGTTGAGCTGGAAACTCTTTTGATTTAATTTCAAAAGAGTTTCTGTCTGCAAACTACCTGGCTATAGCATGCACCAAATACCATCCAAATGGAAGGGGAACCTGCAATAAAAGCAAAATAGGCCAAAATCATACGGGATGTCATCAAGTTTTCATAAAACACTCTTAGTCCACCACCACCTAAAGTAAATGTTGTAAAGAAAACCAAATATTGTTAAGTAGTGCCTGCTGTTCCTTGCTTTTGGCTTTGAAGGAAAGGGCCTTGTAATTCCAGCATGTTTTTCTTTTCATGAAGGGCTCTTTTATTCCTTTGGGTTTAAACTTGATGGATTTAATGAAATGGAATGTTCTCCTCACAACAAGATCACCAAAAGCAATATGTAACTGTCATGATGTTATTCAAGAACATATGTGGCATATTTAGAATATATATTGATCAGTATCCAGTCAGCTGCACCCAGAAATTTTCTTGGGCTGAAGGACAAGGGGTGATATCAACCCCTTCCTTTATTTGTGGAAGAGGAAGGAGAAGTGACTTTACTCCCCACCCTTGTCCTTCCTCACTCATGATTGTTCCTCCATATGTATCCCATAGCCTTGGAAATGATATTTCCAGGATTTGGAAGAAGACATAAAAGAATTCAGGAAAACTCCACATTCTGTGCATGGAGTGGTAAGATCCTGTCCCTTACTGTTTATTCCACTGAAATACTATTTTATACACAATTGTTTTTAGTCTTATTGACTATGAATCCAGTTACAGCTAAATTTTTAATATGATCATAAAAGTTATAAGTTCCAAACCAACATTTGCTTTAAAGAAAATGCTGCTTCCACTTGCTTTTTGATTGTGTGGGTAGGCAGCTTGGTAGGAAGGCACACTTCATAATTTGTCTTCTGTGATGTGCTATACTATGCATTAAAATAGTAAATGTAGTGCTTGCTGTAATTTAGAGACCCATCATAGGAACATAGTGGATGGGGAGTTTGCAAAGGATCACTGTTTGCTAGCAGGAGGAGCTGCAGGTAGCAGGACTTAGAAAGCATTCAAAGAAACTTGGAGAGTTCTGTGCTTGTTTGGCAATAAACTATTAATATATATTTTCCCTTTGGTACATCTCTCACATGACTGAACTATAGTTTATTAGAGTAAGAGCTATTCTTATTCCCATTTGAGATCCTTGTCAAATCCCTACCCAGATAAGCAAAGGCCACCATTACAATAAATACCTGTTATGGCCATCTTGCCCTATTCCCTCCATCACACACAGGATTATCTCTTTGTTTCTAATTTATTTCTTGCTGAGTAGTCACTACATTTATTGTCTTCTTATTTGTTGGTCTATGGCTGTTCCACCCTGTCACATTATTAACTATTTTGATCTTGTCCACCAGCCCTTTGAACAGTCTGTCACTCAAAGGTTGTCAGTCTATGGGAGGCATTAACCCTTGATAGTCCATCCCATCTGTCCAGAGATTTGCTTGGGCTTATAAAATAAAAATAATTAAAAACATGAATTATCAATATTAAATAATCCAAAAAATCAGGTCATAAAAGCAACATTAAGCAGTTTATAATGGTATTCATAAAACAGCTCTCAGTCTAGTAGATCAAAAAACAGCTTTAAAAGATAAATTAATGCCTGGGAAAGTAGATATTTTTTGACCGGGCACCTAAAGGACGTGCCAGCTAGCACAAAGTGACATTCCAAAAGTAAGGTGTGCTAACTTTGAAACAGTAAAAAGAGACAAAATGCCAGTGGAATAAGACTTTCCTCTTGAAGCCTCCTCAGTGTGATTGTGACAAAAGGAGCAGCATGATCTACCTCACTTTCTAAGCACATGGTGCTCTTGTTTTGCTGGCAAATCTATATGTAAATCTATCATGGTTACTGATTTAGTTCACACTTATAAAGATCCAATTTGTTGTCCAAGAGGCAAGGTAGAGGGGGGGGGCTGTAAGGTGCAAAAGGAAAAAACATAGGACACTTAACCAGTTTGGAAAAGAATGGTCACAGCTTTATTGAACAGACTGCAAGAGTGTTGGAACAGCATGGTGATGGATCCTGCATCAGTTGACCCACCAGCCACCCAATGTATTTGCCACCCCAGCCCCACTGCTGCGGGGTTGCAAACACAGAGTGGCAAACCTCTGGAACCAAGTGGGTGTTAGCCACTGCATGGTTCCCTTGCTACTTAGTGGCAAGAGCCAGACAGCAGCCCCTAAGATTGGCATGCTGAAGGTTCCACTTCCAAGACCCCTTAAAGGAGTCTCCAAACCAGGAGAGGCAGGCATGCAGGCATCACTTCCCTCAAAAGGATTCTTCCCAAATGCAAAACCACCCATAAAGCTGTGACAAAGATAAACAGCATAACAAATGAAAGCAACCCATAACTACAAAAAATGCAGGGAAGGTAGCAAGAATAAAACCTGTGAAAACTGAGGAGTGATCCCTTGTGCAGCCATCAAAATAGGTATGACTGCAACTCTGTGCAACCTTCTGTGCCCCTCAGGGCCAGCCCAGTGAGACACGGCTAGCCATCCCCACCCCCACCCCACCCCAAGGTCATCCATGTTCTTCAAAGGGGGACTTGTAGTATTAAAAATACGTGCAGGCCAGTAACTTTTGTGGGTTTATTTGCAAGGCTGATTTAGTTTGTCTGAGCCACAAAAACACTTTTGGTGAACTGGCACTTTAAACTAACTTCAATAAATCTTGAGCTGTTTAAGTAATTTGCAGATCACGATGCCAGCTGTTTTGCTTCATGCCTGCCATACACGAATACAAGAGGAAACATCATTTGAGAAGCAGCAGCATTTGCTAATACCGAGAAGAGAAACAACAGCACCTCACAAAGGGTGAAATATCCTGTCTCCCACACGAGCTAATTTTTCCTGATAACATGTTCTACATTTACTTAGTGGTACAGTGAGTAATTGCTTTGCTGGTTACTAAGGAAACCTTTCAGAAAGATTTCATATGGTAAATGAACTTCTGAAGCAAATAACAAATATGTGCAATATTAAATGAGGGAACAATGTGTAACAATCAGATGTGAAATTAATTTCTCAAAAAGTTGGTACAACTTCAAAAAAAAAGTGTACGTTATGTGGAAGGGAATGTGAGGCCTGAGGTGATATATATGTCTTTGATGTGAAAATTGATTTCCTCTGTAGCAAAAACTGGAAGAAGATGAAACAAAAGAGAATATCTTCTTGAGCCAAAGTCTGAGATTAGACAGAGCAAAAAGAGCAAGCATCTCTTTGGAAGAGTTTTTCATTTTCTATATTACACATCATTTAACAGTCTCTACCTGTTGCCTTTTGTCCTCCTTCCCTCTTTTATTCACAGAAATGCTGTTGGACAATGCAGTTTAGAAACATTTCATGAAATCCTGTCCTCCAGGAAAAGAAAGAGCAGGGCTCCCCTCTGTATTTGCTTACCTCAGCTGCTAATCCAAATATTGCATAAACTCCTGAAAAGTCAGAACAGACATAACAACCATTTTGTTTCACTATGTTTTCCATACAGCCAAGCATTACTAGTTTTAGTGCCTTTTGTAAGATATGAGAGGGAGGGAGAGAGGGAGGGAGAGAGAGAGAGAGAGGGAGTAACACGAACACTCCACTGTCATTTTGGAGGTAGGAAAGCATACACTTAATCTAATCTAGCAGCGAGAGAAAGAGAATTGGAATAGCTCCACTGTGTTCTGCCAGCAGGGATTTCAGAACATTGGCATGAGAGGTACTGAGAAGTATTTCTCTATTGACTGATCTTCTAGGAGAAATTGCTACTCTCTCCAGGTGGGCAGGTGAGTAGCACATTGCATGGTTCTGCTCTCTGTTTTCCTAGACTCTTCTTGCTTGCCATATCCTTATTGAAGAGTCCTTCATTCCATCTAAAACGTGGCTTCTCTTTCGGGATGTCTCTTCCACATTCTTCAACCCTCCCTTTCTCTTCATTGCCTTCTGTTTTCTCCTCATTGTTCTTCTTCTCCAACTTGTCCCCTGCCTGTTTATGATACTTTGTAGTATTTGTTAGCCACTCTACTAGCAAACTCCATCATGTCTCAGACATCTGGACCAAATCCATATTACACTGTTTGAAATGGAGGACTGTAGGTTATCAGATATTCTGGATTTTGTTCTGTTGTGTGTTCATACTGTATCTACACTGCCTCAACTGCATTTCAATTGCAGAGAGGAAGAATGAAGGGAATTATTGCTCCCAACTCACATTTAAAGAACTGAAGATGTTGGCTGGATAAAGTAGTTTTATCTTTCTTGCTGTCCATTTTCCTTACCAAGGGAACAGGAATGATTGCATTCTAAAAGTGTAAGAGAAATGGAAAGGGAGATTCTGACTATAAAACATAAGTATAATGGTATTATTTATTTAGAAAATGTATAGACTGTCTTTTCAGAGACCTGCTTGAGTTAGTTTGCAACTGAAATGATAAGGCCATATAAACAAGCTGAAACAGTTAAAACAAGCTCAGGCATAAAACATCACAAAAACACACATACAGCAACTTAACATTATACAGAAAAAGACAGTATTAAGGGCAGAAGCACAACATAAAATAGTTTCATGTATGTCTATCTATAAAGAAAGTTTTACTCTGGCACTTTAGTCAGGTAAGCCCAGGTGAGCCTCACATGGGTGAGACAGACAGGCAGCTAGTCCAGGCCTCTCAGCACAGGGTTGATATGATCCCTGTATCCAGCACCCAATAACAGACTGGCTGCAGCATTGTGGTCCAATTAAAGTTTCTAAACAGTTTTCAAGGGATCATTGTGGCCAAATCACACTTTTTTGAGGAACAGCGATAGCTGGCATATCAGCCAAAGCTGGTTAAAGGAGCTTTTTGCCAAAGAGGAGAATTGAACCTCCAGCTGCAGACCAGGATCCAATAGCACCCCCAAGCTACAACCTGCTCTTTCAGGAGGAGTACAGTCCCTTTTAGGACAGGCTAACTCCTCAGTCTTGAGTGCCTTTTTCATTGACCAACAGCCCATCAGTTATGTTCACAATGAACTTCAGTGGACTGGTCCTCATCCATTTCATTGCTTTCCCCAGGTGCCTGTTCAGGAGTTCCACAGATCCATGTCTCCTCTGATAAGAAGAAATACAGCTGAGGTTATTAGCATATTGGCGGCACTCCATTCCATATCCCCAGAGGACCTCCCACAGTGGTTACATATAAATGTTAAGATATTAAAAAATATTATTTTATTTATTTATTTTTGGGATTTTTGCCCCACCCTTTCCCACAAGAGTGCAAGACTGTGATCAGGCAGGCAAAAAGGGACTATGAGGAGCATATTGCAAAAAACATAAAGACCAACAATAAAAATTCCTTCAAATATATTAGAAGTAGGAAACCAGCCAGGGAAGCAGTGGGGCCCTTGGATGACCATGGGGTAAAAGGATTACTGAAGGAGGATGGGGAAATGGCTGAGAAGCTGAATGCATTTTTTGCCTCCGTCTTCACCGTGGAAGATGAGAAGTGTTTGCCCGCCCCAGAACCACTAATATTGGAAGGGGTGTTGAAAGACCTGAGTCAGATTGAGGTGACAAAAGAGGAGGTCCTACAACTGATAGACAAATTAAAAACTAATAAGTCACCGGGTCCGGATGGCATACATCCGAGAGTTCTGAAAGAACTCAAAGTTGAACTTGTGGATCTTCTAACAAAAATCTGTAATCTTTCATTGAAATCTGCCTCTGTTCCTGAGGACTGGAAGGTAGCAAATGTCACCCCCATCTTTAAAAAGGGTTCCAGAGGAGATCCAGGAAATTACAGGCCAGTCAGTCTGACTTCAATACCGGGAAAGTTGGTAGAAACCATTATCAAGGACAGAATGAGTAGGCACATTGATGAACACAGGTTATTGAGGAAGACTCAGCATGGGTTCTGTAAGGGAAGATCTTGCCTCACTAACCTGTTACATTTCTTTGAGGGGGTAAACAAACTTGTGGACAAAGGAGACCCGATAGATGTTGTTTACCTTGACTTCCAGAAAGCTTTTGATAAAGTTCCTCATCAAAGGCTCCTTAGAAAGCTTGAGAGTCATGGAGTAAAAGGACAGGTCCTCTTGTGGATCAAAAACTGGCTTAGTAATAGGAAGCAGAGAGTGAGTATAAATGGGCAGTCTTCGCAGTGGAGGACGGTAAGCAGTGGGGTGCCGCAGGGCTCGGTACTGGGTCCCATGCTCTTTAACTTGTTCATAAATGATTTAGAGTTGGAAGTGAGCAGTGAAGTGGCCAAATTTGCGGATGACACTAAATTGTTCAGGGTGGTGAGAACCAGAGAGGATTGTGAGGAACTCCAAAGGGATCTGTTGAGGCTGGGTGAGTGGGCGTCAACGTGGCAGATGCGGTTCAATGGGGCCAAGAATCCCAGCTACAAATACAAGTTGATGGGGTGTGAACTGGCAGAGACTGACCAAGAGAGAGATCTTGGGGTCGTGGTAGATAATTCACTGAAAATGTCAAGGCAGTGTGCGTTTGCAATAAAAAAGGCCAACGCCATGCTGGGAATTATTAGGAAGGGAATTGAAAACAAATCAGCCAGTATCATAATGCCCCTGTATAAATCAATGGTGCGGTCTCATTTGGAGTACTGTGTGCAGTTCTGGTCGCCGCACCTCAAAAAGGATATTATAGCATTGGAGAAAGTCCAGAAAAGGGCAACTAGAATGATTAAAGGGCTGGAACACCTTCCCTATGAAGAAAGGTTGAAACGCTTAGGGCTCTTTAGCTTGGAGAAACGTCGACTGAGGGGTGACATGATAGAGGTTTACAAGATAATGCATGGGATGGAGAAAGTAGAGAAAGAAGTACTTTTCTCCCTTTCTCACAATACGAGAACTCATGGGCATTCGATGAAATTGCTGAGGAGACAGGTTAAAACGGATAAAAGGAAGTACTTCTTCACCCAAAGGGTGATTAACATGTGGAATTCACTGCCACAGGAGGTGGTGGCGGCCACAAGCATGGCCACCTTCAAGAGGGGGTTAGATAAAAATATGGAGCAGAGGTCCATCAGTGGCTATTAGCCACAGTGTGTGTGTGTGTGTGTATATATATATATATATATATATATATATATATATATATATATATATATATTTGGCCGCTGTGTGACACAGAATGTTGGACTGGATGGGCCATTGGCCTGATCTAACATGGCTTCTCTTATGTTCTTATGTTCTTAAGAGGGCTCAGGGCAGATTACATCATTTCATACAACAATACATTAATTCCAAAGACATTACAGCATTATAATAACACTAACCAGTTTAAAATCAGATAACTCAAATAAAATCTATTAGGAGCTCAGTGATTAGTATCTATATCAGTGACCACCTCACTTATGCCAGGGAGGGTGGGGAAATCATTTGGTCAAATAGAACCATTGTTCTGAACCAGTTTAGGCTTAAGGTCTGAGGCAGGGGAGGCCAATGTTATTTGACATCCACTGCCACAACTGAAGGTCTGGCGGAACAGCTCCATTTTATATGCCCTGCAAAATTGCAACAAATCCCACAGGCCCTGATCTCAACTAGGATCATGTTCCACCGGGTCCAGGGACTGTCAACTGGTGCTGGTCCAGAGAGCACAAAGCACTTTGGGGAACATATGGGAACAGGTGGTTCTGCAGGTATGTTGGTCCCTGGCCATATAAGGCCTTAAAGATTACCACTATAACCTTAAACCTGACTCAGTACTCAATTGGCAACCAATGTACTTGGCACAGTGCCAGATGAATGTGTGTCCGTTCAGATGACCCAGTCAGCAGGTGTGCCACTGCATTTTGTACCAGCTAGAGCTTCTGGGTTAAGGGTAGGCCTACATAGAGCAATTTTCAGTAATTAAGCCTGGAAGTGCCCATTATGTGGATTACTGTTGCTAAGTCACAAGAGGAAAGGTAGGAGAATAGTTCCCTGACCAGCAGAAAAGCCTGACCCGGCAACATTAGTGACCTGGGCCTCAATAGAAAGGGAGGCATCCAGGATCACTCCTAGACTCCTCACCTCCATCCCCTCTTGAAAAAACCAACATTAGACCTGGCCAAATTGGCGCATTATCAGCCAGTCTCAAATTTACCCTTTTGGGGTAAAATTATCGAGAGGGCACTAGCGTTACAGTTGCAGAGCTTCCTGGAGGATGCTTCCGTCCTAGACCCACACCAGTCTGGCTTTCGCCCGGGCCATGGGATGGAGACGGTGCTGGTCGCCTTAGTAGATGATCTCCAGTGACAACTGGATTGAGGCGGGTCAGCAGTGCTGTTGTTGTTGGACCTGTCGGCGGCGTTCGACATGGTCGACCATCAGTTGCTGGTTCACCGCCTCACCAATGCGGGGGTTCAGGGGTTAGCCTTACAATGGCTTTCCTCCTTTCTCTGTGATCGGGGACAAAGGGTGGCGATCAAGGGACGATCGTCCCAGAGGCATCCGCTTAATTGTGGGGTGCCTCAGGGGGCAGTGCTTTCCCCGATGTTGTTTAATATCTACATGCGCCCCCTTGCCCAGATTGTCAGGAGATTCGGGCTGGGTTGCCATCAGTATGCAGATGACACTTAGCTTTATCTGCTGATGGATGGATGGCCTGCCTCAGCCCCAGAAAAACTGGCCCCAGCATTACAAGCCATGGCGGGGTGGCTCAGGCTGAGTCATCTGAAGCTGAACCCAACGAAAACAGAAGTCCTTTGTCTGAGTCGTGGTGGCCTGGGAAGGGAAATCCCTTTACCACCCTTTGATGGAGCACCACTGATATCGGCGCCTAAAGTCAAGAGCTTGGGGGTGCTACTGAAGCCCACATTGGCTATGGAGGCCCAGATAGCAGCCACTGCGAGATCCACTTTTTTCCATCTTAGGCGGGCATGACAGCTGGCACCCTTCCTAGAGCACAGCAACTTAGCAACAGTGATTCATGCTAGGGTCACCTCGAGACTAGACTACTGTAATGCCCACTACATGGGGCTGCCCACGTCTCGAATCTGGAAGCTGCAGCTGGTGCAGAATGCTGCAGCCAGGCTGTTACTGGGTCTCTCTATTCGGGATCATGTGCAGCCGGGGCTGCGGAGACTGCATTGGCTGCCAATAGTATTCTGGATTCGCTACAAGGTGCTGGTTATTACCTTTAAAGCCCTATATGGCCGAGATCCTGTCTACCTTAGGGACCGTCTCTCCCCACATATTCCCCAGAGGGTACTGAGATCTGGATCACAAAATCTATTAGAAATCCCCGGGCCGAGGGAGGCAAGATTGAAGGCTAGAGAACGAGCCTTCTCTATTGCTGCCCCCCACTGGTGGAACCAGCTCCCTGATGATGTTAGAGCCTTGCGGGACCTTGCCCAATTCCGCAAGGCTTGTAAAACAACACTTTTTCGAATGGCCTTCAACTAAAGTACAGAGCTGCTTAACGTCATGGTATGGAACTTAGTACCAAAACTGTTTTTAAAATCTGTTCAATATTTAAAGTGTAATTGTTAACTTTAATTGATCTTACTGTAATTGTTTTTATTGCTTTATGGTTTTATTGTTTTATTGTGGATATTTAATGTTGTTGTTAGCCGCCCTGAGCCTGCTTCGGCCGGGAGAACGGGATATAAATGCAATAAATAAATAAATAAATAAAATATAGGCATTAATGGTGCTCCACCAAGGGCTGAGAGTTGGATTCCCTATCCATCACCCCATAACTGAGGAACAGGACCTCCATTTTAACTGGATTGAGTTTCAGCCAACTCTGTTGTAATCAGTCAGCCACAACCTCCAAAGCTTTAGCCAAAAATGTCCAGGGCAGAGTCTGGCTGTCCATCCATCAGGAAATACATCTGGATTTCATTGGTGTACTGGTGGCAGCCCAGCAAGACTCCTGGATTAACTGGGCGAAGGGACACATGTATATGTTAAATGACGTTGGGAAGAGTATAGCCCCTTGTGGGAATAGGAGTAAATACACAGAAAGTAAAAAGAGGTAAGTACACAGAAAAAAAGGCTAGGAATCAGGATATATGTGATCAGACGAGAGTAGAGACTGGGTAGGGAACATGGCTCTGGGCATCTTCCATGGTACCTAGATAACTCAGGAAGGTTCCAGTAGTGGTATATAATTATTATTGGTTCTAGACTTAGATCATGCTATAGGGGATTTGACTTTCAGATTTTAAAAAAAGCATTAGATTCTTTCACTTATGACTTTTAAAAGAAAAACTGAGAGAATTTTCAATTTCACTATCAACAACTTTATCATTGTGTTTTAAAACCAGACCCTTAGCCTAGGGCTTTCAGAACAGGGTTTTTTTATATAAGATATCTCAGTGGTACAGCTTAAATTCAAATTGCCACTCAAATCATCTCAGAGTTGACTCTCAAATAACAAAGGGGCCAAACAGCAGAGGGGAAAGGGCTAACAAAACTGTCAGTTTGATTTAGCATAAATATCTGAGAAGAAAATAAAAACATACTTTTCACTTTACCTAAAAATTACATTGTGAAATAGAGCAAAGGAAGGAAAAGGGAAGAAGTGCTGGAAAAGCACACAGTAAGTACACAAGCCAAATTTATTACAAAAATGATTTAGCTCAAAGCAATTTCAACAATCTCTAGAACCTTTTCATAAGGTTCAGTGATAGCAAATTGTTATCATTTATCTACTAACTAGATTTTCCCCAGGTGGCTAGTTATTTTGACCAAAGGATTGCTGCCTCTGAAAGTTATCTAGTTTTCTCTTTTTAAGTAAATGAAGCCAGGTTAAACTATTGTAGCCTTTTCAAAAGATTACACAATTAATCTATGCAGAATCTAGGTGCAGTATCACACACACAATCTATCTGGCTAAGTGGAAGATACTTCAATCACACTCCCAGCTCCTTCACAGACAGCAAATCTCACCACAGAAACCCTTTGGGCGATCAAGTGAAGCAACTAAATTCAGAACCTGAAAAGAAGAACAAAAAGCTAATTGCATACATTCATCACAAGAAATCCAGCAATGTTAACAATGATTGCTATTTGTTTGCAAAATACCCTTTTCTAAAATAGTTTCAGAACTTCTACATTGTATTAAAATGAATTATATAGGCCTGTTCACACATTGTGTTGAGTCCATGTTAAACTGACCCAGTTCTGTTCCGAATATCTTTGTTCTGGATATTATTGCTCAGACTGCCATACTGCAATTGGAATCACTCCGCGGTGAAACCGTCTTCTGCCATCCACACGATGGCAATGTAGTTCTTTTTTTGTTTGTTTCTTCCACCATTAGGTGCATAAGAGCATACAGTACATTTGCACATTATGTGATATGCGCATGTGCATAGGTAAAAACATTATGTGGTTATGCGCATATCACTGAGTAGTAAAAAAAATGGTGACCATAAACCGGATGTCTGAGGCTCCTTTTGCTCTGGGACAGACATCTGGAAGTTGGTTAATATTGCAGCAGAACTATCCAGATGGAGAAAACTACGAGGTAAAACCGGACGACTCAAAAAACATCACAAAGGAGCAGGTAACAAAATAATCTGATTTGGAGAAGGATTGGAGGGGAACGACAACGATTGACTACCGAGAGGCAGATGTTGCTGTCTGATCAGTCACTATTAATCCAGTAGGAAACAGCAGTGACAACTGATTAAACTATGCGTCTGAACAGGTCCATAGGATTCTTTTTCAATATGGAGAAAAGACCTCGCCAACAATGTTCCCTCTAAACTGCAGAGTCTTGTGAGCAAAAATTCTCCTTTGTGAGCTACTGGCATTAAAGTTGTGGGCTACTGCATAAATTAGCTTGCTCTGGGGTCATCCTTCCTGAGCTAAGACAAAATTGTGTGAGCTGGCAGCTAAAAATCTGTGAGCTAGCTCACACTAACTCAGCTTAGAGGGAACACTGCTCACCAGTTGTCTCTTATTGATTGATGTTTCCCTGAAGGAAAATCCTTCCAATGTAGCAGTTTTCTTGGATAACAAACATGGATTTACAGCACCAGTTCAGGGGCAGCCAAAGAAGGAAGCCAAATGGCAAGGCTGGGTGTCTATTGTGGTGCTGGGTTGCTTTCTTCCTTAGCTTCTCTTGTAAAGTTTCCATTGAATGAGCAAGATACCTTCCTTGCCTCTATATGCAGGGTGACAAAGGTTATTTTTTGCATATCAGTCATTAAAATAACAAAGACTCCCCATGGTGCAAAGTGTTAAAGCTGCAGTACTGCAGTCCTAAGCTCTGCTCACAACCTGAGTTCGATTCCCGGTGGAAGCTGGGTTTTCAGGTAGCTGGCTCGAGGTTGACCCAGCCTTCCATCCTTCTGACGTCAGTAAAATGAGTACCCAGCTTGCTGGGGGAAAAGTGTAGATGACTGGGGAAGGCGATGGCAAACCACCACATAAAAAGTCTGCCGTGAGAGCGTTGTGATGCAACATCATCCCAGAGTCAGAAACGGCTGGTGCTTGCACAGGGGACCTTTCCTTCATAAACATAGCATTAAGGGCACAAATACAGCAATAAGCTTACACTGCTTTCATTTAGCAGTTGTTCTTCATCTCCAGGGAACTCAGAAAACTGTTGCTCAGTGAGGGGCACCAAGGAACACTAACTGAAAAATCCTCAGCACTTTCATCAGGTTATTATTTATCTCAAGTGTTCTTTGGAGAAAACCTTTCCAGTGGTCTCTGGTGTAAAACCTCTGGAAATGGTTTCTCTGTTATTCCTTCTATGTTTGCCACCAGGGATGCCAAGTCCCCCCTGGCCATTGGTGGGGGATGGGGGGGAGGGTTGCTGAATCCAGGTTAGGAAACTCCTGGAGATTTGAGGGTGGAGCCTGGGAAGGACAGGGATCTCAGTGGGGTACAATACCATAGGGTTTACCCTCTAAACATCTGTTTTCTCCAGGGGAATTGATCTCTGTAGTCTGGAGATGAGGAGCAATTCCAGGGCATCCCAGGGTCTCACCTGGACGCTGACAACCCTATTTGTCACTTATTATAGAGAAGCAACGTGATCTTATTTTCAAGCCATTACATTTCCCTATTTCCCTATAGCCCTCTTACCATTTTTCAAAAATGAATTTTGAAGAGCCAGCCTGTCCAGTGTACTTGATAAACTTCTCAAATCCCTGTTCTGGAATGTACCAGTGGGTGATATAGATTGGCAGTCCCATTTTCATTCTATCTTCTCTCTACTGTCCTGTTTTCAAAAAGATTTCCCCCCCATAAAAGATATTCAATATGCCTTTCTAAACATCTCTCCAGTAACAATGGTGGAGTTGTTACTTGGAGCAGTAACAATGGTGGATTAAAGCAGCAGATGGAGGAGGGTCCTGATGTTTGAGCCTTCTACCCTCCCTAGATTAGTGGTGGGAAAGGTTTAGCCAGGCTTCTCTGCTCCATCATAACAACACCTTGCACTGGGTTGCCTCCTTTCCTAAGTCAGCTAGTGCTATGGGGAAGAATACAGATGTGTGGGGTAACTAGGCAGGGGAGGCACATTACATTAGAGATGGGAACCAGCAAAACCAGAAAGTGGAGTGGTTTGCTGGTGTGGGAATGTCTGTGCTAAATTAACAGACTAGCAACCAGAAAAGGCATGAGGCTTGGTAAATCCTGCATTCCTTAACTCACTTGCATTGGAATAAGTCCACTGAAGCAAATGGGAATTGGACTTATTTCTGAATAAGGCATGTAAGGGTACAGGTGTTGTGGAATTGTTATGAGGAATATGACCCTGTGTTTTAACATGGGGAAACACAGTTGTCATCGTCTTTCCAGCATATAGTGGAAGAATAATCTCTCATTCTCTGCAATATTAATGGGCATTGGCATGGAAAGCACTTTGGTGTTGGAGAGGAAGCCTCTGACCAGCCTATTAAGAACTTAGTCATACTAAAAAATAGAGAGAGACCCCAAAATGTTGCCCAACTTCCACAGGCATCAGATGAGAGTCTGGCAAAAAGATCCTAGCAGGTAAACAGGCAGAGACTGGTACAAATATTGTTTTGGGAAGCTTTAATCAATGCAGTGTATTGGGGGAAATTAAAAATCAATAATATCCTCAATTTGGGCACCAGTATTTGGCACTATAGACTGGCTTTTAAAAAGTATGAGTCAACTTTAGGGTAACATATTGTAATATTACAAAACTGAATTTACAGAAAACAATCAACTGAAATACCAACAAGTGGCAAATAATCTTGTTTGATAAGCAAGAAGCATACACATTCCAAAGAAGGACCAAACCATCCATTAGGGAGCCAGAGGTGGAGGGAAAGGAGAGAAACTTGTGTTTGCATGAGGGGCTCCTCCGTGCAAATGGAGCCATCTGGCCCTGTGCCCCCCCCACCAGATTTATTACCTTGGGGGGCCCCTCCACCCAAAATTTTCTGGCTACAGGCCTGGTAGTTACACAAATGAGGATTTTTTTAAAGGGTTGTCAGGTCACAGTAGGCATGTCAGAAAAGGAGGAGGGATGGGGGCGTGATCACCAGGATAGGGATGGGGAAAATAGACCCGAATGGAAGAGTTCTGCTCACACCGCCAACAACCAAATCAAAATGGAAACACTTGTAAAAAGAGGAGTTCAGAAAACCCACAATAAGCTTTGCAGAAGCCGTATCAAACCCCTGTTCCAGATCAACATGTGCAGAACTCTTTCTAAACTCCAAAATACTTTGTCAGCATGCTCCGGGGCAAGAGATGTGCAGAATCAGCACATGTGTCTCTGTGCTGCTTGTCTGTGGCACTGGGATCTGCTGAAGCAACTGGCAGCTTTTGGTAACACTCCCAGCCCAAGTAGGCAGCCTACTGTGAGCCTTCTGGCCCTCTTTCCTTTGGACGGGGCAGGAGCAGGCCCTCTCTCCCCCATGTTGGGGCAGAGTCCTTTGCCAGGGTTGTTTTTGCGTCTCAATCAGTGCCTGCTGGTAGGTATGGAACTGCAGTAAGCCACAGACCTGGCCCCAATGACATAGTGCTGACTGGAGGGTAACTGGAGTGCTGACTGGAGAAGGATGGGTGGAAGATTCCTTGCAGCACGGGAAGGGGTGGTGAAGTCGTTCACCTGAAATGACAAAAATCCTTGAACTAGTCCTATTCCTAAGTTGGCCAAATCACCTTTAAATCAAATCACTGGTATATCAAGTCAAATCAAAAGCTAACCAAATTTTCCCTGATTAATCCTTTCAATAGCAGCTTATATGTTTAGGGTGCAATTCTAGCTCACCTCCTCATGGTGCACCTTGAATAGCACAAAAGAGCTAAAACTTCTGGCTATCATATGATCATAAGATCTCCTGACTTCAGTACACACATTGAAACAATCATCCAATCAGACAGTCCTTCTTAGAACTACTTGACAAGAAGTATAGGAGGGGTAAAGGAGACTGTGACTGAATCTGCCAAATGAATGTTGAGGATATAAGCAGGGCTAAATGCCAATACTCGTTGTGAATCTTACTTAATAGATTTAACTCTTGTTCAAGAAAATCATCTTTGTAATGAAAGTCAAGCCTGCCACAGAGCGGAAATTGTGGGATATGATGCTATTGGCATCATGTAACATCATGCCTACAGCATAGTGACTTATGCCTGAAGCAACACTGAAAATGTGAAGCTGTCATTGACCAAAGTCCCAAAGGACAACCACACAATCCTAGTAAAAGTTGGGGAAGTACATGTTGTCAATGTTTATAAATCTCCTGCAGTTTTATGGCCAGCACATTTCCTATCAACCTACCCTAATTCTTATATATTTGCCAGTGACTTTAACAGCCACCATAGAAATTGGAGATAAATAGTTAATGATAAGAACAGTGAGGCACTTGTCAACTGGGCTAAATAACATGGCTTACATCTCATTTTTGATGCCAGAGACAGGGACACCATCAGATCAGCAGCATGGAATACAGAGTCCAGCCCTGATTTCACATTTGTTTAATCTGACCTGATAAATCAGCCCTTGTCTATATTCAGACATGTTCTTGAGGGTTTCCCACATGTGGGAGGATCATGTGATTAGCACACCAATCTGATTCCCTATATCCCACATATTTTGATGACACAAAAGCATAGGCTTCTCACACTCATGTTTAACCACATCCCTGTTCCCTGGACAAATATAGCCCAGGCGAATGCTAGCTTGTTCTAATTCTTGTAGACTATGCAAACGTGGCTTCCTTGTACCAAACAGATGTTTCCTGTTATGCTTTAAGTGTGGGTGACTTCAGTGTAATTGCAGTATGTATAAAATAAAGGAACCTTGCTCAGAAGGTAGGCTTTTTCTCCCAGTACACGTGTCGAGTGATCATTCCTACACCCACACAGTTTGCATCAAACTGTATTCTTCAAGCTAGGAATCTAAATACCAGTTATCAGGTCTTTTCCAAGACCATGATGGAACTTTAAGGGGTTAATTAAAGAAGAAGAATACAGATTTATACCCCGCCCTTCTCTCTGAATCAGAATCTCAGAGTGACTTACAATCTCCTTTATCTCCTTCCTCCACAACAGACACCCTATGAGGTGAGTGGGACTGAGAGAGCTCTCATAGCAGCTGCCCTTTAAAGACAACTCCCATGAGAGCTATGGCTAACCCAAGTAAAGCTTTCAATGAATATCTGGATAGGTATCTTGGATGGGTCCCTCCAACACATTACCACTGATTAGTTGGAGCTGTTATATATATGGCCAAAAGGTGCAATCCTCAAGGATATCAGAAAAAATATATTCCAGGCTGGAGCGATCAAAGCAAGAGGCTATTTCAAAATTTCCTCAACAGCAAAGACTCAAAAGTAGCACATGAACTACTCCACAAACTTGACACTGCACGTAGACAAAAGTGGATCAAAGTAATTGCAAATTTGGATCTCAAGTATTCCAGTAGGAAAGCCTGGAGACTGTTGAAAAACTAGGTGCAAGCCCATCTGTGATGTGTAACATCCAAGCCTCGTATTCAGCAGGAGCTCATAGGAGCGCAGCTCCTGAACCTTTCTGGGAGTTCCTCCTCCTCCTCCCCACCTTGTCCATTGAATAGTAGGTGCACCTGCATAACAATCCCTAGATGAGCTCCACCACCTATTTTTCTACAAAGTGATCTCTGGTTCAGAGTTCTGAAAGACTGAGATTTTATTATAAGAATTTTAAAAAGAACTTCAGATTTTGAAATGCACCTATCTCGAAGACTGAGAGCTGTCAGGGGATTTCAGAGCTGATGAGATTTCAAAGACAAAGAAGAATGTCTAGTGGAAAGGCACCAGACTTTGACTGCATCCACAATGAGTCCCTGATCAACAGTGGCATGTCCATTAAGAAGTGGCTAAGAAAACTTCTCACTGACATCATTAGAACAGGAAGACCCCTGGGGGAATTCAGGATAGCAAAGATAGTTGCTACTCTAAAATCTGGAAAACCAAAACATCTGGTGGAAAGTTACAGACCTATTTCCCTTCTGAGCTCCTGTTATAAATTTCTCGAGAGGTTAATCCTGAACAGAATCAGTGACAGAATTAATGAAGATGTCCCTATAGAGCAAACAGGATTTAGATCCTGTTGTAGTTGTGAAGACCAGGTTCTCAGCTTAACAAGATGGGAAGCTTTGTTAGCCTGGCTGTAGCAGTAGAAAAGAGTAAGGTCATTTTCGCACTCACCTCCAGCCAGTGCGACCCCCCTCTTCACCGCGCAGGATCTGCGCGGATTTCGCACTAAATGCCGCGGAGCAGCCTTTTGCGCCGGAAACTCCCGTCGCAAAAGCCGCGCAAACGGAAACTGCTTTTTGGCGGTTTACGTTTGAGCGGCTTTTGCGCCGGGAGTTTCCGACGCAAAAGGCTGCTCCACGGCATTTAGTGCGAAATCCGCGCAGATCCTGCGCAGTGAAGAGGGGGGTCGCGCCGGCTGGAGGTGAGTGCGAAAACGATCTGCGGTCTTCTTCTTCATGTTCACATGATGTATTAAACCCACTCTGACCATTCGGCTACCCACATAGTGCCATGCCTCTGCATCTCCAAAGTCAATACTCATCTTCATGATTATAGAAAGATTACTGAACACTGAGAGTTGCCCATCCACAAAGACATGGCTGATGCAGGCCTATCCAGACTAAGATCCCAAACTTATCAATAAGATCTGCAGAAATCTTACAGTCACAAAATTTTAATCTAGGGAATGAATGGTTGCGAACATGGATGCAGTTAGTTCCAACTGATATCCATAATCTGATAAACACCAACAAGAGGCTCTTAGGATTTGACTTGCCACATAAAGTATGGAAGACAGCTAATAGAATACAAACAGGCTTTGGCAGTTGTGCAGACCTGTTGTTTGAATGGAGCAAAATAGCAGGACCTGAATGTGATTGTGGTGCAGTACACTAAACTATTTTCCATCTATCACAGGAATGAGAGCATTATGCTTTCCAGGGAGGTGTGACAGAGCCTTTTGAACTCTCCCCAGCTGCAATTTTATGGATTGAAAATTAGTATTTAGTGGGATTGCCCGATTGGGCTGCATACCTATTGAATCAACTTGGTTACATATTCTATATTATTATATGTAGGGCTGTCATGTCCATGTTGGAAAATACCTGGAGACTTTGGGGGGGGGGGTCTGGGAGAGAGTCACTGCATGGTACAATACCATAGAGTCTATCCTTCAAAGCAGACATTTTCTCCACGGGAGCTGACCTTTGCCAGCTGGAGATCAGCTGTAAAAGCGAGAGATCTCCAGGCCCCACCTAGATGCTGGCAACCCTAATATACCGCCATATGATAAATAAATATATACTTAGTGGTTTTCTGTGAAATATTTCAAGGAAGGAAATGATTTTGAGTATGCCCAGTAAATCTTGAATATGTCAAAACAGTGCATATATAATGGATATCAGCTATTTTAATGACCATTTCATTCTCACGATCAGGATAGTTAAAGATTAAATGGCTGGATTGTTTAATATCTTCCAAAGTATGTTTCACATGCTGAACACTCATCCTGTAGGTGGGAATCCCAGGTGCTCAATCAACATGCTATACATGACAGTACATCCTAAATGCTTGATCTACTTTTACACCTTCACTCATTCTATTATCTCTAATGCAATATCACAGTCTGCACTAGCTCTTGAATGCTCTTAATAGAGATGACTACAAATAAAACATTACTAGGTTCTTTGACATTTTAGTTAACAAGGAACCTGCTGTTCACATGGGACATGTTGGATGTCTGTGGATTGGGGTCAGGAGACTAGAGCTGGTAGTACAGTAGCAGTGTTGTTGATTCATCATTACCTCCATTCTTTTCTTTAAAAGAAAAGAAGAAGAGATTGGATTTATACCTGAACTTCACTTGGAGCCTCAGAGCAGCTTACAATCTCCTTTTCCTTCCTCTCCCCACAACAGACACTCTGTGAAGTAGGTGGGGCTGAGTGAACTCTTTCAAAAACTGCTCTTTAGAGAGCAGCTCTTTCAAGAACTATGACTGACCTACGGGCACATTAATATTCTTTGCACAATTGATCCAGTGTTCTGGATGTATGTAGATGGATAGCATGTAGAAAATCCATTCACTTAGTCTACTTTTGAAAAACTTCTTCTGGCTTATGTTGCAAGGAAGAGTGACTTTATTCTAAGATTCTTAATAATCCTTTATACAATACCAAGAACATTGTCACTGCAGTATTAAAATAAACACCATTCAATAGCTAAAAACTACACACATCACAACCTAAAGGTCAGCATATTAAGGATCATTTAGAGGCAGCTTGAATAGCAAATTATTTTGCAAATATTCCCTTGAACTGTACAACTCCCAACGGGAGTAACAGAACAGCCTACCCATAGAAAGATTATTACTTGTGGCAAACTGGCTTCCCTTTGTTAATTTTTCATAAAACAGTCTCATACTGCACAATATTCATGCTGTCTTGGATTTGTGAAATTCCTTGACAACTTGTTCTAATGTATACCATTCAAACTATGCTAATGACTCACAACAGGCATTTTTGTTGTTCTCATATATTAAGCCCATAGACATTTTCCTCTTAAACAGAGCTTTGTATGAAAATATGTTTTAAGGCTTTTCTAGGAGGATTTTCCTTAAATTGAGGACCATTAAGAGGTATTTTGTTAGTTCATGACTTTTACAAATAATTACAGAGATTGTGACCACTCCAGTTAGTTTTGCAGTGTGATGTATCATATTTTTGCAGAGGAGGGCAATTGTGGGCAAGTTTTCCATGAGCACAGGTGAGGGGGGTCACAAAACCAGACTAGCTTTAAAACAGAGCCACTGAACATGTTTGTGACAATTACTGCATACTGTGCATTTATTCTGTTGCTGTTCCATAGTGAGAGGATATTGAGTTCACACAGGAGTTTGGGACTCTACTGCACAGAGAATATCTGCTATTTTTTCTCAAATAAAACCAATGTCCACTGAAATTATGATTTGAAATGACTGGAGAATTTGATTTTGACCATTTGATCAGTGAACATTGTTCAAATAGTTATCTGATTAGCAATGCAGATGGATCAGGATGCTTTTATAACCTGTTTTGTATAAATGGTGTCACCCTGCAATGGGTGGGAAGATATGGTGGAGTGCTGGTATTGAAAGACAAACGGGGAGATCACTGCATGTCTATTCTCTATCCTATTCCTCAAAATATGGGTTGGGAGACTCTGTTAGGTAGCTGTTCTTCAGCCTTGATGTTGTGCAAAGCCAGATCTGTGAACTATAAGACTTGCAAGAATATCAGACCTGTTGCATGAGGATCAGGTCAACCTGGCTTGCTTCACTGAAACCTGGCTGGGTGACTCTGATGAAGTCAATCTGACACAGCTCACACCTGCTGGGTATAATGCCCTTCACTGGCCTTGAATGAGAGGATGGGAGGTGGTAGCATTCTTTTCTGTAAACATTTTTGCATAGCTATGTACCCAGGCACAGGGACAGATTAAGGAACTTGCTGGGTGTGCTGTCTGTATTTTACCAGTGGAATCTCTGGCTGAGCTGATGGAGGTGGTGTCAGATTTGGTGCTGAGAACCCCATGGATGATTATCCTTGAGGATTTTAACATACATGCGGAGGCTGCTTTGTCAGGTCAGGCTCGGGACTTCATGTCCACCATGACATGGTAAGCTGCTCTGAGTGAAGGGTGTGACTACTATAAGTCTGTCTCAGATTGTAATGAGCCCAAGACATGAAAAATGACTAACACTGGTCTTTTTTTTCTACACTGAGCATCCTGCTGATGATCTGATTAGTAGGCTGGAGATTCAGCCCTTGTCATGGTCAGATCTCAATCTTCTGAAGACACAGTGAACTTGCTGCCTCCTCCCTGCAAGGGTGGTAGACCAATTGGGATGGTCCATCTTCGGAGATAAATGGATCCTGTTGACTTACAGGTATCTTGGGGGGATTTTAAGAGTCTCCCCAGTAACTCTGGAGTCCCTTGCGGCTTCATGGGATTAAAGGGTGATTGGGTTCATAAACAGAATTGTTCTTTGAAATCTTCCACGCTCCGTGAGGCCTCCAGCTCCTTGCTTTACCAAGGAACTGGAAAGATGAAGCAGGGTAGAAAATGACTACAGCAGCATTTTCTGAAGACTTGAGATTAATCAGACAGCACCTCAAAAAGCCCTTTTGCAGTGGTTAGGAGAGCAAGTTTGGTGTAGTGAGAATCAGTATGTGTAGTGATTGAGAGCCAATTTGGTGCAGTGGGTAAGAGTGGCAGATTCTAATTTAGAGAACCAGGTTTGATTCCCCACTTCTCCACATGAAGCCAACTGTATGACTTTGAATCAGTCACCGTTCACTCCAAGCAGGTCTCTCAAGAGCAATTCTCTCAGAGCTCTCTCAGCCCCACCTACCTCACAGGGTGTCTGTTGTGGGGAGAGGAAGGGAAGGTGATAGTAAGCTGCTCTGAGTAAAGGTTGGGGTATAATTCTTCTCCTTCTCCGTCTCTTTCTCCTCCTTCTTCTGCAGTGAAGACTTTCTTCTCTGCCACTGTTCTATCAGCAGAATCTCCTCCAGTTAGGTTTTTAAAAGTGGTTCATGACTTTATAGCACCTTCTCCTGAAGAAAATTTGGCCCTCACGTGATATTTTTGCAAAGTTATTTGCTGACAAAATCTCTTATCTGTTCTGACTTGGAGGCCAAGTTTAGGACAGATCCAATACCTGAAGTGTCAAAAGTGCCTGCTCACCCTTGTGTTATGGATACCTTCATATTGATCCTGTCTATAAATGCTGACAGTGTCCTTGGTAGTGTGAAAGCAATCACGTGCTCTGAACGGGGCATCCAATTAAGCACTCCCAAAAGGCCAGCACCCTAGGCAATGTCCTAGTTTGCCTAGTGACAGGACTGGCCCTGCATATTATTGACATCCAGTATTTATCACAAGGACATTGCTTAAGAAATACTTTAGCATTTTCTTAGGACTATAAAGTAGATCAGGAAATTAAACTGTAAAAGTTGTACTTAGGAGACTACCAGATCTTTTAGGTGCATAAAGTGTATTTTAATAATTTTTTTAAAAAATGCTATTACTTATAAAGTTGCACCTATTTCCACCAATTCCTCACTCAGGATTTGGGAGACCCCTCAGTAAAGGTGCCACCTCAGTACCAGTGAATACCACCACCACTAAAAGAAATACAAGCTAAAATGAAATGCAGCAGATTTTGCCCTTTTATATATTTTTTCTATCACTGATCTGCAGTTTTCCTGTCCAAAAGATAAATAGCAATCATTTCTTTTGGGACTGGCATTCCATTTTCTTCATTCTTTGCACAATGCAAGTTAATGCCACTCCAATTCACCTTGGTTTTAAGACGAATGCTGATATTCAAGATACTAAAAAAATTGAAATGGATGACTGAGGTGGGCACATTCATTTGACTTAAGAAAGGAGAAATTGGAAATGATCATTACATAGAAAAGTACTGCAGAGAAGAGCCATCAGATAATGCACTGATGAACTGCAAGGCAAGATGACCTTTTGTGTCAGGACTGCATTACTGGTCATACACATGCATGCTCACATGAAGCTGGTCTATCAGGGTAAGAACCATTTACTCTGACAATAGCTATTCAAGGTCTCAGGTAGAGATGTGAACCATCTATTACCTGATATTTTCAAATGGAGATCAAAATGGAAATTTCATTTTTGCAGAAAAACAAATGAAAAAGGTCAGATCATGAAATCTTCATCAGACATCAAGGAACTATAGATGGACAAATTAATGTCAATGATATTGTTTTAAATCCCTTGAAAAAGATCCAAGACTAATGACATAATAAAGTTAGCATTGACTGCAAGTAAAAAGAAAAGAGCCTTTAATGGCTGAGAAATTGATTTTAGCACACATCTTTACTTAGTTTTGAGAAATAATTGGAAAGGGCTAAATATACCTCCATCGTATAAAAGCAAATCAGGCAATTAGGAATCCGTGAAGAAATAAAAGTAGAGTACGGAACAAATGCATACGCTGCATGAGAATTCTGAACTCCTACAGCTAAGTATGCTTCAATTCGTGTAAATAGAGGTTGACAATTCAGACCTGAGATTCTCAGAGGAAAAATGAATTGGGATGGTGAATCTTAGCAGTGTGAGCTGATCTGTATAAAAACTTGTGTAATGGACTGCACTTTTAAAAGCTTAGAAGTCCTGTGTAAACAGATAAAGGACTGTGAAGGGTTAATTCTTCACAGAGCCAGAGAGCCTTGAGTGACAGGCTATTCCAAGAGAGAGATTTTGGAAACTGGATGCTGAGGAGACTTTGGTTTGATTTCAGCCCTAGCTGAGAAGAGTAAAGTACTGACTGTTTCAGAATTCAGCCCTGCCTGGGAGTTTAATACAGACAGGAAAGCTGGAGAAAGTTGGCAGGGACGAGTGAGTAGACATAGATTCCCATTCAGGCTGAGGAAAGGGTCTTCTAAAGATTTTCTAGAGACAGAAGAATTTTCTCATCCAGTCAACAGAGAGTTTGCTCTGAAGCTGGCCTGGTGTGGTTAGAAACTCTCTTTAGAGAATTTAAGAATTAGTTAAACACTCAAGACTACTTGTGTTCCAAGAGAAGGTGGTTCAGTACAGGAAAGAGAGTACCAGCTTTCTGGAAATTAAAAGAGTTAGAGAATACTCAAAGAAAGTACACTGAAGTGCAGTGTTAGCTCTAAGCGGAATTACTGTGAATTAGCTCATACTTTTTTAGTCTCTGGATCACACATTGTTGTCTTAGCTCAGGAAAAATGGCTGCAGAACAAACTAATATATGCCATAGCTCATAACTTTAATGCCAGTAACTCATGAAGTAGAATTTTTGCTCACAAGACCCCACATTGCTGAAATGTTTGTTGGAAACACTGGAAAAAAGCCTCTCAACATAAAAAAAATTAAGTCACTGTGAAAACCTTAAGATGGACAGAGATGTCCATCTTAAGATGGACAGAGATGTGGCTTTGCTATGGTAGTTTCATTCTTCCACTGAATGACAGTAATAAAAGTAATCACATCAGCTTTTTATCTACTGCTGCTGTTATCAACCAAATTATTGATGAATTGCATAATAAGTTGTAGCACTCTACATGCTACAACTTGTCTGTTGGCTTGGCTTAGCAAATGTGCTTTTACCACCATGCATCAAAATGAAAATTTCTTACTTGGAGTAATCATGGGACAGGTGGTATTTCTTGAAAGAAATTGTATGTCATTTACTTAATTCTCCATTGCTGAAACTGATTGCTCAATTCTTAGTTTATAATCAAACTCATTCAGTTTGGCATATTTAATTGTTATGTTCTGAGCTGCTACTTGACTGCCATATCAGTCCAATTCATATTTGCTTTATTTTCAAGCTGTCCTCATAGTACCTGCAATTGTCTGCATTTTTCTGCCTACTGACTGAACTCTTCTCTCCTTGCTCCCTTCTTCTTGTATTATTTTACCTTACCTTACTTTCCTATTTGTTGCACTTTTCAATTGCAGAACTTTTGTATTTTCACAAATCATTTGTCTTTGTACTCCAGACTAAAGACACCAGACAAAATGCATAGGTGAAACTAGGGTTTACTAATTACAATATAAATTGTGCATTAAATTCATGATCCCTTCCCCATTGTGCAGGCTTCCTAAGAGATTGTCCATTGGGTTTGTCAGCATTTGTGCAACCTACCCTGGCTCCAAACTTGACATGGTTGAAAGTAACTTTTCCTTGCCTGTATTGGATTAAATGTATTTTTTAATCTATTGCCTTGGAAGCACAGAAACTTTAAACAATATTCCCAATCCTCCATGTCTCCCAGTTAAGGGGGAAATGCTGCTTACAAATTACAAAGATGAACTAAGGAATCTATTCCAGGCCCTTGTGGTTGAGACAGAGATGGAAACATTGCCAGAAGTATTACAAACACCAAAAAGACAGAGGGTGGAGAACAGAGAGATATGAAGAAATGGCAAGGGAAGGAAAAGGAAGGTATTGGTCATAGGCAAGGCTTTTTTTTTTGTAGCAGGAACTCCTTTGCATATTAGGCCACACACCGCATGATGTGTAAGCTCTTGGAGGATTGGCTACATCATGGCTGTGTGGCCTAATATCAAAGGAGTTCCTGCTACAAAAAAACCCCAAACACCTGGTAATAGGTGATTCCTGGCTAAGGGGCATGGGAAGTCATATATCCAGACCTATCTCTCTGGTCCAAGACATGTGTTGCCTGCCAGAGGTGAAAATTAAAGATATTACAGACAGGATCCCAAGACTTATCAAACCCATAGAGCACTATCCATTTGTGATAGTCCATGTGAGAACCAACAACACAGCTGTGAACACCATCAGAAGCATTAAGGCTGACTATGAGCTCTTGAGAGGAAGTGAAAGAAATGGGGGCACAGTTGGTGTTCTCCTTGATCCTTCCAGTTCAAGGAAGTGGATTACCATGGGAGCAGAAAATAATGGATGTGAACCACTGGTTGAGTTGGTGGTGCCAGTGAAGCAGGGCTGAAATAAAAAGATATTAAATAAGATAAATTGAAAGCCATCAATTAGGCACAAGGGCAAGGAAACAAAAGGTCAAAAAGATTTTAAAAGTGCTTGCTAGACGCTAGTGAAATAATCCTCCTAGATTGTGAAAGTAAGGAAAGAGAAGTTAGCAGTGTGTTCGGCTTGTAGAAGCATAAGGCAATAAAAGAGGAAGTTAATCCTTCACCCATCGGCTCTGCCACAACTGCCGAAAAAAGGAGCCAGAAACTGGCTGGAATAAGCATTGAGTAAATATACCTTGGAAAATGTCTTGGGAACAGGTCAAAGGTGCAAATGTGTTTTTGATGAAGGATATTGCAACATCAATGCCATGTATGGAAAGACACTCCCTGTCTCCTCCTTGTTCCTTTAGTAATATGACGCTTGTAATGATGTATGGGATATGGGGTGGTTCTTTCCTGTAATTGTGCGATTGTTTACTGGAAATGATTGTCTGTGGCTATAAAACTGTAGACCTTCCTGAAATCGGGGCTCCCAGATTAGTTTAGACATGAGTCTGGTCTGGGGCCCATGTACATGTTAAATAAATTGTTGTTTCTTCCTGATTTTGCCTGTGGCCTCATTTCTGCCTGACCACCAGCAGCTAAGGTTGCTGCTACACCAGCAGGAGTGACTTGGATTCTGGAACCAGAGGCTATGTTTTCTGGATGGTAACCTACTAGCATGGGATGGACTTCACCTGTCAAAGTCTGGGAAGAAGGTGTTTGGCAGAAACCTGGAGAGATTCATCAAGAGGGTTTTAAACTGACAGCACAAGGTGAAGGAGACAACCAACACAATGATTTAAATGAATGGGGGTCTTTCTGGGAGGGCCGGGTCTAAACAATGGGTGTCTTTCTGGGAGGGCCAGGTCTAATGAAACCAAAGGTACAAGGCTTCATGTACATAAGTACCAATGTCCAAAGCTTGGGAAATAAGAAGGAAGAGCTTGAGCTTCTAATGCAGATGGAGGGATATGATTTAGTAGCCTTTACAGAGACTTGGTGGGATGATTTTCATGACTGGAATGTAGTAGTGGATGGATATGAGTTGTTCAAGAAAAACCAAAAGGGTCAAAGAGGAGGTGGAGTGGTGTTGTATCTGAGGAGGGGGTTGGTTTATCAGGAAATATTGGATGAGGAAGGTGACAGTCCAGTGGAAAGTGTCTGGCTGAGGATAAGGGAAGGAAGAACAAAAGGTATTGTGGTTAGCGTCTGCTACAGACCTCCTGACCAGGATGAGGAGGTGGATGCTGTCCTCCTTGAACAGCTTGGCAGGTTCATGATTTGGTCGTTATGGGTGACTTCAACTTCCCTGATGTGTGCTGGGAGACAAACTCTGCAAAAGTGTCCACAGACACACACATTCCTCACCTGTCTGGCTGACAACTTTATTCATCAAATGATGGTGGAAGTATGGTCCATATAAGGGGCTTGGTCATACTGGACTTAAAACTGACCAACAGGCAATGTAGCAAAGAATGATTTGAGGGTCAGTCTGTCTTCAGGCCGCAATCATGAGCTGACCTGCTAGGGTTTTCCCCTAGCCTTTTATTGAGTCATACAAGATAATCACGAATCATTGTCTGAGGTGGATAGCTGACATGTACAAAACTATTTGGTCAGAGCATGAGACGTGCTCAAGAGCAGAGACTGATAATCATATTTACTGAACTTAGCATTTTTCCATTAGCATGCACAAAGTTCGCTGTGCCTGGTTCCCTATTAACTTTTCAAGTGTGCCTGAAAGGTCAAGGAGCAAGGCAGAGCCATTTCATTCCACCCTTTTTTGTTTTATAAATTGATGGTCCATCTGCGCAAGAGCTTTATATACATAAGGCAATTGTTGTCGTGAAATAGAATTTGTGGGAAATGTGCTACAAATAGAAAGAAATTGCTGCAGTAAGAAGGGTACACACTGAATTAAACAGCAACATAAAATCAATATGCCAAGAACTAATATTCCATAAATGAAAAGAGTTCGGAGCCAGGCTCCTGAGGGAAGCCAGGAGCATAAGCTGTTCCCCCAGGAAGGGAGGACGTCTTGCTTGATTTGCTGTGTCAGTTGATTGAGGGCTTGTATTTCATTTTCGATAACATTACTATTGTCAGACAAATTAAAGCAGCACATCTGCTGTACAACTTCACAGCCTTGATGATGTAACAACAACAAATAATCGATTGCAGTTCAATTGTCTAAAATAGTATGACGAAGCTGTTGCTGTTCTATGTTGAGAGTGGTCAAAGCAGCGGAGGTATGGTTCAATGCTTTAGCAACTATACAAGCAAGTGCATTTCTGTTACGAGAGTTGCGGGTGGCGAGACCAGGGACACCTACAAGTGAGGCAGCGAGGGCCACATATTCAGCCTGAGAAAATAATGCCATATCAGAAGAATCACAGGTAGAATCTAAAGGGACAGTTTCCCTGCTAATGCGTGAGGCAGAGGATTCCATAAGCCAGGATTTTTGAGGCAACACCACAGCAAGGCGACTTAAACAACATACAGAAAGAGATATATTAGCAGGAATATAACTAAAAGACCAACAACTGCAAGAGAAAAACCACCCAGGGGGTAAGGCAATATAACCATAATTACTGGTTACATTAATTGCTATATTATATTTCCACAAGGGGGCACCTGTTTGCAGGCAACTGCAATGGCTTATGGTGGGAACAATTTACCATCTGTGCACAAGTAAGATTTTCATGGTTAGCCACATATGGGGTATATAGAGTTAAGGCATCCGCTGGAAGCTTATAGGTGGGAATGTCCCAGTTGGGTGAAGTTGCATAAGGGATCTGGGATTCATTTAAAAATTTACCAAGAGCTGTATTGTTTCCTACAGTTCCTGGAGCCTTGAAAACGAGGATGAGACAGGTCCCTAATAACATATGTAAATCAGCGCGTTGTGTCAAACAAAAATGGGAAACGTTGTTAATGTTAGCTAAACGTTCCCAAATATTAAACTGAAGACGATCTCCAAAACTAATCCCCTTGACAGGAGACAAAATACATAAACACAAACAACAAAGAATAGTCATGGATTTCATTGTGAGTTGCAAAAACAGCAGCCACCAAATTCTCTAGAGATGGCTCTCGTCCAGCCTCTTCCAATGTTTGTTGAGCTTAATTAGTTTGACACTTCACATCCCTCCATGTGATATCACGAGCTGTGTGGGTGTCGCACCATCTCCCTTTTGAGGCTGAGATTGAAATTGGGGATCGGATTTGGAAGACCCTGATGCCATGCCATCTTTAGCGGGCGAATACAACGTGCCAGAACCCATAAAGAACCTGCAAGAGAGAACACAGAAGCATGCCTGCACCCCCAAGTAATAAGGGGAGCCGGACCATGCCAAGTTAATAAGACCAAATTCAATTGTTCCTGAACCTGCATTTAGATAGGAACCTTTATTTTCACTCCTTTTAATTGTTTTTGAAGAGTGGTTTTCAATGTCTGATTAGCACATTACACAACAGCTTGACCCATGGAATTATACGGAATGCCATGCCAGATTTGAATGTTCCATTGTGTTCAAAAATTAACAAATTCAGAAGAACTATACATTGGGCTGTTATCAGTTTTCAACAGTTGCAGATGACCCATTACTGCAAAGGCAGATATAAGGTGAGCCAGGACATGTTTAGTGGCTTCATCATGGTGGGCAGTAGCCCAAAGATATCCAGAGTACGGGTCTACGCAAACATGGACACAGTACTAGGGTTTCAAGGAAGCTGTATGGGTAACATCCCTTTGCCAAAGCTTGTTAGGGAACACTTTCCCTATGAAGAAAGGTTAAAACGCTTGGGGCTCTTTGGCTTGGAGAAATGTCGACTGTGGGGTGACATGATAAGAGATTTACAAGATTATGCATGGGATGGAGAAGGTAGAGAAAGAAGTATTTTTCTCCCTTTCTCACAATACAAAAACTCGTGGGCATTCAATGAAATTGCTGAGTAGTCAGATTAAAATGGATAAAAGGAAGTACTTCTTCACCCAAAGGGTGATTAACATGTGGAATTCACTGCCACAGGAAGTGGTGGCGGCTACAAGCATAGCCAGCTTTAATAGGGGACTGGATAAAAATATGGAGCAGAGGTCCATTAGTTGCTATTAGTCACAGTATATATATGTGTGTGTGTGTGTGTGTACATACACATATATTTTGGCCACTGTGTGACACAGAGCACTGGACTGGATGTGCCACTGGCCTGATCAAAAGATAATGAGAACTATTTGGCAAGTGCTTTGCCGTTTAGGTGAAAATAGCTGTGGTTGAGAAAAGGATTAGTAAATAGAGAAGTAACACCTTTTAAAGCCTTATCAGCATATGCATTGCCCTGAGCAATCACACCAGGGAGATTGGAATGGCTTGGAATAGTAGTAAAACAAAAAAGGGTAACGCACTGCAAGAAATTAAAGACTGAAAGGTTAAAAAAATACAGCCAACAAATCAAGGTCAATTTGAGGAGTGATACATGCACCAGGATGTTGATTAATAAAATTAAATGCATATGAGGTGTCAACTATTAAGTTGAAAGGCCTTTGTGAATAGAGTTAAAAGGCCATTCTTATAGCAGCAATTTCAGCCTGCTGCACTGAGCACTGTTGCAAAGTAAAGTGTGTCTTTTACACTTTCCCCCCAGCAAACTGGGTACTCATTTGACTAACCTCAGAAGAATGGAAGGCTGAGTCAACCTTGAGCCAGCTACCTGAACCTAACTTCCGCCGGTATCAAACTCAAGCCGTGAGCAGAGACTAGGAGCAGAGACTAGCTTTAACACTCTGCACCATGGGACGCTTTCTGAATCCAAATTAGCATTTTCCTTGGCCAATTTCGTCATTAATTCTCCTGCTGTGTCAGGATTATCAACCTGTCTTCTGATTGCTGCCTGAAGATGGTTGATAAAGTCTAAATAGGGCTTGTGGCTTTTGACAGACAGTTGCAAAACTATGGGCTGGTCGCCCTTCTGTAGGTACCTTGGCAAAGGCCCATAAAGCACATTTAGATACAATAGCAAGGGTTGTAACAGGGAGTATTGCTTGAGCTTCAACAGTAATGAACTGTCCGGATCCATATAGTTGTTCAGCGGTATAAGCCCCATTGGAGCCATGCCCTTGAACATCAGCCAAATTATGATATTCACTGTCCCATACTACATACTGTCCAGGAGTTAACATCATCCTCATCATATTTTTCCAGTCTTGAGGAATCATAGTATATCCATTAGAGAGTCCTTCTAAAAGACCCTGCACATTGGTTCCTCCTATGCCCGTATCTCTGATACCTTTTCTAATTTAACTCAAAACAGAGTAGGACAACACAGTATAGTTAACAACCTGTTGCCCGTCCACATTCTTTGGAAATGTTACTGGGCATACTGATAAAAAATCAGCCAGCTCTTCCCCTGTCAATGCACCCTTGTCCTGTTCCTGTCATACCTTTTTTTGAAAGGCACTTTCCACAGGTTTTTGTTCCTCCTGTCCTGTATCTGCAAGAGGGACAGGAGGAGTGGTAGCAGGAGGATGCAACTGAACATTAGAATAGGAGGGAGGTGGCTGAGTGTTAGGTTGAGAGGGAGAGAGGGCGTCGGAACCATAGGTACCAACAGCATGATTACAGTGGAACCACAACTGCAAGGTCTCCACCAGAGCTCATTGTTCAGCATGAAGAGCTGTGCCAGTTCTCTGCCAGTCAGATACCCTGAGATACCCGCCCTCAGGGTACCAAGGGCATTGCTGCCCGATTTCTTTTACCAGTCCCTGAACTTTAGATTCAGAACTAGCCTGCCCTGCCTTTCTAAGGAAATAGGTCAATTCCCTGACGTGTGCTTTCTGCATCTGAGAAAGCGAAAGTCCCATACTCACCCTGAAAAGGGATTCCCAAAGGATTGAAGGAGGTGCACGAAAGTCTGTTCCAGACGGAGTGAGTAGGGTGTAGTCCCTGTTCGAGTGCCACATGTAGCAAAGAATGATTTGAGGGTCAGTCTGTCTTCAGGCCGCAATCATGAGCTGACCTGCTAGGGTCTTCCCCTAGCCTTTTATTGAGTCATACAAGATAATCACGAATCATTGTCATTGAGGTGGATAGCTGACATGTACAAAACTATTTGGTCAGAGCATGAGACGTGCTCAAGAGCAGAGACCGATAATCATGTTTACTGACGTAGCATTTTTCCATGAGCGTGCACAAAGTTCGCTGTGCCTGGTTCCCTATTAACTTTTCAGGTGTTCTTGAAAGGTCAAGGAGCCACATCAAGGCAAGAGATGGTAGATGAGGGAAGGTGGAAGGAACCTTAGGGGGAAGTGAACATGTCCTACTAGAATTCTTTTTGCTGTGGGGGACCAAGAAAGTTCATAGTCACACATGCATATTAGATTGCAGTAGGACAGACTTTAATAAACTCAGAAGCATGATGAGAATTATTCCATAGGCAAGGCTGCTGGAAGGGAAAGGAGCAAGTGAGGGATGGGCTCTCCTAAAACAAGAGCTCTTGCAAGCTCAAGCCATCACTATTCCAACAAGAAGGAAATGTGGATCCAAAAAGCCAATGTGGATGAGCAGAGAACTCTGATATCTGCTAAGGGAGAAAAAGGAAATGTTCAAGAAATGGAGGCAGGGACTAAAGAAGAGTATTTGTGGGTTGCTAGGCACTGTAGGTTAGCCATCAGAGAGGCCAAAGCTCATGGTGAGGGCAGCTGCTCCCCATGTTCTTTGTGTGCCTCATAGGATTTACTCATGGTATTTCATATGTAGTACATTCAGTCAGGCTGGGAGGGAGGTGTGTGCAGATGAACGTGGAATGGGCAGCTGTAATATCTTACCAGCAATGGCCTGCAAAATGCCTAGAGGAAGCTCGCAAGTGGCCATCTCTTGTTACCTCTGGTTTAAATCTATTATCCCTGACAGGGCTTTTTTTGAGCAGAAGTACATAGGGACACAGTTCCAGCTGGCTTGGTGTCAGGGGGTATGGCCTAATATGCAAATTTGTTCCTGCTGGGCTTTTCCTACAAAAAGACCTGTATGAAACAATGGTGATGTCAGGGGGTGTGACCTAATATGCAAATAAGTTCCTGTTGGAATTCATAATCCCTGATCTCAGAGGTTCAGCTTTGCTATCATGATTAGTAGCCTTATGATGCCCTATTTTCCACTAATCTGAATAACTCTGAATAGCTCTTACCTTACCATGCTCTGCTTTTTTAGCATTTCCCCCAACCTGACTGTCTTTCCATATCATATCATGGCCCAGAGAAACTATGTTTTCAAGCATCAGGGTGCATCCAGGTATGTATATGGGGAACAGAATTAACTGACCTCCCCCTTGTGCTTCAGTTTTAGTTTTAAATAGACCAATTGTGTTTTAAATGTGAATGAGGGGACTCTTGCACCTTATGTGCCTCTAGTATTGTAGTGTTTTTAATAAAAGAGACACATCTGAGAAAACTCATTTCTTGAATCACAGTTCTTGCTCACATACATCAATCTCTTTTATGTCTCCAAACCATGTATCGTGGCAGTACAGCAGAAGGAATCTTAAAGTGCAGTCCTAAACAGAGTTATACTCTTTTAAGCCCATTGAAGTCTGCATTTAGAAGGGTTCAGCTCTGCTTAAGATTGCCCTGTAAGATTCCTTCCCCTGTAATAGCATTGTTCCATCTTTCCTTCAGTTGTCCTCATTCTGCCAGGCAACCTGCCTGCTCCTCTCTAAAGGGGATGCAAAACCTGAACTTTTCCCCTCTCCCTCTTGGCCTGCTGCTAGCCAGTGTTTGCAAGCAAAGCCTTTGTCACTTCTACCTAGTGCAGGTGAGACTCCAATCCTGGAAAAGACAGGTTGCTTACCTGTAACTGTAGATCTTCGAGTGGTCATCTGTGCATTCACACTTATGGGATAGTGCTCCTGCGCCGATCCCCGAATCGGTACCCGAAAAGCCCGGGATTTTTCCGCGCTCGGCGCCAATGGGCATGCGCAGGCATCCCAGTGTGCATGCTCACCGGCGCCGGTGAGGGAATCCCGCCAGTTCCTTCCTGACCGCTGGAAGCCCCTACTGGGGGTAGACCGTCAGCAGCGGGGAAGGAGGGCGGGTAGTGTGAATGCACAGATGACCACTCGAAGATCTACAGTTACAGGTAAGCAACCTGTCTATCTTCTTCGTGGTCTCTGTGCTTCACACTCATGGGAGATTAGCAAGCAAAGCATACCTGGAGGCGGGAAGACGGTCAACCGGAAGAAGCAGCTTGCAGCACCGCAGTTCCCAACCGAGTCCTCTGCTGAGCATGCACGTCCAGCGCGTAATGCTTCATGAAGGCATGCGGAGAAGACCAGGTAGCCACCTTGCAGACATCAGAAAGGGACACACCTCTCAGGAATGCCACCGACGTGGCCATCGCCCTAGTGGAGTGTCCACGAACAGGTCCAGGTAAAGGCTTCTTTGCCAACAAATGACAAAGTTTAATCGTCTCAGTAAGCCACTTTGAAAGTCTCTGAGACGAAATCTTGGACCCTAACTTGGGGGCAGCATATGAGACAAAAAGTTGCTTGTCTTTACGAAAACCCCGTGAACGATTTAAATAAAACAATAGAGCACGCTTAACGTCCAGCGAATGCAATCTACGTTCCTCATCCGATGAAGGGCTAGGATAAAACATAGGTAACCAAACCTCTAAGTTAAGGTGGAACTGAGAGACCACCTTGGGGAGAAAAGTAATGTCTGGAGCCAAAGAGACCCCAGCTTCTCGAAAAGCAAGGTAAGGATAGTCACAACGCATCGCCGTGAGCTCCCACACACGACGAGCTGAATTGATGGCAACTAGAAATGCAGTCTTCCATGACAAAAGTTGTAGGGAGCACGTTGCCATGGGCTCAAATGGACGACGAGTCAACTTGTCCAGAACCAGAGTCAAGTCCCACAACTGTGGGGGGGACCTTGAAGGTGGGTGAAGTCTGAACAACCCCTTCATGAACCGTTTGGAATGAGGGTGGGCAAAAACAGAGTAACCCTCCACTGAACCATGAAAGGCAGAAATAGCTGCCAGGTAGACTTTGATGGAGGAAAATACCAGACCCTCATCCACCAAGGCCAATAAAAATTCAAAAATTGTCGAGAGCCCGACACTGTCAGGCGGCACAGGAGAACCGGCTACAAAGTTACTAAACTTTTTCCACTTCCTTCCATAAGAAGCACGGGTGGAAGGCTTTCTACTACTTAGAAGGACTTGCTGGACCCTGGTAGAAAAACCTAGTGGTCCATGAACCACGCTGTCAATTTCAGATGTGGCACGTTGTGGTGGAGCACGTGCCCGCCCTGAGCCGACAACAGGTCTAGTTCCGCCGGGAACTGGTAGAAGATCCCCCTCGACTGCTGGAGCAGGATCGAGAACCAGCTCTGACAGGGCCACCAAGGAGTCACCAGGATGCAGCGTGGCCTCTCCTGTACTAACTTGTGGACCACCCTCGTCAACAGAGGCAGAGGCGGGAACATGTAAAGGAATCTGCCCCCCCCAAGGAAGTAGGAGTCCGTCTCCCAACGAGGCTGGATCCGCTCCCCCTCTGGTACAGAACAAGGGGCACTTCTTGTTCTCGGCTGTTGCGAAAACATCCAGTTGTGGATACCCCCAAAGCTGGAACACAGGCTCTAGGAAGCGCCATTGCAGCTCCCACTCGTGCGGAGAGGCCCCACCCCTGCTGAGAGAGTCCGCCTGTATGTTGAGGACCCCCAGCAGATGTGTCGCTTTTACAAAAATGTTGAGCTGGAGGCACTCCATCCAGAAGTCCATCGCCAACGCACAGAGCCGACGGGACACTGTCCCTCCTTGCCTGTTGATATAACACAGGGCAGTGGTGTTGTCCGTAAGCAATGCCACAATCTGTCCCGCTACCAGTGGGCGGAAGGAACGGAGGGCAAAGTGAACCGCCAGCAGTTCTAAGTAATTTATATGGCACCAACGCAGGCTCGGTGACCACTGGCCTCCCACACAGAGATCTTCCAGGTGGGCCCCCCACCCCCACAGGGAAGCATCGGTAGTGATAGTCACAGTGGGGGTTGGGAGATGGAAGGGAGCACCCTGGCAGATGTTGCTCTCCGACTCCCACCATTGCAGTGATCGAAGAGCTGCAGACGGGATGGTGAACCTCTTTCAAGGTGAGTCTCTGAGAGGACGAAAATGGCGCAGGAACCATAGTTGAAGACCTCTCATTCGTAGTCTTGCGAAACGCAGCATGCTTGTCGTCGCCGCCATCAACCCCAGCATCCGCTGAAGCTGTTGGGCTGTGCCCCACTGCCGCCTTTGGAGAAGCTGCACCAAGCTGATAATGTCCTTTGCTCTCTGTGAAGGCAGAAAAGCCCGGTGTTGGTCTGTGTCCAGCAGAGCCCCTATGAACTGCACTGTCCTTGATGGAGTGAGATGGGATTTCTCCAGGTTGACCTGCAACCCCAGGGTGTCGAGGAGACGCAGAGTGATGGCAATGTGCTGTGTTAAACTTTCCTTCGACTTTGCCACAAGAAGCCAGTCGTCGATGTATGGGAAGACAACAACTCCCTGAAGACGAAGGTGGGCAGCCACCATGCTCATCAGCTTCATGAACACCCGAGGAGCAGTAGACAGGCCGAACGGGAGGACTCTGAACTGGAAGTGCCGAGCACCCACTGCAAACCTTAAGAAGCGCCTGAACATCGGATGGATGCTGATGTGGAAGTAAGCATCCTTGAGGTCCAAAGTCGCCATTCAGTCTCCCTGATTGATGAGAGGCAGAATTGTTTGCAGCGTGGCCATTCTGAACTTCTGGTACAGAATAAATTTGTTCAGATTCCGAAGATCCATGATAGGCCTCAGACCCCCGTCCCTTTTGGGGACCAGGAAGTAGCGAGAGTAGAAGCCTCCCGTCCTGGCTTCCAATGGAACTACCTCTATGGCTTGTTTCTGTAGGAGGTTGCTCACCTCCACCAGCAGAGGTGGGGAAGGGGGAGTGGTAACTACCACGGACTGGTTCAGGGTCTGAACAAACTCTATTTTGTAGCCCTCTTTTACGATGGACAGAGCCCACCTGTCTGTGGAGATCAACTCCCAGGCAGGCAGGAAAGGGCGTAGACGGATGGATGTAGCACCAGTGGGGGCGATAACGCGTGCTGAAGGAAAGTCAAAGCCCCTGCTTCTGGGGGCGAGCACCCTTGGACTTGCCCGCTGGTTGGGACCCGTACCGACTCCTGTTGTTGCCAGAGTAGGAGGGTCGTTCGACTTGTGAGGGACGAGGACGCCATTGCTCAGGAGAGAACTTTTGGTAGGGCTTCTTGGCCCAAGGCTTATGCCATTGCTTGGACCTGGGAGTTTTGGGAGTGGCCTGCACGCCCAAGTTTCGTGATGTCTTGACACTCTTGTCAAACTCTTGCAGCGCCGTGTCTGTCGTGGTGCTGAAGAGCCCATTGCCTCCAAAAGGTAAGTCCTCTACGAAAGTCTTAGTGTCCTGGTGCAAGGCCGTTGATCTAAGCCAGGAGTGGCGCCGAATGCAGACGGCCGAAGTGATGGCCTTAGCTGAGGCCTCTACCATGTGTTTTGCTGCAGCCAGTTGTTGTCTTGCTACAGCAAGGCCCTCCTTTTGCAGTTTTTTTTGCAGCAGTCTTTTTATCTTCACTCAATGAAGAGAGAAAAGGAGAGAGCTGTTCCCACACAACATACTGGTATCTAGCCATGCAAGCTGCATAGTTAGATACCTTAATACCGAGTGCCCCTGCAGAGTAGACTTTGCGGCCCATGCCGTCGATCTTCTTCCCTTCCTTATCAGGTGGAGAGGAATGGACTTTCCGAGCCTTCGAGGAGGAGGAGACGACCACTGAGTTCGGCCTGGGGTGGGTGAAGAGGAACTCAGCTCCTGCCTCCTGGACCCTGTACATGTGGTCCAGCTGTTTGGAGGAGACCGGCGTAGATGATGGTCTCTTCCATGGCTCCTTGACTGCCTGGAGGATCACCTTGGTAACTGGCAAGGCAACAGCTGTGGATGTGTTCTTCTGCATGATATCGAACACATTGTCATCCACAACAGGTTCTGGCTGAGTCACAGGCAAGTTAAGAGTGGCTGCAATTCTCCTCACCAGGTTCCCGTATGACTTCAGATCCTCCAACGGTGAAATCGGGAGATCCTCGGCCATCTGGGAGACCAGTGAGGGCTCCACGTCCTGGGCTTCACTATCCGACTCCGACGTCGAAGACTCCTGGTGGGCGGAGTGCTCCGATAGCATCGGCGTCAACTCCCTCGGAGGGGACCGGACTGACGGCGAAGGTCGTTGATGGGCTTCGAGCGGAACCATGTGTTGTTCCGGGGGAATCGATACCGATGCAGACGCTTTCCGGGATCGGTGCGAGACTCTGGACATGGAGGAAAATTCCAACTCCCGTTTCCACTCCGGGAACTCCTCTGGGTACCACTGGTACGAGGGGTAGTAGGAATACGGAGGTTGCCACCTGCGCTGTTCCCACGGTGGTATCGGGAAGCGGCGAGGTGCTTGAAAAGCTTCCACCTCTCGTCTCTCTCGGGACCCCATCCGAACAGGTTGTATGATCGGTGCCGAAACCTCTACATCTGACGCCGATTCGCTCGCAGTGCGCCGACGCGAACCCGACAATGAAGAACGCTGAGTCAAGTCGATTTCACGCTCGTGCTCCGAGGTCGACTGACGTGGCTGGGCCGATGGTCTGCGGCGCGGGGAGGCCAGGATTTTCTTCGGTGGTGCTGAGGCCACCAGTGTCGAAGCGCCGACCGAAGGCGAAGGAGTGCGGGGTCGCTTCCACTTTTCCTTCGACTTAGCCTTCTTAGGAGCTCGGGTCCCCGAGTCCTCTCGGCGCTTTTTAGCGGGCGTGTCCACCGAACCCTCATGGGAACGCTTTGTGGAGCCGCGCTCTTCCGGCAATTCAATCAAAGTCAGGGTCAGAGCCGCATCAGCCGATGCATGCTCCTGTGCCGGGGTGTCTGCCGACTTCGGTGTCGATGAGGACGCCATCGATCTCTGCGGATGAAGCGCCGATTCGGTCAACGCTGCCAAAAGACGGACCGCTCGGTTTTTTCTTGTTTGTTTGGAGAAGCGAAGGCAGTGTGGGCGCTTCTCCCAAACACAGTAGACACAGGGAATGGCCGTCTGGGGGGGCAATCTTTTTCGCACAAGCACGGCAGCGCTTGAAAAACCCCCAGCGACTGTCCATAGACGGTAGCCGCTAAAAACCACTCAGGGCTTACAAAGCTACAGACCTAGATTCAACCAGATTTTCCCCTTGTGGAAAAAGGAGGAAGGACTCCCCATTGGCCTTTGAAAAGACTGTGTCAAGTTGCCTTGCCATTTTTTAAATTGCTATCATATGAACATATGAAGCTGCCTTATACTGAATCAGACCCTCGGTCCATCAAAGTCAGTATTGTCTTCTCAGACTGGCAGCAGCTCTCCAGGGTCTCAAGCGGAGGTTTGTCATGGGTGCTGGGGACCCTGTAGAGGAAGTTGAGCCTGCAGCAGAAACTGTGCCCCTGCCACCTGCACCAGTGCCCCTGCCTCCTGCTGGAGAAGATCCCAGCCCCCCTGCCTCGCCCTCTCGGGTGGCGCGTGTGCGTGACCGCCTCCGTCAGGACCTCAGGGATCGGAGGAGGGCGGCACGCTCACAAGCAAGACGCTCCCTGAGCCCTGAGTTTTGAGAGGATTCTGGCCCTTCTAAGAGCAAGGATGCTTGAGTTGCAACAGGATCCTGGCTGCCTCTCTGAGCCAGCAATTAGCCCAAATGGGCAACAGCCAGCAGAGGGCTATATAGCTGTAGGCTTTGGGAGGAGGCTTTGTGGAAGCAACTAGTCATCTACCTGACGTCCTAGCATCCACTTCGGCTTTTGACTTTGGACCTCCTGACCTTGGCTTGACTTCTGGGCCCCCAGACTACGGCTTCTGAACCTCTGACCTACGATACCTGGACAACGATTTGGCTTTGGCACCTTGGACACTCTTGCTCACCGGTTACAGACCTTGGACTGCCCCTGGACTTCGCCTGGCCTGGCCCCAGCTCGTGACAGATTGCTTCCACCCACACAAACACCCATTCCACAGGATGGATGCTGAAGCAAGTGGAACCGCAGGACTACTGGCTGCCCTCCAAGCCCAGGTACAGCAGCTGACACAGGCAGTAGTGCACTTGCAGCAACAGCCTGCAGCCAGTGCTCCAGCCAAGTGCCCAGTTCCCCCACCTGACAGATTTGGGGGTGCTGTGGAAGAATTTCCTGCGTTCCTGGCACTGTGTCAGCTGTACTTTGAACTAAGAGCACGGGACTTCCCCAATGACAAGACGAAGGTGTGTTTTATCATTAGTCTGTTAAAGGGGCAGGCGGCCAAGTGGGCCACACCCCTACTGGTTGGGTCCTCTCCCCTACTGACTGATTACCAGGGGTTTGAGGCCCACCTGTCTGCTGCCTTCTCCAACCCAGTCCAAGCAGCCACAGCCAACCGGAAAATCAGGGCCCTGAAACAAGGCCAGTCCTCGGTGGCCCAGTATGCCACCGAATTCAAGCTCCTGGCCCAAGACTTGGCGTGGAATGAGGCTGCTCAGATGGACCAGTTTACCGAGGGGCTGGCAGAGGAAGTCCTGGACGAACTGGCCAGGGTGGAGCGGCCCCCCACGCTCCAGGAACTTATCACCCTCTGCCTCCGCATCGATGGCCGCCTGGAAAGTCGCCGCCAAGCCAAGACCCGAGGGCGCCAGCTCCCTGCGCCATGCCACTTGGCTCCTCTCCCATCCCCAGCTAGTACCAGAGACGAGGGTGAGCCTATGCAGCTTGGAGCTGCTCGACCCCGCCTGACTCCAGAAGAAAAGGCCAGACGCCGCACGCAGAACCTGTGCCTCTACTGCGGCACAGCAGGCCACTATGCCTCTGGCTGCCCTGCTAAACATCGAATACCCAGACCTACATTGCCACCGCCGCCAAAAGGCCAGCCCCAGGCGTAAGTGGACCCTCCAGCCTGGGGCGACTAGCTGGGTCCTCCGAACAACAGGCTGATACCCCAGACCCGTTCCTGCTACCAGTCAAGCTCCATCTGCCCGATGGACGCTGGCTGTTCGTGTATGCCATGCTGGACTCGGGAGCGGCCCACTGTTTCGTAGATGCCGCCTTTGTAAAGCAGCACCAGATCCCAGTGCAGCCAAAAGAGATTCCGACGCTGGTGGAGGCTATTGACGGGCGCCTCCTCCGTTCTGGCCCCGTCACCCAGGAGACCTGTCCCATCACCTTCCACGTCCAGCAGCACCAAGAACAGCTGCAGTTTGATGTCGCCCGCATGCCTCGCTTCCCGCTGATTCTAGGCCTTTCCTGGCTGAAGCTGCACAACCCCATCGTGGACTGGGCTCAGCAAGAACTACGCTTCCGAGACCCATGCCCCCATCTGACTCCTCCCACCACTCTAGCAGCCGGCATCCCGAGTGGTGGTCCTCAGCTCCCTCAGAAGTATGCAGACTTCACCGATGTCTTTGAAGAGACAGGAGCAGATCAGCTTCCCCCTCACCGACCCTATGACTGTGCCATTGATTTGGTACCTGGGGCACCACTCCCGGTGGGGCGTCTGTACCCAATGTCGGAGCCTGAGTTGGCAGCTTTGCGAGACTACCTGGACAAGAACCTGAAGCGCGGATTCATCCGACCCTCAACTTCTCCCCTGTCTGCTCCAGTCCTCTTCGTGAAGAAGAAAAGCGGGGAGCTCCGGCTGTGCAATGACTACCGGGCCCTGAACAAGATCACCATCCGCGACCGGTACCCTCTACCACTGATCCCTGAACTCTTGGATCGTTTAAAGGGGGCCCAAATCTACACCAAGCTGGACCTCCGCGGAGCGTACAATTTGGTGCGCATACGGCCCGGAGACGAATGGAAGACCGCGTTTGGGACCCGATACGGGCAGTACGAGCACCTGGTGATGCCCTTCGGATTGACCAACGCCCCCGCTGTCTTCCAGAGGTTCATGAATGATGTATTCCGGGACCTGCTCGACCGCTTCGCGATCATATACCTGGATGACATTCTAATTTACTCCCGCAATCCTGCCCAGCATGCCGAGCACGTCCGCCAGGTCCTACAGCGCCTACGAGCCCATGGCCTCTACGCCAAGCTGGAGAAGTGCGACTTTGACCTGCGCTCCGTCGAGTTCCTTGGTCACATTGTGTCACCACAGGGAATCCTCATGGACCCGAAAAAGGTGGAAGCGGTCCTGACCTGGCAGGCCCCTCAGAATCGCAAAGACCTGCAGCGGTTCCTTGGTTTTGCCAACTACTATCGGCAATTCATCCCAGCCTATGCATCTCTGACAACACCCCTGACTCAACTACTCCGCCCCAAAGAACCTTTCCACTGGTCCCCAGAGGCCGATAACGCTTTCTCCACCCTGAAGACCCGCTTCGCCACCGGGCCACTCCTGAGATACCCCGACCCCAAGCTTCCCTTTACGGTGGAAGCTGATGCCTCCAACGTGGCCCTGGGAGCAGTGCTGTCCCAGCGCGAGGAGCCGTCCCAGCCACTCCAGCCCTGCGCCTATTACTCACGCCAGCTCACTGCGGCAGAGAGGAACTACACCATCTGGGAGAGGGAGTTGCTCGCGATCAAGGTGGCTTTTGAGGTTTGGAGACATTACCTTGAAGGGGCTCGCCACCCTGTCCAAGTGCTCACCGACCACCGGAACTTGGAGCATCTCCAGACCACCCGCCGTCTCAACCAGCGCCAGATCCGGTGGTCCCTATTCTTCTCCCGCTTTGACTTCAAGATCACCTACATCCCCCATACCCAGAACCGGAAAGCCGATGCGCTCTCGCGGAAACTGGAATACGCTCCTGCTTCGACTGAGACCGTGCCTGCTGCTCCCATCCTGCCACCCTCAGTGTTTGCAGCCACCTCCACTTCACCAGCACTCGTGGAGGACATTCGTGCTAGCCAGGCCGATGATCCCTGGGTCCAGCAACACCTCCAGGCACTCCAAGATGGCTCAACAGGCGAGTTCACGACTCGAGGCGGCCTCTTGCTACACCACGAACGCCTCTATGTGCCGCCCGGGCCCTTGCGGGCAGAAGTACTACGCATGACCCACGACGCGTTACCCGCTGGGCACTTTGGACAACATAAGACCACCCACTTGCTGACACGGGAATTCTGGTGGCCACGAGTTCGCTCCGATGTTGCCCGTTATGTCAGCTCCTGTGACGTCTGCCGACGGGCCAAAGACGTCCCAGCCAAACCCTCGGGGTTGTTACAGCCCTTGCCCACACCCTCAGGACCCTGGGATACCATCTCGATGGACTTCATCACGGAACTTCCACGATCCAAGGGTCAGACGTGCATCTTGGTGGTCGTCGACCTATTTACCAAGATGGCCCACTTCATTCCGTGCCCGAAACTTCCCACAGCTCAGGAGACAGCCCAGCTCTACCTGCAACACATCTTTCGTCTGCACGGACTCCCAGCCCACCTGATCTCAGACCGGGGCCCCCAGTTCTCCTCTCGGTTCTGGCAAGCCCTCCATTCCAGCCTGGGGACTCGAGTGCACCTGTCCTCAGCTTACCACCCACAGACAGATGGTCAGACAGAGCGCACCAATGCCACGCTAGAGCAATACCTCCGCTGTTACACCTGCTACCAGCAGGACGACTGGACCACTCTGTTGCCTCTAGCGGAATTTGCATACAACAACGCGGTCCATTCCTCCACCCAAATGACCCCGTTTGCTGCAACCTACGGGTACCACCCTCGGTTCTTCCCGGCGATCCTGCCACCCACGAATGTCCCCGCCGTTGAGGCCTACCTGCAAGAACTCCGCGCCAGCCAAGACTTGCTCCGAGAGCAGCTACAACGGGCCAAGGAAGCCTATAAACTAGCTGCGGACCGGAAGAGGCAGGAAGGCCCCCCAATCCAGCCGGGGGATCAGGTGTGGCTCTCAACTCGCTACCTGTGCCGGCCTGGTCGGTCTCACAAGCTGGATGCGCGGTTCATTGGACCCTACCCTGTCTTAGAACAAATAAACCCCGTCGCCTTCAGGCTCCAGTTGCCACCCCACCTCCGCATTCACCCCGTGTTCCATCGCTCCCTCCTTGTTCCAGCTGCACGCCCTGACCCAGCTCAGCCTCCTTCTCCACCGCCACCACCACCAGTGTTGGTGGATGATGAAGAAGAATACGAGGTGCGCCAGATCCTGGACTCCCGGTACCATCGTGGAGGCCTCCAGTACCTTGTGGACTGGGAGGGATACGGCCCATAAGACCGGTCTTGGGAGCCCGTGGACAATCTTCATGCCCCAGACTTGGTGCAACGGTTCCACAACGACCACCCCGACCTCCCAGGCCCCTCGACGGAGGGGGGCCCTGGGGGGGGGATAGTGTCATGGGTGCTGGGGACCCTGTAGAGGAAGTTGAGCCTGCAGCAGAAACTGTGCCCCTGCCACCTGCACCAGTGCCCCTGCCTCCTGCTGGAGAAGATCCCAGCCCCCCTGCCTCGCCCTCTTGGGTGGCGCGTGTGCGTGACCGCCTCCGTCAGGACCTCAGGGATCGGAGGAGGGCGGCACGCTCACAAGCAAGACGCTCCCTGAGCCCTGAGTTTTGAGAGGATTCTGGCCCTTCTAAGAGCAAGGATGCTTGAGTTGCAACAGGATCCTGGCTGCCTCTCTGAGCCAGCAATTAGCCCAAATGGGCAACAGCCAGCAGAGGGCTATATAGCTGTAGGCTTTGGGAGGAGGCTTTGTGGAAGCAACTAGTCATCTACCTGATGTCCTAGCATCCACTTCGGCTTTTGACTTTGGACCTCCTGACCTTGGTTTGACTTCTGGACCCCCTGACTACGGCTTCTGAACCTCTGACCTATGATACCTGGACAACGATTTGGCTTTGGCACCTTGGACACTCTTGCTCACCGGTTACAGACCTTGGACTGCCTTTGGACTTCGCCTGGCCTGGCCCCAGCTCGTGACAAGGTTTTTCACACCTATTTGCCTGGACCCTTTTTTGGAGATGCCAGGGATTGAACCTGGGACCTTCTGCTTACCAAGCAGATGCTCTACTACTGAGCCACCGTCCCTCCCCTGTCTGTTGTTTCTTGCTCCTTACTGCTTTGCTTCGCACTGCACTTATCTCTGTACACCAGTTATCAAATTCCTTCAGCCTGGTCTCAAGAGTTACCAAGGCCACTCTTGTAGATTATGTTCACCTGCAAACCACATGGGAAGAACTTGGGGGGAGAGATTGCTACTTCCCACATTGCTTCAAAAATGCAATGGTTTTGATTAATGCTATAAGAGTAGGGCTAATAGCCCATCGAGGCAGTTTTCACAAAGTGCATCCTGCCTTGGACTATTATGCACCAAAAAACTGCCATTCATTACGTGGACTGTTTGTGATCATTGAACAGCCGGGGGCTTGATAGACTGTGATGTGATCTATATGGACAGAAGTCAAGTGGATAGATCCAAGCCATGTTGGTCTGAAGCAGTTGAACAAAGCAGCAGTCAAGCTGCACCTTTAAGGCCAACCAATTTTTATTTAGAATGTAAGCTTTCATGTGTTCTTAAGCACACTTCATCAGACGAGGAATCCAGCACAGTGAGCAAAGCCATACATAGCTGAGCAGAGCCATACATAGCTGGTATGCAGTGGCCCAGGATGCAACATGGTACAGATTTAAGAACCAATGACAGTGAAGTAAAATTATCTGGTAGGCAGTGGTTTAGAATGTAAAATGGTACAATGGCAGAATAGTAAAATTAACTAATTGAGCAAACCTTTGATCTGAGTAGCATGAGCATGTGAAAGCAACAAAACAGCTGTATGCAGTCAAATTGACAAATTGAGCAAACCTTTGATCTGAGCATGCGAAAGCAACAAAACAGTAGTATGTCAAAATGTAAGATTGTCAATGACAATGGGAGATGGGTTCAGTATATGTAATGGGATAAGCAACCAAAGTCCCTGTTTGAGTGTGTCAATACAGCTAAAAGAGAAATACATTGGATAGTGATGTTCTCGTCCACCTAATTTACTTAGTAAACATAATTCTAGTTTGCCATAGGAAAAAGGAATAAAATATAGTGAAAATGGGTAAAGCATATGTAATGAGATATACAGCCAATATCCCTATTTTGAGTATGTCAATACAAATAATTATACTGATACACAATTCTAAAAGAGAAACACATTGGAATACTGTGGATGTATAGCTATACTCACTGAGAGTGGGTTTAGCATCTGTAATGAGATAAAAAAACAATATCCCTGTTCAGTCCTGGGGAGGTGTTTGTTCCAAGTTTCGTAATAATTTGTAATTCAACAATTTCTCTCTCCATTCTGTTCTTGAAGTTCCTTTGCAGTAAAACAGCTACCTTGAGGTCACCCATTGAATGCTTTGGAAGGTTAAAGTGTTCTTCCAAGAAGTCAAGTGGGAAAGGGGGTTGTAGTAAGGAGGGAAACTACATAAGAGAAGCCATGTTCGACCAGGTCAATGGGCCATCCAATCCAATACTCTGTGTCATACAGTGTCCAGTGCCATCAAGAGGCCCACCAGCTGGGCCATGATTTTGTGAAAATGCTGGCAGCACCCAGCTCTTTGCATCTACCTAGCAAGTGAAGACTGCAGCTTCAGAAAATGAAATTGCTCATGTGAACACAGGACCAGAAATACTCCAAGAGCCAAGAAGATGTGCAATGACTGGTAAAGTACAAATAAAGGGCACAGAGATCCCAGATGGGATAATCCAGTTTAGTGGAGAGATCTGCTGATTTGAAAAGTTAAAGCCCTCAAATGACGTGTGTCCCAGGACAGCATATCAGGCAGTTTCCTCTGTTCCTTCTGACCTCCCTGATAGCTAATAACTGAGAGCACAAAGCTCTGTTATATTAATACTATTCTCTTCTTACTGTTGTATGCTCTCTGTATCCATGGAAGTTGTCAAATCTCTCCACTTAATATAGCATTTAGCACTAAAATAGATGGATTCCAGCCACCAAACAATGTCAAATAGCAAATGTAATGCATTTCAATAGGATTTACCTGAATGAAGCTTTTTGCAGATTATGCCTCTGTACACATTTAGGACAGGAACAAGCTGTGAATTGTCTGACTAATCCTTCTATTTTCTCTGTTTTCAGTTCTTGATGATAAAGAAAATTAATTTACAAGCATGCTCAGTTTAAATTAAGTTGAAAAATTGATATGTGTTTATACTGAATGTAAGGAATTACCAGGTGTTATGATAACAGGTAACAATAGCAACCAAATGTAGAGTCCTATAGTTTCAGATGTAGAGTCCTATAATTTCAAATGAAGAGCCCTGTGGTTTTGGTGTTGGGTGTGATCTGTATGCTGATAACACCCAGCTATAAGCCACTGACACTGCAGTGAATGTTCTGAGCCAGTGTTTGGTTGTTGCTGTGGTCAAGTGGCTAAAGGTGAACAAGTTGAAACTGAATACTTACAAGACAGAGATAATGCTGTTTGTTAATTGGGACTGAGGTCTTGAAGGTTATTGGGCTGTTCACATTTGACAGCACACAACTGACCCTTGCTGACTCACTTAAGAGTCTGAGGGTTTTACTTGATGCAGTACTTGATACTGGGAGGGGGAACTCATTTCAACTGTGACAAATGCCTTCCTTTATCTTACTCAGGTATGGAGATTGGTTCCATACCTTGACTTAACCAGTCTTTGAGAAAGTGAAGAGACCTATGAATAATAGTAACCTGGTAGACATTATACCCTGGAAAACTTTGTTGGGTCTTTATGATGCTAGTGTCCTAAATACAGAAACTACAAAGTGATTTATATGCTGTCTTCTAAAATGGGGTTTTGAGTGCTGATTTAGGGAAAGAGACATTTCTTGGACTTTTGTTTTTACAATGGAGTGTAATCAATTCATTGCATGTTGCCTGGATCAAAACAGCCTTTGGATCACTCTACATACAATGCCAGGCTTAATATCAATATCCTGAGATATTGATATTCTTTTCCCTAAACCTATTATTTGTTTATTTATGTAACATCCAGCCTGCAGAATATTTCTGGAAAGCTTGAAAGTTTACATACTGTTAGATAATTTGACTGAGCCCAATAAAAGGTATTAAGTGGACTGTGGAAGAGTTGGTAAAATATTTTCATTTTCATTTTCCCTTAAAATGCATCTGCTTGTCTTTTCTTCACTATCCCTGTTGAAGACTGGGTATCTTTTCCATTTTTAAAATTTGTTGTGTCTGCAGAGTTTTTAAAGCCATTATTATCCCCCTCCTCTCATTCAACATCAGGTATCCATTTCTGTTTTCTCCCATTATCCCTTTGTGTTCCCAGACTGTTTTCACTTGGGATAGCTGCTTTCCTAATAGAGGAGGAAAAGGCACACATACAAGCACATAATTATAGTGTATTTCTGCAGTATGTTACAAGGTTGGTTGCATTCCCGTTTCAGTTCATGAAGGGATTGTTTTTAAACATCTTTATCTCACAAACACAGCAATGCATCAATAATTACTAACCCAGGAGAGATCATTTAACATCAGTTTGCATAATGAATAAAGGGCAAATTTCTGGTTAATGTGAAAAGAAATAGGAGCCAAATAAAAGCTCTGTAATGCTGGCACTGAAGCATGATGAGCTCAAGAGTAAAACAAGTATACAAAAGCAATTCTCTTGCACAAATTAAACAGACATGCAAATGCAGTTTCAAAGGCCTGCAGTGTAGGCCTAGGTTTCATTTCCACAATACTGTCAGCACTCTGTTCATTCAATATTGAACTGAAATTAATTTGTTAAACAAATAACATTCCTGACAGTAAAGATTAAAAAAAATAGATTCAAAACTCTACATTTGCTGCCCCAGGCTTTACCTGGAGTTCAAGAACAAGTGGAAATTTTTCACTTGAAATAAAGAGTACCATATTTGAGGTAGCTATCCAGAAACCCATAGGCATGGCTCTGGATCCATCAAATTTCTGAGTGCTTGAGCTGCTCATTAATTTTAATTGAGAGCTGGAGAAACAAGGAATTCTGAAAACTGAGTGGTGAACATGTCTGGCAGGGAAATGTATAATGTTCAATAGCTCTGATAATTTGTGAACCAACATCCATTACACCACCTTCCAACTTGAACAGCAGCCAAAACAACTGTGCAGTAGATAAAGCAGCACAGCTTCATTTTCTTCTGCCTTGCAGGACATTTCACATGTGTGCAATGGGTAAAACATGGACTTAAACAATCACCAAATGATCACACCATTCTAAAACCGTGTTTATAACCACTGACTGAAGACTCTCAAGCAGTGTACAGAGAAAATAAGTCTGTGGGGCAAGAATCCCATTAGACTGTATAAAAACCTGCATGCATGAAGTACTGAACTCTGTATTGTACTGTATGAACAAACGGCTTGAGCTGCTAGTGAACAGCCAGACTGACCAATGAAAGATCAGCTCCCCACTTGCAACTGTTTGGTGGAATATGAGCCCAGCTAGTAGGTCATGAGTAGTTTAATCCCTCAGTAAAACTACTAAATTTTGCTCCATCCAATGTTTGGTATGGATTCCAGCTTTCCTTTTAATACCAAAACCATAAATGGATTCACAAGTGCTTTTTATCTTCTTCTTCTCAACCATGGGCCCTCAAAGTGGGTTTCAAAGATACAAATGTAATTTGGTATATCATGTATAAAATTTCAATAAAAATCAACAAAATAAAATATTTTAATGATATAGAACCACTAGAACAGGACAAATTGTGCAGCTTTCAAAGCCCCACTAACCCATTGGCCAGCTTGGGGGCTTGGAGAATCTATTTAAAGTTGCTTTCTTTCACTTCTCCTTCCTTCCTTTCCCCACCTCTCTCTCTCTCTCTCATTTTCAATTGAGGGAGAGAATGATTGCCAAAATATATCACTTTCAAGAAAAATCACAGGAAACAAATAGTTCTAGTTATCTAGTAGTTCAGTTTATTATCATCAAAGATCAGTTAAAAATTGAAATAAATAAGATTTTGTGCCAGAAGCTCAAGGCTGCTTTTATTCTTGCTTGATGCTCTCTTTCTCTTGCTCTCTCTGTAATAATATATAATGAACCAGACAAGAGTGTGGTCAGCATATTAGGAGCTGGTGGGCCAGAGTGAGTCTGGCTGCGTTCATGTCTTGCACCTCTCAAAAATCTAACATCTTTCTGACGGAAGTTTTATAGTGAGGCAGACATTGTAGCTCCAAAGCAGTGTGCACACACACCAGCAGAGGTTGGTACGATTTACAATTTTATTTACAATATATATACATTGTCCTTATAAAGATAAGCAGGTGTTGAATATATCAGTATATACTTCATTCTTAAACCAGGATTGGTTCCCAATAGGCCATGACCTTAATTTTATCAAACATTGGAGAGTGTCAGGTTGTAACCGTCTTATTGACTTGCTGCACAAAAATGAGTTTTTAGACAAGCAATTTTTACAGAAGAAGATAAGTTTAGATATTCACTAGTTTCAATACCTGCAAATTAGGCACATGTTTTTATCCCCTCAAATTCAAGTAATGTTTGTACTCACCCCTTAACAGCTTTTGAGGCTTTGCTCAGGGACCTGAAGGGTGATTCTAAATGTATGTTATCCAAATGTATGTTATCCAAATTATATAAAATTCTGCTTAATACATCTGAAACTAAACCTCTAAACTATCAGGCTACTTGGATCAAAGACGTCAATAAACATATTGATAGCTTTCAGTGGAACAGAATTTGGTCCTCGTATGGTAACAGATGTAACATTTTTAATATTAAATTCCAATTTGTAAAAATCCTTATGAGATGGTATTGGTCTGCAGCTAAGTTACATAAATTTGTCCCTTCTATTGCACCTAGTTGCATTAACAATTGTGGTAAGGTTGCTTCATTTATACATGGATGGTGGACTCATAAGCATATTTCAAAATTTTGGAAACAAATCCAATTTCTGATCAAACTTATTACAGGCTACTTTCTCCCTCTAAAACTGGATGTATATCTTTTACACAATTGGAAAGACCAAGTGCTTAACAAAGGTACTGTTGAATTAATTAATATTTTGATTGCAGCAACTAGAATGACAGCTACAAATTGGGTAAACTCTTCTCCACCTTTATTAGATCAGTGGTTTCATAGGCTATGGGAATTGTTTGTTCTGAATAAAATTGAATGCAATTCTTTTGATTTTTTGATTGAGCAATATGAACATTGTGTGGTAGCTGTCTGGTTTCCTCTGGTAAAGTATTTAACTGAATATGACATTGTACTTAACAATTCATTCTACAAAAAGTTGGATCTAACTTTGATCTGTATTTAATTTTTATTTTGTCCTTGTTTACTGTGATTTTCATATGTCAGATTTGATGTATGCTAAATTGCTGACACTTTGTAATTATTTTGTGCAAAGAATAAATAAACTTTATTATTGTAAACAAAATAAAAAGTAACTCTGCTCACTGTACCCCATTTCATTGCCTGATGAAGTTTCATGCGCACAAAAGCTTACATTCTGAATAAAACTTTGTTGGTCTTAAAGGTGCTACTGTAGTCCAATTTTGTTCTATTGCTTCAGACCAACATAGTGACTGTCCACCTGGATCTGTCCAGAGAGAGTCAGTGTTCAGACATGGGAGAAACCCCTTTCTTTCTAGAATCAGGCCTTCAACTGCAAGGGGAGTGACAACTGAGGGAGGGATGCAGGGGGTAATCGTACACACCATTAACATTTTCTTAATATATGGAAATTTCATGACATGATGGTAAATAGCCTGGCAATTGCTGCAGGTCAAACTAATATTAACAGGACTACATGAAAACCTTGGACACCTGTCTGGGGCCCTAGGAATGATAATGCATGTGTTAAACTAAGAGCCAGTTTGGTGTAGTGGTTAAGTGTGTGGACTCTTATCTGGGAGAACTGGGTTTGATTCCCCACTCCTCCACTTGCAGCTGCTGGAATGGCTTTGGGTCAGCCATAACTCTTGCAGAGCTGTCCTTGAAAGGGCAGTGTCTGGGAGAGCTCTTCCAGCCCACCTACTTTACAGGTTGTCTATTGTGAGGGAGAAAGGTAAAGGAGATTGTAAGCTGCTCTGAGCCTCAGATATTCAGATTGAAGGGTGGGGTATAAATCCAATATCTTCTTCACCATCATCATCATCAACCCTGGTCACTGTAGGGATGTATGTTGTCCAAGTGATCAAATGTCTTTTCACTCACCATCTATCACAATATAGAGTTGTGGCAGTCAATTGATATCATTAATCAGCACAGGCTACTGAACACCTTTGCACAAGTGTAGCATAACCAAATCTCTACTTAACTAAGAGAAACAATCCCAGGCAAGTCTACTCAGAATCCTACTCATATCTATCCAATGGGCCCTACTCCCAAGAAAATGTTTTAGGATTGCACAATAACTGGTTTCCATGTCTTCTTGTTACCTCCCTGCTACCAATAGAAGACCAGTAAGTAACTGCTTCCAGCCCATAGCATAGTATTGCACTTCCATATAGTCTGCCGGATCAAGCAACAGGTTCTTTAAGCACCATGGTTCACTCTCTAAATCTTACCTATCTAGTTTCTCACAATTTCACATGACCCACATTTGAGGTCACTTACTTGCCAATTTGTGTGCACACCTTCATAAACTGACTTCACTGAACTTGTGCTGCAAACACACATGGCAGAGAGTATTTCATAACCTGTGGGATATATAATTTAGATACTATCAAGGTAATAGTTGCTTGCTAAAGTATAAAAGCCAGGGGTGGCAAACATGCAGCCCAAGGGATGGATCAGGCCCCCGGAAGGTTTTTATTAGGCCCGTGAGTGCCTCATTGTCATCTGCTTCCTTTCTCTCTTGCTTCCTTCTGCATCACCACTTGCTCAATTGCACAACAGCTACAGAGCAAAGCCTCTATTTTCTCCATTGGCTGACCAGAACACAAAGCAACTTCTGTATAAAAGTTCACAATGTCCAGCCATGTCTTTTTTTTCTCTGGATCTTAGGCTCAAAGCATTGATCATGAAATTCTGCAATGAATGTCAATAAATCAAAAGTAGGTTGAACACCTGAACAACACCTGAACAGCATACTCAAGATTGCTACAGCACAGACATTGTCTTCATATTTTGATGCAATAATTCAGAGCAAGAGGTGTCAGTTAGCAGAGAATGTTAAATAAACAAAATATTGAAAGTGCTAATATTTTAAGCATATTTTAAGGGGTTTTTTTTTTAAAAAAAACCCTTTAATTGTGTTTGCGTTCTTTAAAAAGTTTATATCTCCGTTTATATCTCCGCTTGCGGAGAGGGCGGGATAGAAATTTAAAGTAATAAATATATAAATAAATATCTCTGCAACCTGGCATTACATTTTATGACACACATGGCCCAGTCTGACAAGGTCTCGTTTATGTCAAATCTGGCCAGCCCCATAGCCAGAATTTGAGGAATCGGGACTTTGGATTTTTTCAGGGGGCACATAGCAGCCCCAACCTCATGGCCTTCCCTCCCACTGCCACTTGAGGAGGAAGGCTGTCGGCTCACTGCCATACAGTCTCCCTCCCTCGCTGCACTTTCCCCAACTCCTTCTCCTCCTCCTTCCTCTTAGTACCTGCCTGCAGTACAAAAATTCCTGGGAAACCGGTGTCCTCCCCTGCTGAAACTCAGTGTGACTTCCAGAGACCGACTGAAGATTCAGACTCGCAAGGGAGGGGGAGAGAAGGGGACCTGGTGCCAGCCCTCTTTGCTAGCTTCAGCTCTTCTGAGGATGGCTCTTTGTGGCTCTTCCCAGAAAGGCTGCCCATGCTAATATGGGCTGATGGAGGGAAGCGATACTCCCCCATATACACTCAGACTCTCCAACTGCCCAGCGGTCTTCACCCTCCCATCACTTTCCCTGCCAGCTGGAGCCATGTTCCCATTGACCTCAGCTGCCTGCAGCTGTGGGGAGGAAGTCTCGCCAGGGACCGGGGGGGGGGGGAGGTCAAGGCCAGACATCTGGAGCAGCACTTCAGCGACACTGGCAGTCTCGTTGCACCAAGGACACTGCTACCATCAGCCCTGGAAGGAAGGGGGGTCAGCTTAGTGGGGCCAGCAATTGAGGTGCATTGTCTCCTCCCAACTCTTTAGGGACAGGAAACAAAGTGGCTACACAGTAAATAGATCAAAGCAAAACTACTGTGAAAACACAAAATAAATAAACAATAATAGAATAAAGTGTCCAAATAATTTATACAGATACCCCAAATACACAGGAAGTATTTTTCATGAGGTGATGGATTCAACAATAATTTTCAAGAAGATTCCATGGAGAATGGAAGAGGTCCATTCAAAAGGCTTCCCCTGGAAATTCCGTCACAGTCAATTTCACAAGCTGTGGTTGATCCAACTCCCAAAACAAAGGCTCCAAAGGTACAAAGTTCCCTTTACGTGTTTGTCAACTTGATATACCACGTTTCGCAAACAAGCTTCTTCCAAGAGCCATCCTGTTCATATAAAATGCACATTAAAATTGAAAACAATAACTAGATACAAAGTACAACAAGAAATGCAAGATTATCTGTAAACTCACAACAATGACGTCAAACTGAGACATATTCAGTTTCCAAAAGGCACAAACTCATCAAAATCTATTTCAAACAGCAACTGTTTAAAGAGACCAACAGGTGTTGCATACAATCTTCTTAAAGATACCATAACAAAGTTAAACAAAAATAAAGAAACATTCTGAAACTTGAAAAAAGCTTGCACCTCATGAACATGGCTACATCGCCTCAATACTGTACAACCCAATGGTCTCAATGTAAATAATGATTATTCCTGTTTTTTATGATCTATAGTTCATGTAGTGCAAACTTTTTTCATGTTTCAGAATGTTTCTTAATGAGCTTGTGCCTTTTGGAAACTGAGTATGTCTTAGTTAGACGTGAGTTTACAGGATGGCTCTTGGATGAAGCTTGTTTGCGAAACATGGTATATCAAGTCAACAAACACGTAAAGGAAGGAACTTTGTACCATTGAACTTGAAGCCTTTATTTTGGGAGACTGGATCAACCACATTTGTGAAATTGACTGTGATTGCATTTCCAGGGGAAGCCTTTTGAATGGATCTTTTGCATTCTCCGTGGAATCTTCTTGAAAATTATTGTGGAATCCATCTCCTCATGAAATTTACTTCCTGTGTATTTGGGGAATCTTTATAAATTATTTGGACACTTTATTCTATCATTGGTGATTCATTTTGTGTTTGTACAGTGGTTTTGCTTTGATCTGCTACCTGCCCAGCGCACGAGGATGCGGCAGAGGCCCCGGGGTCTGGTTGGAGACCCCAAGTCAGGAGGCCTTGCCCAGAAGTCGGGGGGGCTGTGCCCCCGCAGGCCCCCTCGTAGCTGCGGACCAGAATTTGGCCCTCATAACAATTGAGTTTGACACCCCTGTTTTATTAAGTTGATAGGCAGTGATTCAAGATAGACAAAGAAAAAAAGAACTTGTTCTCTCATTCACTTCCACAGCATATCATGATGGCTATTTATTTAGCTGGCTTTCAATGGGATTCGACAAATGCACAGTCAATACAGTTCTTTATATTGTGAAAATGTTGTCTGTGTTATGGAACAAACCACATTATAGCAGAATAGTTAAAAATACTTTTACAGATTAAAAGGTAGACTTGGTCTCTATCCTTAAAGAAACTGAGCCTTTGTTTTCTTGTTGAATGCTGGTGGGGAGGGGTGTATTTCTGTTTCAGCAAGGCATTTACATTATAGCTCAATAAACAAACCAGGATATCTTGGCACTTGCTCTTTTTGCTGTTCCTTAGTAAATTTTGATACTACTAAAAGACCCATACAAAGACATACTAATTGTAGTTCTGCAACTCACCCATTTCCTGTGTTGTTGGGAAGAAGTTTATTACACTCATCTGCCATAAAAGACTAGTTATTGGATACATTGATTTGCAAATGATTATTATGGTAATACAAACTTTGCTTTTCTGTTTGCCAAATAGCCAGCTGCACCATTCAGCCTCTCCAATGCACTTTTGACAGTATAATTTTCCAAGAGTTCATCTTTTCCAAACAGCAAAATAAATTATTGATAACAGCACAATGCATCTACAGAATTAACTGCACTTAAAGAATGCCAAGCAAACTGGGCAATATTGCTTTTCATCCAATGAGCTTATATATATATATGAATAAATGAAAAGACTAATTTAGTACAATATATTGTTTTTATTTATCTTTTCATGTTCTACCCACAAATGTTAACAGCCTGAGTGTGCTGCTTGAACAGAGTGGAATATTCCTCTAGTGAATAATCTGTGCTCCACAAAAAGAAGGAAGGCTTGAATCCCCTTTACATGAAACAAGTGTTTGTGAGTAAGCCAATCAATTATAGTTTTTAATCTATCTCTGAATAGATAGCTAATTATACTGAGATGAAGCAATGTCATGCCAAGATTCACACTTGGAAAAAATGACATTTAAATGGCAAGTAATATTTACTTGATTTTCTCCCTGCTACTGTAAATAGAATTATTTGACTCTGAACAAATGAGATTTCTGCAGTTTAGACTATCCAGGCACAGTGAGGCTTTCTAATGCATCATCTTGAGGCACAAATTTCCCTTGTGGGCAAACAGATGCATCTTGCTGTGATTTTGAGGCATGGTATATTTGACAAGATGTTTTGCAAAGAAGTAGCAGCCAGTTTTTCTTCCTTCTGGTTTCTGTGTCGTGAAATCATCTTTCACTATCTGATTAAAGCATAGCTTTACAGCCAGCAGCAATGAATCACTTAAAGGACCAGGATGGAGCATTAAGTCCCTTCAACCCTTCATAGAGTCCCTTTAGATCTCTTTTTCTATCACACATGATGCTCACAGAAATGTACACTTCTGACCACCCATGCTATCACAGTGAGAGGTAACTGCTAAGGGCTTCTAACTGGTAAAGTCAGCAGCTTTTGATATCATTGACAATGGTGTCCTTCTGGAGAAGCTTGGCTGGGGTCTAGGGGACATTGTGCTTCATTGGTTCCACTCTAACTAAACTGACCAGTTCCAGAAAGTTGTGTTGAGTGTCTGATGCTCATCCATGTGGCATTTATGGTATGGGATCTGCTGAGATCCAGGCCCTGCTGTTTAATATCTACACAATACCACTAGAAGAGATAATCTACATGATGCCACTAGTAGAAATAATCTGAGAGGTGCTACCAGTATCTGGTTATTTCTGTGCCACTTTTCTCCCCAAATGGACTCAAAACATTCTACAGAAATGTTCAAACCAACCACTTTAAACAATGTACTCTGAAAGAGAACTTCCCATGCCATTGGCTTACTTGCTGGTGTATAATAGAACTCTTCAGCTACGTGGAGGTTTAAATACTGTCCATATACACAAGATCTAGGGACAGATCAAGCTGTGCATGTTGAAAGGATACAGCAGAAAAAGCAATATACAGTATTACTGTCCAGGACACAAGGAGGAGGCATGTCTAAGCAGTCAGCAGGTCTCACTTCAGGGGTTCTCAGGTCAATGTCCAAAGCTTAGAGCCATTTAAACTTCTGCTTTCTGCTCTTCATAAACTGCCATTTCATGGAATTTTGTGGCACCTCTTCAGTTCATGAACATGGCTTCACAAACTGGCTAAAATTCATGACTAACTTTTGTTTGTGAGCCAGTTTGTGACCACCCCTAGCCTTGGGCTGCCAAGTGCATATTTCTGCACCTGGTCTAAACCTTTGCCTTTGACCTTTCTTTGCTCCTGGGGTAATTTTGGTGATGAGAGCCAGTTTGGGGTAGTGGTTAAGTGTGCGGACTTTTATCTGGGAGAACCGGGTTTGATTCCCCACTCCTTCACTTGAACTTGCTGGAATGGCCTTGGGTCAGCCATAGCTCTGGCAGAGATTGTCCTTGAAAGGGAAGCTGCTGTGAAAGTCTTCTCAGCCTCACCCACCTCACAGGGTGTCTGTTGTGGGGGAGGAAGATAAAGGAGATTGTGAGTCGCTCTGAGACTCTGAGTGGAGGGCGGGATATAAATTCAATATCATCATCATCATTTGAGAGACCATGATAAGTATGTGCTGGAACCTCCTGACATGAGGGCCCTGCTAATTTTCAGGAAGGGTCTGCCAAAATGGGGCTTTGGGACAGGTTGTCCTCCCCTCCTCGGATGAGGACTCAGTCTCCCCTGCTACAGTAGGACAGTCCATGACAATTATTGTCAACTGTTAAACTTTGTGGGTAAACAGTGTGTGAGAGAGAACATGGTATGACAGTGGAGTGTAAAGATAAAGTAGCACATGGGCCCAGAGATCTTACATACAACCCCACTATATCTGCAGATCTACACAGCCCTCTATTTACAATTCATACATAATAAAACATTTCTTAATAATTAACTAAAATTTTAAAAATGAAACATTACATTACATATTGATCAAAATTAAGAAAAAAAAGACACCAAATTATGGGTTAAATAAGTTTGTGAACAGCTAATCTATATGTTTAAGCATTTTCTTTGAGTGTGGGAAGCTGATTTTGCTCATAAAGACTGTAGAATTTCCAAACTAAAGGAATGTGCTTTAGACCCTTCCATACTTCAGATAATTCTTTCAGCTGCTAGTAGACACAAATGTTCTAATTTGCCTTCAGATGTATTTTGGTGCTACAGACTGCAATTTATTTACTGTTATCTTCATTTATAGCCCAAGTTTCTTACGGAGTGAAAGTTAATTACAAAATATGAAAAGCATTTTAATCAGACAGTAAAGACTTCCAATAAACAGTACAGTATGACAAGGATTACAGCACTGGAAAACAATGCAAATGATAAACTGTTTAAGGCAACAAATTATCTTTTTTTAAAATATGATTTTTATTGTTTACTAATTAGAATGTACAATTTTCCATTGTCCCAATGTTCCGTTATAAATTTTTCTCCCCCATCCCTCCCCCCTCGATCTAGACTTCTTCTTTCAGCCAGGGGCATAGGGCTTGAAGCTTCCACTGAACGTCTTCCTTCTGTTCCTCTTTTATCCAGCTCAGGTAAAGCGACCACTTTTCCTTAATCCTCGATGTTCTATCTTCCCATGGTAAATCCTGGTTTGTTATATCCATTATGTCTGACTGAACAAATTCAAACAAATAATTATGTCAGGTTCTTTCTGTCCATTTATTTTTATCTTTTTATCCTACTGCTATTACTGCTTTACCAGCTAGTATCATTGCTTTTATTAGATCTTGGTTCTTTTCCCCTATTATCTCATTACCTAGAATGTTCATCGACATCAATTCAAAATCTATGTTCAGCTTTACTCGAAAGAGCTTGTTTATTATTCTTGCTATATTTTCCCATACTATTTTAACCTCATGACATTCCCACCACATGTGAGTATACCATCCTTTTCATTTTTTTACAGTGCCAACAGTTTGGGCTTAATCCTAGAAACATGTTGTCTAAGGCGGCTGGGGTTCTGTAACATTTGGTATAGAATTTTAGCTCCATTTCCCTAAATTTATGTAATTTTATTCTCTTAATTCCTTCCATTAATTTTTTTGCTTTTTGTTCTGTTATTTGAGTTTCTATACTCCATTTTCTTTGGAGATGGGCTATTATTCCTTCTTCATCTGAGGTCATTTTCTTATAGATTACACCTACCAATCCTTTTTTGGTTTTTTCCATTAATTTATAAATTTCTTCTATCAGTTCTTTTATATTTATGTCACTATTTTCAATTATCTTTTTAATTTTTGTGTATAAGCCTGCAGCTTTTAACCAGTATTTTGCACCTACTGCCTCCTCTAAAGCTTGAAATGGTTTTAAGATATTTGCAGATAACAAATCCTGTACTCTACTGTATCCTTTTTGTTTAAGAAGTTCCCCCCCCATCTATAGTCTATGCTTTCCTCTTCCAAAGTTTCCAAAGGTGACTATCTAGATATTCGTTTTAACCATTTTGGCTGCCACTTTTTCCAGACCATTAATGTACTTTTCCTTAATCCTATATCCAATTTAAGATCTTTAGTCTATTTATTTGTAAAAATACCAAATTTCCCTACCCCTTTATTAGCTTCATTTTCAAACCTAACTCATTTCTGATTCCCTTCTCTTTCTATTTCTAGCAATGCTTTAAGTTGAAAAACTTCGTAATAGTTTATTATGTCCGGTACTCCCCATCCTAGTTCAGAATTATGATTATATACTAACTTTTTTGCAATTCTAAATTTCTTAGTACCAAAAATCTATTCTCGTATTTTTGTATTGCAATTACTCATTTTTTGTTTATCCATTTCTAATGGCATTGTTTGGAATAAATATAATAATTTTGGTATTCAAAACATTGTAACACTTTTTACTTTAGCAGTTATACTCATGGTTTTCCTCCTCCATCCCTTCATATTTCTTGTTATCTTTTCCCATACCTTTTTATAGTTTTTTTCCACTATCTTATTAATATTTTTATAAATTTCTATTCCCAAATATTTAAATTTCTTGACACTCATTCCTATTTTAGTTAACCTATTAATTTCCTTCCTTTCCTTCAGATTCACATTATAATACATTATTTCTGATTTCCCCATATTAATTCTTAATCCTGATATCTCTTCAAAGTCGTCTAATATGATTTCCGTTTCCTTAATACCCTCTTTGGGATTTGATATAATCATAATTATATCATCTGCAAATAAGTTAATTTTCATTTCCTCCTTGCCCATCCTGCATCCTTCCATTCTGCCTGAATTTCTAATTCTTTCCACTAGTTGTTCTATTGCCATTATAAATAAGGCTGGTGAAAGTGGACAACCTTGCCTTACTCCCCTTAAAATTGGAAATTGTCCTGTATGTTCGTTATTCACTCTTACAACTGCTGTACCTTCTCTGTAAATTTCCTGAATTGTATTTATAAATGACTGGCCTATTTCATATTTCAACATTATGGACCACAAAAATTCATGAGACAACGTGTCAAATGCTTTATATACATCTAATTTAAGTAATCCTAGTTTCTTGGCCTGACTATGACATATTACATTTAATATATTTCTTATAGGATGTGCTATACTTCTACCTTTTACAAACCCATACTGATCTTCTTTTATTATATAAGATATTACATTTCGCAGTCTATTTGCCATTATTTTGGCAAAAATTTTATAGTCTTGATTTAATAGACTTATTGGTCTATATGAACCCACTTCTTAAGGATCTTTTTGAGGTTTCACTATTAAAGTTATTTCGGCTTTCCTCCAAGTATTGGGAGCCCTTCCTCCCTTTAGGATAGTGTTAAACACTGTTTGCAGTTCCGGGATCAATACTCCTTTCATTTCCTTATAGAATTCTGCTGTAAAGCCATCTAATCCCAGAGATTTGCCAGTTTTTAAACCCTTTATTACTTCAACTATTTCTTGGGTTGTGATTTCTTTCTCTAAACTTTCTTTATCCTGATCTTTTAAACTTATTCCTATTTGCTCCCCAAATTCAACTATGTCTTTTTTTGCATATAAGGTTTTATAAAATCCAGGAAGGCTTCTCTAATCTCATTCGGGTTCTGTGTTGTATTTACATGTGTTCTTATACTTCTCACCCTTTGCTTATGCCTTCTACCCTTCAAATAGTTTGCCAATTTCCTCTTAGAGTTTGTTGTGATCCTTTGAAATTCATTCCTTACCATAGTTTGCTTTTTCCATAATGCCATAGAGTCAAGACAATTTAATTGTCTCTTAAATTCTTTAATTAATTTTTGCCTATCAGGACAAAAAAAAATTGCCTGGTGTCTCTGTAACATATCCAGTTCTTGTATTTTTCCTGTCTTATTAGAAAACCATTTTTTAAAATTTCCTTTTCCTTCATTATGCATTGCCCCCTGATTACTGCTTTAGCTGCATCCCAAAGAATGTCTGTGGCTACTGTCCCTCTATTTTCCTTAAAATATAATTTTAACTGATTTTCCATGAATTTTTTATTTTTTTCTTTAGACATAATCATATTATTATATCTCCACATTCTTTTAACCTGTTCACCTTTTATTTCTATTTCTATACTCAATGGGGCATGATCAGAGATCCATATTGGATGAGTTGTTATTCTTGTCAATTCCCAATTATTTGATCTTTGAAAGATTATGTGATCTAAACATGAAGCTGTTTTGTGCCTACTGAAAAAGTGAGTTGGTTGGGGGTTCAGACTTAAAGCTTCATATGCTTCTATCAGATTCCACTTTTTTCACCTAATTATTTTGTCTTTAGTGACATCAATGTTAAAATCTCCTGCTATTATCACTTCTCCTTCAGAAAACCTCTGTAGCTTTTGTAATACCTTTACTAAAAAAAATTTCCATCCTTTGTTTGGGGCATAAATATTTATCAATGTTATCAATCTATTTTGAAAGGAGCATTTAGCCAAGAGATATCTTCCTTCCCCATCACTTAATATCTCTATCAATTTAATGTCATTCCTTTTATGTGCCAGAATTGCCACTCCCCTTGCTTTGGCAGTACTTCTTGCTTCAGCTAACACTTCCCACCGTGGGTCATTAAATAATGGTTTAGTATCCTTTTTGGCTTTATGTGTTTCCTCTAAACACATAATATCTATATTTTGTTGCTTTATAAATCTAGCAAATCTATAAATCCATTGACATTCAGCGCAAGCATCTTCAGCATTCTAACCATATTCTTTTACACTAAAATTCCCCCATCCCTCTGGCCAAACATTTACTTTTGTTATCCTTCCCTTCCTGCATCCCAACATCCCTTCCCCCCCTCCTCCTCCACCCCTCCCTCTTGCCCCTGACATAGAGCTTGTAGCTGGGGGTGATTCCTCATCCCCTCTCTATGCCTATGGGTATGCACATCCTCCCCCTCTTCCATACTTAATTATACCCTTAACTTATGACCTCTTATCCTATTTTATGGATACTTCCCTTTTCTTATGAGAGTGTCCTTTGCCATTTGTCCTGGTTTGTGGTAGATTCTTCTTCTTCCTCTTCCAATATTGAAGTCTCCTCCATCTGTTCGGAGTCAGTGTCTCCTGGATCAATTCCTAATTTCTCTAGTAGTTTCACTGCTTCAGATGGGTTTCTTGCCATTAGTCTCTTCTTCTCTCTGAAAATTACTATAAGACCATGTGAACTGTATTTTGTTCTGGAAGAGCCTCTCAGCATATGGTTTCATTAAGCTCTTTTGTTGCAATGTTTCCTGACAAAAGTCTTGCCTTACAAAACCCTTTTTCCCTTTATGCTCCAGTTGTTTGATCTTCTTCAGAGCTAGGAATACCTGTTGTTGTAATTTCATCCCCCGCAAATTTAACTATCACAGGGCGTGGTTCCCCTCCTCTCCTTTTACTCTATCTGCTCTTCATTTAATTTAATTCCCTGCTCTGAAATCCATTCCATCATGCTCTTTTCCAGCTGTTTTACATCTACTTCTTCTGAGATTCCATGTACAATTAAATTGGCCCTTCTGTTCCTGTCCGAAAGCTTAGTGATTTGTTTCTTCAGCTGACAATCTGCACCTTATTTTCTTTTGTGGCGTTATCAGCTTTCAAAGCCAGTTCTTTGACCCCTTTTAACTCCATATTTAATTGGCAAACCTCCTTTTTATTTCTGCAATTTCAGCTCTAATTTTCTCATTTGATTCTAACACTAAGTTTTGAAATTGCGTCATTTGCTCAGATAGCCCTTTCACTATAGTCGCCATTTTAAGCAATCAATCATGACTAATGTCTACTTCTTATCTTGAAAGTTCAATAACGTTTTCTTACCACACACAGCAGTTGAGTTTTCAAGTCAGACCGTTCTCTATTTCCTTAGACACTTTCCTATCTATTTCTCACACTTTAGTAGAAATATTTACATTCTTTTTAGGTCGTAATTCTTTTTCCTTCTCGGAAGGGGGAAGGCGTCGGCTTCTTACTCCTTAAAGCATGCGCACACCTCCCCAGGTAACAAATTATCTAATACATGACATACCATAAAGAAGAAAGGGAGTTACAAAAGCATATTGTAATAAAAAGGAGAGGTGATACATACAAGAAACACTGAAATAGGCTACAATACTTCCCCTTATAGAAACTGTGCTGTTCCATTGTACCACTGTACCATCAATTGAGATCTTAAAATCATCCAGGGTATTGTGAATACCAGTTGACTTCGGGGGGGAGGCATTTTAACCAACACCCCACTCCTGTAGAGGGTCAGAAACAGGCAATGGTCAAACCACAACATAGGCTGAACTGCCATCACCAAACCAGACAGTGGTGGTTATGGGAGCAGGTTGATGAGGCTGAAGCCTTGAGGTGCTTATATGCTAAGCTCAAGGCTTTCTTATGTTTATGATGAATGTTGTATTGAAAAATCTCAAGATCCTTTGTAGTTTTTTGGAACCTTTCTAAAATGACCCCTCCTTCACACTATCTTTGAACCACCAACCACCCACATTCATGAGAATGTGTGACACAAGTTTATGATGAAGTGTTGGCAGCATGTACACTGTGTGTCTCCACAGGTCCCTTTTTCAGACACTTTTATAGGAATATTGGATGTACTTAAGAGGTAAATATTAGTTCTTTTAGTAAATATTAGTAAATATTCAACAGGACAGACAAGAAGTGACCAAAAGCAAAACAAACTTTTTTATTAGCATGGGAGGGGAGGAGGTATTCAATGGTATGCAGTGTTACATGTGGAATGTGTCAGTTTAAGTGAGTAAAATGACTCTCAACCTTGACCCTACAGTTACAGTCTTCCCCCCAAGGATGCAATACTTTGTAAGCGGTATATATGCCGGGTATGTCATTCCCAAGTCATGGCTCACAAACCTCAAATTGGGCAAAGTTCAGCCCAGACTTCTGAATCTGAATCAGTTCATGCCCATCCCTATCCACTTCATTGTTGTTCTGTGACATGAGAGCAGGTAAGCCAACAGCAGCCATAAGAACTGCTACTATAATATCAGAACAGAGCAACTGCTTGCTGCTGAATGACACACAGCATTTGGTCTTTGAATACATCCGATTATTTATGTTGTGATATTGCCACTTCTCTTTGCTGAATAGTATGTATTAGAAACTGCAAATAAACCAGCATAATCACAATATTACTATCATAAGCTTACTCATTTGAACAAATTGAAATCTAGATGGAAAGGTGCATTTTCAAAATTATATCATGTAGAACCATTTCTTCTTTAAAGAAAGCATTGTCTCCTTGGTCCCATTAGCTATGAGTCAAAATCATAAAGAAATAAAACTAATTTAAATTCTGATCTAGTCACCCCTATGGTTAGTCATTCTGTCAATGAGACACTCCAAACTACAAATGCTGCTGGGAGTGTTGTGATTCAAGCCATGGCAGTTAAGTCTTCAAGGCAACAGTGGGCCAGAAGTGATTTGTTGTCATCATGGACTGTTCTCAACTAATTGAATCTCTGCAGGAATGTTTATGTTTATCCACTGTCCCCACTGCTATGTTTCATAGCTCAACACACACATGGTCACACTTTATTCTCAATGGTAGTGATAATGGTTCCCAGTAAGACTGAGTGGGTAAGTTTACTTACTCTTTTTTTTACAGGGAAATTTCACTATGTGGTAATGTTCCTTTGAAATGCTACTATGGCTACTCATAAATGTGCATGTAGGTGATGAATAGACACACTTTGCTATATTTCGCAAACTCACTGGGTTAGATTCGGTGCTGAATTTCCTCTTGTAGAGCTCTTGCATGAGCAGAAACACTAGAAAAAGACAGTAGTACCCACTTGTACTAAGTCATGCTTACTGTATCCCCACTTGCGCAATCCTTTACTGGGACTAGTAATATATTGGGAGCAATGTACTAGATTTTACACAAGATCCAGCACAAGCAGAACTGTAATAAGTCCATTTGTTTCACTTGCACATCACTGCATCTAAGTCATTGAATTAAAATAGGCTAATATTTTGAATCAAACTGGGAGAAGTAAAAACAGTATATGAACATCTGCCATTCTATTTCTGAGATACTGTTAATATGATAATACTGTCCACTCAGAGATTATGCTTGGAATGATTTGCTTGAATTCTTATACATAAGGTTTCCTTTGAATATACCATCCACACAGATTTCCTAAAGGCATGAGCTAAGGCTGTATTCATGGATGGATTCAGTTCATGGAATCTTCTGTGGGCAAGCTGCATTTCATGTTCATGCACTGATGCTATATATAATGGTCCTCTGAACTCTGAACTAAATCTGAATTAGGCTCTTTGACTTTTCCAGATAGAGTAAGCAATGATGCTCAGTGATCAATCCTCTGATGGCATTTCACAATTTATGTTATTCTTGTGATCATTTTAAAATACAGTAGATGACAGCAAATTTTAAGTAGTTCAGATACTCTTTAGATATTAAGATTATATATATCTTTTTTTTACTCTTAAAACAACTTGTCTTGATTTTAAATTGCATGAATCAACCAAGGATCAAAGAAATAAAGTCAATAAGGTCTAATCCAAAAGCACCCTGCTTAGGAATTAGAACCAGAGCTTCTTTTTGTAGCAGGAACTCCTTCTATATTAGGCTACACACCCCTGATCTAGCCATCCTTCAAGAGCTTACAGAGCTCTTTGTACAGGGCCTATTGTAAGGTCCAGGAGAATTGGCTACATCAGGGATGTGTGGCCTAATATGCAAAGAAGTTCCTGCTTTTAAAAAAAGCCCTGATTAGAACACCATTAGAACTTGGGCCCTGTTCACACAGGGTGTTGAGTCCATGTTAAACTGATCCAGTTCTGTTCCAAGTATCTTTGTTCCGGGTATTATCTATCAGACTGCCAAACTGCAATTGGAATCACTCCGCAGTGAAACCATCTTCTGCCAGCCACACAACAGTTCTTTTTTTTATTTCTTCCACTATTATGTGCATAAGAGCATAATGCGCATAGGTAAAAAATATTATGTGGTTATTCGCATATCACTAAGTAGTAAAAAAAAATGGTGACCGTAAACCGGATGTTTGAGGCTCCTTTTGCTCTGGGGCAGCCTTCAGACATCCAGAAGTTGGTTAATATTGCAGCAGAACTATCCAGACAGAGAAAACTATGAGGTGAAACCGGACAACTCAAAAAACACTGCAAAGGAGCAAGTAACAAAATAATCTGGTTTGGAGAAGGATTGGAGGGGGGCGACAACGATTGACTACCGGGAGGCAGATGTTGCTGTCTGATCAGCCAGTTTTAATCTGGTAGGAAACAGCAGCGACAACTGCTTAAACTGTGTGTCTGAACAGGCCCTTAGTGTGTCCAGTCAAGAGTTCTTATTTTGACTACCCTAATAGAGTCTGAACTGGTCTCTGTGTAAGGAGCTTCTAGAGTTGCTAAGAGACCAGGATAGAGGGAGAAACTCTGCCAACTGAATACAGGGAGCTGTACAGACATAGGGTGTGGTCAGACAGGCAGGTTGCCACAGCAGTGTCTCAGCTTTAAATCAGCTGCTTGAGTTTGGGAGTGGTTTCTGTTGATCAGACAGTGCTCCCTAAGCTGACACCATAGTGCTGCAGGTCTGTGGTTGGTTGATCACATTGCTAACATGCAATAACCAGGGGCCCTGTGATGGAACTGGCCTGATTCTGCCTTCAGAACCGGTCCCGTCAACTCCCTTTTGAGTCGCCAACTCCTGAAGAGAGCTAATCTTCCCACCACTAGGGCACTCTGCCACCACCTGTTCAATTTAGGGGTTCCTGACCAAGAGGAACAGGACTCCCAATCCCCCTTGCCAGTTCTGTGGCCTCAAGGTCCTCTGCCAACCCAGCACCTGGTTAACACAGAGTCCACAGTCCTTCTTTGGGAGACTCCTGGAGGATTGGCACCTTACGAACTGTATGCCTTCCCCCTTCCCTGGACTCCCCTCTTTCAGTAACGTGGTCTAAGGTGGTTGGGGAACCTATGTGGTGCAGAGGGACTACCTTTTTAAACAGAAAAAATATTTATTTAAAATTTATAACTATATACAGTTATTATAAAATAGTGAACATAAGAACACAAGAGAAGCCATGTTGGATCAAGCCAATGGTCCATCCAGTCCAACACGCTGTGTCACACAGTGGCCAATATATGTGTGTGTCTGTATACATACACATACACACACATACATACACACACACAAACATATATACTGTGGCTAATAGCCACTGATGGACCTCTGCTCCATATTTTTATCCAGTCCCCTCTTGAAGCTGGCTATGCTTGTAGCTGTCACCACCTCCTGTGGCAGTGAATTCCACGTTAATCACCCTTTGGGTGAAGAAGTACTTCCTTTTATCCATTTTAACCTGACTGCTCAGCAATTTCATTGAATGCCCACGAGTTCTTGTATTGTGAGAAAGGGAGAAAAGTGAACAGAAGACATAAATTTAGGGTTGCCAAGTCCAATTTAAGAAATATCTGGGGACTTTGGGGATGGAGCCAGGAGACATCAGGGGTGGAGCCAAGATCAAGGCTGTGACAAGCATAATTGAACTCCAAAGGGAGTTCTGGCCATCACATTTAAAGGGACAGCACACCTTTTCAATGCCTTCCTTCCATAGGAAATAATGAAGGATAGGGGCACCTTGTTTTGGGGATCATAGAATTGGACCCCCTGGTTCCATCGTTTTGAAACTTGGGGGATATTTTGGAGAGAGGCACTAGATGCTATACTGCAAATTTGGTGCCTCTACCTCAAAAAACAGCCCCCCCAGAGCCCGAGATACCCGCGGATCAATTCTCCATGATTTTCTATGGGAATAAACCTCCATAGGGAATAATAGAGTTCCCAGCAGACATGTCCCTCCCCTCCCCCTGATTTCTGACGACCCTGAAGCGGGGGGAGGGCCTCCAAACTGGGGGATCCCCTGCCCCCACCTGGGGATTTACAACCCTACATAAATTAAACTAGGGAAAAATGCTCCTTCTCTCCCTAATATATAACAGGCCCTGACCATACCATCCAGAACTGACTCACCAGTCTCCAAGACTCAAATCAAAACCAACTGACTGTCAGCTTCCCCTGACAACTTTTAACTGCCCGTTTCCCTCCAAAAACCTCTAATATAAAATCCCATTCCCACCCAGGAACTGGTCTATCTGCCTGCAGCATTCTGGGAGACCAGCCTGACAGACTTCCTGTCATTCTAGGAGGCCTCCTAAGAATTGCTGTTCCCAGACAGGAGGGGAGGGGGAAGGAGGAATAGACAAGGCCAAAGCCTTGCCTAGAGTTTAAGACTCCTCTAGCCAACTCCCAGACAAGCACAGGCCTAAAATGGTGTTTCTCCACAGGCCCACATCAGGGTTGAGGGTTTTTTCTAAGTCACACTGTGGTGTACAGAAGCAGACAAGTGCACATGCACCAAGTTCTATGGAAAGTGCTGAAGCACACGTCACAGCAGGATTGGGTGGGAAAGAACACACCAAAAATGGTGTGGAATGATCACACTGCTCATGCGTTTCCATGGCACACTTGGATGATCAGACGCCCTAAAAACCACTATAGAAGTGCTTCACTGCAGTAGCCACTAGAATTTGCCGGTGGCTGTTTAATCTATGTGATTGCCACTTAGCATGAGTTAGGGATGACTGGGGCACAAAAGCCAGATGGGCATGTTTAATTGTGCCCATTTGATCATAAGGGGAGGAGTGGCTATGCCAGGCCAAACTGCTCATGTGATTGCACCCATAATCTATTTTAAAAAGTCAGTGTGAGAAATTACAGTGCCTGCTTTTGCTGTTGTAGTGAAGCAAGTGAGAATTCTCTAATAAGAATATTTAGTATTTCTTTTGGACTTTCAATGTTCCAAATTTGTCATATAATTGCAGTCTTAATCCTTACAATAGCTCTGCAAACTAGACCAGCATTATTATTCCCATATAACAGATTGGGAGTGGAACGGAGAAAAAAAATGACTTGGGAAGACCACGTAAAAATTTGAGACACTGACTTTTTGGACCAAAGGATATAGTTTTAAAATGATAAAGTTTAAAATAATTCTTTCTAACATTTTTACAAGGTTATGGTAATAATCTTCTAAAAAACTAATTTATGGGATAGTCAAATATAGGCTCACTCACAACTTTAATGCTAGTAGTTCTTTTGGCTCAGAAAGCAGAATTTTTTCTCACAACACTCCACAGTTTAGAGGGAGTATTGCATGATAGGCAGTAGATGCTGATCTTGAATTCAGCTCCATATTTTTTTAAAAAAAAAATCCCACAAAGAATGGTAAAGAGAGAGTACCTTGGTTCAAGTTTGTGCCTGATGTGATAGTTCTGTGTTTGCAAGGAGATTTTAACACAGAGAAACAGTTAGGACTATAAGTGTTTGTTCACTATGAATTTGTTCAGCTCATTCTAACTGCTTCATCAGTCTACTCTGTTCCAAATAAGAGAAAGGAAAGAAAACAATTCTGTGTTATGGTTGACTGATAATATAAAAACATATTGTCTATTGCTGCAAAAAACTGGAGCACAAAAGCTGAAGAGGAACTCTGATCAGGCCAGGTAGCTTTATTGGCTAAGCTCCAAAAAACCTGTTGAAGTATACCCAAAGGCTTGTCCAAGCCAGTACAATTTATGAATTGCTTTCTTTGAACCATTGATCCTTCTGCCATACCACAAATTTCTTTCTATATTCTATTCAGTTTCAAAAGTCTTTTGCCACACAGCACTGGAAGGGGCTGTTCAAGAAGCACAAGTTCTACTCACTTTTTATGCTGGGCACTAGTCTAATGATTCTTTGTATTCTGATTAATAGTTATTCTACTCAGTAGAAAGACACATCAATAACCAAGGTCGTTTTCGCACTCACCTCCAGCCGGCGCGACCCCCCTCTTCACCGCGCAGGATCTGCGCTGATTTCGCACTAAATGCCGCGGAGCAGCCTTTTGCGCCGGAAACTCCCGTCGCAAAAGCCGCTCAAACGTAAATCGCCAAAAAGCAGTTTGGCGTTTGCGCGGCTTTTGCAACGGGAGTTTCCGGCGCAAAAGGCTGCTCTGCGGCATTTAGTGCGAAATCCGCGCAGATCCTGAGCAGTGAAGAGGGGGGTCGCGCCGGCTGGAGGTGAGTGCGAAAACGACCCAAGTGTCAGGTATTAAGCAGCAAGCTTCCTGAAGACTACAGATTTCTTCATTTTTCTTGTCTTGGATAATGTCGGCTCTATCTTATGAAAGTTTATGCCATAATAAGTGTGTTAATCTTTTAATTGCCATGAAACTCTTCATTTTTTCTGGCTATGGTAGATTAACAGTGCAGTCATAAACAGAATTATATCCTTTTAAGTCTATGGAAGTCAATAGGCTTAGTATAACCCTGATTAGGATAGCACCGTAAGTTCTCTGGAATATCTCACTTTTTTCCTCATATTATAAAAATAACCAGTAACAGGCCAATTGTTTGATAAAGGCAAGCAGTATTCAGGACAGCTTCTGAATTGATGAGCCTTGGTTTCCAATCTGCATTCTTAATTCAAAACTCAGTGTATAAGAAACTTTATAAAAACAACAAAGTGAGTGTAAAGATAAAATATATGCCTATCAAGTGCCTGTGGTTACAGTAGTTTACCTATGGGGAAAAAATGAGAAGCTGATGAAAACGAATTGGCCTTAACCTAAAATGTTTGCTTAAATAATTATGTTCTTAAAGCAGCACTCTGTAATCCACCCAGTGCTAAGTGTACATTTTACCTATAAAAGTCATAGCAAGGGGCAATAAATGGAGAGAACACTATTATCACTTTTCATTTCTGCAAAATGAGCTATCATTACAAAAAGGGCTCCAGCAGTTTTAGTGCTACATATTCAATATAGGCTTGCAGAGAACTTCAGTTTCCTTCCTGATGGGTAGTCAATCTTGTTCAGCAATGGATGGAAAATTTGAACTGTTCACCCTTTGTAATTCAGGTATTCATGGCATAATAAACTACCATGGAGAAATTTATTTTGCTGAATTCTTAAGGAGGGACTTATAAGTTCCATTTGATCAACATTTTAATAAAGCAATTTTGCTTCCTATATTCACCTTTCTGATAATCCTTTCTGATAATCCAAGGGAATTTTAAAAAATGGTATTGCAGTACTTTGGCTGGCGATTGTAGAACTGGAAGCAATGAAAAGGAAGCAACTGCCTCCTTAAAAACAGCAGGCCAATTATATAGATTTAAATCCAAAACAATTTAATAATTAAATAATAGCCCTCAGGCCATGGACTTAAAATGCCATGGCTTCATGCTGTGAAAATAGCCATTCTCATATATTGCTGCATATAAACTGCAAAAAGTCAATAAGGCTTGTTTCTTCTGAAGTGCCGAATTTCAGTTTTTTAAATGTGGGTATCAGCAGACCTGCTTGTAATAGGGCCCAATACCTCTATGCTAAGCCACTATCATGGTCTGTGAAGTTGTGCATTGGCCTCTAAACATGATTCTGTGTATTTATTTGTGTATGTATAAAGTGCATTCAAGTCACAACTGAGCTATGGCAATCCCAGCAAGGGGCTTTCAAGAGAAGCAGAGGTGGTTTGCCATTTCCTTCCTCTGCAGATTCTTATTTGATGGTCTCCCATCCAAGTACCAACCCTCTTGGCTTCCGAATCCAAGATCTGACAAAATCAGACTATGCTATGCTGCCTTCCCTCTGTTATGTATTTATTTGCTGCACAGAAAGCAGTATTAGAATCCAGTCATTAAATACGTATATCTCCGTGCATCTAATCAGTTTTTTGTCCTGCCCTTCCTTCAGAAACTGAAGATATTGTACATGGTTCTTCTCTCCTTCATTTACAGTTTACTTAGCCCTAAAACTATGGGAGGTGACCATAGTTCTTTATTTTGTTCTCCCAACCAACTTGTAGAGCCAATTGATATGATTCTTATTTTACAGGAAGAATGAAAAACAGAATAACCTTTCCAGTGATCTTTTTTTGTTTCCCAAATCTTGTAATTTGGTTCCTAATACTTGCTGCAATAACTAATATTAGGTTTCAGGGACCTTTTTGTTTGTCATAGAGCAGTCTATTTTGCTGTTCCCCAAGAATCATCCACTTACTATGGGTTTAATGCCTATAATTCAAACTGTAATTGAGCAAAAATGTAAATAGCAACATAATATTGGCAGTTAATCAGAGGGCAATGTACATTTAGAATACAATGTGCACTACAGTCACCAAACAGAACCAGGAGGCATTTCATAGAAAAAGAGATGCTGGAGTTCATTAGCACAACTCATTTGCATAACTCATTTGCATATGCCATGCAGCCCTGACATCACTGGAAGGTGTACTAAATTATATCAGCTCAGTGTCTACCTTAAAATGCTTCTTGAATTATAATTGTCATAATAGAGCCTTACTCCCATCATACTTTTTAAATTACTTTCTCCTCAGTGGCCACAGTGGCACGATGAAGATTTCTGTCTGCTTTATATGTTTTGGTTACTTTAACATTTTTTGTGGGAAAAATATTATAAACTTTTTCAATCATAAGAGTTCAGCAAAATTCTTGCAAGGGGTTTGAACAATGGAGCCCAGAAGCAAGAATGGGGGGGGGGGGGGTAAAATAGAAATAACACACTAAAATTTAAAGGTTTTGGAGCTCCACTCCTGTGAGCTCCTGCTCAAAATGAGGCCTGCTCTGAATGGCTATTGATTGCACTGTTGGCAAAGTCATACAAAGGGGCTTTACAATGGCCAGGAGATGAACCAAAGGTTTAAATAGCTGAAGTTCTTTGGCAAGGAAACACTATTAATTTTGAAGCACAACAGTCTTTCAGAACTACTGATTACTGAATATGCATCCCTGCTTTAAAATATTGTCATTGCCATGTATGTGCCAAATACCTCCACAATATAATTGCTCTATTATTCATGCTTATGAGCTTGTCAACAGTTTGTAATTAATACCACTCCTGTGTTGTTGTTGTTTTCCCCACAACAAACTGTGAACGATCTCAAGGTGACAGCTTTGGTTAAGCATAGGAATCAAGATGTGTTAATATAGTAGTGGTTAGTCTTAATAATACTATTAAAATTACATAATCAAAGATAGCTTTTTACATGTGACAGTGGCCAGTGCTTAAGCCATTTTGAGCCCATCACACGAAGAGTGGGGAACTGGGGGACGTGTGACAATCACAGCAAAATGGTATTTGCTTGAGAACAGAACTCCTAAGTAATCCTCTAACTTCTTTGCAAAGTTGGAGTCCAGTAGCACCTTTAAGACCAACAAAGTTTTATTGAGAATGTAAACTTTCATGTGCATGCACACTTCATCAGACAATGAAATGTCTGCTAACAGTGCTACATATAGCTTATGGATAATGGTTAAGCATGCAAAATTGTGCAAAGAATCCAATGGCAAAATAGCGAAATTAAATTGAAAGAATAACAAGTTTGTCCTAGATAGCATCAGTTGTGTGAGAAAACGGCAAAGGCAATAAATATGTCAGAATTAGAGAATGATGGTGAAAAACCATCATCATAAGACAGTAAATGTGGAGTCAGTTAATTGCTCTATTTCTCCTCAAGCATGGGTTAAACTGAGAACATCTTATTCTAAGAGGCGTTTCTGTCCACCTAATTTGCTTTTTACTTTGCATTATTTTGTATGCTTAACCACTACTCACAAGCTATATGTAGCACTGCTAACTGTACCCCATTTCACTTACGGTGTGCATTCACACAAAAGCTTATATTCTCAATAAAACTTTGTTGGTCTCAAAGGTACTACTGGAGTCCAATTTTGTTCTGTTGCTTCAAACCAACAGAGCTGTCCACCTGGATCTAACTTCTTTGCAATTATGAAAACTATGTGTACTGTGACATCTCCTTCATGGACAGCTGAAACAACCTGGGAACAGTTTCTAAAAGCAAATGCTGTTTTCAATCAAATATAATCAAAACCAAGTCTGAACTATGGTTTACTGCATTGCTTCTGAATTGGTATTACCCATTCTTATGATGCTGTTTTAATCTTGATATATGGATTTTAATCTTAATATGTTGTTTTATTGTTGTAAGCTGTCCTGAGCCCACTTGCGAGATAGAGCGAGATGTAAATCGAAAAATTAAATTAAATTTAAATTAAATTAAATCATGTGCATAAAGAATGCTCAGGTTGAATACCGGATCAGGTTCAAGGTTCTGATATTAACCTTTAAGACTCTAAATGGTATAGGGCCAACATATCTATGGGACTGCCTCTCTTGGTATACACCTTGAAGAGCATTATGCTCTGGCAAGAAGAATCTTCTGGTGATCCCTGGCCCAAAGAATATCCAGCTGTCCTCAACCAGAGACAGGGCTCTTTTGATCCTGGAACCGTCCTGGTGGAACTCTCTGCCTAATGACCTCCATGCCCTATGGGACCTAATAAAGTTTTGCAGGGCCTGTAAAACAAAGATGTTTTACAGGCCCTGCCTATGGCAGAGGACAGCAATGTCAACATCAAGTCTGACTTCCTTTATTCTTCACCTCTCTGCCCCTCCAAGAGGTAGGATACAACCGTTAAGAACAGATTGACTTTTATTCAGAGAACGTTTAAAACACAATTACATACAATGAAAAGTGGAGCATATACAAGCAAGTCCCGGGAAATGCAGGTGTATGCAGTACACATGAAAAGCAAAAGGCAGGTTCAAAGTAAAATATTGCAGCATACACAATGTGGCCAGGGACTCAGGGATGGTTGAAAGTCCTTAGTATGATAGTCCATGGTGGGGGGCGGAATAAACGACCTTCCCAGCAACTGATATTACAGCCAAAAAGATTTGTTTGATAGTTTGCAGATACAGAGGTTATATGCCACTGTGGAATACTAAGTGACAGGCTATAACGCAACTGAGTAATTTACTTGAGGAATGCTGCTCTAATACAGATTTGATAAAACTGGAAGCTATAAATAATCTAAACTAGACTCAAATAATCATGCTCACTTTTAAGAGCTCAAGAATCTCTTCCTATCCCTTCATAGAAAACAAGACTGTATGTAAAGGGATTTTTTGAGCCCAAGATTTTGTTAATGTCTTGATAGTTCCTCTTCTCTCAAAATTACTGTCTCAATATAACCAGTATCAAAAGGATGGTGGTGATGGTATTGGAAAGGAGATTGTGATAGAGGACTCACAACAAGGTTTGATTGCTTGGGCAGAATCGCAGGAACCACAACTATCTAAAAATGAAGTTACCTATCTTGAAAATTCAGTGGAAGAGGATCTAATTAAAACCTTTCAAACCCTCCCAGCAATGGAGCAGTTAGCAATTAATAACAGATTAGAGTATGTAAGAGAGAAGTTATTAAAGACTGGACATGGTTGCTCAGTTATGGACTCTATGATACCCAATTTCATCAACGGATAGGATAAATATTTTAATATCATCTAGAATAGTTGGATTGTTATTTAAATTTTAACCTGTTTTTATGATTATTTGTTTGAATGATAAATAGTGAATGTTGTGAACTGGCCTGAGCCTTTCTTGTGGGAGGATGGTCTAGAAATCCAAATCAAATCAGTAAATAAAAACAAATAGGAAAAGCATTTATTTGATGATAAATATATTCACATAAATACATGTTTTAAATGTCTATCTCATTTTTATTAGTATTTCTGAAGTATTATTTGTATCTTGATTTTGCATTGGCATACAATGATGGTAGCTTAGAGAAACCAAACATCAATGATAAATGAACTATCAAGACATTAACAAAATCTTGGGCTCAAAAAATCCCTTTACATACAGTCTTGTTTTCTATGAAGGGATAGGAAGAGATTCTTGAGCTCTTAAAAGTGAGCATGACATACTCATATATAGCCGTTCAACTGATCTCTCAAAGAATTTATTTATTTATTGCCATTGTTGAGCATGGGACATAGTGAGTAATATGAGCAAAACAGATGATCTTTCCCAGGGAGGTTACAACCAAAATTTAGGTGGATGGGAAGAAACAAAGGGGAAAACAAAGGGAGCCTCAAGCATAATGGGAGGTTAATGCAATCACTCAGTCTATGCTGTATATTTTGAAGAATAAAGGCCAAACTAGATGTTCACTTTTTAAAGAGTTCGGTTCCCTACAGTTCCAGTTCCTTGCTGATGCACTACCATACAGCATCCAAGGAGAATAGCTATTAAAAAATAAGCAGAGCCCATTTGGGCTCAGAACACTGGCAGGAGGGACGGTTGCTTCCCCACCCAGCCATTTTCTATGGTGACACAGCCCTGGGGCGAGGATTTATTTCACTGTTTCTGCTGTTCCACATAGAGTATTCTGTTCCCTAGACCCAGCTCTTCAAAAAAGCAAACATCTAGTTTGGCTCTAAGCTACGGACTGAAGAAACAGAGACAAGTGGCATCAGATAAGGGCTCTGGATGGACCAGGCATAAAGGAAAGAGTTTTTAAAGAGAGCAGGATGTCTGGATGTGGATGGTGTTAAACACAGGGACAAGGCGTCTGTGCTGGATATATAATATAGATTTTAATTGGAGTACACATTTTGCAGGTGCTTTTGAGGTGTGGAGAACAAATTGAGCAGCAAAACCCTAATTTTCTTAACTGTTTAATTTAAAATAATTTCAGTAATCTTCAATGGGCCTTTTATAATAATGTCATAAATCTATGAAAAATAAAATGCATTAATCTAGATAGTATTATATAGGCAAAATGTGTAAGAACAGATGTGTTACTGTTCATTGATGAAAGTGAAAATTGTAAACATGTTTGTTGAGATATAGCTATGGGTTTCAAAGTACATGAAATAGAAATCTAGAAGGAACAGGTAATGTTGAAAGATCATTTCTTTGTCATTACAGAATTTGCAACCTTCCATGCATGATATTTTACTTCTACAGATCTTCAAGCAAAACGAAGGTACAAAAGCAGCATGCAATATGATATATGAAAGGTCTAAAGTGAAGTGCAAGCAGTTGTTCAGTTTGAATACTGCCAGCACCAAAGATATACTTTTAAAATGAAAACTTACAAGCATAATGGAAGAAGATAGTTATCAGGGGTCATTTTGTAGAAAAAAAGGTGCAGGCACTCAGTAGCATATCTCATTTGCATATGTTCTGGGATCTATGCGCATGCAGACCTGTCTGGAGGTTCAGGAGCTGTGCTCCTGTGAGCTCCTGCTGAATTCAAGCCCTGGTAGTTATTAATTTGCCATTACAGCATCCCATGTGACATAGAAAACTGCTGTTCAACAAAAAAGAAAGCTCAGAGCTCATTTTGGTACAGGAATGGGTACGTGAACTAGTTGTGTATTGTTTTGTCTTCAGGCCAATTTGTAACCATCAGCCTTTTAAATAATCAGTCATGGAAAATGATGGTTCTATACAGTAGGCCTCAAGGAGGGAGATGTAACTGTAATTAGAGAAAACTATAGTTAAACATTCCTGAGAAGCAGTGCTTATAAATGAAACAATCCTCAAAATAACTGGATGAAAAATCATCAGTAAATAGAGGGTTCCAGTAAATAGAGGTTCTATCTACAGCTCATCACTAGGGATGAGAACAAACCTCATTTTGCAGTTTGGTTCATGGCCAAACCATATGAACCAGGTAGTTGGTTCACAAACAGAACCAATTTGTATGGGTTCATGAGTCATTTAAACCCCTGCTTTTTGCTCCCCAAGAAAAGCAGTGGCAAGCAGAAAGCCAGGGTTTAAATGGCTCTGAGCTGTTTCACACTCAGCCTTCTATATGCCACAGGTTTTTTCAGCAAGAAAAAAAAACAGAGGTTGAAATAGCTGGTCACAGTAGGGTTGCCAAGTCCAATTCAAGAAATATCTGGGGACTTTGGGGGTGGAGCCAGGAGACATTGGGGCAGAGCCAGGAACAAGGGTGTGACAAGCATAATTGAATTCCAAGGGAGTTCTGGCCATCACATTTAAAGGAACCGCACACCTTTTTAAATGTCTTCCTTCCATAGGAAATAATGAAGGATAGGGGCACCTTCTTTTGGGGCTCATAGAATGGGACCCCCTGGTCCAATCGTTTTGAAACTTGGGAGATACTTTGGGGAGAGTCACTAGATACTATACTGAAAATTTGGTGCTTCTACCTCAAAAAACAGCTCCCCCAGAGCCCCCGAAACCTCCAGATCAATTCCCCATTATACCCTATGAGAATCAATCTCCACATAGAGAATAATGCTCAGCAGACGTGAGAGGATGCAAGGACTACAAGTCCCAGCATGCACCTCGCGAAGGGAGGCCGGACTGGAGCGAATAGCAGGCCGGCGGTGGGCGGGTCTTTGTGAGCCAGAGGAAGGGAGAAGCCTGAAGCCAGGCAAGGAAAGAGACACAATGCCATTCCACCCCACCCCCACCCCCCACCCCCGCTATCAGATTTTTAGATAGCGGGGGATTAGGCTGCTAATCCAGGGGTCCCCCGGCAGGGCGGGGGATTTGGGAAGCCTAGGTCACAGCCAGCAGAAATCAAAGATGAAATGTCTTAAAGGCATTTCATCTTCTACTTTCTGCTGGCTGTGACTTTTCCGGGCTAACAGAAAGCAAGGGGTGAAATACCAGTCTGGTGTAGTGGTTAAGTGTGTGGACGCTTATCTGGGAGAACCTCCTCCACTTGCTGCTGCTGGAATGGCCTTGGGTCAGCCATAGCTCTCATAGAAGTTGTCCTTGAAAGGACAACTGCTGTAAGAGCTATTTCAGCCCCACCTACCTCACAGGGTGTCTGTTGGCAGGGGGGGTGGGAATGATTCAAATTTATGGCCCAGTTTGAAGTTAGATATATGATACTGCACAGATGCATACAAAGGTACTACTAATGTCAGTAAGCTATGAGAAATGAAATAAAATCACCTAAATTATTTTTTATCTACAAAGTGGTTTGTTACTCAGCACAATTTTGGCTTACTTTTAAATTTCTCCATGGACCTGCCTTTTTCTGAAAGAAAAGCTGCTGCACTGCATGCAGAGCTCCATAAAACCAGTGGAGGAAGCATGTAGTTACTTTTCATAAACTGTACAAATGGCTTTTTATAATGTTATGCTACAAGAAAAAGCTAACTTCTCTTGGATTGGGAGTTTGCATACTTGTAGAAGAACCTGAGATTTAAGAATCGAAAAGAATTTTGAGTCAGTATTGTATGTGCCCTAAGTATGCATCCTGTTATGATCTCCTTACACCTAGATCAAGGTGGTTCAGTGGTGCTGTTGTTATTAGATCCGTCAGCCACATTTGATATTTTTGACCACCAGCTACTGTCCAGCCACCTCACTGACATGGGGATTCAGAGATCTGCCTTGCAGTGACTGGTCTCTTTCCTCCAAGGGGACAAAGGGTGGTGACAGGGGAAGAATCATCCCAAAGGCATCCACTTACATGTGGTGTGCCACAAGGGACAATTCTGTCCCTGATGTTATTTAATATCTACGTGTGCCCCTTATCCAGATTGTCAGGAGGTATGGGCTGGGGTGCCATCAATATGCAGATGACACCCAGCTCTATCTATTGATGGGTGGCTGATTCGCAACTTGGACCTGGCATTACAAGCCATGGCATCTTGGCTCAGACTGAGTTGACTGAAGCTCAATCCAACAAAGACAGAGGTTCTCTATCTGAGTCACGGTGGTATGGGAAGGGAGTTCCCTTTGTCAGCTTTTGTTTGGGTGTCACTAATACCAGCCCCGAAGGTCAAGAGCCTGGGAGTGCTCCTGGAGTCCTCTTTGACTATGGAAGCCCAGGTAGCAGCCACTACCAAGTCTGCCTTTTTTCATCTGTGGTAGGTATGGCAGTTAGCCCCTTTTATTGAGCACTGTGACTTAGCAATGGTGATCCACACTGCAGTCACCTCGAGAATAGACTACTGTAATGCCCTCTACATGGGGCTGCCCTTGACTCTGACTCAGAGACTGTAGCTGTTGCAGAACGCTGCAGCATGGTTGTTAATGGGGCTCCCTTGATGGGAGCACATTCAACCAGTGCTGAAAAAGCTACACTGGCTGCCTATTGTGCACTGAGTCCATTTCAAAGTGCTGGTATTTGTCAAGTTGGCAGATTCAATAACGAGTCATTGTTGATACAAAGAAGCTACTTTATTGATACTGATACTTGAGGCTAGGCCAGCATTGAAAAGTCTAAAGAATAAACTGTAGATACATTGCATATAAGGGACACTTCAAAGGGATTCCTAAGGGGGGAGGATTATGCAGGGAACATTCACACATTGATGTTACCAATTCATTCTCAGGCTTGCATGGCCTTGATCGTAGTGGGCTCCTGATTCCCTTCCGAGAGCCAGGCCTGAGAAGGCACAGATAAGACTTTCACATCTTTCCATTTCAAAGCAAGGCTACTCACTACAGGAAGGGAGGGGTAGGAAGGGTATGAGCTAGCAGCATTTGATTATACTTTGGTTCTACCCAGAATGCTCTTTGACTGAGCCAGAGTTACAGACAGACTTGACAGTATTGACCTTTAAAGCCCTATATGGTCAAGGATCTGTCTATCTAAGGGATCATCTTTCCCCATATGTTACCCAGTCCCCCAAAGAGGACTGCATTCAGGAGCACAAAATCTGCTATCCATCCCCAGACACAGGGAGGCCATATTGAGCTCTACATGGGCCAAGGCCTTATCAGTGGCAGCCTCAATGCTGTGGAATGCTCTCCCAGAGGCCATAAGAGCCCTGCAGGATCTCTCCCAATTCCACAAGGCCTGTAAAACTGAACTTTTCCGACTGGCCTATAATAACTAAGTGGAAGAAGGCTGCCACTTCTATGCTGCTTAGCAACACTATCAGAAGAACCACCAGATAAACAGAAGAACTTGCCAAGTGCTGATATTTCGCAATAACAGAGTCCTTTTGTTTTGAATCAAAAGATAGGTTTAATGTGAGAAACTCAGGAGCTTTGCCAAGGACACAAGCCTTGGAAGTAATGGGGTACAAATGGTTACACGGTTGCTATTTAGGATCTCATCAAAGGCTACGTTACAGATGCAAACTGGAGTCACACATTCAAAGGTTACTAAGCAACTATCTATTTTACTACTAAGGAATCTTAGGCTATTGAAAACATCAAACCTTTTCACACTTCTCTGTTAAGATATAAGGGTTGTATGTGTGAAACGAGGGGGGGGGAGGCGTCTTGGAGGTACCAGTGACCAGCCTCTAGTATAAACATCCCAGGGCCATATCGCTACGTGCCCTCTGGGTTGTAAATAATGAGGAAGAGCTGGAGAGCTGATGTCATGCTCTCTACATAGTAAAATGTGGTCCAGAAATTAGTGTGCTTGACTTACTGCCCCCCTAAGCCCCGCTTCTGGCCTCTGAAGGGTATTTAGCATAGAATTGTTTAATTAATACTGGAGCCCTCACATTTGAACTTATTATCCATTCGTCGTGGGCCGTTGAGAAATGTTTCCACCTGATTAAAAAGTACAACACCCCCCCACCCCGCTTCAGCTTAGCATCTACGATTTCTTTTACTTCATGGTGATTCTGATCTTCCACTGGGATAGGATCCAGAGCTTTCGGTCTAGGGTGCCAGGGCGTCACTCCAGGGTCTTTCGAAATAAGCTGCAATGAAAGATTAGGTGTATCTTACTAAACAATTTTGGCAATTCTAGTTCTACAGTCACTTTATTGATTACATGTTTTATACGAAACAGTCCCAAAAACTTGTAGGCCAGTTTTTTAGATGTTTATGGTAATTGCAAGTTCTTGGTGCATAGAAACACTATATCTCCCACTTTAAAATCCCAAGCAGATGAGAGATGCTTATCATAATGTTTTTTGTATGTCTCTTTAGCCAGTTCCAAATTTTCCTGGATGTTGCTCCAAGCTTTCCCCAATTTCCCCCACTATTGCTCAAAGGTGAATGGGCTTTCTGCTGTCAGTCCTCCTGGCAATTGAAGAAAAGGCTTCCTTTCATAGCCATTCACCACCAGGAAGGGGAAAGATTTGGTGGAGCTATGCATGCTGTTATTATAACCATATTCCGCAAAAGGGAGCAACTCTGCCCGATTCAACCGCTGATAGTTCACAAGCACCTTAAATATTGTTCTAGCAAAGCATTCATCCTCTCAGTCTGTCCGTCCGTCTGAGGGTGATACGTGGAGCTCAGTCCCTGCTCACCAGTTAATTTGCAGAACTCCTGCCAGAAGTTGGCAACAAATTGTACTCCTCTGTCACTAATCAATTTATCTGGGTAGGAAAGTAATTTCACCACGTGTTGAAAGAATAATTGGGCTAGTTTCTTAGCCATCAGTATTTGAGAGCATGGGATAAAGCGCTTGTTTAAAAAAGGTGTCCACTACTACAAGAATTATGGTTTTTCCCTGGGAAGGAGGGAGTTCAATGATAAAGTCCAGTGACACCACCGACCAGGGTCAGGCTGCTGTCTCTAGAGGTTGTAATAATCCCGGCGGTTTCCCCCCTCACTGTTTAGCCATTAGACAAATTGGGCATGAGGCCACATACTCAGATATGTCCCTTTTCATAAAAGGCCACCAAAATTGTCTGTTCACTAGGTGCAGGGTTTTGACATACCCAAAATGCCCCTATCTTGTTGTCATGGCAGGATTGCAGTACTTCTCTTCTGAGGCTCTCTGGCACATAAAGTTTATTGTCCTTGTACCAAAGCCTCCCTCCCCTCTTTTCACCCCCTCCGGTTTTGCATCTCCTTCCTTTTCTACCTCTTTACTCAGCTTCTCCCCCATTGCTCTTCAGTCTTTTCGCACCTTGACTGTGAGAGGGTAGTCACAGCTCCCCCCAAGTGGCTGGGGGAGATTAACGAATTGATCACCTCCTCTCTTTGGCTGTGCTGGGGAAGGCGTGATAAAGTGTCAGCTAAAAAGTTCTTAGACCCCAAGATGTGTTTTAGCTTGAAATCAAATTTGGCGAAAAACCCCGCCCACCGAATTTGCTTTTCAGATGGTTTCCAATGCCCTGTTAGGGCCTCCAAATGTTTATGGTCTGTCCATATCTCAAACAGGACCCTCACTCCTTTGAGCCAGGATCTCCATGTCTTTAACACAAAAGTTGCAGCGAATGCCTCTTTGTTCCACACAGACCAGTTCCTTTGGTCTTGGGAAAATTTTTTGGAGATGTAAGCACAAGGCTTTAGGGACCCCCCCCCCCAATCTGGTTGCATTAGAATTGCCCCCACAGTGACATCGCTGGCGTCGTACTGCAGGGTTTTAATTCATTGGGGTGGATCAGGATGGGTTCACAGGTAAACAGTCTCTTTAATTTTGTGAACGCCTCTTGGCAACTTTCTTTCCATTTCAGTTTGGCTCTGGCTGTTTGGCCTCAGGACCTTTCCCTTTTGTTTTAAGGAGGTCCGTAAGGGGGAGCATTGTGTGAGCAAACCCCTGTATAAAATTACGATAAAAATGTGCAAATTTGATGAAGGATTGGAGCTATCTATGTGTCCTTGGGGGTTCCCACTCCAGCACAGCTTGTATTTTAGCTGGGTCCATTGCCAATCCCTTCCTTGACACTCTGTAGCCCAGGTAATCCAGTTCCGTCTTATGGAACTCACACTTGGATAGTTTCACATACAGTTGGTTCTCATAGGGGGTTGCCCACACCTCCCTCACTAATCTCACGTGTGAGGAGAGGTCTTTTGAATAAATAATTATATCATCCAGGCACACCACTACCCCGTGGTACAAATACTTCCACAGCACTTTGTTTATAAAGTTCATGAAGACCCCGGGGGCCCCCTGTAAACTGAATGGCATGACTAAGTATTCAAACTGTCCCATTGGTGTGTTAAACACAGTTTTCCATTCACTGTCCTCTTTTATGCACACCCAGAAATAGGCATCCCACAGATCCAGCTTGGTAAAAATCTTTCCCTCTGACACAGTGCTTAATAGGTCTTTTATGAGGGATATGGGGTACACATTGGACGCTGAAATCCATGCATAGCCTCAGTCCCCCATCTTTTTTCTTCCTAAAGAGCAGCTGGGCGGTGTGGGGGGCGGTGGCCGGCCAGATGAAACCACGTTTTAGTTTCTTATCTAAGAACTTGCTGAGCTCTGCCTTTTCGGCCCAACCCATGGAGTATATTTTTGCTCTGGGGAGGCTCTGCCCCAGTATTAATTCTATAGCACAGTCAATGTCCCGGTGGGGTGGGGGGAGCTCATTAGCTTCTTCTTCACTAAACACTTGTTTTAAGTCTCGATACTCCTTCAGGATCTATCTCACTTCCTCTATGGTGAGGCATAGTTTCTCGTTCGGGGAGGAGGTTTGGGACCCCATCCCTTGTTCCATCTGTGGTGCTCGCACACTGCGTCTTTAAAATCTATTATTTGGTTCCCTCATCTGGTGTTGGGCTCATGTTTAGCCAGCCACCCCACCCCCAAGATGATGTGGTCACGACAAAAATCTCTGTGTCCCATTGGTCTTCTATCCCTACCAGCAACCCTTGGGTTTGTTTCGTGCAGGGCTCCCCATTCATCACCATTCCATCCATTTGTTCAAATTGGATGGGATGCTGCAAGGGACTTGTAGGGAGTCCAAGAGCCTCTACTAGTTTGGGTGTGGTTATGTCTCTGGTGCACTCAGAATCTAGTAGCACTCGGGCGTGTATAAAACATTTAAGGTTAGGGTTCAGTAAAGTCAGTGGGATGAAAAACAAAGTCCCCGTAATTCTCACCCTCAGTGGCGCCATTAGTTCTGTGACCTGCTGCTTGGCACCGCTCAGTGCAGGTCGCTCCCATTTCCTGCCAGCTCTTCTTCCCAGGATTCTTCTCCCGGTTGGTCAATGACGATGGTCTCTTCTTCTAGTGGGGTTGCAGATGCTGAGCTGCCCTTCACTGGCTCCTTTGCTCATCCCTCCGCCTTTTTTGCTTTGGGTGCACTGGTCTTCGGAGTGAGAAGGGGGCCTCTCGGGGCAGTTTGCAGCCATGTGGTTAGGGTCTCTGCCATCATGGTAGAAAGTTTCCACTTCGGTTAAGTCCCCAGGTGGGATTACTCCCAAAATGTCAAGCACCAATATTTCCCAATAACAGAGCCCTTTTGTTTTGAATCAAAGGATAGGTTTATTGTAAGAAACTCAGGAGCTTTGCCAAGGACACAAGCCTTGGGAGTAATGGGGTACAAATGGTTACACGGTTGCTATATAGGATCTCATCAAAGGCTACGTTACAGATGCAAACTGGAGTCACATGTTCAAAGGTTACTAAGCAACTATCTACTACCACCGTTCCCTTAGGGCTCGTGTGAACGCCCCACCCCAAATCTGCTTAGGCACCGAGCCTATTTTGGCTCACCCACTGAGCCAAATGGACCCGGAACGGTTCCAAATGGCTATTCGGGATCCCTGGCCCTCTGGCGATTCCTTGGAGGCCCTGGTTGAGGTCTGGCATAGCCGACTCTCCAGGGCTATCAAAGAGATTGCACCTCGACGCCCTCTGCAACCCCAGACTAGGCTGGCGCCGTGGTATACCCCGGAACTACGCCAGCTGAAACAAGGCCTCAGATGGCTAGAGAGGCAATGGCGGCGTACTCGAGACGAAGCGATTGGAGCATCTTATAGGAAATTTATGAGATCCTATGAGATGGCAGTCAAGGCCACAAAGAAAATGTACTTTGTGGCTAAGATTGCGTCTGCAAATTCACGCCCGGCACAATTATTTAGGATAATTCGAACACTTACTATATTGCCACAGGGCAAACCAAATGTTAAGGAATTGGAGATAGGCTGTGAGGCTTTTGCGAAACATTTTGCAGACAAGGTCCAATCGCTCTGCCGCGACTGCCCTGCCATATTGGACTCAGTATGTAAACTCGAGGCCCCTTGCACGCCTTCTAGCTTGATCCTGGATCATTTCGACCCGCTCAGCTTGGAGGAAGTTGACAGGGTCCTCTCTGCTGCACGTGCAACAACTTGTGATCTCGACCCGTGCCCCTCCTGGCTAATTAAAGCTTGCCTGGAGGAGCTAAGATGTCCTATACGGGACATAAATAGATCTCTTTCAGAGGGCCTTTTTCCTGCCCCTCTGAAAGAGGCAGTGGTCCGCCCTCTCCTAAAAAAGGCTACATCAGACCCGACCGAATTGGCACATTACCGACCGGTCTCAAATTTGCCCTTTTTGGGCAAATTCATCGAGAGGGCTGTTGTGCTGCAGCTACAGAGTTTTCTGGAAGACGCTTCCACCTTAGATCCATTCCAGTCCAGCTTCTGCCCGGGACACGGAGTGAAGACAGTCTTGGTTGCTCTCATGGATGATCTCCGGAGACATCTGGGTCGAGGCGGTGCGGCGGTTTTGCTGTTGCTAGACCTATCGGCTGCTTTCGATATGGTCGATCACCGGCTGTTGACCCGCCGCCTCGCCAACGCAGGGATTCAGGGGTCAGCTTTACAATGGCTTTCCTCTTTCCTTGAGGGTCAGGGACAAAGGGTGGCAATTGGGGGAGAGCTGTCCCAGAGACACTCACTTGACTGTAAGGTGCCGCAGGGAGCAGTTCTCTCTCCGATGCTATTTAACATCCTCATGTGCCCCCTTGCCCAGATAGCCCGGAGATATGGGCTGGGTTGTCATCAGTATGCTGATGATACCCAGCTCTATCTATTGATGGGCGACCGGTCTGGCAATGCCCCAGAAAATTTGAACTGGGAGTTGCAAGCCGTGGCAGACTGGATTAAGTTGAGTGGGCTGAAATTGAATCCAGCGAAGACGGAGGTCCTTTGCCTGGGCCGCAGCGGTTCAGAGAATGGGGTCCCTCTCCCAGTTTTTGATGGGGCGCAATTGGTAGCAGTGCACAGAGTTAAGAGCTTGGGAGTCTTACTGGAGCCTTCCTTGACAATGGAGGCCCAGATAACAGCTACTGCCAAGTCCGCCTTTTTCATCTTAGACGGGCGAGGCAGTTGGCCCCCTTCCTGGAGCGCAGCGACCTGGCAACAGTGATCCATGCAATGATCACCTTGAGGTAACACTACTGTAATGCCCTCTACATGGGGCTGCCCCTGTACCGAACCCGGAAACTGCAGCTAGTGCAAAATGCAGCAGCCAGGCTGTTATTGGGACTGCCTCAGTGGGAACATGTACAGCCTGGGCTGAGGGAGTTGCACTGGCTGCCAAATGTTTACCGGGTCCGTTACAAGGTGCTGGTCATTACCTTTAAAGCCCTATATGGTCGAGGACCTGCCTACCTTAGGGACCGCCTCTCTCCATATGTTCCCCAGAGAGCACTACAATCAAGTTCAAAAAATCTTCTCGAAATCCCTGGGCCAAAAGAAACCAAACTAAAAACTACCAGAGAACAGGCGTTCTCTACGAAGGCCCCCCAATGGTAAAATCAATTGCCGGAAGAGGTGTGGGCCCTGCGGGATTTTAACCAATTCCATAGGGCCTGCAAAACTGTCCTCTTCCAGCTAGCTTTTTAAGACGGAACCCCTGATAACATCAATAATCATCGTGCCATCTTATACACAATTTGTTTATATTATAATGTTATATTGTTTTATTGGTTTTACTGTTTAAATTATTAATTATATTATATATTGTTTTATTGTATCATGGTATTACCATGTCTTGTTAGCCGCCCTGAGCCTGCCTTAGCAGGGAGGGCGAGATATAAATAAAAGTTGTTTATTATTATTATTATTATAAGGAATCTTAGGCTATTGAAAACATCAAACCTTCTCACACTTCTCTGTCAAAGAGATAAGGGTTGTCTGTGTAAAACCGGGGGGGGGGGAGGCGGCTTGGAGGTACCAGCAATCAACCTCTAGTATAAACATCCCAGGGCCAGATGTTTTTGCTACGTGCCCTCTGGGTTGTAAATAATGGGGGAGAGCTGGAGAGCTGATGACATGCTCTCTACATAGTAAAATGTGGTCCAGAAATGAGTGCGCTTGACAGAACTATGACATCAACATAATCTGTTATGCCTCTAGTATAAACATCCCAGGGCCAGATGTTTTCGCTACATGCCCTCTGGGTTGTAAATAATGGGGGAGAGCTGGAGAGCTGATGATATGCTCTCTACATAGTCAAATGTGGTCCAGAAATGAGCGCACTTGACAGAACTATGACATCAACATAACCTGTTAAGCCTATATCAAAATTTTCTGAATAGCACCAAATATGTAGTTTTAAATTGTTTAAGTTTTATCATTTTAAAATTATAACTTGAAATTGTTTTTTTAAATGACTGTCAGCCACCCTGAGTCCACTTGTGGAGAGAGTGGGATAAAAATTTAAGGTAAATAAATAAAATAAAATAGAGTCTTTAAAATATTTATAAATGTTAATTGGTGTATTGGATGTGTGTTCTTTAAACTGTGATTCTAAATAAACTTACTTGGAAACAGTGTCAGGTAAGGTCTGGCATACATTTTCTCATTGAATGGTCTGGCGCAATTGTAAAAGGCAATTAAAATAAAATAAAACTACATTTTCAAAGAAACAATAAGACAACTCAGGTTGGTTGGTAACTAATTTGCTGGAAGAAAATGGTGCTGTATTCAGGTTAGAATAGAATTTTGATGGAAAAAAGGACTTTTCAATGCCTTTTTAAAATAAACTGGAAATTAACACTTCCTAGCTAATTGAAATAAATTTTTAATTTGTATAAAACAGCTTATATAAGATTGTGGACAATTTTATAGTGGTTTTTAAAAAGAGTCAGAGGATGTTTAGCATGAAAATACAGGGTATAAGGATGTGAGCCTCTCATTCAAACTAAGGTAGTCATGTAATTGCAATTTTTTCAGTTTTCTGAAGTAAAGTGTTAATCATTTCATAGTGACAGGTGAAAATCCCAAAGAAAGCAGGGAGATAATTAACAAAAAATAGGTCATTGTCCATTTGAAGTTGCTGCTGACAGCCATTGAAATTCAGGACAATCCTATGATAAAAATTCATTATAGAAAGCAAAAGATAGGGAAAGATTAGGATATAGAAAACAGAAGTATTCAATATAGGCTTTTTGTTATGGATTAGATCTTATCTAGCCCTTGAACAAATAGAAGGCACAGTCCTCTTAAACTTGTAGATGATCTGTGAATTCCACATCCAGGGCTTTTTTTGAACAGGAACGCACAGGAATGCAGTTCCGGCTGGCTTGGCATCAGGGGCTGTGGCCTAATATGCAAATGAGTTTCTGCTGGGCTTTGCTCACAAAAAAAGTCCTGTGTGAAACAATGGTGATGTCAAGGGGTGTGACCTAATATGCAAATGAGTTCCACATCTGACCTAAAGTCCTACACATTGCTTCTCATACTGAGGATCTCAGAGACCTCAAGAACAGCATAAGCCCGTCATGTGCAATCCATTCCACAAGTGCTCTTGTTGATTGAAGCCAGTTGATTGAATTATGACATTTTATTGTCTGGAGTCTAGACTAGGGATGTGCAAAAAAAAAATTCTGATTTACACGGATTCGGAAGTATACGGGGGAAAAAAATTCGGAATCCCCGTATACTACTGAATACCATATTCAGAAAAGCCACATATACAGTAGATGTGTGGCTGTTTCCGAATATACGGCCCTATTATACCCTATGGGCCATTGAAATCAATGGCAAATAGGGTATATTTGAAGCCGCCTGGAGGGGAGGGGTTTGAGGGAGAGCCCCCAAATTTGCAGGGGACCTGCAGGGGACTCTCCCCTCCAACCCCCCCAAGTCCCAAAAAGTTTGGGCCAGGGGATCCCATTCCAGGGGCACCCAAAGAGGGTGGCCTTATTCCATCATTATACCCTATGGGCCATTGAAATCAATGGCAACATAGGGCATAATTAGAGGCTACTGGGGGGCAGGGGGTTTGAGGGAGGGCCCCAAAACTGCAGGGCAGCTTCAGGGGACTCCCCAGCATGCAACCTCCCTGGCCCCAAAAAACGGCACCCATCTGTGGGCACCCCAAAAGGAACACTGCTCCCAATGGTGAGAAAAAAACAATTAGAGCCACTTCCTCACTGCAATTGTCGTGGGAAAAGTGGCTCTGGGGAGCAGGAGGTTTTGAGGAGAGCCCCCCAAACTGCTGTGCAGCTTCAGGGCACTGCCCCACACAAAACCCACAAGGCCAAAAAAAAATTGGACCAGGGGGTCCAATTCCTGGGGCACCCAAAGCCAAACCTAACTTCACACCAGAGAATCTCTATAGGACCCAAATGCACTACATCCCTCTATCTACTCTATGAACCCCGCAGGCCTGGAACCAATGTAAACCCAGTTGCCAACATCACTGCCACACAAAACACAATCTGCTCAAGGTCTCTGGCCCTACAGAGAGCAATTTCAAAAAATAGCACTGCTCTCTGATTGGCCAGACAACAGCGCTTACTTGGATACCCAAGTAAGCAAAAGATCAAAATAACAGCTACACAACAGCCCTGCAAAGCATGCATTTGCAAATGCATGCTTTGGATTGGCTGCTGGGGCTCCTCTTCCCCCTCCCTCCCTCCCTGATCCCAGGGAGGCTATGGGAGAGGCGGGAAGAGGCCACTAAAGGCGGAAAAGTAGTCAAGCAGCTCCACTGAGGCTGCAGAAGCTACCTTCCCGCCTTTTCCATTGACAGCCGTATACTTTCGAATAGCTATTCGGCACTATACGGCGAGCCGTATTCGGCTGCCGCATAATAGGCGGCAATGGGAATCGGCTACGGCCAATTCCGAATACAGCCGAATCAGTGTTGATTCGGCTGTATATACGGTTCGGCCGAACCGAATGCACATCCCTAGTCTGGACACATGGTAAAGAAGTCCTGGGCATATTCCACCAGGTATTCAATGACTTTCTATCTTCAAAGGGAGGAGAGTGAAGGGAGAGAGTGACTCAACATGTTAAATGAACTGACACAGGGTTCTCTTCAAATTAGAAGAGCTAGCAGATGTTCCTGCTGAAGAGAAGAATGTTCATAAGCATTTCTGAGCATAAGATTTCATTTTCCACTCGTTAGATATGTCACTGTCTCTACTACATTGTAGATTCTATGAACGTGCATCCATGGAATAATGCATCTGAATAAGTAATATGAGTACCTTTTAGAGAAGCAATCCAGATTGCCATCAGTTCATTTCTTAGAAAGCAATTTTTCAAAAATCCAGAAAGGACATAAAATTGGTCAGACATGTAATAACTAAAATACGCATTTGGATATATGGATTACTGCTTTAAAAAAAAATTAAAAGCAAATCTTTGTTTATTATCGCTACGAAATTGATGACTTCCATTGTTAATACATTCAAGAGTGATTTTTAAAAGCTATTAGAGTACCAGAACAAAAAGCAATGATTTATCTGAAGCATTCATTGCCTGCTCACCCCTCAAATGAAAGCAACAACTGTGTACAAAACACACAAATATATATATATATATATATATATATATATATATATATATATATATATATATATATATATATATAATACACACACACATACATACACACACTCACAAAGTAATTCTTATTTATCCATGTTCGTTTCCAACAATACCAAATACACAGTATACCAAAATATTTCACAAAATGAAAGGATCCACAGTATTTCAATGTCCACAGTATTTCAATGTCCAGAGAATATCCAGTCCTTCTTGTTCAATCCTGTGTGGTATTCAAATTCCTGACAAATCTTGGCTCCAAAGGTGATGCTCCCTTTACATGCCCATCAACTTGGATTGCGTTTTGCATAAAATGCTTCCTCGGAGAGCCAATCTGCTCAATTTTTTTTTGACGTCAGCTAAGATCACTTGGAAATTTGATCAAGTGGTCTTAGTTGACGTCACTTGGAAAGGATCCAATATATATATTATTGTGTGTTTTGTATACAGTTGTTGTTTTCTCCTATAGACTGTGTTGCCACTTTTGTAAGGTGCACCCTTCAAATGAAGCATGACACAGGTGTGGGTTAAACTGGGAACTTTGTTTACACATAAGCTGATCTGCACCACTTGATTAACACATTAAAGCAAAGGTTGTATCATGCCTTCAAGGCAAGGTTCCTAACAGGGCAAAATCACCCTGGTTCAGAGCCAGGTCCAAAATCCTTCCAAAACTTTCTCCTTATGGCCTACATGCATGTGCTTAGAAGGGATCAGGGCACAGTCCCACCCCCAACTGCTATGCTTTAAGGCTCATTGTATGTCCCCCCCAACCTCAAAGAGGTCCCCCACTGGGCCACCCAGATTGCCAAGTCAATAGGTACCCAGTTTGAGGAAACCCCCCCCCCCTTATTGTTGATATATTGGGGCGCCTTCCAACTCCAAATCTCCTCAACCTGTGCTTTTGCTGTCTTCTCAGTTAAGACCTAACCATCTTTTACTAGACCTATTTACACCTCACCCCTTCAGACCATGCAAGGCAGATGAAAAAAGGCTCCACTCTCAGCCAACTTGAGTGAGGCCAAAAAAATTCTTGCTTGGTCCCCACATCAGTGAATGGCAAAATCCCATGTGGTCACAAAATAGGGCAGGTTGGGGGGGGGGGGGTCATGTAGGGCCATACTGCCAGGAGGAAGTGGTTGTTGCCATCAAGCCAGTTTCCAATTGGCCGGTGTTCAAGCGCTGGGCCCCTATTGGCTCCCCCAAACTCATGATTCATTCAGAGAAGGTGGGAGTGGGCAAATGATGGCACCACTCAACTCCACAGGCACCACTCTTTCTTGTAGCTCTGAACAATAGCTGTTTAAGGATTCCTGCCACCAGTAGATTCTGCCAAGGTTTCTGCCTGTTCTTTTCACTATAGGACACTGGATCAGTTCATTCTCCTGCCCTCTGTTTTTACTTACTTGCAACAGTATTGTCTATAATGTTCATTGTTATTTTTATAGTTGGGAGTAATCATTGAACTATATTTCCTGATGCTTTGATTCCAAAACATAGCCCCTTCAGAAATTACTTTCTATAGGTACAAATGTAGTTCAATTCAAGATATCACGGTTTCTGTCTTATCAGAGAGGACCACACTACACATTATGCAAAAAAAGTCATGAAATTCGTGACTGAAGAAAGCACAGTAATAAAGTGTTAAATATCTCTATCCTAACTATTTATGTGTCAGCTTGCTCCAGGCTGTTTAGGTCTTTAAACTGAGCCAAGAAATAAGTCAGCAGCCAAAATCTGGTGACTGGCAGAATTTGTTCACTATGACTTACAACATCAATCAATATACCCAGTACATGTCATACAAGTTCAAATTTCTGTGCATCTTCAAAGGTAGCAAAAGTTAGACTGCATTGCAGTACCAAACCTGACATATATAGTATTTCATGATGCTAATAGTTTTGCATGAGACCACCTGCTTCCTTACAATTTTAACCTTTTGTGCAAAACTATCAATATTATTTCAATATTTTCATCATTCCAAATGGTTTTCATCCTCAAGAAAAATAGATATGTATAAGAATGACAAACTATTCATGAAATCTTAAGATTACAATTAGGGGTGTGCATTTGGTTCAGCCGAACTGAATAAACCCCCGAATCACCTCTAATTTGGAAGTATATGGCATAAGTATATATGGTATAAGAATATATTCAGAAGTATTCGGAAGTCAATGGAAAAGGCGGGAAAGGAGCTTCTGCAGCCTCAGGGGAGCTGCTTGCCTCCTTTCCCACATTTGGAAGCCTTTTCCTGCCTCTCCCATAGCCTCCTTGGGATCAGAGAGGGAGGGAGAGGGGAAGAGGAGCCCCAGCAGCCAATCCAAAGCATGCGTTTGCAAAATACATTGCAAATGCATGCTTTGAAGGGCTGTTGTGTAGCTGATGGCTGGGCTAATCCCCCAGCCATCAGCAACATTGTTGTTCTTTTGTTTACTTGGGTATCCAAGTAAACAGTGTTCTCTGGCCAATCACAGAGCAGTGGTATTTTTTGAAACTGCTCTGTGTAGGGCCAGAGAACCTTTTTAAGGAGTCTGCCTGACTGGACTCCATTCCATTGCTGCTATGTTGGTGTGCTGATGTGTGAGAGAGATTCTGCTGTGCTGGCCCTTGGCCTCAGCTGCTGCTGCTCTCTCTCAGCCTTGCCTGACTTGCCTGGAGTAGAGAAGACACCTAAGGTAAGACAGTCTTGGGGTTCTTGTTTTTATTTTAGTTAGTAAAAGGACTTTTTAAGACTCAGAGACCCTTTACTTATCCAGATTTGGGTGGGTGAGAACTGGGTAGCTTATTTGGGGTTAGGGGGTTCTGCTGGGGGTGGGGGCCTGGGGTGGGGGGTTGCCAATTTGCCCATATCTTACTTTAGTGAGAGGACTTTTAAAAGGGCAGTGTCCTTTTACTTTTCCTGATTTGGGTGGCTTGGATTTCTTGGGGTTAGAGTGAAGGGGTTTTTTTTGGGGGGGGGGTAAAGTTCCTGTATTGTTAAAAGTCAAGTTTTTTACTGTTTTAAAAGGATTCTGTGTTTGATTTGTGGCTGCTGTGTTGTGCTGCTGTTCTTCCTTTTCTCTTCTGGTTTTGGTTCTTTTTTGGGGGGAGGGGGGCTGTTTGGCCTAATTTTCATTGTTGAAAACGTCACTTTTTTAACAGTTGAGTTTGTTGGTCTTTTGTCAGTGATCTATTTGGATCTATTCACTGTTGCTGTGGGTTTTGCATCCTCCTGTCCTATTGTCCCTTTCCCTGGTTCTGCTTTTTTTTTGGGCAGGGTGTGTGTGTTGTTGACTGATTTGGCCTGAGGTTTTTGTTGGCCTTTTGTCAGTGATCTGTTTGGATCTATTCACTGTTGTTGTAGGTTTTGCATCCTCCTGTCCTATTGTCCCTTTTTCCTGGTTCTGGGTTTTTTTGGGGGGTGGGTTAAAAGTTAAGTTTCTTTCTGTCACATTTTGGTTTTTTTTAAATTCCCTCTGGTTGGTATGGAGGTTGCTTTGTGGGCTGTGTGAGGTGGGTCACTTTCATGTTTTTATAATGTTACTTTTGGAGTCTAAGTGTGCTTTCGGTTTGGCTAGGGCCACCAAATAGGCTGCCCCACCAGGGTGTTTTTAGGGATTCTATTTTTTGAAATTTTAAAAAAATTACTCCAGTTTAGGGCTTTATCTTCTTTCAAAATTCAACTAGGCCAGATAGGGATGATTTAAAAGGATTTTAGGTTTCTCCTAAAAGGCAGTGTGACTACTAGGCCACATCAGGCTCCCTTTTAAAGAGACTAGGGTTGCAATGCATCTTGCTTTTAGCCACTGAAAGCTGGTGCATCCTTAGATTTCCATAGGGTAAACCACAGTTCTCTCAAATTATAGGGGACACCTGTTTTCTAGTTTGCAAGGAAATCCGGTTTGTCCCAGGCTCTAGTTAGGAGAAGTTTAATTAGGAGGATATAACAAGGATTGCCTTCATCTCAAGGTAGCCTTTTAAAAACTGTAGCCAGGTAGAGGCAGGATCCCCTAGTCTCCTAAACTTTACCAGACTACTACCCCAACCCAAAGAAGGACAGGTTAGCAGCCGGAGGAGGGGCAGCAAGCACAGCCCTCCTTGAAGATGAGCTTTGGGGACAGTTTTCTGTCCAAAACGATCACCCCAAGGAGGGTGCAGAGTGTCGTGCAGGAGCTGGAGGAGAAGCTGGTTGAGGAGGTGCCTCCATCTCCGCCCACTTCCCCCCAGTGGCCAGCCCCTCCTGCCACACCAGGACATGATGTGTCTGCCCCGAGCACCTCACAGGAGGTGGCTCTGGACACCCAAGCTGCCAGTCAGCTTGGGCATCCGTGCACCTCCGAAGTCTTGAAGCATTTCCGACTTATGGAGGATCCACGCTATGCACAGTGCCAGCTGTGCAGGGCCCGGATCAGTCGTGGGTGGGACCCTGCCCACCTGACTCTGGGGGGGATGTGGAACCACCTGCAGAAGCACCACCCGGCGGTGCTTCTTAAGGGAAGCAGGCTGGTGCTGGGGTACCCAAGCGGCCAACACCACCCAGCCAGGAGGTCTGTCCCATTGCGACTACCTCAAGAGCTCTCCAGGAGCATTCTGTGGGAGTGCAAGAACGCCAGCCATCTCTGCCTGAGATGTTTGGTGGGGGTGGCACCTGTGTGCCAAGAGGGGGAATCAGGTACAGCAGGAGGGTGATTGCCTGGAACCTTGCCAGGTCGATCGCCCATGGGCTTCCATTTTCAGTGGCCGAGAATCCTGGGGTGCTAGGGCTGCTTGAGTACCTGGTGCCCTGGTACAATGTTCCTGCTAGAACCACCATTAGCAGGACCATTGTGCCAGCTGTTTTCAGGGCGACCAGATCTGTGGTGAAGGAGCATTTGTCCCGTGCTGCTGGGGGGATGGTGCATTTCACTTCAGATATCTGGAGCTCCCAACATGTGTTTGAGGGGTATCTCTCCCTGACTGCACATTGGTGGCAATCCAGTGAGCTGCAGGGTGGGGGTGGCAGTAGCGGCAGGCAGGGTCAGGGCCGCCAGGCCGGCTATCGCTGGGCCTTGCTGCACACCGAAGCAGTTGATGCGCTGCACACGGTAGACACTTTTGGAGCCATCCTCTCACGGCAGTTAGAGGGCTGGGTAGGTAGTGGGGACATCGCCACGGGCTTCGTGGTAACTGAGGCTGGCTCCAACATCAAGGTGGCTGTCCAGCATTAGGGCCTACAATGCCTTCCTTCCGTGGCCCACCTTCTCCAACTTGTGGTTAAGGACGCATTGGGCCAGATGAAAAGCCAGGATCGTCGGCACATCACGGGTCATTTCTCATGCAGCAATACGGACTCGTATCTGCTGTGTGAAAAACAGACACTGACAGGCGTGGCAGGTCACCGCCTGATCGGTGACGTCAGCACATGCTGGAACTCCACCTGTGCCATGCTGGAGTGCATGATGGAGCAGAGTGCAGCCCTGGATGCCTTTGTCTCTGAGACAAGGGTCTTTTGGGATGAGAACCATCTCACCCAAGAGGATTGGGTGGTCATTTCTCAGACTGTGGAGGTTCTTGTGCCCTTTAAGACCGACACAGAAATGTTCTTGTCTGACATGGCGAGCATCGCACTGGTCGTCCCCATGGTCCACATGGCCCGTGAGGACCTTGCCTCGTTTCTAGTGCCAGCTCAAGGCTGTGCAGACGTTCTTCCAGTGGTGCACACCCTGGTTGTTAGGCTGCAGGAAGGGCTTGAGGGCTGCTTTCAGACTTTCACCCAGGATAAAGTCTACATGATGGCAACCATGTTAAACCCGCGCTGTAAGGGCACAGTTGCCGAGCAGGCCAATGAGCTCGATCGCTGGCGAGACGAGCTCTCCCAGAAGGTCAAGTGTTACAGAGTCAGGAGGGGCCCAGTGCCGGTAACTGAGGAGGAGGGGGGTGGAAGCAGCTCATCTGCCATTTCCACGGCTGTTCATCCTCAACCTCCCTGGCTAGGCATTGTTTCCCGCCAGACTCACGCCATGAAAAGTCCTGAGATGGCACTCATCGGGTGGCTCATTGGCCCCTCTGGGAGCGGTAGGCCCCTGAGAGCGGAGACGGGTGCTGCGATGGTGAGGGACTATCTTTCGGAGCCAAATGAGTTGCAGGAAACGTCTCCTTTGGACTACTGAGTCACAAAGGAGGGGGTCTGGCCGGCACTTTCCTCCGTGGCCAAGGTGTTCCTCTCATGCCCACTGATGAGCATGCAGAGCAAGTGCATCGTTTCGCATATGGGCAACATTGTCTGCCCACATCACAATTGCCTGCAACCCTGGACAGTTGAGCAGTTGGTCTTCCTGAAGGACAAATTGCCTATGTTCGGCTCCCTGAATGTAGACTTGGAGAATGAAGTGAGCACCTACTTGTGCCTGCATCCTCTCTTGGCCCGCGCTTGGAAGGTGGTTGTAAAACGCTCTCACATTAAACGTACACTAGAGTCCAAAGACAGCCCCAAAACTCACTCACAAATTGATTGGCAGTGCACCCCCCCCCACCCCTCATCCATCCCCAAATCAAAAGTGAATGCTGGTTTAAGATCTGCAAAACAATCCAAATTTCCCCAGTCCCCATCCACACATGCCTAATATTACTGAAAGGGCCATTGCAGCCCCCAACTGTAACTGACAGCACTGGGCCTGGCCCAGCCAGGATAACCCATTTTTTTTCAGGGGCAGGAGGAGGAAAGAGGGAGGTGCCAGTGATGATGACAGGCAGACAGCAGCCATACCAATGCTGAGGTCCCTCTAATGGGACAGTGATAACTGGTGTGCTGCTGCTGAGCTCAGAGAGAAGGAATGGTTGCCTTCCTCTCACACAATCTGAGGCCTTCCCAGTGATCTTCCTCATTTGGGGTGCAACTCCAGCTCGCCTCCTCGTGGTGCACCCTGGGTAACAGAGCCTGGACCAGCCAACTGTCCATCACTCAAGGTAAGTTTAAATGCTTTTTGCTTTGTGTCAGAATGATGTGGAGCTAGGTGGGGTCCACCGCTTCTCTTGTTTGAGAGTTGTATTGTTTGGGGCAGGGCTGGAGAGCTGGCATCTGTAGATTGTGTGTTCTGTGGCAGGTAAGCTGGCATCTGGGTGAGAGACCCAGAACCAGCATGCTTGTTGTGCTTGGCCAGCTCTCCTTGCGTTGTTTGGGGCAGGGCTGGAGAGCTGGTATCTGTAGATTGCGTGTTCTGTGGCAGGAAAGCTGGCATCTGGATGAGAGACCCAGAACCAGCATGCTTGTTGTGCTCTCCCCATGTTGTTTGGGGCAGTGCTGGAGAGCTGGCATCTGGGTTTGCTGCAGCCAGGTTTGCAGAGCAGACCTTGAGCAGATTGTGTTTTGTGTGGCAGTGACGTTGGCAACTGGACTTATATTGGTTCCAGGCCAGCAGGGTTCATAGAGTAGATAGATGGATGTAGTGCATTTGGGTCCTATGGAGATTCTCTGGTGTGAAGTTAGGTTTGGCTTTGTGTGCCCCAGGAACTGGACCCCCTGGTCCAATTTTTTTTTTTTTTTTGGCCTTATGGATTTTGTGTGGGACAGTGCCCTGAAGCTGCACAGCAGTTTGGGGGGCTCTCCTCAAAACCCCCTGTTCCCTAGAGCCACTTATCCTACAACAATTACAGTGGGGGAAGTGGCTCTAATTGGTTTTTTCTCACCATTGGGAACAGTGTTCCTTTTGGGGTGCCCATAGATGGGTTGGGCCAGGGGGGTTGTGCTTGGCCAGCTCTCCCCGTGTTGTTTGGGGCAGGGCTGGAGAGCTGGCATCTGGGCCAGGGGGGTTGCATGCTGGGGAGTCCCCTGAAGCTGCCCTGCAGTTTTGGGGCCTCTCCCTCAAACACCCCTCTGGCCAGAGCCACTTTCCCCACAGCAATTATAGTGGAGGAAGTAGCTAATTGGGCTTTCCCCAGCATTGGTGGCAATGGGCTTTTTGGGGAGCCCAAAGACAGGGACCCCCTGGCCCAATGTTTTTGGGACTTGGGGTTTTGTAGGGGAGAGTCCCCTGCGAGCTCTCTGCAGTTTTGGGGGCTCTCCCTCAAACCCCCTGCCCCCCAGTAGCCTCTAATTATGCCCTATGTTGACATTGATTTCAATGGCCCATAGGGTATAATGGTGGGATAGGGGCACCCTCTTTGGGTGCCCCTGGAATTGGACCCCTGGCCCAATCTTTTTGGGACCTGGGGGTTTGTAAGGGAGAGTCCCCTGCAGATCCTCTGCAAATTTGGGGGCTCTCTCTCAAACCCCCTCCCCTCCAGACGGCTTCCAATATACCCTATTTTGCCATTGATTTCAATGGCCATAGGGTATAATTGGGCCATATATGCAGCTATTCCAAATACCGGTATTCGGAAATAAACGGTATTCCGAATTTTTTGGCCCCGTGTATTTCCAAATCCATGTAAATCTGATTATTTTTTTTGCACACCCCTAATTACAATATCCATTTTACTGTGCAACCAAGATCAAAATGTTTGATGTGATACAGTTGCAAACAAAATGCATATGGATGAAAGCTTGCAAGATTTTTACTGAAAGAATTAACCTTATAATGCAAAAGATATTTGCATGTAGCAAGAACCAGCAAAGTTTCCATTGTTCATTTGTTTCCCATGGAAATTGCTGCTCAAAATGCAGGACAGAATTTTTCTGGCAAGTTTTGCACGTGAAAACTGCACCACAATGCGACAGTTCAGTCCTTTGAGAGGTCTTCTGCACCTATACCTTTTGTGTGCACCTATACCTTCTGCACCTATACCTTTTATACCTGCTGCAGTCTCACATATTGACTGATCCCTTTCCTAGAGCATACAGATAAAGTTGTCATACAATATGGGCATGTATTCTTTATAGCACCATATTGCATGGATAATTCACCTGTGGGCAGAAAATGGTCAGCTAAGTGGAAGACATAAAGGGTTAAACATAGGTACTTGTGTGTATCACCACAATTCTGCATCCTTCCATAATTCAGCATTCCATAATGTGACACCTTCAGCAATTAAAGCCTGCCCGATCCATATTTGTAATGCCATAACATTACTAGAGATAAGTATTGTGGGTCATTGGTTTCAGCCACTAACTAACACTTGGGATGCATGACAGATCTTATATTTATTTGGTATAGCTGCTAAGGCTGTTGATTCTCTTGCATGCATTGTGAGATCTTAAATTCCAGTTTTGATGATCTTCAATCATCATAAAATCAATGGAACCAACCACATGATATAAGATTAAGCACAGTAAGCAAATGCACTCAACTTTTATATCTTTCTATGAGTGCCAGGCAGTGTCAGCACTTACAGGGAATAAAATTTAACAAGCTGAATTTAAGGGACATGAAGAATGCATTCCTAATTTCAGCTGAGGATGGACAAAATTCGAATTCTTATGTTCAAAGTTTACATTGTCTTATTTTCTGTTTATTGTGTAGGCTGCAATGTTTTCATGTTTGCAGCACTTCTGGAAATACCAAATAAGGTTCCTAGAGATGGATTCTAAAGAACATTAACATCACCATTGGCCCTGTGTCATCAGGGTAAAGAAAACTACATGCCAATTTCTATACACATCTATTCAACCCCATATTTCAACATGCCATTTTGGTCATAGAAAACATGTCTGGTAGACATACCTGACACCATTTAGAGTGAATGTTAAGCTCCTTCACAGTCTACACTATAGTGTACTCTAACACCATTCCATTGTTCTCCTGAGATTGGATCCTCATAGAATTGGAAGGTACCCCAGGGTCATCTAGTCCAACCACCTGCACAATGCATGAATTTCACAAATATCTACCCCCCCACACACACACATCCGCAGTGACCCTTGCTCCATGCCCAGAAGATGGCAAAAACCTCCAAGATCCTTTGCCAGACAGGCCTGGAGAAAAATTGCTGACTGACCTCAAAGTGGCAATCAGCATTTCCCTGGGTGTGTAAGAAGGGGCCACAAGAACTAAGCACTGATGCAACCCTTCCTGCCCGCCTTCTCATGATCTGCCTAATTTACAGAATCAGCATTGCTGTCAGATGGTCATCTAGCCTCTGCTTAAATACCTCCAAGGAATCACAGCCCACCACCTCCCGAGGAAGCCTGCTCCACTGAGGAACTGGAGTCAGGAAATTCTTCCTAATGTTTAGCTGGAAACTCTTTTGATTTAATTTCAGCCCTTTGGTTCTGGTCCAATCTTCTGGGGCAACAGAAAGCAACTCTGCACCATTTCTATATGACAGCCCTTCAAGTACTCTTGAAGATGTGTCTGGCTCCTGACCCATTGGGCTCGCACTCCAATGCCCTATTAAAGTTTTTAGGCTCTGGAGGGCAACCAACTGGGGCTGGGGAACCCACACACCGGAGCAAATGGGAAACAGATAGCTGGCAGAACAAGGACTCAACACCCTCCACAGATGAACATCAATAGGGCGAACTCTCAGGGAGCCCAGATGCTAGTAATGGGAGCAGACACTAGAAGCCATAAGAGTTGGAGGAATAACAAAGGGCAGCAAAGCTGTGCCCTCTATGCCTGACATGGTGCTAACTGAGGCAGAACTGGAGCACCAGGTGTATCCTCCATGGGCTTTGAGCCAAATTATCAACACTTGAGGGATGGGAGTGAGGGCAATCTCAGGAGGCAGAATGGGACAAAGGATATTTAAAGCTGGGAGGATACCCAAGGCAGGGAGCATGAATGTGAGACTCTTGGAAGGCTCTCTGGCAGCTGCAAGCTGAGAGAGAAAGTGAAGCTGACCAGGAAAGAGAGTTGATGATGGGAGAGAGAGACTCCGATGGATAAACCACCCTCCTCCTGAATTCTGAAATTTTGGAAATAATCCATACCTAGGAATATCGTTCTGGAGGCTCACTCTCCAGAGAAACCCAGTCCCAAGGCCCCAGGACCCAACAAGATGGTTATCATATCACCTGTCAGTCATCTCCTCTCCAGGCTAAACGTACTGAGCTCCTTCAACCTTTCCTTATAGAACTTGGTCTCCAGAGTCCAAACTCATCACCATCTTCATTGTCCTCCTCTGGACACATTCTAGCTTGTCTATATCCTTCTCTTTCCCTGTTTCCAAGGTTACTCATGTAGTTATCATGGTCACTAATTTATCCTTTGGTTTTTGTTTCTTACTTATTTATATTGCTTTTTCCATCATTGATTGATGATGTAAACATCAGAATCCCGCCTTGTCTTCAGTAGCATTTGATAAATAATTTATAGTATGAGTAGTGGGAATCTTTGCTGCATTATGATGCAGAAAATAATGCAAAATTTCTGCAAAAATGCAGAAAATAAATTATTCCAAATATTATTCTCATTCCCTACACAGCAATGTTGTAGAAAAAGCAAAGTAAAATTCCTGAGTACTATTATATATCACCCCAAATGTTGCTCTACACCTCCACTATAATATTCTGTGTTATGCCTACTAAATTGTCCAGTGCAGACAAAGAAATTAGATTGACTGTGCAATCCTATACTGAGTGACTTTAAACCCATTGATTTCAAAAGGCTTAGACTGCAGTAGCTCTATTTAAGATTGCCCTTTCCCCCTCCTAACCCTTGCCAGTGAATAAATATCATGTGTTCCTTTCCTACAACCAACTTGGAGCAAGTATTATATCACCTTTGGGGGGTTGATTTAGCAGTCCGTTCTTTATCCCTGCAATGATTTTATGTGTACCTTTTGTTGTACATCACCTAGAGCCCAGCATTGGCCAGGAATCATAAATGTAATAAATAATAATAATGACACATTTTAAAACCTTCCCCGCATTTTTCCTGTTTTAAGACCAGTACACTTTTTCAGAACATATATGTGAGGGATCTCCATATCCTTAAATTTCAGCCAGTTTTTCTTTAAATTTTATTTACTTCATTTATACTATTCTTTTTGCCCCAATGGGAACCCAGTTTCTCTTCTCCTGTGCTTTATCACCACAACAACCCTGTTAGGTAGATTAGGCTGAGAATGTGTGATGGGCCCAAGGTCACCCAGCAAGGTTCTGTGAGTGAATGGGGATTTGAATCAGTGTTTCCCAGATCCTAATCCAATACTTTGGTTACTATACTATAATCTAATGGACATCGCAGCCTTCATCTCCACAAGACCTTCAAACATTTATGGTGCTTAATGTAATATCTTCTGACTCTGATATGCAATGAATATGCAGACGCTTGCTGGATCAGACCAGTGGTCCATCTAGTTCAGCATCTTTCTCACACAGTGGCCAACCAGTTCCTCTGGAGGCCCAACAAAAGGGCATAGAGACTGAGACCTTCTCCTGATGTTGCCTCCTGGCTCTGGGATTCAGAGGCTCCCCTTAGTCATCATGGCTAATAGCCATCTATCCTCCATGAATCTATCTAATCCCTTTTTAAAGGTGTTTATTCCTGTGGCCATCACTACATTCTTTGGAAGCGAATTCCACATGTTAATAATAGATAAAATAAATTAACCTAATTGACAGTATAGTCCCAAAGAGACTTCTTACTTCAGTAGACTTAAAAGGGTATAAGGGGAATTCAGTTATTTTCTCAATTCTCAATCCAGGTCAACGTTCTTTTACTTTTAAGAAATAGTATATTAAGAAAATGTGACCATGGATAAGTTTATAGTAGATTGAGTAGAATTAGTTGACATTCAATTTGATACTCATGTTAAGGTGAATTTTGCACTGTTTTCTATTTTCTTATACATAGCTCCTCATATAAAAAACCAAGAGAGAAACTGTTACATAGCTTTATATAGGAATTTCAAAAGAAAGATTTGTTGGGTCTCTTGACAGCAATCTAGGGCCAAGAATGTACCCACTGAGATTCGACAGACATTTGGCAGTTATTTACAATGGAAGAGTTTTCTTTTTTGCCTAATTTTTTAAATGAGTGTTGGAAGCACTAAGAACTGGAGTGCAGTTGGGAAACACAGTGGGAAACAAGTGCTCTTAATTTGCTTCATGAAGTTTCATTCAGAAGCTCTTATATTTTATATATGATTTATTTTCATTTCCGCTTGAGGAACTGGAATGCTGAGAATACTGAGGACATCTCATTTCAGTTAAAAGTTACCAGGTACCATTTTAATGTATACTTCTGTGTATTCTGTGTTTGTCTGCTTTTGAATAGTGCTATGTATGGTGAACCTCTGGTAATTCTTCACACTGGTAGTTAACAGTGACATTTAATGGTTTATTGCCTACAAACTGGGAATGCCAGATGTCCTCCTAATGAGAACATTTTCCCACTCACTTTGTAATTCTGGTAACAGACCTAATTAGCTTAGTACATTATGCTGCTTTGTTCATAGCTAGAAATGATACTATCTCAGCAGTGAGATAAATAAACAAACACTGTGAGGCAGACTTTACTGGTAGCTGCAGTGCCTTTCACCTGGCACAATATTCATTTATTTTATTTATTTAAAATCTTTATTTAAGCTGCCTTTTCACCAACTTAGAATTCCCAAGGCAAACAAAAAAATAGTAAAACAAGATTAAAAATACATTAAATATATGTAAAACAATCAAAACTAAGCACATAAACACATGAATAGAAAGAAGGCTCAATAAGAATCAGTGAGGGAATGCCAGACAAAACAGAAAAGTCTTCACCCACTAGCAGTAGACAATGATAGAAGGGAACAGATGAATATTCCAATGCAGAGAATTCCTTTTTTGTTGTGGACCAGAAGGGCAGCTGACTGACTCTATCCTGTTTTTACAATATGTTAAACAATGCTGTCTCCTAGCCCTGAGCTTCATAAATTTTATGTAAATGACATGCTTCCTTACTTTCAAAAATTAGCACTTCATGCACCTATATTGGCTGGCATGAAATCCCTGTTTTGCACTGTGCAGATGACATATCTAAATCAGAAGTTGAACTTTGTAAGGTGTTAAATGTATTTATTGATTATTGTACTCAGAAGGGACTATCTGTAAACTATGGTAAATCTAAAATAATTTATCTTTTCAAGAAGGCATTTTTTTAGGATTGTTGACTTGGACTGTTAAGGGGCGGGGGGAGAGCAGGAGGCTCATTTTAAATATCTGGGAGTTATGTAGCTATCATCTCACTTGGAAAGCCCACATCCTTTCAGCTACTGAAATGGCTAGGACCAATACAAATGCTCTCTTAAGGTTTGTTTGGGGTTTTTTATTTAAAAGAAAGTCAGTATGTACCCACAGCTATCAAGGCTTTTAATGCGAAAATAATTTATTTTTATTAGCAGATCTTGATCTAGAAATAACTCAATCTGAGCAAAATATTTGTCAATAATTATTTCCCCAAAATGCTGCTAAAATGAGTATTCTCTTGCTGACTTCTATGAGAAATTGTATAGCTCCACTGTTATATTTTATCCTTCCATGAGCTTTAGACTTGTTATGAGAGACACATATTTATTTATTTGGTACTTTGTCCTCTTGTTTGTTTTGTCATATTTTGTTATAGCGGTTTGTCTGTTTTGCTCTGTTGTGATGTATTGGTGTTATATTTAAAGCCTTTGGTTATACAAGCTTATTTGGGGGGAGGGACTTGCGACTTTAGGGGCAGTAATCATTTTGAAGCATGTTCAAAACTTACTGACTTTAACAGTTTCCAGACAGCTGTGTAAAATGTACAAGTATTTGTGTTCCAATTTAGAACACTGCATATAAGCATGCTTAGTTTTGGAAGTCAAGACAAGCAAAACAGACAAGACTGTAATTTAGTGGACAAGGCATACAGCTCCCACCACACTGCAGCAGACTCAAGAAAATATACAATTGCAAAATATGTATAACATAATTTAGAACTATTTCAAAAGTATGATAAAAAGCAAGCTCGCCAATCATAATTTGGGATCAAAGTATAATTTGAACATAGGAGTTTTCATTTATTCATCAAAGAGCAAAGTGAGAAAACAATACATTTTATCCAACCTTGCACTGGAAATATAATCCTTAGGATCCTTAGGAACAGAGAGTTTCTGAGTTATATTGGACTTGCAATTAAACACAAGCATTTCCAATCTGTCCCAGAGGTGTGTAATCCAGAGATGGATTGGAGTCTTCTCATAGCCCACTACTATGTGTATCTCCAAAATAAAATTTGTGTGTGACGAAAGAGAGATTGCATGAATCCACCTTTATTGTTGATTGCTGGAATGTAGGATAATCTATAATATACAGTACCATGTTAGAAACTTAGAAACATTAGTCTTATTGAATCCAAAACAACATTAAACATGAGGAGAATTTTAAGTATCTCATCACCATTACTAGAAACATTATATGCTCAGCATTTTCCCATTGTTAAAGTATTTGATCAGTGATTATGTTCGTTATTCACATAGAAAACCTTAATGGTTTGTCCTGCTTTTGAAAAAATTATCTTTAATTTTCAGTAATTAAAATTAATACCATGCATTTGCTTAATTGCATTCATGTCTCTTTTTTGATTGAAAAATAATCCAATTAAAATGGAACTGAAGGTCATTATGATAAACAGGCAAATTTTTAAATGTATTTAGTTACTGTAGAAGTAGGCATCCTTTTGGTTAAACTATAGTATAGTTTCTAGATTCATGCCATTTATGGTTGGTCAAAGCGAAATAGAAGCTCTGATGCTGGTGGTGGTTTTTGCAGCCATCCATTCCAAAGACAAAGGCTCTAGGGATGCTGTAGAAAACTTTGAAACCAACATGTTAAGACATCTGAATGTGCTGTGATCAAACTGATCATATGCTAGCCAAGCCCTATACTAGCTCATCATCATGTTTCCATTTAAAGTTCAGATCAAATGTCAAGTCAAGTATTTTTTTCACTACTCAGTTGATGCTTTTTTGTATAACTTGTACAAAAAAAGTACAGCTCTTTTGTATAAATTGCTACAGGTTCACGATCATCTGAAGGCAGCAAGTCACAGCAGCTCTTTGCTTTGTTGAAAACAAGAGTTGCACAGCTGATTAGGGCACAATAGGCCACATATAATTTTAAAACTGAAACTTAATCCCAAGAAAATGGAAGTGTTACTCATGGGAGGGAAGGTCTGACCCAATAAATGGGTAAATCTCCTGCTCTGGATGGAGTTATAATCCCACTTAAAGAGCATATTTATGACTTGGGGCAGGGCTTTTTTTTGTAGCAGGAACTCCTTTGCATATTAGGCCACATACCCTGATATAGCCAATCCTCCTGGAGTTTACACTAGGCCCTGTACTAAGGGCCCTGTAAGCTCTTGAAAGATTGGCTACATCAAGGGTGTGTGGCCTAATATGCAAAGGAGTTCCTGCTACAAAAAAAGCCCTGACTTGAGGGATCTGGCCTCCTATTGGATAAACAGGATGAACTTTGGTCCATTTGTGACATTTGTAGTGGGTCAACCAGCATGAACTTTCCACAAACTTTCAAGCTGTCATTCCAGTGCCAGTAGACTTCTACTCTACTGGCCCCCATTCCACTCTGGAGCCCCCATTCCACTCTGGAGGTTGTCATTCCACTCCCATAACACTTCTGCCATTCCCATGGGCTGTCATTCCACTTTGAAGGCTGTCATTCCAGTCCCAGATGACCAATTCTATTCCGAGGGACTATCATTCTACACTTGAGCCTGTTATTCCAGTCCCTGAGCAGTTTATCTGGGCCCAGAGACATTAACCAAAAATCTGCTCCTCATTTTCATTGCAACTATTTTATGTTGTAATGTATTTCAATGGAGACTATGCAAGTCAATCTTCAATAGATCTTCAAGCTTCTCCCACTGTTTCCAATGGGCAATCCTGTCATTCCTTTTAGTACAGCCTTTCAATTCAATAAAACAATGGGTGTCCAAGCACATTGGCCTCCCCTGCCCTTATCCACCCTATGTTGTGCACTTTGTCAACTTGTGCCATTTGGTGAATATCCTCATCCACTTACCCAATACACTAACTGTTTAGGCACACATGAAGCATACACCTGGCAGCTGATTCATCATGATGTGTTAATGTTGTAGTTATTGTGGAAATTATTTTTTGTTTTATCTACCTATTGTAACCCACCATGAACCCACTTGTAGGGGAGGGTGGGATAGAAATCCCATAAACAAACAAACAGACCTTTCTACTGTACTAGCAACTCTCCTCCCTGCTTGGAATGTGATTCTGTGCTTCAGTTTACTCCTGCTGAGCTGGCATTGCCACAATGGCACTGGGTTCTGCTGGGCTTGCAGAAATGCCCTCCCTTCTGTTTCTGCTGAAGAGATTCTCTGGTTTAACTTTGGTCCTGCTGGGTTTATAGTGTCACAGTGGCACTGGTTGTGTTGAGCACATTACACTGGTTCTAAGCTTGCAAAAATGCCCCTCGCAATCTCCAGTTTACTGTAGAGATTCTTTGATTCTGTCCTGCTGGGTTTTTATTGTGTATAATTCTAGTCACCACACCTCACAAAAGATATAGCATTTAAAGAAAGTGCAGAAAAGAGCAACTGGAATGATTAAAGGGTTGGACCACTTTCCCTATGAAGAAAGGTTAAGCTCTTTAGCTTGGAGAAACAATGACTGAGGGGTGATATGATGATATTATGCATAGCACAGAGAAGGTAGAGAAAGAAGTACCATTCTCCTTTTCTCACAATTGGGTTTTTTTTTCCAGAGCAATTGGGTTAGAAGGAAGTACTTCTTCACCCAAAGAGTGATTAACACATGGAATTCACTGCCACAGGAGGTGGTGGCAGCTACATGCATAGATGGCTTCAAGAGGAAATTAGATAAACATATGGAGCAGAGGTCCATCAGTGGCTATTAGCCACAAAATATAGATGGAACTCTGTATGGGGCAGTGATGCCCTGTATTCTTGGTGCTTGAGGGGGGCAACAATGGGAGGGCTTCTAGTGTCCTGGCCCCACTGGTGGACTTCCTGATGGAACCTAGGTTTTTTGGCCACTGTGTGACAGAGTGTTGGACTGGATGGGCCATTGGCCTGATCCAACATGGCTTCTCTTATGTTCTCTTATGTTTTTATGTTCTCTTGCTTTTTTGCTATTTTTGCCTCCTTTGTAAATAATGGAGGGTGGGACACCTTCTTTGTGGGCCATAACACACACACCATAAATCCAATCCTCTTCAAACTTGAAGAGCAGGTAGAGGAGAGGCAGCCAGAGATCCCCTGCATGTTTGTGACTTTAGCTTACACAGCATTTGTTCTATATACCAGGGGTGGGCAACGGTAGTTCTCCAGATGTTTTTTGCCCCCAACTCCCATCAGCCCCAGCTATTTAATGGGATAATATAGGGTCGAATTGTTATCTAAAGTGACATCCGACCTACACAATGGTGTTGATCTCTGGGTCTGTCTTGGTCTTTGTCTTTGACTCATCTTAAGAACATAAGAACATAAGAGAAGCCATGTTGGATCAGGCCAACGGCCCATCAAGTCCAACACTCTGTGTCACACAGTGGCAAAAAATGTTATATACACACATACACTGTGGCTAATAGCCACTGATGGACCTGTGCTCCATATTTTTATCTAAACCCCTCTTGAAGGTGGCTATACTTGTGGCCGCCACCACCTCCTGTGGCAGTGAATTCCACATGTTAATCACCCTTTGGGTGAAGAAGTACTTCCTTTTATCCGTCTTAACCTGTCTGCTCAGCAATTTCATCGAATGCCCACGAGTTCTTGTATTGTGAGAAAGGGAGAAAAGTACTTCTTTCTCTACTTTCTCCATTCCATGCATTATCTTGTAAACCTCTATCATGTCACCCCGCAGTCGACGTTTCTCCAAGCTAAAGAGTCCCAAGCGTTTCAACCTTTCTTCATAGGGAAAGTGCTCCAGCCCTTTAATCATTCTAGTTGCCCTTCTCTGCACCTTCTCTAAAGCTATAATATCCTTTTTGAGGTGCGGCGACCAGAACTGCACACAGTACTCCAAATGAGACCGCACCATCGATTTATACAGGGGCATTATGATACTGGCTGATTTGTTTTCAATTCCCTTCCTAATAATTCCCAGCATGGCATTGGCCTTTTTTATTGCAAACGCACACTGTCTTGACACTTTCAGTGAGTTATCTATCATGACCCCAAGATCTCTCTCTTGATCAGTCTCTGCCAGTTCACACCCCATCAACTTGTATTTGTAGCTGGGATTCTTAGCCCCAATGTGCATTACTTTGCACTTGGCCACATTGAACCGCATCTGCCACGTTGACGCCCACTCACCCAGCCTCAACAGATCCCTTTGGAGTTCCTCACAATCCTCTCTGGTTCTCACCACCCTAAACAATTTAGTGTCATCCGCAAACTTGGCCACTTCACTGCTCACTCCCAACTCTAAATCATTTATGAACAAGTTAAAGAGCATGGGACCCAGTACCGAGCCCTGCGGTCTTGGCTGTCACAGTCTTTTGTGTGATGTTCAGCTGGCAGGATGCACACTGAGATAAGCTTGATTGCTTTATGGAAATGTCCAGGTTACACGTTGAATACGTGGGGCTCCCGCTTCACTCTCGTGGCATCACGAAGATGCAGGAAAATGATCGCAGATTCTGTTAGCTCTTGCAATGGTTTCCATTGGGAAGACTGAGCTGAAAAACCGCATAGCTGGACAGCTCATGGCGGCCACGCAATCTCTTAGTTTCACAGAGCTGGGGACTTGAGCACAATAGGAGGCTGGGAGTCCTTCCTGCTGTGTTGGGGTCGTTCTTTGGGAGCATTGCCTTGATGACTGAGGCCCAAACAGCTCACATAGGCCTGGCAGGAAGCTGGCAGTTTGGGCTATGCCCAGGTATAGGCATGTGTAAGAACTCGAAGTCCAGGCATCCTGGCCGATAAGCCAGGAAACATGATGTACATGTAAGATTAAGAGGGAACTCTGGCTCACAACTGAACCAGTTAATTTAGCTCTTAAAAATCCATGATGGTTTGTGATTAGTAGACCAGGCACACCGTGAACAATTAACCAAACCACATTTCCCCAGTTCATGCCCATCCCTAGTGGCAACAGTGGCCAGGGGTGCTTCCACCAGCTTCAGCTGGTTAATCAGCTGCAGCCTTTTGTGCATGTGTGTAGGGGGGCGGGTATCTTGCCATTGTGGTGCATGTCCTGGTAACATCTAGATTAGATTACTGCAAGGTACATTATGTGGGGCTCCCTTTGAAGGCTGATTGGAAGCTACAGTTGGGACAGAATACTGTACCCAGAATGTTGACTTGATTGGGTTATTGGGATCATATCACTTCAGTCTCATTCCATCTTCCAGTTTGTTTCTAGGTCCCTATCAAGGTATTGACCTTTACAGCCCTATATGTGTTGGGGCTAACTTAACTCGCCTTCTTCCACACGCACCTACCCATCCATCTTTGCAGGCCCTGCTTTGGGTGCCTCTGCCATAGATGAGTGGCAACATGAGGAAAGGCCTTGGTCATGGCTTCAAAATGCCTTGTCTTCTGCCAGCAGGGGAAAACTATTTTGTTTTGTTTGGCATGCTGCATATAACTCCTCTCTAGAGGGGTTTTGGTGCTAGGTTTGGGATGCTTATATGTATTTATTGCATTGTTCTATTAAATTACTGCTGTTGGATTTTTATTGAATTACTGTATATATACTTTATTTTCAGTGTTTTTAATGTTGAAATATTTTAATGCTTGATACATGACGCCTTGGGGACCTTATTTGGGTGAAATGGTGGCATAGAAATATTTTAAATAATATAAAAAATAAAAGTTTATGAAGCAGTGCAACAATACACATGCACAAATTATTCTCAGTCTAATCAGTTTACCCTTTCCTATTAACAAATGTCATGAGATATGAACTAACAATACAGTGAACCAGGGGTCATTATGTAGAAAAAAAGGTGTGGGAGCTCAGTAGCATGTCTCATTTGCATATGCCCCAGGATCTGGTAGGGCTCATCTCTGAGGATGATGAGTCTGCATATAGGAGGGAAGTTCAACAGCTGTCCCTTTGGTGTAAAGTAAATAATCTTATTTTTAATATAAATAAGACGAAGGAAATTATAGTGGATTACAGGAAGAGTAGTTTGGACATCCAGCCGTTGTTTATTGATGGTGTTATGGTAGAACAGGTGACAGAATGGAAGTTTCTGGGAATTACCATGAAACAGGATCTAACATGGGGGGCAAATACTTTAGCTCTAGAGAAAAAGGCCCAGCAACAACTATACTACTTAAGACTCTTAAGATCACTACAACTGTCAGGGAGTCTGCTGGTTGCCTTTTATCGTAGTTCCATTGAGAGCATTTTATCTTATTGCCTCTGCGTGTGGTTTGGGAGCTGCACGGAAGCAGAGAGAAGGGTGCTCCAAAGAGTGACGAGAAGGGCACAAAAGATTTGTGGATGTTCTCTCCCCTCATTGGTGGATCTGTATAATATGGGATGTAAAAGGAAGATACAAATGATCCTAAGGGACCCTTCACATCTGGGCCATTTGCTATTTGAGATCTTACCGTCAGGTAGACGATATAGAGTGTTGAAGGCTAGGACAAACAGATTTAAGGACAGTTTCTATCCAAGTGCTGTGGTTAGGTTAAACGCAGGGTTATGAAGGATTATCTGTTTTAGATGTATTTAAATGGTTTAAATGGTTTTAATGGTTTTATGAATGTTTATCTGTTTTAGATGTATTTAAATGGTTTAAATGGTTTTAATGGTTTTATGAATGTTTATCTGTTTTAGATGTATTTAAATGGTTTAAATGGTTTAAATGGTTTAAATGGTTTTAATGGTTTTAGATGTATTTTAAATGGTTTATGAATATGTGTGTTTGATGTGTTGGTATGTTTGTGGAAGAGCACCTCATTTCGTTGCTCTCTTTTTGTTGAGAACAATGACAATAAATTTATCTATCTATCTATCTATCTATCTATCTATCTATCTATCTATCTATCTATCTATCTATCTATCTATCTATCTATCCATGAAGACCCTAACTGGAGATTCAGGAACTGTGCTCCTGTGAGCTCCTGCTGAATTCAAGTCCTGCAGTGAACAATATAAGCCATAAAGCCCAGAGTCAACTCTTCTGTTATTTAAGTTTGGACAATAAGACTTTGGTGAGTACATTGGGAGCTCTACTGGCGGGGGTAGGGGGACTTACAGTTTCCATGGGTCAGTGTGATTTGCATGTGCAAACTGATCCAGTCAGTCCATCTGCCAGATCATAAACAATCACTAAAGGATCCAAGGAGACATTTTACAGTATGTCACTAGCAATTGTATGTCACTAGCAATTAAGTGCTAATATTTTGTGAGCTTAATGGAATGTATCAAACAGCAGAGGCAGAAGACAAGGGAGTAGACAGGGAAGCTGTGGCAAAGCAGGGATATTTTTAAAACTATGGAACATATCCAGACTGGTAGAAAACAGGCACATGTTTGACTGTACTGAATGCAATTGGCAAACAGAATTGGCAAGCTGAACTGGCAGGCAGTCCAGAATCCCTGGAGGATACTAGCTCCATTGCACTCTGGCTTCTACACTGGCTTTGGAAAATAAAATGACTTTGTCATACTGGTAAAAATCCTCTAAGTGTATCTCTTAGGCCGTTTTCCCACTCACGTTTTACTGGCGCCACGACCATCCTGACGCCGGCGAATCTGCCTGGATTTCGCAACAGAAGCGCCGGCGCTCCCAGAAGCGCCGGCGCTTTCCGTCGCTAAGCCAGCGCAAACGTTTTCCTGCATCTTTGCGATTTCCGTTTGCGCTGGCTTAGCGACGGAAGTAGCCGGCGCTTCTGGGAGCGCCGGAGCTTCTGATGCGAAATCCAGGCAGATTCGCCGGCGTCAGGATGGTCGTGGCGCCAGTAAAACGTGAGTGGGAAAACGGCCTTAGAAGTGCTCAGAAGTGTCCTTCTGAATTCCCTGGCCAGAATCAGCTTGATGGATGGCTCTGCTTTTTGATGGCTCCAATCCTTCCTAGACCTTCCTCAAAATGTCATGCAAAGGGAGCTGTTCTACTTTTGATCTGTCTCCATGCTGCTTAACATCTGAATGAAACTGTTGGAGAAGGTCATCCAAAGATCTTAGTGTTGTATTTGTCAGTGTGCAAATTACACCCAGGCTACATTCCTTTTGAATCTAATTTGTGGAGGCAACAAATGCTTTGAATCCCCATGTTAGTTTATTGGTCTAATTCAAATACATGGTTGCAATCTTTGTTACAGAAGATAACATAGCATCCATTCCATGTCAGCCTCTTTGTGGAATGGGGAGAAAAATGCAGAAAAAATTAATGTGCAAAGTGAAGTTTCTGGCTGGGAGCAGGAACTGAATAAAGGGCACACTTGGGGCTATCTGAACCAGTACTGATGCTTAATTTTACATTAAAACAGAATTTAACAAGTTCATTTCTGAAGTCTGGCTCAATAGGAAGTAAGGAAAAAATGGATGATTCTGTGAAGGGTGATTCTGTGACAACTCTTTTTTCTGCTTGGTTTTTGCCTGGGTATACTTTGGTTTCTCTCCTGGTATGGTCGGACTTCTCCCACTGTGCCAGCCTGCAAGAGATTTAACCATAGGCCATTGTTGGACAGGCCATGGAATAAAGAACAAGATTTGTGGATGTCACTCCATGAAATAAATGAGATTTTAGGACACAACTAAATGTCACTCATTTCAGTGGGACTGAGATGCATCTTTCTCTGGATTAGGCCAATTAGTGATATTCCTATCTGGCTAACTTTCTTAGCTATGATTGAATATCCTTCTGATATCCAGAACCTTTCATTACTTTCTTTCACTACCAAGTTAGTTTCTGATAACTATTCTTGCTTTTCCATACTTATGTCTGAATGACATGAACAGGAAGAGGAAGAAAGAGTGTGAAGATTGTCCAGAGCATTTTCAGGACTGATGTCTGAACAGATGTGACCATCCTGATTTCCAGTGCAGTATGTAATAATTCACCATCATTTGTTGCTTTGATTTCTGTGTTTGGTTGCAGTGAAAAGTATAAAGTTATTTCAAATACAAAGCAATCTTTTACTGTTTCTTTTTAGGGAATATTATCATAATATTTACTTTATTTCAACCATACGTGGGGACAAGAGGTCTTATCTGTAATTATGCTATTTGTCCCAGCAAATAAATAAATAGGCAAAACCTTTTATTATCATTTAAATCACTTCGGCCCTTTCCCAGCCGGGCGGTCCATCGACCGCTGAGGCTGGGGGCCGCCCATTGCCTCCCCGTGCGGATGAGAGGCAATGGGTTTTACCAAGGGAGGGGGCGAGGAGCGGCCTTATAAGGCTGCTCCCGCCCACTCAAACGCAGTCGTTTTTGCGATTTCGGCCGGGCGCACTCACCGTCGCGCCGGGGGCCGAAACGAGCGAGGCCGGGTCGCCGCGTGTTCAGGGGCGGCTTCGGAGGCGTCGGGTGGCTGCCGCGCTCGTCGGGGAGCTGCGTGTGCACCCGCGCCTATTGCTGTGGCCTCGTTGACGGCCGTGTTGAGGAGGAGCAGCTGGCCAGCGGGCCGGGCGTCGGCGCGCCAGGCCTTTTCAGCGGAGTCTTGGGCCGTGAGGCTTTCTTTGTCTTCCCTCCTTCCTTTTCTTGTGCGGCCGCATTCCCCACGGGCGGGTGAAAAGGGCCGCGTTGGTGCGCCAGCGCCTGCTTGCGGCTTCCCTGGGGGTGGGGGTAGGCCACGGTGGGCTTTTGGTGTGTTTTCTTGGTTGTTTACCTCACCCCACTCCTTTTGTAATTATTCTTCACAGCTGAACGGGGCTAGCCTCTGTGGGTTGTTGTGGTGGGGCCCCCCTTTTGTCAGGGCGGTGGCTGCACCCCCCCCCCCTTTTTTGGTCCAAATATTTGTGGAGTGGCTGGGGTAAAGTGTGTTTTTTACACACACCCCCTTAAAAAAAAAAAAAAAGAAAAAAAGAAAGAAAAGAAAAGTAAGGGGAACAACAGTTCTCAGTTGGTCGCATTAGAGGTGGGCTTTGAGAGGCTTGCCTTTTTGGTTAAAAAAAAAAAAAAAAAAAAAAGTTATATTGAAAGGCAGGTGATTTGATTATGGGTCCCAAGAAGGGCCAAGGGAACAAGAAGGGCAAGCAGCCCGCTAAGCGCCCTCCTAGGCGTCCTCATCCAGAGCTCCCTCCACCTGAGGAAGCTGATGAAGCTGACACCAGGCAAGCCATCATTGATCAATTGACGGCCTTAGAAGAAGCTATGGGTGTGGCCGGTCCCTCAAGGAGAGTTACTGGTCTTCTTGGGTCTGGCAGGGCCGCTACCATCTCCTTCCAGAAGGAGGTGCTGGCTCGGCTCTCTGTTTTGCAGGGTGCAGAAGGAAGCAGTGGCGCGGTGAATCCAGGAGTGCCCCCGGATGACGAGTCCAGTGAGGATCCTGAGGCTGTCGTGGTGGTGCCGCCAGTAAGTGAGGGTAAGTTGCCTGTTGCACAGCAAGGAGTGGTTTGGCCATGGGGTCCGTTAGGGCCTGGCCTAGTATCTGGCTCCAAGCCTGGGGGGGGTCCTCAGGTGCCGGGGGCTCATTATGTGGGTCCGTCGCCTCTTATGGGGCAGCAGGCAGCCCCCTTTTCCCTTGCCCCGGCTGGTTCTTCATCAGCGTCGGTTGCTGGGGGTTCGTGGACCCCTTGGGGCGTCGCCCCAGGGGCCAGTGGTTTTGTAGCCGGCTCTGGGGTTGTTGGCCAGGGGCCAGCGGTTGGTGTTTTACCCTGGGGATGGCAGCAGTCCCCTTCCACGCCATTGTCTTGGGCCGGGCAGCAGGCTGGTTTCTGGGGGTTTCCACCCCATCCGCCGGTTCCGTACAGCGCATTGGAGTTGCACGCTTTGCCATTTGGGGACCCTGCCATGCCTTTGGGTGATCACCTCACCGCCACAACCAGGGAAAAAATCCTAAAAGGTGAATACGTTGATGTATTCAGCCTACTGTATCGGGAATTAGAGAAGAAACCTAAGGATGAGCTTGATGAAAAAGATAAAGAGAAGCTCAAGCGCCGCAAAGTAGATAGGACCTGGGCGAACTGGCTTCCCGGTTTCCTCATTTATGCTGGCGTTATTGCCCGGGCCCAACCATGGAGAGCTGCGCCACTGTTCCAGTACTGCGACATTATATACCGGGCATATAATGATTTCGCTGGGGGCGCTTGGCTCCAGTACGACGAACAGTTCCGTATGCGGGCAGCGGTCAATCCTTGTCTTCAGTGGAACCAAATCAACCAGCAGCTTTGGCTGCAGCTCATGGCCCCTGCAAAACCTAATGTAGGGGAACGATCTGATAGCGGCCATTTGGTCCAGAAGACATCTGTTACATCCTTCACTGGTGCCCGCGCAGCCGCGGGGCAGTCGGTTCAGCCACGGCTGCTTTGCTGGGAGTTCACCTCCCAAGGCTCCTGCTCCAGGAAGGGTTGTAAGTATAAACATGAGTGCCCGATCTGCGGGGGGCCCCACGCTTTTACCGCCTGTTCTAGGTCCAAGCAGCGGTGGCCCGGTAAGCGACCTGGCGGCGGGCCCGGTCAGCCCCCTGGTAAAGGGTCCCAGCCCCATTCGGCTGACGGTTCTTAGGCAGTTGTTAGAGCGGTACCCCCTTTCCGAGGATGCGCGTTATTTGTTGGATGGATTCTCTTTCGGTTTTAGGATCCCATTTCAAGGCCCCCGTACCCCGTTTTTTGCGGCTAATTTGCGCTCGGTTAAGGGCTTTGAACGTATTGTTAGGGAAAAGATCAAGAAAGAGTGTGTTGAAGGTCGGGTGTTAGGCCCGTTTAAGTCCCCTCCCCTGCCGAACCTGAGGGTATCCCCCTTGGGGGTTGTACCTAAGAAGGCGGCGGGTGAATTTAGATTGATTCACCACCTTTCTTACCCCAGGGGTAGTTCGGTCAATGATGCAATCCCTCCGGAGCTTTGTTCGGTGAAGTATACTTCTTTCGACCGTGCGGTGCAGATAGTCCGGCGCTGTGGCAGGGGCGCGGAGTTGGCGAAGTGCGATATAAAATCAGCTTTTCGCCTTCTCCCGGTTCATCCTGGGGATTTTGATCTGTTAGGTTTTGCTTTCGAAGGAAGTTATTATGTTGATAGGGCTCTGCCTATGGGTTGTTCAGTTTCCTGCGCCGCGTTTGAGCGCTTTAGTACCTTTTTGGAATGGGCCTTGCGTTTTAAAACTGGTTTACGCGACACGGCTCATTATTTAGATGATTTTCTCTTCGTGGGCCCCGCTGGCTCTGGGCAGTGCCTGTCGTTGTTAGCCGCCTTTGTGGATTTAGCCGATGAGCTTGGAGTTCCATTGGCTGCTGAAAAAACGGAGGGCCCAACTACAGTTCTTACTTTTTTGGGCATCGAGTTGGACACGGTGCGCCAGTTTTCTAGACTGCCCGAGGACAAGCGAGTTAGTTTATTGGCTCGGGTGCGAGCGATGATGGGCAGGCGTAAGGTCACCTTGCTCGAGTTACAGCAGTTAGTGGGTCATCTGAATTTCGCCTGTAAGGTGGTGGCCCCAGGCAGAGCCTTTCTAAGGCAATTCTGCGACGGGATGGCTAACTTGCGCGCACCGCATCATGTTACCCGTGTCACGAGGGAGATGCAAGAGGACCTTGCGGTTTGGGAGACATTTTTAAGGGACTTTAATGGCATTTCGTTCTGGCGGGTTGACATGCAGCTCGAGGCAGAGTTACAGATAGTATCTGACGCCGCCGGTTCCATTGGTTTTGGGGTTTATTTCCGTGGGCACTGGTGTGCCGAACAATGGCCACAGGATTGGTTGGGTTCCGAGTTGTGCCGGAATTTAACTTTCCTCGAATTTTTCCCTTTAGTTGTTGCCGTTTTTCTGTGGGGGGAGGCTTTGGCCAATTGTTCGGTTCACTTTTGGTGCGACAACATGGCGGTCGTACATGTTGTTAATAATTTGACATCTAAATCCCCCGCTGTTATGCGGCTTGTCAGGGCGTTCACGTTACGATGTTTACAATTGAATATCCTGTTTTTGGCTAAGCATGTTCCCGGTATCTGTAACGGGGTGGCGGACGCTCTGTCTCGCCAACAGATGGACCGTTTCCGTCAATTAGCCCCGGAGGCCGACCTGTTGCCAGAGCGCATCCCGGCGGAACTGTGGCTGATTGGGAAGAAGAAGTGAGCCGGGCAATCCATCTTGCGATTGCGCCCAGCACTCAAAGGTCGTATGACCGGGCGGCTAGCCAATTTGCTGTTTTTAGAGAAGGGGCAGGTTTACCAGAGGTTTGGCCCATTCCTGTGGAGCAGTTTTTACAGTTTTGTGTCCACCAGAAGCTTAGGGGCCTATCGGTAAAATCCATTCGGGGCCAGCTCGCGGGTTTGGCTTTTATGTGTAAAGCTAAGGGGCATCGCGATTTTACCAAGGATTTCCGCATTCAGAAAATGTTGGAGGGTTGGTCCCGCGAGGCTGGACCCCGTGCTGACTGCCGGCAGCCTATTTCGCCTTCCATTCTCAAGGGGCTTCATGCCTCCTGGGCCCGGGTTTGTGGTTCCCCTTATGAAGAGGCTCTCTTTCACAGTGCTGCATTGACTGCCTTTTTTGGGGCTTTCAGAGTATCTGAGCTTGTACCACTCTCCCGCAGCGATACTTCTGCCAGAGCCCTTCAGTTTAGGGACGTTTGTTTATTTAGTGACCGCGTGTCGTTCCGGGTACGTCGTTCTAAGACAGATCAGAGGCAGCGCGGTTGCACTGTTACGGTTGGTACGTGCGTTGAGCGTGAGTTATGCCCCGTGGCCGCTATCCGGCTTTACATCGAATTGCGGGGTTCATCGGACGGCCCTCTTTTCCGCCACGCCAGTGGGGCACCTCTGACGAAGTATCAGTTTTGGGCTATCACTAGTAGAGCCCTACAACATTTGGGCCTTGGGGGGCGCAAATTTGGCACCCATTCATTTAGAATTGGGGCAGCCTCTACTGCCGCAGCTTTAGGCTATGGGGTCGAGGACATTCAGCGTGTGGGGCGTTGGAAGTCAAGGGTCTATCGTTCATATATTCGGCCTTTGCGGTCTTAGGATGTTTTGCTTATTGTTCCACGACATGTTCCAATTTGGGTTGTTTTACCCTTTCTGCAGTCTAATAGTTTTTTCTTATAGGTGCTGTGGCTGGTGACCAGAGGAAGCGGATCCTTATATGCGGCCACAGCATTGTTTTTTGGGCGGCGCATCAGGCCCGAAGGACTCCAATCGGTTCGCAGTTGGGCCTGAGCGACAGAGCTGTCATCACTTGGCAGGGCCGTCGTGGTATGAGATGGCCCGGGCTCCTCCCCCTTTTGTTTAGGGAGTTGGGTGGCCCCCCCCCCGCAGATTTTGGTAGTTCATTTGGGGGAAAACGACTTGGGCCTGATTAAAGGGAAGGCCCTTTCGATTCAGGCTCAGGCGGATTTGGCCTTGATCGGCGAGAGATGGCCGGGAGTCCTGATCTTGTGGTCGGCCATGCTGCCGCGCCGCCTTTGGCGGACCGCGTGGGACCCTACTGGGTTGGAGCGCGCCCGGATCAAGGCCAACAGGGCCTTGCGGAAGGCTCTTTGTGCTGGTCTCGGGGGTTACGTGCCCCATCCTCAGATTTCATCCGACATCCCGGAATTATATCGGGATGACGGAGTCCATTTGTCTTCAAAGGGCAACGAGCTTTTTCTAGCTGACTTACGGCAAGGGCTTCTTCGTGTTTTGTAGTTTGGGGTACAGCTGCCTAAGCAGAGGCTTGGCGCTGTCCTTGGCAGTTGGTTTGGGATTATGTTTTGGGGATTGGTGAGCTCCCGTTGCATCGCACCATTTTGGTGCATGGCTTCCCTGGGGAACTGCAAGCTGTACGGCCCAAGGTTGCTCCAGGGAGTCTTCGGATCCCGGCACGCGGAGAGTGTCCGCATCCCAGGCTGCAGGGCTGTGGGGATGGCGGAGCTCAGGTGCGGTGATCATGTTGCCGGGCCGGCCGGGTCTGAGCCGTTTGGTTGGCTCATACCCGGGGCTCAGGGGGCTCGCCCAGTTTCAGGTCAAGGAGGTGGTCGCGTTGACCCCTGGCTTGACCTGTTCCCCTTGTTGCCCTTGCCGTTTAAGTTTAATAAAGTGGCCCTTTAATCCAATTTTGTGTTTGTCTCGTTATTCCGCCTGGGGGGGCAATTCGGCCCTTTCCCAGCCGGGCGGTCCATCGACCGCTGAGGCTGGGGGCCGCCCATTGCCTCCCCGTGCGGATGAGAGGCAATGGGTTTTACCAAGGGAGGGGGCGAGGAGCGGCCTTATAAGGCTGCTCCCGCCCACTCAAACGCAGTCGTTTTTGCGATTTCGGCCCACCCGCCCGCCCGTCAAGCAGTTCAGGCACAGGCTGGTCGCCCGTTTTAGGGGGCCGGGTAGGAATTTTTCGCCCCCAAACAGATTGGCCTTGTCTGGGGGTGTTTTTGCCTACCTTGCACTGCTGATGTTTGGTGCTGGCAATTGGAATGGTGGTGCCGTTTTAGGTTGGTCACTGGCAGTTGGTTTGGGATTATGTTTTGGGGATTGGTGAGCTCCCGTTGCATCGCACCATTTTGGTGCATGGCTTCCCTGGGGAACTGCAAGCTGTACGGCCCAAGGTTGCTCCAGGGAGTCTTCGGATCCCGGCACGCGGAGAGTGTCCGCATCCCAGGCTGCAGGGCTGTGGGGATGGCGGAGCTCAGGTGCGGTGATCATGTTGCCGGGCCGGCCGGGTCTGAGCCGTTTGGTTGGCTCATACCCGGGGCTCAGGGGGCTCGCCCAGTTTCAGGTCAAGGAGGTGGTCGCGTTGACCCCTGGCTTGACCTGTTCCCCTTGTTGCCCTTGCCGTTTAAGTTTAATAAAGTGGCCCTTTAATCCAATTTTGTGTTTGTCTCGTTATTCCGCCTGGGGGGGCAATGGCTGTTCATTCTTAAACAGCTAATCTTTTCTTTCACATGCTTTCCCCCTTCCATCAAGTGCAGTGGTGCAGACATTGGTTTGAATGTTCTTTATTAGACTCTTAGCATCCTTGCTACAGTTTTGCTATTGATTGGAGTGTAGTACATGACATGCCTACATTCCTCCACTGTATACCTTGTTTCCCAAAGTAACTCCAATTTATTACAAATAACATCATGTATAATATACTCTAACAGGTAAATTCTCATTAAAATGCCATGATTTTACAAAATATTGCATACAAATTTAAGGATATATGACCATTTTTGTACTCACGATTTTAGGACCTGCCTCATTTACATTTGTTTGCTGGAATGGAATATGCATCACATATTCCCTGACACTGAAGTCAAATGCAGCTTGTGACAATGAGCTTCACATTAGCTTCTAGGATAAAGTATGCAGCAAACTCAGTGCTAAGGGTGATACCACCTAAAATTTGTTGACTGACTCCAAGGAGTTTCATTAAATGTATAGGCATTCATTTGGAAATGAAACTTCTAGACATGAATTTGGAAAGTATTAGGACTTCAATACAGCTTGAGGCATTTTCCTGTTGTTATATGAATGTTTATGTTTGGGTACAGCTTTGGAAATTAACAACACTGCACATATATCAAACAATATTAATATGAAATAAAGCCAAAAGGGATCAAATTTCAGACTTCTCATCAATTTTAAGTTCTTGCTACAGGCTTCAGATGGCATCATGCATTTTAAACCCTTTAGTGATTTATTTAAAAATCCCATTCTATTCATTCCATCCTAGGTTTTAAAACATATTGGCTAATACTAAAGTTCAGTGTTTTTGTTTTGAACCACGTTGTGACAAAGAAGCTTTTCAATGGTAAGAAAATAGAGTACACAAAGGTTCGTTACAGCTGCTGTGAGAGCCCTCAAGGATCTTTAGTGCAGCAAAATGAGGGCAGGCTAAGTTTTCCCCCTCTCAGGCACAAGAGCTAAAACAATGGAAAACTAGCATTTTTACCTGTGGGGGTGGGAAGCATCTTGAAGAGTGGGTTTCTAAGCAATCAAGTAACTGAGTGGGTTTCTAAACAATCAAGTAATCTTTCCCTTTGCCCATCCCAATTAGCCTAAATCACATCTGCAACTGTTTTCCACAGGCATCCCTAGGGTTCACGTATTGGGAGGAAAATGGGCACATTGTATTTGTACCAAGAAATCTAGGGACCCTGGCTCATGCCACAGATCCATTACTATGATATAGTGCATTTATATACAAATTTAAAAATAAAGTAGAAATGTTTATTTCAGGATTTATGAGATTACGTATAGGATCAGGGAGCAGTGCCCACGTTACATGTTTGTACTGGGTTCAGAAAAATAATCCTTGCATCAACCTATTACATTTTAAGATGAAGAAGATTACAGATTTATACCCTGCCCTTTTCTCTGAATCAGAGGTCGTTTTCGCACTCACCTCCAGCCGGCGCGACCCCCCTCTTCACCGCCCAGGATCTGCGCGGATTTCGCACTAAATGCCGCGGAGCAGCCTTTTGCGCCGGAAATTCCCGTCGCAAAAGCCACTCAAACGGGAACTGCTTTTTAGCGGTTTACGTTTGAGCAGCTTTTGCGACGGGAGTTTCCGGTGCAAAAGGCTGCTCCGCGGCATTTAGTGCGAAATCCGCGCAGATCCTGCGCGGTGAAGAGGGGGGTCGCGCCGGCTGGAGGTGAGTGCGAAAACGACCAGAGACTCAGAGTGGTTTATAATCTCCTATATCTTCTCCCCCCCCACACAACAGACACCCTGTGAGGTGGGTGGGGATGAGAGAGCTCTCACATCAGCTGCCCTTTCAAGGACAACTCCTGCGAGAGCTATGGCTGACCCAAGGTCATTCCAGCAGCTGGAGGAGTGGAGGATTTTAATCCAGATTTTCCTCCATGAAGTTTATGGCAACACATACATTCTCTTATGTCTTGGGCATTAAGAAGCTAAAACAGAGCCATAGCTCTATTTTAGCTTCTTAATAACCCAATACATAAGTTAGACTGAGGGAATATAACTGGTCCAAAGTCACCCAGCTTCATGGCATACTAGAGATTTGAACCTTGGGCTAACATTCTGCTCTAGCCACTATACACACTGGTTTTCCTCAGACCTTGTATATATTAATTAGAAGGTGGTTACTTGATTGCCATGTTGATGTTTCATACCTCTGAAATGCCAGGATAATAGCATTTCCCTATATGTTTGAAAAGCTATGCAGCATTGTACTCCAAATGTTTTGCAAGGAGCTTCATGCAACTAATCTGACCAAAGAATCCTGAGTCCTAATAGTACCATGCAAATCTATTTGAAAACAATCTACTGACACTATGAATGCACTCTGTTTTCATTTTCCATTTCTTTACTGCCTCTGATTTTCTTTTTCCTAGGCATAGTAAGGAAGAAGGAAAACAGTGTCCTAACCCATGGGTATTTGATGTACCTGACAGGTCCATTGACTAACCAGGATATGTAGGTTGTAACTACATGATAAGCCTGAGATGTGTTTGGTTATCAGTGTGTGACTGGACTCACAGTCAGACATACTGAAAGGAGAACTCATCTTAAGAGAGAGTACCTTGAGAAGTGCAGAAAGCACAGTAGGAGGGATTTTCACCCCTTTTCTCTGGCTCATGTCTTGACATCTGTCTGGTACAGTAACTGGAAAAAAGCACAAAGGAAAAAATCCCAAAGAAAAAAACCCATGAACATAAATGCTCACAGGGGAAAAGCCCACATGGAAACATGCCCACATGGAAATAAACCCACATGGAAAGAAGCCCCCATGGAAAAAAGCCCATACTGAAAGAAGTTCCCATGGAAAAAAGCCCCCATGGAAAAATATGTAAAGCACCATAGAAGATGAAGAAGATATTGGATTTATATCCCGCCCTCCACTCCAAAGAGTCTCAGAGTGTCTCACAATCTCCTTTACCTTCCCCCCCCCACAACAGACACCCTGTGAGGTGGGTGGGGCTGAGAGGGCTCTCACAGTAGCTGCCCTTTCAAGGACAACCTCTGCCAGAGCTATGGCGGACCCAAGGCCATGCTAGCAGGTGTAAGTGGAGGAGTGGGGAATCAAACCCAGTTCTCCCATATAAGAGTCCTCACACTTAACCACTACACCAAACTGGCTCTCATAGATGTTTATAATTGTGGATAACCATTAATAATATTTTGTTGTTATTTTAGGATTAAAATAAGTCATTTTGTTATTTTTAGATTATTTTAGGATTGAAATATGTCATATTCACATGCAACAAGAAGTGACTATTTTGTTATCAGTGAGCTTTATTAAGAAGGAAAAACAATAATAACAGAAATTAAACTCTCTCTCGGCTTGGCTTCACGAACGAAGATTTAAGAAGGGTGCAATAGTCCACGTCTGCTGCAGGCTCGCTGGTGGCTGACAAGACCAATGCGGGACAGGCAGGTCCGGCCACAGTGGCTGCAGGGAAAAGTCTGATTTAGGGTTGGTGCTGTAGCAGTGCGATTCTTCCTCAATCTCCTTTTGTCCTCAAGACCAGCTATGCGTGCGTTCTCAAAAGAAGAGACAGCCTGGTGGATGGTGTGCCTCCATGCTTTGCGATCTGAGGCTAGGTCAGTCCATTAAACTCTATAGAGAAATATATTTAAATAAAATTAAATACTATAACTTTATTAATTTACAATTTGTCAAACTTTTAAATGTTAATACATTGTGGTATACCCAGTGACCATGACAAAAGAGACTCTGACACAGGTGAAAATAATACCCTTTGACCTCAGCGTGTGCAAAGGCAATCCTCACTGCATTCATACAAGCCTTCTCAACATACATTAAAACCTTTTGAGGTGACAGATCTGGAATCAATAGCTTCATTATTTCAAACATTCTATTATAGGTGTCAATGTTCTTTTTTTGAAGTAAAATGTAAATACATGGTGGATATGAATAACCTACCTTGGCATGCCATGTGTACAGTTGGTAAAACATATTTGGCACTTTATCAAAGGTGCCATCTCCATAGATGGTATCTTTGTTTAATTCAAGCATAAGATCTCTATCACCCAAAACCAGAATTCTTTCTGGATTTTTCCACACCGGAATTGTGAACTATCAGTTGCCTACACTTTTCAGGAATGTCAAAATGTATGGTTTTTGGGTTAGGCAAATTATTGCCTGCCCTGTGATAACTTCTCTTTCTTAAATAGCAGAAGTAATTAAGGCCTCATAGATCTAAGAAGCTAAGCAGGACTGACTCTGGCAAGTATCTGGAAGGAAGAAATCAATAAACATAGTTGGAATCAATTAAAAAATGGTATAATGGAGAATTGATCCACAGGACTTGGGCTCTGGGGGGGGGGGGCTCTGGGAGGTAGATGCACCAAATTTGCAGCATAGCATCCAGTGCCTCCCCCCAAAATACCCTCCAAGTTTCAAAAGGATTGGACCAGGAGGTCCAATTCTATGAGGCCCAAAAAAGATTCTCCTATCCATTATTTCCTATGGAGGGAAGGCATTTAAAAGGAGCATTGTCCCTTTAGACGTGATGACCAGAACTCCCTTTGGAGTTCAATTGTGCCTGTCACAACCTTGCTCCTGGCTTCACCCCCAAAGTCTCCTGGCTTCACCCCCAAAGTCTCCTGGCTCCTCCACCAAAGTTCCTAGATATTTCTTGAATTGGACTTGGCAACCCTATTCCATATGGACTTCTTTCTATGTGGGCTTCTTTCAGTATGGGCTTTCCCCCCCTGTGGGCTTCTTTCCATGTGGGTTTATTTCCATGTGGGCATTTTTCCTGTGGGCATTTATGTCCATTGGTTTTTTTCTTAGAACCGTCTGGTACATCATTAAGATTGGCCCCTAGACCATGTTTGCATGGCACAGTTTTATCCCTTATTGACATTTCATTGTACACTTTCCCAACTATTGTGACTCTCTGACTTCAGGAGGCCTTTCAAATCTGTCTTGAGCATATATAAATAGAAGAGTAAATTAATACATTCTTAATTTCCCTTCATATTTACATTCATCAAACAAGAAATTTCTCGTTCCAAATACTCCTGCTACCATCCAATCTAACAGAGCATAGTTTGTTACTCATAGCAAAAATTGCACTATCCAAAACATAACAGATTGGAAGACAGCAACCAGCACAAACAAAACAACTGCCTCAGCTTTAATTATATTGTGGGCATGCAACACAGTTACTGCAGAAGTTACTTTGGGAGTAGAATAAAATATCATTGAGTGATTTATCAATAATCTGATAAAGGAGGGTGCGACTTTTCTCAGGTTCTAAATAAAAAATACATTCAGCAATCTAACAGGTTCATATTCAGACTGAAAAACAAGATTATTGACAACAAGCTAATAGGCTCATAATTTGTAGGATCATACTTGGACCCCTTTTTGTATATAGGAACTATTACTGCATGTTTCCAAGCCTTGGAAGTAATCCCTGAAATATTAATTTAGGTAAAAAGGGGGGCTGATCAGGAGTGATATGAAAGACATCAGCCTGAGAATTTAGCAAGCAGTGAAGTGGCTAAATTTGCAGGTGACACTGAATTGTTCAGGGTGATAAGAACCAGAGAGGATTGTGAGGCACTCCAAAGGGACCTGTTGAGGCAGTTAAATACCAGAGTAGACTATATTGACTTTGGTAGAATAATAATCTGATTCAGTATAAAGCAGCTTCGTCTGGCTGCACAAGCAGAAAAGCAGCACATATACTCAAAATGGGCCTGCTTTTATTTATTTATTTTTTGTATTTATATCCCACCCTCCCTATCGGATAATCCATGATCTGTCTGTGGTGACATTGGGCTATATGTAATTGAAGAAGCCACTAATTGTGCCAAAGTAGCCACCTAGTCATTTGTCATGCAGAATTCCAGCATTACAGTGACATAAATTCATTCAAAATACTAGAGTCATAGAAATAGAGTCTGGAGGGACCATTGTGAGAAAAATAGCCCTAATTCCGAAGCATTGTAGTCACCCGCTTGGTTGCCAGGGTGCCTGGAGACTCAACTCACACACATCTGCCAGAAGGACGTGGGTTTTGTCTACCAAACTGGAAGGGACTTATGAATACTAACAGCCACAATTTTGCAGCAGCACTCCATGTCTCATGAGGAGTGCTAATCAGGAGAGTAGATGGTCTCCAGTCGCTCCATGCGATCCCCATCTCAGCTGGTGTAGCGGAAGAAGGTACACTGCCAGGAGCTGTCCAAGCAAGCAGTTTTCAGCCTTGACCACAGAATCTCTAGGGGAAGGCTAACAGCACCAGCAACTATCTTTCCACAGTACCAGACTCCATAACAGCAAAGCGGGAGGCTCATGTACTCAACAGATGTCACCTGTGCATAAGGCAATCAAAATCACCCCAGGAGGGGATCCTGTCAGACTGCCTAAACTTTTGTTCCACAGAATCCAAAACAAAGGATGGTTCCAGCAGAGGAGTATCATCTTCACCTAGAGCCAAGTATCTTTGTGTACATCGGGTGTCATCTTAGGTAGCAATTTGGCCATCCATTGTCACTTTTTAGATATGTTTAACAGCTTTCAGTCACCCTCACCCCAGGAGTTTCCCCCCCATTCTTTCCCTTAATGGTCATTCTGGAGCCTCCCCCTTGGCCCATTGTTACCTGGAGGTCCAATCAGGTAACCAGGGCCAAGTCCTCTCATTAGCCAGGAACAAGTATCCAATCAGATGCCCCCTCCAAGCTGGCCATTGGCTACTGCACAAGTCCAGCCTTTATGGTCACTGTGGAGCCTCCCCTTTTTCTGAGGTCATGCACCAGCTGACCAACTGTCATCCGCTCATGTACCTCCCATCCCCTAAGGGCTCAGGGGAAGTCTTATAACCTCTGACCCAACTTTTTACACATGTGCATCTAGCAGTACCCCATTTCCACTGTTTAGATCCACCCCTGATTCCTGATCGGTTGAGGGTCCCCTCCCCCTTGTCCTCATTTTTTGTCATTGGAGCCTTCCTTGGAGACTATGATTGGTAATTATCACCGTGTTTGTACATCCCTATGTTACCTCTATATTGTTCTCTCTGCTTTTATTAGGACTGTGTGTGTGTTGTATAAATTCATGACCTTGCGTATGTGTGTTCTACATTTTTCTGTAATAAAGTTTTGATGGTCTCTCTTAGTTAGTGTCCTTGATAAATTTAAGCAATAATTTCTGGAGGTGGAATCATGTATACATAGATTCTAGATCCTTATTAAGCCAAAGGTGTCCACCTATCAATTCCCCAATCTCTTTTGAGGGCATTTTGGCTTACACCATACAGGCCATCTAATCCTACCCCCTGCTCGATGCAGGATTAGCCTTAGAGCATCCCTGACAAGTGTTCATCCAGCTGCTGCTTGAAGACTGTCAGTGTGGGAGAGCTCACCACCACCCTACTACTCGTTTTAAATTAGGAACAGATTGATGTAATTGTGTGGGACAGTTGATTTGAATGACAGTGATCACTGCAAACAAAATAAGTTTGATTTTGAATATCTTATCAAATCTTCCCTACGTTTTTTTTATTTAAGCTATTTCTTGCATTGAGTCTGGTCCTGTCATTCAGAGGTTCCCTGATTGGCACAGCTGTGCAGTTCAAGAGCCTTTGCATGCTTTTAGGACACCAGAGAATGGCAGTACTTCTGCCCTCCTAATTGTCTTGGTACGGGAAAAGAGAAGGCAACCAAGGTTGGTAGTATAGCCACCTATGGTTCATGTTTACCCATATACTCTTTGAAAGAAGGTAGGTATGTTCCTGAAATCAGAACAAGTGCAGGTCTTTATACATCATCCACATTATTCACAAAGATTATGACCATTTTACATTCAATTTGATTTTAATATGGTCAATTACCAACACAGATCTAATACAATTTACAGAGATTAGAATACCATAAATTTTTTGGAAAAGTATACAGATAAACAATGTGAGATCATAACAAAATATTTAGGATAAAAATTAAAATTATAATAGTAATTACTATGATAAACAATTTAAAATAAATTCAATGTTGTAAATATTTTACTTTAGTACATAAAATTTGTTTCAAAGTTTACAAATGGCTGAGAAAAACCTAGCGCATGAGGCTGTAAACTGTGGATTGGCTCCCATAAGAAACTTTGATTTCAAAATCAGCCTGAACTGGTGATCTACTAGATACACAAATAATAAATTTAACACAAATCTGATAAAACTGACATGAGACCAAACCATTCTCAACAGTTTTGACAACACCAGCACCACAAAGGCAAACCCTCTCGAGCATGAGGATCTTTCAATAACTCCCTTCTAAGACCACAGAGGGGACTATATGCCATCTAGATAAGGAAAATGCTCTATGATGGGCAGGACATTTCAAGGATGAGAGGTATGCAGCTGGCATTGTAATATGCCTTTTTTGCAATAAACAATTTTTATTAGTAACATATGGTAGCAAAACTATATCTACATCTTATAAAGACTTAAAAAAGAGAAATTCTTCTACCCCATATCTTACTTTTCCCCCACCCCTCCCCCGTTACTTGACCCTCGCCAGTGTTATTTACTTTAAATATATATATATATATATATATATATATATATATATATATATATATATATATATATATATATATATATATATATATATATATATATATATATATTAAAGGTAACTTTAACTATTAAAAAAACAAAAATTATACTTTTGTTTAAAAAAAATAAAAAAACTTAATCATTATCAAAAATTGTCCAATGTCCTTTTATTTTCCACTCTTTTTCTACGTATCTTCTGAACTTCTTCCACTCCAACTTAAAAAGCTCCAAATAATAGTCTCTTAATTTTCTTGTTAATTTGTCCATTTCACTCCATGACATAACTTTTATAATCCAGTCCCATTTCTATGGTATTTTTTCTTGCTTCCACAGCTGCGCATACAATGTCCTAGCAGCTGAGAGCAAGTACCATATTAAAGTTCTATCTTCTTTTGGAATTTTTTCCATTTGTAATCCCAGCAGAAAAGTCTCTGCATCTTTGTTGAATTCATATCCCAAAATCTTAGAAATCATTTTAGCTCTTTCACAAGTCCACCACATATGGTAGAAAGAACCTTCATGCTTTTTACATTTCCAACACCTGTCTGGCATCTTGTTGTTCATCTTTGATAATTTTTTTGGAGTCATGTACCATCTATACATCATCTTAAAACAATTTTCTTTAATACTTTGACATGTTGCGAGTTTCATTGCGTTCTTCCACAAATATTCCCAAGATTCCATCTTTATTTCTTTATTTACATTAATTGCCCATTTTATCATTTGGCATTGTAATATACCTTATGTTGTCAAGTGCAAAAAAAATTTGGTGCTCCACTAATATCTTGTTGCCTTTCAATGTCAAGGACCCTCTGATGACAGTTTTTGCCTGGTCAAGACCCATAGTAAGGGGAAAAACCTAAGATCATCAGCTTGTGATAGACCACAGTTAAGCAAGCAGTCCTAAAGGTTAAAGGTGGTAGTCCTTGAGGACATAATTCAGTTTGAGCCAGTAGGTAGACCACAGTTAACCAAGCAGGTAGGTAGACCACAGTTAACCAAGCAGTCCTAAAGGTTAAAGGTGGTAGTCCTTGAGGACATAATTCAGTTTGAGCCGGGAGTTAATAGAGCCAAGGCTTACGTTTGCCTCTATTATAGTAAGGCCAGATTCCAAGTGCAAACTGGCATTGGTTACACATCTAGGGATACCCAGAACTGCCCTTAAAAACTTTGATTGAACTTTCTCCAGAGGGGCAAAGCTGGAAGACGGTGAACCTAATATCATCCAATAAAGGAGCTAGGCCAAGGTTTTGGCCTGGTATAACTTGGGGGCAGCAGGTATAAATTGCCCTCCTGTAGTTTGATTTTTTTTTTAAATGGCCTGGATCATTTTAAATGGCCTGTAGTTTGAATTTTTTTTTAAATGGCCTGGATCAGTTTTTGACCTTCTGCTGTCACATGCTTGTGATGGGCATTCCTTAAACCTGATGATTGTAATGTCACTCCAGAATACCTGGACCTCTCTATTTGGGATTCAGAAGGGCCCCCTTTGTATAGCTTCTGGAAGTATTCTTCCCAGATATCCACTGTAATTAGGGAATCTAGGGGGCTCTTTCACATTCTGAAATATACAACTCCTTGGTTATCAGTAGAATTGGAAATTAAAAAATATTTGAATATTATAAGGACTCTGAACTTCAGTTTGGATAAAGACCCCTGAAGCCCCAATAAAGAAATTGAGTTTTACAACTGTTTAAACATTAATAATGAAGCTTGAGAACTATCCTGTTTCTTAGAGATGCAACGATATCAGAAATGCTTTTTAAAAAAGAAAAGAAAAGAAAGCTTCAAAAATCTTGATCACTAACTACTTTCTAAAGGTTTTTTCAGTGAAGCTGCTTCCATACTAGAAAAACATAGATAGTCACGTAACTCAAGTCATTGCTACTAATTACTGACAAATCACCACTGTATTTTGAAGAACTTTTGAATATTTTAACTATTGCTGTTTTATGGATGGCACTTGAGGCATTTTACAGGATAAACTATTTAGATCTGACATTAAGCTTGTGAAAGAATGACTGTGAATGTGAGAAATAAAAAGGTTCTTTTAAGTACCTTGGGGATCTCAATCTCTTATATTGTTTTTAAAAGGAGACAGCATTATAATACATACCAGACACCCACCAGTTGAAACAGCCAGGCTTTACAATGTAGTGTTTCCTTAGAGTCACTCTGTAACCTGTCACTACTGATGTCTTAAAGCAACTTACTGGAGAAAATGAATAAATTCTCTATGGAGCTCATTATGAATAATTACCTGTTTGCAAGAAACATTAACTTCTGACAGCTGCTAATTTTCCACAAGAATTCAATAAATTGTATTTTCTTTTCTTCATCTACTCAGGCAGTTAAATACAAGTATTGACTTTGTACTTTTTCCCTCCAATATGATTAAACAGCCAGTGTACGCTATATGAAGTTTAACATCAATCTACAATATTTTTAATAGAGGGACGAGTGTCTATAATTGTTTTCATTATTGTCTTGTAGTACCTTTGAACATCTGCCTGTATTGAGAGCTGGTTTTGTGCTTGTTGGTAAAAAGCAGGAAGTGGGAGATTGGAAATTATTCCACATTGCACATAATGGCAGAAATATCTCTCTAACTATGATTGAAACTGCCATAGCAGCTCCTAATACCCCTAAAAATCAATACAACAAAAGATTTTGTAATTTTTTTATTTGAACAAAGTTTGGTTTGTAGCATCCTTTTAAAAATGCCTAATAGTGAGATTGAATTTCTTGTTAAAAGTATAATTGATTTCATTGTGATTTGTTTCCAACTAAGTAAGCTAAGGACTACAGCGTCCAAAATACTTCTATTGACCGCAGAACTGTAGAGTCCATTTATAGTTTGTAGTTACATATTTAATACAGGATTAATTCACACACATTTAATACAGGATTAATTCTCACACAGCACAGTGCAAACCCTTTAACTGTTATCTAATTTTTAATTAAAATTCAGGCATTACACTCCAAGTTCCATAGCATTTTGGACCTCCATGGCTGACAATGGGTCAGATCTAGACTTGATTTTGCAATGGCAGAACAGTACTTTCCAATCCCACCGTACCCCACTGATCTCCACAAAATGTTACTCCTGGAGGATAGGGAACATTGAAGGACGACATAGATGAAGTCTGCAGCAGGAAAAGGAAATTGGTAGAAATTGCCAATTTTGTATGAATCATAAGAACATGTTGGATCAGGCCAATGGCCCATCCAGTCCAACACTCTGTGTTACCCAGTGGCAAAAAAAACCCCAGGTGCCATCAGGAGGTCCATCAGTGGGGCCAGGACACTAGAAGCCCTACAAATGTTGCCCCCCAAGCACCAAGAATACAGAGCATCACTACCCCACACTGAGAGTTCCATCAATACACTGATGGACCTCCAAATGTTTATCCAATCGCCTCTTGAAGTTGTTTATGCTTGTAGCTGCCACCACCTCCTGTGGCAGTTAATTCCATGTGTTAATCACCCTTTGGGTGAAGAAGTACTTCCTTTTATCTGTTCTAAGCCAACTGCTCAGCAATTTCATTGAGTGTCCATGCGTTCTTGTATTGTGAGAAAGGGAGAAAAGTACTTCTTTCTCTACCTTCTCTATCCCATGCATAATCTTGTAAACCTCTATCATGTCATCCCTCAGTCGAAGTTTCTCCAAGCTAAAGAGCCCCAAGTGTTTTAACCTTTATTCATAGGGAAAGTGTTCCAACCCTTTAAAATAATTCTAGTTGCCCTTTTCTGGACTTTTTCCAATGCTATAATATCTTTTTGAACTGCAATGGCCAGAACTGCACACAGTACTCCAAATGAGGATGCACCATTGATTTATACAAGGACATTATGATAAGTGAGTCCTGTGGCACCTAATGGTAAGCTACTGTACTGCAGTCCAAGTTCTGCTCACAACCTGAGTTTGATTGGTGGTGGAAGCTGGGTTCAGGTAGCCGCCCAGGGCTGGATCTAGCCGGGGCAGAGGGGGGTGCTTGTCCCAGGCGCCGACACGGGGGGCACCAAATTGGGTATGGAGTCCATTGTATTCTATGGGCCCATAAGATAGAATGTGCCCATAAGGGGGAATCATTTTGTAATTCCCCCCCCCCCCTCAAAAAACATGTAGATCCGGTCCTGTAGCCAGCTCAAGGTTTACTCAGTCTTCCATCCTTTTGAGGTCGGTAGAATGAGTGCCCAGTTTGTTTGGGGGTAAAGTGTAGATGACTGGGGAAGGCAATGGCAAACCACCCTGTAAAAAGTCTACCATGAAAACGTCATGATGTGACATCACTCCAGAGTCAGAAACAACTGCTGCTTGCCCAGGAGATACCTTTACCTTTATTATGATACTGGCTGATATCTTTTCAATTCCCTTCCTTATAAACCCCTCAAAAAACTCTAGTGAGACAAGATCTTCCCTTAGAGACCCATGCTGAGTCTTTCACAATAGCTTTTGTTCATCAATGTGCCTACTAATTCTCTCTTTAATAACAGTTTCTACCAACTTTCCCAGTATTGAAGTCAGACTGACTGGCCTGTAATTTCCCTGATCTCCTCCTCCTAGTCCTCAGGAATGGAAGCAGATTTTAATGAAAGTTTTCTTGTCAGGAGATCCACAATTTCACCTTTGAGTTCTTTCAAAACTCTTGGATGTATGCCATCCGGGCCTGGTGACTTATCAGTTTTAAATTGTCTATCAATCATAGGACCTCCTTTCTCGTCACCTCAATCTGACCGAGGTCTTTCGACACCCCTCCCAAAATCAGTGGTTTGGAGTGGGCAAACACTTCTCATCTTCCACTGTGAAGACGGAGGCAAAATGCATTCAGCTTCTCAGCCATTTCCCTATCCTCCTTCAGTAATCCTTTTACCCCTTGGTCATCCAAGGGCTCCACTGCTTCACTGGCTGGTTTCCTGCTTCTAATGTATTTGAAGAAATGTTTATTGTTGGTCTTTATTTTTTTTTTCAATATGCTCCTCATAGTCCCTTTTTGCCTGCCTGACCACAGACTGGCATTTTATTGGCCACAGCCTGTGTTCCCTTTATTAACCTCACTTGGACTAGCTTTCTACCGCTTAAAGCAAGGGTGTAGAACTCATTTGTTATGAGGGCCAGATCTGACATAAATGAAACCTTGTCGGGCTGGGCCATGTTGGGCCAGGGCATGTGTGTACCTATTTCAGATTTGGGAGCAGAGATATAAATTTTATAAAGGACACAGGCAAACACAATTAAAGATTTTTTTTAAAAAAAAAACCCTAAAATAAAACATGCTTAAAACATTAGCACTCGGTCTTAAAGATGCTTTCTTTGTATTTCTCCCATGGGATCTAGGAAAGGAAAAGGAAAGGTCCTCTGTGCAAGCACCAGTCATTTCCAACTCTGGGGTGATGTTGCTTTCACAACGTTTTCACAGCAGACTTTTTATGGGATGGTTTGCCATTGCCTTCCTCAGTCATCTACACTTTCCCCCCAGCAAGCTGGGTACTAATTTTACTGACTTTGGAAGGATGGAAGGCTGAGTCAACCTTGAGCCGGCTACCTGAAAATCCAGCTACTACCGGGGATCGAACTCAGGTCGTGAGTAGAGCTTAGGACTGCAGTACTGCAGCTTTAACACTCTGCACCATGGGGCCACTGGGCAAAGGAAGCTCTGGCTCTTTCCTTCCTTTCCCAAGGGACCAGGAGGGGGACGAGCCTCAGCAAATAGAAGTTAGAGAGGCTTGCAGGGCTTTTTTTAAACCGGAACGCACCAGAACGGAGTTCCACCTGGGCTGCTGATCGTTCCGGCTGGGCTGCCAAGTGTTCCAGCTGTAGAAGCAGCCATGCCCCCAACAAATCCTACTTACTGGAGCTTGGCTGTGGTGCTAATTTGCTGTGAAGCCCGGGGTTTTTTTGGAAGGCAGGGCTTGTTCCTAGCAGCAAGGTCAGAACAGAGCTGCCATTGCTGGTCCCACTGCATTGCCCTTTGCTCTGTAAAGACATGGTTGGTCTCTCTTTCTATTGAGGCTGGCCTCATACAGAGCTCTCTCCCCAGGAGTTCAGTTGGTGAGTTTGGGTTAGGGTCGGGAGAGGCTTCGGGCAGTTGTATTTTGCATCCGGAGAAGGAAGGGCAGGAGACCAAAAGGCTGTTGAGGTGAGTGGGGAATCAGCGGCTTGGGGTGGGGGGGGGGGGGAGAAGAGCCAGTCTGCTCTGTGCTCCCTGTTCTGCTGCACTTTTATTGATGATGGCCAGAGGAGAAAGGACAGGAGACAAGCAGGCCGTCAAGGTGGGGGAGGGAAGAGTCAGTCTGCCCCCGGGGCCCTATTCTGCCATGCTTCTGTTGGTGGTGGCTGGAGGAAGAAGGGCAGGAGATCAGCAGATCGTCGTCAGGGTGAACGGGGAATCAGCAGCTTGGCAGAGTTTGTAGGGTTGGGAGAAGTCTGCCCTCTATGCCGTGTTCTGCTGCACTTTTGTTGGTGGTGACTGGAGGAGAAAGGGCAGAATACCAGCAGCTAGTGGGGTGACCAGAGAATTGGCGGCTTGTGGAGGCTGGGGGAGGGGGGAGAAGAGCTACAGTTCATTGAGGAAACTATGAATGCCAACATGTACTGTGACATGCTAAAGCAGAGCATGACCCCCTCTCTTCGGAGACTAGGTCGCAGGGCAGTATTCCAACATGATAATGACCCCAGACACACCTCCAAAATGACCACTGCCTTGCTAAAGAAGCTGAGGGTAAAGGTGATGGACTGGCCAAGCATGTCTCCAGACCTAAACCCTATTGAGCATCTGTGGGCCATCCTGAAATGGAAGGTGGAGGTGCGCAAGATCTCTAACATCCACCAGCTACGTGATGTCATCATGGAGGTGTGGAAGAGGACTCCAGTGGCAACCTGTGAAGCTCTGGTGAACTCTATGCCCAAGAGGGTTAAGGCAGTGCTGGCGGCCACACAAAATATTGACACTTTGGGCCTCATTAGGACATTATCACTTAGGGGTGTACTCACTTTTGTTGCCAGCAGTTTAGACATTAATGGCTGTGTGTTGTGTAATTCTGAGGGGACAGCACATTTGAACATATGAACATATGAAGCTGCCTTATACTGAATCAGATCCTTGGTCCATCAAAGTCAGTATTGTCTTCTCAGACGGGCAGCAGCTCTCCAGGGTCTCAAGCTGAGGTTTTTCACACCTATTTGCCTGGACCCTTTTTTTGGAGATGCCAGGGATTGAACCTGGGACCTTCTGCTTCCCAAGCAGATGCTGTACCACTGAGCCACCGTCCCTCCCCCTAACATTTACACTGTTATACAAGCTTCCTTTGTCTGATACAAGTAGGAAGGTCAAAGCTTCCTGACAAAGGAAACTTTAACTCTTGAAAGTTCATACCCTGAAAATTTTTTTGGTCTCTAAGGTTCTTCTGGATTCCAGTCTAGCCATTCTACTGCAAACCAATAAGCTGTTCTATCACAAACCAATAAGACCAAGTTATTCTCCTGCAGACCCTCTGAAAACAAACTGTACCTTCTATCCATATTGATACTGTAAATTTATTTATTGAACAAGTTTGCCTTTTATCAGAGAAGGCGGTATATGAAGGGAAAAAACATCCAAGTGGGTAGGAGAAATCATTTCTAGGTGGTTTCTAGGCACAGCAGCTACATGAAGGACTGAACTAGCACAGGTATGAGTTTATATCTTCTTTCCTGGAATCTTCAACTGGGAGGTCTGTTTTTTTGATGAAGCACATACATAAAGGGATCTAAACCCTGTTTCCTCCAATCCCTTACCAGGCTACATTTTAAACATTTTTTTTCTACAGTGAGATAACATCTGGTATTGAGCTTGACCTGGAGAAAATATTCTTCAGTCAGCAGAATAAAGTGAGGTAAAGCTGGAGAGTTGGGAGTGAGTAAAGATTACTCTTCACAATCTAGTTTGGGTGCAAGATACACCCCCTCCTTTCTTTATACATTCATAGGTGGGTTTGTGCATATTGTGTCTTAATGTGGCTGAAATGCTTTTAAATACAATTGAGAGACAAAAAACAGTTTCTAAATACATAGAACACATGCTTATATAGTATCCAGGAGTGATTTTGTAGAAAAATAGGTGGTGGAGCTCATTCAGGGATTGTTATGCAGCTGCACCTTTTATTCAATGGACAAGGTGGGAAGGAGGAGGTGGAACTCTCAGAAAGATTCAGGAGCTGTGCTCCTGTAAGCTCTCACTGAATCTGAGGCCTGATAGTATCAGATATCATTTCAAAGACTCTGAAATGGTACAAAGCATGAACATGTACAGAAATGCTAGTCATTAATGTTTTTGTCAGGAAAATTAGCAGACTGTTCTGATTGGATAGTATCCCTGTCAGTGACATATCTTTTTGGCCACCTTTCCCCCTTGCTACCCTTTTTGACTCCTGCTGGCCAATGAATGAAATCAGACACTGGGATGTTAGAATAACTGTCAGAATGGAAAGTTTCCAGCTGCTCCTGAATGTTCTAAATGGCTCTGTTCAAATGAAGAACATTTTCTGTATTTACAAATAGGCAATGTTTAGTCAGATTTTGACTCGTAACTTTCTAGTTGCCAAACCGAGTTCCAATTATAATTGGTATTCAGCAACAACAGATCTATAGCATATCACAGCTCTACGAAACTAAAGCAAAGCAATTACAAAGCAAATTTGCACATAATTGATTGAGACTTGGCAGTACTTCTGCAGATGTCTTTTTTCCCCTTCTCAATTAATTTCCATGCTGGTAAATGAGCTATCAGCTACAGTTCAAAAAAGAATGTATTTAACAACTTGATGAGCCAAATAACAAACTCTAAATTCCTTCTGTGTGGCATATGGCAACAGGATCTTTCACTCAAGCCCCTGAGTTAGCTGTTTATGAGTTCTGCCAGTTGGTTATATATGCTTGAATCCCCCCCCCCCAAAAAAAAACCCTGAAGTCATTTCTCTTGAAGCTCTTCCCCGCCACTTTTTTTAAAAAAAACCCTCACATTCTATTAACAAGAAAAGGAGAAGTAAACATAGTCCTATCCTTCACTTGAAACTGAACAATGTAACTGAGCATTTTATCAACAACTAAGAAAGATTTAAGTGAGCCTTTGTATTTCTGCAAAGTGGCTTTTAATGAAGGACCAGTGCCATTAAAGCAAATTAATGAAAGGCAAGCACCACTGTTTTATTCAGATGAACAAGACTTCTGTAACCAGATTCATTTATAATATCATAACATGATTAAAACATTTTTGCAGGACTGTCAGCAGCATGATCATTTTTATGATGTATTCATTATGCAGTTTCTCCTACTGTAGATCTTGTTCATATTTACTGAGCTGTGTTTTGTAATATTTCAGCATGATCTATAAGCTTATAAACACCACTATCTATGAACTATTCTAAATACGGGCACCATAATCCCGTACTCTTTGAAACTTGAAGTGACATAGAAAATGACTTGCAAAAACATACCAACAACAGTGGTTTTATGTTCAATTTAAGTACGGCTAATCTACCCTACTGTCTTGAACGTCTATTCAAATTTCAGTAAAATGAGCCATTGGTATGTTTTGCCAAAGAGTATGACTTAGGGCCAACTACATGTTACCAGTAACATGTGTCAGGTCACAGTTCCCCTGAACTGACTGTGTCCTTTTAGCAGGTTGGCAGAACCTCAGGGAAAGATTGCATTCAAGAAAGACTTTTCTCCACCAATGGAAGCTTTTCTCCATCAGAAAAAGTAATTCTTTATTGGAGGAAGCAGGCCCATAGCTACAAGGGGGGCTGTGGGGGCACAGCCCCCCGACTTCTGAGCGAGGCCCCCTGACTCGGGGCCACCAACCAGCCCCCGAGGCTTCTGTCATGGTTCCTGGGGCTGCCGCAAACCCCACAAGTGATTCGGGCGGTGGAGAGGTCGCTTGTGAGCCAGGGGCAGAAGCAGTCAGGGCTTCTTGCCAGAGTTAAAGGACCTGCCAATCAGCTGTTTTGCGAGCCCTTTAACTCCCAGGGGGAGCTGAAGGCTGCTTCTGCCACAGGCCGGGCAGGCTAGTTTAGTTGTGTGCACAAAGGGGGGGGGGGATGGCAGCAAGGTACTTGACATGCGGCACATCAGAATTTATTTTTTTTACTTCGAGTAAGCCCACCCCCCCCCCCACACACACACACGACAAACCTCTTTGGTTGCAGGGTGAGGTGCATCTGCAGCCCAGCCATCCGGCCTGCAGAGTCTCGCCAGACCCTTCCCCCCCTCCTCCAGCGGCTGGAGCAACTTTACCATATGAGGGGTTAAATTCCACGGCCACTGCCCACCAGCAACCTCAGCAGCCTCTCTGCCTTTTCCCCTGGATGAGGCTGCTGAAGCACCAGGGGTATGTTCCAGTCTGGGGGTGGGCAAGGCTCACAGAAAATTTTGATTTTTTTAATGTCTTAGAAACACACCAAACTTTAAAATGCTTGCAAAACCAAAAATAATTTTGGCGCTGAACTCTGCTTACTGCCAACTCCTCTGTTTTCCTGCAAAATTCTACCTGGTTCCATCTGAAAAGCGGCAGTAGCATATAAATTTCCCCCCTTCCACTGCCCCAGTGGGAGTTCAGTCACTGAGCCCCCCACCCCCACTCCTGTTGGCTCATGCTTCTTGCTGTTGGCTGAGGGGCTCAGAATCTCTCCCCCCCCTGCCCTCGATGACAAGAATAATTGAAGGGAACCACCACCACCCTCCACTTCCTGAGTTCATCACCTGCAAGTTTCCCTAAGTGCCTGTATGCCGGTAAATGCTCAAGATCCAGGCGAATTTGCAATGCTGTTTTTCTTCAGAAGCAGAAGCTCCCTACTTGGAGTAAGTGTGTGTGTGGGGGAGTTGTATTTTCACCCCACTCCATTTCCCTTTGTAGCTTTGGGTTTTGTGTTGCTTTCAGTAGAAAGAAATGTTTCCTCCTCCTCTTCCCTTCCTAGTTCTGAAGGATTGCAGGGACCCTCCCTTCCTGCAGAAGCACAGCTTTCTTGCAAATCAGTATTCTGAGTATGCAAACACCTTTTTGTGCAAACTGCAAGAGAGTTTAACTTGCCATGGCGCAACATTGAGGGTTCGGCTGAATTGCAAACACACAGCCTTCTTTTAAAGTGTGCTGCCACCAGGCAGGGACCATCTGTAAACTCCAGTCACGGTGGCCGACCTTCTCCCAGTCTCCACCCCCAACTTTGGTGTGATTTGTTTCTTTAGAGCTGAGCTTCATTTAGCTACGACCCCCCACCCCCAGCAAACCTTCCTGTGCCTAGGCATGCCAGAGGCAACTGTAAGGTGCATGCTGGAGGTCTGGAACCTAGAGCTGCGCTGGTGCCTTGCATTCGGCCAAGGACCCCCCAGCTTTCCCTCTGGTGATAGAGAGGTTCAAAGGCTGAATATAAATCTGAGTCTGAATATAAACCCACCCAAGCCTGAATCACTAAAGAGGATCTTCACAAACTGAGTGAGTCAACAACAATGTGGCAAATGAAGTTCTGTGTTGGAAAGTGTTAAGGTAATGTACAATGAGAAACAATCCCAACTTCAAGAATAGGCTAATGGGGCTGAACTTCCTGAGACTGGACAAGATCTTGGGGTCAGTGAAGGTGTCAACCCAGTGTGCTGCAGCAGTGGGTTTGTTAGAGATTATTAGGAAAGGGCTTGAGAATAAAACCACCTGTATTGTAAAACTCCTATATAGAAAAGATGAAACTAAGGGGGGTATGATAGAGGGTTATAAAGTTATATGTGACTTTTGTCGACCTTACCAAAGCTTTTGATACCGTTAGCAGGAATGGCCTGTGGCAAATCTTGGAATGTTTAGGATGTCCCCCAAGATTCCTCAGTATGGTCATCCAGCAACATGAAGACCAGCGAGGCCAAGTCAGACACTGCAACGATCTCTCAGAGCCCTTCCCGATAGGCACAGGTGTAAAGCAAGGCTGTGTTCTCGCGCCAACTCTCTTTACGATCTTCTTTAGCATGATGCTTCAAAGAGCCGCAGTAGATTTAGATGATAACGATGGTGTCTACGTCCGCTATCGCACCGATGGCAGCCTGTTCAACCTGAGGCGACTAAAGGCCCACTCTAAGACAATGGAAAAACTTATCTGAGAGCTACTGTTTGCTGATGATGCTGCACTTGTCTCCCACTCGGTATCAGCTCTGCAGCATATGCTGTCCTGCTTTGCAGAGGCTGCCAAGCTATTCGGCCTAGAAGTTAGTCTGAAGAAGACAGAAGTTCTCCACCAGCCTGCACCCCAGGAAGATTATCACCCTCCTTGCATCACTGTGGGTGAATCAGTTTTGAAGACAGTCCAGCAGTTCAGCTACCTGGGGTGCATCATCTCCTCAGACGCCAAGATCGACAAGGAGATTGACAATAGACTGGCAAAGGCAAACCGTGCATTTGGCCGACTGCATAAAAGAGTGTGGAGCAACAAGCATCTGAAAAAAGGCACAAAGATCAATGTTTACAAAGCGGTTGTGATGACAACCCTCATCTACGGCTCCGGATCGTGGGTTTTATACCGTCATCACCTGCAACTACTTGAGCGCTTTAATCAGCGCTGCCTTCGCACCATCCTCAACATCCACTGGAGTGACTTTGTGACCAACACTGAAGTCCTCAAATGGGCAGAGGTTACAAGCATCGAGGCATTGCTGTTGAAGATGCAGCTGCCCTGGGCAGGGTATATCTCCAGGATGGAAAACCACCGCCTTCCCAAGATTGCCCTGTATGGCGAACTTTCCACCGGCCATCGAAATAGAGGGGCACCAAAAAAGAGGTACAAGGACTCCTTGAAGAAATCCCTTGGTACCTGTTGCACTAACCATCACCAGTGGTCTGACCTAGCCTCAGATCGCAAAGCATGGAGGCACACCATCCACCAGGCTGTCTCTTCCTTTGAGAACGCACGCATAGCTGGTCTTGAGGACAAAAGATTGAGGAAGAATCGTACTGCTACAGCACCAACCCCAAATCAGACTTTTCCCTGCAGCCACTGTGGCCGGACCTGCCTGTCCCGCATTGGTCTTGTCAGCCACCAGCGAGCCTGCAGCAGACGTGGATTACTGCACCTTTCTTAAATCTTCATTTGCGAAGTCAAGCCGAGAGAGAGAGAGAGAGAGAGATAAAGTTACGAATGGGACAGAGAGTGTTGAAAAAAAGAACTTTTTCTCCATTTCCCAAAATACTAGAACTCAAGAGCATCCAATGAGGCTGATGGACAGTAGGTTCAAGACAGACAAATGGAAATACTACTTTCCATACAGCATGATTACAATGTGGAACTCACTGCCAGAAGATATAGTGATGGCCACAGGAATACACATTTTGAAAGGGAGGTTTAGATAGATTCATGGGGAATATGTCTATTAATGGCTGCTAAGCACTGTGACTGAGAGGAATGTTCACATTCAGAGGCACTAAGCTTCTGAATCACATAGCTAAGAGGCAACATCAGGGGAAGGTTTTGGACTCTGTGCTCTGTTGCTGGCCATCCAGATGAACTGGCTAACCACAGTGTCAGGATGCTGAACTAGATGGATCACTAGTCTGATCCAGCAGGGCTCCTCTTATGTTCTTATGAAGGCCTCAGCCTCTGCCCTGTTTCTGACCCTCCAAAGGAACTAGTTGGCCAGTGTGTGACAGGATGCTGGACTAGATGGACCACTGGTCTGATCCAGCAGGACAGTAAGCTTAGTAGTTTTGTTGTATATTTTTTTAAACTTAGTTATTAGGTACTGTTTATTAAAACTAGAAATATTATAATTGTCAAATATGTTATATTTGGTGTAATTTCTACATAATTGTTCTATATATGTGTGTGTGATTTCTTAACTTTTTGGTGTATCTTGTCTTTGTGATCATATTGCAAAACTTTTAGCCATTCCAATAAAGTTTCAAAAATAATAAAAATGTTCTTAACTGAGATAAATTAAGAGGTTCAAGGTGGTTTGCTGCCATAAAGGGAAAAGGAAAGAAAGACAGGCAAAGAGGCTCTTAAAGCTGTTGAAATAGGCCATATCAGACTAGTTTTCTGAGTCATTTCTAGGACCCTTGAGTTGATGGTCTTTACAGTGCAGTCCTAAGCAGACTGAAAACCCTTCTAAACCCACTGACTTCAGCAGACCTGTTGGAGGAGGATTTTTGTTTAGGGCAGCATGGCAAACTATCTCTTGTTGAACAAGAGCAAAGTTATTTGGGGAGTGGGGAAGTGTTGGGGAACAATTACAGTTGTACATCCTCAAATTGTGCCTTTTCTGTTCTGGAGCGTTCCTGTAAGTTTTCCCTAGGGGACCAGAGTGGACAACATTTCTTTTTTTAAAAAAAAATGGGGGGGGGGCACAAGTAGGTAATCTTGTCTAGGGCTCCAAAAAGCCTAGCACCAGCCCTGTGTGTATAAAAGAGCTTTGATCGCTGCAACTCGCCTCTCCATGCATTGAGCCCACTGTTTAACATACACCTTTCCCTCCTCCACTATGTCAGCTTCCTGTGCAAAATCCCATATTTTAGGCAAAGGGTTATTGTGTGGCTGCTGGTTTGGTGTATTCAACTTCCTGTGCAAAGCCCCTTGCATTGGGATGATTATTCTTGCTTCTACTGCTGCCCTTGATGCATCAATTGCCTGTGCATCAACTTCTTTTGCAAGTGGGGTGGGGGAGAAGATGAGGAGGGGAAATGTTTATCTGACTACTGTGCACTTCGGTGGAGGGGGGCAATTGCCCTGGTATGTTAGCTTCCTGTGCACTGTGCAAAATAATTTGTACTTGGGGCAGGGTGTGTTGTCTGTGTGTAGGTTGTGAGCAACTGAGGATGCTTGGCCATGTTTCTGCTCATTCCTTAGTGTATCTGCTTCCTGTGCAGAGCCTCTCATGCTGGGAAAGGAAAAAAAGAAGTGCCAGTTTCTACTCCCCCCCCCCCCTCAAAAATATGTAGATCCAGCCCTGCTGCTTCTGCCCCCGACCTGGAAGCAATTTGGTGTGTGTAGGGGAAGTCAGCAGTAGAGAGGCAGGGAGGGAGGGCAGGGAAAGTGACTAGAGGAAAGATCATGTGGGGCATCAGTGCCCCCCGAAAAAATGTAAATGCCCCCTGACCTTCCAAATCCTGGCTACAGCCCTGAGAGGAAGTCTTTGCTCTCTTGAATAAGGCCTTAGCTGAAGAAAGTTCCTTAGTAGAAGAGAGTCATAAGATCCAAGCCTTTGTATTTAATTTCAGGCTTTCTATCCTGCCTTTCAATTTATTTATTTAGAATATTTCTATGTTACCTCTCCAGAATCCTGTTCAAGGCAGTTTATTATTGCACTAACTGATCTCCAAGGTAGTGCAAAACAGGTTAAACCAATACAATAAGCATAAATTCAGATGGAATGGGATTCTTAGATCATCTTCTGTGGGGCAATAACAAGATACAGTGAAGGTATGTGACATTAATCCAAGACCTCTGATATTCATGCTACTGTTGTTGCTGTCCTTTTGACAGCTGCAGTGAGCCCAGATTAAAAAAAAGCTTCATAGAAACTGCACTTTTTGATCCTTTTTTTTGATACTTAGAAACTTTTTGAAACTCTTGTTTCTGAAAAAAAATGTGGGCGGTAACTCTTGAGTTGATTTTTTAAAAGATTAAAGCAAATCACCTATGAATGGACAGCCACTTTGTCTCCACAAAAATGAGCTGCTCAGATAATTTTTAGTGATCATCCTCAGTGGCCATGGCTAAGCTTGGCAAGTCTAGGGAAGAAATAAAACTGCTGAATGTATCATACTGCAGCCAAAGTGATTTGTAGAGAATGGTTTCCTCTAGCATCCTTTACATGGTCTTTTCATGAATGAAACTGCTTGGAATTCTGGCTCTGCCCTAGCCAGCATGCTTGGAGCACTTGTTCTCTGTTGGAGAAAGGCTTATAGAATAGCATCATAGAATGCAACTTAATTGAAGCAAATCATAGGATCTCACTCATAATAGTTTGATCTGATGCTGTTCATCTCCTTGTGATGGTATTAAACATTTGTCATTAACATTGTTTACAACATTTCTTTGAAAGTGAAACTACCCAAAGTAACAGCAGAATCAGAATATATACATTTTTAAGTCAGGAAAGAAGGGTAAATTTGAGCATCTTTTGTTGGAAGTGGGACAGTTAACAAATGTGCATTGTTGCCATCCTGACTCCTCCAGTCAGCCGTCCTGACTCCTCCACTGACCATGATGGCTGAATCAGAGGCCTCGGCTCCCACCCTCCAGCCTGAGCCGATAACCTCCGAGGACTCCAAACCACCAGCCGAAACTCCTGCATTGCTGGCCCCTCCACTCTCTGCGCCAGAAGCAGCAACTGCTCCTCCACCCACTTTAACACTCAGGTGGTCCACGCGAGAGCATCACAAGCCTGCCTACCTAAGGGACTATGACTGTTAAGGCTTGCAAACTAGGCAGGGAGGGATGTTGTGTATGTGAACTGAAGAGTGTACATTTAATGGTGTTCCTGCCTGGCTCATTGGAGCCTGTAGGACTGTGCTTGGGGATTCAGGAACAATGGGCAGTAAGATCCAAATCCCTGTTGCCCTGATGCTTGTGCTGGAACCCTGAAGTGTATATAGTTGGTACCGAGGGCCCAGTTCTCCAATCTTTGAGGTCAGCCATTCCATGCTGTACTAAATAAAGAGAGCTATGATCACTACCACCTCGCCTCTTCTATGCGTTGAATCCACTATATTATACTACCTTAACCACCACTGGAGGAGAAGGTGATTTAGAAAAGATCACAATTACCTATCATATGACAGAGCACAAGTGAGATCCCCTTGTCACAAGGGGGCCTTGGTATTTAAAGGGAGACTATTTTATTTCCATGCATGAGTAGTTAGTCTCCATCATGTGCTCTCCAAGATTCTAAGTAAAATTCCTGGCCTAGTTTTACAATAACAAATTGTACTCTCATTTTATTTTTTCTCTACTCATCATGAGAATTGGTCATTCCTCTCATTAATAGTTACAATTTAAGGAGTACTGGTTTTGAAGAGAAGGTATAAATCAAAAAATTTTAATTGTATGCAGAAATACAGTATTGCTCCTGGCATATCTAGGCTTTACTGTTCCTACATGATTAATCATTATCCTTGTCCTCAGATTTTAAAGAAAATGAGGTTACTGTGAACTACTGTCATTGGCAACTTTTCTTGCTTGCCTCTTTGAACACTAATATGCAGCTAACAAATAGTTCAAAGCAGCAAAATCACCAAGAAGAAATTTGTTCAAGAAATTTGTCCTGGCTTTCCAAAGAAGGATATGCAGTATTAGTATATTATCAATGTCATTTACTTTGTGCTAAAGAAATGAAAAAAAAATGCAATAGTTTTGGTAGTATAAGGATAGAAGGACTTCCAGGCATGTGTCTTAGTACTTAGATTTTGATTTTGAATTGATATAACAGTGAAGCTGAAATTGAGGGACATGTTATATATAGCCTGTAAAATGCACATTCACCCCATTTGGGTGATTTGGATGGTTGAAATGTACATCCATGTAGAGTGAAGACAGTAGGCATTACTCTTGATCCAATTTCACTTTGTAAAAATGTTATTGAATTGAATAAAGGTTTATATATTTACTTTCTTAAGACACAGTGTATGAATTAGCATCAGTGCAAGTGGTAACACCACAGTCAAGAAAATGGCATCCATATTGGGACAGATGTTGTGATCTTTAACATACTGACAAAATACCTTCATCCTATTGGATGCTGCAGATAGCTAGAAGGAATGAACAAACAGGAAGTACTCTGATCCAGATCCTTTGTAGTCAGACATTGCACTTTGTAAAGCCTCTTTCTTTATAATGTACTATGGAAACAACAAAATCCTGAACAGTGTGAATATTAAATGTATGCTGCAGCACCAAATGAAAGACTGTTACTATTTATAGCAATAAATCCTTTCATTTATTACTGGTCTGAGATGCTGTTTATGCTAAGGAACAAACAATCATAATTATTTATTTCAGATATTTATACCCCAGCCCATTAAACCAATTATAGTTCTTTATATAGCTGCTTACAGACACTGAGACTTTTTAAAATACTGGGAGCCTGCATATGCACAAAAAAAAATTATTGTAAAAGACAGATGTACCATTCTTTTAAAAACACTCAAAATTAATATCATAGTGCAAGGAATATGCACACAATTCCCAGGCCCTCTGGATAAATGTTTCCAGCTCCATTTCTTTAATGAAAAGAACCCAAGGGTTGTTGACCTTATCTGTTCAGTAGAGCTGTATAGAACATGTGCTGTCTACACTACTGTCCTGAGAGAAGCGATGTTCACTTGGGAAAACAAAGGGTTGAGTTGAGGAATTATGTATGAGGAAATGCCGAGTATGCATGGTAGTCCTTGTTTCCTCATCACCCCAAATAATCTCTGATCTTTGGAAATGTATAATCCATAACTAATTTGACATATTGTCTTGGTATTTGAATAACACAATGAATTCCACAGCTTCCTATACAAGTATTTCTTGTTTTGTTCTTATGCCTTAAACTTGAGTGTGGCCAGTGGTAAAATGTCAGAAAGTTAAGGCTCTCTATGCAGCTTTTTTGTATATTTTTAAATTACCACTCTGTAACCATTCTCTCTGTTATGCATAACCCATAGTGAGTGCCAACGCGGGAAGAATAGATGTAAGAAGTTCATTATTCCTGGAGCCACAAAAAGTGTTCCTGCTTCTTCTTCTTTCTTTCTAATTGTATCCCACTGTGATCTGGTACTTGAACAAGAGCTTAGGTTTCATTCACAAGGCATACAAGTATACATGAGAAGAAGGCAGGAAAAAAACACTGATTTTAGTAGAACAATAGGGCTTATGTGCTAGACTCTAACCCCTATGGAATTAACTATTTTCTGTATATTTGTCATTCTCTTTTTCTGTCTTGTTTTGTTTATATCTCTCATGACCTTGAGAGAAAAGGTTGGTAATGTATGTTACCTGAGTGTCACTAGAAGGTCTCAACTATGAGAAGCAAGTAAACAACATAACAGTTTTAAATATTTGTTTAATTTGTTTGTTTCTGGTGACTTGACAAGTCTTAAATTATGAAGAGTAGCCATGCAAGTAGGTGCTCTTTTCAAAGTGACCTTATTTTAGTAAGCCTTTCTGTTCACATATTATTCTAGCCATTTTTGTTTCCACTGGGAAAGTTGGTTGAAAATATTGTTAACACATTCTGTTCCTTTCTCATACCCTCTTCACATAAAGTATTAAATAGAAAAAAGCATAATTTCTGTACATAAACATAATTTTATTTCAATGGAATCTTGTGATCTGGAAATGCCTTAGTTACTGCAGCAAGGGCTGGTCTGCAAGTTTTTGAAGGTCATTTTAGATGACTTTATATGATAGTTGTTTTGTGCGAAGCACACAGACTGAGCACCTTTCCAACACAACAGAGCACTTTTCCAACACAAATAGTAGAGTTACGCTCTACTATTTGGAGGGAAGTATATTCTGGTATTTTCTTTCATTGCTCATGCTATTTCACTATTGTTATAAAATGTTTGCATTTTTAATTGGGTTATATGTCACCCTGGGCATTTTATGGAAAGCTATATAATAATGCAATAAACAAAACACAACAAATGTCAGAGAAGTTAAGCCAACACATTGCTATTGGAGATCTGTTATCTGTGATATTCAAAAATGTAGAATACTTCCTCTTAAGACTCAGTAGTAGTATCCAACTAACTGCCAACATAATATATGCAGATTTTCCCTATGCTCCCTTTTCCTAGAAGTCCCTTTTAACCCCCTAGAACTGTAACGTCGAGGCTACAGTGAGGAGAAGAGGCAGCAAAATTGCCCAATACTTTCCTCTTGCTATCAAGGAACTATGCTTACAGAAGAGGGGTCAGCTTCACTATCACAGCAGCCCCACAACCCTCATCTCTTTTTGTCTACATAAGTCCCATGATTCTAAGGATCATCAAAAGGGACTGACAGAGGAAGTAGAATGTGGAGAAAATTGACATCTGAGAGCACCTTCTGTTGACACTAGTTTATACAACCTGAACCCAGTATCTTACCTAATTGAGCTCTTGTGGTTGTTGCCTGTGTAAATGTTACTTGTGGTCAACTAGCATTTATAAACTACAGTACGGGTGCGGTCACACGTACCATTAGTGACGATACAGCTCCGTCTGGCTGACGGATTAAATGTGTTCGTTCAGACATCCACATCTGGCAATCGAGCGTCATCCGGGGTCATCCAGGCTTGCTACGCCTGAATGGCGCATTAATTTGACAGCACAGAAAGTCCGGCCCTTTTTCAAAACAGCGGCACAAGATCAGCTTTTTGTTTGAACAGCTCATGCGCAATACTGCCTCCCACTTAAAAAAAAAAAAAAAGCTCCAGCAAACATGCGCATTGCCAGATCATCCGGGAATCTGAGGTGACGCTTCTGCTTCTCTAATCAACACAGGATCGGGGGGGGGGGGGGACACTATCCCACTATTCAGAACAGGAAAAAAATCTTTCTTTTCAATGTGGAGGCTTTCAAGATATCATTGTCACTGCCAATTTCTAGGAAAGTAATTCCTGACAGTTCCTTGGTTTGGATCGGCAATGTTAATTCCGGAAACTTTCCCCCTTCCCCCCTGCCTCTGAAGCAATGTTTGATTTCCCAGCTCCAAACAGTTGGGCACATGTTCAATGGACCCCCCCCCCTCCCAGAAATCACCATCTGATTACGCATGCTCCAAGAAAAGAGCGTGATAGTATTAGATGTCTGATCGCGCAACAACAGAATGAATTGCATTCTTGGATGCTTGTCTGAACTGCCCTGCATTGAATCAATATTCAGCGGTTCAGATTTGAGTGCTACACACCCGCTTTTAATGGTACGTGTGACGGCACCCGCTTTGTTAATAGCTGTGTAGAATTGCTTATATATATACCCCTTCAAAATTCTTACCAATACCAGTTCTAAATATCATTCTAAAGAAGACTGCAAGCGTTAAACCTCTTTGATGATAACAATAACAATCAAGTTTTGAATCTTCAATTAATGTAAATGATCAGTTTTAGATGAATTTGAACTTAGGAAAGACAAGGGCTGATTTTAAAATTTAATGAGGACACATTTTGTATCTCATGCAGAATGTGCGGAAGATTAAAATGCTTATGCAGCTTCTATTGTAAAATGAAAGAATATAAATGGACTACAGAGAAGGCTTATTGTATTCAGCAAACTGGTGATATTAAAACTAATATTCACACTGTTTATGTTTTCTTCTCTCTCTGAAAAAAGAATATTTTCCAACCATTATGCTAAGGTTCTTTGGAAAGACAAACCATGTAGAAAATGGAGATTTTCCATTCTGAGAAAGAAAGTGATATATTAAAGCAGCGCTTTCCAAGTTATTCCATTTTAAAGCAATTGGTTCTACTTTTCCTGGAATGTCATATAAGCTATTTTTCAGCAAAAAGGACACTTCCCCAATGGTGAGGTTAATAGCATCCAACCTAATGCATCAGGTCATATGGTACCCCACTAACAATTTTAACAGCAGATCTCCTGCAGAAAGAAAGTTCTATTATTATGACCCTTTATTTAATGTATCTATCTTATATCTGCCCCAGGAGGTTGAGCTACCTAATTTCAAGCTTCATATAATGGAACTTATTCTCATTCCAAAACCTGCTTGGAGTCTTCAAGGCACAAAGAACTGGTAACTGATTAGTATGACCTTTCAGGTTTAAACCACTGGTACAAATTCAGTCTAACTGAGCTATAAACTCTAGGGCACTGTATGAAAATATTTGCCACGTATATTAGTCTAGCTCCACCAAGATATGCCATGGACATCCCCTCTTCCAATGACAGCAGAGAAACCTGCAATCTGCTTCACAAAAACAGAGAGATACAAGGCCTCTTGTTCCCAATCCAATCCATAACGAAAAGAGATACAGAGGCTTGTCAACCAAAAAACAATCAGATATGTCTGTTCAAAGCATAAAAGGCTAAACTAAGATTAAGATCACAATAAAACCTGCTTAGAATAATTTTTAACAATTTCAATCAAGAATTTGGCAACAGCTTTTATGATATCAATTATGTTGTCATTTAATAGGAAATAGCGATCAATCCTATTTTTTTGAATGTAGGATGGTAAGGAAAGAATATCTAACAGAACCTTCCAGAGATTAGTATACAGTTGACAGTTCAGTAAAATATGCTGGATGGAATCCGGCTAGCTTGACTCACATAGACAATGTCTCTTGCTAAAGGGGACTTGAAGAAATCTCCCATAGAGAACGTTGGAGGGAAATGCATTCATCCTAGCCAGCATAAAAGCTCTCCGATGTTGCAGATTATCTAGTTCAAATAAATATTTGGCCATTTTCCTGGCCGTCTGATCAAGTCCAAGTGACCATATGGTGACTTGCCTGCCTGGTGCGAAGGTAGCGGACATTACGGGTGTAGTAGATAGGCTGATAGACAGTGCTGGGGAGGAGCCAGTGGTCGTGGTGCATGTTGGCACCAACAATGTGGGGATATGCAGTCGTGAGGTCCTGGAGGAAAAATTTAGGCTGCTAGGTGGGAGACTTAAGGCCAGGACCTCCAAGGCTACCTTCTCAGAAGTGCTACCTGTTCCACATGCAGGGCAGGAGAGACAGGCACAAATTAGAAGTCTCAATGTGTGGATGAGATGATGGTGTAAGAAGGAAGGATTTAAGTTTGTAAGGCACTGGGATGCTTTCTGGAACAAGCAGGAGCTGTACAAAAGAGACGGTCTCCACTTGTCCCCGGATGGAACCAGGCTGCTGGCGCTTAAAATCAAAAAGGTGGCAGAGCAGTTTTTAAACTAAATCTTGGGGGAAAGCTGACAGGAGATGAAATGTCTCTGGTTCGGGAGGACTCATCTCAAAGAGATGAAGTGTTAGCTGTTCCGTTTCTACCGGGTAATGGATCAGAGTTGTCCACTGAGATGGTGACAAACAGAATGGACTGCTTGCCAGAGTCTCGAGGCTGCAAGAGGAAGGTGGCAGGCCTAGCCATTGTGGGAATATCAGAAACTTGATGGAATGAGGAGAATCAGTGGGACACGGTGATTCCTGGATATAAGTTATATCGGAAGGATAGGGAGGGAGGGGTTGGAGGTGGGGTGGCTCTGTATGACAGAGGGGGTATACAGTCCAGTAAGACTGAGGTCAGAGAATTGGATTCCCTTCTAGAAATGCTTTGGGTTGAAATAGAGGGCCCAAAAAGAAATTTAACTATGGGAGTTTGTTATCGCCCACCAAATCAAAAGATAAGAGGACGATTATAATATGATGGAAGGATTAAGGAAAAACTAAACGAAAAAGGAAGGTTAAGGAAAAACTAAACGAAAAAACTGTGTCGTAATAGGTCATTTTAACTACCCGCATATTGATTGGGTCAATATGTGTTCTGGTCGAGAGAAAGAGATTGAGTTTCTTGATGCTCTCAATGACTGTGCTATGGAGCAGATGGTCTCAGAACCTACCAGGAGTGGGGCGATCCTGGATTTGGTCCTAAGTAATGCCCAAGACTTGGTGAGAGATATAAAAGTGATCACACTGCTTGGGAGCAGTGACCATAATGTTATTGATTTCACCATTTGTATAAATAGAGTTGCCACAAAAGACAGGCACAACCACGTTTAACTTTAAAAGGGGTAAATTCTCTGAGATGAGGAGGCATGTGAAGAGGAAACTGAAAGGAATGGTAAATACAGTCAAAACCCTTGGGGAAGCTTGGAGGCTATTTAAAACTACAATCCTAGAAACTCGTAAAATATAAACCACAAGTTAGGAAAGGCACAAACAGGTATAAGAAAAGGCCTGCATGGTTAACAAACAAAGTAATGGAAGCTGTAAAAGGAAAGAAGGACTCATTTAAGTGTTGGAAAGCTAGTCCAAGTGAGATTAATAAAAGGGAACACAGGCTGTGGCAAATCAAATGCAAGACTGTGATCAGGCAGGCAAAAAGGGACTATGAGGAGCATATTGCAAAAAACATAAAGACCAACAATAAAAATTTCTTCAAATATATTAGAAGCAGAAAACCAGCCAGAGAGGTAGTGGGACCCTTGGATGACCAAGTGGTAAAAGGATTACTGAAGGAAAATAGGGAAATGGCTGAGAAGCTGAATGCATTTTTTGCTTCCGTCTTCACTGTGGAAGACGAGAAGTGTTTGCCCGCTCCAGAACCACTAATTATGGAAGGGGTGTTGAAAGACCTGAGTCAGATTGAGGTGACGAGGTCCTACAACTGATAGACGAATAAAAAACTAATAAGTCACCAGGTCCGGATGGCATACATCCAAGAGTTCTGAAAGAACTAAAAGTTGAACTTGTGGATCTTCTGACAAAAATATGTAATAATTCATTGAAATCTGCCTCCGTTCCTGAGGACTGGAAGGTAGTAAATATCACCCCCATCTTTAAAAAGGGTTCCAGAGGAGATCCAAAAATTACAGGCCAGTCAGTCTGACTTCAATACTGGGAAAGTTGATAGAAACCATTATCATGGACAAAATGAGTAGGCACATTGATGAACATGAGTTATTGATGAAGACTCAGCATGGGTTCTGTAAGGGAAAATCTTGCCTCACTAACCTGTTACATTTTTTTGAGGGGGTGAACAAACATGTGGACAAAGGAGACCCAATAGATGTTGTTTACCTTGACTTCCAGAAAACTTTTGATAAAGTTCCTCATCAAAGAAAGTTCAAGAGTCATGGAGTAAACGGACAGGTCCTCTTGTGGATCAAAAACTGGCTAATTAATAGGAAGCAAAGAGTGAGTATATATGGGCAGTCTGCACAGTGGAGGACGGTAAGCAGTGGGGTGCCGCAGGGCTCAGTACTGGGTCCCATGCTCTTTAACTTGTTCATAAATGATTTGGAGTTGGGAGTGAGCAGTAAAGTGGCCAAGTTTGCAGATGACACTAAATTGTTCAGAGTGGTGAGAACCAGAATGGATTCTGAGGCACTCCAAAGGGATCTGTTGAGGCTGGGTGAGTGGGCGTCAACGTGGCAGATGAGGTTCAATGTGGCCAAGTGCAAAGTAATGCACATTGGGGCCAAGAATCCCAGCTACAAATACAAGCTGATGGGGTGTGAACTGGCAGAGACTGACCAAGAGAGAGATCTTGGGGTCATGGTAGATAACTCACTGAAAATGTCAAGACAGTGTGCGATTGCAATAAAAAAGGCCAACACCATGCTGGGAATTATTAGGAAAGGAATTGAAAAAAAATCAGCCAGTATCATAATGGCCCTGTATAAATCGATGGTGCGGTCTCATTTGGAATACTGTGTGCAATTCTGGTCACCGCACCTCAAAAAGGATATGATAGCATTGGAAAAAGTCCAGAAAAGGGCAAGTAGAATGAATAAAGGGTTGGAACACTTTCCCTATGAAGAAAGCTTAAAATGCTTGCGGCTCTTTAGCTTGGAGAAACGTCGAATGCGGGGTGACATGATAGAGGTTTACAAGATAATGCATGGGATGGAGAAAGTAGAGAAAGAAGTACTTTTCTTCCTTTCTCACAATACAAGAACTCGTGGGCATTCGATGAAATTGCTGAGCAGTCAGTTTAAAATGGATAAAAGGAAGTACTTCTTCACCCAAAGGGTGATTAACATGTGGAATTCACTGCCACAGGAGGTGGTGGCGGCTACAAGCATAGACAGCTTCAAGAGGGGGTTAGATAAAAATATGGAGCAGAGGTCCATCAGTGGCTGTTAGCCACAGTGTGTTTGTGTGTGTGTTTATATATTATTTTTTATTTTATTTTTTTGGCCACTGTGTGACACAGAGTGTTGGACTGGATGGGCCATTGGCCTGATCCAACATGGCTTCTTTTATGTTCTTATGCTCTTATGAGGCAGGAGAACAGGTATAAAATTGGACAGGAAACAGTTTATGCGATTCTAGATCTAAGATTCTCTGTTTGATAAATCTAAAATTATTGCAATTCCCATGTGTTTGAGCTTCGACATGATTCCATCTTGCCAAGCAGCATTATAAGGGTTTCTTTTTAGGAAATTGAGCAAGCTAGCTGGTTCAGTCCTATAAAATATCCGTAACCAATATTTAAAAGTTAGAATCCAAGCTTTTGTTTCAATCAGCGATTGGCCTGTTTCTGAACAGATTACAAAATAAGGAACACAGTTGGGGATTCCTAAAAGTTGTCGCAGAAATGCAGCCTGGATATTTTCTATTTTTTGCTTCAGAGCATTAATCCACAGAGGGATACCATACAAAATTTGTGATAGTGTTTTAGCATTAAAAGCTCTGATTGCAGCAGGCAAACATTGGTTCCTTTTTTATAATAAAACTGTTTAATCTGAGATGAAGAACAACTAGCTATATTTATTATTCTGTCACGGTAAACTGTCCATTTGAGATTGTAATTAAAGGTTATGCCCAAATATTTAAAGCATTTGGATTGCTTAATTTCCTGCTTGCCTATATACCATTTTTGTGGTCGCCAACTTTTAGAAAAGACCACAACCTTAGATTTGGAATAGTTTATAGCAAGTGAGTTAAGCTGGCAGTAGTTGTTAAAAGCTTTCAGGTATCGCTGCAGGCCGACTCTTGTGCAGGAAAGTATAGTTGTATCATCAGCATACAATAATATTGGGACTGAGAGATTGTTTAACTTAGGTGGGTGCCCATTTATGGAACAAAGATAATGTACCATATCATTTAAGAAAAGATTAAAAAGATGTGGGGCTAACACACACCCTTGTTTAACTCTTTTCCAAACTGGTATTTTTTCTATTAGGTGTCCTATAGATGAGAGTTTTACCTGGCAAGTTGTATTTGTATGTAAATTCTTTAATAGATTTAACAGACGGGGATCTATATTAAGATCCTTTAGTTTATTCCATAGTTTGTTTCTATCCACAGAGTCGAATGCACTCTTCAGATCTATAAAAGCTACACAGAGCTTCCCCTTTCTTGTATTCATGTATTTGTCAGCCAGAAAAGCCAATGTGACACAATGATCAATAGAAGAATTTTTTTTGAAAACCTATTTGCTCTAGGCCAATAATGTTTTCCGAATGTATCTAATCTGTCAGCCGACGTTCTAATTGTTTTGCATATAGTTTGCCCATAATGGATAATAAACTAATGGGGTGAAAATTCTCGGGAAGATTTAAATTACCTTTTTTATAGATGGGAACAATTATGAAGTTAAGCCAGGAATCTGGGACAGTTCCGTAATGGTCAATGAATGTAAATAAGTGGGCCAAAGGTGCAGACCACCAGACTGAATTTTTTTAAAAAATCTCAACGGGAAGACAGTCAGACCTGGTGTTTTGCCAACTTTTAAGCCATCAATTAACTCAATAATTTCGTCAGGTTCAACAGGAGGCCAAACAGGAAGATCAGAAAATACAGAAGCATCTATTACAGTAGAGGGGATAACTTGTTCCCATTAACAGATCCTCCAGCTCACTGAATAAGGACATTGCACGCTGCGAAGGCCCTGAATTCTGCGGCCTGTTTACCCTCAGGCCATCCCCTCCCCACCCAGTCTAAAACCCGGGCAAGGATGCGGTCTCGACACTTGGCTTTAGCTATCTCGGCGGCATGGAGGGGCCTCTCTGGTAGCGTCTCATCACATGGTGGGCCGGGGCTGGGGCTGGATCCATAGAGGGCAGCGGCAGGCGGCTGAAGGTGTCCGCGTGTCCCATAGCTTTGCCCGGGTGGTGGACCAGGGCATATGTGTATTAATTGAGGAACTGATTCCACCACAGGACGTGCTGCGACAGAATTTGCAGCGTCTGGCGGTCTGGGGCGAGAAGGCCCAGGAGCGGCTTATGGTCCATGGCGATCGTGAAATGCCTACCATACAGGTAGTCATTAAATTTATGCACCACTGCCACGATTGCTAAGGCCTCTTTGGGCATAGTTTCACTCAGCGGGGGTCAGGATCCTTGAATAATAGGCCACTGGAACCTCCCTCCCATCCGGGAGTTGGTGCCCTAGGATGGTGCCCACCCCGTAGGGGGAGGCATCGCATGCCAGAATCACTGGGAGGGATTCGTCAAAGTGGTGGAGCACATCGTTAGAAACTAGGAGGCCCTTGACTGCCTGAAAAGCAGCGGCCTGCTGCTTTCCCCAGACACACGGGGTGTTTTTATCCAGGAGCCTATGAAGGGGTTCCGCAATGGCTGCTTTGTGTGGCCAAAATGAATGGTAAAAATTCAATAATCCTAAGAAGCTTTGTAGCTCCGCCTTGCACATGGGGGCCGGGGCGTGGACAGTTGCCTTGGTCTTGTCGGCCGTCGGGTGGATCCCTGCGGTGTCTACTGCAAACCCCAAGAACTCTACCCTCGACACTTTTCCCATTTAACTTTGAGTCCCATCGCCTGGAAACGGCGGAGTACCTCACGCAAACGGCTGCTGAACTCCTCAGCATCCGGGGCGGCGATCAGAACATCGTCAAAAAATGGTTGCACTCTGGGGATCCCTTTAAGGAGAGAATCCATTATACTCTGAAAAATCCCCGGAGCCACGCTTACCCCAAATTGTAACCGCCACACCCGAAAAGCTCCCCTGTGAGTCACACTGTTTTGGGCTTCTGCCATCTCGGCGTCTACCGGAAGTTGCTGGTATGCCTGTGCCAAGTCCAGTTTCCCAAAAATTTTAGAGTCTGCTAGGGCTGCCAGTATGTGGCTGACTACAGGAACAGGGTATGGGTTGTCTTGCAGTGCCTTGTTTATGGTGCACTTGTAATTGGCACATATGCGCACATCCCCATTCGGCTTCACAGGAGTGACTATCGGTGTTTCCCAGGTGGCGTAGGACACCGGTTCTAGCCCCCCCCCCTGTGCCGTGAGGCGGTCCAGCTTCGCTTCTATTTTAGGTTTAAGAGCGAACGGGACCTGTCTGGCCTTGAGCCTTATCGGTCTCACTTGGGGATCGAGGGGTAAGGTGATGGGAGGTCCCTTGTAACACCCCAGGGCCCCATAGAACACTTCCGGGAATTCCCGGCACACATGCTCAAAATTCTGCGTTCACATTTGCTGCACCCCCACTATTTGAATGCCCAACGGTCGAAACCAGGCCAGCCCCAGTAAAGTGGTGAGCTGGCATTTGACTACTAGTATTTCCAGCTTGCCCTTGAAGCTCTTATACTCCACCCTTACCGTGGCCCAACACAAAACCTGTACGGGGTTTTTTTTGGAAGTCCCGCAGTATGAAATCAGCTGGCCGCAGCCTAAAACAGCCCCTGGGACAAAGTTTTCTAAGCGACTCCTCCGAGATTATGGAGATGGAGGAGCCCGAGTCCAGCTCCATTAGGCATGGAGCACCCTCAATAGAGACCGACACCCTGACCTTGTCGGGGGTGGTGAGTGGCAAGTTCATTACCTGCAGGCTCATTGATGCGGTCGAGTATGCCTCCGTCAAGTTGTGGTTGGTGGACTGGCGCCTGCAGGTCACCTTGGCCCGGCAAGCCCGTGCTATGTGGCCCACTCTCCCACAGTTCCTGCAGTCCATGTTCCGATAGGGGCAGTCCCGTTTCTCATGCGCATCCCCATAGCTGGCGCACTTGGTGTTGGCTGGTCTCTCATTGCTTGTGGTCTCGTGGGTGCCCTTGGGCCCATTCCTAGTTGGCGACGGAGCTGGTTTGCCTCCTCCTCCTCCACTGGGTTGCCCGGTGCCGTTTCTTCCTGGTGGACGGCTTCTGCTCGCGGGTTGTTGTAGCTTTTGGTGGCTCTCTCGAACGCGATGGCTTCATTGAAGGTGCTCTGTAGGGTGAGCTCCTCTTTTGCGAAAAGCTTTTGCTGTAGCCTTTCATCTTGGAGGCCCCAGGCAAATCGATCCCTCAGGGCTTCGTCCAGCTTGTTGAAGCCGCAGTTCCCATGATTTGGCGGAGAGCAGCCAGGTAGACTGCAGCTGTCTCTCCCGCCCCTTGATCTCTCCTGTGGAAGAAAAATCGGCGGGCGATGAGGGATGGCTGGGGTAAGAAATGCCCGGTCAGGAGTCTGACTATCTCTTCGTACATTTTCTCTGTGATCTTCGCGGGGGCCGAGAGACCCTTGGCAATCTCAAATGTGGCCTCCCTGCAGACACTCAGAAGCACGTCTCTCTTGCAGCTATCATCTGTGATCAGGTTCGCTCTTAGGTAGCAGTCGACCCGCTCCTTGTAGGTCTCCCATCTATCGGGGTTGGCTGGGTCGAACTCTGCAAGGTGGCCCGTCGTCACGCTCGGGTTCGCCATGGCAGCGGTGGCGGCAGCAGGCGCTTCAGTCTCTCTGGACTGCATGCCTTCCTCATCTCCAGCCAAGTCAGCGAAGTTCACTGTGGGAGTTACCTGGCTAGAATCACACCTTCGTCGCCACTGTAATGTACTGAGTGATGAGACATGTTGAAGGCAACATACTTTATTTGCGAGTACATCACAAGAGGGAGAATCGCGGGCCGGGTCCCAATTATATACGTGCCCCGGAACAACCCTCTGTCTGGCCAGGTCCAATCCTGGCTAGTTAAACTTCCCGCCACAGATCTTGATTGGCAGAGCGTATTAGCGAGCTACATCCGGGGACCCGTGGGTTTCCACTGGTCGCCTCTGTAGCGTGCGCTGTGCTGTACATAGAGACTTGAATGTAGGACATAACACTCGCCCAGCAACAGGGGAGTAATAAGCAGGGAAAATGGTCACAACCCCGCCCAGCAACAGTGCAGACCACCCCAACAATCAGGACAGGAGGGAATGAAGAGGGCCCCAAAGCTAGACCCCCTAAACGGCCCGCCCAGCAACAGTGCAGACCACCCCAACAATCAAGACGGGGGGACTGAAGAGGGCCCCAAAACTAGACCCGATATTCCCAGCTACAGAGGGGGAACAACCCCTGGGAAAAGGCAGAGAAAAAAATGCTGGCTGAGCTAAAGAACCCAGCCAGCAGCAAACTGCCATGCCAAAAAGTGCTCCCACTGTCTCCACACAGCCAAAAACCGGGTGCTCTCCGTCCCTCGATGCCCAAAAGTGGCTGCGGCCACCAGGAAACCACCACCACTGAGCTTCAGGCCCCTCCTCTGAAGCTCAGCCGAGAGATCGTCGCCGTGGCTCACCGCAGCACGAAAACCAACGCGCTGAAAGGCCCCGTGCCGGACAGGACAGGAGGAGCTCGTCCAAGCTCTCTGCTCCCTGAGCACGAGGCGAAGACTGGGAGGCAGAAGCGGAGATAGCCGTTAAAGCATGCCTGCTCCCCCCTCCCCTCCCATAATGCCCTGCCTACTCCTCCTCCTTACGAAGAGGCAAAATGGCCCCCGGAGACAAGGCTGTGCAGCCTGCCTCTGGTTGGGAGTCGCATTTTTATTTGTTGGATGTACAAGGAGGGAGAACAGGATTGATTTGATTTGATTTGATTTATTTGATTTCTAGCCTGCTCTTCCCATGAACAGGCTCAGGGTGGGTTGCAACATAGTCATAAACATTTTGCAGAAATATATTTAAAATCTTTACAATTAAAACTATTACTCTATAATAAATACGATGACATCCAGAACTAATTCATTGTGTTCCAGGTAGTCCAATAAATCATAAACTTTGCCAGTAAGTTATCTCCAGGGAGCAAGTGCCTCTGCATGATCACTGGGTCATCTATAGGGGCAACCTTGTAGAAGAAGTGGCTGCATGAATTCTCCCTCCAACTGATCAGTGACATTCCAAAATCGGCTGGAACACTCAAGAGGGAAATGAAGGAGACACATGAGTGCCCCCATGAACATTTAAACATTTTTGAGGATTTTTTTTCCATGAAGAGATTCCAGAACTTTGTCCCACTGTGTTCTTCCATAAAAAAAAGCCCTGGCCCACAAACAACCAAATGATTGGTATAAGCAGGGGTGGGGCCAGCACACTGACTCTCTCTTTCTCTCGCTCGGCTTTCAGTGACTTTGTGGGGCTTATTTTCATTCATAGATTGAACTCAGGAAAGGTTAGAATATGGCTGTATTAATCAAATTCCTGATTACTATTATTAAAATGAATATATGTTTGACATAGCTATGTTTCTTCATGGGGAAAAAAATCCTAAACCAGCATTAGCGTAAAACACTTTTATTAGGAACAATCAAAGTAACATAAGCTTCTAAGTTCCCCAGAACTTTTTATCTGACTGGATGTTAAGATCTGTGTAACTTCTCCAAGGAAAATGATTTGAGAATGACAATTTTAAGACAGATATTTTTAAAAAAAAAAAAACCCTCATCTATGGTGTTTTCAGCTGAACAGTACAGAAACAGGATGACAAGTTCAAGTAAGGAGAATGATGGCTAACTAACAGTTTATCAGGGTGTGAGTCATTTTTTTACCAAAAAAAAAACCCTATGTCACTTATTAATAAGTAATGATAGGTGCTCTTAAATATTTAACAGAAGAGTGAAAAGCTTGTTATTTTGGTAGGAAATACATCTACATGGTGTACCATCTCCAGAAAACAGCAGTAAAAAGCAACCTGGGAATGCAAAATATGCCTCCCATCCACACAAGGCATCATTCTAAAGAAGCCCACACATAGATTGCCTGTCACAGACATGTCACTATGCCATTAGTTTGAATGGCAAGTAGATAAACTCAACTTTTTCTCACATGTGGAAGAAAAGACCATGTGATTCTCTTGCACATGTTGCCACCATTTACTTGGCATATTTTAAAAAAATGTTACAAACCAAAGCAAAAGAATGTTGTAAGAAAATATCAGGTTTGAAGGAACTCACCTAACTTCTATTTTTTAAAAGAGTATCTTTTATTTTTTCTTGGGTTCTTTTTTTCTTTTTTAAAGAAATTAATTGCTGTGCTCTAATTTTTAATTTGCATCTAGAAGTTCTAATAAGTAGCTTGAAGATTAAAATTACTTTCATTTGTTTATGTGACACAGGAACAATTCTCCCTAGGTCTTAATAAGTGAAAGAATTTCTGTGGGAAAACTTCTAGTCAAAATTGCCTTCTGAAGCCAAAGTCTAATACTCAAAGTCTAATACTGAGATACTGGATCAATGACTGGATCTTCCCAGTGATTTTTAAAGAGTAATTTCTGCCACATGGGCAGTCACAGATCAGAGCTGTTGGAGGAAGGAAAGAAGATTTAACCCTTCCCCCCTTGCATAGTTTCACTAATTAAAACTGCATTCTCACACTTACAATTAGCTATTTAAAGAGAAGAGATAGCCCCAATACAAATAGTTGCTATGCAGGGCTGAAATTATTATTTAAATAGATGCAGGGAGATCTGTGATCTCTGTCTTGTTTAATTTGACCCTAAAGCAGAGTAAAGCAAATATAGCAGAAACATAGCTGTATTGCATCCAGGTCTTGCTTTGTGCCAGCAGAACAGCACTTCCAGCAACAGAGGATTCTGCTCTGAGGATGCCAATGCCCCTTTAAAAGGGAGTGGCCACATGGTGATTTTCTTAATTTATAGCCCAGGCTCTTGGCCATTGTGTTACATCAGCCTTATGCATGTTTAGTGATGATGGAATTATCTGATTTTGAATGAATCTAATGAGGTAAGATTAATTTGATAGACATGATTTGCAATCTACCACATTCTGGATCATAAAGGTCTCTCTGAAGGCCACATTGCTGAAGTGTTTTGGTTTAGTTAGTAACACCACAGCAGCAACATGAGCAACAATGCTATGCTGATGCAAAAATTCTTGAATCAGATTCTATATTCCTGTTTGCCAATGCAGCAGCTAATAGGTTTGGTTTGTTAGATCATAGGCCCTATGCAGAATGTGGAAAATTGCTGTTACTGAAACGCAAAAATATTCCACAAGCCATGTTTGTGTACTAAGCATAACATGCAGTGATGTGGCAAAACTCCATGTTGCATATACTCTATTATGACTTTCCACTATATGAGAACCTGAGCAGATTTAGGAATGAGCCCTGCTAGAGAACACTGAGTCAGGCCATGGAGTCCTGGGGTGCGGTCACACCTACCATTAAAAGTGGGTGTGTAGTGCTTAAATCTGAACTGCTGAATATTGATTCGATGCAGGGCAGTTCAGACAAGCATCCAAGAATGCGATTCATTCTGTTGTTGAGCGATCAGACATCCAATACTATCACGCTCTTTTCTTGGAGCATGCGTAATCAGATGGTGATTTCTGGGAGGAGGGGGGTCCATTGAACATGCGCCCAACTGTTTGGAGCTGGGAAATCAAACATTGCTTCAGAGGCAGGGGGGAAGGGGGAAACTTTCCAGAATTAACGTTGCCGATCCAAACCAAGGAACTGCCAGGAATTATTTTCCTAGAAATTGGCAGTGACAATGATATCTTGAAATCCTCCACATTGGAAAAAAAAAGAATTTTTTCCTGTTCTAAATAGTGGGATAACGTCCCCCCCCCCCCCGCCCTCTGATCCTGTGTTGATTGGAGAAGCAGAAGCGTCACCTCAGATTCCCGGATGAACTGGCAATGCGCATGTCTGCTGGGGCTTTTTTTTTAAAAAAAAAAAGGTGGGAGGCAGTATTGCGCGTGAGCTGTCCAAACAACAAAAAGCCGATCTTGTGCCGCTGTTTTGAAAAAGGGCCGGACTTTCTGTGCTGTCAAATTAATGCGCCATTCATGCGTAGCAAGCCTGAATGACCCCAGATGACGCTTGATTGCCAGATGTGGATGTCTGAACGAACACATTTAATCCGTCAGCCAGACGGAGCTGTGTCCTCACTAATGGTACATGTGACCGCACCCCTGAGCCCTGAGATCCACACAAATATAACCATGTATATTCCAGTCACTTTGCTGTCAGTTTCATGTCAGATCTCAGTGTTCTGAGATCATAAAAAACCCACCAGGATAATTGCAACCTGTGTTGTATATCATTGTCTAGGTTCAGCACTATGCATTCCTTTGAGCTCTGCAAAGCATTTTGTCACCCCAAGCAAGGTACGATTTTGCTGTTACTGCCTAAGCAGCATCACACAGGTTCATGGAACATAACCTACAGTTTCATTAGATATAATTTTCTTTTATTAGCTTCTGAAGCTGAGGACCAGAGAAAGAAATTGATTTCCTGTACTTAATATTCTGCACAGTATTGGTTAGGCTGTCATGCTTCATAAAATTTTAAGTATAATTATCTGAAAGTAAGTCCTACTGCAACCAGTGGGATGTATTTTTGAGTACCCATGGCTTGAATTGCACTGAAAGCTAGCAGGCTGCTTAGCTGCTGAACTTTCTGCTCTTATAAAATCGGCAATTTCTCTCCTTACCATTTGTGGCAAAGTAAACTGGCTATTTATAGACACTTTCAGAAATTCTTTGCAATCATTTCAGACTATGGATGAGCATAACAACTTCTCATTTACACTTTTTTTAGTTTTCTGATTTTTATTCCTTATTGTTGAAAAAAACATATCTTCCTGAGCAAGAGGACACAAGACAAGGGAAACAAGATGACCCTGTAGCCTGCTTCTAGACCCATAGCTCTGGCGGTCATTCATTTGCTCTACACTCAGAACTTGTAGTACACAATTGACTATAGATAGGCACAAAACCATTTTGTATGGGTTTTGGTATTAAATATTTTATTCAACCCATAATATCACTGTTACACTTTGGATCTCCCCATTCCCTCTTTTCCTATTGTTTCCATGGGAAATGTATTCTCAGCTGCAGCATTTCCTTCAATGCAATTGGGATTAAATTCTCACTGACTGTAACCCTCACTTGATTATTGTCAAATATAAGGCACATGGGGATGGAGGGGAGCATCCCTATTTTCTAGACAAATTATTTCTTGGAGAGCTGGCAAAGATTTGTCAACCCATGAAAGCAGATAGGCAAACTTTATGTACAGAAATAAGGGGGTCTTTCTGGGCAAACTTGCTGGATCCTCAGTGCTTTGGTACTTTTTTCTCTACTGAGACTGGCTGAAAGAAATATACTGAAAGACGCAGGCCCTTTCTGCACCTCCATTTCCTTCACTTTCACTGTGCATCACCATGCCCCCCCCCGCCCCTGCATTCCCCTGTGCATTTCAATCATATTTTGTTTTTCTTTCTGCATTGATTCTCCCCTTCAGCTCTGAGCCTGCTTTCAGTCTGCTTCCACCTTCCCCCCATCTTTTGGGATTTATCCCCTTCGTTCACTTCCAAGCTGAAGGTAATTTAAAAGCATACACATTACTTCAGACTTTTCATCCCCTCTCCTTGGATGCCAGTTGGTCTTTTCTTACTGGTCAGTTTTGCACTGGGCATGTCTTTTCAAATAGGAGATTAGGAAAGTAATTGCCTTTGTCTGACTTGTTTGCAAGACTGACCAGTCAGCTCAGTTGCGGAAGATACAGTGCTATTAACTGCAAGGTGGATAGTTTGATTCCCCAGGTTTTCTTTTACATTGACTCTGGCCACAAACATTTCAAATGCAAGGATAATGCTGTAGAACTTTCTCTGGGGCAGAAGAAGCCCTTTTGTAGAGTCTGGTCCATTTCAACATTTGGTTTTCCTCCTCTACCTGTTATCTCTTCTCCAAATAATGCTGGGGGGAGCTCAGGCTGTGAACCATTGGTCCCCCTCCCTTGTGAATCACCTGTACCAAACTGCCACACATCAGTCTCTCCATTGCTTCTCTGATCTTCTCTCACTAAACATTTAAAGTATGCCCTACCAATGATTCCCCCCGCCCCCAACCATCTCAGATTAGTGCTCTGAAACTCTGAGTGAAGGGCGGGGTATAAATCCAACTCTTCTTTGTCTTTTTCTCCTCTTTAAAATTGGGGCAGTTGGGAGAAAGGTGCTTCGATAAACTGAAGGTGGATCATATCTCTAGGCAACCTTGTCCTATTCATTACAAATTTTCAGGGGGTTGGATCCAGAATCAGTTTTGCAAGGTAGAATGGAACTTTTCCTCCTATCCTTTTCCATTGATGAGCCTGGCAGATAGGGGACCCAGAATAGTGACATCTGGGGGGAGGGGAAATCAGTGAAAACTGCAAATTTAGTCTGGATTAAACCCAATGTGCATAAATTATGTTAATATATTATTTGCACGACTGTTTTGTTCTCCCAGCATATTCTTATTTAATGTGTTTCCCATTCCAACAGTTCTTTATGGTGTGAGTGGGCTGCTTGTCTCATTGATATACAGCCCAATTGCAGCTCACTCTTTGCTTGGCAGAAAAAGAGAGGAAAAGCATGCATGGATGGAATAAAAACAACTAGGTTATCTGCTCTGTTCCAATAAATAATGGTACTTTTGGATGACTGATGTAAGAGCATATCTGATCTGTAAAAAGAAGAACACATAAGAGTTTTAAGCCTGGCTCCATTGAAATTAAATAAGGATTGTGCCTAAACCAGTACCATTTCAGCTATTGCTTTGAAACCAAGCTACAATGATAATTTAATCTGACCTCCCTATAATATGTAGTACTCAGAAATTCATTTAATTCAGTCATCTGTAAGTGGACTGTAGCATACAGTTTTAAACTCCACTTGAGGAAGAGCTATATAACAGCCTCTTACTTTCTCTTTATTTTTTCTTTACCAGAGGGAAAAAAGACTCAGTACTTTATCACAAAACCAAGTATATGCTCTTACTTGGAAGATATGGAGGAAAAATGACATAATGATCTACCTTATAATCCCTTTGTTTCTATATTAATAACACCAACAGCATGTACACTAGTGATGGCATATTGTTACTAGAGGCCTGCAGCCAAAGGTTTGACTAATAAATATGTATGCTCATGTCCAATCGGAAGCTTGTAGCCTGCAGCATAGCTGCTAGGCTGCTTCTGCGCTATTTGCCTCCCTGGGAGGGAGGAGTCAGAAGTCGCCCGTTTGGGCGCGCAATGTGAGGGGTGGGGTCTAGCCGTTTTAACGGCTAGCTCCACGTTCCCCTCTTGTCATTCCGTCGTTGATCGGCTTCATCTTCGTAGCGGTGTTGTGGTCGGGGCTTGGCGCAGCATCGAGGGCTTCCCAGCCGTCTGAGGAGCGTCGGACAGCGTTGTTTTAGCCAGGGAGTTTTTTCCGTTTGCATTCCCCCCCCTTTATTGCAGCTCTGGCCTTCTGTACGTGCTGGCCTTCCTTTAGATAGGTGTCTGTGCTGGGTTTTGACTGGGGGGGGCTTTACTTGGGAGTGGGGGTGGTCTGTCCCCCCCCCTATTTTATCAGGAAACAGACGGCCTGGGAGAGACAGGGGCTCAGTGGTAGAGCATCTACTTGGTAGGCAGATTGTCTCAGGTTCAGTTCCTGGCATCTCCAGCTAGAAAAGGCTGGGAAAGCTTTACTTGGGAGTGGGGGTGGTCTGTCCCCCCCCCCCCATTTGATCAGGAAACTGACAGCCTGGGAGAGACAGGCTCAGTGGTAGAGCACCTGCTTGTAGAGCATCTGCTTGGTAGGCAGATTGTCTCAGGTTCAGTCCCTGGCATCTCCAGCTAGGAAAGAGTTCAGGCAGGTAGTGTGAAGGCATCAGCCTGAGACTCTGGAGAGCTGCTGCCAGTATTAGTGGGCTGATAGGGGGCCATTGCTGTTTCCTGGTAATTTCGTTTCTGGGGAGAAAGGGGGTGGCGTCCATTTTATGCCCCTGCTTTGAGATGAATGAGCCATTGAAGGCATTGGAAGGTGGCCATCTTGTGGATCTTTCTTGCTGAAAGAGCAGCAGCCATTTTGGGAGGCTGCAGTGGGGTCTTCTTTTTATTACAGTGTAGTTGGAGTTGCTGCTTGAGTGGTGGCCATTTTAGGTCCCTGGAAGGGGAAGGATAAGGGAGAGAGGCAGTTGGGCAAACATTTTAAGTCCCTCCTGACTGGAGGAGGGTGGCGGCCATTTTAGAAGTGTTTTAGGCGTTAGTTGGTGCAGTTAATCCTGTAAAAGATGGCTGGGGGTAAGGGCTCAGGTAATCCTAAAGGCAAGAAGCCTGCGCCTAGGCCATCTACTGTACATGCTCGGAGGCCACCTCCCCCGTCATCTTCTTCGGATGAGGAGGGTGAAGCAGCGGTGGATTCTAATATTTTAAGTAGGTTGAAGGCGCTGGAGCAGGCGTTGGGTGTCCCTTCTCTAAGTGTGTGTGGGGGGGGAAGCGGAAAGCAATCTAAAAAGGTGAGGCAGGCTAATATTCTCACCAGACTGTCTATTCTTGAGGGCAGGTCTGGTGGAGTTGTGCCTGGCAAGGATGGCGGTCCCTGTGGTCCTGTGGTTCAGTGGCAGCGGCTGGGACATCCGGCGGCGGTTTGCCATTGGTGCCTGCTGGATTTGGAGGTAGGTTTGGTAATACCTGGCAATTTGGGTCCAGGCAGGTTTGGCCCTGGGGAACATGGGGGCCTGCTTCAGCAGCTGGGCAGGGTATGTTGGTGCCTGCTTCTTCTGGGGCGGGATTACCGCAAAATTGGGCGTGGCCAGGTGGGCAGGGTATACCTTGGGCGTGTCCAGCTGCAGGGCAGATGAACTTGGTGGGTCCTGTTATGGGGGCACCTTCTCCATATGGGATGGTGCCTTTTGCAGCCTTGCCCTTTGGGGAGGTTGCTTTGCCGCTTGGGGATCATTTGCTACCAGCCACCAGGGAAAAAATTTTAAAGGGAGAATATGTGGACATTTTTTCTCTTCTCTATCGTGAATTAGAAAAGGAGGACAAGGAAGATTCAGATGAAAAGGAGAAAGAGAAGTTAAAAAAGCGAAAGGTAGACAGGACCTGGGCTAACTGGCTTCTTGGGTTCTGTATTTATGCTGGGGTGATTGCCAGGGCCCAGCCGTGGCTGGCAGCGGCCTTGTTCCAGTATCTGGACATAATTTATAAAGGCTATACGGCCTTTAGTGGTCCAGCCTGGTTGCAATATGACCAAAAATTTAGAATGAGGGCCGCCCTGTATCCATCTCTGCAGTGGGATTGGATCCATCAGCAGCTTTGACTGCAGGTGATGTCCCCGGCTAGGCCTAATATGGGTGATCGCTCTGATAGCGGTCACTTGGTAAGTAGGTTGTCCTCAGCAGTTTCCACTTCATCTGGCTCTCCCCGCAGTGCAGCAGGGCAGGCGGTTCAACCCTGCTTCCTCTGCTGGGAGTTTGGATCCCTTGGGTCTGCAACAGGAAAGCGTGCCAGTTTAAGCACGAGTGCCCCATGTGCAGGGGATTCCACTCATTTGACAGCTGCCCTAAAGCGGTGGGGGGTGGAGGAACCTTTCTGGCTAAGAAAGGGACCCAGCCCGATAAGGGTGGGACCGCTTGAGCAGTGGCTGGCAAGGTATCCTAGAAAGGTTGATAGTTTGTAGATGTTAGAAGGCTTTAAGTTCGGTTTTAGGATCCCTTTCCAGGGGTCTCGTGTTCAGTTTATGTCTGGTAACCTTAAGTCAGTGCAGGGTTTGGAACAGGTCGTTAGGGACAAGATCGCCAAGGAGCTGGCGGAAGGAAGGATTTTGGGTCCCTTTGGGCATCCTCCAGTGAGTACTCTTAGAATCTCTCCTTTGGGTGTGGTGCCTAAAAAGATGCCTGGTGAATTTCGTTTGATTCACCATTTGTCTTTTCCTAGGAGAAGGTCTGTGAACGATGGGGTTCCGGAGCACGTATGCTCTGTCAGGTACACCAGCTTCGACTTGTGGGCACGGGTAGGAGTGAACCAGGATCTCTCGTTTCTCGAGTTCTTTCCCATTTTAGTTGGGGTTTGGCTGTGGAGCAAGGATATGGCCAATCACACCGTTCATTTCTGGTGTGATAATATGGCGATAGTCCATGTCATTAATTCCCTTTCATCCAAATCTGGGCGGGTCATGAGATTGGTGAGGGCCTGGAGACCGGCAAGATGGCGCTGTGAAGCAGGGTCTGTTCACGGAGCTCCGATGAACACTCTGTTTTGGCAGGCTTCCTGGGGGATACCTCGCTGTATACCCCCTAATAGAAGCGTCTGGGGACGCTTCTCAGTCTGAGGAGCGGGCAGAGAATCTGGGGGGGAGCGGAGGCTTCCCCCGAGAGCTCAGCCTTTCCGCTGACAGGAGCCTTCCAACGCTGGTGCGTCAAACTGGGCCGCCGGGAAGGAGCAGACAGGGCTTTGAATTCCAACTTTTCTTCTTGCCCAATTGGATAACGAAAACAGATATTGAAGAAGTAAGAACTTAAGCCTCCTTTCGTTGAACTGGATTCTAAAAATTCAAGTGCAGCAGTGAGTCCGAACGGAAAGCGAAAAGCCGAGACGCGGCTTCCTAAGCGCGAGAGAGCCGGGTGTCACTGGCGGACGGCAGCCGAGGCTGAGACAACGAGGTCTGGTACGTTTGACACAGAAGGGGAAGACCTGGCGACTCTCTTATTTGTTCTATATTTGTTCTATATTTTCTAATAACTTTGGCAGAGAAGCTTGAACAGATAAGAGGGGGGTTGGAAACGAAGGTGGTCTCTGGGACTGTGAGGACGTTTGAGAAGTGAAACAGAAAGCTCCGGAGAAAACTCCTTGATTCGCCATGTCTTGGGAAGCCGCGGGGGCTTGGTAGAGACTTTAAGAAAAGAAGGGGGGGACTAATAAATGAAGCCAAGGGTAGGACCTTGCTTATAATATTTCAAGCTTGTCAGAAACTTTAAAACAAAAGAATAGGAGACTGTAAGCTGACAATTGGGCTGACAACTGGGCTTCTGGTGTGACAAACTGGAATGGTAGAGAAACCCCCCCCTGGCATCTTCTTAGAGTTAAGATGGCGACGGACGGCAGAGAGAGAACTGTGTAAGAAGGAATTTGGCAGGGCACAGCAGACAGCGGAATACGAAAAACTGGATTAAGGTCTATGAAAGTAAGAGAAGCGGCTAGAACCTGTGGAAAAGGTCTGTTGGAGAATTTAGAAGGTGTAAAGGGGGAAGAGACAGTTCTTAGCTGTATTTAGCGGCTGTATCTTCCCTGAAGAGTGGTTAAAGACAACTCATACAAAAGAAAGAAAGATTTAAGAAGATTAGAAGAAAGGAAGATTTGTAAAAAGAAGAAAGAAAGATAGGGGAGAAAGAAGAAAGAAGAAAAGGGACTGTAAAATTAGACTATTGGTGATTATTGGCTACTGGTTATTATATTAAGATATACATTGTAGAATATATAACTTGTTTTCTTTAAGGAAATTAAGAATACAAGCAAGAGGGGGAATCTCCATTCTGTACGGAGCATATATGGAGTAATAAGGCTGTGGGAATTGATGGGCTGAATGATTAGGGGTTTGCAGTTGATTAATTGGACTAAATGAGACTAAATTAATTTATTGACTTATTAACAACCTGATTAGTTGACTGATTAATTAATTAATTGATTCATTGATTTATTGATCTTTGTTCTGATTGATTTTTACTGATTATTGATTATTGATTATTGATTATTGATCATTGTTGCTGAGATTGATATTACTGATATTAATTTGTCTTGTCTGAGTTGCTTGAAATTGAAGTTTGAGGAGTGATTACTGGTGCCAGGGCAAGCTCAGGCGGCTAGAACCTAGTGGATCATAGATTAGGTGTGCAGAATATAGAGTCCATACTAACCTAGAGGTCTCGGGTGCTTTGTATAGATTTCTGCCTAAAGTAGGATACTGGGAAAGCTATTAGGAGGGAAAGACTAGAAATGGAAACTAAAATTAAAAAACTGGGTCAAGCCACTCCCCCTGGGGGAAGTAAAGTAGGAACATCTATAGGCAATCAAGATTCAATAGAAAAGCTCCAAAATATAATGACGGCTGGATTCAAACAGAATCAAGAAGCGTTGGAAGAAGTTAAGACACAACTGTTAACTGAAATCAAGAAAACTAATGAGCAGGTTGTGGAATTTCAGAAACAGCTACTAGTCAACACCCAACAAATGCATGAACTCTCAGCTAAAGTTAGGGATCTCCAAGATCAAGAAGAAATCACCTCTGCAGATATACAGGAAAATAAGGCCAGTATGTCCGAGTTAGAAAACAGGGTCGCCAGACTCGAAATGGAAAAATCTGCGTATATTCTTAGATTCCAAAACCTTCCTGAGGAAAAAGATGAGAATATAGAGAACAAGATTGTCGATTTGTTAAACTCAGAAGAAGAGCAAGAACTTTTGAAGCAAGGTAGATCAGAAATCGAGTGGGCCAGAAGAGTCTCTTCGGCCTATACCAGGAAATTAAACATTCCGAGAGAAATCCAAGTTAAATTCATCCGCACTGCGATATGTGAAAACATTTTGAGTTCAATTAAAAGAAAACCCCTGATTTGGGAGGAAAAAGAAATTAAAGTTTTAAGAGGCATCCCTTGGTCCATAAGAAAAAGAAGATTTGGATATAAAAAACTGACTAGTTGGCTCATGAAACACTCAATACAATACAAATGGTTAATTCCAGAAGGACTCTTCTTTATGTATCAATCCAACAGATATAACATAACATCAGTTGAAAAAGCGGAAGACTTCTGGAGGAAACAGATAGAAGGACAATGCCAAGATTCAGACTCAACGGAAGATAGAGAAGAAGAAGAAGAGGAGCACAAAGGACAAGAAGGAAGAGACCAGCGGGAGAAAAAAAAAGAAAGAATAAAGACAAGATCACAAACCCAAAAAAGACAGAAAAAACCGGTAGATGATTATTCAACGGTGAAATGACGACAAAACCCGGAGTCCAGATTTTTTCAGTTAATATAAATGGCCTTAACGAACCAAAGAAGAGGAAAAGACTGTTTTTACAATTACAGAAGACCGGAGCTCAAATAATATGCTTACAAGAGACTCATATAAAAGATGGCGATACAAAATATCTCCAGAACAAAAAATTAGGCCAACTCTATTATTCATGTGACTCAAAGAAGAAAAGAGGCGTAGCCATTTATGTGAAAGAATCAATACCAGCTAAATTGTTATTTAAAGATGAAATTGGTAGAATCATAATGATCGAATTGGAACTAAACGGGGAGAAAATAATCTTGGCTAACATTTATGCTCCGAACAACAATCAAGAACAATTTTTTGCTAAGCTCCATGAAAAACTAATAAATTGCAATTTACAGAATCTGTGTATTGTGGGTGACTATAATGCCATATTAGATATTGACAAAGATAAGAAATATGTGAATACCAAGGGGAAAAAAACCCGAACTCAACTCCCGAAATCCTTTTTTAAGCTTGCTGATGAGTACAACCTGATCGATGTATGGAGGATGAAAAATCCCCAAACAACTGACTTTACATACTTTTCCCATGTGCATAACAGCTGGTCTAGGCTGGACATGTGTTGGCTGTCTGCGTCTCTAGGATGGTCGGTTATTGAAGCTAACATCAATCCCAGATCTTATGCCGACCATAACCCTATACAGATTATCTTGAAAGACTCAGCAAATAAACCTCGCTGGACTCTTAATACACAAATCTTAAAAGAAGAAGCATTCTTAGAGAAAGCAAAAAAGGATATCAAGATGTTTTTTGATTGTAACTTAAAAAAGGACACCTCAGTACAAATAGTTTGGGACACGTTCAAGGCCTTCTTTAGAGGGATCGCGATCAGTTACACAACCAAAAGAAAAAAAGAACGGATGAAAGCGTACAAGGATTTAGTGGCTGAATTGGGAAATTTGGAAAAACAACAAAAAAATAAAAGTTCTAAAGAAGTATTAGTTAAAATATACAAGACTCAACATGAAATAAATTTGCTATTAATGGATGAACTTGAGAAGAAAATAACATGGGCCAGACAAAACTACTTTGAGAACGCCAACAAACCGAGTAGATGGTTGGCATACAAACTAAGAAAAGAAAGGGAGAAGAAGGCCATAAGAGTGCTTAGAAATGAAGACAATGAAGAAGTAACCGAAAAATCTCAAATAAATGGAATTGTTCAAAGGTTTTATCAGAATCTATATAAAAGACAAGAGATTGCACCTCAGACCCAGGAAGAGTTTATTAGTAAGCTTCGGACCAAGAGTATATCAGAAGACCATTGTAAGGACCTGGAAAGTAACATCACAATGCATGAAATAACTGAGGCATTGAAAATGCAGAAACCTAATAAAGCCCCTGGGCCAGATGGCTTACCCATTGAAGCTTTCAAAGCCTTTGAAGAGAATTTACTCGTTCCGTATAAATACTTGATAGAGGAGATCCAGGAATCTGCCAAACTTCCCTCCTCATGGAATGAGGCTTTGATATCATTAATTTATAAGAGAGATTTGGACCCTATGGACATACGTAATTATAGGCCGATTTCACTTCTGAATTCAGACTATAAGATTTTCGCAACAATCCTGGCTAACAGGTTGAAGAAGATTGTTCACACAGTTATTAATGAAGATCAAACGGGATTTGTCCCCGACAGAGCAATACGGCAAAATACAAGATTTTTTATAGACATACTAGAATATTATCGATTACACCCAGGGAAGCAGTTCGCCGGAATTGCACTCGACGCTGAAAAAGCGTTCGATAATGTTAATTGGAATTTTATCGTAAAGTCCGCCCAGACCATCGGGTGCGGTCCGAATTTTATCAAATTAATTCGAGCTATCTACTCGAATCAAAGTGCGAGAGTTAATATCAATGGGAACTTGTCAGATCCGATCAAAATAGAACGGGGGACAAGGCAGGGATGCCCACTGTCCCCCTTATTATTTATACTTACCCTGGAATTATTATTAACAAAAATAAGAGAGGAAGATGGAGTGCAAGGGGCCAATATCAAGGGAGAAAGATACAAGGTTCGGGCGTACGCAGATGATTTACTCCTTACACTTGAAGACCCAATGACTTCAATTGAATACCTGATGAAAGTTTTGGAAGAATATGGGAAAGTCTCTGGATTCAAAGTTAATTTTCAGAAATCGAAATTCCTGGTACAGAATATGACCAAAGAAGAGATAGAATTGTTGGAAAAGAAATCAGGATTTTGTTATGAGAAGAAAATTAAATATTTGGGAATCCACTTTTCTAACGACTTAAAAACTCTCCAAAGGGATAACTATGATAAGATTCTTACAGAAATCAGAACGGATTTAAATAGATGGAAAGACCTACAGATCTCATTGCTTGGTAGAATAGCCACGATTAAAATGAACATCTTGCCAAAAGTGCTATACCTGTTCCAAACAATACCGATTATTCTATCTCAATCCTTCTTCGTCCAACTGAATAAGCTTATCACTGCATATATATGGCAAAATAAAAAGCCCAGAATAAAATTAAAAATACTGCAAGATAGCGTTTCCAGGGGAGGGTTCGCTCTGCCCGATTGGAATTTATATTATAAGGCATGCTGCCTGACATGGATAGTAGATTGGTTTACATTAGAAAATAAGAGATTATTGATATTAGAGGGCACCGGACTAAGCAGAGGCTGGCATCATTATTTGTGGTACTCCCCTCCCAACAGAGAGAATATATTTCATAGACATGAAATCAGGAAATCACTATATAAAGTCTGGATAGAGTTTAAAAGTACAATTTATCCTAGGACACCTCTATGGCTATCCCCAGTAGAGGCCTCCTGTCATCCAAACTTATATGACTGGGGTGCCAGTTCCAATTACAGAAATTTATTAGATGTGGACTGTAATTTGATTTTGAATGAAAATGTTAAACTGGACTGGTGGCTCGAAAATCAAACTAAATCGAAATATGGGCGAGACAAAGAAAAGGGTTTTATTAAAACAAATTTGGAATTTGATAACATAATAGATGGCAGACAAAAGCTTATTTCCAAATTATATAAATGGCTATTAGAAATTAAATTAATGGGAGAAGTCGTAAAGGAAAGTTGGATCAAGTGGCTACGAGACTTTGGGTATAGTGTTGAGTTGGAATATTGGGAGAAAATCTGGACTCAAAACTTAAAGTTGACAAGATCGGCCCTCTTTAAAGAAAATATCTATAAGATGGCACATAGGTGGTATTTAACACCAGAAAGACTAAGTAAGATATATCCCAATTATTCTAATGCTTGCTGGAAATGTAAAAAGGTGAAGGGATCTTTATATCACATCTGGTGGAACTGTGAAATAGCCAAAAAAAATTGGGCTTTAGTAAACACCTGGACGCAGAAAATATTAAAAATTAACATTTGCCATACACCTGAGCTGTACCTACTAAATGTATGTAAAGGGAATCTAACTAAATATGACAAAAAACTTCTACTACATATAATTACGACCGCCAGAATTCTTTACGCTAAATACTGGAAAAATTCCCAAATACCAACCAGAAATGAATTTGTACAGAGAATGCTAGAGGCTGCAGAAATGGATAACCTTACTGTTAGATTAAGAGGAGGCAATTTGCAAGAATCAAGAAAGACTTGGAATAAGTTATATCAATGGATAAACAAATTAGATAGTTAAAGAAATAAGAACTGTGTTAGATATTACCTAGATGCTCCTTGGGGGTGGGGGTGGGGGGTGCAGGGGGAAGAAGTGGCGGGATAAGATTTTGTTTTTTGAATTGTCTGTAAATGGAATTATGAAATGTTCAATAAAACCTGCCTTATCCCCAAAAAAAAAAAAAAAAAGAGATTGGTGAGGGCCTTCACTCTGCGTTGTTTGCGGCTTAATATTTTGTTTTTAGCCAAACATGTTCCTGGGGTAAGTAACGGGGTGGCTGATGCTCTATCTCGTAAGCAGATGGGGAGATTTCATCAGCTGGCCCTGGAGGCAGACGGAAAGCCGGTGCCAATGCCCCAGGAGCTCTGACTGATTGGAGAGCCGAAGCCTGCAGAGTGATAGGTCTAGCCATTGCGCCTAGCACTCAGAAGTCTTACAAACGGGCTGTCCGGCAGTTTGAAGACTTTAGGGCTGAGGTAGGGTATCGCAGGGTTTGGCCCCTTCCGGTGGAGGAATTGCTCCATTTCTGTGTGTCACTGAGAGGTAAGGGGTTGGCAGTGCAATCCATTAGCTTGTCTGCTCTGGCTTTTGCCAGCAAGGCACTGGGTTATAGGGAGGATACAGCGGACTTTCGTCTGCGAAAGTTGTTGGAGGGGTGGTCTAGAGAGGCCTGTCCCAGGGTTGATAAGCAGAATCCTGTGTCTCTGTCGATTCTGCGTGGTTTGAAGAGGGAATGGGACGTGGTGTGTACTTCACCTTTTGAGGCATGTTTGTTTTACGCTGCATCCTTGTTGGCCTTTTTCAGGGCTCTTAGGGTGAGTGAGCTGTCAGACTTGGAACTTCAAAGTAAACGGACCATCATTTGTATCAAAGTAAATCCATTTAGTTGAGAACTAGTGGTCTGGGGTAGAAGCAAGTTGGGATTGATACATTCAACAGCAGAGCATATCATTTTAACCTCTAACATCAAAAGCTAAACAATAAACTCATTCTCACACATTTGGGAGGCAATTGCCGGTTCCCATACTTTGTTATCTCTCTCCCAAGGAAGGAACCCTGCTGGTCACCTTGGGGCATGTTATCTTCAAAGGCTTGCTACATTTGTTAGTACTCTGCAAGGAATTCCCTAGGGAGTTAGTGGCTGTTACCAAAAGCGTTTGAAATGCAACCTTTCATTCTGGGGACTCTGACTCCAAGATGGAGTTGGTTAAGGCAAGGGAGCCGGGGTGAATAGGCACATTTTAAACAGTCAAGTTACAATGTCTGACAGCTCAGTCTAGGAATGACGTCTCTGGTAGGGCTCTGCGGTTGGGGGATTTGCAGCTGTCTGGGGGTAAGGCAGTCATTACTGTCCGTCGTTCCAAGACGGATCAGTTGCAGCAGGGTACTGTGCTCGAGCTTGATAGTTGTTCAGAGGTTGAGCTGTGTCCTGTTACCGCATTGGCTGCAGTCAGGGGGCCCAAGGATGGGTTTTTATTTATATATTTGGATGGTAACCCATTAACGAGACACCAGTTTTGGGCAGTGACATCCCGGGCTTTGGGTGAGCTGGGGTTGTCAGGAGTGCGGTTTGGGACCCACTCCTTTAGAATTGGGGCAGCTTCTATGGCGGCCGCTATGGGGTATCCTTCCACCTCTATTCAGAGGTTGGGCCGGTGGCATTCATCGGCCTGTAAGGCATATGTGCAACCTTTTTTCAGGCCATGAGTGCATCGGGGGTTGGAAGGTTATTGGTTCTGTTTGTGTTAACTGTTTTTTTCTCTTTAGATGCTGTTGTTCCTGACCAGAGGAGCCGGAGCCGAGTTCTCATCTGTGGCCATAGCCACGTGTTTTGGGCCGCTCTTCAGGCACAGAGAACCGAGGCTGGCTCTCAGCTGGGACTCAGCCAGCATACTGTTATCGAATGGCAGGGACGTTGGGGGCTTCAGTGGCCGGGCCTGCTGCCTTTGTTGTTTAATGGTAGAGCGGGTCCTCCTCCTCAGATCTTAATGGTTCACCTGGGAGGTAATGATCTGGGGTTATTGAAGGGCAAGGCCTTAGTTTGGCAAGCCCGTGATGATTTCCAGCACATTCGGGAGCGATGGCCGAGGACCATCATTGTGTGGTCAGTCATGCTGCCCCGCCTGGTGTGGCATTGGGCTATGGAACCTGCAGCTATAGAGAGGGCCAGGTATAAGGCTAACAAGGAGATTAAAAAGGTGCTGGAAGTGGGGTTGGGCCACTTTTTGCCCCATCCGGATATTTCGGTGAAATTTCCTGACCTCTACAGGGGGGATGGGGTCCATCTCTCGGAAAAGGGTAATATGCTTTTCCTGAGAGATTTGCAGCAAGGGTTGCGGATGGCTTTGGGCCTCCCGGTGGGCGCTAAGCCCTAAGTAGAGACTTGGCCTTAGTAGTGGCAGGTTTTTGGGGTTTAGGATACTATGCGGCTAGGGGAGGACTGCAAAGCATCCCCCTTTGGGGGAATTTGGGGTCTGGCATGAACAACCTGGGGTTTGGAGACCCGAGTTTGGAGATTGCAGACTGTCCAGGAGGCTCGGCTAGAGGGTGCCTTTCTGGCGAGACATGTGTCTGGGTTTGGGGCCCTCTGGTGCGTGCCTCCCTGCTGGGCCTGCCTGGAGGGAGCTGAGTAACTCAGCTGCGGCTGGGGGGCTGGTCTCTCACCTGTTAATGGCAGGGGAGCGGTCGCAGTGACCCCTAGCCCTGACCAGGCCGTTGGTTAGGTGCCCTTGCTGTTTATGCTGTTAGTTAATAAAGTGTCCCAATTTTATTCCAATGCATTGTGTCTGACTCTTTATTCCAAACTTGGGGGCCAAACACTCCCCTCTCAGTGGACTGGGGGAGAATCTCCTACCCAGGCTGCCTCTGTTAACTCTCTTCCCAACATGGTTTTAACCCTATTTCCCTCTTTGCCCTAAAGTGAGAGTGTACTCCTCATACTATTCTGAACTCAGTTGTTGAGAAGAGCTTTGTATGCCCATGACAGCACTTTGAACTGCTTCCAAAAGCAAACCAGGAGCAGTGTAAAATTTTCCAGTATGATGAAGTATATTCTCTGTAAGAAATAGCCACTAGTAGCCAAGCTTACAGGTTATGCCAACAAAGTCCATCCCTGGCCTATATGCTTGTAAGTGTGAGAGTATTTGTGTGTACAATATCTCTCTGTATGAATGGAAATCTGAAAAGGCTTCCTGATCGCACAGAGAATGCCCTGTGTGCATATATGTCTATGTGTGTGTGTGTTATTTCAATGAGTGCTTCAAGTCAGGGGTTGAATTCATCACTGTGATCCCATTACCCTGTTACATATTTATTATCCCCTCTTATAATATCTGAAAAGGTCTATGATATCAATCTTTTTGGATGACACTTCATTCCCTTTAGGTGACCTTAAATCATCGGGTTTCATTCTCATTTTCATTCCTACCCACTTACAGTAAAAGTAGGTTTTGTAATGCAAGCTCATTTTTTTACCTGTGTGAACTATAAAAATTAGATGGAGAATCAGGCTGGAAGAGTGTTATAATTTTAATAGAAGCTGTGTTTAGGAGATCAAATAATAAAAGGTGAAAGATAACATGTTTTTGACAAGATCACCTTTAATCACAGTTATGATTCAGTTTTGTGGCAGAGATTTTCCAAAGATTGTCGTTCCAAATGCTACATTTCTCTTCACTGGTAATATTTAGTATTGCCTTTGAATAAGCAATATAGCATTGCTTTACCATGCATTAGCCACTTTTAAGGCTTGTAAGTCTCAACAAGTTTTATCTGTGTATTCAGTAAGTTAAAATACACTTTAATTAATTGTGTGACTGGCCCAGAGAATAGTATGTAAACATCTAAAATATGGCATGATTGCAGGGGTGGGAACACAGCAAATGTCTATTATTCTACTGAGGAACACTGTAAATGTCATTGTTGGATCTTCATGGAAGAGGTTTTATTAAAGTGTCATAGAATGTAAATGTATTCTGGTATTCATTAAAAGTTGAGCTTTTGATAATTAGTGCATAGGGGTAAATTAATTTGTCAAGGAAACAATATGCTTTATTTTGCTCATTTTTGAGTGGGTTGGGTAATCTTCTGATCAAAGGAGTTATTCTTAAGAAGAGTTGATTATATAGTGTAAAAATGCAAGTTTATCATTCATGATAATGACACAAGATAAAGAGCAACTCCATCCATTTAAAGGTTGATACCAATAGTTACAGACTCAGAATTGGAAGGGACTTCCAGGGTTGTCTAATCCAATCCCCTGCACAATGCAGGAAATACACAAATATCTCCTGTTAGCCCTAAGACTGATCATGAAGAAGGGCAGTTCATAATGGACGTTCCTCATCATATGTCACGCCTCAAAATTCCATGAATGTGTGTGTGTGCACTGCCCAGCCTGGCCTAGGAGTAGAGCAAGGATTAAGCTGGGATACAAACACTAAAGCCAAGATGGAACAGGACCAAACAAAATGGTTCCTGAAAAAAGGACAAGCCTAGACATGCTACCTTGAGGGAGGTGACTAGGACATCTACTTGCTAATGGTTTTTCTCCCATATAAAGTAAGGTAATCTTTATAAAAATGGTCATAAAGAGATACATTATCTCCACAATGGAATCATCAGGCAACCTCCATCCTGATGTCCTCAGCACCTCTGGCCCTGTCCTTCTTGACCTATGCACCTTAATTAATGAGCCATTCACAGCACCTGGTAGCCCTTCTCTCCCCCAATCAAGGATTGTCAGTGAAACATTAATATCTTTGTTTTTGCTAACATTGCAACATCATTTTTGTTAACATTGCCTTGTTTCTATCTACACCAAACAGCCATTAGGTACTCTCATGTCATAAGTTTTCTAGGTCTTTGTTTATCCTGGGAAAATCAATTTTTGTATTATTTTGAGGCACAAACATCAGACTGCCTCAGGACACATTTTTTCCTATAAAAATAGCATCCAGAGCTCAGTCCATATGTGTGTTTTCCTAGATCCAAACTGCACACCCAAGATGCTGGATGTCTTGCTCTTCTGGACCTTGCCACTTCTAGACAGGTAGCTATCACCTCTTGAACCCCCTGCTATATTCCATCTCACCCCTGTATTTCTGCTTGTGTGTTTGTTTTCAGTTTGCATTGATCGTTTGCAGGGCTTTTTTTGCATCAGGAACACCTTTGCATTTTAGGCCACATACCCCTGATGTAGCCAATCCTCCAAGAGCTTACAGGGCTCTTCTTACAGAGTCTACTGTAAGCTCTTGGAGGATTGGCTATATCGGGGGGGGGGGGGGGTAGCCTGATATGCAAAGGAATTCCTGCTACCAAAAAAAAGCCTTGGTCATTTGTAAGCTTGCATTATTTTATTATTTCCTCTTTCAATAAAACAGTCTTTCTTAGTTAAACAAAGGACTGGTATTTCTGAGAGTTTCTCTAAGGGAAAAATCCATGTAAAACATAGGTGGAGATTTCACTGTTGCCACCTCTCGCTAGATCAGTAGGGCCTTCTTTAAGAGCTGATATTTCCCCAAGGAGTGGGTAACGCTCTTTGCCCATGCCCCCAGTTACCACTGTTCCATGCCCAGAAGATACCTCCCCCGCAAAGAAAAACCCACCAACCTTCAGGATCCCTGGCCAAACTGACCTGGAGAAAATTGCTGCCTGACCTCAAAGTGGCAAACAGCATTTTCCAGGGTGTGTAAGAAAGCACAACTAGAACCAAGCACTGATGCAACCCTTCCTGACCTCTGTTTCATGATCTGCCTATGTTCACAGGGCTTTTACATCCACTTAGAAAAGAGGTACAGGACTGGCTTGCTCAAAGTTATACACATAAGTGGTATTGAGCATTTTGCTATCAGTGAATGGCTTGCTCCAACTATAAAAATAAAAAATAAAAATTGTAGAGAGTATGAGAGCATTTTTGCAATCAAAGGAATGGCTTGTTTCTATAAAAATATTGCAGAGAGCTATTTGCCAGCAAACTCCAGAAGGCTTTTGCATCTGGTTAAAGAAGTAGTTCAGGACTGGTTTAAGCTCCTGATATATATATAAACACACTTAAGTGATATTGAGAGGATAAGATTACTTGAAGAAAAAGATATCGCAGATCCATAGAACTGAATTGTTACAGGAGGCTGACAACCCTGAAATAAATAGAAAATATTATTCCTGAGGAAGTTTACTGATGAAATGGGCCTATATCCAGGTGCTCATTGGACCTTTCTTGTTTTGTTGTAATGTGAGAATGGACCTTAAGTTGTAGAATTGTAATGAGAATGGATATTTCTTGTACTGTTATATTGTACTTAAAGATTATATGATCCTAAAAATGTTTTTTTCTAAAAAGGTTTTACTAAACATTCTCAGCCAGTGCACCAAAATTGCAGCAGGGTTAGTGCTACCTGGCCACTAAAGAACCACCAAGTTAAAGTGAATTGGACAAAGGGGACCAATTCTATGGATACCTGAACAAAGTTCCTCAGCTATCATATTTGAAGAGAAGGGGGCAGGGAAGGCTCCATTCCACAAAGGCGGGAGCAAAGAAGAATGGCAGCCCATTGCAACTTGTCTCCAAAAGTGACTGGCTGAAAGCACTCTGTGCTCCTCCCTTGCAAGAATTGAATTGGAAGGAGAAAATGCCATTGCCCGAGGAATCAGTACAATCAACACATGCGCATACTGCATTCCTGTTAATTATATAAACTCATGGGGAAAATACAGATTGTGGGCCCATGGCCTACTGAGCAGGAAATGTGTGGAAGAAAATGCAACCCAACAAATGTTTGCAGAAGAAAAGTAGCCACAGCTTTATTTGGAACAAACCAAGGAGCATTGGTGCAGCATAGGGATAGATCCAGCATTGAACAATCCAACTGTTAACCAATGAAACCCATTCCACCCCACCCCCGCCCCGCTCATCTGATGGGGGAGGGAACCAAGGAGTGGCAATGTTGTGAGAACCATGGGCCCTGGTTGCTGAGAGGTTCTCTTGCCACCTGCTGGTGAAGCTTGATGATTGTCCCTGAACTGGGCAAGCCTCTAACAGCTCCATGCCCAAGAGCCCTTAAGGGAGTCCCCAAATGGAGGAGGTTGGCATGCAGGCCCTGCCCCCAATAGATCTTTCTTGATGCCCAAACTGCCCAACCTATGCACAAACAAAGGCCAAAACATGGCCACAAGAGGGAGGGAGGGTGGGTGGGAGATCAGAGGTTTCACTGTTAGCCAAATTGCCTTTTAAATGGATTTTGGGGGAATTTGAGCTGGGTGGCAAGATGGCAAAAATAGTGCAGGGTTGATAACATGTGTATACCAGAGTCAGTATTTCTCATGAGCCCCTGAGTCAATGATGAGATGTATCTAAAGTACATTAATTTTATCTAGAGAAACTCACACATACGAGGCAAAAATCACGCTCTCAGTACACAGTTCAGAACTAGGAAAAATAGTTAGGAAAAAGATAGGGATGTTTGCATTAGCAGGAGTATTGTTGGTGGGTAATACTTTACCTATCCAGATGAGAAGCAGAGATTGGGCAGCGAAGAAGAAGGGAGGGGAACTTGTGAGACAACCAGCGTCCCTCACAATAAGGGGCCCAAACTGATCAGGAGTGGGCATTGCTCTTCCAGCAACATAGGAGTCTGGAAAGAGTCATGCCTGAATGGCAGAAAGGTCTGTCTTAAATAGCCAATGTTGTGACCTGGGGCAGGATCTTGTGATGGGATCACCTGGCCAGTTAATGGTTTCCAGGAAGTTTAACAACAGAACTCAGAGAGCGATCAATGTTTCTCTGAATAAAAGCATGCACTAAATAAAGAAAACTGGAATGGATAATTTAGGGTCTGATGGTTTCTTAACAGTGACACCTTTCAGGGAAGAATGGAAATAAAAGGAGGGGGGAGAGATGAGTGACAGGATCTGGCTGATGATCATTGGAAGGTGAAAAGATTAAGTCCATTGTAAGAGGTGTTGTAGCAGGAAGACTCCTTTGTTTACTGGTGCTTTGTATGGTTGTCCCACATCAGCTTCTTTGTCACTAGCAAGGCAGCTAGATTGGTGGAATTCCTAGAGCATCACAGTAGCCTGTAACATCACTTTTGGGATTTTGTCTGAATTTATAGTCATTGTGTCAGTGATACTGTTTTCACCTTTGTCTTCCTATTGCTGCAATTATTTATGGTGGGCAATTGGGTGTGGCAGTGGGAGATTGCTCAACAAAACATTGAAACTCACAGGTCAACTCCTTTGAAACTTTAAGGTCAATGGTCTAGAACCAGATTTTGCTATTAGTCTTACCATTAGTCTTACTTGTATTACAAAATGTAGCTTTGGAAAAGGAGTTAGATGTATAATGGCCATCCTCTTTCCAGAGAGACTGTGCCTTTAACAGTGCTTGGCAGAAATTTAATGCACACGTATACATTCTGGACTTTTGCCTATCATGTAGCTGTTAAAGGCAGAAATCTTCTGTTCAGATATTTATAAACTACTAAGAATACAAATGGATTTGGAACTGTGTTGATTTATTTATCTGCTATAAGGATAGAAGAATAGAAGCTTATATATTATCATTCCACAGGATTCACTTTGTTTAAGAATAGACCATGACTTTTGTTTTCTATTCCCTGTCACTGCAAGATACCATAGATATTCCGTTTTCTGTTGTGTTTTCTGTTCTCTGCTTATTTAATTTATATCCCACCTTTCACTTAGTGATCTTCCACCCAGATCTCCTTAGCTTCAGTAAGCATACTACACTATGCCCTGAACTTAGGATGTCATTCTTTGCTAGCAAATATCCCATCTTTCTCAACCATTCAGCATACTAAACATTTATTTTGTGTCACTGGCCTTTCTTTTTTTAATGTGCAAAGATCCCTGTGTTCAAGTAGCTCATAACATCTATATTTATTTTGAGGAGCTATAAGGCTGAAGACACTTCTGATGAACTTCCCTGCCAAATATGGTTGGGAAATTAAAGTGGTGGGCAAGTATGGCTCAGGGGGAAACAGAACCTATGTATGCAGGAGATGACCTCCAGAACTTCTCTCTAAAGATCGAGGAGAAGCTTCGGTAAAATATAAATGGTTTTTATTATAAAATCAGTCAAGCATACAAGGAAATAAATTCATTCAACACTCATAAAGACTTCAGAAAAATAGAGATTAAATTGATAGGGGTAACATGAAGGGGAAACACAGACAAGGTGATACTTTACCTATTGTAGTCTTCAATGGAACCTTAAGAACATAAGAACATAAGAGAAGCCATGCTGGATCAGGCCAACGGCCCATCAAGTCCAACACTCTGTGTCACACAGTGGCAAAAAATTTTTATATACACACATACACTGTGGCTAATAGCCACTGATGGACCTGTGCTCCATATTTTTATCTAAACCCCTCTTGAAGGTGGCTATACTTGTGGCCGCCACCACCTCCTGTGGCAGTGAATTCCACATGTTAATCACCCTTTGGGTGAAGAAGTACTTCCTTTTATCCGTTTTAACCTTTCTGCTCAGCAATTTCATCGAATGCCCACGAGTTCTTGTATTGTGAGAAAGGGAGAAAAGTACTTCTTTCTCTACTTTCTCCATCTTGTAAACCTCTATCATGTCACCCCGCAGTCGACGTTTCTCCAAGCTAAAGAGTCCCAAGCGTTTCAACCTTTCTTCATAGGGAAAGTGCTCCAGCCCTTTAATCATTCTAGTTGCCCTTCTCTGGACTTTCTCCAATGCTATAATATCCTTTTTGAGGTGCGGCGACCAGAACTGCACACAGTACTCCAAATGAGACCGCACCATCGATTTATACAGTGGCATTATGATACTGGCTGATTTGTTTTCAATTCCCTTCCTAATAATTCCCAGCATGGCGTTGGCCTTTTTTATTGCAGACGCACACTGTCTTGACATTTTCAGTGAGTTATCTACCATGACCCCAAGATCTCTCTCTTGGTCAGTCTCTGCCAGTTCACACCCCGTCAACTTGTATTTGTAGCTGGGATTCTTGGCCCCAATGTGCATTACTTTGCACTTGGCCACATTGAACCGCATCTGCCACGTTGACGCCCACTCACCCAGCCTCAACAGATCCCTTTGGAGTTCAATAGCAATAAAAAAGGAAATGGGGAACAAGACACGGCCGGCATATCTTACTATTGGGGACCCAAAACTGACCAGGTTTTGGGGATGAATCTATACAGCAGGGTAAGTAGACTGTCAGATACACACCTGAGGAACCATGGGTCAGACCCTTTAAGCACTACCCTAGACTATCAGGGGGGTGAGGTCAGATGACCTGTGACACAGGGGTCAGGTGGGCTATGATGCTGGGACATGTGGTATGTGACCTCAGAAACAGGGAGGCTCCATGGTTACGTTTGGAAAGCAACAGGGGATAGTGAGCTTAGCATAATTTAACAAACTTATCTAATGTGACAATATAGGGCCGAATTGCTATCTAAGGTGACACCCAATCTACACAATGGTGTTGGTCTCCAGGTCTGGCATGGTCTTTGTCTTTGACTCATCTTGGCTGACACAGTCTTGTGTGAGATGTTCCGCTTAGAATGGCTGGCAGGATACATACGGAGATAAGCTTGATTGCTTTATGGAAATGTCCAGGTTGCACATTGAGTACATGGGGCTCCTGCTTCGCTCTCATAGCGTCTGAAGATGCAGGAAGATGTTCGCTGATGCTGTTAGCCCTTGTAATGGCTTCTATCAGGAGGGCTGAAAACTACATAGCTGGACAGCTTATGGTGGTGGTGCTATCTCTTGTTTTGCAGAGCTGGTGACTTGTGCACGATAGCAGGCTAGGAGTACTTCTTACTGGGCTAGGGCCTATCTGTAGGAGCATTGCTTTATGGACTGAGGCCCAAACAACTCACATAGGCCTGGCAGGAGGTTGACAGCTTGGCCTATGTCTGAGTGTAGATGTGTGTGAGAACTAAAAGTCCAGGCATCCTGACTGCTAGACCAGAAAACACAATGTCCATATAGAATTAAGAGGGGACTTTGACTCACAGGTGGGATCTTACTTTGACTGCATGCACCCGACCTTCCTTCAGACCTACTGAACATGTATGTATGCTTTCTTTGTGTAGAGACTATGAAAGGGAAATCCACTGGGCATTGACTTAATCCACAATCTTAAAATATAGTCCAGCATCTGGTCTCACACATTGGCCAACAAGTTCCTATAGAGGTCCAATAGTAGGGCATAGAGGCTGAGGCCTTCTCCTGATGCTGCCTCCTGACACTGGGATTCAGAGGTTTACTGAATCATAGAACCATAGAGTTGGAAGGGGCCATACAGACCATCTAGTCCAACCTCCTGCTCTATGCAGGATCAGCCTAAAGCAACTCCGACAAATCCAGCCATGTTTTGAAGACTGCCAATGAAGAAGAGCTCACCACCTTTGTTAACCGGTTTTTGGGGCAATGCCCCTTTTCCCAGATACCAATTACCAGGCAGGAGGCTTTGTTGTTCAGAGAAAACAGCTTTATTTTCGCTTCTGCAGAAGAGGAGAGAGACGAAGGACAGGATCGCCTCTCTGTCAGTTTTGGCCAAGCCGTCGCCTTTTATAGGGTTCCTGACATCATCCCTATCTTGCTCTGAGGCTAACTGCCATTGGACACAGAGCTCACAATCTGAATTCCACGACTGGTGGCTAAGGCTATGACCATATAAGGTAAAAGGTACAAACATCCGCCCAGCAACACTTCCTCTTGTCAGAACTTGTAACTTTATCTATATGGTTAGCTAGAATGGTACTCAGTTAGCACAATCGACTCCATATTGTGAACTTTACTAACCCTGTGATTCTGCATTTCAAACAAACACTAACCACTGAAGGGTGACGGATAACCACTCACAAACATCTGCAGGTGCCCTTTGAAGTTCCCAGTTCTGACACCTCTTATCTATGCAGTAACAGTGCGCATGACTCAACTGAGTATACAGCTCTAAAACTAATTTTGCCCTAGTGGCTAATTATTTGTACCATATCTTACCCTACTCTTCATGCTAAATATCATAGATTTATAACAGTTTGGCTTGCTTAGTTCATGAAAAACATTTCCCCAGAAATAAGTAACTTATGCTGGCCAGAGAGATAATATATGAAGAGCAGGAAACAGAAAGGGAGGGTTCTAACTCTAAGCTTAAAATAAAGGGTTGCTGAGAAACTGCAGTAGGAAATGGCCTAACCACCAAACCACACCGAAGGAGGCAGGAAGCCAGTAGCAGAGAAAAACACACAGGGCGTTTTCGCACTCACCTTCAGCCGGCGCGACCCCCCTCTTCACCGCGCAGGATCTGCGCGGATTTCGCACTAAATGCCGCGGAGCAGCCGGAAGAGCCAGAAGCTCCCGTCGCAAAAGCCGCGCAAACGGAAACTGCTTTTTGGCGGTTTACGTTTGAGCGGCTTTTGCGCCGGGAGCTTCCGGCTCTTCTGGCTGCTCCGCGGCATTTAGTGCGAAATCCGCACAGATCCTGCGCAGTGAAGAGGGGGGTCGCGCCGGCTGAAGGTGAGTGCGAAAACGCCCACAGAGCTTCAACTGCCAAAAACTGGGGAAGGGTGGGGGCTTCTTTAGGCTTTATATCTCCTTCTTCATTGAATTAATGACTCTTATATTTATTCTATCACCTTCCTAGGCAGCTGGTTCCACCTCTGAACTACTCTGACTGAATTTTTTTCCCTAATATCCAGCTGGTACTTTTCTGCTTGTAATTTGAGCCCATTGCTTCGGTCCTGTCCTTGGCTGCCAAATGGAACAGCTCTTTGCCCTTTTCTAAATGACAATCTTTCAAATATTTAAAGAGAGCAATAATGTTCCCCCTCAATCTCCTCTTCTCTAGATTGAACATTCCCAAGGCCCTCGGCCTTTCCTTATAGGGTTCTTCCTCCAGGCCCTTCATCATCCTCAATTTTGTCCACATCTTTTTTGAAGTGAGGCCTCCAGAACTGCGCACACTATTCCAAGTGTGGCCTGACCAAGGCAGTATACAGCAGAGCTATGACCTCCTGTGATTTTGATGCTATAGCCCTTTTGATACAACCTAGGATTGAATTTGCCTTTTTTGCCATGGCATTGTACTGACTGCTCATATTTAGTTTACAGTCCACTAGTACCCCAAGATCTCTTTTGCATACCCTACTTCCCCAAAAATGCATCCTCCATCCAATATTTGTGCTTCACATTTTTGTGGCCCAGATATAAGACTTTGCACTTATCTTTGTTGAATTTCATCTTGTTCACAACTGCCCACTTCTCCAGATTATTCAAATCTTGTTGAATTTTAACTCTGTCCTCCTGGGTGTTTGCTACTCCTCCCAATTTGGTATCATCAGCAAATTTTATGAGCAGTCCTTCCACCCCTTCATCTCCCCACATGTCCCCCAGAGAGTACTTAGATCTGGATCACAAAATTTGCTGGGCCAAAGGGGGCATGACTGAAATTGACCAGAGATAGGGCCTTTTCAATCACAGCCCCCTGCTGGTGGAACTAGTTACCGGATGAAGTGAGGGCCTTGCGGAACCTTGGGCAGTTCCGCAAGTCCTGAAAGACTGTCCTCTTCCGGTTAGCATAAAACTGACTGGCATTTAAGAACTTCGAAGGAAGCCCGTCACCATCAGATTAACACCAGATTAACACCAAATTAATAGACTGTCTCTGTTTCTTCTGTCTTAATTGTTTTAACTACTGTAAATTATTGAATATGTATTTTAATATTTATTAATTTTATTGTTCTATGTTTTTTATGTTGTAAGCCACCCTGAGCCCGCCTCGGTGGGGAGGGAGGGATATAAATCAAATAAATAAATAAATAATAAAAATGTTGGAAAGAACCAGGTCCAAAACCAAGCCCTACAGCACCCCACTGGACACCTCTCTCAAATCTGATGAAACGCCATTGACAACCACTTTTTGGGTACAGTTCTCTAACCATATCCACTGAATTGTCCTATAGTCCAGTCCACAGTCTTCCAGTTTGCCCATCAGAATGTCATAAAGAACTTTATCAAAAACTTTATTGAAATCCAGGTAAACCGTATCAACAGAGTTCCCACAATCCAGTAAACTTGTTATTTGATTAAAGAAGGAAACCGGGTTGGTCTTGCAAGACCTGTTGGAGACAAATCCATGCTGATTTCCTTGAATCATCAAGTTATCCTTCAGATGCTCACAGATCAACTCTTTTAAAATCTTCTCAAATATCTTTCCAGCAACAGAAGTCAGACTAACCAGCCTGTAGTTTCCCAGTTCATCCTTCTTCCCTTTTTTAAAGATTAGGATAATGTTTGCTCTCTTCCAATCTTGTGGGACATTCCCAGTCCTCCAGGATATCTTGAAGATGATGCACAAAGGTTCTTCAAGTTCTTTAGAAAGTCCTTTGAGCACTCGCAGGTGCACACCATCCAACCCAGGGGATTTGGACTCATCCAGTGCCTCTCCAGAATTTCTCTGTCCATGCTATGAATGTAGAGGTTTCTTTTAATCACCATAGCTAGTATCCACTGATAAACTTATCTTCCATAATTCTGCCTAATAGCTTTGCAAAGCTATCTATGCCTATGGTGATCATGGCATCCTCCAGCAGCGAATTCAAGGTTTTAATCAATCGCTGTGTAAAGAAGTAGTTTCCTTTTGTCTAGCCTTAAGCTACTGCACGTCAGCATCATTGGATGCCCTAGAACTATTTTCAAATTCTCTTTTTGCATGCCTAATTATTAACTTACATTTCTTTTGCCAGGGTCTATAACCCCAATTCATCAGGGCAGACCTTCCACCTTTTAAAACAATACTTTTTATAACTTCCTTGACTTCTGTTGTTAACCATGCAGGCCTTCTTTTATACTTGGCAATCCCTTTCCTAACATGTGGAATGCATTCTATCTAGGCTTTAATGTGGTTTTAAATAGTTGTTTTAAATAGCATCCAAGTATCCTCTAGGGCAATGTTTCCCAATTGCAGGGTCATGACCCGGTACCGGGCCACAGAAGCCTCACTACTGGGTCACAAGAAAAGCCAAAGCTAGCCCCGTCCACAGCAAAGCTAGCCCCACCTCATCTCTGTGTTGTGCAGAGAGGAGCTGGGCTGCCTCTCCTTCCTTCTCCCCCACTCCCAGTGTTTGAGAGAAAAGCTAGCATCCACTGGCACTTTAGACCCATGAAGTGTTCTTCAAGGTATGAGCTTTTATGTGCCTTGCAGTATGCCCTGGAAGTGACATCACAGGAAAAGGTGGAATTTTGGTTCAGTGTGCCCTGGAAGTGACATCACTTGGTCCTTGACACCATAGGAAATGACATAATTCCTCTCCTGGCTCCACCCCCAAATTTTAGTGGGCCACGAAGGAGAAGTGTAAAAATAACCAGGCCACAGGAAAGGAAAGTTTGGGAAACCCTGCTGTAGGAATTTTACTCTCCTGTGTTTTCTTTTCAACTTACTCTGTACTATTAAAACAACTTTCTTTTGAAATCAAATGTTTTAGACATTAGGGGTAACTTTCCACTGACATAAATACTGAACTAAATGAACTAAATGGCATAATGATCACTGTTCCAAATTGGTGCAACAATCTCTACATCTCATATCAGGTCTTCAGCTCCACTCAGAATCACTTGGAATCACTACCTCTTCTGTGGGCTCCGTGCCCAGCTGTCACAGTGCACAGTCATTTGTGATGCTTAGGAATCTCATTTCTACAGCATGACTCAAGCACATATTTACTCAGTCTTTAGATGATGGAGAATATATCAGTAAATTGCTTTTAAATTAGAGTCTAATAAGGTACATAATAGAACTTCTTTCTTTCTCTTTCTTTTACATCTTTCCCCAAAAAACATATTAATTGCTCAGTGATAGAATAGAAAGTACTAATTTGTGTTTTTTTGGGCTTGTCAACACAATAAATGTTCTTAGAATATTTCAATGAAACAATTGAAAAGCAGATGGCCTCAGTGGTATCTTCTGGATAAGCAGAACCTCCAAATTGATAAATGTAAAGAAAGTTTAGCATAATAAAATAAGGAGAGTATCTTTGGCAGCTGTAGGTTTTTCAAGCTACATCATAAAGGTAATTTTCAACTGTGAGGAACTTCCTTTTTCATGTGATCTCATGACCAAAAGGAAACTTGCCTTTAGATGGCATTGTGGAAGCACTCTGTAGTTCACTTACAGTGCAATCCTCAGAAAGTTTAACTGCATTAAAGAGTGCGATTCTGCTTAGAAATGAACTGCCAGTGCTATCTTTTGAAGAGTTATTTTTTGTTCTAGCCCTTTACCTAGAATGAGATCAGGGAGCAGAAGAGTCAGTACACCAGGGGTCATGAAGAAGAAGAAGAAGAAGAAGAAGAAGAAGAAGAAGAAGAAGAAGAAGAAGAAGAAGAAGAAGAAGAAGAAGAAGAAGAAGAAGAAGAAGAAGAAGAAGAAGACTGCAGATTTAGACTCCATCCTTCTCTCTGAATCAGAGACTCAGAGTGGTTTACAATCTCCTATATCTTCTCTCCCCACAACAGACACCCTGTGATGTGGATGGGGCTGAGAGGGCTCTCACAGCAGCTGCCCTTTCAAGGACAACTCCTGTGATAGCTATCGCTAACCCAAGGCCATTCCAGCAGCTGTAAGTGGAGGAGTGGGGAATCAAACCCAGTTCTCCCAGATAAGAGTCCTCACACTTAACCACTACACCAAACTGGCTCTGAACAGATAGGTCTGGAGCTGCCTGGAGCTCATTGGCTCTTACAGAGAAGCTCATGCATCTACTAATATAAGACTCAGCACAAGAGGACAAAAAGATTGGTTCAAGCCTTGTTTTTTTGCATTTGTTTTAAACTCTTTTATTTCAAAAGAGTTTTCTTTCTCATGGTTAGCTGATAACTTCATTTCAGATACTTTTCTTAGTCCATGTTCAGCTTCTAGGACACAACCAAACTTGATAGCATGCCTAGGGTGGGGGATTAGCTCAGGACAAGAAAGCACCTGCGCTGTACTCCCAAAATGAAGGACTTTATTTAATTTATTGTAAGCACAAGTAACCTGTTTTCAGGCTATTGGCAAATAACATGGGGGGGGGGGAGGAACTGTATTAGGATGGCATGAGACGTCACAAGATGATGCACATTGCACTGTACCAATAAAAGTAGTCCTATATCCGTCTATCAGATCCACATTTATGTTCTTCACAATTTGTCATACATGCAAATTTTATTCTGAACATTTTCGGATTTCATGCCTTGAAACATTTCATATGAGTATTGACAAAGTGTCACAAGATTTTGACATTCTCAAACTCTTATTTCGTAAAAATCTTAAATTGTGCAACTTTTTCAAAACTATTTGACAAGTTAATAAAATAAATCTATGATCAATAATTGTGGTGATGTGGCAGTTGATGATTGTGGCCCCTCTACCCAAGAAAACTCTCAATGGAGTTCCCCATTCAAAGGGGAAAGGCACTCTTAATTGGCCTCTGAGTCTTTACTGAACACCAGACTGCATTCCCTTCTGTAATGCTACTGCACTCTGTAAAGTCCATTGACCCAGGAGCTTCTTCATTCAAACACTACCTCATTATCCCACCTTTCCAATAAAACAGCAGACACCAGGAGAAGCATTTAAAGCTGTGACTTATTGTGCATTTTTAAATGACAGAGTCCTAGATTCTCTTACAATATTACAGCCTGAAGGTCACCTTTCTCTCACTGCCTCAGCCTGTCCCCATTGAAGCTTTTAGCTCTGCTTCCAGGATTCCTTATTTGCTGTCCATAGCCAATTCACCCTGATAACAAGATTGGGATACCAGATCTGCCACTTTGGCAAGAGACCTCATACACCCCCAAACCGCCCCCACTGGCCATTTCCACTGCTGCTCCACTGAGTAGTGGGAGAAAAGAGGATTGAATGGGGAGGGGATTGTCAGTAGTGTTAGTTTGTCACCAGAAAAGAGTCTCCCACTGGTCTCCAGTCTTATTCTGGCAAACTTTGGCACTGAGATAGATAGGTCCTATGAAAGGAACCTGTGGCTGTGCAGGCCAGGAATTCTGCCTCCCTGGTCTATGGGAGGGCTGGTCCTTTCTGTCCTCCAGAGTCCCAGGCCTGGACAGCTATCTGGCTCTCCCTCCCTTCTCCTGACTCTAGCCTTTTAGTCCCTTTTAGTCCCTTTCCTTCTGCCACACCCACTGACTGTCTCATAGGCTTGCCAGTTACTAGGTCCAGGTAAACACCAGCACCTTGAATTGGGCCCAGAAGCTGATTGGGAGCTAGTGTAGGTGGAAGAAAACTGCAGTGATATATGGTCCCCACAACCCATTCCAGACAACATTGTGGCTGCAGCATTTGAATCAACTATAGCAACCCAGACAGTTTCCAAGGGCAGACACATGTCAATTGCATTCATACAAGTATAAGTGGAGTTTTCATTAGATTTCTTTAATCAAGCTTATACTGGAAATGCAGCCTTTCTAAATTCGGCGGGGGGGGGGGTTCCTCCACTTCTAGAACAAGTCTATATGTGCTATGAAAGTTATAGTTGTTTTCTATGCTGTCTCCCGGCATGCTTGTAAAATTCATGATGAAAGATGTGTTTGTTCTTGTGAAGAAAGAATGGAAACAAGCATTCATTGTGAAAACCTTTGGCTGAAATTTGTTTTTGATTATTTTCTGCTTCCTTCCTGTTATGTGACTAGCAAATCCTACCTTTACACGATGCCTAACGTCAGACATGGGAAGCCCCCACTGCTGGCACTGCATATGCCTAAAATCCAAGTAAACTCATCACTTGGAGTTTAGGTGTGCAGTCATTGGCCTCCCCTCTCTGTCCCCTCCTGCCAATTTAAAGAGGCCTCCATCTGATCAGCAGGCCATGTGCTTCTGCGGATGAGTACTGTATGTACAACTGTGCTCCCACAGATCAGTTGGAAGGCCCTTTAAATCTCACAGGAGAGAAGAGAGATTCTGGAGTTCAGCTCTTCAAAGTTTGTGAATTTCATCAGTAGACAGTCAGAATAAATCAGAATAAAGAAGTGCAATGAAATTCAATAAGAACCGAGCTGTGAACTCTAATCATCCCGGATAGCTAACCAGAAATAACGGATTAATGATTTAGAGGCATGACTTTGACTCTAAAGTAAAAAATTCTCTTTAAAAGTTTTTTTTTAAAGAAACCCATTTGCAAAAGTAGATATAATAAGCTCTGCTGACTGTACTCATATGCAAAAGTTGATGATAATCAAGAGAGACACACAAATTCCCAAGGGTGTTTTTATGGCAGCAGAAAGGGCACAATCTAGAATGGAAACACCTACAAGTTGTTGCTGTAAATATTTTATTTCAGAGCATATCAATATTTAAGGCTCATCTTGAAAAATTGAGTTCACCCGCACATCATGAAGAAAAAGAAAAAGCATTATCCTGTAAAATGAATATCAAATTTAAACATGGTGCCTTTAGAGAGTCTTATCCTTACCACTTACAGCTTCAAAACACTATGCAAACATTTCCTTCACAGAGATACCAAGAAAATAAGTACTATCACCAAATCAAAAATCCAATAAATGCCCATAGTAACTGCTAGGTTGCTTTTCAATTGCACAACTAAAACCCTGCTTCATGAAAGTCCACAAAGTGTGCAGGATTTAGGTTGTGGAGATTAAAGCTCATTAACTCGGAATGATTCCTCAATAGCAGTTGCTCCACCCCACACTTCTGCTTTCCCTGGATTAAACAAACAATTCCTCACCAGTTGCTTCACGAGTTCATTTTGATCCATGACTAGTGACAGCTTCCTCCAGTTTCCCTTGCAGCTTCCAGATCTCAAAAAAAAACAAGAGCAGGAAGCCATGAGGGAAATTGGGAGGGGAGTTGTGGATCAAAATGTGCCTGCACAGCAACTGGTAGGGGATTGATCTCTTGAGCCAGGGAAAGCAGAAGCCCTGGAGTGGAGCAACTGCTAGTGAAGAATCGGTCTCAGGCCAACACTTGTCCCCAAGTTTAACCTATCAGGCGGGTGAACATAGAAAGGTTAACACCTGATACTATCCAAAGTTCCCTGGAGAAACAGCAATGTTAAATATTATAAATAAATTATGCTAGCATCTATCTCATAGAACATGGCTCCGCTGACCGCAGTGCCAACTAGCACCTGTGGGAGGGGGCCACCTTTGCCATCCTGGGAAGGATGGGGCTGTGACATGGGATGCAAGTGTCCCAGCATAAGGTAACTGAGGGTAATATAGGCGGGTAATATAGGCTGGCTCCTCCCCATGTACCTCCTCTTTGTCATACCAGCCCAAGCCAGGCTGCATCACACTAAAGGTAAAGCAGATAAGGTGAGCACCATAGAGCACCTACCCAGTTTAGAGGAAAGGGGTCCTTCAGGATCTTATGCCTGCAGGCTTTGTTGGTCAGGAATGGAGGGCTGCCTTAGAAGCTTCTTTGTCTGGGGCAAGCTTCATGGCCCAGTAAGACAGGCCCCTTAGCAGGACAATTGATAGCTAGCCTAGCCAGCTGGGGACGAGCCAGGAGGCATGGCTTGTGCCCAGGGCATCAGTGTTCGCCCAGCTTGGGGCAAGGAGGTAGTTAGAAGGCTGAAACCTGCCATGCCTGATTTGCATGCGCTTGCCACATTAATGTACATAAATAATAAAGTGGCCCTTAGTTAATACCAACTCTTGTGTCTGCCTCTTTTGTTCCAATTTGGGGGCGGAGGGGGCAACAATACTTCCTAAACTAAAACTCATTTAAAATTAGCTGGGTTGTTACTGAACTATTTGGATCAACTGAAAATGAACTAGTAAGGTGATTTATTTCATGAAAATTAAATCCATGGCTTTTTCTTAAGCAAAAGAATAGCTGCATACAATAAGGAGAGGAAAGGGGGAAAGAGTGAGTCAGGCACATAAAACAACCAATAGTGTGTGTGTGTGTGTGTAACAATCTCATATCACCATAGGAAACTGCATTGGCAGTTTTGTGTCCAGTAACGGCCAAATACCTCCTGGTGCCTCATGTATAAGCAAGAATTCTACCTATAGAATAGAGTTGGTTTCTCCTACATGCCTGAATTTCAGCTGGTGGAACAATCTGTGAGAATTTCTTCCTAATTGGATAGGGAAATAAAAGATAAACCTGGAAGTGTGTTGTGTATCTAATTGCCCTTCATATAGAGAACCTCCAATCTTCTCTGACTGATTTCCTTTGGGGAGAGGTAAAATCCCTGACAATTTTATCATAAATGAGTAGAAAACATCAAAACAAACCATATAACTGAAAAATGGTCCACATTGAAACTTATGAAAATGAATAAGGAATAGAATAAATAAAATGAACAAATTTCTAATCAATACAATAGAATTATTATAGACAAACACAAACCACACCAAATATCTTGAAAATTTGATTCACACTACTTCTAAATTCAGTGGCTTCCCAGGAACCATTTTTGTTTTCAGCCACTAGCTTTACCAGCTCTAGACAGGAATAATCTTCCTAGAAAACATTGGGCCATCTATTTTGTTCCAACTAAATAAACTTTGATTATAACAATTTATAAAAAGACGTAGTGTACTGGACAGAAAGTTCCAGTACCCTATAAACCTTTCAGCAGATGTGACAAAATAGATGTGACAAAACAGGCTGTTAATACTAAAACAGATGGTACAAGGCACGGGCTGTTAATATGAATATAAGTCAAAAGAAATATTCCACATGGTCTACTGGCCAGTGTGAAGCAGACAGCCCCATCTCTGACAACAGAATAGGCCTTCTTTCATTTAGTGGTTCAAAATGCTATAACACCAAATGACATAATAGTCTTCTCATTTGCTGTTTGTTTAACCCATCAGCTAGGTCAGGTTGACAAATATACTACAAACTATAGAAGAAGTAGTACTGTGTTTTCTAAAATTCTCTTTAAAGGGTGGATTTTACCCACTTTTCACTTCCCTGTTTAAAAAATGTCTTTCACAAAACCAGTCCTTGGAATAATTAAAGACCCTTTATAATCTAATTCCCATTTTTGTTACATTTTCAAAATTTCAAGCTGTAATAATGAATTTATCATGCAAACAAAAGAAGTGTCTGGCAACAATTTGTAGTATACCACACTTCTTGGTATTTAAAAAAATCTGAATACAGAAAATAAGTGGGCATGCATACTGATCCAGATACAGCTGTAGTTTTAAGCAGTTCAGTGATTATAAGTACAGCCTACCGGATACATCTGTTTTAATTGCTCAAATAGTTATATAGTCATGTTTTCACATAAAGTAGAAACTTCAAAGTTCATTTGCAGATTGCAGGTACTTGATTCACAACAAATTGGTTGTGTGGGTGTTAGATGAATTTGCTACAGTCAAGGTACAAATTGGGGATGAAATTCACAGATTGCCATTTAGATGAATATTATATGCACAAAGGAGACCTCTCCTAAACTGGGGGTGTAAGGAATATAAACTAACAGTTTTTTATAATATTGCAACACAGCCATGACAAAGTGAAGTTTCAGACGATTTAACAGTGGCATCAAAGATTTAAAAGACACTAAAAGGCCACTCACTCCAACACTCTACATAAAGGCCAGATCATCCTCTCTGAGCCAATCATGAGCTACAGTCAGGGCAAAGAGTGTTGAAAGAACTCTAGTGCTAGATACTGTCACAATCCTTGCAAATAACCTGTTTGAAAATAGAGTACCCTGATTGCTCACAGTGCCCATTTTCTTTCAAAGGAAATACCCAAGTATGCTCATACTGATGCTTTGAATGGGTTATATTTGTAATATATTTTTCTATAGAATGGTTTTAAAGTTGATATGTAAATTATGGTTTTATATGTTTTATCGGATTAATTGTTTTATAATGTTGTAAGCCACCCTGAGTCCGCTTGTGGAGAGGGCGGGATATAAATGAAAAGTAATAAATAAATAAATAAATTCTACCTCACACTGCTTTTAAATGTATTGGTTATAAGAAGATTACTAAAATATAGGAAAAACCCAACTCCATTTGAATGGCTGTGAAAATCTCACAGATGCATAAGATTTCATAGCTGAGAGAGTGATAGGTCTTGCATTGCCTTCTAATAAAAGAGGTAATGTCTCCATATGATCTACATTTTGGAGCAGAGGAAGAATTAATTTCTAGGCCCAGAAAAATGATTTCATCAAAAGGTTGTGTGATACAGGTACCACTAAAAGGCCACTCACTCCAGAGTCACATACTCCAGGGGTGGCCAACGGTAGCTCTTCAGATGTTTTTTGCCTACAACTCCCATCAGCCCCAGCCAGCATGGCCAGTGGCTGGGGCTGATGGGAGTCTTAGGCAAAAACATCTGGAGAGCTACCATTGGCCACCCCTGATACTCTATTAGAGTACGGTATCTTAAGATACCTCCCTTGCAAAACTGTAGATGATAGTGCATTAAGGCACACAAACTAAAAGACATGCCTACAGTGAGAGGAGTAACTGGGAAGCTCTTGAGGTGGAATAATATCAACAAACTGAGTAGAACAAACATATCACGCTCCGTAGACTGTACTGTAATAATCATACCTAAATAGGTGTTTTTAAATCATTCTTATGGTTTCCTGTCTAAGGGAGTCCAAAGAAAGACTGAGGAGCTATAGTCATTGCTCAACAAGTTTATCCCAGGGGGAAACATAAAAGTCCTCTCTGACTAAACTGAGGTAGCCTTCTTGGATGTTGGAGTGTATAATTTTAACTTTAAGGCAAAAAGCCTTCCGCCAAACCTGAGCTTTAAGAGATGGTTGTCTCAATTCGGTTTGGAGAACTACTCCTACTACAAAATTTGGAATTCCACAGATGGAAAGTAGGAATTGAAGAAGAATTGAATCCAAGGACTTCCCTGTTTTGTCAGTCCAGATATCAGCCCCATACAAGCTTTGCACAGTCACCACGGCATTAAACACGTTGATGTCAGTTGGGATATACTGAGCCCCAAATGAATTTAAAAAAAATTACAGAGAATATTTGATGCTGCTGTAGCCAATATTTTAATATGAGCAGCTTGCACTGAGCAAGTTAATTTCTGGTCAAACCAACCATCTAAGTATTTAAAGTAGGGGACCTCCTCAGTATAATTACTATGAACTTTCCACTTGAGGTGAGATATATTTCCAAGAACAACTATCTTAGATTTTTAATAGTTAATTATGAGGCATTCTTCCAGACAGCAAGAGACAAAAGTCTCTATCAGAACGGAGCCTCCGGCAGCCCGCCGCATCGTGGCGTGGCTGCTGGGGAGATTTTGCCCCCCCCGGAGGGAGAGCGGACTGCAAGGCGCGCTTTAGGCGTGTCTGGGAGGGGAGGGGCTTCCACGCTTGCTTGGAAGCCTCCGCCTCTGTCCTGACAGTCCTCTTCGGGTGCTTGGAGGAGCAGGGAGTGTGTGCTCGAGCTCCTTGGCTGCACCTGAGGGGGATTAGGCTGGTGAGGCCGATTTCAGCGATCGTCGGGAACGGCATTTTCTTCATTGTGGTGGAGTAGCATAAGGGCTGCTAGCCTCGTGCTTCAGCCCAACAGAGTGCATTTGGGCTGAGGCGTTTTTTGGTGCAGCGGTGGGGGAGTTGCCTTGTTAATAAGGGGCAATCTTTATCTCCTGGGGTTTTTTCCTGCCTTTGAGGGTATTGGGAGCTCCCTTGCAGAGGGATTTTTTAGCAAAGGCTGTGGCTTAGTGTTACAGCGTCTGCTTGGTGTGCAGAAGGTCCCAGGTTCAGTCCCTTGCAGAGGGAGCTCCCTTGCAGAGGGATTTTTTAGCAAAGGCTGTGGCTTAGTGTTACAGCATCTGCTTGGTGTGCAGAAGGTCCCAGGTTCAGTCCCTGGTATCGTCAGTTCTGGCAGTGGGTGATGCAAAAGGCCTCTGCCTGAGACCTTATATCATTTTGGGTTCCTTAGCGGTGTGATTAGTGGGTGAGAGGCCCGGCCATCTTGTGGGTGCCTGGGTGGTTGTCCTTTTGGCTGAGTCTCGGTGGCCATTTTCTGTGGGGTTCTTCTCCCTTCTTCTTGGCAGCCATTTTAAGATAGTGAGGTGGTGGCCATTTTAGGTGCAAGGGTGGCAGAGGCCATTTTAAGTGTAGAATTGGGCCTTCTCCCCCCCCCCCCTTTTTTTGTTCTGGTGATACTTGGAGGCTCACCATTTTGGGATCAGAGTGGTTACAAGGGTTGCAGCAGTTTCTATTTTCTCTTAATTGGGATTTGGACTGTGCTCTTTGGTGAATAGGGTGGTGGTAAATCAAAGGGGAAGAAGCCTGCTCCTAAGGCTCCTAGACCTACCCCAAAGCGTCCTCCGCCCCCCTCGCTATCGGATGCGGAGGTGGAGGATGAAGTGAATGCAGTCATTTTTCAGAGACTGCAGGCCCTGGAGCAGGCATCTGGGTTTCCACCTTCTCAGATGCCTAAGAAGGGGCGGGTCCCTAAGCGGGCTGTCCAAGCGGATATATTGAACAGTTTATCTATTTTGGAGGGCAGGTCGTCTGCATCTTCGACTGGAGGAGCTGTAGGGCTTGTTGGCTCCGATGTGGGAGCGGGTCTGGGGTACTCGGTGCCGGGTCTGCATTGGTGCCAGCTCTGCCTCATGGTAAGTCGGGGGATAATTCGCTGCCTTACACTGGGCCTGTGTGGCCCTGGGGGGCTTGGGGATCTGCTGCTCCTAATGGGGCAGGGGTTACACCGGGTAGTCCTGGGGCTCCTTCATCTTCAGGTTTGGGGCAGCAGGGCAACTGGATGTGGTCACAGGGCCAGTTTGGTCCATTTGGAAATTGGCCTGGGGCTGGGCTGCAGGGGGCAGCAGTGGGGCCGCCGAGTGGATGGGGTTTCCCAGCTCCTTACGGGACGGTCCCCTTTGGGGCTATGCCCTTTGGTGAGGTGGCCTTGCCCTTGGGGGATCACTTGCTGCCGGCCACGAGGGGAAAAAATCCTAAAAGGAGAATACGTAGATGTATTCTCCCTCTTATTTAGGGAATTGGAAAAGAAGGACAAGGATGAGTTGGATGACAAAGAGAAGGAGACGCTGAAGAAAAGGAAGGTTGATAGGACCTGGGCCAATTGGCTTCTGGGGTTTTTCATATATGCGGGAGTGATAGCGCGTGTGCAGCCCTGGCGGGCCGCTGCGTTGATTCAATATATGGACATCATATACAAGGGGTATACGATGTTCAGCGGCCCGGCCTGGATTCAATACGACCAGGAGTTCAGGATGAGGGCCGCTTTGTATCCTTCACTCCCTTGGGATTGGATTCACCAGCAGTTGTGGCTGCAGGTGATGTCACCCGCTCGGCCCAATTTGGGTGACCGATCCGACAGTGGTCACCTTGTATCCAAGGATTCCTCTTCTCCTTCCCGCAGTGCGGCAGGGCAGGCGGTTCAGCCCCGCTCGCTCTGCTGGGAGTTTGGGTCCCAGGGGGCGTGTAGTCGTAAAGCTTGCCAGTTCAAGCACGAATGCCCCCTGTGCGCTGGCCCTCACTCTTTCAATAACTGTCCGAGAGTCCGGCCGCGCAAGGGTCAGAAAGGATCAGGGGGGGGGCCCTTCTCAATCTGGAGATAGGCCTCAGCCAGATGAAGGTGGGTCCTCTTGAGGTAGGGCTTTGCAGGTACCCCCGTAAGGGGAACAGTTTATATTTGTTAAAAGTTTTAGTTTCAGGGAGGGATGTTAAGTGATCAGGGGGTAAGGTAGCTCTGAGGTTGAGAAGGGTTGTTGTTCTGCCATTTTGAGTGTAGCCCTCTGGCATGACATCAACTTTGGGGTTATTTGGAGTGAGGTTTTTGTATCCATTTCTTTGAATCGGCGCGGCATATACGGCTGCTGCCCTGGGTATCCTACTTTGTCCATTCAGCCTTGGCCGGTGGCGGTCTCAGGCTTACAAAAGTTTTATTCGCCTCTTTGCTCCACTGGTAGTTTTATTAGGAGCGGGGGGGTAGTTTAAGTCTGGGTTTGTTAACTTGTTTGTTTTTCCTTTTAGATGCTGTTGTTCCTGGCCGAAGGAGCAGAGTTCTCATCTGCGGGCACAGTCAAGCTCGGAGAACTGCTCAGCTGGGGCTCAGCAAATAAAATGTGTTATGGTGGAATGGCGGGGGCGCAGGGGTCTTCAGTGGCCTGGCTGCCCCCCCCTTGTATGTTATGAGTGTTTGGGCCCTCCTCCGCAGGTATTAATTTGTTCACCTGGGAGGTAGAGGATTTCAAGTACTTAAGGAACAGATGGTCTGGTACCATTATGGTTTGGTCGGCCATGATTCCGCGCTTGTGTGGCGCAGTGCTTGGAATTCAGCTGGGTTAGTAAGGGCTTGTTACAGAGCGAACAGGAGATTCACAAGGTTTTGGAGGGTGGTTGAGCCACTATTTGCCCCATCCGGATATTTCTAAGGAATGTCCTGACCTCTACAGAGGGGATGGGGTACATCTCTCGGAAAAGGGTAATATGCTTTTCCTGAGGGATTTGCGGCAAGGGCTTGTGTTGGCGTTGTGCCTTTGGGTGGGTGCTAAGCCCTAAGTAGAGACTTGGCCTTAGTTGTGGCAGGTTTTACAGGGTTTATGGCACCATGCGGCCTGGGGAGGACCGGTTAGCCTCCCCCGTTTGGGGAGTTGGGGGTCTGGCAGGATCAACCTTTGGTGTGGCCCGAGGTGTGTGAATCCAGACTGTCCTGGAGACTCGATTGGATGGGTGCCTTTCGCTGAGACTCGCGTCTGGTGTTTGGGCCCTCCGGTGCGAGCCTCCCTGCTGGGCCTGCCTGACGGGAGCTGTGGCACACAGCTCCGGCTGGGGGGCCGGGTCTCTTGCCCGCTGAAAAAGGCAGGGGAGCGGTCTGAGGAGACCCCTGGCCCTGACCTGGCCGCAGTTCGGTTGCCCTTGCCGTTTGCTGTGTTATTCAATAAAAGTGGCCCATATTTTCACCAATATAATTGTGTCCGCCTCTTTATTCCGACTTGGGGGGGGCAATGTTCTGATGTTGTTCTTGGTAGGAGAACTGCATCATCAGCAATGTTCCAGAGGAACAGCTTCAAACAGTGGCCCTTTGGTTCATTTGACAAATTTTCAGTCATTGGCTGGCATTGATTTGTTGGAAAGAATTATTAAAAGATCTAGTTTGTCCAGTTACAGGACTAGATTGTTTAATTTTAGGTTTGAGTGGGGAGAAAAAAATGTTTAATACACCCCAAAAGCCACATAATCTTGTTGTGCATCCACTCCAGAACCCCCAAATCCTGCTAAAACATTTGTAGTAGCCTGGCAACTGGCAACTCTATTTCATCGTGAGGAACTTGGAATCCCAACTTGGTAAGGATCTCCAGCAGTACTAATGACTGGCCAATAGGACTTGGAGCTAATTCAGATGAGTTAACTTCTACTATAGAAAAAGAGATTTTCCCAAATAAGTTCTCTGAATCCATTAATAAGGCAGGTTTGCTTGCCAGAAGGTAAAGCTGCAAATGATTCAATAAGATTTGTTTCCATGGGCTTGAAGTTAAATCCCATAGCTGCCATAGTAGTCTCGTCATTTGGAACCTTTATCTGATTATTAATAGTGAATGAGGAAGCAACAGTCACTTGCTAAGAAGGTAAAACAAGATTATTGAGTGTAGGCACTTCACTAGATTTTGTCCTTCCAGTCTTTGCCCAGATAGAGAAGAATTACTAGGAAGTAGAGGGACTAGCCTCTGTATATCAGGGTGTGTATTGTATTGTTTGGGATATGATACTTTAGAGCTTGTTTAAGATGGCAATCTTGAAGAACAAAAATAATGGCTATATGGTCCCCACAAATCAAACCTGGGATCCGTTCCACATAGTGTGAGTCAATTAAACTTAAATCCTGGTTCAAAAGAAATGCCACTTTGCTTTACATGTGTTGTTCCAGGGTATAAGTGTACCATGATAAGGGAGTATATTTAAAACTATTTTATTTTTGTTCAAAGAGAGAGGCCCTAAATTCACACAGAATTAGCACAAAGGGTCTTTTTTGATGTAGATTTTGTAGCATTTGAATTTTTATTTTTGCTTGGTGTTGTATATTGAATATATTTGCATATGAGTAGTTGATAACATTAATCATCCATTGTTGCCATTTGCTCAGAACTTATTGGATTGATGTGGTTGATGGGAGCTGAAGTTCTGGTGTACGGCAACATTTTCCCTTGCCCCCTTTTTATCTTCAAGCATGGTGCTGTTTTGTGTTATTTGATTTGGTTCCCATAAATAGTATATCTTTGGGGGGCTTTTTTGGGGGGGGGGTATGCATTTTGGAATAACATGGCTGTCTTCAATGTCTATCTAGAAGAAGAAGATGCATATTATATTTGGTGAAAATCTATTTTTTGTTTTGAGTTTCCGGCTCAACATTAGGAAGAACTTCCTGACCGTTAGAGCGGTTCCTCAGTGGAACAGGTTTCCTCAGGAGGTGGTGGGCTCTCCTTCCTTGGAGGTTTTTAAACAGAGGCTAGATTACAGCAATGAAGATCCTGTGAATTTTGGGGGAGGTGTTTGTGAGTTTCCTGCATTGTGCAGGGGGTTGGACTAGATGACCCTAGGGGTCCTTTCCAACTCTATGGTTCTATGATTTCACAGAAATTAATAAGACCTATGTGTTTAAAATGTAACATTTGCTCATATCCAAAGTTAATGGTATAGTTAAGAATCCCAGAGAACTGAACTGAATATTCCTGAAAATGCAGCCACCCTGTTAAAGCCAGCTGGACCACCCTGCTAGTCCAATTACTGGGTTGTTCTGTGGAGTAGCCTGATTCATTTTGCAGTCTGCAAAGAAAAGAATCACGTTTCACTTTTCCACCTCTGAGCAATTAGAAGTTCAGCTGTGCAACACACACTGAACTCTTGTGTGACCTTGGCAGACTTTCTGCCATGTGAATTGAATCATTGCCCAATTCACTTACATGCCCATCTGCTCATTTGAAGGATGCTGCTTGTCCCAAATTATTTAGGTGTTGACAGGGAGTCTAAGGGATGGCAAAGAGATCAGGAATGATCAGACTTTCACCATGAATAGGTGAACATACTATATTTGATTAGCCTGTCTTACACATGAGCTGAGCTTCCCATTTCTCCCAAACTCAGCATTTGACCTTTACTTGCTGCACACAGCTTTGGCAGTTAAATTTCATTTCACTATATCTGGCCTGTGAGAATCTTTGGTTCTGTAATGCGTGCATACAATGTAGGCTTTCACTACAATCAGGGTCATTATGAGAGATCACTTGCCTGAGGAGGGCTAGGGTTTCCTCAGAGAATTCCCAGAGTGAAGCCAGTGATTTGGGGAGAATTTATTCCACAATTAAGGTGAGCGTTCTTTTCCTTTTATTGTCAGCATGGTTTGTGTGCCAGGCATCCCTTTGTTATTTTTATAGTTTTCATTAAGCATTTTCTAGCAATGCAGGGAAGGGGAACAAACACTAAGAACATAATTGTACTAAATGCTCTGAATCTAGCCAGGTTGGCAGGCATTAATCCAAAGACCCCAATTCTAAATCAGGTAGAGATCCAATCGGGAAGCATAAAAGGCTTTAAAAAAAAAACCTGCTATGCTTTATATAATTATTTATTTGAAAAATTGGCTGTGGTGGCACACAGCAGCATTAGGGAGATGTTAATGCTTTTCTGCATATGCACAGATCAAGCAGTTCTCCACTGCTCCCCGTATCTCCCCGTATGAACCCCAGAGAGCACTGAGGTCAGCAGGGAAGAACCTGCTGACTATCCCCAGGCCAAAAGAGGTAAAACTCCAGAGTACCCGTACTCGGGCTTTCTCTGCTGTGGCTCCACAGCTGTGGAATCAGCTCCCAGAAGAAATGTGGGCCCTGCGGGACTTTGAACAGTTCCACAGGGCCTGCAAGACCATCTTGTTCCGAATGGCCTTCACCAGCTGAAACTGCTAAACTGCTAAGCAAATTTGCCAGTGATCATAGCACCAAATACACTAATGTCCTTTTTTAGAATTTTAATAGATTTTAATCAACTGTAGTTAAAATGTTATTTATTGTACAATGTATGTATTAAGTTTTTGTTGTTAGCCGCCCTGAGCCGCTTTGGCGGGGAGGGCGGGATACAAATAAAATGTGACTGACTGACACTGGACAGGCCTGAGCTATTTCCATACAACCCAAACAGCCTGATAAGGAAAACTAAACTGGTGGGTGCTCACACATGACTAAAAGAGATATGTAGCAAGCAGCTATGGGGGATAAGTTTTGACTTAACAAGTCTATACTATTTCATTTCAGATACTGCTATAAAATGTGTAGAAATATACTTCATGAGAAATTCCATAAAATAAGTAAGGCTTAGTTACAGCAGCATGGGAAAGTGCCACTGTATACAAAGTTATCATATTTGGGGTGCAGATCAGCATTTAAAATATGCCTGATTAAATAAGTACAGTTTACAAATCAGGCCACTGATCCATAGCTCAACTAAAGTGATGTTCTTGGAGTAAAGCCCATTTCTCTCTGTTTTCAATGGTGCTTAATCACATTAACTCAAGTAGTTCCCCTTTACTCATTTGTTTGTTACCCTGACAATCCTTTAACTGTGCAGGAGTTCATAAATTTCCTGGAAATCAATAGTCAGATGTTTAGGCTTGTAAGCAATTTCTGGACTGCAGCTATAAACACAAAAACCCTGACAATCTTCATTAAAAATATGGCTGCTTTTGAAAGATGTTATTCTAACCCAACCACCTCTCAAGAAGCTTAAAGCAGAATGGATATAAAGTCTCCTTTTACGCCATTTTTAATTAAATTCTGAATCAAAATGTAAATGTGAAAAGGCTTATGTCAGCAATGGAGAGTTTGGAAGGTAATAGGTTAGTTTGAAAAATCAGTATACCTCTCTGGAATTGTAAAATATATGAAATGAAAGCAAAATAGAGTTTTTAAACATCTGCATTATAAAATACTAGTAATAAGGCTGTTGTGAAGAAAAATACAACAAGCTCTAGAAAGAGGCTCTGGGTGAGTGCCCCCACCCTTGCTGTCTTCCACTCACCCAAGTGAAGGCATGCACTTCCCCCCCCCCCCCCATACTTGAAGGGAAGCCGATGTCATCTGTCATCTGGAGAGCAGTTGTAATTCTGAATGATCTCCAGCCCTCACCTGGAGATTGTGCAACATATAGACTCTAGAGCAAGGGTGGCCAACGGTAGCGCTCCAGATGTTTTTTGCCTACAACTCCCATCAGCCCCAGCCATTGGCCATGCTGGCTGGGACTGACAGGAGTTGTAGGCAAAAAAAAATCTGTAGAGCTACCGTTGGCCACCCCTGCTCTAGAGGATCAAAGCAGAGAGTGTCAGGAGAAAACCCTTCGGTTCCGTGACAACCTCCAAAGAAGCAATAGGACAATACTTATAATAAATTCATATAATATTCAAAACGCTCTCAATCAAAACATCTTATACATGCCCTGATATACAGAACACCCATAGTGAATACAAAGGAAGGACTAAATCATGGAAAAGTTCAAAATCAGCAATCTATAATAAGCAGTTACTAGTCCTTCCACTTTCAAAGGAACCCTCAGTTCAGCTGTCCTCCTGGAAAGATTATTTGGCTTTTTCTGATAAAGAAAAGTATGAAATTTTAGCCACGGTCATGGCCTCCATGGATGATTCCCAAGAAGAAGGGGCTAGTAACTGGTCCAACTTGGAATTCTTAATGAAGATGGAAATTAGGATGTACATGCATGTCATATCCCTTAGGGATTATTACAAGGTGGATAGAATCCCCAGGGGCTTGAGGATACAAAAACCACTGGCTGTGTTTACAACAGACAAGGAGTTTAGCTCACAATGGGCTGCAATTTTAAACAAATGTTCCCTAGATCTCATGCTCTTAGTCATAAAAAGATCAGTGGCGGAGGCAGCAAAGACAAAAACAGCGATTCACACTATGTTGACCACATTAAACACACAATAATATTAGTTGTAGAACGGGTGGGCACTTCCACTGCGGAAGTTGTTCCGCCTGTTCAGCATGTCTGCAGATTAAAGGGTATATGGACCCAAATTTGGGCAATAAAATAACTCTTAAGGATACGACCACCTGTGGGATTCATTTGCATATTAGGCCACACCCCTGACACCAAGCCAGCCAGAACTCCATTCCTGTGCATTCCTGCTCAAAAAACAAACAGGACATTCCACCCATGAATAGTCAGACTATGTTTTAAAGCCATTTCCTTATCAAATCAGGACCTCAACATTCTTTCTTCTATATTGGCTTCTCATTTAAGGAAATTTATACATTACATTCATATGGGTCAGTTGGGGTTTATCCCTAAATGTAACATTGCCAATAATGTTGGAAAGACTATGATTTCCTATGCTACTTCAAACAACATACCTCTCTTGATTAAAGCCTTGGATATTGAAAGGCATTTGATAAATTAGAGCCAAATTACTTGATTTCATCACAAGGGTTTTGAACAGCATCGGTCGACTGCTCGCCCGTAAAGGCAATCCAGTTAGGAGTTGTGCTGCCGCATTTTGCACCAGTTGGAATTTCCGGATCAGTCTCAAGGGCAAGCCTGCATAGAGCGAGTTACAGTAGTTACAGTAGTCCAACCTGGAGGTGACTGTTGCATAGATCACTGTAGCTAGGTCTTTGTGAGTCACAATGCATGTGATCACCATATCTTTTCTACCATGACAAGAAAAGCAGCCAGGAGGTGGTGATTTTGAGTGAACAAGCAGCAAGGAAGAAAAAACAGCCATTTCCCCCCTACTCCTCTCCTTACTCTGCTTAGACTGAGCAGCAGCTCCCCCCCCCCCTCCCCGGCTGCTTTGCATTCAAAAAACACACTGGAAGCAAAAATCTTTTAATTGATTGTCACTTGTAGTTTCATCCCAAGTGTGTCAAGAGATTGGTACAGCAAAAAAAAGCAACACCCCAACTTCCCATATGTAGCATAACTGTTAAAATAGACAATGAATACTAGGATGTGGCTTTATTTCACAAATACCCTTTCCCTTCTAGAAGTAAGAGCTTCTCTGCATATCAGGCCATGCCCTCCTGATGTAGCCAATCCTCCAAGAGCTCAGAGGGCTCTTAGTACAGGGCCCCTCTGTAAGCTCCAGGAGGACTGGCTACATCAGGGGGGTATGGCCTATTATGCAAAGGAGCTCCTGCTAGAAAAAGAGTCCTCTAATAATCAGTCCCCATTTGTTAACACAGTAGTACTTCCAAATGACCCACCTAGTTTTGTTCAGCATTTCAGTCACTAGCACAAGGTTGCTGAACAGGTAATTTAGCCTCTCTTTTCCTTTTACTCCCAAGCAACACTTCTTCCAGATCTGATATCTATAATCATCACTGGTTTATTAAATTTACTTAGAAAAGCAATCTGAAATGTGTTTTCTTTCAAGTACACCCACACAAATGAGAACAATAGCTGAGCTGGAAATGGTGGGAGTTTAAAATACCATTATGCAAAGCTGGAAAATTAATTTATCTTTATATTATCAAGACAAATTCAATATACTTGTAGTAAATTACTGTATGAAGGAGGAAATGACTGAACATTTTACATTTGAATCAGTGTGTGTGTATGCACATGCACATGCACAAAATCAAGACTACAAAAGCCCATGGTGAAGTACCCATTGGTAATACTGCTAAGGTACAGGATAAAGTATATCTCATATACTTATCTTATTCAAAGATCTAGGGCTTGCTGAATGTTAAGCAATTAAGATAGCATTCTGAGCAGTGAGATGAGCATTTAGAGCTAAAAGCCCTTAAAGGCAATACAAAGAAAGCCAGCCCCATTTTATAAAGTGCCTTTCATGGGAAGCACAAAATAGTTCAGAGCCTTCAATTAGACCAGCTAAAAGGCTCAAAAGGAGTGAGAAATGGCTTTGGCCTACTTTAGAGAGATTGGAAATGCTAGCCTAAATTCATGAGCAACAATTCTGTTCAGTGATGTGCTAAAGGAATCCTTGGTGCTTTTGATAGGGCTTCATTACATTTTGTAGCCACTAAATTAAGGGGGACAGGAATGGGGCCATTTCCCTCCTAAGCCCTCCTTTGCAGATATATCTTTAGTTCTAAGAATAATTTTCTCCTTTTTCAAGAATACAGTATATTAATACAGCAAATGGTTACCATGCTCTTCAGTATCCTAAAAGAAACCATATCATTTTAATGTCGTAGTTATGTTGTGGTCCTATATTCAGATTCAATACAAGAAATGCATGTATGATGATGTGAGGACATCAAAATGCAGTTTGATGCCTCTGACTAAAGCATACAATTCTGCTGTGGTTATGATGTTAGCAGGCCTGGGAAGGACATATGAACATATGAAGCTGCCTTATACTGAATCAGACCCTTGGTCCATCAAAGTCAGTATTGTCTACTCAGACTGGCAGCAGCTCTCCAGGATCTCAGACTGAGGTTTTTCATGCCTACTTGCCAGGACCCTTTTTAGTTGGAGATGCCGGGGATTGAACCTGGGACCTTCTGCTTACCAAGCAGATGCTCTATCACTGAGCCACCATCCCTGCCCAAATCTCAGTTCACTTGGAAAATTACTGAGTGCCTTTTGGCAAGTGTCTGTTGGCCTATCCTACCTAATTGAGAGCCAGTTTGGTGTAGTAGTTAAGTATGTGGACTCTTCTGGGAGAACCGGGTTTGATTCCCCACTCCTCCACTTACACCTGCTGGAATGACCTTGGGTTAGCCATAGCTATTGAGAGCCTTCTCAGCCCCACCCACCTCACAGGGTGTCTGTTGTAGGGGGAGAAGATATAGGAGATTGGAAGCCGCTCTGAGTCTCTGATTCAGAGAGAAGGGTGGGGTATATATCTGCAGTCTTCTTCTTATTATAATTTAAGTTAATTATTAGATTTATATCCCGCCCTATTCCGCAAGCAGGCTCACAGTGGCTTACAACAATAAAACAACAGAGTTATAGGGGTATTATGAAGATAAAGCAGAGGAGACGAGAACCTAGGGTTGCCAAGTCCAACTCAGAAAATATCTGGGGACTTTGGGGGTGGAGCCAGGAGACTTTCTCTTTCCCTAAAATAAATAACTAAAAATACAGCAGTTCAGTTCCCCTGAATACATTCTTCATTTCCTCATCCTCATCATCAACTGCACTTCCACTAAATGAAGGTGAACACACATACTTAGCTTGTTATTCCTGTTTGCATCTGTTAAAACATTTCATTATATTGTATGCTTGGATGCTAACTTGCTGTTCAACCTCTGCTTTATATGTGTGGCCTCTTGCCACTGTTGTGGTACAATTGTGTTATTTATGGATACTTGCATCATGCTTACTGGCCATTCCAGTTTGTCTGATGAAGTGTGCAGGCACACAAAAGCTCACACTCTGAATAAAACTTTCTTGGCATCAAAGGTGTCATTGAACTCTAACATTGTTCAATTGATTTGTTGTGTTTGTGAATAGTCATTCCATCTCTAATGACAAGCAGCGCTAGAGTACAGAAGGCGTATTCCTCTCATACTTCTCCAAGCCTTCAGGCCCCTGAGAAAGCAATTCCAAGTAATTCCTTTGGGGAAGCAATTCCAAGCAGGTCTACTCAGAAATCAGTCCCATTTTATTCAGTTGGCTTGCTGAAACATGTTCTTAGGATTCCAGCCTATGCCAACCATGAGACAATCCTTATGTGGTTATGTGCTGGTTCTGCTGGCATAACTGTTAGACCACTGCTGCTGTAAAAGTGATTGCATATAAGAAAAATACACGATGTAAATGCAAGTATCATTTATCCCTTTTAATTCATCACTGCAGCTGGAGAATAAATGAGAGCAGTATTTTTTTAAAAAATCAAACCTTTCAGGTAAATTATAGATATTAAAATGAAGTATATGAGGAAAAAACATATTATGTAAAATGTAGAAGACCAAAGACCGCAGATCTATACCCCACCCTTCTCTCTGAATCAGAGTCTAAGAGCAGCTTGCAATCTCCTTTGGCTTCTTCCCCTACAACAGACACCCTTTCAAGGACAACTCTTGTGAGAGCTATGGCTGACCCAAGGCCATTCCAGCAGCTGCAAGTGGAGGAGTGGGGAATCAAATCTGGTTCTCCCATACAAGAGTCCACACACTTAACTGCTATACCAAACTGGCTCTGTACATTGTATTGCTGTTACCCTTTGATGCTGTTGTTTAATTCAAGTTAAAATAAAATAAAATTAAAGGATATGGAAATAGCAGACACATATATGTGAAGTTCTCCCCTCCCCCTCCCCTGAATGGGAAGACAAACAGTTCAATCATGTCACTGGATTTTAATACACATCATCACAACAGACTATATCAATGCTAGGTCACGGCTCTTTGTCTTAGCTCATAACTTATTGTTGTCCAGCTAACACACAATTCAGATTTACTGTTCACTCCTGACAAAGATCACTCCCTTTAGCATAATGAACTGGTATTATTGACAGTGGATTATGATAATATATTGATTTTTAATTCAATTATCATGAACATTGAATTGTGCTATAACCTGAAGACAATTAATCTCTAGGTAGATCAAATACCTTTGACTACACATCCACTAACATGTCTTTATTCTATCAAGAAATCAATTTCAAGGCCTTAAAACTAGTTCCAGTGCAAAATTGGTTCAGTGGAATTTTTGCTGATAGTCTCTCAGAAAGTTTAGGATTTGGACCAAGAGTCCAGACAGTGGTATGATGCTGGTATTTTCCATGTTGACATCTTACATGACAATGCTTGTGGCAGTGGTATCTAGCTTTAAGAAGAAGAAGATATTGGATTTATATCCCACCCTCCACTCCAAAGAGTCTCAGAGCGGCTCACAATCTCCTTTACCTTCCTCCCCCACAACAGACACCCTGTGAGGTGGGTGGGGCTGGAGAGGGCTCTCACAGCAGCTGCCCTGAGCCCGCCCTGGCGGGATATAAAAATAAATTTACTTACTTACCTTTCAAGGACAACCTTTGCCAGAGCTATGGCTGACCCAAGGCCATGCCAGCAGGTGCAAGTGGAGGAGTGGGGAATCAAACCCGGTTCTCCCAGATAAGAGTCCACACACTTAACCACTACACCAAACTGGCTCTCTCTCTTTAGCAATAGGGTTGCCTCTTGCCACTGTTGTGGTACAATTGTGTTATTGATGAACCCTTGCATCATGCTTACTGGCCATGCACAATGGAATGAAGGTATAAAGCATGGACAGTGGGTTAAACTGGCCAAACGAATTGACTATGGTGCCTAAGATATTCAGCTGGGACTAGGGCTGCCAGTTCTGCTGGCAACCCAAGCCTATATGCTGGTGAATCTGTCAGCTAGCCACTTCAACAGAAATGCTCAGATTTTTACAAAAAGTCTCAAACAGTAATATAATGGAACAACACAGGCGATAATCTATTGAAGGTATTACCTCCTTTTTTACTGCAATGTGTTTCTTGTAGTAAACCTCCCAGGTTACATGGCAATATGAAATGAAGAAATCTTTTTTAAAAAACAGTTTATGACATGAGTAGGAATCAATTCAAAGAAAACAGTAAAAAAATCCCACTGGCTAGCACTTTGGATCTAGCCCCTTGAGGAGTTTTTTTTTTTTTAAAGCAGCATTTTATCTTCACATATCCTGTTCTGAATCCAAATGTTCTGTTTCACAAATTGTGGCACCTCTCCTCTACCACAAGTCTCCACTGTCCAAAGGAACATTTTCCCCAGGGCTATTGATCTCTGTTGTTTTTGAGTCTAAAGAAGAATCCATTTTTAGTGTAACAAAAACTTTGGCACAAGTCTTCTAGTGAAAGGATTCTTTACTTAATTTCAGAGAATGATGAAGCATCTTAATTTAAGACTTTGTGTTCCTCAGGTTATTCATATACCTTCCCAAATCTACCTCTATTTAGTACTTAACAATTCTAAGGGTTTTTTATACTTCTTATGTCTTAGAAAAATGAACTGTTCCGTCCTGTTGTGCCTATTTTCAAGTGGCAAATTGTTCAGAAGTATCCACAATGATGCACAAAATAGTACAAATTCTTTAAGTATAATTAATGACTCATAAACATTGAATGTGTGTTTATGTGATCCTCTTAAGAAGTTGTTCACTTACTTATGTTTTATTTTGGTGAGACAGGTTAATGCAAGTTTATTTACATGCAGCATACAAAGAGAACGAGAGAAAGTAATTGCTGCACATAGGAGAGGTCTGACTATAGCATTTGCAGCTTATAGTTTTTTTGGGGGGGATATTAAACAGGAGAATGAGTGGGCTTGTATAGAATCGTTCAGTATTTATCTAAGAATTACTTTCTATGATAAAAGAGAAAAGGAAAGGTCCCAGTCCTTTCCAAATCTGGGGTGATGTTACTTTCACAACGTTTTCACGGCAGACTTTTTTACAGGGTGGTTTGCCAATGCCTTCCCCAGTCATCTATGCTTTCCCCTCAGCAAGCTGAGTAATCATTTTATTGACCTCAGAAGGATGGAAGGCTGAGCCAAGCTCAAGCCGGCTACCTGAAATCCCAGCTTCTACTGGGGATCAAACTCAGGTCGTGAGTAGGGATGTGCATTCAGTTCAGCCGAACCGTATTTACAGCCGAATCAGCACTGATTCGGCTGTATGCGGAATAGGCTGAAGCCGATCCCCATAGGCGCCCATTATACGGCAGCCGAATACGGCTCACCTCATACTTACGAATATTCGTAAGTATGCGGCTGTCAATTCAAAAGGCTGTCTGCAGCTTCAAAGGAGCTGCTTGCCTACTCTGGCGCCTTTAGTGGCCTCTTCCCGCCTCTCCCTGGGATCAGGGAGGGGGGAGAGGGGGAAGAGGAGCCCCAGCAGCCAATCCAAAGCATGCATTTGCAAAATGCATTGCAAATGCATGCTTTGAAGGGCTTTTTAAGGAGTCTTCCTTCCTGGCTGGATTAACTCCTCCATTGCTGTTGTGTGTGAGAGATTGTGCAAAGGGCTGGCTGCCCCTTGTCTTAAACTGCTGCCTGCAGCTCTCTCACTCAGCCTTACCAAGTTACCAGACTTCCCTGGACTAGAGAAGACAAGGTAAGACACTCTTGGGGTTCTTGTTTTTATTTATTGTTGGTAAAAGGACTTTTTTTAAGACTTAGAGTCCCTTTACTTAACCAGATTTGGGTGGTGGTGGGGTAGCTTATTTGGGGGTTTCTGCTTGGGGAGGGGGCCTGGGGTGGGGGGGTTTTGCCAATTTGCCCATATCTTAATTTAGTGAGAGGACTTTTAAAAGTGCAGTGTCCTTTTACTTCTCCTGATTTGGGTGGCTTGGATTTCTTGGGGTTAGGGTGAAGGGTTTTTTGCGGGGGGAGGGGGTGGCAAAGTTCCTGTATTGTTAAAAGTTAATTTTTTACTGTTTTAAAAGTATTCAGTGTTTGATTTGTTGCTGCTGTGTTGTGCTGCTGCTGTTACTCTTTTCTTTGGGTTCTTTTGGGTTTAACACTTGGCCTTTTGTGATTCTGCTGGTTTGGTTTTGTTTTTTTTAAATTGCCTCTGGTTGGTGTGGGGGTTGGTGAGGGTGTGTGTGTGCTGGGTCACTTTCTTGTTTTTATAGAGTAGATTGTGTGTTCTGTGGCAGGGAAGCTGGCACCTGGGTGAGAGACCCAGAACCAGCAGGTTTTTTGTGGTTGGCCAGCTCTCCCCATGTTGTTTGGGGCAGGGCTGGAGAGCTGGCATCTGTAGATTGTGTGTTCTGTGGCAGGAAAGCTGGCACCTGGGTGAGAGACCCAGAACCAGCAGGTTTGTTGTGGCTGGCCAGCTCTCCCGTGTTGTTTGGGGCAGGGCTGGAGAGCTGGCATCTGGGTTTGCTGCAGCCAGGTCTGCAGAGCAGACCTTGAGCTGATTGTGTTTTGTGTGGCAGTGACGTTGGCAACTGGGTTTTATATTGCTTCCAGGCCTGCCCTGCAGGGTTAGAGTAGATAGAGGGATGTGCATTTGGGTGATAGAGATTCTCTGATGTGGTTAGGTTTGGCTTTGGGTGCCCCAGGAATTGGACCCCCTGGTCCAATTTTTTTTGGCCTTGTGGGTTTTGTGTGGGACAGTGCCCTGAAGCTGCACAGCAGTTTGGGGGGCTCTCCTCAAAACCCCCTGCATCCCAGATCCACTTTTCCCACAACAATTACAGTGAGGAAGTGGCTAATTGGGCTTTCCCCATCATTGTCAGCAATGGGCCTTTTGGGGAGCCCAAAGACAGGGACCCCCTGGCCCAATCTTTTTGGGACTTGGGGGGGTTGGAGGGGAGAGTCCCCTGCAGGTTCCCTGCAAATTTGGGGGCTCTCCCTCAAACCCCCTGCCCCCCAGTAGCCTCTAATTATGCCCTATGTTGCCATTGATTTCAATGGCCCATAGGGTATAATGATGGAATAGGGGCACCCTCTTTGGGTGCCCCTGGAATGGGATCCCCTGACCCAATCTTTGGGGGCTCTATCTCAAACCCCCTCTCCTCCATGCGGCTTCAAATATACCCTATTTGCCATTGATTTCAATGGCCCATAGGGTATAATAGGGCCGTATATTCGGTAATAGCCGTGCATCTACCGTATATGCAGCTATTCCGAATGCGGTATTCAGGAGTATATGGGGATTCCGAATTCCCCCCCCCCCCGTATACTTCCGAATCCGTGTCAATCCGATTTTTTTTTTTTTTGCACATCCCTAGTCGTGAGCAGAGCTTAGGACTGCAGTACTGCAGCTTTAACACTCTGTGCCACGGGGCTCTTATGGTAAAAGAAGCTTGGAGTAAATGAAATCTGATGATGCAAGCAAAGAGGTGGAGATAACACGAATGTATACATTTTGTGTAAATATAAGACAATTAAATGCTATTTTAGTAGTAAAAGCTACCTAGGTGAATATCGTTTGGAAGTTTTTCAGTGGAAACAGATTGCAAGGCTTAAACATTTCATCTTACATTATGAGTACATTTAGCAACCTGAAAGAAACCTTGTAGATTTTTTCTGAAAAGCCTCAAGACAAAAGAAATGGACATTTCTTCCCTGCAGCCTACATCCTTTTTTACCTGAACACTGTGAAGTAGCCTTTCATCTTTGTGTGACTGTCCTGAGCTACTTCCTTCTAAAAGGATTCCATCCAGCAGCTCAAGTCTCAAGAATTGAAAGCTTCTGGCTATTAAAATGTGTTTTCCCTTCACACAAAATAAGATCCCCACTTATTTTCACATGTCACTATTGAAAAAGAAAAAGAGAAAAGACCCATTATGTGATAAAAGCTACTTTACAGCTTTCCTTTGCCTTTCTGTTTATACAAAATACTGTAGTTAAGGCTTTGGCTGTCCACATTGGCCAGTTTGTTTGACTGAATTAGCAACCACTTTCTGTGTTCTGCATTTGCTGTCCCATTAAACAGTTACTGAAATACAATTGTCAGGCAAAAGCTTTATCAATGGAATGCAGGCATGCAAGAACCCTAGCAACATCTAAGAATGCCATGAAGTAATCTCTAATATTTTCCAAATAATTATTCTGATAATTTGTTTTTTCAAGAGACCTATTCAAAATATATGCTTCCATTCACCCACTCGCCCCCAAATAAGAAAGCAATGGATGGCAAAAAGCAGTAAAGAAATACCTGCTTGTTGGTTCATCCTGCTTAGTGGACATAGTACAATTTATGTGTTCACATATTATATATATATAAAACATATAATAGATACTGTACATTCAGACGTAAAATTTACCTCAACTGCATGATCGGTACACTTTATTTTATGATGTCCTGGTAATGTTGAATTTCAAGATTTTATTTTATTTTATTGGATTTATATCCCGCCCTCCCCGCCGAAGCAGGTTCAGGGCACCATGTGGTCCTGAAGCCACCTCTTGGATTGTAGAATTTGCACAACTGGGTCAGGACCCAGATCCACAGACTCTAAGGAATAGTTAGGGTTGCCAGGTTTCCTCTGGCCACTGGCAGGGGATGGGAGGGGGTCAAATTGCCAGATCCAGATTGGGAAACTCCAGATCCAGATTTGGGAACAGAGCCTGGGAACAACAGGGACCTTTGTTGGGTACAATACACCCTCCAAAGTAGCCATTTTCTCCAGAGGAACTGATCTCTATAGTCTGGAGATGAGCTGTAATTCCAGGGAATCCCCAGGACCCATCTGGAGGCTGGCATCCTAGGATAATTACACTTTCATGCATTGTTCCATCAGGCTCAGAAGCAATAAGAAATTTTACTCAGAAGCATATTATACTTTATATAAAGAACTCCAGGCTCTTCCTAGAAACATACATTTCCTCTTGTACAGACCATATTTAGGCCAAAATGACCTAAATAATGACAAAAATAATCCTCAACTGCATAAAAATGAAAGGCATACTTGTAACAAAAGCCAACACTACAATAACAAAAAAGCTAACTGTAATATAGTGGGTTCAAAGCATTGCAGAGACGAGATCATAGTGAGGACAGCTCTTTATTAAGGGAAGCATGGTGAAGGCTGCTTCCAATAAATACTGACTAAGGACCTGTGGGCCAAACCTATATACAACACTAATCTCCCACGCTAGCCTGCCATTGGTTGATTCAAACAGGCAGGGGTCTGTGATTGGTGCAGGGCAGCAGGTATTTGGATCCCACTACCCATTGTTATACAGTCCCCAAGCTTTGCATTCCTGGCTCCAGTGAGCCGGCAGGAAGTACATACTTTAAGGCACATACATAACATCCCTCCCCCCTAAGTTTGCAAGCTCTATTGTACGTAGTCCTGTAGGTAAACTGGCTTGCGCCACTTGCGTGTTGACCTTCTGAGTTCCAGGGCCACAGGAGCGGATGTTGCAGCCTCGGGTGCAGCAGGCTGGGGGCCCGGTAGCATTGTAGCCTCAGCCAATGGTTCAGGGTCTTCCTGATGCTCGGCCCCAGCTGGATGTTACGATTCCTCTTGCAGCGCAGGTGTCTGTTGAGCCTTGGCCAGCGGGGCAGTCGCTTCCTCCATCTCCACCTCCGGACAGTCTGACGGTGAGGTATCGGTGCTTGCTACCCTGCCCTCTGGTGCCTCATGGGGCCATAACTGGTCTATGTGTCACCTCATTGTGAATCCCTCTTCTGAGGTGACCTCATACATTATGGCCCTCAGTACCCTGGAGACTCGAGCCGGTATCCATGCTGCTCCCCCTCCAAAGTTTTTAGTGAACACCAGGTCCCCTGTCTTGCACCCTCTGGGCACCCGGACCGCCTTCGGTACCTCCTGTAGGTTTGGGGCCTTGTCCAGGTTCATGCAGTCTAGTAATATGTTAAGCCTCCAACCCATGAGTTCTGCTGGGCTTCGACCGGTTACCATACTAGGGATGTAGTGTTGGGCAAGCAGGCATTTGGCTAGGCGGGCTTCCCAGTCACCCTGGACAATGTGATGGAGCTTTGGTAGCCCACACCATCCGCCCCACTTGGCCGTTTGTAGTGGGATGGAAGGGGACCGACCTGATATGCTTTATTATATTTCAGCCACAAAAGTCTAGGAACTCAGCCAAAGTGAATGTCGTCCCGTTGTGCGAGACAAGGGTGTCTGGCAACCCATGTGTGGTGAAAACCCTTCGGAGTGCCCCTAGTGCCACCCTGGTGGAAGTGGATGCTAGCGGGATTACCTTTAGCCACTTGGAGTGGGAATCTATGATCAAGGAGAATACCTGTCCTTGGAAGGGCCACGCAAAATCTAAATTCAGGCGGGGCCAGGGGTTTCTTGTGTGTTCCCACTGTTGACCTGGGGCTCTAGGCAGAGCTGGCTACATCTCCTGGCATGGCTGGCAATGAGCTACCCCGGACTCAATGGCCTCATTGATCCCTGGCCACCAGACATAACTGCAGGCTAGCGTCTTCATGCACACAATACCAGGGTATGTCTCGCGGCGTGCATTGAGGACCCACTGCCTTAAAACCGGAGGTACCACCACCCTGTTGCCCCACAACAGACACTCCTTGTGTACAGACAATTTGTCCCAGCGGGATACAAACGCAGAGAATTTCAACCCCACCCGACCCGCCGGCCATCCCCTCCACACCCAGTCCAGGTCTTGCGAGAGCGTCTTATCTTTCCTGGAGCATCGGGCAATATCTGTAGCATGTACCGAGCGGTCCAGAAGGGACTCCAACAACATGATCTGGTAACCCGGGGCAGGATCTGGGTCCATGGAAGGCAGCGGCAGTCGGCTCAACACATCTGCGTGGCCCATCGCCTTCCCTGGACGGTAGCACAGGCCGTACTGGTACCCCGCAAGGAAGATGAACCACTGCAAGACCCGCGGTGAAAGCATTTGCGGCATTTGGCAGTCGGGGGCAAACAGTCCTAGCGTGGGCTTGTGGTCTGTGTGTATTGTGAAGGGACGGCCATACAAATAGTCATGTAATTTCTTTACCCCTGCAACTATAGCCAGACCCTCCTTGTCAATCTGCGTGTAGTAGTGCTCTGGCTTTTGCAAGGTTTGGAATCATATGCCACCGGGACCTCGCAGCCATCCAGCAGCACATGAGCAAAGACTGCCCCCACCCTGTATGGCGACACATCGCAGGCAAAGACGACTGGCAGCCACTCGTCAAAGTGTGCCAGCAAGCTGTTGGAAGTCAAAATGTCTTTTACCACCTGAAATGCCAAGGCTTGCTGGTGACCCCAAACCCATGGAGCCCCTTTGTCCAGTAGGTGGTGCAGAGGTTCCACTACTGCTGCCTTGTGGGGAAGGAAGGCATGGTAGAAGTTGAGAAGTCCAAAAAATGATTGTAATTCCACCTTGTTCCTGGGGGCCAGTGCATCACAAATTGCCCTGATTTTGTCCCTTGCCGGGTGAATCCCTTGCTCATCCACCCTGTACTCCAGAAAGTCAATGCTGGTAACCCCCAATTCACATTTTTCTCTCTTGACCTTCAACCCTGCCCTGTCAAGATGCTGTAATACTGCTCAGAGGTGGGATGCAAATTCCTCCTCCGTGGCTGCGGTAATCAGCACATCATCGAAGAATGGCTGGACCCTGGGAATGCCTTTAAGGAGAGAGTCCATTAAGTTCTGGAAGATCCTCAGGGCCACACTGACACTGAACTGCAGCTGTTTGACCCTGAAAGCCCCCCTGTGTGTGACGATAGTCTGTGCGTCTGCAGTGACGGAGTCTACTGGAAGCTTGAGCCAAATCTAGCTTCCCAAAAATCTTAGCTCCTGCCAGCAAGGCCAACACGTGACCCACCACCAGCACCGGATAAGCGTGGCCTTGCAGTGCCTTGTTTATCTGCCTTGTTTATTTGTAATCTGCACAAATGTGAACGCTGCCGTTGGGCTTTATTGGAGTGACTATGAGGGTTTCCCATTTGGCATTTGCCACTGGCTCCAGTACCCCTTGAGCCACAAGGCGGTCCAACTCCTCCTCTATCTTGGGCTTTAATGCCAAGGGCACCCACTGGACCTTCAATCTAATAGGTTGCACATTGGGGTCTAGTTGTAGCGTCATTGGTTCTCCTGTGTAGGTACCCAGGTTGCTGTCAAAAATGGCAGAAAATTCTTCACACACCCTCTGGAAATTAGTCTGGGAGGGCACGGGCACATGATGGATGCTGGTTACCCTGATTCCCAGGGCCTTGAACCAGGACCGCCCCAGTAGACTGCACAGGTCCCCCTTGACTACTGTTGGAGCAGCCAGCCAGAACATTGGCCATACTTGACATGGACATTTCCTACTCCCAGTACCGCAACCTCCCTCTTCTGAAAGTCCCAGACTACAAAGGGGGATAGGCTCAACTGGGCTTCCCTTCCCAGGCACAGTTCCCTGAATGTCCAGGCCAATATTTCCGTCTGGCCCACCCTCAAATCAACTTCCATCTGGCAGGGCCTGCCTGCTATGAGCACAGTCACCTTGTACTTGCCCAGGAAGGGCATGGAAGCTGGTATACCTGGTCCTTCGCCTCGGTGAGTGCCTAGACATTCTCCACAAATGTGACTTCATGGCGGCAGCCATCTTTCTGTCACGGTTTTCCGCCAGGGCACAGTGACTTCGACCGACACACCTGTGCAAAGTGCCCCATTTGTTCACATGTGTGGCAGATGGCATTCTGGAACTTGCAGAAATGGCACTCATGGGCTTCCCCACAGCTGGCACATCCTCCCATCAAGGTAGGGTCAGTGGCACATGGCTGTTGGCACTTCGGGGCCTGGCGTGTCTGAAGTGCGTCTTCCTTGCCAGAGTCTTCTGAGTTGGACCCGCTTGTGACCTGGTTCGTTGCAGTGGTACTCCGCTCCTTATGCAACTTCTCGTAGGCAGCAACCTCATCCAGGGCATCTGCCAGCGTAAGTGTCTTGTGTTTGGCCTGTAACTTCTTGTCACAAAGGCCCGCCACGAAATGCTCGATGAGTCTCTCTGTGATGACCTTGTATGTGGCAGCGTCATTGGTCAGCCACACTGGCAACATCAGGTTCTCTGCCAGCGCCAGCGTGTCTTCTCTGCAGAGGCTGAGCAAAAGCTGTTTCTGCTTCTGCTCATTTTCAATGTCGTGGTAGAGGAGGTAGAAGTTGCATCGCTTCACCCATCGGTCCCACCTTTCGGGTTGATTGGGGTTGAACTCCGGCAGTTGCCCCTGGTGGCCAGGTACCGTTGACTAGTTGAGGTTGGCCCTTGGAAAAGCTGTTTCCCTGGTGCTGGCGGAGCTGGAAGCTTGGCTCTGGCTCATCTCCTGTCCTGGTGTGGCGACCCTTGTTAGCAATGGCGGTGCAATGTGCGGAGCTGGAGCTTGCTGTGAGGTGCTGTGCATTGCCGGTTACTGCATCGCCTACCAGGATCTCAGCTTCGTCACCACTATAATATAGTGGGTTCAAAGCATTGCAGAGACGAGATCATAATGAGGACAGCTCTTTATTAAGGGAAGCATGGTGATGGCTGTTTCCAACAAAGACCAACTAAGGTCCTGTGGGCCAAACCTATATACAACTCTAATCTCCTGCGCTAGCCTGCCATTGGTTCATTCAAACAGGCAGGGGTTTGTGATTGGTGCAGGGCGGCAGGTATTTGGATCCCACTACCCATTGTTATACAGTCCCCAAGCTCTGTTTTCCTGGCTCCAATGAGCCAGCAGGAAGTACATACTTTAAGGCACATACATAACACTAACAAACTTTTTTCTAACTGAAGAAAAATTGGTAGACACAATCCTCTTCCCTAGTTTTAGAACTTCTCTCTGGCATTAACTCAAGGGATACGTAGCCTAAATTTAAGGCTGCAAGTTTAGCATCTGTCTTTTTGAGTCAATTCTGACTAGGTTACATTCCTGAAGCCGTAGCTCTCTCTTCATTTTGGCCTTATCTTGTCCCTCCTAGCCAGAAAAGACAATGTCAGTAGAATCTCTTTGAGGATACTTTCCTCAAATCTCTTGGCATTCTGAGAAAGCTTCTCCACGAAGAAAATACTTCTCTACTTAGAGTTACCTGCCTTCTGGCTGCAAAGCACAAGAGGTTTTAGGGCCAGAGCCTGGAGAAAGGAATTCCCAATTTTCTATATCTTCCCTAAAATTCAGAAACTAATCTCCCCCTTTGGTCACCCAATAGTGTCAGCTGTGGGTTCCCTCCTTGAACCACTATCACAGTTTCTAGACTTTTATTTGAAACCGTGTATGCAAAAAATTCTATCATATATTAAAGATACGTTGGACTTTATTACACAAATAGAAGGAATGTACCTACCTCCAGAAACTGTTTTGGTATCGATGGATGTTAATTCCTTGTATACTAACATCCCTCACGAGGAAGCCCGATTGGTGGTTGAAGAAGCATTCAGTCTTAGGGAAGTATTAACCCAACCAACATATTTTCTGTTAGAACTAACAAATCTGATTCTAGAAAATAGTTTCTTTAGGTTTGGGGATGAGTTTTTCTTACAAGTAAAAGGTATCTCTATGGGCAGCCCTTTTGCTCCTAGTTTGGCCTGTTTATTTATAGCATATTTGGAGAAAAATTATTATTGTTACAGAGAATGTAATCCTTATTTTGACAAAATAATCAGGTTTAAGTGTTATATTGATGATGTGATGGCAATAATCCAGGATGCAGAAGTGGCTTTGGAATGGCTGAGATGGATGAATTCAGTACATCCATCCATTACTTTCACTTATAAGATTGATAGTGACAGTATGGTTTTCTTTGACACAGTGGTATCCACAACCAAAATGAATACTATTGCAGTAAAGAATTTTAGAAAACCTACTGATAAGAACACCGTTATTCTTCTTATCACCCTGCACAGTTGAGACAAAATTTGCCATTCAGCCAATTTCTTAGGATTGAGAGAAATCCATCTCCTGTCCAACGTTTCTAGACAGAAAGTAACATTTTGACTAGACAACTAAGGGTTACCAGGATAGAGTTATTCATAAGGCTAAAATTAGGGCAGATAACATTGATTGTGGCAACCTGTTGATATATAAACAGCAGCAAAAAATGACTCCTAGTATAACATGTGCCTTACAATTTTTACCACTGTCCTATTCAGTACAGAAAATTATTAAAAAATACTGGAACATTGTACAAGGAATTCCTGGGTGCCAACTTCCATCAAAAATTGGATACAAGAGAACTAAGAATCTTACCAACATACTAGTCAATGCAGATTTCATTGAAGGATACAAATAGTCCTTATCCTTGCTCTCTGAGTCCGAGGTGTTTTTAAAAATAAAATCTAGTCTACTGGGCTCAGATCTTCAAACTCTCTATAGTCTTGCCAACAGAACCTGTTCTCCCTTAAACTTAGGGATTATTCCAAATGTAAACCTTCCAGCTGTGTAGTTCTATCAATTTATAGCTCCAAATTTGTGCAGAGCTTTTTCCTTGACCAGATTCAGTGCCCTTCCATCAGCCATTTTATCTGGCAGATTTCAAGGGACTCCCTATTTGAGTAGGTACTGTCCATGTAAGATGGATTGTGTTGAGACTGTTGCCCATGTTCTTCTTTAATGTCCTCTCTATTTGGCATCCCACCGGAATCTTTTGTATCCCAAATTGGCCCAAATTTTAGAGACTCCAGATGATTTTTAGGTTCTTTTCTTGCTTGACAATGCTGATTCAGAAATAACTGAAATAGTAGCAAAGTTTCTTTATTGACCTATGGCTACTTGTCCTAATAAGTAGTACTATATATCAGGTTTTACTATGTTGCTACCTTGTTTATATCTTGCAATTCTGATTTTATACTATATGCACTCTGTACTGTCCTAATCTGTAACTTGCCCAAACCTCTACTTTGTATTTTTATATATGCCAATAAAGACTTGTGTGTGAGAGAGCTAGTCTGATCCTATTAATGGAACATTTAAGTGTGGCTCCTGTTTAGCATATAATTTTTGTTTGCAGACAAGTGAATATGTTCATTCTGCTACAGGCTTTAGAGTGGTCTTAAAGGGGAGTGCCACATGCGGAACAAAGAGAGCGGTCTATGGGCATATCCTCTATTTAAACAAACAAAGCCAGAACGTTACCTAGCTTTATGGTACCCCTACGACAGCAGTCTGCTTTTTATCACCCTCTAGTGTTTTTTCAGCCCTGTTTTGTCCTAGCACTAACAAACACAGATCCCTATTTGTGATTCTTTTAATCTGCTAAAAACATTCCCATGATTCCACACTGCCCACTTATATTAAGAATTGCTGCTTCCATTCCCATTTGTCTGATGAAGTCTGCTTAAGAGCATACGAAAGCTTACATTCTGAATAAAACTTAGTTGATCTTAAAGGTGCACTTGTCTACTACCTGGTTACCCAGATGTTAATAGTGGTCCATAACCTTTGGAAGCAAAGCTTGAAACCATTTGGGAGCAGTTAGAGTTTGACATATTGGATCATTTGAAGTGCCTTGTTGTGAATGAAAGGTATGTCATGGGTAATTGACCAGGTATGAATTAAATTCATGGAGCAGTTTGTAATAGTATAATTTTATTGTATAGCTTAGATAAAGCTCTGGCAAAAACAAGGTCAGAATATTCCAGGACCAGCTATGATTTAGGCAGGGGTATCAAACTCATTTGTTATGACGGCCAGGCCTGACATAAATGAGACCTTGTTGGGCCAAACCATGTTGGGTGTGGCTGTGTGTGTCCCTATTTAAGATTGGTAGCAGAGATATAAATGTTATAAAGGACACAGACAAATGCAATTAAAGATTTTTTTTTAAAAAAAAAAACACCTTAAAATAAAACATGCTGAAAACATTAGCACTCATTAGTCTTAAAGGTGCTTCTTTATATCTCTCTCATACAATCCAGGGACTGGGCAAAGGAAACTCTGGCTCTTTCCTTCCTTTCCCAGAGGGCCAGGAGGTGGAGGAGCCTCAGCCAATAGAAGGAAGAGAGGCTTGGCTCAGTAGCTCGTGGCTCAGTAACTCTGCTGTGCAATTGAAAAAGCCTAGCACAGCAAGCTCTCCCATCCTTCTTCCTCCACAAGGGAGAAGCCTCAGCCAATGGAGAAAATAGAGTCTTTGCTCTGTAGCTCCTGTGCAATTGAGCAAACCTTGCAAAACAAGCTGTTATGCAGGAAGAAGCAAGCGAGAGGAAGAAGGAAGAAGATGACAGCCAGTTGCTCGGGGGCCTGAGGCAAGACCTCAGAAAGCCTCATTTGGCCCCCAAGCCACATGTTTGACACCCCTGATTTAGAGCCTTGGAAATAACACTGCACATCAGAGAATATGCCTTTGGTCTGAAGTCCGTCTGCCTACTGCATTCTTCAGTCCATTCTTCTTGTTCAGCCTGTGGGATTGTGTATGTTCACTGAGAAGAAAGTTTAAATTGGTTGTGAACTGTCCCATTATCATTGTTTTGGTTCTGTTTTGCATGAGGTATATATTGTGATGTGTTAAAAAAAACAAATGATTCTAAGTTTTTCTATCATTGTAAGTGTGTATATCTTTAAGAAACTGTTTGTAGACGTTTAACATGGAAGCACTGCTTTCTCTCCAAGTGTTCCTCTCCAATCAGGCAGACTGAAAGCTAGGATGAAAAACCTGATTTAAAGATTTCTGCCTTTGTTGTGTATGTGGACCTAAATGAAGATTCTTGTGTGTGTTCCTTCCTGGCTCATTGGAGCCATAAGGATGGAACTTGGGGACTCTGGAACAATGGACAGCAGGATACAAATACCTGTTGCCCTGATCCAATCACAAGCCTCTGGCCTGTTTGAATGATTCAATAACGTGCTTGTGCGGGACCCTGAGTTGTATATAGTTGGCCCCATTGGCCCAGTTCTCCACTTAGAGTGCAGCCCTATACTATGCTGTACCTAATAAAGAGCTATGATCACTACCACCTCATCTCTTCATTGCATTGGACCCTCTATTTTATAACCTTCATGGCAACAAAATTAACCTCTAACTGCATATTAGTCATGTTTCTTTCAAGGCCATAAATTCAACATGTTACCTATAGAATGAGATGGAATTTCACCACACTTGTTTCATCACACACATTTGCATGCAGTGTTATGATATAACAAGGGTACTACATGATCTCCTAATGGAAAACACACACAAGCACCATTTCAATGTCGATGCGCTTAGAGCCCAAGAGGGAGATCCTTAGTGACACAGGAATGAAGGTTGCACACAGTAGTTGTAAAACCACTATATACATTTATTTACACACCAATCACTCTCCACTCCGACAATATGCTCTGCTGCTCTCCAACTTCATTAACCCACACACACCAAAGTGTCTTTGTACATTTATACATTGAGCAGCCAATCAGCAACTTGCTGTGTCATGCTGACTGTGCTGGCTGATGCAATATCCCTGGCACCCAGCCACCTACTGTCATCTAGATGATCTAGCCTCTGGCATTAGTTTCACTTTCCCAGCATGTGCTATAAGCTGTCACTTCTCTCATATACAAGCGACATTCAATAGCTATGGTTAAAATTTAAACTTCCAACAAAAATCAACCAGCTCACTATGGGAGACACTGCGCCTAGATAAAGCTAATGTGTTAAAACATCTTCTATAAATGTGAAATTCACTCAAAAAGCCAATTATTTTCTGGTGAATCTCCAGAAAATACCAAGTAACAAATTAAAACCTATTGTGTATCAAGTTCCACTGGAAGTAACAGCTAGAAGATAGTTGCCTAAGGATGACAAACTAACTTTAGGCAGAATAAAATAATGAAAGGTATCATTGGCAGCTTTAGTAGGCTTAGTTAAAGCTATTAGTACTTTGACAGAAATCATCTTTTGCTATACCCTTTCAGCTAGCAGAATATGTACTTTCACAGCAGGCCCTCTAGGCAGGGCTTTGTAAGTGAGACAGACAAAAAACTGACTATGAAGCAGAATGAACAAAATAGGTCCTAACATTTCTGCCTCACTGAGTACAATTAGATTGGGAAGTTTTGTCACCACACTTATAATCTCCCGTATGTATTTGTGACACATTCCATCCTAGAAGGTCAGAAATGATCACCATGAACAGAACAGCATTATAAATACTTTCTGGTATTAAGCCTTGATCAAAGCCAACTCAGTTCTTGTACTTAATGTTTCCAAGACATTCCTTGTGATTTTTTTGTTGAAATGTCATCTGCTTTATTAAAAAGTAATTAGATGCAAGCAATAAGTAGTGTAAAATATCTAGATTCTCCCTTCCTGAGGCATAAGGATGGCTCTGGTCAGACTGGAGGACGTGAAGCATCAGAATCCCTAAACACTCCCTCACACTGACGTTTCTTTCATTCTACCATATACAACTAAGCCATCCTGTTCTTTGAGTCCAACTAAGAATTCTAAAGTGAGAGCCTTTTGTGGTAGCAAAAATAAGGAAAGCAAGGAGGCAGCATAATACATGTCACCTAAGAACAATATACAGCTGAGGCAGCATAATACATGTCACCTAAGAACAATATACAGAGGTCCCCGTAGATTGCACAGGAAAGAGAAAAAAGTTGCAAGTTTTCTGGCAGCTGAGGAGAGTGATTTTGGGGAGCCAGTTTTATTTCCAAGTATGAACCATCTCCTCCATTACTATATGTTCTTAAAGTAACAAGGCTTTGGGTTTGCTGCCATGAGATAACTTTGGTGGTGAGCAAGTAGAACATGGAGATCACTGAGGCCTGAGTTGTCTTTTATTGATTGATTGGTTGGTTATTTGATTCTATTTGATTTATATCCTGCTCTTCCTCACAAGTGACCTCAGGGCAGGTCACATTTCATTAAACAAAAATAATAGCATTAAAATATACAATATAAAACCTAAAATATAAAACCAGGTTTAAGTCTAATTGGGTAAGATGGCAACTATTCAAGGCAGTTCATAGGGCCTCCTGCAACTTACTAAAATAGGTGGTAGTTAATAGCAACCAGTTTTCTCATCATGCTCTATTAAGAACATAAGAACATAAAGAAGCCATGTTGGATATGGCCAATGGCCCATCCAGTCCAACACTCTGTGTCACACAGTGGCACAGAGCTGGCTATGCTTGTAGATGCTACCACCTCCTGTGGCAGTGAATTCCACATGTTAATCACCCTTTGGGTAAAGAAGTACCTCCTTTTATCCGTTCTAACCCAACTGCTCAGCAATTTCATCGAATGCCACGAGTTCTTGTATTGTGAGAAAGGGAGAAAAGTACTTCTTTCTCTACCTTCTCCATCCCATGCATTAACTTGTAAAACTCTATTATGTCACCCCTCAGTCGACGTGTCTCCAAGCTAAAGAGCCCCAAGCGTTTCTTCATAGGGAAAGTGTTCCAAACCTTTAATCATTCTAGTTGCTCTTTTCTGCACTTTTTCCAATGCTGTATTATCCTTTTTGAGGTGCGGTGACCAGAATTGCACACAGTATTCCAAATGAGACCGCACCATCGATTTATACAGGGGCATTATGATACTGGCTGATTTGTTTTCAGTTCCCTTCCTAATAATTCCCAGCATGGCATTGGCCTTTTTTATTGCAATCGTGCACTTTCTTGACATTTTCAGTGAGTTATCTACCATGATCCCAAGATCCCTCTCTTGGTCAGTCTGTGCCAGTTCACACCCCATCAGCTTGTATTTGTAGCTGGGATTCTTGGCCCCAATGTGCATTACTTTGCACTTGGCCACATTGAACCTCATCTGCCATGTTGACACCCACTCACCCAGCCTCAACAGATCCCTTTGGAGTTCCTCACAATCGTCTCTGGTTTTCACCACCCTGAACAATTTAGTGTCATCTGCAAACTTGGCCACTTCACTGCTTACTCTCAACTACAAATCATTTATGAACAAGTTAAAGAACATGGGACCCAGTACTGAGCCCTGCAGCACTCCACTTAGGGTTGCCAAGTCCAATTCAAGAAATATCTGGGGACTTTGGGGGTGGAGCCAGGAGACATTGGGGTGGAGCCAGCAGCAAGGGCATGAAAAGCATATTTAAACTTCAAAGGAAGTTCTTGCCATCATATTTAAAGGAACTGCACACCTTTTAAATGCCTTCCCTCCTTTGGAAATAATGAAAGATAGGGGCACCTTCTTTTGGGGTCGTAGAATTGGAGCCCCTGGTCCAATCATTTTGAAACTTGGAGGGTATTTTGGGAAGAGGCACTGGATGCTATGGTACAAATTTGGTGCCTCTATCTCAAAAAACAGCCCCCCAGAGCCCTGATACCCACAGATCAATTCTCCATTATTCTATGGGAATCGATCTTCATAGGGAATAAAGGAGTGGCCAGCAGACATTTCCCCCCCCTTCTGCTTTCTGATGACCCTGAAGTGGGGGAAGGGCCTCCAAATCAGGAGATCCTCTGTCCCTACCTGGGGATTGGCAACCCTAAGCTCAGAAGGCAAGTTCACCCAGTAACACTGCTTAGAACAGCAGCCTTAATTCAGCAGGCCTACTTCAAAGAGCGCTCCCAAATCAGCGTGCACAATGTTGGGGCAGTTCTCTTCAGCAGAAATCAGAGGCACTGCGATCTTTCTTGCCCCTAGTAGGGAGTAAACTCAGCTGAAACACTGGGATTTGCTTCTAAGTAAATGTGCAAAAAGAAGATTATGAAGAAGTGAGATGACAGAAGCCTGTGGAATGCAAAGCGGATGCAAATTGATCCCAGCAGGTTCTCTGTGTAAACGCTGGGATTGGGAAGGAAAAGAGAGGAGCCAGAAAGCGTGGGGGGGGGGGGACGGCAATCCTACAAGGGCTAGGCAGTATGCAGTTAACTTACCACTTCCCCCTCCCCACTCCAGGAGGCTTTCCTACCTTTAGAGCGGCAGCGCCAGCCAGTGAAAAGCTCTCCCGTGGTGACTCCAAGCACAACATGCAACCTGGGCTCGGGATAAGTGAACGCCCCGCGAGATGAGTGAAATCACCTCTCCCCGCCCCCTAACAAACACACACATTCTTTTCTCTCCCCCTGCCCCCTATTATTTGGCAGGCTCTTTCTCCGGGGTCAGAGAGATAATGCAGGGGGAAGACAGGCATCATTTTGTCTCCCACTGCCAATACTTTTAAAAGTGGGGGAGGGGTCATCAGAGCAGGAGAACCCCCAGTCCCAGCAGGGGGCTGGCAAGCCTAGCCTGATAGTATCCTCCACCCCCAAGCTCCGACAGCAAAGTGAAGCTTGACCGGAGAGCCTGCATTCCCCTCCCCCCCGCTTCTGGATTTTTGGAGAGCGGGAGAGGAGGCTGCTAATTCGGGGGTCCCCCGCCAGGGCTGGGAGGTTGGGAAGCCTAACTCCACTGCTTACTATCCTCCACTGCAAAAACTGCCCATTTATTCTCACTCTCTGCTTCCTATTAATTAGCCAGTTTTTGATCCACAAGAGGACCTGTCCTTTTACTCCATGACTCTTGAGCTTACTAAAGAGCCTTTGATGAGGAAATTTATCAAAAGCTTTCTGGAAGTCAAGGTAAACAATATCTATCGGGTCTCCTTTGTCCACATGTTTGTTCACCCCCTCAAAGAAATGTAACAGGTTAGTGAGGCAAGATCTTCCCTTACAGAACCCATGCTGAGTCTTCATCAATAACTCATGTTCATCAATGTGCCTACTCATTCTGTCCTTGATAATGGTTTCTACCAACTTTCTCAGTATTGAAGTCAGACCGACTGGCCTATAGTGTCCTGGATCTCCTCTGGAACCCTTTCTAAAGATGGGGGTGACATTTGCTACCTTCCAGTCCTCAGGAACGGAGGTAGATTTCAATGAAAGATTACATATTTTTGTCAGAAGATCCACAAGTTCATTTTTGAGTTCTTTCAGAACTCTTGGATGACCTCTGTTGAACAGAGCAAGTTGCAGCAGGCACTGTAAGCACTGCAAGTGATGCAAGCAGGGGAGGCCAAGATGGTTGGACATCTTCCACCTCAACCAAAGGTCTGGCATAACAGCTCCATTTCACAGGCCTTGAGGAATTGTAATAAGTTCTGCAGGGACCTGATTTTAAGTGGGAGCATGGTCCACCAGGCTGGGGCCAGGGCAGAAAAGGCCCTGGCCCTGGTTGAGACTAAGTGGATGACTTTCGAGCTGGGAAATGCCAGGAAATGTTGCTCTGCAGAGTGTAAGGCTCTCTGGGGGGCAAATAGGGTTGCCAACATCCAGGTGAGGCCTAGAGATTGCTCGTTTTATAACTGATCTCCAGCTGGCAGAGCTCCCCTGCAGAAAATGGTTGCTATGAAAGGCAAACCATGCTGAGGTCCCTCCCTTCCCCAAACGTGCTTTTTCCTAGACCCACCCCCAAAGTCTCCAAGTATTTTCCAACACAGACCAGGCAACTCAGAGAGTATACAAATAACAAAGAAGACTTATTTATTTACAAATTGGTTTCAAGGAACAGATCAGCAGATCAGCAGGAAAGTGTCCATATAGTCAAAGACTGGCTGAAGTCCATAAATGTAAACTAGTTATGGCATCAGAGTGTGGTTTGAATTCTCTTCAGTGCTTTCAGGCTCAAGCAGGCTTTTACTGACCAGCCACTAGGTTGAATCCTTTCAATTGCACAGAATTCCATCCACACTAGCCTGCCCTTTCCCAGGAGTCAGACTAAACGATACTCAGTCTGCTCATTACCAGAGACAGATCTAACAATCTCCCAGTAATAGAACTCAAGCACTCTGCCACACTACTAGACAGAGCTACTCTTCAAAACTATCTGCTCTTTTTTTTTGAGGCAAACCCAGGCTATCACTCTCTCGGAGGCAGATCTGAACTCCCTCTGCACTTTTCCTGAGGCAGACCCAAGCTATTAACTGTTTCCATGTCATTTTTAATATAGATTTTTCTCTTCTCTGTTCCAGTGATAAATCAAGGCTATTCGTATTATACGAATCATATATCTAAACTTGATACAGTAACTAGGAGAATATTCTCACTATGAGGAACAGGTACACAGATGCTTGTCAGTTTTAAGTACAGAGGAGTGAAAAAGTTGCACAAGTATTACCAAAGGGAAGAGAACATGGTTAACTGCAGTACAAATTAATTATCATATGGTGCTGTGTGTGGTATAGCCAGGAGCTCTGAAGACTGCCTGGCTGCTTGAAGTACTAGCTCTTTTTAGCGTTATGCCCCATTAGCTGGTGAACTAGATATTTGGGGGGCTGACAGAACTCTGAGAACTAACTAACCCAAAGTCACCTAGCTGGCTTTATGTGGAAGAGTGTGGAATCAAACCTGGTTCTCCAGATTACAGCCTGTCACTCTTAACCACTGCACCACACTGGCTATCACTTACAACACAGAGGTTGAATGAACACTCAGCCTCAAAGTAACTTTAAACATAGTTATGTTAACAATAACTGCAAAGTCTTTTTAAAATGCTGTAAAATTGTTAATGAAGGAGACAAGTTGTAGTTACTTGTCACTAATGATGTTACAAATGTTATCCAATAGCAGCCCATGACACATTTCTGACTGTGGTATTCACGTTTGAATTGCAAACCTTATCTGGTAGGAGACTGCATTTTCCTAGGAGCAAAATATGGTATTTTTAGGAAAATACAGACATATAATTGAGGGGGGTGGAAATCTGAGTTCCCTACAACAAGTGGGTAATTATAGCCATTGTTGTTAAATAATTAATCAGAGAAACAGAAAAAGTGAAAGACACAAGACTTCATCATGTTGTAAAAGCTGAATGGAAGTTTGATCGAGGATTAAGACTTTGGAGTCTATGATTGGGTCCAGACAGGCAGTTTGAAGTGACACAGGGATAGCCCCCAGATGGATTTAAAAAGAATATCCAGAGACGAACATCTGGAGACTGCCCTGCTCCCAAACTCACCTTATCCTCCAGCATTGTTGAAGGATCTCCATGACGCTTCCCTGCCATCTTTCCCATCTGAACAGTCAGGGAGTTCCAGGAAAGCATTGCTCAAATGCTTCAGCAGTCTGACCACTCTTCCAGTGCATACACAGCCTTTCACCTGTCCTGCTAGTGGGCCACAGGCTGCCTGACCACCTCAGGAGCACTTCCTCCTCTGCCAAATTTCTTCTGGGATGGGAGGCTGCCGTGCCAAGCCACTGGTCTGTACCCAGCCCAAGTGTCATATTTATATACTTTCTAAGATTCATATTCTTCTTTATATGGCATAGTATTTATTTTAATACATTACACTAGGTGGGCTTTATCATCCACTGTTCTGGCTCATATCCTGTTCACTACTCACTACTCACAAGCAGGAAGTCAGTTATTCAGTTTGCATGATTATAATGCTTTCTTACATGATATAATTATTTTATCAGAAGAGTCCCAGCTGCCACTTATCTTTGCTGTTGCGTATTTTTTGAAAAGCACATATAAAAAAGAGTTTAAGATTTTTAGTTGAGGAGACTTATGACTTAGGCTTTTCTGTGTGCATCAATAGCCACCGATGAATACAACCAATCTTGTGATTAGTTCTTTCATTCACTTTTCACAAAAAGCAAACAATGCAATCTCTCTGATATCAGTCATTTAAAGGATGCACCCTTTTGTAACAATGAACTGCAAGTGATGGCATCCTTTACAATACAAGGTCAGTCTAATGACCTGACCATGACTCCAGGCATTTTGCTTCTATTTCACTAAATGTAATGATCTAATTCTCAGACCTGGCAAAAAAGTGTGCCATACGGTAGGTCACACTGTACCACAAGTAGCAAATAAGTAGCTGGGTGCTGCTTTGCTCAGGACAAACTTTGCCAGTGTCACCGAGACAGCTCAAGCAAGTTAAATTTGTTTATTATGTTTGTCTCTAGGTTGGCAGTATGTAATACTCACTATGTGAATACAACATAGCTTTATGGAACATAAAAATAGCCCAAACCCATATTTTAGATCATATGTTTTTATTGACTCTGTAAAGGTGACCAACTGGTGGTAAAAGAATTAGAGTGGAACCAATTGTTCCTATTTCTCATAACCTTTTAGTGGATAAATTATACCATAAATAGAGTACATGGTATTGATGTGTAGCATCTTAATAAGAAACCCTTTTTTTCCTGCACAATTAAAAATGATTATGTACTACAGCACAGTGCTAATGTAACTTAATCATTCCTAATGCAAATTAGCTATTCAGTCTGCACAATGTGCGGGGGAGACAGGACTTAGGAGAAGATCTGGACAAGATGATTAAACCAATCCAACATCCTAGTTTTATTTTCTGTAAATAAATAGGTTTTCATGGCTCACTGGACAGGATTTTCTAGACAGTGAACACTGGTAGACTTGAGCTCTGAAATACATTTTGTTTTGACAATAACAATGGAATCAGAGTAGGCAAATAACATTAATACTTTTTAGAAAAGTAGAAAGAGCTGTAAAGTTGTTTGGGAGTGAAAAGAAAGTCTCAGGCAATGTAACTAGGTAATCAGTTTGCAATTCTTGTAGAAACTTCTGACTCAGCAGTGTTGGTTTGCAACGATCTCCACTGTTGTTAATGAATTGTCTTATCCCTGCTTAAGCAGGGCTCCAAGCGATATATAGCAAAAGGCATAGAGCTATAAAGCAAATATACAAACATTAAAATTCCAATATAACAAGATTGTTTATTTTATTTATTATATTAGGTTTATGACTCATATACATGACAACATTAATTTTTTTAAAAAAAATACATAATAATGCTACTACTACAATTTGAAAGTTCAAATTTCCTCCTAGTACAATTTCCTCCTAGTTCTAGCCTGTGCCTGCCTCATGAGTGTAGGGAGGAGGGAAAACAATCTGAGGGAAAGGACAACAAGGGAAGGTGCCAGCCTGGGTGGAAAACATTGCTGCTCTCAACTAAAGGCCTGGTGGAACATCTCTGCCTTACAGACCCTATGAAGTTGCATAAGATCCCACAGGGTCTTATGGTGTTTGGCAGAGGGTTCCACCAGATTGGGGCCAGACCTCAACCTGTGATTCTTTCAATCTGCTAAAAACATTTTCATTATTTTGCATATTAATTCACTGTCCACTCTCTCATATATGTAGGACTGCTAATTCCATCCCATACTATTGTCTGATGAGGTGTGATGTTAGGACAGATTGACAATGTCCATCAGATGGCCCTGTATCCTCTCATCACCAGATTTAACCAACCATGAGGGACACTGATCAAGGAGACACGTGGCTGACCTAACAGCACCCAGGATCCTGTCAACATTAGCAGAGAAGGCTAAAAGAATCAAAAACTGAATCCAAAGATGGCTAAGTGGCCTCTAGTTCATTTACTGCATCAACATTGGCAGGTAGGCCATGGAAAGATGACTTTGTTTGCAAAAAAGCTCATAAATGCCTCAGATCTAATAGTCAAATTTCTGTATCTATTTTGATACCTCTCAGTGAGGGACATCAAAGGCCTAATTACCCTAAACAATTATGCAGGGTGAGAACTAGCAAATGTGATGGAGGCTGAATAGAATTCCCTCTTCATAGCCTTGACTGTTATCTCATAGAATTTCATAAGCATTTCATATTATTATTATTATTATTATTATTATTATTATTATTATTATTTGATTATCACAAAAAAGTTCATTGTCATGTTTTCAAAGTACCCCATGGCCCCACTAAATCTTAGATTGCAGTATTCAAATTAGCATCCCATTGACATCATCACACAATATCTATTATGGAATGGGAACATGTAACTTCGTTCAGTCTGAAATATGGTCCTACTGACACACAGAAACCACATCCTCATACTTAGTAATTCTTAGAAAGGGGATCATTACATCACAAACAGCCCAGAGAACACATTTGCACTTGGTATTATCTTCCTTACAACATATTGGACAGGATAATATGAATAGTAGAACTATCCCTACATAGGAAGTGGTTTGGTGATTTGTATAGGTTCAGAAGTTGTATAGGTTGAGAGATTTTTGACACAGAGGTTTACAGGTTGGTCTCCACTCCTTTCCCTTCTTCCTTCCAGTCCAAGCAGTTGTCCCCTTCCTTCCAGTCCAAGCAGTTTCACACAAAATAAATGTGAAATTTTGTGGCATACAGAACCTTTATCATCTCCACACTGATCCTGTACCACATATCAACCCACTGCTTTTGTGTACCTATTTCTTCCTCACCGTTCAGCAGGTGTCCACTGACATCTAAGATTTTATGAAGAATTGTCAGATTCCTAGAGTTCTAACTATTTGTCCTAAAATTATTACTTTAGACATTACATTGCCAATAGAGGATACATACAATGTTATTTGAAAAGTCTGAGTAGCTCTGGCAATTTAACAAAGGCTATGGCAACTTGTTGATTTAGATGAGTAGTCAACAAATATTTTTTGTGGCTACTTGTGTATTACTACTTAACAATAGCTAACAATAGCTAAGTAGTTTCACACATTTATAGTGCTATGGAGACATGGCACTATATTAGTATTTTAAAAGTAAAAAATGAAAACAAACCAAAAAATTGCATACTGGATTATGGGATACAGGATGGCACTTTTAATAAAAAGCATACAGAGAACCTTTTTCTGACTATTTTAAAGAATAAATTATATTGCTAGGATAGAAAGATGGTTTTGAAGGACAAGTCTTGCTTTTCTTAAATCAATATAAGCTTTCTTCTATTGGTATGTTAAAAAGTAAACCAGAAACACGTCTTCAGTTGCAAATCTATACTAATGACCTCTTATTAAAAAAAAAAAAAAGCTCATTCCTTGGGAAAAGTGAATATGGTAAAAAAATGAAGTCAGTGAGGGGAAAGAAAAATAGAGGTAGGGCAGAGTGAGGGGAAAGGAGGGAGGGATAGAAGGAAGTGTGTGGTTTGATGATGGAAAGCAACCATTGATGGGTATCAATGGGCAGAACAAAAACTTGACTGAACTGTCACATAAAAGGCATAAAGGGACTCCAAATCAGTTTGAAAAAAAGATCGGGGTAAAAATGCACCCAAAAACCTGGAGAAAAGCTGTGTAAAAACTAAAGTGAACCCTGTAGGCACACAAAAGTTTGGAAATCAGCAAACAAAACAAAATAAAACCTGAAGAACCAATGAAAACGACCTATGTGGAAAAACCTTTAAGAACTGTTTAGAAAGTAGGATAAAAATGTAAAGTATTTTTCTTTGCAATATAAAATATGTTATTAATTCTGATCTTCAAAAAATTGTTCATAGCAAGATAATGTTTATCCCTTAGAATTTTCTGTTCTGCATCTGATTAACTCAAGCACCTGCACATGGCAGAATAAATTATAGGAAAGATTTTTTTCTGATCTTATGTAATTCTCTGTGTGCACTGATGTGGAAGAAATAATAATTAGCAGAAATATACTTTGAATCCTTTTTTTTGCAGAATGAAAAATTTCCAATTTCTTACATAAAACTTCATCAAGCATGATAAAGTTCTTTATACCTGTTTTCTTTTTTGTTTTATAATTTCTAGAAATTGTATTACATACAAATTTCTGATGCATTTCCACTGTTTTAGCATGTGTTTTAAGGGAAAGCTGAAAATGAAAAGGTTATAGCTATTCAGGGAATTGATACCATGTTATGTTCCCTATGTCATGTTTATTTTAAAATTTAAACTGTTCCATGTGCTGTATACAGCTGTCCCCATCAAGAGATAAATCATCAGCCCTAAACAGCTTCCTTTTTCTTTTTTTGTCATCAAGTCACAGCTGATGTAGGGCAGGCCCATAGGGTTTTCAAGACAAGAGGTGGTTTGCCATGGTCTGCCTCTGTGTCACAAGTATTCCTTGGAGATCTCCCATTCAAACACTAGCCAGGGTCAACCCTGCTTAGCTTCTGACATCTGACAAGATCAGGCTACTGTGGTCTATCCAAGTCACACCATAAAAAGCTACCCAGCATTTATAGATATCTGATAAGGATCCACGTGGTGCTGTCAGGGATCAGGGATGTATTTATGAGATATAAAGTCCTCATTGGATAACTTTAGGTCCTTAATTAGCATGGAAAGATATTTTCAGTAATAGCAAATCTCAAGAGAAGTCTGGTTTGTGAATGAGTCTTCTGTCAAAAGTTCTGAAATTTCTGCACGGCAGCTATATGCCACTGATAACATCATAAGAAGAGTTAGCAACCTCCAGGTAAAGTCTACAACTGATCTCCAAACAACAGAGATCAGTTTCCCTGGAGGAAATGGCAGCTTTGGAGAGCAGACCTATGGCACCAATCCCTGCTGAGCTGTCATCCTTTCCTAAACTCTACCCTACCCAGGCATAGCCCCCAAATCTGCAGCAATTTCCCAAAACGGAGTTGGCAAGCCTAATTGCAAGAGGACTGCTCAATCTCAGAGGTTCTTGCATAAAGAACCTTCAGTCTTTGTCATATTACTATAGATGAATACCACTCTTTTATTCTATTTTATATTATTTTTAAGAGTCCTGGTTTTATTTTATGGAAGTCTTGCATGCCCAGCCCAGGAAGAAAGGCATGATATTGATAACAATAGCAAAAAAAGGAATTAATGTTCTTACTGAATAGATTGTAGCTTAGTATTCTGTGGTTCTTACTGATAATATGCTCTCTGTGAAGAGACTTTGAAGAATGCAAGAACTTCAGGAAAGGTCAAACTAGATTTTCTTACCATATTGCATGAATGCCATGTTTATTCACTTTTAGTCTATTTCTAAGCCTAATGCAAAGTGTTTGTCTTGACTTTTAAAGTTCTAATGATTTGGGGCCTATATATCTTTAAGATCAGTTATGGCCATTTGGACTTTCCATCATGTGTAGGATATCTTTGGGGGCCCTGCAAGTTTTTATGAACAATTTTATGTCCATCCCTATCAATGACAGTTCATGGTTTGCAAACTCAGCATGCCACAAACCATGAACCAAACCTCATTTTCCCAGTCCATGCCCATCCTACAAAGCACTCACATACATCTTAGCTCTGCTAATTCAGAGAGGGGTGGTATAAAAACCTGAATTATAAATAAATAAATATCTCAGATTAAATATTGCTTAGAGTCCTAAAGCTAACAATGTCTTTCCACTTCCAACACCCTGAAAATTGCTTACAAGGTCCAACATTTCACAGTAGTCTCATGATAGATGGGAAATCTATATAACAAATTCATTCCAGCACATAAAATTGGCATAGATCAATAATGTGCCCAGATGACAGAGTGCTGGTCATATTAAAATATTCTTGTAGCTTTTAAACACTGGCAAAACTGCAAATTATACATTGTAATCCAAACTGCTTACACTTCAGAACATATTAATATCAAATGTTAAATGGTATTAGCAAACAAACTGACATTTCAAAAGTGTTCAGGCTCTCATTACCAAACTACTGGTTATATGCGTCCAATTACTTATTCTAGGAATCTGAAAAAAAAGTGGTAGGTTATGATTATCTTGTCAAGCAAATTTTGATCTAAAAACAGCATTTTGTCATTTTTCACTCATTTATTCTAGATTCTGGATGCTTTATTAAAATGCCATGTGTTGACCTTGTTTTATTATATTTATATTTCGCTATAAACTGCCAGTCTAACTTCTAGGGTTGCCAAGTCCAACCCCAGAAATATCTGGGGACTTTGGGGGTGGAGCCAGGAGACTTTGGGGGTGGAGCCATGAGACACTGGGGTGGAGCTGGGGGGAGGGGGGGGAAACCGCACTGGAGAGCGTGGCGAGCCACCCCGCAGCTGCCGCCTCTTCTCCGCTCGCCGTGGCTGCTCCTCCGAGATGGGCTCAGCCTGAGCCCATCTCGGAGGAGCAGCCACAGCAAGCAGAGAAGAGGCGGCAGCGGCGTGGCGGCCTCGCCCGCTCCGCCTCTGGGGTGGAAGCGGAGGGGGGTGGAGGCGGGCCGGGGGCGTGGCGAGCCGCGAGTCCGGGTCCTAGAAGGGCCCGGATTTGCGGCTCACCATGCTCCTGGCCTGCCTCGCCCTCCCCTTCTCTGGTTTTGCCTGCGCTGCTCTTGGCTGCTCCTCCGAGATGGGCTCAGCCTGGGCCCATCTCGGAGGAGCAGCTGCGGTGGGCGGGGAGGGGGCGGCAGCGGCGCGGTGGCCTCGCCCGCTCCAGGATCGGGTGGCTCGCCATGCTCCCCGGCGCCATTTCCCCCTCCCCCGCTTCCGTTTTTTTGGGGAGTGGGGGAAGAGGGTGGAAATCCTGGGGCGGGAGGGTTGGGAAGCCTACTAACTTCTCTAACATAGGTTGGGTTCTCACAGAGGGCAAACTTTTGTTCATGCTAGTTTAGACTGCCCTAAAGGTCATCCCAGATTTTAAAATCAACCAAAAAATTACATCTTTAAAACATCAGTGCAGAAAATGTGAATGGCGAGGGCATAAAAAGGTATTCTTGGTGGTTTCTCCTTCAGGGTAAAAATAGGTTGGATCTAACCAGTTTCTCAGACAGTCTAAACTAATTTCCATTCTTACTACAGCCCCAGTCCCCCATAGTTTTTATCTGTGCAGGCCCCATGATCTTCAGCATAACCTTTTTGGTGGTGAAAGAGTGGAAAGCTGGTTGGATCCAACCCAATATTACTTTACTATTCACACCTATAACAGACCTTGATGCCTCTCTTTTAACTCTGATGGCTTTTTAATGCCTTTGATTCACTATGCTTCATTTTCTACCAGGGTTTGCCTCCTTTTTCATTGTTAGTGATTGTTATAGGAAGAAGACCAGGATTAAAACATCTGCAGCTTTAGACAGATGCAGAATTTCCCCTCCAAAAGGTTCTTTCTCAGCACGATAAATTGCTAGAAGTTCTTCTGTTTATTCTTTCCGTCTACTGCATGTAAAAGGTTTGTAAATACACACACACACACACACACATTTCCCCATCTCCCACTTTATGCTTTTTCCCTTCCCTGAAAGTCCCCATAGGCTCTCCTATTCTCCTGCTTCCTTCTCTCTTTTCCACCCAGCAGCCAACCTACCTTTAACTGCCCCCTTTGTCTTCAGCTTTCCCCCACAGCAGCCTCTGCCTAAGAAAACTATGGCACCATTCTGTGATGCCAGCTACTGGGTGATGCCAGCCCACTCATGTGGTAGGGAACCCACAAGAATTGACTTTCTCCTGTATTCCCCCCACCTCATTGTTTCCCCCTTCCCTCCTGGTGGAGTCTATATCCTCTCCCTTTTCACTGCCTTATTCCCTCTTCACCCATTCATTATCTGCCCCATCATCAGGTATAGTTAAAATCTATTTACTCCAGCCGAAGTTAAAGCTGCCTTCCAGGCAAAACTCCAGTCAAGAATTGAGGACCCCAGTTGCCCCACAGACCCTTCTCCAGAAGCACTCTGGGAACACCTAAAAACTACCGTCCTGCAGATCTCTGAAGAAGTCCTTGGGTTCTCCACAAGGAAGAACAAGGACTGGTTTGATGAGAACAATCAAGAGATCCAAGAATTACTGGCAAAAAAGAGATCTGCCTACCAAGCACATCTTGCTCAGCCCTCCTGTCCTGGGAAAAAAGCAACCTTTCGTGCTGCATGTAGCAACCTCCAGCGCAAGCTTCGAGACATTCAGAACAAGTGGTGGACCAAGCTTGCAGAGAGAACCCAGCTGTGTGCAGACACTGGTGATTTAAGAGGGTTCTACGAAGCCCTGAAGGCAGTATATGGCCCATCATATCAGGCTCAGAGTCCCTTGCATAGTGCAGACGGCCAAGTGCTCCTCACAGACAAGGCATCCATACTGAACCGGTGGTCGGAGTATTTTCAGGTTCTCTTCAGTGCCAACCGCGTAGTTCAAGATTCAGCAATCCACCTCACCCCACTTCAACCAGTGAAAACAGAGTTGGATGAGATCCCCACCCTAGAAGAGACTGTTAAAGCCATCAAGCAACTGAAAAGTGGCAAGGCAGCAGGAGTTGATGGAATTCCACCAGAGATCTGGAAGCATGGGGGCACAGTACTACATAGCTCACTTCACAAAGTACTTGTCACCTGCTGGGAACAAGGCAAATTACCACAGGACTTTCGCGATGCAATCATCATCACCCTATACAAGAACAAAGGGGAAAAGTCAGACTGCTCCAACTACCGGGGGATAACCCTGCTCTCCATCGCAGGCAAAATCCTTGCCAGAATACTCCTGAACAGACTGGTGCCCACCATTGCAGAAGAACTCCTCCCAGAGAGCCAGTGCGGCTTCAGAGCTAACAGGAGCATCACCGACATGGTATTTGTTCTCAGGCAGCTCCAAGAGAAATGCAGGGAACAGAACAAGGCTCTGTATGTGACTTTTGTCGACCTTACCAAAGCTTTCGATACCGTTAGCAGGAAAGGCCTGTGGCAAATCTTGGAACGTTTAGGATGTCCCCCAAGGTTCCTCAGCATGATCATCCAGCTACACGAAGACCAGCGAGGCCAAGTCAGACACTGCAACGACCTCTCGGAGCCCTTCCCAATAGGCACAGGTGTAAAGCAAGGCTGCGTTCTCGCGCCAACTCTCTTTACGATCTTCTTTAGCATGATGCTTCAAAGAGCCGCAGTAGATCTAGATGATGACGATGGTGTCTACATCCGCTATCGCACCGATGGCAGCCTGTTCAACCTGAGGCGACTAAAGGCCCACTCCAAGACAATGGAAAAACTCATCCGAGAGCTACTGTTTGCTGATGATGCTGCACTCGTCTCCCACTCGGTATCAGCTCTGCAGCATATGACGTCCTGCTTTGCAGAGGCTGCCAAGCTATTCGGCCTAGAAGTTAGTCTGAAGAAGACAGAAGTTCTCCACCAGCCTGCACCCCAGGAAGATTATCACCCTCCCTGCATCACTGTGGGTGAATCAGTTCTGAAGACAGTCCAGCAGTTCAGCTACCTGGGGTGCATCATCTCCTCAGATGCCAAGATCGACAAGGAGATTGACAACAGGCTGGCAAAGGCAAACCGTGCATTTGGCCGACTGCACAAAAGAGTGTGGAGCAACAAGCATCTGAAAAAAGGCACAAAGATCAATGTTTACAAAGCGGTTGTGATGACAACCCTCATCTACGGCTCCGAATCGTGGGTTTTATACCGTCATCACCTGCGACTCCTTGAGCGCTTTCATCAGCGCTGCCTTCGCACCATCCTCAACATCCACTGGAGTGACTTTGTGACCAACACTGAAGTCCTCAAGCGGGCGGAGGTTACCAGCATCGAGGCACTGCTGTTGAAGACGCAGCTGTGCTGGGCAGGGCATATTTCTAGGATGGAAAACCACCGCCTTCCCAAGATTGCCCTGTATGGCGAACTCTCCACCGGCCATCGAAATAGAGGGGCACCAAAGAAGAGGTACAAGGACTCCTTGAAGAAATCCCTTAGCACCTGTCACATCAACCATCACCAGTGGTCTGACCTAGCCTCAGATCGCAAAGCATGGAGGCACACCATCCACCAGGCTGTCTCTTCCTTTGAGAACGCACGCATAGCTGGTCTTGAGGACAAAAGGAGATTGAGGAAGAATCGCACTGCTACAGCACCAACCCTAAATCAGACTTTTCCCTGCAGCCGCTGTGGCCGGACCTGCCTGTCCCGCATTGGTCTTGTCAGCCACCAGCGAGCCTGCAGCAGACGTGGACTATTGCACCCTTCTTAAATCTTCGTTCGCGAAGCCAAGCCGAGAGAGAGACCCCATTTTTCTTCCCAATAAGAACCTAAAACAGTTGACAGTATTATCTTTTCTTCCATTTTATCCTCACAACAACCTTGTGAAGTACATTAGGCTAGGAATATGTGGACTGGCCTTGGCCACCCTGTGAGCTTCCATGGCAGAGTGGGATTCAAAGCTGGGTCTGCCAGATCCCAGACTAAAACTCACAGGGTTATGTGACCCTGTTATGCTACACTGACTTTCGTGTTGTAGATGCTGTTGAATAGTAATGAATAGCCAGGCCCATCAGTGATTGCTGCTGCGGCTGGCCCCTCAAAGGCCAAAAAGCCCTCTAAAGGGCACTGATCCTTTTTTTTATTGGCAGAATTTACTGACAGAAACCAAGCCTAGAAAGCTATGATCGCCTAGCAACAGCCAGTGAGACCTTCCATTTCTTAAAGCTACAGGCACGCCTTTTATCATTTTGGTGGGTTTTTTTTAAAACAAGAACAAAGTTTGAGGGACCTTTTTTAAAGATTTCAGATTTTTCTGCAAGTCGGGGGTATTTTTCAGGTTTGTAAAAAGATCTGTCTTTTCTGTTCATGACACTAGTTACTGGGTTTAAGTTTCTTCAGATCTGGCTATTAGCTATTAGAATATAGAAGTGGGAACCCACAAAAAATTACAGGAGTGATCATCTCATTCCCTTCTCTTTTGCTTCCTCCCCTCTTCCCCACCTCTTCTCTCACTTTTTGCCTCTCTCTCTCATAGACTTCTCTCTCTCCCTCATTCTCCCTTATCCAATGCCTGTCTCTTTCTAGATTAATTGACAAATATAGACAAAACTAGGAAGACAACTGGATTGGCAAGGTTGGAGAAGGTTACTGGGTGGAGAAGGTTGGAGGTTGGTGAGCTGTGTTTTGCACAACTGGTCTGAGGCTGTGAGGGATACCAGTAGGGGATGACCAGCCTGGGGATACTAGTATTTCTGGGGAGGGGAAGATATGACGGTGGGAACAGACATTGTTATTTATTTATTTATTCGATTTATATCCCGCTCTCCCCACCGAGGGGGACTCAGGGTGGCTTACAACATAAAATCCAGAACAATAAGATAAATAAATATCAAAATACATTCACTAAATTACAATAGTTAAAACAAGAAAGAAACAGTCTAAACAGTTTGGTGCTATTCTCACAGCCTTCCTTCACAGTTGTTAAATACCAGTCAGTTATATGCCAACCAGAAGAGGACCGTCTTGCAGGCCTTGCAAAACTGCCCAAGGTTCCACAAGGCCCTCACCTCCTCCAGTAGCTGGTTCCTCCGGTAGCTGGTTATAAGGGAAGGAGCCCGAGACATGAAGGCGCTTGGCCCCCTCCAGTCTGTGTCCCATCCCAATGGTGGCAGGTAGTGGAGTCAGGTTGAATTACTCACCTCTGTCATTGGTGTTATGCAATGCCAGGTCCATAAATAATAAGACCTCAGTCCTTTAGGATTTCCTGCTCAAGCAGGACGTGGACCTGGCTTGCGTGACTGAGACCTGGGTGCGAGATGGGGAAACTGTAGCTCTCACCCAAATGGCTCCCCCAGGATACTCAGTCTTTCACCAATCACGGACTAGTGGGAGGGGGGAGGGGGGCTCTATTCATATGAGAGGCTTACTCCATTCGGCCTTTCCTGGCCCCAGAGATCAATGGCATTGAATGTGCCAGTCTGGCATGGGACGTTGGGAAGGAGTTGATGATATGGCTGGTGTACCTTCCACCTAACGCACCAGCTGGCGCCTTACCGTCCCTGATGGAGGCCATAACAGGCTGGGCATTGGAGTACCCAGGGCTCTTGATCCTGGGTGACTTCAATGTCCATGCTGATGACACGACCTCCAGTCCGGCAATGGACCTAGTGTCATCCATAGTGACACTGGGCTCTCCCAATTTGTTACAACGCCCGCCCATCAGGCAGGGCACATGCTAGATTTGACCTTTGCAGCAGGAGACTTAGTGGACGGTATTACTGCTGAAGCAGTGCCATGGTTGGACCACTATGCCCACAAGGCTCATGTGGATGTTCCACCCCAAGCCCATTTAGGTGATGAGCATATTTTGGCTTGACCATGGAGCCTGATGGACGCTGAGCGGTTCCAAATGGCTCTATGGGATTCCTGGCCCTCTGGCGACTCTCTGGATGACCTGGTTGAGTCTTGGCATGGCCAGCTTTCCAGAGCCATCGATGAGATCGCACCTTGGTGTCCTCTGTGCCGTCATTCTAACTAGCACTGTGGTACACTCCGGAATTGTGGCAGATGAAACGAGGGCTTAGATGGCTAGAGAGGCAATGGCAACGTACTCGAGACGAAGCAACGAGAACATCTTATAGAGAGTTTATGAGGTCCTATGAGATGGCAGTCAAAGCCACAAAGAAAGCTTACTTACAAAGAAAGCTTACTTACAAAGAAAGCCTGATGGATGCTGAGCGGTTCCAAATGGCTCTACAGGATTCCTGGCCCTCTGGTGACTCTCTGGATGACCTGGTTGAGTCTTGGCATGGCCAGCTCTCCAGATCCATCGATGAGATCGCACCTTGGTATCCTCTGCACCCTCATTCTAACTAGCACTGTGGTAAACCCCAGAATTGTGGCAGATTAAACAAGGGTTTAGAGGGCTAGAGAGGCAATAGCAGCATACTCGAGACAAAGCAACAAGAACATCTTATAGAGAGTTTATGAGGTCCTATGAGATGGCAGTCACAAAGAAAGCTTACTTTGTGGCTAAGATTGCATCTTCAATTTCGTGCCCGGCACAATGGTTTAGTACAGTGTCCCACACCAAGCCCGTTTAGGCGATGAGCATATTTTGGCTTGTCCACGGAGCCTGATAAACGCTGATTGGTTCCAAATGGCTCTACAGGATTCCTGGCCCTCTGGCGACTCTCTGGATGACCTGGTTGAGTCTTGGCGTGGCCAGCTCTCCAGAGCCATTGATGAGATCGCACCTTGGTGTCCTCTGTGCCCTCATTCTAACTAGCACTGTGGTACACCCCGGAATTGTGGCAGATGAAACAAGGGCTTAGACAGCTAGAGTGACAATGGCAGCATACTCGAGATGAAGCAACGAGAACATCTTATAGAGAGTTTATGAGGTCCTATGAGATGGCAGTCAAAGCCACAAAGAAAGCTTACTTTGTGGCCAAGATTGCATCTGTGATTTTATGCCCGGCACAATTGTTTAGTACAATTCAGGCTCTTACAACACTGCCGCAAGGCAGGCCAAACTTTAGGAAATTGGAGATCGGCTGTAAGGCTTTTGCAAACTTTTTTGCAGATAAGATCTCGTCGCTCCACCACAACCTCCTCACCACATTGGAAACAGTATGTGAACTCGAGGCCTGGTGCCTGTCTTCTGGACCAGTTCTAGATAGCTTTGACACACTAAGCCTGGAAGAAGTTGACGGAATCCTCTCCACTGTGTGCCCAACAACCTGTGATTTGGACCCTTGCCCCTATTGGCTAATTAAAGCTTGCCAGAGGGAACTCAGATATCCTATATGGGATATCGTAAATAGATCCCTCTCGGAAGGGCTTTTTCCACCACCTCTCAAAGACGCTGTGGTCCACCCTCTCTTGAAAAAACCTACATTAGACTTGGCCGAATTGGCACACTATCGGCCAGTCTTGAATTTACCCTTTTTGGGTAAAATTATTGAGAGGGCAGTAGCGCTACAGTTACAGAGTTTTCTGAATGATGCTTCTGTTCTAGACCCCCACCAGTCCGGCTTTCACCAAGTCATGGGACGGAGACAGTGCTTGTCGCCCTGGTGGATGACCTTCAGTGGCATCTCGACTGAAGTGGATCGGTGGTACTGATGTTGTTAGACCTATCAGCTGCATTCAATATGATCGACCATTGGTTACTGACCCACTGCCTCGCCGACATGGGGATTCAGGAGCCTTGCAATAGCTTTCCTCTTTCCTAGATGGTCAGGGACAAAGGTGGCGATTGGGGAAGAGATGTCCCGGAGGCACACACTTAATTGTGGGGTGCCTCAGAGGGCGGTACTCTCCCAGATGTTGATGTACTTGTGCCCCCTTGCTCAGATTGCCCGGAGGTATGGGTTTGGTTGCCACTAGTACACTGATGACACCCAGCTCTATCTGCTGATGGACAGCCGGTCTCACTGCATTCCAGAACATCTGGATCTGGTGTTGCAAGCCATGGCAGGATGGCTTAGGCTGAGTTGCTTGAAGCTGAATCCAGTGAAGACAGTGGCCCTTTGGCTGAGTCGTGGCGGTCTGGGCTGGGAAATCCCCTTGCCAGCATTTGACAATGGTGCACAAGGTCAGAAGCTTGGGGGTACTGCTGGAGCCTGCCTTGACAATGGAGGCCCAGATAGCAGCCACTGCTAAATCCACTTTTTTCCATCTTAGGTGGGTGAGGCAGTTGGTCCCCTTCCTGGAGTGCGGCAACCTGGCAATGGTAATCCATGCAATGGTCACCTCAAGGTTGGACTACTGTAATGCCCTCTACTTGGAGATGCCCTTGTGCCAAACCCGAAACTACAGCTAGTGCAGAACATGGTGGCCAGGCTGCTTTTGGGGCTTCCCAGGTGGAAGCACATATAGCTGGGACTACAGGAATTGCACTGGCTGCCAATAGTATACCAGATTCATTAAAAGGTGCTGGTTATTACCTTTAAAGCCCAATATGGCCTAGGACCTGCCTACCTTAGGGACCATCTCTCCCCACATGTTTCACGGAGGATACTTTGATCTGGATCTCAAAATCTATTAGTAATCCCCAGACCAAAGGAGGCCAAATTAAAGATCACTAGAGAGAGGGCCTTCTCAATCAGAGCCCCCTACTGGTGGAATCAACTGCCAGAGGAAGTGAGGGCCTGCGGAACCTGGTCCTTGTGGGAATTTCAGAAACTTGGTGGAATGAGGAGAATCAGTGGGACACAGTGATTCCTGGATATGTTATACCGAAAGGATAGGGAGGGAAGGGTTGGAGGTGGGGTGGCTCTGTATGTCAGAGAGGGTATGCAGTCCAGTAAGTCTGAGGTCAGAGAATTAGATTCCCTTCTAGAAATGCTTTGGGTCAAAATAGAGGGCCCAAAAGGAAATTTAACTATGGGAGTTTGTTATCCCCCACCAAATCAAAAGATAGAGGATGATTATAATATGATGGAAGGATTAAAGATAGCGGCTAAACGTAAAAACTGTGTCGTAATAGGTGATTTTAACTACCTGCAGATTGATTGGGTCAATATGTGTTCACGTCGAGAGAAAGAGATTGAGTTTCTAGATGCTCTCAATGACTGTGCTATGGAGCAGATGGTCACAGAACCTACCAGGGGTGGGGCGATCCTGGATTTGGTCCTAAGTAATGCCCAAGACTTGGTGAGAGATGTAAAAGTGATCGCACCGCTTGGAAGCAGTGACCATAACGTTTTTGTTTTCACCATTTGTATAAATAGGGAGTTGTCCCAAAAGACCAGTACAACCATGTTTAACTTTAAAAGGAGTAAATTCTCTGAGATGAAGAGGCATGTGAAGAGGAAACTGATAGGAAAGGTAAAGACAGTCAAAACCCTTGGGGAAGCTTGGGGGCTATTTAAAACTACAATCTTAGAAGCTCAGATAGAATATATACCACAAGTTATGAAAGGCACAAACAGGTATAAGAAAAGGCCTGCATGGTTAACAAACAAACTAATGAAAGCTGTAAAAGGTAAGAAGGACTCCTTTAAGTGGTGGAAAGCTAGTCCAAGTGAGATTAAGCAGTGGAAAGCTAGTCCAAGTGACTCCTTTAAGCGGTGGAAAGCTAGTCCAAGTGAGATCTGCCTGCTCCAGAACCACTAATTTTGGAAGGGGTGTTGAAAGACCTGAGTCAGATTGAGGTGACAATAGAGGAGGTCCTACAACTGATAGACAAATTAAAAACTAATAAGTCACCAGGTTCAGATGGCATACATCCAAGAGTTCTGAAAGAACTGAAAGTTGAACTGTGGATCTTCTGACAAAAATATGTAATTTTTCATTGAAATCTGCCTCCATTCCTGAGGACTGGAAGGTAGTAAATGTCACCCCCATCTTTACAAAGGGTTCCAGAGGAGATCCGGGAAATTACAGGCCAGTCAGTAGAAAGTTGGTAGAAAGCATTATCAAGGACAGAATGAGTAGGCACATGGATGAACACGAGTTATTGAGGAATACTCAGCATGGGTTCTGTAAGGGAAGATCTTGCCTCACTAACCTGTTACAGTTCTTTGAGGGGGTAAACAAACATGTGGACAAAGGGGACCCAATAGATGTTGTTTACCTTGACTTCCAGAAAGCCTTTGATAAAGTTCCTCATCAAAGGCTCCTTAGTAAGCTGGAGAGTCATGGAGTAAAAGGACAGGTCCTCTTGTGGATCAAAAACTGGCTAATTAATAGGAAGCAGAGAGTGAGTATAAATGGGCAATCTTCACTGTGGAGGATGGTAAGCAGTGGGGTGCCGCAGGGCTCAGAACTGGGTCCCATGCTCTTTAATTTGTTCATAAATGATTTGGAGTTAGGAGTAAGCAGTGAAGTGGCCAAGTTTGCAGTTGACACTAAATTGTTCAGGGTTGTGAGAACCAAAGAGGATTGTGAGGCACTCCAAAGGGATCTGTTGAGGCTGGGTGAGTGGGCATCAACATGGCAGATGAGGTTTAATGTGGCCAAGTGCAAAGTAATGCACATTGGGCCCAAGAATCCCAGCTACAAATACAAGTTGATGGGGTGTGAATTGGCAGAGACTGACCAAGAGAGAGATCTTGGGGTCGTGGTAGATAACTCACTGAAAATGTCAATACAGTATGCGATTGCAATAAAAAAGGCCAACGCCATGCTGGGAATTATTAGGAAGGGAATTGAAAACAAATCAGCCAGTATCATAATGCCCCTGTATAAATCGATGGTGCGGTCTCATTTGGAATACTCTGTGCAGTTCTGGTCACTGCACCTCAAAAAAGGATATTATAGCATTGGAAAAAGTGCAGAAAAGGGCAACTAGAATGATTTAAGGGTTGAAACACTTTCCTTATGATGAACGGTTAAAACATTTGGGGCTCTTTAGCTTGGAGAAAGGTGCCATGATAGAGGTTTACAAGATTATGCATGGGATGGAGAAAGTAGAGAAAGAAGTCCTTTTCTCCCTTTCTCACAATACAGGAACTCGTGGGCATTCAATGAAATTGCTGAGCAGTCAGGTTAAAACGAATAAAAGGAAGTACTTCTTCACCCAAAGGGTGATTAACATGTGGAATTCACTGAGACTTCCAGGGTTGGAAAATGCTGAGCTGAATTGCTTCTCAGAAGGGGAGCAGGCTGGGGCTTCTGTTCGGGGTAGTGGAGGGCAATTTAATGCCTACAGCCTACTTTTCTCAGTCAGAGATCAGTCCAAGATATGCACAGAAAACTCTGAGGAGATTTACCTTGGCTAAAAGGGAGTCCCGGGGGGGGGGGCTCCTTTGAGGGGTCTCCAGAGACAAGTTGCATATTCATCATCTGCAGAAGTTTCCATTTATTTGACATAAGCTCGACAGGATCCTAACCTTCTTTGAGACTGCTAAACATCTATTGCCCCCCCAGGCGGAATAACGAGGCAGACAACAAGTTGGGTTAAAAGGGCCACTTTATTAACTTAACGGCAAGGGCAAAACATGGGGACAGGACAAGCCAGGGGTCATCCCGACCACCTCCTTGACCTGAAACTGGGCGAGCCCCCTGAGCCCCGGGTGTGAGCCAACCAAACGGCTCAGACCCGGCCGGCCCGGCAACTTGATCACCGCTCACAGAGCTCCGCCATCCCCACAGGCAGCCGCCTGGGATGCAGACGCTCGCCACGTGCCGGGATCCAACGGAGTCCCTGGAGCCAACCTTGGGCTGTACAGCTTGCGGTTCCCCAGGAAGTCATGCACCAAATGGCGCGATGCTATGGGAGCTCACCAATCCCCAAAACATAATGCCAACCACAAACTGCCAGTGACCAACCTATATAACGGCACCGCCATTCCAATTGCCAGCACCAAACATCAGCAGTACAGGGTAGGCAAAAACACCCCCGGACAAGGCCAATCATCAGAGGGTGAAAAATTCCTACCCGGCCCCAAAAAACAGGCAACCAGCCTCTGCCTGAACTGCATGAAGGGCGGGCGGGCGGGCCGAGAGCGATTTTCCACTGCGTATTAGGGGGCGTGGGCAGCCTCTTAAGGCTGCCCATCACCCCCTCCCTCCTGGGATAACCCATTGCCTCGGATCCGCGCGGGGAGGCAATGGGCGGCCCCCAGCCTCAGCAGTCAATGGACTGCTCAGCTGGGAAGGGGCCGAATTGCCCCCCCAGGCGGAATAACGAGGCAGACAACAAGTTGGGTTAAAAGGGCCACTTTATTAACTTAACGGCAAGGGCAAAACATGGGGACAGAACAAGCCAGGGGTCATCCCGACCACCTCCTTGACCTGAAACTGGGCGAGCCCCCTGAGCCCCGGGTGTGAGCCAACCAAACGGCTCAGACCCAGCCGGCCCGGCAACTTGATCACCGCTCACAGAGCTCCGCCATCCCCACAGGCAGCCGCCTGGGATGCGGACGCTCGCCACGTGCCGGGATCCAACGGACTCCCTGGAGCCAACCTTCGGCCGTACAGCTTGCGGTTCCCCAGGAAGTCATGCACCAAATGGCGCGATGCTACGGGAGCTCACCAATCCCCAAAACATAATGCCAACCACAAACTGCCAAGGACAGCGCCAAGCCTCTGCTTAGGCCGCTGTACCCCCAAACTATAAGACGCGAACCAGCCCTTGCCGCAAGTCGGTTAAGAACAAATGGTTGCCCTTTTCTGACAAATGCACCCCATCTTCACAATATAATTCCGGCATGCTGGATAGGATCGAAGGATGGGGGACATACTCCCCAAGCCCACCACACAGGGCCTTGCGCAATGCACGGTTGGCCTTAATTCTGGCGCGCTCCAAACCTTCAGGGTCCCATGCAGTCCGCCACACACGGCGCGGCAACATGGCCGACCACAGGATAAGGACGCCCGGCCACCGTTTCTTGATCAAAACCAGGTCCGACTGGGCCTGAATCGAAAGGGCCTTGCCCTTGATCAGACCCAAATCGTTCTCACCCAGATGAACTACAAGAATCTGCGGTGGGGGGCCAACCAGCTCCCTGAACAACATAGGCAGGAGCCCAGGCCACCTCAATCCACGGCGGCCTTGCCAGGTGATCACCGCTCTGTCGCTCAGGCCCAGTTGTGAACCGATCGACGTCCGACGGGCCTGGTGTGCCGCCCAAAAGACAATGCTGTGACCGCATATAAGGATCCTCCTCCTCTCATCGCCAGCCACAGCCCCTAGAAGAGAAAACTATTAGAACTGGGAACAGTAAGAATACCTGGCAACAACAGCGGTCCCCTACAACTAAGGGAGAAAACAAAACCAGGCTAAGACCTCAAAGGCCTAATATAAGCTCGATAGGCCCCTGATTTCCACCGGCCAACTTGACGGATATCATCTCCCCCATACCCAAGCGCTGCAGCTGTGGAAGCCACACCGATTCTAAAGGAATGAGTACCAAATTTTTGACCGCCAAGGCCCAAATGTTGCAAGGCACGGCTAGTGATGGCCCAAAATTGGTACTTTGTCAAGGGGGCTTCATCAGCATGGCGGAAAAGAGGGCCGTCGGATGCCCCGCGCCATTCAAGATAATTTTTAATTGCCGTGACTGGGCATAATTCGCATTCAGCGCAAGTTCCAATCCTAACAGTGCAGCCGTGCTGCTTCTGATCCATCTTCGAACGGCGGACTCTAAATTCTACCCAGTCACTAAATAAAGTAACATCCCTCAACTGCAGGGCCCTCGCTGAAACATCAGTGCGGGAAAGTGAAACCAGCTCAGATACTCTAAAGGCCCCCAAAAAGGCCATCAATGAGGCACTGTGGAAAAGTGCCTCCTCGTAAGCAGACCCACAAACCAGGGCCCAGGAAGCTCGAAGCCCCCGCAGGATAGATGGCGAAATAGGCTGCCTCCCATCGGACCTAGTTCCAGCTTCGCGAGACCATCCCTCAAACATTTTCTGAATGCGAAAATCCTTAGTGGTATCGCTGTGCCCCCTGGCCTTACTCATAAAAGCCAGTGCCGCCATCTGGTCTTTAATAGACTTAACCGACAAACCCCGCTGTTTCTGATGTACGCAGAATTGCAACAGCTGTTCAACAGGAACAGGCCACACCTCCTGTAATCCTGCCCCCTTTCTGAAAGACAAAAACTGGCTAGCCGCCCGGTCATACGAACTTTTAGTGCTGGGCGCTATGGCCAGGTGTATCGCCCGGCTCACTTCTTTCCTCCAATCAGCCATAACTCCGCCGGGATGCGCTCGGGCAACAGGTCAGCCTCCGGGGCTAATTGACGGAAACGGTCCATCTGTTGGCGAGACAGAGCGTCCGCCACCCCGTTACAAATGCCAGGAACGTGCTTGGCTAAAAACAATATATTCAATTTCAAACAATGCAAAGTAAATGCCCTAACTAGCCGCATAACTGCGGGAGACTTAGAGGTTAGCCTGTTGACGACATGGACAACGGCCATGTTGTCGCACCAGAAGTGAACAGTGGAATCGGCAAGGGCTTCGCTCCAAAGAAACACAGCCACGACAATCAGAAAAAACTCCAGGAACGTTAAGTTCCGATACAACTCAGTGCCCAGCCAATCTTGCGGCCATTGCTCGGCGCACCAGTGCCCCCTAAAGTAAACACCAAAACCAATAGAACCAGAGGCATCGGATACAATCTGCAACTCGGCTTCAAGCTGCATGTCCGTGCGCCAGAAAGAAATACCATTGAAATCCCGCAAAAATGTCTCCCAGACCATAAGGTCCTCCCGCATCTCAGCAGTGACACGGGTGAAATGATGTGGCAGGCGCAACTTGACCATGCCGTCACAGAATTGTCGCAAAAAGGCCCTGCCCGGGGCAACAACCTTACAGGCGAAATTCAGGTGGCCCACGAGCTGCTGTAACTCCAATAAGGTGACCTTGCGCTTAACTAAAACTGCTCGGATCCTAGCTAAGAGGCTCACTCGCTTGTCTTCGGGCAACCTAGAAAACTGGCGCACCATATCCAGCTCAATACCAAGAAAGGTAAGGACCGTGGCAGGGCCTTCAGTCTTTTCAGGAGCCAACGGTACTCCTAATTCCTTAGCCAACTCCACAAAAGCCGTTAACAGGAACGAGCACTGTCCAGAGCCCGCGGGGCCTACAAAGAGAAAATCGTCCAAATAATGAACAGTGTCCCGAATTCCCGTCCTAAACCGTAAGACCCATTCCAAAAATGAGCTAAAATGCTCGAACGCTGAACAAGAAACAGAACACCCCATAGGAAGTGCCCTATCAACGTAGTAACTTCCTTCAAACGCGAAACCTAGTAATTCAAAGTCACTGGGGTGAACTGGGAGGAGGCGAAAGGCGGATTTTATATCACACTTTGCCAACTCAGCACCTGACCCACACCGCCGGACTATCTGAACTGCTCGGTCAAAAGAAGTATATTTTACCGAACACAGTTTGGATGGGATGGCATCATTAACAGATCGACCCCTGGGGTAAGAAAGATGGTGAATCAACCGGTATTCACCCGCTTCTTTCTTAGGTACCACTCCCAAAGGGGACACCCGCAGGTTCGGCAGGGGGGGGGAGATTTAAACGGGCCTAACACGCGGCCTTCAGCACATTCTTTACTAATCTTTTGCCTAACAATGCTCTCCAAACCCCTAACTGAACGCAAATTGGAGGAGAAAAATGGAGTACGAGGGCCTTCATAAGGGATTCTAAATCTGACTGAGAACCCATCCGCTAAATAACCCGCATCATCCCTACGAGGGTAAAATTCCAGCCACTGCTTAAGAACCCTCAGGCGTATGGGGCTGGGGCCCTTTTGGAGGGTGTTGACCGGCGCCACCGCCTGTCCGCATGTTAGGCCACCTCTGTTTTGATCTGGAGCATGCCGTGAAGGCATGAGGGCCTGCACAAATCGGGCATTCGTGTTTATATTTACAGGCCTTCCTGGAGCATGAACCTTGGGAGGTGAACTCCCAGCAAAGCAGCCGTGGCTGAACCGACTGCCCCGCGGAAGCGCGGGCGCCAGAGAAGGTTGTACCTGTTGTCTTTTGCACTAAATGACCACTGTCAGATCGCTCCCCAATATTTGGCTTCGCGGGCGCCATGAGCTGCAGCCAAAGCTGCTGGTTAATCTGATTCCACTGAAGGAAAGGATTAACTGCTGCACGCATGCGGAACTGCTCATCATACTGGAGCCACGCCCCACCAGCAAAGTCATTATATGCCCGGTATATTATATGACAATACTGGAACAATGGGGGTGCTCTCCATGGCTGGGCCCTAGCAATGACGCCCGCATAAATAAGAAAACTGGGGAGCCAATTCGCCCACGTTCGATCAACTTTACGACGCTTGAGCTTCTCCTTATCCTTCTCGTCAAGCTCGTCTTTTGATTTTTTCTCAAGTTCTCTATATAACAGGCTGAATACATCCACGTATTCACCTTTCAGGATTTTCTTCCTGGTTGCTGCTGTGAGATGGTCACCCAGGGGCATGGCAGGGTCCCCAAAAGGAACAGCATGGAAGTCCAAAGAACCGTAAGGAACAGGTGGGTGAGGTGGAAAACCCCAGATTGTCCCATGCTGCCCGGACCACGGTAGAGACGCGGCCGTGGCTTGCTGCCATCCCCATGGGGGCACACACACAGCCGGACCCTGTCCGCCCGATCCAAAAGTACCACCATAACCATCGCTCCCAAGCGCTGCACCCCATGAAAAACTGGAACTCTCAGGCGTGGGCACTGCAGTAGAAGTGCTCACCTGCGGCAGAGAACTGGGACCCACCGGTCTCCCCAGAGGTGACCCTGCCCCCAAGTAATTGGCCCCTACACCTTGAGCTCCTCCCACTCGAAGCAGAAGCTACATTGGGCCCCCACGGGCCCCATGGCCATACCATTCCCTGCTGTGGCACGGGAAACTTACCATCCCCAACAGGCGGCACTACCACCACCGCATCGGGCTCTTCAGCCTGCTCCTCTTCCTGGGGCACTCCTTCCTTTGGCTCACCACCACTTCCTTCGGCTCCCTGTAACACAGAAAGGCGAGCCAGCACCTCCTTCTGGAAAGAAATGGTGGCAGCTCTACCCGACCCTAACAAGCCAGTGGCCCTTCTAGAAGGGCCCGCCAAACCCCTCGCCTCCTCCAGGGCTGCCAACTGAGCCATAATGGCCTGCCGCGTTTGAGCTTCATCGCCCTCATCCTGCGGGGGAACTGCAGGGGTAGGCCTTTTGGCGGGGCGCTTGGCCGGCTGTTTTCCTTTTTTATTGCCCTGCCCCTTTTTTGGACCCATTGTTTACACCAACAAGCACCAAAGGCCCAAACACACTGGCGAACTATGACGGGTGTTACCCAACCAGAAACCAAAACTAGGGGTGAGGGAAAGGGGCAGAGGACTGTCCCAACGCAAGGGCACACCACTGCAGCCACAAATGAAAGCCTAAGCACTCAGGCACCACCCACAAAGGCCAGACAGCCTCCACCCAACCTAACAGGCTTGGCACACGAAGTGCCTGGCGTGTGTGTGTGTGGTGGGGGGGGGGGTTACTGCACTGCCCAGAAACACTCCACCCGGTCACCAAAAGAGGAGGAGTGGGGGGGGTAGAAGGCCTAACGCGGCCCCACCCTCTTCCCAAACGCGCCTCAAAAGGACCCTCTCAGCCCGCTACCCCGATCAGGCCGCGCGGCCCGGCGGGTGACCTTCAGCCTATACAAGGCCTAAAAACAAGAAGGGGATGGGCAGGGGAGGGGGCTCCACCTGCGAGGAAGCACGCCGCCGCGGGAAAGCCTCACGCCGCCCTTCAGACTCCCGAAGGCTCTTCAAGCGCAGGAACGGCGCCGCCGCATCAAAACGACGTCGGGCAGTGCCGCGGCAGTCCTCGCCTCGCCACGAGCCCCAACGGCGCACAACGCTCTCTACAGGCCCGCAACGAACAGCAGCAGCCGGTAGGTGCCTGCTCGGGCCGAGAGCGATTTTCCACTGCGTATTAGGGGGCGTGGGCAGCCTCTTAAGGCTGCCCATCACCCCCTCCCTCCTGGGATAACCCATTGCCTCGGATCCGCGCGGGGAGGCAATGGGCGGCCCCCAGCCTCAGCAGTCAATGGACTGCTCGGCTGGGAAGGGGCCGAAAAGCTATACAAGACCGGTGTTAAATCTGGATAACTGCAGAAAAAGGTACTGATGACTATCTTCATTCCGGGGCTATTTAAAGTTAAACAAAATAAAATCAGAAGGTTGCTAAATAGAGATTCAGAAAGCTTGGAAGAAGAAGGTGAGAAGGGGCGAAATTTGAATTTTGTAAATTTAAAGGACAGTGCTAAAAAGTGGAAAGGAATTTATTGTTTAGTCTACTTGCGGTTTTGGTGAAAAAGCCCCATCGTCACAGATTTGCAGCTCTCACAGTCAACACAGGAAATACATCAAACATCATGAGATCTTTTTACCAGTGAAAACGGGATTTGGTGGCAAGAAAAGCAGGAAGTGTTGGATGGAAAATGCAAATCATTGATGCAGCTAGCCTACTCTGGGATTATAATATCATAGAAAAACATCGACGGCCATTGCTAGGAGGTCAGAATTTAAACAAAGTTTTTAAAGTGTTCGGGACATTAAAAATTGGTGAAGCTGACAGAGGTGACAATTATAAGGTAAATACTATTGGACATTATCGCTGATAATTATTTTAGAAGCCTTTTGAAGGAAAATTTTTTTAAAGGGAAGCAGAAAGTCGCGACCACCATTTTGGAAGAAATAAAAACTTTAAAAATTAATATCTGAGCCCAGAAGGCTCTGAGGATGGCGAAATTAGGCTTATTGAATAGGGCAAGCCTTACTCTATCAAACCTGATAGTTTAAATTTAATTTGGAGAGGTCAAAATTTTGAGTGTTTTTTTAAATGTCACAGCATGTTAACCCGTGCAAGGACTGCCTCAATGGAGAAAATGCAAGAGCAATTAGAAGCAATGGAAGCCAGGATGATGAAATTGGTGAGAGAGATGATAACTGCTTCTAAAAAAGAAATTAGAAAAGACATTGAAGAGCTAAGGAAAGATATAGAAGATCTCAGAAATGAGACTGTGGTAACATCAAAGAAAGTGCAAGAGGTGGAAGAGAGAGTGAAAGTACATGATTCCACCTTGCTAAAAATGCAAGAAAAGGTGGCAATTCATGACTGCAAATTGATGGAAACCCAGAAACGTCTGAGAGGAGTACCTGAGGATGAAGAGACTGATTTGTAAGGATATATAATAAGAATAATTGCAGAATTCTTGGAGGAAGATCCTGAAGGAACTAGAAGCATGTATGACTATATGTATAGAGTGAACTCACTATATGCCAAGAAAAATAATCTACCAAGAGATGTAGTTATAAGATATATGACAAAAGAAATGGTGGGAAAATTTTTGAATAAAATTTTTGAAAAGACATTGATAGCGGGAAGCAGCAGAGTAAGAATCATGAAAAAATTGCCGAGGCAAGTGATAAATGACAGAAAATCATACAAAAAATTGACAGAAAAACTACGTGACAATGAAATGAGTTATAGATAGATAATATCTGAAGGTCTGAGCTTTGAGCTGCAAGGAAAAAGGATTATAATTACAAGCACACAGGAACTGTGTAGGTTTTATGAAGAGAATTTGCACCATGATGGATTACAAATTATTATCTTGGAATGAAAATGGACTAAATTCACCACAAAAAAGAAAGGCAACGTTTCATTGGATTAAAAAGCAAAATTGTAATATAGTTTGTTTACAAGAAGTGCATATCAAACAAACAGATTACAAATTTTTATGGAATAAACAACTGGGACTAGAATTTTATTCATTGGCTGAACAGAAGAAAAGGGGAATGATTTTCTACATTAAACAAGAATTGGAGCCGAAATTAGTGTTTAAAGATAAAGATGGAAGCTTTGTAGAGGTAGAAATAATATTAAATGCAAAAAAAAGTTGTTATTGGGACTGTATGCACCAAATGGTGCAAAGGATGCTTTTTAAAAAGACATTATACAACAATTTGATGAACTGACTAATGACCAAGTTTTGATAATGGGGGACTTTAATGGAACAATTAAGAACACACTGGATAGGTCTGGGGGTAAAAAAAAAAATAAGGAAAGAAAATTGCCAAAGTCTTTTTTTGAATTGGTCAAACAAGAATATTTGGAGGATATATGGAGGAAATTTAATCCTGAAGTGTGGGACTATACCTTTTTTTCAGCAAGACATAAAACTTTTTCCAGAATTGACATGTTGTGGGGCACTAAGGACTTAGGCCTTATAACAAAGAAAATAGAGATTTTACCTAAAATTGGGGCTGACCATAACCCAATAATGTGGATTACAAAATTGTCTAAGAAGTTGAGAAGATGGAGATTGAATGAAGATTTACTACAGAATAAAGAAATAGTGACATCTCTAGAAAATGAAACTAAAGCTTTCTTCCAAATAAACGATAAAGAGGATATAGAATTTCAGACAGTCTGGGATGCTTATGAAGCAGTAATGAGAGGAATATTGATTACATTGAATAACAAAGATAAGAGGGCAAAAGAAAAACAGATGTTGGACATTCAAAATGAAATAAAGAAAAAAGAAGGGGAACTGAGAAAAAGGCCAGGGAAAAAGAAAATGATTATGGAGATTACAATATTATAAACGCAAATGAGACATTTGTTAAATAAAGAACTGGAATGAAATCTGAAAAGATTGCCACAGAAATCTTTCGAGGGAGCAAACAAACCTGGAAAATATTTGGCCTGGCAACTGAAGAAAAAGAGAGAAAGTAAAATTATTAATAAAATTGTGGTGGATGGAAGAGAAGTGGTAGATCAAGAAGAAATAAAAAGAGAATTCTTTAAGTATTATGCCAAGTTATTTAAAGGTGTTAAAATAAGAAAGGAAAGATGGATGAGTACTTACAAAAGATAAAAATAGCACCCTTAGCAGAAAATATGCGAAAAGTTTGAATGATCCAATTAAAAAATAAAAATTGAAGCAGCAATTAATGCAATGGAAAATGGAAAAGCACCTGGGCCAGATGGATATACAGCTAAATTTTTTAAAGCCCTCAAAGAAGAGTTAATCCCGAAACTTCAGAAATTGATGAATATGATAAGAACAAAAGGGAAAATACCAAATACGTGGAAGGAAGCTGTTATTTCGTTGATTCCAAAGGAAGATAGAGATGTTATGAACGTAAAAAATTATAGACCAATTTCATTATTAAATAATGACTATAAAATATATACAAGAATCTTGGCAGAACGGTTTAAACAATATTTGATAAATTTTATAAAGGAAGATCAAGCGGGGTTTCTTCCCAAAAGGCAAATAAGAGACAATATCAAAACTGTTGTAAATATTGTAGAATATTATGAAAGACATCCAGAAAAGGAAGCAGCATTATTCTTTGCGGACACAGAGAAAGCATTTGACAATTTAAATTGGGATTTTATGTTTGCAGTAATGGAGAATATGGAGCTGGGAGAAAGCTTTATAAGAATGATAAAAGCAATATATACTGAACAACGTGCAAGGCTATGTATAAATGCTGATCTTACAGACGACATGATAATTAGTAAAGGTACAAGACAAGGTTGTCCACTTTCCCCACTGTTGTTTATAATGACTCTTGAAATATTACTGATGCAAATTCAAGAAGATAAAGAAATAGAAGGATTAAAAGTAAAAGGATTTACTTACAAATACAGAGCATTTGCAGATGATATAATGTTTATAAATGAAAACCCCATACAAGAATATGGGGAGTTGGTGGGACTTTGTATTAATAAAGAAAAATCAAAACTTCTATGTAAAAATATGCAGATAAATAAGCAACAAGAATTGCAGAGACTAACAGGCTGTGCATATTAGGCCCACCCCCTGATGTCACCGTTGTTTCACATAGGGGTCTTTGGTAGAAAAAGCCTGGCAGGAGCTCATTTGCATATTAGGCCACACATCCCTGGCACCAAGCCACCCAGAACTGCATTCCTGTGCATTCCTGCTCAAAAAGCTCTGACTGTTACAATAAACTACTACTACTACTACTACTAAAGTGAGCTGGATTGGATCATGCTGATTATTATCTAAAATGTTATATGTAATTAAATGTTATTTTTATGGTGTGGATAACACTTTAATACATTTATACTGGGTTTTGAAATAGGTTTGAAATTGATTTCATCATGTTGACAGTTGGAGTGAATGTTTTCTATTTTATTTCCCACTAGTCTTGCCGTAATGTGATTTCAGCTTCAACAAGCTCTAAATTGCTTTTTTTGTACAAATGATTGTGCAATAAGGAAACAATAAGAAAAGTCTCCCAAATAAAATACTAAAAACATAAAGGTAGTCCCCTGTGCAAGCACCAGTTGTTTCCAACTCTGGGATGACATCACATCATGGCAGACTTTTTACAGGGTGGTTTGCCATTGCCTTCCCCAGTCATCTACACTTTCCCCCCAGCAAGCTGGATACTCATTTTACCGACCTCGGAAGGATGGAAGGTTTAGTCAACCTAGAGCCGGCTACCTGAACCCAGCTTCTGCCAGGATTGAACTCAGGTCATGAGCAGAGGGCTCCGACTGCAGTACTGCAGCTTTATCACTCTGTGCCACGGGCTCTTAAGTAAATAAAATCCTTCACTAAGATAAACAAAAATGTACTAAGTAGAAGGTCAATGTTTAGAATCTGTCACTGTTTACCTTTTTTTTGTTTCCAAGAATACCTAACAAAACTGTAAGCCACCCTTATATCAATAGCACATCTGGAAATAAGCTTTTGTACATACTTACAAAGCGTACAATGAAAATATTGAGTCTCTGTGTCTTCATTGTTCTTTTGAAGGCTTTGAATTTATAGTGTATGTACCAATACATGGAAATATTAATGCCATATATTTGTATGCATGAAAATGAAGAGCAGTGATAAGAAAAAGGATTCTGGAGGACACAGAACAATTATTTGCTTCTCAGAATGTTTTCAGTATAAAATTGTAGGGTTAGATCTGACTGGTTTTTCCACTGGTGAAAAAGGAAGCAGAGGGTTCCCTTTGACCACCAGAAAGGCCGAATGGGGATCTTGTTATCTCCAAGAGGTATGTGGGACAGGAGCATGAGTGAGGATAAGAAATCAGGTGAAACTCAGTCCCCTACACTTCAAAAGTGGCATCAACAAGGAGCCATCCTCTGGCAAGTTTTCCTCTCTCCAATGCCTTCTCTGGTTTGTGACTTCTTTTAAGAACTCTCCAACAAGGGTGCTACCTCCAGGTAAGTCTTCTCCCAACAACCCCCAGGAAACCTTGTCCTCCCCTTCCTACTACTCTTTCTCAGCTGGACCCCAGTTTTTATCTGGTTCCAGCCCAGGGGCAGGGGGGGGGAGGCTACCCTGTTGACTGTATCCTCACTCCACCCAGCCATTTTTAAAACCAGCCAGGCCAGAAGCAGCACAGGGCCAGCATGTGGCTTCTACTGTGCCCCCTCACATGCACCTTCAGAAATGATGCTTCAAGTCAGAAGCTGTTCTGGGTGGGGGAAACCCTCTGTAAAGTGTCATAGGGACTTTAACCCAGAACCATCACTAAAGTCCTGTATTACATGCCCTCTAAAAAAAACCATACAGGAGAGAACCACAGAATAGATATCCAATTACACAAAAGTAGACCATGGTTAGATTATTGAATATTCTTCAGAGCAAGAATACAAATATTCTTCAATGTATTTCATAAATATCATAAACAGTCATAGTCCATAATTCATACAAAAGTTGAAAGCTTGTAAGTCCTGTTCATTGGTATTCTCTCGGCTTGACTTCGCGAACGAATATTTAAGAAGGGTGCAGTAGTCCACGTCTGCTGCAGGCTTGCTGGTGGCTGACAAGACCAATGCGGGACAGGCAGATCCGGCCACAGTGGCTGCAGGGAAAACTCTGATTTGGGGTTGGAGCTGTAGCAGTGCGATTCTTCCTCAAACTCCTTTTGTCCTCAAGACCAGCTATGCGTGCATTCTCAAAGGAAGAGACAGCCTGGTGGATGGTGTGCCTCCATGCTTTGCGATCTGAGGCTAGGTCAGACCACTGGTGATGGTTGATGCGACAGGTGCCAAGGGATTTCTTCAAGGAGTCCTTGTACCTCTTCTTTGGTGCCCCTCTATTTCGATGGCCGGTGGAAAGTTCGCCATACAGAGCAATCTTGGGAAGGCGGTGGTTTTCCATCCTAGAAATATGCCCTGCCCAGCGCAGCTGCGTCTTCAACAGCAGTGCTTCGATGCTTGTAACCTCCGCCCTCTTGAGGACTTCAGTGTTGGTCACAAAGTCACTCCAGTGGATGTTGAGGATGGTGCGAAGGCAGCGCTGATGAAAGCGCTCAAGGAGTCGCAGGTGATGACGGTATAAAACCCACGATTCGGAGCCGTAGATGAGGGTTGTCAACACAACCACTTTGTAAACATTGATCTTTGTGCCTTTTTTCAGATGCTTGTTGCTCCATACTCTTTTGTGCAGTCGGCCAAATGCACGGTTTGCCTTTGCCAGCCTGTTGTCGATGTCCTTGTCAATCTTGGCATCTTAGGAGATGATGCACCCCAGGTAGCTGAACTGCTGGACTATCTTCAGTACTGATTCACCCACAGTGATGCAGGGAGGGTGATAATCTTCCTGGGGTGCAGGCTGGTGGAGAACTTCTGTCTTCTTCAGACTAACTTCTAGGCCGAATAGCTTGGCAGCCTCTGCAAAGCAGGACGTCATATGCTGCAGAGCTGATACCGAGTGGGAGACGAGTGCAGCATCATCAGCAAACAGTAGCTCTCGGATGAGTTTTTCCATTGTCTTGGAGTGGGCCTTTAGTCGCCTCAGGTTGAACAGGCTGCCATCGGTGCGATAGCGGATGTAGACACCATCGTCATCATCTAGATCTACTGCGGCTCTTTGAAGCATCATGCTAAAGAAGATCGTAAAGAGAGTTGGCGCGAGAACGCAGCCTTGCTTTACACCTGTGCCTATTGGGAAGGGCTCCGAGAGGTCGTTGCAGTGTCTGACTTGGCCTCGCTGGTCTTCATGTAGCTGGATGATCATGCTGAGGAATCTCGGGGGACATCCTAAACGTTCCAAGATTTGCCACAGGCCTTTCCTGCTAACAGTATCGAAAGCTTTGGTAAGGTCGACAAAAGTCACATATAGACCCTTGTTCTGTTCCCTGCATTTCTCTTGGAGCTGCCTGAGAACAAATACCATGTCGGTGGTGCTCCTGTTAGCTCTGAAGCCACACTGGCTCTCTGGGAGGAGTTCTTCTGCAATGGCGGGCACCAGTCTGTTCAGAAGTATTCTGGCAAGGATTTTGCCTGCGATGGAGAGCAGGGTTATCCCCCGGTAGTTGGAGCAGTCTGACTTTTCTCCTTTGTTCTTGTATAGAGTGATGATGATTGCATCGCGAAAGTCGTGTGGTAGTTTGCCTTGTTCCCAGCAGGTGACAAGTACTTTGTGAAGTGTGCTATGTAGTACTGAGCCCCCATGCTTCCAGATCTCTGGTGGGATTCCATCAACTCCCGCTGCCTTGCCACTTTTCAGTTGCTTGATGGCTTTAACAGTCTCTTCTAGGGTGGGGATCTCATCCAACTTTGTTTTCACTGGTTGAAGTGGGGTGAGGTGGATTGCTGAATCTTGAACTACGCGGTTGGCACTGAAGAGAGCCTGAAAATACTCCGACCACCGGTTCAGTATGGATGCCTTGTCTGTGAGGAGCACTTGGCCGTCAGCACTACGCAAGGGACTCTGAGCCTGATATGATGGGCCATATACTGCCTTCAGGGCTTCGTAGAACCCTCTTAAATCACCAGTGTCTGCACACAGCTGGGTTCTCTCTGCAAGCTTGGTCCACCACTCGTTCTGAATGTCTCGAAGCTTGCGCTGGAGGTTGCTACATGCAGCGCGAAAGATTGCTTTTTTCCCGGGACAGGAGTGCTGAGCAAGATGTGCTTGGTAGGCAGATCTCTTTTTCGCTAGTGATTCTTGGATCTCTTGATTGTTCTCGTCAAACCAGTCCTTGTTTTTCCTTGTGGAGAACCCGAAGACTTCTTCAGAGGTCAACAGGATGGTAGTTTTTAGGTGTTCCCAGAGTGCTTCTGGAGAAGGGTCTGTGGGGCAACTGGGGTCCTCAATTCTTGACTGGAGTTTTGCCTGGAAGGCAGCTTTAACTTCGGCTGACTGAAGGCTGCCAATCTGAAGCTTCCTCCGAGGGATACCTCCTCTCCTGGGTGTGGGTTTAAAGTGAAGACGGAGATTGCAGTGTACAAGACGATGATCCATATGACATTCCGCACTGGGCATTACTCGGGTGTGTAAGACATCTCGAAGGTCTCTCTGGCGCACCAGAATGTAGTCGATAAGGTGCCAGTGCTTGGACCGTGGGTGCATCCAGGTTGTCTTCAGGCTGTTCTTCTGCTGAAAGATAGTGTTGGTGATGGTAAGCTGGTGCTCCGTGCAGAATTCTAGCAGGAGGCGCCCGTTATCATTGCAGTTGCCAATGCCGTGTTTGCCAAGTACTCCTTTCCAGGCTTCCGAGTCTTTACCTACTCTGGCATTGAAGTCGCCAAGGATGATCACCTTGTCCTCTGTAGGGGTCTTCCGTACGAGGTTGCGTAGATCAGCATAGAACTTGTTCTTTTCTGCAGGATCTGCTTGAAGAGTTGGGGCATACACACTGAAGAGTGTTGCATGCTGCTTGTTTTGAAGTGGGAGGCGCATGGACATGATGCGATCTGAGTGACCTGTTGGCAGGTTTTTGAGTTTGGAGGCAATGGAGTTCCTGACCATGAAGCCAACGCCAGAAAGGCGGCTCTCAGCCTTTGACTTACCCGACCAGTAGAGGGTATAGCCAGCACCATGTTCTTGAAGACTACCTTCCTCAGGGAAACGGACCTCACTGAGAGCTGCTATGTCAATATTCAACCTGAGAAGTTCGTGGGCAACTAGAGCAGAGCGTCTTTCAGGGCGACCACTGTCTACTGCGTCAAGCATGGTTCTGATGTTCCAACACGCAAGCTTAAGTCTTTGCACACTTTGTGAGGCAGGTGCATGCCTTTTCTTTGTTGTTATTTTTTGACCTCAAGTAAGGATGCCCGTTGACCGCGGCTAGCCAACTGGGGTGGGGGAGACGAGCTTTGTTTAGGCCACCTTTTCTAGGCCCCTCTCCGTGTGGAGCAAGCAGTGCTGTCCCTAGATAAGGCTGCTTGGTCATTCAGGGTGCTGCCGAAAGATGCTTTCGTCTCCGGGTCAGCATCAGGCGACCAATACCCTGAACCGCCTACATGCAGGATCGGGACTGCGGCTTCCAGTGGCATCTTCCACCTGCCGTTTCGCCCCTTGCCCATCGCTGCAGGACTTGGTGTGTTGTGGGTTGTGGATGTGGATATGGATATGCCCCTCAGGCCTGCGCAGAGGAATTTTTAGGTGAGGCACAGTGTGCGCAGTACTGGCTCCACCCTTTCACCTTGGGGTCATCTGCCATGGCCCAGTAAGCCGGGACACCGGCAGCGAGTCCTCCAGGTGATAGGTGTTACATTAACGAGCTCTATCTGCCCGGGTTTGATGTTAGAGTTTTCCTTCTCTTGGCTGACGAGGTTGGTGAGCCCAGCCTGCCCATCCGGTTATACTGCCGGACATTCGGTCGCACCATGACGTGGCAAACTCTGTGAGAAACGGGGGGGGGACCAGCGAGAAGGTGTTGCCATGGATGCAGTAATGCAGGAGAGGCCATTGCAGTGACCATCTGCCAGGCATAGCCGGACAGTGACCATGCGGCGTTCACTACACCGGGAAGGAGAGGCTATGTATTGTGCATACACTTTCCCTGGGGGGGCAGGATACCCAAGAGGGAGCCCCCCCCTCCCCCCCCTGTTCATTGGTATAATAAACTTATAAAGTAAAGGTAGTCCCCTGTGCAATCACCAGTCATTTCCAACTCTGGGGTGACATGACATCATGACATTTTCATGACAGACTTTTTACGTGGTTTGCCATTCCTTCCCCACTCATCTACACTTTACCCCCAGCAAGCTTGGAAGAATGGAAGGCTGAGTCAACCCTGAACCAGCTACCTGAACCCAGCTTCTGCTGGGATCAAACTCAGGTTGTGAGCAGAGCTTGGACTGAAGTACTACAGCTTACCACTCTGTGCCATGGGGGCCCTATATATAATAAACTTATCCAGTCCAGTAAAGCGCTTATGTAGAATCTCTTCGCAAATAATGATCAAATTCTAGAATATTGAATGGGACATCCGAAGACTACCTCCTGCATTGCTTGCTAGCTGGTCAGGGCGTTTCAGTCAAAATGTTCTCGTGGAAAAGTTGAAAAGTTGTCCAATAATTTTATATAAGTGCCAACCACTTCAATAATTCACAATTCACATCAAGCACAGATGCAGATGCTACAGGGTATAACAGATGGTGAGGATTTCATGGATAGAACAACTGAACACAGGAGGAAGGCATGTGGGAAAATGTGACCCACAGGAGCAGGACAACGACACATTCTGAGCCTCTCCTAAGCAATCAGATCTCCCTGTGGATACTGATTCTGAACCACTGGTACAAGAGCTACTTCCCCAGCCTCCGTTGAGCTTGAAGGAAGTTTCTCAGGACCCCATGAATGAGAAGACTCGAGCTTCTGCTCCCTAATATAGGAAGAAATGTGTGCTGGTAGTTGGGGATTCCCTGCACAGAAGGGTAGAGCCCAAAGTCCTCTGAGGAAAGACTGACGGAGCTGGGTATGTTTCGCCTGAAAAGGAAATGATTGAGAGTTGATATGATCACCATCTTCAAGTACGTGAAGGGCTTTCATAACAAGGATGGGGCAGAGTTGTTTTCTGTTGCCACAGAAGGTCAGACCAGAACCAATGGGTTGAAATTAAATCAAAAGAGTTTCTGGCTAAACAATAGGAAGAACTTCCTGACAGTTAGAGTGGTTCTTCAGTGGAATAGGCTTCCTCAGAAGGTGGTGGGCTCTCCTTCCTTGAAGGTTTTTAAACAGAGGCTAGATGGCCATCTGACAACAATGCCGATTCTGTGAATTAGGCAGATAATGAGAAGGAGGGCAGGAAGGGTTGCATCAGTGTTTAGTTCTAGTGGTCCTTTCTTACACACGCAGGGAAATACTGACTGCCACTTTGGGGTCAGTCAGCATTTTTTCTCCAGGTCAATTTGGCAAGGGATCCTGGAGGTTTTTGCCATCTTCTGGGCATGGAGCAGGGGATGTTTGTTTGGGGGGAGGTGCTTGTGAATTTTCTGCATTGTACAGGGGTTAGACTAGATAATCCTGAAGGTCCCCTATAACTGTATGATTCTATTATTAACCATACAGAAACTGTTATGCTGTTTTACTTACAAATAAACCATTTTTGAGAAAACTGGTTTTCAGCTTGGATATAGCTGAATGCACAGCCTTAATTGTAAGCCACTTTGAGACTCTTTAGGATAGAGAAAATCAGGGTATAAAAATCAGCTATTATTGTTGTTCTTATTATCTTTACACCAAACATCATTAATGGCTTGACTTATGATTTAATTCCACTGAGTGTTTCTAATTATTCTAAAATGAACCTACACTACTTTTTTTTCCTGTGTTATCTTGGATCCTACTATGAATTATATCTTATATAACAAAATTGGGTTTGATGGTTCTCTTTGGCTAAATAAGGAACCTTCCATTACAGGAAAGAGTCCTCCACTGGAAAAAGGAGTTTTCGCCCAGGGACAATTCTTTCCTTAGCGTAAGGGAACCATTGAGTCCAAACCATTATCTGAAGAAGTCCATGGTCTCTTGCTTTTGATATTGATGATTGAGAATGGATATTTTTTCATTATCAGCAGTACAGATGATTTGTCTGTGCCAGACAACCAAGGCCGCAGACAGACAAACTTCCTTTTGCATTTCACAAAGTTCTCTGGATAACATATAGCCTGGCCAATTCTTTCTCCTTGGGCCACTTGGCATCTTCATTTTCAAAGTTCTCAAAAGTGTTTATTTTTCTTCTCAGTAAATGGTTTTACGTAACAACTATCTCTGCCCATTCATCCAGGATTGTGGGGCTGCACCATGACCTGGGGATCCCCTGGAAATGCAGCTCATCTCTGTTCAGTTCCTCTGGACATAATGGATGCTCTGGACAGTGAACTGCATGGCACTGTACCCTACTGAGGTCACTATCCTCCCCAGACTTCATCCCCAAATCTCCAGGGGTTTCTCAACATTGATCTGGCAACACTACCAGACTATCCACCCACCCCCAATCAGACACACTGGAGATCTAGCTATCGTATTTAAATTGCAGATGTTTATTCACTGTAGGAGTTTAGAGGTTTGTCTCATTACAGAGTACAGTCTCTGTACTGTACCAGAAGAGATGGAAGAGTGGAGGTAGGAAGATGGAGGAAAAAGTAGAGTGGGAATATAAAGGAGAGAAGAACAAAACACAGCATTTTAAATCTGCCTTGTGTTGTCTCCTTGCCTGTGTCAAGATAAATATGGAACGAAAAAAATTAAAAAGATAAATGTGTTCTCTATTTCTAAATAAATATATTATGTATTTCACAGAATATCAGTCATTCTCAAACTATAAGCAGCAGATGGCTAATATAAATCAATACTAATCATACAAGTTTATAGTAAAATAGTTTTGCGTTTGTAACTTTAAATGCAAAACTATTTTTACTGTAAACCTGTAAACTCTAAAATGCTCACTGAATTTTCAGTTTTTAGATCTAATTCAGTACAGATTTAGAAAAAAAGTTACACTTTCCTTGCTTTGGTTTGTTTTAAATCAATTGAAGGCATCCAGATTCTTGGCTTTGAAATACCTTCTCTCTGTGTCACCTTGTGTATTTTCAGCATTTCATGTTTTTAACTAGAACTATCTCTGCCATCCTTCTGTAACATGCTCAGCAGCAGAACCCTCAGTGGGTTGTCTCCAGTGAAGTGCAACCAGTAGGCCCACTTGAAGGAAAATGTGAAGAAAATACAAATAAAGCAGGATGTGAAGTTCAAAATACAAAACAGTTAGTTTCTGATATTTCACACTCTAAAATGCCTAACTTGGACAGGGATTTTGAAGTATCACTGCTGGACTGACAGATTAAAATATTTATTTATTAAAAGATTTATATCCAATCTTTCCTTGTGGTACAATAATAGTTGAAACATTTTCAGTTTAAGCCCAAAATAAAACACTAACCCCAAATCTGTCCTCCTTCCTTCCCATTAAAGATGCTTGCCATTCAAGCCTGCTCAAAAGCCCTGGAAAACAAGTAGGCATTACTCATCTCTTAAAGATCTCTTAGGAGGGGGTCTTTCACTCCTCTTCAGGGAATATGAAGGGACTCCAAGAGATGGAGTCCAGGCTCTGATCTAGACCTGTAGTCAGAAAATTCCAGTTTGAGGGGGGCATGAAAAAAAATTTTGGGTGGAGGGACCCCTCCTCTGGCAGCCCCCACTCTCTCTGCCACCATTTTTGGCAGCCTCAATCTCCATGCCACTCTGGGGCCCCCTCCCTCTCACCCACCTACCCAACTCACTCACCAACCCAGCAAAACAGTGAAAAGCAAGCTCCTGGGGATCTTTCAAGGCACCCCCCATCGATCATGTGATCGGTGGGAAAAGCTGTGCCAAGGCTGGCAGTTCCAACACCAACTTTCCTGCATGCTCAGGACATTCAGCATTGGGGTGACCAGCACTGACCTTGTTGAGTGCGCCAGAAAGCTGGCGTAGGAACTGCTGGCCTCAGTGTGGCTTTTCCCACCAATCATGCGATCTGCGGGGGAGCACCTTGAAAGAGCCCCAGGAGCTCACTCTTCACTGTTTTGCCGGATTGGTGAGTGAATTGGGAGGGAGGGGGAGGTGCCCGCAGAGTGGGGTGAGGGCCGCCAGAGCAGCGTGGAGATCGGGGTTGCCAGAAAAGTGGCGGCAGAGAGAGCAGGGGCAGGGAAAAGAGGAGTCATAAGGGTCCAAGGGGGGTTGGGTGAGGGGACATGCCCCGCCCCCGTGGCTACAGGCCTGTCTGATCTATGTCAAATGGGCCATCCTAAGTGGTGGTGGAATACATGACTGAGATGATGACTGAGTGATGACTGTGGTTGGCACTCAGGAACATAGGGCAGGAGTTGGCCTTCAAATATCTTTCAAACAATATCCTTCAGAGCCTCCATGTATTTTTTTAAAAAATGTAGTTAAGAGATCTTGTTTAGCTACTACAAGTAGGTGGATGGAGTGGAAGCAAAAGAATTTATCTAATAAAACAAGGTAGCAACAGAGACTGGCTAAGTCTCCAGTTTTCTTTCTCTTGTCCTTTATCAGCCCTCTTGTGCCCCATGGTGAAATTGATTCCTCAGACCTTCCTTTTAAAGTTTATTGTATTTTATTCTCATCTTTACAAAGCACACCAAGCATCAAACACTCCAGGGGATCAGAAGCCACTGGTAATGTGAATAATTAGATTGGCAAGATTTCAACTTCCTTAAGAAAAAGGAAACCACTCGCAACTGGTAGTTTTCTTCTTTATATCTGTAAACAAAATTAACAGATTTTAACTCATTAAAATGGTAAATTTTAAATCATCAAGTTGACTAGAATACCTAAACTTTAATTTTTAATGGAATTTTTTGCAGCATAAAGCATTTTGTTGTTTAGAAATGCTTAATAAGTGAGGTAAAGGGGCAGGAAGAAAACTGCCTCAACAAATGTGACATGATATAAGATATCCAACAATGCACCCAGCATTGTTGCCCCATTTTTTAAAAAAGTTTGGTTTGAGTTTCTACATAGATTCCAGAAGGGAGCCATGTTGATCTTAAGCAGCAGAATAAAGTTTGAGCCCAGTGGCACTTTTAAGATGATCCAAGTTTTATTCAAGGTATTAGCTTTCATGAGCATGCATCTGAAGAAGTGTGCATGCACATGAAAGCTTATACTCAGAATAAAATTTTGTTGGTCTTAAAGGTGCCACTTGACTTTGTTCTTGAGTTTGGACAGAACTTCTTGGATAAAATTCATACGCACAATATAACAAAACCCCATTAAGATCAGCAACTCAACATCTTCTGTTGGTCCCTGGCCTCAGAGACTGTAATTAGAGAAATTTGGTCCTAAAGAGTTAAACTCATATGTTTTTAATAATACAGGAAAGTAAATGTCAAAAGACCCAAACTTCATATTCACTTTTTGCCAAATTATGGTTATTCACCAAGCCAACAGCCCTAAAAAGCCTCCTGATTGTGTGATTAACAATCAAACAATTTCTGAATATCACCATTATATTATAGCATAAGCTTTCGAGAAACACATCAGATGCATCTAAATAAATAAAGTCTTGAAGGTGCTACTTGTCTCTTTACTATTTTAATGAACAAAGAAATTATATTTGAGGACTTGTGGATGTGATAATGCTTTGATATGCTTTGTATCTGTCCAATTAGAAAATTCTTGATTAAGATGAACTTCAACTTGGGAAATTTTCATTAATAATATCATTTTATTCAAAACATGCCTTAAGAAAATAAAGTACCTGTGGTGAACTTAAAGCTTTGAGGTATCTATCCTTTCATAAGCCTAGTTTCTTGGCCCTATATTTTCCTCTCAAAAATGTAAATAATTCCCTTCTTTTCTTTTTTCTCTCTCTCTTCTTTTGTAATCATGTTTGGAATTTTACATCTCAATAGAAAACAATAAATAGTTGTTTTGCCCATCTTGACAGAGACGGTTCTGGTCGCTCTCATGGATGACCTCCTGCAACATCTGGACCGGGGCGGCTCAGCAGTGCTGCTATTATTGGACCTGTCAGCCACTTTTGATACGGTTGATCATCAGCTACTGACTGACCGCCTTGCCAACGTGGGGATTCAGGGGTCTGCCTTACAGTGGTTGACCTCCTTTCTCCAAGATAGGGACAAAGGGTAGTGATAGGGGAGAAGTCATCCCAGAGGCACTCACTCACATGTGGTGTGCCTCAGAGTGCGGTTCTGTCCCCGATATGCGCCCCCTTGCCCAGATTGTCAGAAGGAATGGACTGGGTTGTCACCAATACACAGACAACACCCAGCTCTCTCTATTGATGGGTGGCCAGTCCAACTGTACCCCAGAAAATCTGGACCTGGCTCTTCAAGCCGTAGCATCCTGGCTCAGGCTGAGTCAGCTGAAAATGAATCCGATGAAGACGGAGGTTCTCTATCTAAGCCGGGGTGGTCCAAGGGGAGGGGTCCAGCTGCCGGCTGTAGATGGAGTGCCATTGATACCGGCCCCTAAGGTCAAGAGCTTGGGCGTGCTCCCTTACAATGGATGAGTCCTCCCTTACGATGGAGGCCCAGGTAGCAGCCACTATTAGATCCGCCTTTTTTCATCTTCGGCGGGTGCAGCAGCTGGCTCCTTTTCTGGAGCACAATGACTTAGCAATGGTGATCCATGCTATGGTCACCTCAAGAATAGATCACTGTAATGCTCTCTAAATGGGGCTACCCTTGACGCTGACTTGGAAACTACAGTTAGTACAGAACGCTGCAGCACGGCTGTTAATGAGGCTCCCTCAATGGGAGCACATTCAGCCAGTGCTGAAAGAGCTGCACTGGCTACCTATTGTGTTCCGAGTCCGTTTCAAGGTGTTGGTATTGACCTTTAAAGCCCTTTATGGTCAGGGACCTGTTTATCTGTGGGCTCGCCTTTCCCCATATATCCCCCAGAGAGCACTGCGTTCAGGGAAAAAAAATCTGCTGTCCACCCCTGGACCAAAGAAGGCCAGGTTGTGTTTGACACAAGCCAGGGCCTTCTCGGTGGCATCACCAGAGTTATGGAATGCTCTCCCAGAGGCCATAAGGGCCCTGCGGGACCTTCCTACATTACGCAGGGCCTGTAAGACCGAATTGTTTCGACAGGCCTTCGATGCTTAAACTGAGAGAGAGCTGCCACCTGACATCAGCTAGAGTTCCCGGTGACCAACCGTCTGAAAAGCAGAACCGCCAACATAGTAATGATACAGCACCATGGAATAGTTTTTAAATTTTAATCGCCACTCAGGCGATGGACCTAGTGTCTTCCATGGCGATACTGGGGCTCTCTCAATTAGTCACGACTCCCACGCATCAGGCCGGGCACAAACTAGACCTGATCTTTGCGTCCGGGATTTTGGTGAACGATATCGCTGTAGAAGCGGTACTATGGTCGGATCACCTAGCCCTTAAGGCCTGTGTGGGGACACCACCCCAACCCTGTATGGGCGGAGAGCCTATTTTGGCTCGCCCCCGGGGCCTGATGGACCTGGAACGGTTCCAAATGGCCCTGAGGGATCCCTGGCCCACTAGCAATTCCCTCGATGGCCTTGTGGAGACCTGGCAAGACCAGTTATCCAGGGCCATCGACGAAATAGCACCTCGGCGCCCTCTGCGCCCTCGTGTGAGGCTGGCCCCATGGTACACCTTGGAATTGCGCCTGCTGAAACAAGGGCTCAGACAACTAGAGAGGCAGTGGAGACATACTCGGGACAAAGCAATGAGAACATCCTATAGAACGCTTATGAAGTCTTATGAGATGGCAGTCAAGGCTGCAAAGAAGAATTACTTTGCAACCAAGATTGCATCTGCAAATTCGCGCCCGGCACAATTGTTTAGAATAATTGGAGACCTCATAACATTGCCACAAGGCAAACCAAATATTAGAGAATTGGAGATTGGCTGCGAGGCATTTGCGAAATATTTTGCAGATAAAATCTCATTGCTCCGCCAAGACCTGCCTACCACTTTGGAAACAGTAAGTGAAATTGAGGCTCCATGCCTGTCTTCGGGTTTGGTACTGGATCACTTCGACCCACTCAACCTGGAGGAAGTCGATGGGATCCTCTCCGCTGCTCGTCCAACAACATGCGATTTAGACCCTTGCCCCTCCTGGCTGATTAAATCTTGCCAGAGGGAGCTTAGATGTCCTTTACGGGACATCATAAATAGATCCCTCGCAAAGGGGCACTTCCCAACACCTCTGAAAGAGGCGTTGGTTCGACCTCTCTTAAAAAAATGTACAGCAGACCCAGCCGAATTGGCGAATTATCGACCGGTGTCTAATTTACCGTTTTTAGGTAAAATTATCGAGAGGGCAGTGGCGTTGCAGCTACAGAGGTTCCTAGATGACGCTTCCGTCCTTGACCCATGCCAGTCTGGTTTCCGACCGGGTCATGGGACGGAGACGGTGCTGGTCACCTTGGTGGATGACCTCCAGCGGCAACTGGATCGTTGCGGTACTGATGCTATTAGACCTGTCGGCGGCATTTGACACAGTCGACCATCAGTTGCTAAGGCGCCGCCTCGCCACCATTGGGGTTAGGGGGTCGGTCTTGCAATGGCTCTCCTCCTTCCTCTCAGGTCGGGGACAAAGGGTGGCTATTGGGGGGGGAGCGATCCCAGAGACACACACTAGATTGTGGCGTGCCTCAGGGAGCAGTTCTCTCCCCAATGTTGTTCAACATTTATATGCGCCCCCTTGCCCAGATTGCCCGGAGGTTTGGGCTGGGCTGCCATCAATATGCAGATGACACCCAGCTCTATCTACTAATGGACGGCCGACCTGGCTCCACCCCAGGGAACCTGGTTCGAGCTTTACAGGCTGTTGCGACATGGCTCAGATTGAGTGGGCTGAAGCTAAACCCAGCGAAGACAGAGGTCCTTTGTGTGGGTCGTGGCGCTCTAGGAGGGGAAATAGCTCTCCCAGCCTTCGACGGCGCGCCATTGAAACCAGCACACCAGGTAAAGAGTCTGGGTGTTTTACTGGAGCCTTCATTATCAATGGAGGCCCAGATAGCAGCCACTGCCAAGTCAGCATTCTTCCATCTGAAGCGGGCAAGGCAGTTGGCCCCTTTCCTGGAGCGTCGCGACCTCACAACAGTGATCCATGCAACAGTCACCTCAAGATTGGACTACTGTAATGCCCTCTACTTGGGACTACCTTTGTGCCAGACCCGGAAGCTGCAGCTAGTGCAGAACGCGGCAGCCAGGCTATTGTTAAGGCTCCCGAAATGGGAGCACATACGACCGGGGCTGCGCAAACTGCACTGGCTGCCAATTATATACCGAGTCCAGTACAAAGTGTTGGTTATTACCTTTAAAGCCTTGTATGGCTGAGGACCAGCCTACCTGAGGGACCGTCTCTCCCCATATGAACCCCAGAGGGCACTGAGGTCAGTCGGAAAAAATAAAATGACTATCCCTGGGCCGAGAGAGGTCAAGCTCCAGAACACCAGAGCACAGGCCTTCTCAGCTGCGGCCCCTGCCTTGTGGAATCAACTTCTGGAGGAGGTGCGGGCCCTGCGGAACCTTGATCAGTTCCGCAGGACCTGCAAAACTGTCCTCTTTAAATGAGCATACACCGGCTGCTGAATTATTATTGTAGCTCCACGACTGCTGGCTGTTTTAATGATGTATAGTTATAACAAATGTCTGATTTTAATTATATATTGTGAAATGCTAATTTAAAGTGTAATTTTATATTTTTATGTTAGTTTTATATATGTTGTAAGCCGCCCTGAGCCACTCGGTGGGAAGGGCGGGATATAAATCCCAGATAAATAAAATAAATAAATAAAAAAATTGTGAATTAAGGACCCGCCAGCATGGTCCTGTTTCAAGGACCTACATTATCATGGGATTATTAAACTGGCAGACCAGCGTCAGAATGCCACCACTGCTGCCAGATTAACCTAAATTAACTTAAATCAATTTAAATTAACTTAAATTATGTATTTTTAATTATTAACTGGTTTTTATAATGTTTAAATGCTTTTATTGTTGAATTTAAAGTTTTTATCTATTATTGTACATGTATAAAAGGTTGTTAGCCGCCCTGAGCCGCCTAGGCGGGGAGGGCGGGATACAAATAAAACTTATTATTATTATTATTATTATTATTATTATTATTATTAATGTTTTATAGATTTTATTGACTTATTGTTTTAAATCGTGCAAACGACTGTTGTAAGCCGCCCTGAGTCCGCTTGCGGAGAGGGTAGGATAAAAGTCTAATGTAAATAAAATAAATAAAAATAAATAAATAGAAAGGATAAAAAAGTGGAAGAGTTTAGAATATCAGGAGTGTGACAAAATCTAGCAACAGACTGTTTTACTCTTATTCTTTTAACACTATGCTACTAATAGCAGATTTTTTTAAAAAAAAAGTTGAAATAATTCTCATTGTTTTACTAACTCCTCCTTCATGAAATATGCTGTCATTTTCCCTCTTCAATAATCATACCCTTGTTGGCTCAGCTTATCAAAAGTGATGGATTAATTGCTTTTATAGGAGCCAACTTTAATTCAGAGGCTGCACTGTGAAATTTACATCTACTAGTGCCTACATATTTTAATCTCTATTGCCACAATAATTTTAGCTACAGGTTTGCAAAGTCTAGAAATGAGAATCTGCCTTTGAAGTCACTGATGCCTTCCTACTGATGTAAATTCTAGATTGTTACCATTAACTTTGAGTAGTGAATTATAAAACTTCTAATGTGCTACTTTGCTGTCATCAAATATGTACATTTTAATACTATGAATATAAACTTCCCTTTCAAAACTTTATATCCCGATTCTGCAGTGTTTGATATTCAGAAGTCTGAAATGGATCCTTGAATTGAACCTGTGACTCAGAAATCAATCAATGGTGTTAAGTATAGGGACTCCTTTTATTTCCTCTAAAATGTTTTCTTAGTATTTCATTTTGCCCCCCAAGATCGGAATGAAGAGTCGGACACAAAGTTTTGGTATAACTAAGGGCCACTTTATTAATCATAATAATAACAGCAAGGGCACCCAGAAGTGTGGCCTGGTCAGGGCTAGGGGTCTCAACAGACCGCTCCCCTGCCATTCACGGGTGAGAGACCCAGCCCCCAGCAGGAGCTGTGAGAAACAGCTCCCGCCAGGCCAGTCCACCAGGGAAGCACGCTCCAGAGGGCCCAACCACCAGACGCACATCTCAATGGAAGGCACTCTCTAATCGAGCCTCCAGGACAGTCTGCATTTTCCCCAGCCCGGGTCATCAAACCCCAAGGTTGATTATGCCAGACCCTTGACTCCCCAAAAGAGGGATGCTTCATGGTCCTCCCCTAGCCACAAAGTACCCTAACCCAGTAAAACCTGACAAATCAAAGTGACCAATTACTAAACCGCACCTCCCGATAGCCAGTTCCACAATCCACTGCTTTGCTATGTAGGGTAGGAAAAAAACACACCCCAGCAACGGCCAATCAGCTGAGGAGCAAAAAATTCCTACCTGGTCCCTCAACAGAGACAACCAGCAATTGCTTACATAACAAACAGGGCAGGCGGGAGGGCCAATCCAAAAACAGACTGCCAGGGGAAGCGAAGGCTTGGCCATTATCTCAGCCAAGCCCCGCCCCCTCAAGATCGTGCCCAAACGGGCCAAAGATCCTCTCTTCCCTCACCAGGGGAGCAAATATTGCTAAAGCAGCCTAGCAGCTTTGCTGCAGGCTGCAAGCAATCCCTTCCACTCAGTGGTATTTAAGCTATATATTCAGTTATCCACTGTGCAGAATTTGTAAATGTTCACAAGGAAGACAATCATGCTTGTGTCATTGGTGTTCTTAGAAACTTATGTTAATTGTTTGCCCTTGAACATTAGTCTGAACCATATTGCCTTCAATACAGCCTTCTGGTGGTGTGCCCATACATTTTTGTGTCTCATTCATCTGCCAATGTAATTCATCTTCTTTCCTCCACATGGCTATTATTATACATGCCAATTGTCGACAAAGTTAGGAAAACAGAAAACATGAATCCAAGGTGCCCTCAAGATCTTCACTAAGTACTTTCAGTAGTGCTGGAGAACTGTCAACATACTCAAGTGTGGTGCAGCACTTGCCAAATTAAGTCTCACTGATGTAGACACTATCACTCAATTGGTTTACCCCTTAGGTAAACAAGTGTTTTGTTTAAACTTGTTTTCACAAATGGTTCTGTTGCTATTCGATTTATTCTGACCAAAGGTTCTAGTTATCTAGAAGAAATTGCTTACAGTTATATACAAAGAAAACTCCTGAAATGAGATACAGAGAAATAACATTTGGAAATGTACATGTTTGTTATTAGGTTCTGTTGATTTAAATTAGGATCCCATTATTTGTTTGCAAGGATGTGAGTATGCTGTTGACTGAATAAAAGTGTCTTTTAATAGCAACGTGTTTATTTATTTAGATATCCCCCTTTTTTCCTCAGTGGTGACCCAAAGCTGCTTACAACAGCATTCTCTCCTCTTTCATTTTATCATAACACCAAAAACCCTGTGAAGTATGTTATGGTGCAAGAGAGTGCTTGGGCTACTGTCATTCTGGTTGCTTCCATGTCAGAATGAGGATTCAAACCTGAGTCTCCTAGATCCTAGTCAAACTCTCTAACTAAGGCACTGTCATGAGCCCTGAGGAGGGGGAGCTGGAAGGATTAACAGACCAGGAAGAACGGCCTTCCAGCACCTCAGCCAAAGAACCAACAGCTGGCCCATCAATCACTCTCCCCACATTCCAGGCACCAGCTCCGGCTGTTGACAATCAGTCTCCTCCAAGCTCTCCCCCTCCCATCTCAAGGATGTGAAGCTGTCTTCGGAAAAGACTCTCAAAACACAGACACGAGGTGTGCCAATGCTTCTGATCTCTTAGCCCTGAATACTTGGAGAATTACAGTCGCCCAGGGAGCAGGCTGATTGAGGCTTCCATATAACAAACACCTGGGACTTGGCAACCTCGTAGAAGCAACAAGTTGATTCCCTGGCTTGCATCCACACTCCTTCCTTATTCCAGTTCCTGACCAGTTTGAACTCCTTGGCACCCTGACCTTTTGGCTTTGGACACTGACTTCTGGTTCTGGTTTGCAATTTTGCTTTGGTGACTCGGCTCCTGTTTGATTTTCCGAACTTTGACTTCAGACCGCCTTTGGACTCCTGCCTGCCTGCACCCTGAGAATGTAACAGGCACTAGTTACAACTTACTAGGCAAGATTAACTGGCAGAAATTGGAATCTTACCTATTGAATTCTGTCATGGAAGCAAGTAAAGTTAGGTGATAATAATGTGTGTAGCAAAATTCTTGTGTCATTTTTATAATACAGACATATGAAAATGTTTACCTGCATTTGGTAATATACCTATTCCATTGAACAAAGCATATAACAAAAGTGAAGTGATAGGTTTATGATTTCATATAGCTGGGAAAGGAATACTTGCCATATTTAGGTTTTCTTTACGACTTCTAAAATACATTAATGCTTTTCACAAGATGATTAGAAGATTATGTAGGAAGCTTTCATTTGAAGGATAGCAATGATTTAAAAATTGCAAAACAGAAAAAAATACTAAAAATCATGGAAGAAATAATGGGAGGGGAAGGAATAAAATAACAATAGTTCTATGGAAAAGGCACACAGTGCTCAATTATAGGAAAATCTTCTGAAAACAACATGCGGCCAAGATGACAAGTAATTTTCATTTATTTAAGTCAGAGTGCTTAATCAGAGAGTTTCTCCCACTGAAATCAATTAAACTTAAAGTATCTATGGTTAATAGCTGCCAGTACAGAAGTGGCTAGTAATGCAATATTATAGTATTATGACAGTGATCTCTCAAGGATTTAGACAAAATAATACTGCCTTTCCGCTAATCTGTTAGGGCACTGGTGAGTCAAAACATTTCAACAGGCTTATGGAATGTGACTGGAATTCATGCCTTCAGGATAAGATATCAGGATTACTAAGCAACAAAAATGGTTGACAGAGTCAGTCGGTGCCCAGAAGCTATTATGTGGCATCGTTTCTGTTTTGATTGGATTTGTTCTCATTAAATTGCTAAATGAATGTGAAGCATCATAATCCATTATTACTGAATGATTGTACCACAAATGGGTTTTAATTAGCTCACAGAGTGATTAGAATATTTTAGTTACAGTGTAGTTATTAGAGCTGTGACTGTGGAACGTGTACTCTAGGAAGTTAGCAGGAAAACACTGGCAAAACATTATGACTAGCTACTAGAACTAACTGTGTGTACTCCAGTGTACACCAAGAGCTATTGTCACACAAAAGCAATATGTACATGGGCTTACATCATCCACTCAAATAAATAGGGAAGTTCAGGGAAGAGTGTGCACACAACAGAGTAGCACCATGAGGACCAGCAAGCCTACCCCGTAAGGTGATTGTAATGATAACATGCTGTTCTGAAGTCTCATAGAGGCAATGCACAAATGTAAAATTACTTCATTAATTTGTTCTGAAGATAGAAAAAAACCCTAATTGTTGCAGAGGATGGAATTCAAATGTAAACAATAAAGAAGCCAGTCTTATAGAGGCAATGCACAAAGTAAAATTAATTCATTAATTTGTTTTTTAAAAAATGTATCTAATAAAGAAACCAGTCACATAGTTTGAAGTTGACCTCCAACTGAGCATGGCTTCTATCACTAGTCATGGAAGTTTTGAAATATACCACAGTGCCACATACTTGGTAAAAGTGTCAGAGAAAGCAGGCATTCAAGGTCCCAAGGAAAAAGAGATTGGGTATATACCCTGCCCTTCACTCAGAGTCTTAGAGGGGCTTACAATCTCCTTTTCCTTCCTCTCCTCACAACAGACACCCTGTGATGTAGGTGGAGCTGAGAGAGCTCTTTCCAGAACTGCACTGAGCAGTTCTGGAAGGATTTTCCAGTAGAAAACTGGAGGAGATAATGTGTTTGGCTCTAGTTCAATTTACAGTTCTTTCCAGGAACTTAAAACTCATTGGTAGCAAAGAGTAAAATGAGCATTTTATTCTCCAGCTTCATTAGCATTTTTGTATTTATGCTAATAAGAATTCCATAAGCAGGTTTTTAATGATGAAGTTATTTCACTGCATGGCAGTTACCTGAGAAATCTATTTACTTTCCCAATTTCTTCAGATGTTTATGCTGCATTTTCGTGTATTTATGCAACCAAATCCTCTGAAGCGGGTTCTCATTATAATTATTGTAATAATCCACCTACTGAAAATGCAAAGTAAATCCTTAAATAACAATATTGAATACCTTTTATAGCCATCTGTTCAGGAACTATCTACAAAGATCTTTTTTTATCATTCTGTTCTTGCTTAATGGGATTTTACTGTAAATAATAACCAGCAGATATGGGAAGGAATGTTTATTTTACACATCTAGGAATCTAGTGTATTGATCCTCATTTCATAGGCATGTGTGGAGACTGGTGCAAAACTGCTGTTGTTACGAATTACACATATTCAGAACCTCTTGAGTTTGGACAGAACTTCTTCAAACTCACAAAATACGCTCTTTCATTCTGAAAAGCTTCTGTATAAGAATATGGATCATGTAATACCAATAAATTGATATCTATTTGCCTAAAATATGCTAATCAATGACTATAGTATCAGTATGGTCAGCTGATGAACTGCTTAGTATCAACTAATATTTATGTCAGCATAACTGGAGGTACGCTGTTGCAAGCACTATCCTAGGAGTTAAAGCTGCACACATACCAGTGCACTGAATGAGAAATGGGTGGAGCCAGGAGCATGCTGAGAAGGAGTGGGAGTGGTCCCCAGTTGGATTCTTAAATTGTTACCCAAAGAGGCAATCCCTTTTTTAGTTAGGAGAATTAGCTTTAAATGAGACGATGTGATAGGGAGTAACTGGGATTCTTCACCAATGTTTACAGGGATTTTTCCCCTTTCAGAAAACTCTCAAAATAAACTAGGCTGATGTTCAGCAGGAAAGGTTTTTATTAAAAGAAATAGAAATTGGCAAAACACACATATATTGAAAACACATACAAGACTAGCCAAGAGGATATCAGGTAAGAGAGGGAGAAAGCAATTTTGGGGAAGGCTATAAATACTAACCGCAAAAAATGAGGTCTACAGAGGCAAAACAGCCACCATTTCATGGAGGGAGGAAGAGAAGGCCCAAATGGATTTGGGGGTGTATGTATGGGTCCCAAAACACACACACAAATTCCAGTGGATAGGGACTCCAGATAAAGGGTAAAATGCTCCATGGGGCAAGCTGAAAATGTTCACAGGGACAACCAGAAACGATACCTTGATGGGGTTTTTTGGAGGTAAACAATGATTTGGGAGAAGCTTAATGGGTTTTCCTGAAGTGTACTATAGGTGCAAATGGTGCTTGATGACCCTATAAGTAAAGGTAAAGGTAGTCCCCTGTGCAAGCACCAGTTGTTTTGACTCACAATGTTTTCACAGCAGACTTTTTACAGGGTGGTTTGCCATTGCCTTCCCCAGTCATCTACAGTTTCCCCCCAGCAAGCTGGGAACTCATTTACTGACCTCAGAAGGATAGAAGGCTGAGTTGACCTGGACGGTTACCTGAACCAGCTTCCGCTGGGATCAAACTCAGGTCGTGAGCAGAGGGCTCTGACTGCAGTTTTACCACTCTGCACCATGGAGCTCTTGACCCTATAAGTACTGGATGATAAAAGCTACCAGGTAAGTGTTGCTTAATTAGGGTAAATGGCTGAGAGAAAGTGAAGCTGGACATTTGGAGATTAATCCAAGGTGATGTGATGTGTCTTGGGAGAACCATTGTCCTAAATTATGTGTCTCTCTAAGGTGGGGAGGAGATTGTTAGCTGGCAGTTGTGCTTACTCATACTTCTAAATTACATGTCCACATTTATCTCTGGTTGACATCCATTTTCTGTCATTCTGATCCAGGCAGTGTATTACATTTATGATATTTGAGATGATATTGTATGAAGGGTGGTCATGATTTTCTAGGCATCAACTGCCCCTCAGTGAAAGAAGGGTCTGACTGCTAAAAAAAAAACAACCCATCAACCCATGTTTCATCCAGTGTATTATTATGCTTCTAAAAATTCTTGTTCTAATACAAATATTCCCTAATTAAACTTATTGGGTATGAAAATACATCTGCTACATTAGTGTCTCCTAACTGGCATAATCTACCACCAGTCATAGTTCTTCCAAGCATTATCTAAAATTCAGTGAGGGGGAGCATGGTGACAGACAAAATATGGTAGATGTTTAGAAGTTGAGCTTCTGATCCCATTTCTCCTGTCTCCAGACAAACAAGCAGATGGAGATCCCTTTTTAAGCTTTTGGTGATGGTCAAATCAGGAGGAAATAAAAATAGACCTTCTTCAACGGTGTCCCCAACTATTGCAGCCTTTTTCCATTTTGAATGATCCAAAACAAGGAACCTGGGTAAAACACAATGAACCCAAAATGGCTATGAAATCAGAGGACAGACCAATAACAATTCAAGACCTAACAGACTTATTTGGGAAGTCTGAAGAAAAAATACTATCTCTACTTAAACCCATGGCTGAATGACGTTACAGATTCACTAAACCAAATCTCGCAAATGGCTGATACTGCATTACAACTAAGACTTACACTCCAGGAAGAAACTTGCACAATTCAACAAGATCAATCCAAGATTAAAGACAAACTTATGCAGCTAGAAGACATCACATGATGGAACAACATAAAATTATGCCTTGACAGAAAAATAGAAACCCATCTGATTTATGTTCTTTTTTAAACACGTGGCTTGACTCAGTTTGGAGTTTGGAAATTATATGCCAGTTTTTATAGAGAAGGCTTATAGAATAGGATCTTTCAACAACCCTAGCCTCAAATTACCTAGGAATGTTATTGTCTCTTTTTCCAACTACCATAAAAAGACCAAAGTTTGGCAAACTGCTAAAGAAAAAGGTTTCTTGCTACTTCATAACAAGTTCTGGCAAAGGATTTGTCCACTGAAACACTATCAAAGAGGCAGGATCTGAACCTATCACAGAGAAATTAAGGGAGGCAAATCATAATATAATTTTCCAGACAGACTGGTCATGGGTTCACCTAATCTCCCATTGGCTGAGGTGCCTGTCACTCAATCTCAATGGAGAACAACCCCTACCCTCCAGTCCCAGGACAGGCAAGGATTGAACCACTGCTTCACAGCGGAGATAAAGAAACCTTTCCCTCAATTGGCTGAGGGAGGAGGAGGGAAAGAGCAAGAGAAAACCTTCTCTCAATTGGCTGAGGGCTCCTCCTTCTCTTCCTCTGGAAGGGAAACAGCCAGAGCCAGGGACAAAATGATGTCCTGTGGCAGCAAACAAGATACAGAGGGAGGGAGGGAAAGCAAGACAGACAGTAAGAGAGAGAGACTGAAGTCCTGTGCTTAAGATCAACAACGTTATCAGAGAGAGAGTGTTGGTCTGAAAGGTATCATGAAAGGCCTCTGAGGGAGAACTCATTGGGGCCAGTTCTGACTAGGGATGCCAGTTCCAAGTTGGTGGAAAATTACTGGAAATCGTGGTGGAGTTTGAGGAAGGCATAGGACTTAGGGCTTCAGAGCAGGGTCTGCCAAATTCAGGTTTTTGCCATCAAAGCTGACTTGGTGATTTCAGACCAGTCACAGACTTTCAGCCTAGCCTGCCTCATACGGTTCTTGTTCAGATCAAAGGGGAAGAGGAGAATGATGTAAGATGCTTTGGTTTCCCCCACACACACTGTGAAAAAAGACTACCCTTTCCTTATGTGGAGGCTGCAGGGAGGGGAGAGGCGATGGACTCTGGACAGATAAAGGTTAGGAAATTCCTGGAGATTTAAGGGGTGGAGCTTGGAGAGGGTGGGGTTTGGAGGGGTGGGATCTCAGATAAGTACAATGCCATACACTCCACCCTCCATCCATTTCCTCCTGGGAACCAATATTGCCAATCTCCAGGTAAGCAGGTAAACAGCACAAAGGCATCCACGAAAAACCAGTCTCTATAAATTAGAAAGACACTAATAAGAAATTTAATACAAATCCATAGAGTGCTGTCATTAGAATGCTGACCACACCTGTACCCAAAGTCTTTTAAATTGCAATTAATGCCACTTTCTCTGAAGTAGTGGGTCCAGGAAGTGATGTGAAGCCTCTTTGTACAGAGTCCAGTGCTCCAAATACTCCTTTCAAAAATAGTCAGTGTAGAAACAAGTTGCAGCCAGGCACAGAACCATGACAGTGTTGTACATTATGCCCTGTTTCACACGAGGCTTCTACAAGCTAATGTTGAAGAAAAGGAAGATTCTCACAGAAGATGGTTCTCTTTTTTTTCTGCAGGACCCCCCCCCCCCCCCTGCTTTTCAGTACCAAAATCACAATACTGATTATACATCTTTTTGTCCTGGAGAGAAGTTGGATTCCTGTGACCAACCTCCTCAAAATCAAACACACCTTGGAATTAGATGGAGGGGGGGGGGGGAAATTGCTGCATAAAATCCATGCAATAGCATGAAAGCATTCTATATGTGGCATTAGGTGGTCTCTTGGGTCCAATCAAGGATCTTCTCGGGAGTTTCTCAGGAAGGATGTTGCCAACTGCTCCTAATCCCCCTCTGAGCACAGATTCTCACAATTTGCCCAATTACTACATTCTTGCCCCCAGCCTTTCTAATATTGCTTGTCTTTGTTGACCATTGGTTTCAAAGTATGTTTCTAAGCCAATGGTCAACAAAAGCAAGCAATATAAAAGAGTCATATGTAATATTAAACAAGTTATAACAGGTTGGGAATATTAGAAACACATTTTAAATATATTTTATCTAATGCTATTAAGTCTCAGTGTTCCAACACCAATTTTATGCTCCAGGAACATCAAAATCAAGGGGAGTGGCCATTCTTCTCTCTAAAAATGTCTGGTTTTCATTAAAGGACTTTGCAACAGATCCTAAAGGCTGTTTTACTTTCCTTAAAGGTTGCCAAGAAGAAAAACTATTTACTATGGCCTCTTTATATGCCTCCAACCAGTATCAACTGTCATTTACAGAAGTTTTCACAAAACTGGAAATTTTTAGACAGGGGGAGGTGATCTCGGGGGATAATCATAACTTCGTAATAAATAACAACTTAGATAGATTGCACCCTAGGAAACATCAACTACTTCAACAGGCAAATTTATATTGGCACAAATCTTTAAAAAAATTAAATTTAGTGATATATGGCTTTGTCATCACCCTTCTGAAATTTGCAGTCCAATTCAAGAGACTCAACAGCCAAAGGTCTGAGTTGATTCAGAGATCCTTTTATTACATACTGATATGTAGGAGGAGAACAGCTCTCTCTCTCTGTACCAACATCCTCCATTTTTCCTCAGCTCTCCTTTACAAAACAGCATATTTACACAATTTCGAAAACAAAGCAGATCTAGTTGATTGGTCACAAAGTTCTCACTTTTAGCCTTTTGTGGTATTTCATTGGACAAATGAAGTAACGTCTCTATTCTGGGACATAGGGAATCACTCAGGATGAAATCAAGAAATCAATATTATCAAATCTTTCAAAAAAATAGTAATAACAAGAGCCCAGGAAGGGAGGGATTTCCTACAGAATACTCAAAAAAATGTTCTTATATGCTACCTGGCCTCTTAGTGGAAATGTGTAATTACATCACGGCTCTTTACCCCAGACTTGATCCAATGCCATCATTACAGTTATTCCTAAGAAAGACAAGGATATGACAAATCCTGGCTCATACAGGCCAATTTCACTCTTAAATCAAGGCACGAAAATCTTTACAGCTCTCTTAGCAAAAAGACTGAATGAATTTGTCACTGAATATATTTACATAGACCAAGCAGGATTTATGCCTTTAAATAATTTATTGGATAAAATCAAGAAAACCCTTACTGTTATATCATATTATAAATAATCAAATATTAAAGCAATTTTTTCTCTAGACATAGATAAAATGTTTGGTAGAATAGAACCTATATATTTAAAAGTGCTTTTAAACTTTCTAGGCTTTGGTAGTAACTTCTGCAGAGTTTCATGTTCTAACCCAACAGCTCAACTCAGACTGAATTGACTATGCTCACAAGAGTTTAGAGTATCTAAGGGTACCAGACAAGGTTGCCAACTATCCTCTTTTATTTACGTTTGCCATCAAACCATTTGCCTTAGCCATAAGAGCTTAATTAATAGGATAAATTTTGATGTCAAAGAGTTTGTCAGTTTATTTGCTGGTGATTTGATGCTGTATATTTCAAATGTAACTACTTCGTTACAAGAAATTGGGAATACACAAAAAAGTCAGTTTATTTTCAGGCCTCACTACAAACCAGTGGAAATGGTACTATACCCTATATTTCTAATTCTATCTGAAGAGTGAGTAATTAAAAATAGATTTTCTTTTAAATTGGTATCAGATGCATGGCACTACTTAACTGTAAATATTTTGCTAAATTTAAATGTTATCTGGCACTAAACAATCATTTGGCACTAAAATCATAAGAACATGAGAGAAGCCATGTTGGATCAGGCCAATGGCCCATCCAGTCCAAAACTCCGTGTCACACAGTGGCAAAAAAAACAACCCAGGTGCCATCTATACATTTGACATTACAAGAAGGGAATAAATTACCTGCATCATGCACAGAATTTGATCAAATATTTTATTTTTACCAAATTTCTTTTTATTTTAGAACGTTACGAGTCCCAGTCTCAGATAGTTACTTTAGACAATGGCAAAAACAATTAATCGTTTCTTATAGGACTATTTAAAAAGCCCAGAGTTGGATTTGACATAATTAAAAGACCTTCTAAGGTAGGTGGTTTGAGTTGCCCAGACTTGAAATTGTATTATGAGGCATCCCAATTAGCCAATATAGTGTTGATGCTATTACTGACTTCCAGAGCAATTGGCTTTGCACAGAACAAACTTTTGTTCATCAGCTGTCTATACAAGATGTGATATGGAATAACTGATCCCAACAAACCATTTGAATTAACCAAACTAACTTTTTACTTACCACACTTTGAATATGGGATAAGCAATTATCCAAGCTTGTCCTGGATCTCTCTCCAATGCCTTCATTTATTGGTCAGCAATGGTTTGAACCTGCAACAAATCTTGCCACATTCAAATTATGGGAAAACGTTAAACTCATAAGATTATCTGATATTACTAAATGTGGTCCAATGATCCAATCATAAGCAAATCTAAATTAGATCAAATTTTTGGGTTAAACTTACCCTGACTCCACCAACACCTCCAATTGAAACACCTGCTAGAATCTCCTATTTATAAAGAAGATATTAGCAGATCACTTACCGATTCTGAGAATCTTCTTGAAGCTGACAAAAAGGAAGGTAATGGTCTCGTCTCTCTTCTGTATAAGACTAGATATAAGGCTCATTGAAGAGAAAAATACAATGGGCTCTAGAAAGAGACTCTGGGCAAGTGCCCCTCCCCCACTCTTGCCATCTCCCCTCTTACACGGGTAATAGTATTCACTTCCCTCACCCACCCAAGGGGAGCTGATCTCTGCCATCTGGAGAGCAATTGTAATTCTGAGTTATCTCCAACCGTCACATGGAGATTGGCAATATTTGTTGTGGTGTGAGAAACGGAATGGAGATTGTAAACTACTCTGAGACTCCCAGTGAAGGGCAGGGTATAAACCCAATCCCTTTTTCTTCTTCTTTCTGTGAGTTTGGGATTTCAGAGATTAGGATCATCCCCCATCCCCTATTCAGAATTATTGGCATCTGTATTGATCATGAGACTCACACTAGGAGAGACTGGAAGTTATTGGGGCTATGCAGTTGCATGGCCTCTTGTACTGTGATCCTCTTTCCTTGCAAAAGACTTTTCCTCCCAGTTCTTGCCTAGGTGATGTTTTGAGCTTTTCAGGAGTGGTTCCTCTCTGGAGTGAGCTGTAGAGCCATCTAGGCGACTGACTTGGAATGGCCATGGTTGCTTTCCTGTATGTTAGCCTGTCAAAAGGGCATGCAAGAGGGCAATGAAACTCCTCTCTGCAGAGCTCCCTGGAACATGTTCATTTGAGAGCTCCTATCTAGTGTTCCACAGTTCTCCCCAAACTGAAGGTGCTGAGTTTCCTTTGTTCTTTTGGAAAAGCAGGATATAAACAAGTAAACAAACACAGAAGGATATTTCCAAATGGCAGTTTAGCATTCCCGGTTGGATGCTACAATGTTTATCATAGCATTCAAGAAGCATTTCCTGAATGGCATATATAAATAATATGTGTGTGTGGGTGTATACACACACACATAAATTCCTCAAGACATTCATCACATTCCCTCCAAGCTAAATATAAAGTTTGATACAGTTACCATTGTATTGCATTGTTTTATTCAGACAGACATTGAGTTCAATGAAAGGCCATAAAACTTCAGTAAGACTCAGGAGGTTTCATTTCACTTCACAGATAATGATAGTTCCTGTCCTTGTTCTTGCCTTGTAGTGGGGTCTGTTACCCAAATCACTCATGCACACGCACCTCTGTAGCTAGCAAAAGTATCCTTTACTGAGATTGAGAGTTTAGGAAGATTTCTTCTGGGAAATTGGGAGTCTAGATAGGCAAGTAGATGGCTGAGTACTTTGCATGAAGGAGTAGAGGGAGAAATCTTCAGCATTTAAGATAAGGAGGAAATGGTCGGGGGTGGCCAGTTGCTCATTGTCTTTATTATTTGGGTTGTTATTAAGGCCAGATTATCAGGGAGGGTACAGCTTAGGTCCTTGAGGAAAAGGCCCTTTGGTTGTTTCCTACAAGATATGCCGTTGCATGATTAATGGAGGAGTTGCTTCACATTCTTTGCATGCACAAAGCGTGATTCACTGTCATCTTGATAACACTTTGATCCATTTTCATTGCTAAACTGTGCAAGTGCACAGGGATCTAAGATGGAAGATCTTCAATGAGGAGGAGTACCATGACATCAAGTCCTCTGTGGACTTTTCCATGAAGACCTTGGCAGTGTATATGTGGTGTCTTGCAGAGCTAACCTTGTCTTTGGATAGGATTTCCCACATGTATTAAAAGGAAAGTCCAGTTGTTACTGTTTTCTTCTTGAAATGTAAATCTTCCTGAAATGCTTTTAAATTCAACATTCTACTGTGACCTACCCATCAACAGGGTATGTGTTTTCCTCCATCAAAATGAGCATGTTGTTGCACTGCAAAGCTTGTTTCTTCTATGGTCTCTTGCTGATTCTCAACAATATGCCACAGCAACAGAATGGGATAACAGGAGGTGAGGAAGGATGAATAAACACAGCAGAGGCACAGACATCCCTGACATCCCCAAGTGATCTGTGATTCAGAGGTCTGTGCATAAAGACTTCTGCTGCCAGTAATTCTCTAAGTACTGCCTATGAGTTGTTCTGTCAGTGCTGCTCTTGCTACTATTGCTTCTTTTTTTAGTTATATATAAGCACCAATAAATGGAACAATCCACACACTCTGATTTCAGTTTATACCAGTTCTATGATTCCCAACATGTATATGGCTTCAAAAGGGAGCAAGACCAGTTCATGGAGAACTGGTCCACCAATGGCTATGAATCATGATGCCTAACATCAGAGACAGTAGGCTCCTGCATTCTAGGAAGTAACAGCAGGGAGAGGTTTTGGTCTCTGCACCCTGCTAGGCCTCCCAAGTGTATATGACTGACTGCCGTGGGAAACTGAATACTGGACTAGCTAGATTGCTGGCTAGATGCAGCAAGGCTTTCTTCTTATGGGGGTTCCATATACAATTGCATAATTTCTTTCTTTTTATATGTTTTTAATACAGTGTTTTAGAGCTGAAATAAAGATCTCTTTCAGATCCACATCTCACATTTGAGTATCCATTTGCTCAGACATATACATAAATATGAAATGGGTTGAATTTGAAGAGAACTGCAATAATTGTTTCAGAGTTAAGATTATGCAAGGAAAAGTAGATCCACCCAAAGACTCTTATGGTGACCACAGTAATGTATATTCTGTATGTGTTTTTAGTGATTTATTGACCTCTTCATATTCCTTCTCAAGGCAAATTACAAGAAGCTATTAAAACATGTCTAATATTATAAGACTATGAAGATAATTTAGAGAACCGGCTGGACTCCTGCTTACTTTCATGACTCAGAAAGGTTGCTTAGAAGCAGAGAAGGATGTGCCTTCAAACACTAGCAGTTTAACATGTGTGACGTGAGAATGGTTTGATCATTGAAAAGCTTGCATTGTTTGCTTAAGGGCTGCAGTGGCAGATCAATTTGTTTTGCTTTTCATAACAGCAGATGCAAAGCTTTTGCTTCCTGCCCTGCTAGCAGCAAAAATAATGGATGTTCTTCAAACTAATGTTCAGATGGTGCAAACACAGGGAACAGATTATTAACTTCTCTGCAGGGAAGATGCTGTTACAATCTAAAGGCTTCCAGACTTCTTTCCTTATGTGATTCATTATGGGACATACGGTTCTCTGATGTCTCTGTAGCTATTTGTTTGCCTGACTTTAGTCACATGTCCATACTGGGAGTTGTTAGGCTCGGTCTAATTATCTGGATCTATTAAGCCTGTCTATGATCTAACTAAGCAGTTTGTCTTAAGTCACATAGGAAGATAAGAACAGCCATACTGGATCAGACCAATGACCCACTTAATTCAGCAACCAGTTTCCAACAGTAGCCAATCAGATAGCACAGGCAATGCCTACAAACTATAACTATTACCTACTGATTGGTCCCCAGCATCTGTCAGAGACATTCCATCTCTGACCCTGGAGGTCCCATTCAGCAGTCATAGCTAACAGCCAATGATAGAACTCAATAAACTTGTATAACCCCCTTTTAAATCCATCCAAACCAGCAGCCATCACCATGTTCAATGGCAGTGAATTCTATGTCAAACAATGGTTGTATGAAGCAGTACTTCTCTTTTTTTGTCTTTAATGTACAACTAGTCATGTTCATAGGGTAAATATGAGTATCAGTAGAGGTCGTTTTGTAGAAAAATAGGTGGTGAAGCTCATCCATAAATTATTATGTAGCTGCACATACTATTCAATGGAAAAGGAGGCGGAACTCTCAGAAGGAGGAGGTGGAACTCTCAGAAAGGTTCAGGAGCTGTGCTCCTGTGAATTCCCACTGAATCTGAGACCTGAGTATCAGTGTCAAAGGAGAGGAAGAAAAGTTTCTGCTAAGAGGTGTGCACTTCAAAAAAGTGTTTTAATTTTGTTTTGGGTTTTTTAAAATGGTGGTTTTTCATTATGTCAAAATTGGGAGGTGTTTTCACATTTGTAATTATTTTACATATAGTTTTTGGGTTCACAAATTTGGGTTCACAAAAAACTCCAAAATGATGCCTTTTAAAAAAAACTCACCCAAAATTAGAATAATAAAAAATTGGGGGATATATTTCCCTCCCCTGAGGAAGCAGGGAGAGAGAGAGAGAAGGAAACAGCAATTTTGCAGTACCTGGTCCTTTCAAATCGTAAATTATTTTCTATGAAAAGACCAGCCTTCAGAGTTCCAGAGGACAGCTCTGATTCCATAGAAAATATTAGCCTTTTAAAATGGGACCAGGCACCACCAAACTGCTAAACTACCTCATATGAGTCATGGGCCTTGACTGTCAGTTTTCAGTAGCCTGGGAAGGCTCTGCCACTTCCATTGTCAGTGGCAGAAACTGTAAGAGGAAGCCTGCAGTGTTGCCCTGGAGCCACCAGCAGGGCCAATGCCAGACAGATAAGTCCAGGACATAGAGTTGGAAGGGACCTCCAGGGTTATCTGGTCCCACCCCCTGCACAATGCAGGAAATTCACAAATACCTATCCCCACACACACACCCCAGTGACACCTGCTCCACATCCAAAAGATGAACAAAAAAACCCCAAAACCCTCCAGGATCCCTGGCAAACTGGCCTGGAGAAAAAATTGCTGCCTGACCCCGAAGTGGTGAATAGCATTTTCCTTGGCATGTAAGAAAGGGCCATGAGAACTAAGCACTAATGCAATTTTTCTCATGACTTCTTTGGTCCTTTCTTTCCTTTTAAACTTGAAATGGGACCTGGTGGGAAAGGGTGACCTATCATGTAGCATCATGCATAGGAAATACTGGGAGACCTGGCTTCATCAGGACTACCTATCAATGAGTCCCTTTAAATTGTAAAAAGCTATCATTTTCAATAGGACTGGATCTGACTTCTGGAACTCCAGAAGACAGGTATTGCCACAGAAAATAATGGCCCTTTAAAATTTAAAGGGACCAGGTGCTGCCAAATACCTACTTGATGGGATTGATCTTTAGTTTATTGAGCTTTATCTATCCCATTACTTTCTCCAGGCATTTGTTCAACACTTCTACAGACCCAACTGACTCAGAGGTTACAGAGACGTACATGTGTTCTTGGTACTCTAAATCCCCAGACAATTTCTCCCAGTGGTTTCACATAAGCTTTAAATTGCATGGGAAGAATGGACTCCTGTGGGACCTCACTGCATAACGTCCATCAAGCTCAGCAGCTGTCCCCTAGTACCACCTTCTGAAATCAGCCAAGTAAGAGTGGCACCATCGAAACACAATGCTCCCAACCCCACCATCCTCTCCTGAAGGATACCATGGCTGGTGGCACTGAACACTACAGAGACGTCCAGAAGAAAGAACTTCATTGTCATTCTTCTGACAAAGACCATTAGTCAGGGCAATCAAAGCTGATTCTGTTCCAGTGACAGGAGGCCTAAATCCCTACTGAAACAGGTGTAGTTATTTGGAAGTGCATTTGTGTGGCTATATCTTCCTTTCTTCTTAGTATTATTTTATATTAGCATTAGTGATAAGTTATGATGTTCTAAGAAGATAAAACAGTTGAGTGGACATACAGTCATTGTAAATTAACTTTACATTTGCACAAAATGGGATGATTATTTTTATAAGGAGAACAAAAAGAGGGAATTCTCAAAAGATTATAATTCTTGCTTGTTCTGATGTGCTTTATAAAATTAAAGCACAAAAAAGCAACAGACCCAATACCATAGTTTGTTTACCTACAGGTATCTGGTAGTATTAGAGCCTTGGGCAATTTTTAGTAGATGTTTGAAATTGTTTGCAGCTCTTTCCCTTTCTGGAATATTTGTGAACAGTGAAAATCAATGAAGAAATGTCTCTGTTAGAGCCACGTGGATTGCTTGCCAGAGCACAGAAGTAGTCGAACCATACAGAACAAAGCACTCCAGGATCAAAAAAGAAAATGAAAATAGGGAAAAAAGAACATGGGAGAAATGTTCTTTGATTATGTGACTTGAGACCTTTGCGTTAATTCTTATTAAGGACATGTGAGGAAAATAAATATAACAGCCAACACTATATCTATTGAATCCTAGATTGAACTCCTAGAAGTGGATGTAGCATGGACAGATGGATTTTCTCAATAAAACATCTCTACCAATTCAAGACAAGATCTGGCTCTAAGGCTTTAACCATGGATTTTAAATTTAATTGGTCCCCAAGAGGGAAGATATTACTGCGGAAGAAAGAACTTCATACTAAAAGAATAAAATATGGGGTTTTGAAAGTAAAAAATTTTGAACGTCAAAGTTCCCTTTATCAGACACAAAGTATGGTCTCCCCAAAATTCTTGCTGATCTCCAAGGTGCTATACCAAATCTAGATGTTCTACTGTAGATGAACATTGCTACCCTCGGAAACCAACTTGCAGGAAAGTGTGTGAACTGTCTCCATTGCATTGTGGTATCTGAATGTATTCAGGTGCCTTATGCCAAGTCCATTTAGTTCAGCATTGTCCTTTCCACTGGCTTACTTATGATACTTTAACTGGAAATGTCAGGGGTTAAACCTGGGATCTCTTGCAAGCAAAGCTTGTGCTCTTCCAATGAGCCACAGCCCTCTCACCCATACATGATGTTTGATACACATGTGATGGTTCATTCAAGTCATCCATAAGTGATAAACATGCATGTATAAACTAACTGCATAATCAATGATATGCATTCTGTTTCTAACTATCTAACAGACAGCAGGACACAGTCTTTTAAATGATTTTGCCAAAACTGATATTAAAATTCTGCCTATCACATTTTATCCCATCTTTCCTCTGATGAGATATGGCAGCGATCTTTCAAAATCTCACAACAACCCTCTGAGATGGATTAAGTTGAGAGTGAGAATAAGGTCCAGATAATGAGGATCTGAACCCCAGTCTTCCCAGTTGTAGTATAACATTCTATTAATGCAGCATTACTTGTCCCATTGGTGTTTCAGTGGTGAAGATTCATTCATACTTGGAGTCAAATAGTAAACATGCATTTATCAATCAGAGTAAAGCCTCTATCTATCAGTATTGGTTCCTTATGAATACAAAACACTCCTACACAAATTTTGTATGTCAGTAGCAGTGGTATTCTGAGCAAAAGTCCTGAAGTCAGTGAGCTTAGAAAGGTATCACTATGCTTAGGATGGCAGTGTAAAGTGCTTTGCAAATATAGAATTATCAATTACTACAAGCAGAAAGAAGGTGTCTGCTTTGACAACATATTGCAATAGCATTGTAGAGGTCTGTTTCCAATAACATACAGCAAATGGTAACACAATGATAATCTAAAATCCATAGGAAAATTAGAGTGATCTTTAAGTATACAACAGAGAAAGGAAAAATACTGGCAGCTGCCCATCTTGGCTATAATTATTTTAATTTTGCACATTCCCAGATGGCAGAAAATGCACAGCTGCTGCTGCTTCTGAGGTTACCCTGATCAGTAGTGTGACTAAAGGAAGAATCAGTAGAAGACCGTGGGGACTAACAATACCGAATGGCCCATTGAACATTTAAAATTAACAATGTGCAGAAACACTTTTATACCAATGCGTAAACAATGGGGGGAAATTAAGGCCCGTGTCACTGCACAGTTTTCAAAGAGGTAGGGGAAGAGAGAATAATGAAAACTGGAAAATACTGTTAGGCTTCCTTGGCTTGACCCATATATGTTGAATTAACATTGTACCGCAGAGCAATTCATTTCCAAACCTGACATTTTGTTTCCTTTCCATTTGGAAAAAAAAATCTTATTTTAAAGTTTATATTATGTAGCACTGGCTACGCATATGAAAGTTCCCAAGCAGTAGTACATTCAGACAGTTGTCACGGGCAATGACAACGAGGCAGGATCTCTGCTCAAGTTGGCAGCTGAGCCCCTCTCGGAGCCCTCTCGTGTAGGGATGTGCAAAAAAAAAAATCAGTAGTACACAAATTTGGAAATATACGGGGGGAAATAATACGGAATACCGTATATTTCTGAATTCCATAGTCGGAATAGCCGCATATACGGTAGATGCGCGGCTATTTCCGAATATATGGCCCCATTATACCCAATGGGCCTGGAGGGGAGGGGGTTTGAGGGAGAGCCTCCAAATTTGCAGAGGACCTGCAGAGGACTCTCCCCTACAACCCTCCCAAGGCCCAAAAAGATTTAGCCAGGGGGTCCAATTCCTGGGGCACCCAAAGCCAAACCTTAACTTCACACCAGAGAATCTCTATAGGACCCAAATGCACTATACATCTATCTACTCTATGAACCCTGCCACACAAAACACAATCTGCTCAAGGTCTGCTCTGCAGACCTGGCTGCAGCAAACCCAGATGGCAGCTCTCCAGCCCTGCCCCAAAGAACGTGGGGAGAGATGGCCAAGCACAACAAGCATGCTGGCTCTGGGTCTCTCACCCAGGTGCCAGCTTCCCTGCCACAGAACACACAATCTACAGATGCCAGCTCTCCAGCCCTGACCCAAAGAACACGGGGAGAGCTGGCCAAGCACAACAAGCATGCTGGCTCTGGGTCTCTCACCCAGGTGCCAGCTTCCCTGCCACAGAACACACAATCTACAGATGCCAGCTCTCCAGCCCTGCCCCAAACAACATGGGGAGAGCTGGCCAAGCACAAGCATGCTGGTTCTGGGTCTCTCACCCAGGTGCCAGCTTCCCTACCACAGACACACAATCTACAGATGCCAGCTCTCCAGCCCTGCCCCAAACAACATGAGGAGAGCTGGCCAAGCACAACAAGCCTGCTGGTTCTGGGTCTCTCACCCAGGTGCCAGCTTCCCTGCCACAGAACACACAATCTACAGATGCCAGCTCTCCAGCCCTGCCTCAAAGAATACGGGGAGAGCTGGCCAAGCACAACAAGCATGCTGGCTCTGGGTCTCTCACCCAGGTGCCAGTTTTCCTGCCACAGAACACACAATCTACAGATGCCAGCTCTCCAACCCTGACCCAAACAACACAAGAGAAGCAGTGGACCGCACCTAGCTCCACATCATTCTGTATCTGACACAAAGCAAGAAGCATTTAGACTTACCTTGAGTGATGGATGGTTGGCTGGTCTAGGCTCTTTTGCGTTACCCAGGGTGCACCACAAGGAGGCGAGCCAGAGTTGCACCCCAAATGAGGAAGATCACTGGGAAGGCCTCAGATTGTGTGAGAGGAAGGCAACCATTCCTTCTCTCTCAGCTCAGCAGCAGCACACCAGCTATTACTGTCCCATTAGAGGGACCTCAGCATTGTATGGCTGCTGGCTGCCTGTCATCATCACTGGCACCTTCCTCTTTCCTCCTCCTGCCTCTGAAAAAAAAAACCTGGGTTATCCTGGCTGGGCCTGTGGGTGCTGTCAGTTACAGTTGGGGGCTGCAATGGCCTTTTCAGTATTATTAGGCATGTGTGGATGGGGGACTGGGGAAATTTGGATTGCTTTGCAGATTTTAAATCAGCATTCACTTTTGGTTTGAGGAGGGATGAGGGGTGGGGTGGGATGCACTGCCAATCAATTTGTGAGTGAGTTTTTGGGCTGTCTATGGACTCTAGTCTATTTTTAGTGGAGGAGCATTTTACAACCACCTTCCAAGCGTGGGCCAAGAGAGGATGCAGGCACAAGTAGGTGCTCACTTCATTCACTCTCGAAATCTACATTCGGGGAGCCGAACAGAGGCAAGTTGACCTTCAGGAAGACCAACTGCTCAATTGTCCAGGGTTGCAGGTGATTGTGATGTGTGCAGACAATGTCGCCCATATGTGAAAAGACGCGTTCGCTCTGCACGCTCGTCGGTGGGCATGAGAGGAACGCCTTGGCCACAGAGGAGAGGGCCGGCCAGACTTCCTCCTTCATGACCCAGTAGTCCAAAGGAGACATTTTCTGCAGCTCAAGGGGCTCCAAAAAAAAGTCCCTTCCCATCGCAGCACCCATCTTCACTCTCAGTGCCCTACCGCTTCTAGAGGTGCCAACAACTCGCCCGATGAATGTCATCTCAGGACTCTTTGTGGCGTGAGTCTGGTGGGAAACACTGCCTAGCTGGGGAGGTTGGGGATGAACAACAGCAGTGGAAGTGACAGATGAGCTGCTTCCACCCGTCTCCGCCTCAACTACCAGCGCTGGGCCCGCCCTGACTCTGGAACACGAGACCTTCTGGGAGAGCTCGTCTCGCCAGCGATCGAGCTCACTGGCCTGCTTGGCAACAGTGCCCTTAAGGCGCAGGTCTAACATGGTCGCCATTGTGTAGACCTTATCCTGGATGAAAGTCTGAAAGCGGGCCTCAAGCCCTTCCTGCAGCCTAACAACCAGGGCACGCACTGCTGGAAGAACGTCTGCACGGCCTTGAGCTGGCACTAGAAACGAGGCCAGGTCCTCACGGGCCATGTGGACCATGGGGACGACCAGTGCAGTGCTCACCGTGTCAGACGAGAGCATTTCTGTGTGGGTCTTGAAGGGCCCAAGAACCTCCGCAGTCTGAGAAATGACCACCCAATCCTCTTGGGTGAAACGGTTCTCATCCTGAAAGACCCTCATCTCAGGGACAAAGGCATCCAGGGCTGCTCTCTGCTCCATCATGAGCTCCAGCATGGCACAGGTGGAGTTCCAGCATGTGCTGACGTCACCGATCAGGCGGTGCCCTGGCACGCCTGTCAGTTTCTCATGCAGCCGATACGAGTCCGTATTGCTGCGTGAGAAGTGACCCGTGATGACACTTTTGGAGCAGAAATCGGTACTCATGGGTCGCGGCTAGATACCGACGATCCTGGCTTTTCACCTGGCCCAATGCGTCCTTAACCACGATGTGGAGAAGGTGGGCCACGCAAGGAAGGTGTTTTAGGCTTTGACGCTGGACAGCTGCCTTGATGTTGGAGCCACCATCAGTCACCACGAAGCCCATGGCGACGTCCCCGCTGCCTACCCAGCACTCTAACTGCCATGAGAGGATGGCTCTGAGAGTGTCCGCCATGTGCGGCGCATCGACTGCTTCGGCATGCAGCAAGGCCCAGTGATAGCCAGCCTGGCGGCCCTGAACCTGCCTGCTGCTACTGCTGCAACCCCCACCCCCACACTGCACTGCCCCCAGCTCTCTGGGTTGCCACCAATACGCAGTCAGGGAGAGATACCCCTCGAACGCATGTTGGGAGCTCCAGATATCTGAGGTGAAATGAACATCCCCCTGGCAGCACGGGACAAATGCTCCTTCACCACAGATCTGGTCGCCCTGAAAACAGCTGGCACAATGGTCCTGCTAATGGTGGTTCTCGCAGGAACTTTGTACTAGGGCACCAGGTACTCGAGCAACCCTAGCACCCCAGGATTCTCGATCACTGAAAATGGAAGCCCATGGGCGATCGACCTGGCAAGGTTCCAGGCGATCACCCTCCTGCCATACCTGATTCCCCCTCTTGGCACACAGGTGCGTCCCCCACCAAACATCTCAGGCAGAGATGCCTGGTGTCCCTGTACTCCCATGGAACGCTCCTGGAGAGCGGAGGTAGCCGCAATGGGATGGACCTCCTGGCTGGGTGGTGTTGGCCGCTTGGGCACCACAGCACTAGCCTGCTGCTCCCCCTTAAGAAGCAACCCCGGGTGGTGCTTCTGCAGGTGATTCCGCATCCCCCCCGGAGTCAGGTGGGCAGGGTCCCGCCCACAACTGATCCGGGCCCTGCACAGCTGGCACTGTGCATAGCGTGGATCCTCCATAAGTTGGAAATGCTTCCAGATTTCGGAGGTGAATGCATGCCCAAACTGACTAGCAGCTTGGGTGTCCAGAGCCACCTCCTTTGAGGTGCTCAGGGCAGACACATTGTGTCTCAGGGTGGCAGGAAAGGCTGGCCGCCAGGGGAAAGTGGGCGGAGATGGAGGCACCTTGTGTGTCTCCATCTCTTCCCCATCCACCCCATGCGGCCTCCACTCCTGGTCATCCCCTGAAGGACTGCTGGTGCCTGAAGAAACCGAAGAAGGGGGCTGGTCCTCCTCAACCAGCTTCTCCTCCAGCTCCTGCACGACACTCTGCAGCCTCCTTGGGGTGATCGTTTTGGACAGAAAACTGTCCCCAAAGCTCATCTCCAAGGAAGGCTGCTCTTGCTGCCCCTAATCTGGCTGCTGAGGCCAAGCGACATCAGCTGGAGGAGAGACTGCCCGAGCAGCAGACCCCTGCTCAGTGCCAGCACCTACTGGCACCTCTGCTGAGGGAGCCCCAGCAGCAGCCTCGATTATGGGCCCAAGGCGGGCTTTCTTCTTCATCACACTCCAGCCAGAGGTCGGAGTGCTGGAAGGTGGCTGTGGAGTGGCCCCACGCACAGGTGGGGGGGAGACCTGGGTCCTCCCCCTCCCCTCCACCCCTCTAGTCTTCTCCTTGGCCTTGCCCCCAGGGCCCCTCTTCTGCTGCCTTTCACTCATGTCACCCTTGGCCAGTCTCACACAACCTGGACTGAGAGTGGGTTTTTTATACAAACCCAACTCACTGCACTGTACCCTGAACCAACAGGTGCCCTGACTTTTTTTTAAGAACCCTCCCACCAAAACTTGCTTGTTTTTTTGGTCCCTAACCTGTCCCTCTTTGGGTTGGGGTAGTAGTAGTTTGGTAAAGTTTAGGAGATTAGGTGATCCTGCCTCTACCTGGCTACAGTTTTTAAAAGGCTACCTTGAGATGAAGGCAATCCTTGTTATATCCTTCTAGTTAAACTTCTCCTAACTAGATCCTGGGACAAACCTGATTTCCTTGCAAACTAGAAATCAGGTACCCCCTATAACTTGAGAGAAGCTGTGATTTACCCTATGGAAATCTAAGGATGCACCAGCTTTCAGTGGCTGAAAGCAAGATGCACTGCAACCCTAGTCTCTTTAAAAGGGAGCCTGATGTGGCCTAGTAGTCATGCTGCCTTTTATGAGAAACCTAAAATCTTTTTAAATCACCCCTCTGGCCTACTTGAATTCTGAAAGGAGATAAAGCCCTAAACTGGATTATTTTTTTTTTAATTTCAAAAAACACAATCCCTAAAAACACCCTTATTAGTGGGGCAGCCTATTTAGTGGCCCTAGCCAAACCGAAAGCACACTCAGACTCCAAAAATAACTCTATAAAAAACATGAAAGTGACCCAGCCCACACACACCCTCACCAACCCCCACACCAACCAGAGGTAATTTAAAAAAAACAAAATGTGACAGAAAAAAACTTAACTTTTAACCCACCCACCCACCCCCAAAAAACCCAGCACAATCAGAAAAGGCCAAGAAACTCAACTGTTAAAGAAGTGGCCTTTTCACCAATAAGAAACCTCAGGCCAGATCAGTCAACAACACCCCCCACCACCACCAGAACCAGGAAAAGGGACAACAGGAGATGGCCAAGAAACTCAACTGTTAAAAAAGTGGCCTTTTCACCAATAAGAAACCTCAGGCCAAATCAGTCAACAACACCCCTTCCTAGGGTGGCCAGACCGTCCCGGGCGCCCGGGAATGTCCCGGTTCTGGCCCCCTATTCCCGCCTCCCGGGCTGGCTATACCGGGACCATTTAGAGGTCCCGGTTTAGCCAGACCCGGAGGCGGTGGGCCGCGGGCGCCGGCGGGGAAGGCGGCGAGTGAGGGAGGGAGCGTCCCTACGCGTGCGCAGTGCCCCTGCACACGCGCAGGGACACTCCCTCCCTCACTCGCTGCCTTCCCCGCCCGCGCGCGGGGCCCAGCGGCAGTGGCGGAGGCCTCTCCGCGGACTCCGCTGGTCGCTGGAAGCCCTCCAGAAACTCTGGAGGGCCTCCAGCGACCAGCGGAGGCCGCGGAGAGGCCCTGGAGCAGCCGGCGCTGGTCCCGGAAGGCCTTCCAGAGACTCTGGAGGGCCTTCCGGGACCAGCGCCGACCAGCGAAGGCCTCTCCGCGGCCTCCAGCGACCAGCGGAGGCCGCGGAGAGGCCCCGGAGCAGCCGGTGCTGGTCCCGGAAGGTCCTCCAGAGACTCTGGAGGGCCTTCCGGGACCAGCGCCAGCCAGCGAAGGCCTCTCCGCGGCCTCCGCTGGTCGCTGGAGGCCCTCCAGAGACTCTGGAGGGCCTCCAGCGACCAGTGGAGGCCACAGAGAGGCCGCGGAGCAGCCAGCGCTGGTCCCGGAAGGCCTTCCAGAGACTCTGGAGGGCCTTCCGGGACCAGCGCCGACCAGCGAAGGCCTCTCCGCGGCCTCCGCTGGTCGCTGGAGGCCCTCCAGAGACCCTGGAGGGCCTCCAGCGACCAGCGGAGGCCGCGCAGCAGCCGGTGCTGGTCCCGGAAGGCCTTCCAGAGACTTTGGAGGGCCTCCAGCGACCAGCGCCGACCCATGGAGGCCGCGGAGAGGCCGGCGCTGGTCGCTGGAGGTCCTCCAGAGACCAGCGGAGGCCCTCCCCGGCCTCCGCAGCCGCCGCCAACCTCGCCAGCAGCACCAGCCGCCGGGAGGAGAGGCCGTCACCCGCCTGGAAGAAGGTAAGCAGGGAGGGTGGGGGCCGAAAGCGGGGGGGGCTGGCGAGAGGGGGCGGTCTTCCTTCCTTCCCTCCCCCCTCCCTTCCTTTCTTCCTTCCTTCCCTTCCTTCCCTCCCTCCTCCCTTCCTTCCTTCCTTCCTTCCCTCCCTCCTCCCTTCCTTCCTTCCTTCCCTTCCTTCCCTCCCTCCCTCCTCCCTTCCTTCCCTCCCTCCTCCCTCCCTTCCTTCCTTCCTTCTTCCCTTCCCTCCCTCCCTCCCTCCCTCGCTCCCTCCCTCCTTATGTTCTTATGTGACACAGAGTGTTGGACTGAATGGGCCACTGGCCTGATCCAGTGATTGGCTCTGTGATTGGCCAGACAACAGTGATTGGCCAGACAACAGTGCTTACTTGGATACCCAAGTAAGCAAAAGATCAAAAGAACAACAATGTTGATGATGGCTGGAGGATCAGCTACACAACAGCCCTGCAAAGCATGCATTTGCAATGCATTTTGCAAATGCATGCTTTGAATTGGCTGCTGGGGCTCCTATTCCCCCTCCCCCCCTCCCTGATCCCAGGGAGGCTATGGGAAAGGCGGGAAAAGGCTACCAAAGGCGGAAAGGAGGCAAGAAGCTCCCCTGAGGCTGCAGAAGCCCCTTTCCCGCCTTTTGCATTGAATGCCATATACTTCCGAATATCTATACGGAAGTTTACGGGGAGTCATACTCGGCTCCCACATAATGGGCCCCAATTGGATTCGGCTGTATGCGATTCCGTATACAGCCGAATCAGGGGTGATTCAGCAGTTGATTCAGTTCGGCCGATCCGAATGCACACCCCTACTCTCGTGCTTCCAAGGTTACCGCTGCCTGAGCCATCTACCTGACTTGGCTTCAGTTTGAACTCTCTGAACTGACTGGACTTGGACTTTGCTCTTGCCTGCACCCCGCCCATGACAATGGTCCTTTACAATATCCTGTCTGTGATGGCTGGTTTGAAGGACAAGAGCCTTTCTCCTCCCCATTCCATTTCCCCCTCCTGTCAGGACCTGCATAACATTGTATTCTTTGCATAATACTCTGTTTTTTCCCTATTAGACCATAAGAACTTATCTGAGAGCAGAAATAGTTTCCATACTTCATATGAATAAGACCATCTCCTTAAGCCCTCCACGGTTTCCTTTGTCTTGTCTATATCATACTTACAAGCATATTTAACCGACAGATGTTATCTTATTTAATATGGAAACAATGTAGGATTTGCAAGAATCTGGCGGATTGGCAGATCTGTGGGAAACAGAACACTATTCCCATGCCCACAGTTAACCAGCAATTACCCAGAGCAATCTGCTTTGGAGAATGTTCCACAACTAATAAGCATCCATTTTCTTCTGCAAAATATCCATGTATTTTTAATGATTTGTTTTAAAATGTATTTTCCCTACTGAACTTCACTACTCTGTGACTGCAGGCCACAGTGCGTGGTATCCATCAGCTAAAGTTGCTGGAAAACATTTAAGAAGTCAAAAGCATTAAGGAATTCAAATGTCACATTATTTGCGTTTGTGACATTGCTTATAATTTTGTTGTGTGTTGTTATTTTCTTTAGTTCAAAAGGCTGCCCAAATATGCATTCATATTTAACTATGCCATATAGAATTAAAGCAAGGCATGTGTGATAAGCACTTTTCTTTGTGTCCTGTTATTATGAATAATAGTTAGCATAAATTGTAATACTGTAGCTCTTATCATAACAGACTTGCTTAATATTTGTAGGATTGAGGGACAAATGTTGTTTCGTTATGATTTAGTGACAGTTACTAGGCACATGTTCTCTTACTATATTTTTAACATGTACAGTTTCAACATCTGCTGTAGTACTCTTGAAGAAACAACATTTGAAAAGTTTTTAAAAAGAATTATTGAAAATGCTGATCTTCTAAAGGAGAGCATTAGCAACCAGCAATGTTTACTTTAGTTCTTTCACTAAAACTTAATAGTTTGAGAGTTTCTGAAGGTGTTCAGAGCAAATGGCAACAATGAATGCATACTAGCTGATGGTATATCTCTGTAGAGAGGTCCTGTATATTGAAGGATATTGGGTACTCTGTACATAGAGATGGATTGCAGCTGGCCAGGACACTCATAGTCAGATGGATTTTGCCCTCACAGGCAAAAGAGTTCAGCCACCCCACTATTTGGGTGGGCTAAATGTTTTTTTTTTCCCCTGTGAAATGAAAGGGCAGATTTTGCTCCTTCTCATCCTCCACAGAATTTAACAGAATTTGTTAAATTCCAAAACAGCATACACTTTCATAGTTTCATTGTTTCACTGTGATGGCCAAGGCAGAAAACACTGAAGTTAAATCAAGACAAGACAAAGGTATGGCTGGTCAGGACTGCTGATATTCTAGAGGAACTGAAACCGTTTGTCCTAGATGGGGTGACATTGGCTTTTAAAGAACATAAGAAGAGCTCTGCTAGATCAGACCATCTAATCCAACATCCTGTCTCACCCAGTGGTCAACCAGTTCCTCTGGATGGCCAACAACAGAGCAAAGAGGCTGAGGCCTTCTGCTGATGTTGTTTCCTGGCTCTGGGATTCAGAGCTAGTGCCTTTTAATGTGGAGGTTCCTCGCAGACATTATGCCTAGTAGCCATTGATAGACTTGTCCTTCATGAATTTTTCAAAGCTATTTATTCCTTTGGCCATCACTGCATTTTTTGGAACCAAATTTCACAATTTAATCACTTTGTGTAAAGTAGTATTTCCTTTTGTCCTTCCTGAACCTACTGCCCATTAGTTTCACTGAGTGCCCTTAAGTTCTAGTTTTTTGAGAGAGGGAGGAAAATTTCTATTTGTCAATTCTCTCCACCTCATGCATAATTTTATAAATCTTGATCATGTCCATCCTTAGTCATCTCTTCTCTAAACTGAAAAGTCCCAAAGTCTTCAGCCTTTCCTCATAGGGAAGGTGCATAACCCCCTAATCATCTTGGTTGCCCTCCCCTGTACTTTTTCCAGCTCTGCAATGAACAGAATGGTGAACAGAATTGTACACAGGATTTCAAATGAGGTCGCATCATAGATCTATACAGGGGCATTATAAATTGACAATTTTATTCTCAATCCCTTTCCTAATATTCCCTAATGTAGAATTTGTCCTTTTCAGCACTGCAGCACACTGGGTTGACACTTTGATTGAACTAGCCACTACAACTCCAATATCTTTTTCAGTCTCCGCAAGTTCAGACTCCAGTAGCCTGTATTTGAAGCTGGGATTATTTTGTCCAAATGTGCATCACCTTACATTTCCCAACACTGACCTTTGTTTGCCACATTGTCACCAACTCACCCCGTTTGTGGAGCTCTTCACAGTCAATCTTGAATGAAGAGTCCTGTAAGCTCTTGGAGGAAAACAAGTCACTTGAAGAGTTCACCCTAGGAAGGGTTGCCGAAGTAGCAGTTTTGACATGCAGACCTCTCCGTGGAAAAACAAAATGATTGCTGACAAACTGCCTGAACAACAATGTTGCAGTGTAGTGAAGACCCAAAGACAAATAAGAAGTATAATTGATAACACGTTTCCCATGTAGAATTTACGTGTTTCAATACCAACTTCCTCTGATCAAAATACTTCAATAATCTGGAACTAAAACAGGTATATACAAAGAAATAAACTGCTTACACAAGAACAGAAAATGCTGCAGAACACACCCAAAAGAACAGCTTACCCAATGCTCTGTCACAGTATATATCGCAGTTAGTCAATTACTCCAAACAGGCATTAGTGGTTCTCAAGTGAGAGACACCCAGCTTAAATGCCAACAGCTGACAGAATACATTTTTTCTTTAAAGAGAGAAAATGAATTTAACTGACATAATATGTGAGGTTACTATAAACAGGTAGTCAGATCCAAAGATGAGTTCAGACCATAGGGCATGACAGTATTAAACTTCTGAATGAAATATGATTCCTTCTGTAACATTAATCTATGTATATCCTTTTACATCATAAAGGTTATTCTGCTGCAGTTTAAAAATAACACCACCCCTAAGTTCCTTAGGATCATGGCCATGTTCTATCATATGACTCACAATAGTAGCTTCCATCACTTTCAATTTCAAAAATTGGGGTTATCCGTTTGATGTGATACAGCAAGCCAAGCGTGGGGCTTGATTCTGTCCCTAGGAAGGAATTGTTTCTACAGAAGAGAAGGGATCAGAATAACATGATTTGTTCCATAAGGCATACCCCTAGGAGCAGGCAATTGGTTCAGATCCTCCGCAAACACTGGCATGTAGCACAGACCTTTTTAGGCAGCTTGGAATTTCCTACTGTGGGTTGGAAACAAGGACGTAATATGCAGGACCTCCTTGTGCATTCTGATGTGGCTTTAAAAGTGAGTTTGCGGCACATCTTCCCTAAGGGCATTTTAAGTGCGATAAGAACTGCACTATATGCCAGCATACTATACAGTCAGATGAGGTATGCATTAATAATTTCACATGGCATTTGAAACACTATTCTAATTGTGATACGTCCAGGATTATTTACTATCTCCTGTGCAGCTGTTTTTTGTATTGCATAGGATCTGCCCTGGGATCTACTATTAGGCCATTTAAGGTCCATTTTTTGGAGCATCTCTCTAGAATAAAATTGAACAATTGAACAATTATTTTGTTTTTCCACTGAGAGCTCTGCGTGTCAAAACTGCTACTTCAGCAACCCTTCAAGTGACTTGTTTTTCTGTATGATTTGTGATTTTGTAATTTTGTAAATGTTTTGAATAACCTCCTGAACCTGCATTTGTCATGTCCCCAGAAAGCACTTTCCTGGGATGGGAGACCTTCTCAAGGAGGGGGTTAAATCCAATTCTCATCAAACTTGGGGGAGCAGGTAGAAGAAAATCAGTTTGAGATCCCTTGGCGGATTGGTGCCACTAGCACACCTGGAGGCATCTACTGGATCATGAATCTCACAAACTGAATCAGTTTATTTGACATCTAAAACTTTGTGATGGTCCATAATTCTCAAACTGGGCATGCCATGAACCATGAACTAAACCACATTTTCCCGGTTCATATTCTTCCATACTCTTGGCCCTTAGCTTGATGGCCTGGAGCCCATGTTAATTAGTCTTATTGAGTAGGACTGACCTAGAATAATTTTCTTCTATTTCTCATGGTGCATCATACAAATGCCAGGATGGGTTTTACAGTCTGATGGGCTTAATCTAAAATATATATATATATATATATATATATATATATATATATATATATATAATCAGCATACATTTCTCCTCCAATGCCAGTCACAGTTGCATTTTTATTCTTTCACAGTCATGCCCTTCTCCAAAGCCACTCTGACAGCTGTGGTGTCAGACTGAACAGATGAACACTTGGCAAAAGCATTTGAATTAATAACGATGAAGGAAAAAAATCTAATAATGAAACTGGATCAATGGACTTAGACAGTCATAATGTCAAACCTAAGTTGATAGAATATTTTAAATAATTTTGTTACTCATATTTTGTGTTCAAGTGATTATTTGTTTCTTAGGAAAGATGTTTGGAAATTGGGGCTGATTTTTATTTTTATTTTTGGGTGCAAAGTGAGTAGCTACTTTGTCTTGCATGCCAAATGGCACAAAGATCAATAGGATACTATTCCTTCAGCAGCTTCTTTTACACATCAGTAGGAAACATTTATAATCCACATCACTTTTTAAAAAGAGTATTTGGTATTTCTATGTAGTTGATCATGTCTCTCTGTTCCACAAGTATCCAGTCACTTCAAATCCAAAGAAGAACTGTGATTCATCTGTTTTGTTATAGACCAGCAGTAGTCAACTGTGTTCTTTGGCATGTGGATGGTCCCTACAGTATTTTATCATCTTCAGAGGTCTGCCTGCTCAGCAAGCTTTTCGTTGGTTCCATTTGCCAAGCCTCATCAACATATAAGCAATATAACAAATTCAAAGCCTATTCCCCAGAAATATAATTTAACATGATGTTACAGAATATTAAACACCTTTTCTCATCTTCTTTTTTTGCAACCTAGTTATATACAAAATAATGTGATTGTCAAGACAAGGCAAGGCTGCAGACAGCTATAATGACTTCTTGACTGGTTGGGGATGTCCTCCAGCCAAAAGTTCCTAAGCTCAGTTGATGTCACTACAAGTTAAAGAAATTGAAGGTTCAGCATGTAGAAGACAATTACTCCGTTGATTAGGCAAAAGCAGAAAGGAAATCTCATAGCAGTTATACCAAGCCTGGCCAATCTAGAATCTTTCCCAGTTGGAGAAGTTGATCTGGGCACTGCTGTTTGCCTCTGTGCCTGAAAAAGGCTTTAAGTCTGTCTCCAACAGGTAGCTCATACATCCTAAAAAAGACATAGGAAGAGATCACAAAAGGTTAGGGGAGGGATGGTGGCTCAGTGGTAGAGCATCTGCTTCATAAGCAAAAGGTCCCAGGTTCAATGCCCAGCATCTCCAACTAAAAAGGGTCCAGGCAAGTAGGTGTGAAAAACCTCAGCTTGAAACTCTGGAGAGCCGCTGCCAGTCTGAGTAGACAATACTGACTTTGATGAACCGAAGGTCTGATTTAGTAGAAGGCAGCTTCATATGTTCATATGATCTGCTATGGACCTTTATTCAAACTTTCCTTTTGTAAGATTTTTCTCAATGATGCTTGCCTCATATCTTCATCACTGGTGGTCTTCCTAATCAATGTTATGTTTCTAGGACAGAACATTTGTTAACATGCAGGATGAAGGAATAGATTGGAATATTTTCCATTCCTCTCTCTCATTAAAGGAAAGGTTGGCAGCCCCTGCTCTAAACAGGTCCGTATAGGACTTTTTTCCTGGAGGGGAGGGACATTGGGGGATGCTAATTTAATTAATGAAGCATAAACAATAAGATGGGGGGACCAGGAGAGGGTTTGCCTGGCAGATATGAGAGGGGCACTGTCCCCACAGCCCCTGCCTAATTACACCCTGGCTCTAAATACACTGTTTCAGATCAAGCACTAAGCTGGATCCTAGTTTGAGTTCCTGAATCAAGCTCTAGCATCTCTAACAACAATAGAAGTAACCCCTTCTGTGTTTTAGATCATGGATCAGGTATTGCTGTTTATCTGGAATTAGCATGGACATAGCAATCCATCTGTTACAAAATGGAGATAATCAGACTTACATCTTTGTGCATGAGGGTAATATTCAAACAGCTGCTCCCAAACTTTTCTATGCAAAGAAATATTGTGAAATTGTCTAAGGAGAACTGGTAGGAACTATTATTTTATTATTCAAGTAGACAGCTGGGTGGCAAAACCGTGTACTGACCGTATGGAGACTTGCCATATGGAGACCATATGGAGTCTCTCCCCACATGTTCCCCAGAGAGTACTGAGATCGGGCTCCCAATATCTGCTTGTTATCCCCGGGCCAAAGGAGGCCCGTCTGAAATCCACCAGGGACAGGGCCTTTTCTGTAACGGCTCCTTACTGGTGGAACCAGCTGCCGGAAGAGGTGATGGCCCTGCGGGACCTTGGCCAGTTCCGCAGGGCCTGTAAGACAGCCCTCTTCTGGCTGGCCTAAAACTAACTGGCATTGGAAACTCTATAGAAGGTTGTAGTGTAGTATTCTGATAGATCGCTTGTTTTATTATTTTATTGTTTTAACTGCTGTAACTTGATGTATTTTAAATCTAAAATTTATGTTAGATCTTATATGTTGTGAGCTGCCCTGAGCCACTTCGGTGGGAAGGGCGGGATATAAATTGAAATAAACTGAAACTGCCTGCCTGGTGCGAAGGTAGAGGACATTCCGCGTGTAGTAAATAGGCTGATAGACAGTGCTGGGAAGGAGTCGGTGGTTGTGGTGCATGTTGGCACCAACGATGTGGGGAAATGCAGTCGTGAGGTCCTGGCGGAAAAATTTAGGCTGCTAGGCAGGAGACTTAAGGCCAGCACCTCCAAGGTAGCCTTCTCAGAAGTGCTACCTGTTCCACGTGCAGGGCAGGAGAGACAGGCACAAATTAGAAGTCTCAATGTGTGGATGAGACGATGGTGTAAGGAGGAAGGGTTTAAGTTTGTTAGGCACTGGAATGCTTTCTGGAACAAGCGGGAGCTGTACAAAAGAGATGGTCTCCATTTGTCCCCAGATGGAACCAGGCTGCTGGCGCTTAAAATCAAAAAGGTGGCAGAGCAGTTTTTAAACTAAATCTTGGGGGAAAGCCAACAGGAGATGAAATGTCTCTGGTTCAGGAGGACTCATCTCAAAGAGATGAAGGGTTAGCTGTTACTTTTCTACTGGGTAATGGATCGGAGTTGTCCACTGAGATGGTGACAAACAGTATGGACTGTCTGCCAAAGTCTCGAGGTGGCAGGAGGAAGGTTGCGGGCCTAGCTTGCCTGGGAAATTATAGATGTTTGTATGCAAATGCTAAAAGTGTTTGAAGTAAAATTGGTGAGTTGGAATGTTTAGTGTTGGGAGAAAACATAGACATTGTGGGAATTTCAGAAACTTGGTGGAATGAGGAGAATCAGTGGGACATGGTGATTCCTGGATATAAGTTATATCGGAAGGATAGGGAGGGAAGGGTTGGAGGTGGGGTGGCTCTGTATGTCAGAGAGGGTATACAGTACAGTAAGACTGAGGTCAGAGAATTAGATTCCCTTCTATAAATGCTTTGGGTTGAAATAGAGGGCCCAAAAGGAAATTTAACTATGGGAGTTTGTTATCGCCCACCAAATCAAAAGATAGAGGACGATTATAATATGATAGAAGGATTAGAGATAGCGGCTAAATGTAAAAACTGTATCGTAATAGGTGATTTTAACTACCCGCAGATTGATTGGGTCAATATGTGTTCTGGTCGAGAGAAAGAGATTGAGTTTCTTGATGCTCTCAATGACTGTGCTATGGAGCAGATGGTCTCAGAACCTACCAGGGGTGGGGCTATCCTGGATTTGGTCCTAAGTAATGCCCAAGACTTGGTGAGAGATGTAAAAGTGATGGCACCACTTGGGAGCAGTGACGTTATTGATTTCACCATTTGTATAAGTAGAGAGTTGCCCCAAAAGACCGGCACAACCACGTTTAACTTTAAAAGGGGTAAATTCTCTGAGATGAGGCATGTGAAGAGGAAATTGAAAGGAAAGGTAAATACAGTCAAAACCCTTGGGGAAGCTTGGAGGCTATTTAAAACTACAATCCTAGAAACTCAGATAAAATATATACCACAGGAAAGGCACAAACAGGTATAAGAAAAGGCCTGCATGGTTAACAAAGTAATGGAAGCTGTGAAAGGTAAGAAGGACTCCTTTAAGCGGTGGAAAGCTAGTCCAAGTGAGATTTATAAAAGTGAACACAGGCAGTGGCAAATCAAATGCAAGACTGTGATCAGGCAGGCAAAAAGGGACTATGAGGAGCATATTGCAAAAAACATAAAGACCAACAATAAAAATTTCTTCAAATATATTAGAAGCAGGAAACCAGCCAGGGAGGCAGTGGGTAAAAGGATTACTGAAGGAGGATAAGGAAATGGCTGAGAAGCTGAATGCATTTTTTGCCTCCGTCTTCACTGTGGAAGATGAGATGTGTTTGCCCGCTCCAGAAGCACTAATTTTGGAAAGGGTGTTGAAAGACCTGAGTCAGATTGAGGTGACAAGAGAGGAGGTCCTACAACTGATAGACGAATTAAAAACTAATAAGTCACCGGGTCCAGATGGCATACATCCAAGAGTTCTGAAAGAACTAAATGTTGAACTTGTGGATCTTCTGACAAAAATATGTAATATTTCATTGAAATCTGCCTCCGTTTCTGAGGACTGGAAGGTAGCAAATGTCACCCCCATCTTTAAAAAGGGTTCCAGAGGAGATCCGGGATATTACAGGCCAGTCAGTCTGACTTCAATACCGGGAAAGGTGGTAGAAACCATTATCAAGGACAGAATGAGTAGGCACATTGATGAACACGGATTATTGAGGAAGACTCAGCATGGGTTCTGTAAGGGAAGTTCTTTCCTCACTAACCTGTTACATTTCTTTGAGGGGGTAAACAAACATGTGGATAATAAGGAGACCCAATAGATGTTGTTTACCTTGACTTCCAGAAAGCTTTTGATAAAGTTCCTCATCAAAGGCTCCTTAGAAAGCTCGAGAGTCATGGAGTAAAAGGACAGGTCCTCTTGTGGATCAAAAACTGGCTAATTAATAGGAAGCAAAGAGTGAGTATAAATGGGCAGTCTTTGCAGTGGAGGACAGTAAGCAGTGGAGTGCCACAGGGCTCAGTACTGGGTCCCATGCTCTTTAACTTGTTCATAAATGATTTGGAGTTGGGAGTGAGCAGTGAAGTGGCCAGGTTTGCAGATAACACTAAATTGTTCAGGGTGGTGAGAACCAGAGAGGATTGTGAGGAACTCCAAAGGGATCTGTTGAGGCTGGGTGAGTGGGCGTCAATGTGACAGATGAGGTTCAATGTGGCCAAGTGTAAAGTAATGCACATTGGGGCCAAGAATCCCAGCTACAAATACAAGTTGATGGGGTGTGAACTGGCAGAGACTGACCAAGAGAGAGATCTTGGGGTCGTGGTAGATAACTCACTGAAAATGTCAAGACACTGCGATTGCAATAAAAAAGGCCAACGCCATGCTGGGAATTATTAGGAAGGGAATTGAAAACAAATCAGCCAGTATCATATTGCCCTTGTATAAATCGATGCTGCGGTCTCATTTGGAATACTGTGTGCAATTCTGGTCACCACACCTCAAAAAGGATATTATAGCATTGGAAAAAGTCCAGAAAAGGGCAACTAGGATGATTAAAGAGTTGGAACACTTTCCCTATGAAGAAAGCTTAAAACGCTTGCGGCTCTTTAGCTTGGAGAAACGTCAACTGCGGGGTGACATGATAGATAATGCATGGGATGGAGAAAGTAGAGAAAAAAGTCCTTTTCTCCCTTTCTCACAATACAAGAACTCGTGGGCATTCAATGAAATTGCTGAGCAGTCAGGTTAAAACGGATAAAAGGAAGTACTTCTTCACCCAAAGGGTGATTAACATGTGGAATTCACTGCCACAGGAGGTGGTGGCGGCTACAAGCAAAGACAGCTTCAAGAGGGGGTTAGATAAAAAAATGGAGCAGAGGTCCATCAGTGGCTATTAGCCACAGTGTGTGTATGTGTATATATATATAATTTTTTTTTAGCCACTGTGTGACACTGAGTATTGGACTGGATGGGCCATTGGCCTGATCCAACATGGCTTCTCTTATGTTCTTACCTGGGAAAAGTTCTCCAGGTTTTGTTCTTAGACACTATACAAGTTAAAGAGTTTGGAGAGGAAAATTTATCCTTGTATGAAACTGGGAACCCATTAAGCATTTCAGAGCTGTGGAGGGTGATTATCAAAAGTGGCCATTACGGTTGTTTCCTGATAACAGGAGCAAGCTAATGGCATTTGTTATAAATACTCTTTTTAGACTGATGGTTTATTGAAGTGAAGGTTTGTTCTCTGTGGCACAAGGATATCTGAAATGTCTAAAGAAGAATGAACACAATGGCTTCCTGTCTAAGTAATGTGCTTTCTCCACAATACATTATAAATTTGTGGGTATGTATCTGAAATCCAACATTATACTCACCAAAGAGTCCTTTTCATTTTACAATGACATTGTTTTGGATTTTTGCTTTTGAAGTACTTATCACATCGACTAAATGACTTCACATTTATTTAAAAACTTTGGCTTGGAAACAAAGGGCCAAACTGCATATTACTTTTGGTGAGTCAGATTGAGGTTCCCCAAATCTATGTTGCTTTGTTTCCTATGTTGCTATGTTTCCCTATAACCACACATCAGCTGTGCGGCATGTAATTTCAAGGAGCCCAAATAGGCTTGCCAATCCCCAGGTCCCAGCAGGGGTTCTCCCACTTTCCCAGACTCCTTCCTGCTCCCAGCCAGCTGGCTGGCAGGGGGAAGCCCCGCCCCCACAGTCACCATGTGCCTTTCCACCTCTGGAGACATTAGACTCCACTCAGAAAGGCTTCCTCTTGGGATGGTGTGTCTGTGTCTTTAAGGCTGAATGGGGATGGGGGAAGCAGGCAAAACAACAAGGCTGCTCCCAGTGGCTGTGAAAGCAGCTCAGACCCTCTGTTGGTTGCACAATCTTTTCAGAGATCGTTTGCATTGGAAAGGTAAACCTGAACCTTTGGTTGCTCTGTGTTACTTTGAAGAAGTTGGAAGTTCAGCAACTCGTGAGCAGAGATGCCAATCCCCAGGTGAAAGCAGGCCCTCCCCCGCTTCAGAGTCATCAGAAACAGGAGGGGAGGGAAATGTCTGCTGGGCACTTCATTTTTCCCCATGGAGATTGATTCCCAAAGGGTATAATGGAGAATTGATTTGGGGGTATCTGGGGCTCTGGAGTAGCTGTTTTATGAGGTAGAGGCACCAAATTATCAGCATAGCATCTGATAACTCTCCTCAAAATGCTCTCCATAGGTCATAAAGATTGGCCCAGGGGGTCCAATTCTATTAGCCCCCAAAGAAGGTGCCCTATCCTTCATTATTTCTAATGTAGGGAAGACATTTAAAAGGTGTGTGGTTCGTTTAAATATGATAGCCAGAACTTGCTTTGGAGTTCAATTCTGCTTGTCACAACTTTGCTTATGGCTCCACCCCCAAAGTCTCCTGGCTCCACCCCCAAAGTCTCCTGGCTCCACCCCAAAGTCCCTAGATATTTCTTGAATTGTATTTGCCAACCCTAAGCCCAAGTATTTTCAAATTTGCAGTGCAGGGGGAAGGGACTGAGAAGGAATTAATTCATGCTGTTTTTCCTAGCCAAAATGGTCTTGGCTGAAGTTATATGAACAATTTTGGAGCTGTGAAGCAAGTTGGGTCTGGGGAACCCTGATCCATCCCACCAAAAAACATAACATATATTTTTGCACAGAGCCATACTTTCAGTTGTGCTGTCTCATTTATCATTACAGGGCCAGTCCTCTGCTGTTAAGTGTGTAACAAATTTGGGATCTTTTAGGAAAGCAAATGAGCCAGGAGACATGTGATCTGATTTGTTCATGTGACTTTTGCCAAATTAGAACTATCAAGCTTTGTATAGAATAAAACCCCAAATTTTTAGAACAGGAGAGACTCAATTATTCACCTCTCATCTACTCACACATTCTTTTTCTTGGATAGCGAAACTTATTAATATGGATTGATGACTTGACATGGGAGCTGATATTGTGCATGACATGGTATCAGGATGCAGTGGGTGAACTCCAATTTGTGCTCTCTTCCTTGGGACCTTTGTACAGTTCTGTGGCCTTTGTTCTTCCTTGAAACAATCTTTCATTAGCATAGAACTTCCCCAGTTTCATCCAAGACTAACATCTTTTTTGTTTTATCCACATTTTTGGTTTCCTTATGTTAGAGAGTTGTCCCCTTTCCCTTCTTTTTCCATTGGCTCAGCTTGTGATCCACACCTTGTAAGCATGCCTTGCCTGAACATCTAGAATACTGCAGCTCCCCTTACAATTTTCTCTCAAACATTCATCTGTTCACATTATCTTTCTGTTCAAACACTTGATTATAAAAAATTATCAATCATAACTTGACATGAACCAACAAAGATGAACCTTTATATTTTTCTGTTCATTGACAACATAATTGTATACAATTTTTGGTTACGAGGCTTCTGCTGATGCAAGACTATATTTCAGTGAGCTGAAAAGCACCTACCGTAGTCCCAGAAGAACATGCTGTGTAGTTAACAATGAATGAGGCAGAGATAGGGTTACCAGCCATCTGGAGAAAAAGATGTCCTGTCCCCTTAATAGGTCTTAATGGAATGTTACTTACCAGGTGATGCTATTCAATTCCAGACCAAAACAAGCTTCATCTGCCCATTTCCACACATTAAGCCTCCACACATTAAGGGAAGATATTTTCCTACAGGACTATTGGCAACCCTGGATACAGAACATGCATATCCAAGCCTTGATTTTGAAATGTTTGGTAATTTACCCTTTTGACAATTTGCTCTATTTCATTTCTAGACATATATCTGAAAGCTTCAACTGTTAATTTTTATTTCCTGTATTTCTGAGAAAATATGCAAGTTGGCATTCAACTACTGATGTTAAGCAGCATAAATCAAGCACTCAATTGACAGAGGGTTCAGCCTTGACAGGATCCTACTGAGAGGAGGAATGCAGAATTGCCCCCCTTCTTTTTCTGCAAGCACCAGATCCACTGATGCAAGAAACAGAAGGACAATTTCCCTTCCCCTCCTTATTGCATCTCCCCAACCCACATAATTATTATTCCACATGACTATCACATCCCCATGAACCTACTTTCCAAGAACCAAGAGAGACTGCTGAGGGACAGGAACATGAGAAAGAACTGCAACCATCAGCACCTTCTGCTGAGAGATGGCTGAATCCAGCACCATGGTCTTTCAAGAAGCGTTTCTTTTCTAATTGTTCTAAATGATCACTACACCTATAAAACTTGCACAGCTACACTATCCAACAGTTTATCCTCACTTTGCCAAGTTTCTTTTTATATTAAAATGGCTTCCTACTGGCCTTTTATAAATTAAAGGGGGAAAGTGCCAATAAGGCTTGTGACGCCTCTCTATATGGAAACAGAAATGGTTTCTATCAATCCCAATCAGGTCCACCATCATTCACTGACTTTCCTACATAACAAAGTTTGATTGTATATTTCAATCAAATATTCCAACTAGTAAAAACATGCAGAAGTTATATGTCTATAATTCCCAAATCTTTCATATCCTCATACAGAAAATTACTACCCAGATCAATTATTAGCTCTCTTTTTAGAATACCCATATGAGAAAACAATTGAATCACAGCTGTCAAACTTGTCTACATTTAATCTCAAAAGCAAAGACTTCATGATAACAAGCTAAATGTTCAGTGACTGCTAGAATATATCTGTACACACAATAACTCCATTTTTGAAATTATTTCAAGAGCTGGTGTAATAGCAGGGGTACTACCATTTCCGAAGATCTGAGTGGCCCTGCTTGCAGAATACAAGACAGGAACTCCCTCATGACCTTACCTGTCTACTTGCTGGAAGTATGCAAGAAGAAATTAGGCTTAGTCCATTCTTCTGTCATTTTAAATACTTGAGCAAGGACCTTTATTAATCATTCTTAGAACTATTTTTGTTAGTTAATTAATCTGATAATAACTTCCATTTGTTTCAACTTCACATTTCTAGATGTAACTTCTCATAAGTTATGATTAAATTCTCCAGGGCCATGTCTCTCACTTCAGGGGTTGGTTCTGCCAAACTGCAGGCAGATAGGGAAAATATAGTCAATATCATTCAGTATGGATGTACAAATGTATAACATGTGACTATCACTCCTTTCCCACTAAGATCCTCAAGTGGGCAATGGAGGAATTTACTTAAGGGAAATAAAAACAGATTATGCAGAGTCAACCCTGACCTCCTCTAAGGCTTTGTCTTGCTGCATACCAGTGCTTTTAGCATTTTTTTCCCACCAAGCTTGGATCTAATATTGGAAGGAAGCCAAGCTGGCAGAAAATGCTGACAGTACTGCATGAGGCAGGAATATGGTCCTCTAGCCCACCCTTAATTTTTTTTTTCAAAATTGTGCAAACAAGGGGTGGCCTGACTTTCTTACACACTGTGACCAGTAGCACCTGGGAAAGGAGACATTTATATATTGTAAGCAGTGTAGCTCATTGTTAGAATATTTTATAGAAAATTAGAGAAATCAGCACTGAGATTTCAAAACTGTTGATCCTTCAAAATAGATGTCTCACATAGGGTGAAGTCAGACAAGCTGTTTGAGCAGATGTCATTGCTGTTGCCTTTCAAATTTAAAATGCATGTTCAGACTGCATGTATCATGTTCCACATTCATTGGCAGTCTGTTGTCACTCCTCTCTGATTTGGGGGGTTTGACACCAGGGAAAGTCCCGTTTTTATGGATTTAGCTGGTTTGATCCCACATTTCCAGATGTCTGAACTCTCCATTACAATATCAAACTGTTTGGGAAGTATGAACCTTCCCTTCCATTTTTGCTCATTTTTAAAAAGCCAGTTAGCAATGTGCACATTTGCACCCAAGTTACGTATCACCACTTGCTTGTTTCAGCGCTCAGATATTCTGTCATGATTGGAAGCCCCTGGGATGTGACAAATTCAAAGAAAATCAGAGTGACAAATTCAAGAAAAACAACCCTTTCTGCCATTTTTTGGGGTGGGATGGCAGACCAAAGAGTCTCTATTTAAGTTCCCATATTGGCAGCCAGGATTCCACCACCAGAACTTTACTTCAGTCCACTTCATAATATTGCTCTGGCAGGAAATCTCTATGGGGAGAGTAAAAGGGAAAACTTCCCTACAAAATAAGTAGGAAATGACTAAGATCAGGTGGGAAAGGGAGTGATTTCTGATGGAGAAATACAGTTGTACAGGAACCAATGATCTCAGTACTTGGAGGAGGGATTGCGGTGCTGTCAAAAAGGAGCCAGTGCTTCAGCTACATGCTTATGTGGATATGTGAAAGACATACAAAAAAAGGATGCCACACCTACTCTATGGTTACCACGCAGTAATAATCTGAATGGTCAACCATAGGGTGAGTGCACAGTGAAGCAGGTTAAGGGTGGGATGTCTGAACAAAACTCTCCATCAACCCCCCCCCCCCCAATGAAATTGCGCTAAGCCTGTCATCCGACTGCAGCCATAGACTTCAGCCAACTCTGATTTTTCTTTTAATCACTGATCTCTCATTCCTCATCTCATTTGACTCTGCCTTTCATGGACGTATTCCCTCCCCCTTCTACCCTCCCTTTTGGAATGAGAAAGCAAACTGAAAGGCTATGACTTGAAACACTGTACATATTTACCTCTTGGAACAATCCTATTCAGTGGGATCATCAACTAATTTTTGTTGGATGAGACCTTTGTTGGGCACATATCTGCTGAGTCACTTTCTATCCCTCTTGCTGCTGCTTCTGATTTCCACAAGCTAGGAAGATAAAGCCAGACAACAAAGCACTTGAAACAGTCAGGTCAGCAGTCTTCAGATTGTTCACAATTGCTATTCTCACTCTCAAAAAAAACTTAACTCCTGGGAGCAAACACTTTGAACATATGAAGCTGCCTTATACTGAATCAGACCCTTGGTCCATCAAAGTCAGTATTGTCTTCTCAGACTGGCAGCGGCTCTCCAGGGTCTCAAGATGAGGATTTTCATGCCTTCTTGCCTGGACCCTTTTTGGAGATGCCGGGGATTGAACCTGGAACCTTCTGCTTACCAAGCAGATGCTCTACCAATGAGCCACAGTCCCTCCCTTTATACTTGCTGCCCTAAGGACATCTTGTAATTGAGGAGAAAGTTTACAGTTGAAAACAAACCTGGTTCTCCCAAATTGTGAGGCTGTGAGGGTCCTTTCAGTTGGTAAAAAGGGTTTGTCATAGCAATCTTCTAAAAATCCAGGTTTCCAAATTCAGAAATTTGCATTTCAGATTTCTTCTTTTGTTGCCTTTTAAGTTATCAAATAAAAGTCACATCAAAATTCTCATCTAAAAGCTTGAGAGATTTTTATTTTGTTGTCTCTGGTCAGGTTTGCAATTGCAAGACAATTGTGTGCTTCTCAGTCCAGTGGAAGTGATTTAATAGGATTTGGTTTGTAAAGAAAAGCAAAGTACTGCAGTGTGATTGCTTCTCTTTCTGCCTTGCAGCTACATTTCAGAACCTTTCCAAAACAGCTGTTCTCTCTATTTGATGTTTGCTGTAATTTTAAAACTCAGTATAAAAACCCAGGAAAGATACTGGCATTGAATTATTTTCAGGTAAAATGTAGAATGTGACTAAGTTAAAAAAAAATCTACATATCCAGTCCTGCAATAAAAATGTAATATTACCTGTCCAAAGAACCATATTCCCCATTCATCAGTCTAACCAAAGTGATCCAGCTTTAGCAATAAACAAGCACTTGCCAGCTGTTCATTTTATTTTAACTATAACCTGGCCTGTGATCATCGTTATAATAACTAGTCATGTCCAAAACTTTCTGGAGGTCACATTGCATCGTGATGTTGTGAAGTTCCACTTTGAGGCATTTCAGTTTCCAATTCTTCAGTATCTCATTCCACCACAATGCAGAACTAAACCCCTTGTATTGGTTCATATTGGAGCCTGCCCTTTCCCATGCTGTAGCTCTCTTCCCTGCCACCATCACACCTTACCTTGTCCCAAGCTTACCTCTTCTAATAGATGGATTTAACATCCCAGTAGTATGAAATTTTCCTTGTGCCCATGCTGCTGCAGGTGCTTCACCATTACTGACCTTTCCCACCACAAAATATGTGTGGAAGAAGAAAAGGGACCACAACATTTTTATACTCACTTTTTTCCCAGTCTTTTGAGAACTGTTCAAAAGACTCAAGGATTTTTCAAGTGTTTGCAAGTAAAGATTGGAAAAAACCCTCGTTTAAACTGAAAAAAAGGCAACAGGTGTTTCTTCATCATTGATTTTGTAGTCTTACATCATCAGATACAGTTATTGCAGTAAATCAGTGTTTCAACAAAACAAAATATAGAATTCCATTTTTGTGGATGCATCCAAGATGATAAGCATGCCATATGTTTTATTATAATTCACCTAATATCTCTGTCTTTGTGCTTCAATGTATAACCAATATTAAATATATGGGATCAAAACAAACTATAGAGTTCAATTTTTGTGCATGTATCCAAGATCACAAGCATGCCACATCTTTTGTTATAATTTGTGATCAAAAGAACCTTTTGTTCATTCTTGCCCAAGCTCATTTCACTGCTGCTTCCGTTGTACCTATAGTGAAACAAAATTGCCTGTAATCCAGCACATGTTAAACATTGCTTCATAGCAATCTCTTTGTAGGCAAGATAAGACTAGTATGTCATTTTCCTCCTGTTTTTCAGCCATTTGGTTTTGAAGGAACAGCCAGAGTTTTCAGTACTAATTCATCAGTGACTCATTCATTTCAACAATGTAATTGCCATTTTTATATAGGTGAGTACATAATGTACTGCAGCAGATCACAGGAAACTGAAGTGTTCTCACTTGCCAAGTTGCATTAGGGTCTTTCAGATTCCATTTGAACTAGCTGCGAAGCACATACTTGTTGAGAAGGGCCATCTGACCTTCAGCTGCCAGTGGCAGATGGTTCCTCCCAGCCTTGTATGCTGAAGTCCTGTACATGTAAATTGGTGAGCATAAGTGATACCACCAAATCCTCCAGAAATCTTTTTTAACATGTCCTGAAACACGCTCATTTGTCATTTCATGTTGTCATTTCATGTTGTCATTTCACAGCGAGAGGCTATGTTCTCATGTTGCTTTGATCCTTGTTCAGATGCCCTCTCAATACAATGTTACCATGAAAACATTTGTTCCCTAGTGTTTCCTTAAACTGCAGTGTGTGGGAAAGAACATCAAATTAAGACTATTTGATGGGGCATCACTGCGGCTGTACAGTCACTATTTATCTTAGCTTGTTAGTTTGGCAACAAACGTCAGACTGGTACATGTACATACAGCAGCATGTAGTGACGCTTGTTATAATAAAATGAAGCTTAGAAGGCTAGGAAACAAACTATGCTGTGCCATCCTGAGTATCTCTCTGACAATAATGCATGGTGTGTGCGTGACCCGCATCCAACAGTGTTGTACTCTCTGAAGAAGTGAAATCTGCATTGCTGAAAATACTTCTGCCTTTTTCACTCTGTTGAAAACCACCTTCTTTGATCACTTCTAGAAAGTCAAGACTGGGAATAGTTACCTTCAAAACACTATTTCACTCTTTCTCCCAAAACACTATTTATCAGCTTAGTGTTTGCCTTCAGTTATTTCAGTTGAACATCTATCCCTGTTACAATAGCTTCTGATCACTCATACTTTTCAAGTCACAAGAGTCATGTGACAGACCTTTAATAAAACACAGTTATAATTTGCATACTATGTCCTGCCTGACTTTTCTGTATAAAACCATACTTTCTGTCAGAAATACCTTAGGGCCAAAACAGACAAGGGGCTGGATACAGAATAAATTGTCAATGTCCATTGATTCCTTCTTTCCCCCTCTTGTCATTCCTCAGGGTCCCCTATCCCCCCAAGAGTAGTATTTTATGGTGATCCGTGAGCTACGGTATGAGGGGGAAATCAGAAACGGTCCATGTCACCGATAGAAAATTTAGTCCATTGAAATGAACCATGACTGGGACCTTTGTAGTTTAAAAAAAGTTAATAAGAAACCCAGGAGGCTACTTCAGAGATGAGGAACCTGTTGCAGGGTAAGGGTGTTTAAGCCTTTAGCCTCTTCCACAATTTAAAAGTGTCTTCCTCAGCTATGTGTGATGGGGAGGGGGGAAGAGGCACAAGTGACTGAACCTGTTGCCTTCCATCTCCCTGAATAAATTGCAGATTTAGAAGGGTATTTTCAACCATGGAAGAGGCATAGGAGCAAAGAGTAAAATATGCTCTCCCCCCAGCAACCCCTCTCTATTTTCAAAGGAGCTGCCTGGGGTTGCTAATCAGCTTCTTAAAAACAGCAGGACATCCTAATCTCTGATTCTACAGCTGCTTGGCCCTTAGTTGCCCTTGGTGAGGAAATGAAGATGGGAAAGAGGAAAAAAACCATTGCTATCCCTGTATGAGACGGGAACTGTTTTCATCATAGAGCACATTTGGTCAGTGGGTTAGTTGGTGGGCAGGTTCCAGTTTTGAATTGAACTCAGGAACAATGCAGTTTTTAATTGAACTCAGTTTTAAATTGAACTCAGGACAATGCAGCAACTAGTTGAAAGATGTTTCCCCTGTACATTATACCTGCTAGCAGCCTAGCAGCTATATTTGAACCAGATACCATGGCATCTCCCCCTTGTTACAGGTTACAGCACATCTATGCAGACAATGGAGAACTCTCCCAGGATGAATCCCATTCTGAAGACATCTGAGGTCACTAAAAAGTAGAGGTAAGCACAGATCCCTGATACAAATGGTTTGGGTCTGAGTCCACCTTCAAAGAACTGGAACAAATATTTTATTTTCTTCTTCAAGCTGGGCTGTAGACAATAAATTCTGTGGTGAGCTTTTGATAGTAGCTAAAATCATATGGCTATGTGGAGTAGTATATTGGAGTGTTTTATTCCAAAATGGGAAAGTAACACAGCTGGAATAATGATGTCATAGAAATACTTTTTTCAATAATGCTTCAAACAGTGGTCATTTTTCCTCAGTCAAAATCTTGTCGTTAATTTATTAGTAATTCTTTGGCTCTTACATTATACAAAGTAAACCTTTTCATAAATCATGTAGAGTTTAATCTTTTTGCCTTTCAAAATTACAGCTTTTGGTTTGTGGGTTCTTTACTCTTTTAAACAAAATGCAAAAGGAATAAATCTTTTCAAATTAGAAATAAGTGGTATCTCTGTGTTCTAAAAACTGTGTTCATGCTATTCAAATGGGGGTGCATTTAGTGTTTTGGAAAGATGGTCACCATAGATATCTTAAAAAGTGAATTGCAAAGCGGTGGGAAGCTGGGTTCATCCAAGCACCTCCACAATTCATCCATCCTGGTTGGCTAGAAGCTGGCTGTGGCCATGCCAGCACATTTTCCAGAGGCAGGGTGCAGACACCTACCTCATGGTGCATCAGGATGGAAACGCCAGTGTGCTGAAAAGTTAGAAGTAGCGGTTGGAAATGTACTGATTAGGATCTGGCACAAAGAACAGCTCTGGCCTCTCCATCTCCTTCAATAAGCTTTTTTATTATTATTATTTTAATCTTCCTTTATACAATACTGCTAAAAATTCAATCCTTACATTTTTGCTTCTATATTTATAGAGAAATAAACTAGAAAGAACAAGCATCTGTAATATACAAGCCTCCCTGTTTATTAACACAGCATCTTCTGAGTTTAAGAGAGCAATGGCAAGATATATTCCTTTATTTTTTAGCAGGTTGCCACTTCCACAGTCATCATGATCTAGGATGAGAAAGGAAAGGTACAAGTCAGCTTTCATTAGAGATGCTTTCAATATTTTACTTCCTATTTATTATTGAAAAAGTGCAATCCAGTTCATCCTGCTGACAAATACTATTTTATCAAGAAAGATTCCATGCATTGTTCAGTTAGCAGTTTTCTTTGTCTGCTTTTTTGCAAAAGAAGACATAATATGCACTTCATTGTTTGTGCCACCACCGTCCTTCTTAAATGAAAATAAAAGCTTTACAGAATTCAGAACATGTATATAGAAGATATATTGCCTGCTTTAAAGAAAAATTGTTATAGAGATTACAAACTGCTCCTCCTAGTCCTTACCATCACATATTTTGTCTTGCCTACATTATGATTAAATGTTATGATTAAATGACTGAACCTGTTGCCTGAATGCAATAACTGAATGCAAGACTCATATATATTGTCTATGTTAAACAACACCAGTTCATAAGAAACTTTGGGAACTATCCTCTATGAGCTTCTACACAAGTTCCATTGAAATTGATAGGTATCATATGAAAACATAATTGTGACTTGTGGCATAAAACATGTATATTGTCATAAAGTTAAATCCATATTACCTGTCCTAAGCTCGGCATGTCTGTTTGAGGATTATGTCTTATTTGGCTAAACATCTATCTGTTACATGTGTATCCTGCCCCTCTTTCAAGGAGATCAGGACATCATACATAATTCTTTCGTCCTCCATTTTATCCTTATCTGTGAGGTTGTGGGAATGTGTGGCTTTTACCAGTGAGCTTCACAGCAGAATGGAATTTGGAATTTAGGTCTCCTTAGTCCTTCTCTGACAGTTTAAACCCTTTGCAATACTGGATCTCTGCTTTGTTTTTTAATTACTTCTTAACCAAATGGGTGGCAATATTGAAGACAAGTCATTCAGAGAAAAGTTATTGGGAGCAAAATGTACAGTTACACTGTCAGTACAATACTTCTCATCAACAAACAAGTAGCTTGGCTGTTTCCTTGTCAATGTCAAATCTATACAGATTCAACTGGGGGTGGGGAGGTTGTGCACATATTACAATGAGTCAGACCATTGATTGATCTGCCCCATGGTGGTAATACCATTGGCCCATCTACCCAGTATTCAAGAACAATGTTCAATGTATCTGGCAGAATTTTATCAGTCCTATATGATAGCCTTTCAAGTACTGCTAGAACAATGAGGTCCAGTGTGGTAGACTGGCCCGGTTGTTAAACTAGAACCTGAAGAGTCCCACATTCAAAGCACTGTTCAACTATGAAGCTTGCTGGTGATCTTGGGTCAGTGGTTTCCCTCCCCCCATAACCTACCTGATTGAATTGCTATGAGAATGAAATTGAGAAGATAACTGTATATGCTGTTCTGAGCTCTGTGGAGGAAAGGTGGGATTAAAATGTAACACAAAGCATGTGCTCCAGCACTGAACACAAAGCATGTGCTCCAGCACTGAACTATGGTTCTTTTGCTTAACATACACATGCACAATCACTTAAATATGTATACCCTCCATATGTTATCCAAAATTAACAATCCAAGCATGTGCCTTTATTCTTCTTTCATCCATGTGTAATAAACTCTCAAAACTTCTGCTTATAAGAAAAGGACTGTTGCTTAAATTTCCTGTTAGGTGATGAGTGCCCTCTAGTGAACAAGACTTGCTGAGATTAAAGCAGGCAGGATCAAGAGTGAAGTACAAGATCACAGGAAGCCCATGTCAGCATCTACAAAAGGCTGTAGAACTCTCCTTTGCCCTGTGTTCTAAAACAACAATTAGCCACAATGCCGTTTCTTTTCTCTATGGGTTTGCAATAACAGCTGCCTGTATCTTTGACTTTCATTTTTATTTCTTCTCATTCTCGGAAGGGACTCAGCAGCAGTTTGTGACTCACAGTGTTCACCTGAATTCTAACAAAAAGCTTTAAAAGCTGTTACTGTGATGATCTCTTTGCAGGATCCTTTTCAGATGGGGACTCCCAATATGAGCATAATTCATCTGGCCTCACAAACCAGTGCTAGTCAAGTTAATTGGGACATCTTCAGTCCCAGTACAACATTTTAATACGTTTGTGAACAAGGATACCGTTTCAATATGGAAGAACAAAACATGAACTCTGGAAGAGAGAGGATAGTACAAAGGTGTATTAAATAGATGTATTTAAAGTTAAATTGCAAAAAGCCATATGTTTTAAGAACACTTTGTTCTGATTTTTTTTTACTTTTATATACCTAGTAAGAACTGCAGTGATGTTATAAAACATAGAACCTGAATAAAGATGTCTGAGTTTTTAACTCGCATCCATATTCATATCATTGTTTATAACAGTTCACTTTGTGTATACAACTAGGGAATGGGATGGAGATATAGTTGCTCTTGAAGGAATTTTCAGTTTAGAAAACAGACAGGTAATGAGGGGCAACAATAGAGATTTGTAAAATTATGCATGAGATAGACTGAGTAATCAGAGATAACTCTTTCTCCCTTTCCCAAATACAAAAACTCAAGAGCACACAATTAAGTTGATGGGCAGTGGATTCAGGATGGAAAATAGAAAATACTGCTTTACACCATTGATAAAAATGTGGAATTTGCTGCCAGAGGATTTAGTGATGCCCTCAGGAATCAACAGTTTAAAAATGGAATTAGACAAGACTCATGGAGTGTAGCCATGATGACTAAAGGTAACCTCCATATTCAGAGGCTGTAAAGTTTTGAACAGCTGTACCAGGAGGCAACATCAGGGACAGGCCTTGACCTCTATGCCTGGTTGTAGGCCCTCCAGAGTAACTGATAGACCATTATGTGAGACAGGAAGCTGGACTAGAAGAACCACAGGTCTGATCCAGCAGGATTCTTGTCATATTATTATAAATAACATCCACATGTGGTTTGAAACAGAAAAGGTGGGGAGAATGTTTACCCAAAATTCTATCCCTGTTAGTGGAATAATGTGTTAAATGCATTCTTCAGCTTCTTCTAAGGACTGGCTTCATCTGCTTTCCTGGAATACTCAATCTTAAAACTGTCTCAGAGGGCCTTTTCAGACATTACATTTGTAGATATTCAAAAAGGGTTCTTTTCTTATGTTCAGAGTAAGAAAAAGAGCAAGAGCAAGGCCTATTGTGGGGGCAAGAAAGTGAAGTTGTAACAGGTAATGAAGAGAGGGCAGAACTGCTCAATTCCTACTTTTCCTCAGTCTTCTCTTCTGAGGGAAACGGTGCTCAACATGGCAAAAACAGAACATATAAGGAGGGTATGAAGCTCCAACCTAGGATCAGCATAGGGGTAGTACATAAACACCTAGTTTCTTTAAATGAAACTAAGTCCTCAGGGCCAGATGAATTGCATCCAAGGGTTCTAAAAGAGCTTGTGGACATAATTTCTGAACCTCTGGCTATTATTTTTGAGAATTCTTGGAGAACGGGAGAGGTGCCAGAAGATTGGAGATGGGCGAAAGTCCCCATCTTCAAGAAGGGGAAAAAAAGATGATCCGAGTAACTACTGACCCATCAGCTTGATGTCTATACCTGGAAAACAATCGGTCCTGGAACATTTAGAAAGAATGGATGTGATTACTAAGAACCAGCATGGTTTTCTCAAGAACAAGTCATGTCAGACTAATCTGATCTCTTTTTTTGAGAAAGTGACTACCTTGCTGGATCAGAGGAATGCTATAGACATCGTGTATCTTGATTTCAGTAAGGCTTTTGATAAGGTTCCACATACTATCCTTGTTGACAATTTGGTAAAATGTGGTTTGGATCCTGCTACCGTTAGATGGATCTGTAACTGGTTGACAGATTACACCCAAAGAGTGCTTGTGAATGGTTCCTCATCCTCCTGGAGAGGAGTGACAAGTGGAGTGCCTCAAAGATCTGTCCTGGGACCTGTTTTGTTCAACATCTTTATCAATGATTTGGATGAAGGAATAGAGGGAATGCTTATTAAATTTGCAGATGATACTAAATTGGGAGGGGTTGCAAACACAGAAGAAGACATAAGCAGGATACAGAATGACCTTGACAGGCTCAAAAACTGGACTAAAATCAATAAAATGAATTTTAACAGGGATAAATGTAAAGTTCTGCATTTAGGTAGGAAAAATCCAATGCATGGTTATGGGATGGGGGAGACTTGTCTTAGCAGTAGTATGTGCAAAAAGGATCTAGGGGTCTTAGTGGATCATACGCTGAACATGAGTCAACAGTGTGATGCAGTGGCTAAAAAGGCAAATGCCATTTGGGGCTGTATCAACAGAAATATAGACCGTTTTCGCACACAGCTTACCTCGCAGCCACAATCCTGTTCCCTCCGCAGCGTCCAGTCAGATTTCCCACCATCTGTGCCGAAGTTACAGGAAGTGCCGCAGCTTTTGCGTAGCAAACGTAAACTGCTAAAACCCAGTTTACGTTTGCTACGCAAAAGCTGCAGCACTTCCTGTAACTCTGGCACAGATGGTGGGAAATCTGACAGACACTGCAGAGGGAACAGGATTGTGACTGCAAGGTAAGCTGTGTGCGAAAACAGTAATAGTGTCCAGATCATGTGATGTGATGGTGTCACTTTACTCTGCTCTGGTAAGACCTCACCTGGAATATTGTGTTCAGTTTTGGGCACCACATTTTAAGAAAGATATAGACAAGCTGGAACTGGTCCAGAGGGTGACAAAGATGGTGAGGGGTCTGGAGACCAAGTCCTATGAGGAGAGATTGAAGGAGCTGGGGATGTTTAGCCTGAAGAGGAGGTGGCTAAGAGGCGATATGATCACCATTTTCAAGTACTTGAAGGGCTGTCATATACAGGATGGTGTGGGATTGTTTTCTGTGGCCCCAGAAGGTAGGACCAGAACCAATAGGTTGAAATTAAATCAAAAGAATTTCCGGCTCAACATTAGGAAGAATTTCCTGACCGTTAGAGTGATTTCTCAGTGGAACAGGCTTCCTTGGGAGGTGGTGGGCTCTCCTTCATTGGAGGTTTTTAACAGAGGCTTGATGGCCATCTGACAGCAATGAAGATCCTGTGAATTTAGGGGGAGGTGTTTGTGAGCATTGTGCAGGGGTTGGACTAGATGACCCTAGAGGTCCCTTCCAACTCTATGATTCTTTGATTCTATGAACCAAAAGTGACAGAAGTGATTATATCAATTTCTGTCTCTGCCATACAGATGAATCATATAGACAGCTTCAGCTATGGTTCACTGTTGAATTTACCTGTGAGCAGGGCTGGCCCTAGACTATCTGGCACCCTAGGCAAGGCTAACTTCTGGCACTCCCAGTAAACCTTAATCAACAGAGTGACTCAATCGTCCCAGACTTGCGCTTGAAATACCCTGCAAGTTGGGCATTTTGCTTCTTGGTCCATGAGAATAAATGGGGGAGGGGTGAATAATGTAGGAGTTCCAGAGCCCTGAGCTCTCTAATTCAAGCGGGCTGAAACCGCATAGGGCAGCAAGGGCTGTGCCCCACCAGCCCCCTCACCCTTGTGCTGCTACGCTCCAAAGGAGCACATTCCTGGATCAGGATACCTTTTGTAAGCTCTACTCCCCCCCCTCCGCCCCACACACATAAACTTTCACCCTCTTTAGCTTTGGAGGCCTCATGCAGTTTAAGGCTTTTTGCATTTGTCTCCACGGGCATAAGGATTGCAAACTTGATTTTAAAAAAAAAAATCCACCAAAGCAGATACCCTCAGGAAGCCACTATTTATCCCAGTGTGCTAATTCAGGGATGTGCAGAATGCTCAGAAGCATGACTGCCACTCATTTGATGTTCCAGAGTTTGCATCCATTGGTGCAGAAGGGCTGCAAATGGGCATTTTCCAGAGTGTATTTTGGAGGCGCAACCCCAATCCCTAGGCATTTGCAATATTGTTTCTTTGTGTGTGCATATATTGGGGGTGGGGGGCTGTTGTGTTTCAGTGCAATGCCACCCTTCGATTACTAGAGCGTGCAGCCTGCAATTCCCACATGGCCACCATCAAACTTGCAGCCTGGAGGGATGGCATATTAGAAGATGGCCACACTCCCTGCACACCAAGCACACACTCTGAGAACTTCCATCTTGCAACCTTCATGTGCTCCTGAATGGGTGGGGTGGCACCTTCTGGGTCTAGGATCAGAGGAACCAGCAAGGCAGGTCCCTTTGGATGCAGAGGGTGTCCACCTGGTTTTCCCACCCTGGGGCTCTTCTGGCCAAGCATCGGCTCTTCCAACACCCCAGAAAAAGCAACCAGAAGCCCAGCTGCAGCCCCCATCCTGAAGGCCTCAGGCCTGCCCAAAAGGAGCCCTGTCATGCCATAAGCCCAACAGCCTCCCCTCTCCCAAGGAAACCCCCCTCCACCCAGTAAACAGCCATGCCACTTCAGCCATTAATTTCTGGCAGATGCATGGAGGGCTGCACCTGTTTTATCCAGCCTGGAGACGCAGGCCCAAAGGGGTGATGCCATTTCACAACAGAGGGAGCTGTAGCCCCCTGTTTGGACTGGACAGCAATGTCAGCAGCAGCACCTAGGGGTGGCCCCAGGCCAGGCATGCTGCAGTCCATTGGGGGCCCCCCTCCCTTCCTCTGTTCCCCTCTTTGCTCAGGCCAGGACTCACCGCCTCAGCTTTGCACTTGTTTCCCATGACCAGTACTGTCCACAAAGACATTTTCTCTCAGAGAGCGGCCATGGCAATGGTAATGGCTTGGCTGGGCTCCTTCCATGGCAGGGCTACTGCAGGAGCAGGGTGCTGTCTCCTCCTACTACTGGCCACCATCAGCCCAGGCTGGGTGCAGGCTCTGGTGCTGGTGCTGCTGGCTCTCTCTGCCATGCAGCTTGGGGGGGAGCCTGGGAGGGAAGCAGCCAGCAGCACCTCATGACCTCACCGAGTCACTTGGGGGCACCCAATTCAGCACCACTGAAGGCTGGTGCCCTAGGCAATCATCTGTTTTGCCTAGTAGCAGAGCCAGCCCTACCTGTGGGTTTGTTGATGTGTAATATGTGAAATGTTCATCCTCCTCATACCTTTGAGTGTTTTATACTTGGCAAGGGATTTTTGTGTGTGTTGTCTCTTTGAGAGCTTCTGCAAACAGTGGCATACCAAGGGTGGGGCAGGGAGTGCTGTTCACCCCAGGCTCAGCTTGAGGAAGGCTTTGAAGGGGGGCCCTAAGCCAGTTTCATGCTGCATCCAGTTTACCATTTTTAAAATGCAGTTCTGACTGCCGCCAATAGAGGTGCAGAAGTCTGAGCATAGCAAAATGCACACACACATTCTGGATCAGCTAAATTTCCCTTGCTCCAAGACTGGTTTAAATTTAATCCATTGGAAACAATGAAGGATGGGGACATCTTCTTTAGGGGGCAGTGTGTTTCTTAACATCCAGTCTAGTGAAGTTTACGATCACTATTTTGTGATGTTTTGGCTAGTGCTTGTTAATAAAAGTTTGTACAAAGCTCTCAAAAATGCCCTGTAGATGCTTGGGATGGTCAGCTCTTGGGCTTCAAAATGGAGAACAGAAGTTCACCCAAGTGCCTGCTCAGAACATGAGTTGTGATGGATTTTATTTCTGTTACGTCACAACTGACTTACAGCAACCCTGTAGGGTTTTTTAAGTAATAGACATTCAGAGGTGGTTTGCAGTTGCTGGCCTCCATGTTGGCCCTGCTTGGCTTCTGAGATCTGATGAAATCAGACTATCCTGGGGCTATCCAGGTCAGGGCTGGGCTGAGAGTAATGTGACTGGCCCAAATTCACCCAGCAAGCTCCCATAGCATGAGTGGGGATTCAAACCTGAATTTATCAGATCCTAATCCAACACTTTAACCACTATACCAGGGGTGGCCAACAGTAGTTCTCCAGATGTTTTTGCCTACAACTCCTATCAGCCCCAGCCATTGGCCATGCTGGCTGGGGCTGATGGGAGTTGTAGGCAAAAAACATCTGGAGAGCTACTGTTGGCTACTCCTACACTATACCATGCTGGCTCTCATGATGCAATAGTGTGTTGGAATTTGAATTTTTTTACTGTCATGTTTATACATACAAAGTTAAATAAATTGAAATTTTCACTGTCTGTGTTCTTTTCTGACTTATTATTATTGGTTTTATGTCATTATTATTACTGAAAATAATTTGGTTGTATAGAGGTGTGGCCCTGACCTGGATAGCCCCAGCCTATCCTGATTTTGTCAGATCGCAGAAGCTAAGCAGGGCTGATGTGTAGGGAGGCAATAGCAAACCACCTCCAAATGTCTGTTACCTTGAAAACCCTTCAGGGTCACCATAAATCAGCTATGACTAGACAGCAAAAAAACCCTCCAAACAAACAGAAGAAGGGATATTGAAAAATTATTCACCCTGGGTGCCAAATAAACTGGGCACACCACTGTGTACAGGTGCTTCTGGGCACTGTTCAAAGCCACAACGTCTATGTAAATAATAAAATATTTCACTGACTAATGAGCACAAAAATCATGTTTTGACTGGTTAGTTACAGTAAACTCTTCCTTGCCTGAAAACATATCTAGCTTGTTGCATCTTGCTCACTCCCACTTTCTGCTTGTGGTAGACAGCAATCTGTATTACATGTATTAATCTGGAGAGGGATTATTTGCTTCCTGTTTTAAATTATGTGACACATTCTATCAGACACATTCAAGCCCCTGCTTATGCAATTAATTTTTAACATGCTGTTAGTTTCTCACCACACTTTCCAAAGCAGACCAACTGTCTGCCTAATGTCTCTTCTTCAGCAGCCCCTATTGCCAAGTATTCTGGCTCTGTGAGTAGGATCTGAAGTGCATCAAATCCAGTAAACTGATTTATGCTGAGTCAAACCACTGACCTATCAAGGTCAGGACTGTCTGCTCTGACTGGCAGCAGCTCTCCAGTGTCTCAGATAAAAAGATCATTCATATCACATGCCAACTAATCCTTTTAGGTGGGGATTGAACCTGGGACTTCTGTATGTCATGAATCCTTTTAGTTTTCTAACTGATATTTTATTATTGGCAGCTGTACCACAAAAGTAATTGGCCCTCATCCAGATACACACTTACTATCTATATATTGCGAGAAAGCTTACACACAAATATACAAGAGAGATGTCTATACCTTTCATTACCTCTGGTATACAAAGGTCTGACATCCAGCATAAAATAGCCCCATAACACAAGCATGTTTTGCTAGAACTGAGAAGGAAACAAGGACACATCAGCCTACAAGTGATTATATATTAGACACAATCTATACAATAGCGCAGAGTGGTAAAGCTGCAGTACTGCAGTCCTAAGCTCTGCTCACAACCTGAGTTCGATCCCGGCGGAAGCTGGGTTTCAGGTAGCTGGCTTGAGGTTGACTCAGCCTTCCATCCTTCCGAGGTCGGTAAAATGAATACCCAGATTGCTGGGGAGGAAGTGTAGATGACTGGGGAAGGCAATGGCAAACCACCCCATAAAAAGTCTGCCATGAAAACGTTGTGAAAGCAACGTCACCCCAGAGTCAGAAATGACTGGTGCTTGCACAGGGGACTGCCTTTACCTTTTTCATATATATATATACACAATAGTCAGCAGTGGGCTTGTCCAAATGCAAGTTTCCCCCATGACTGGTTTTAAACTATAGTATTAAATACTGTTTATGTTATTTTAAAATGCTGTTTTGTTTACATGCATGCATACATGAACGCACAAACACCAACTACTACAAGTTGCCCTGCAACCTTTGTTATTGGGATTAGTCTCTGGTTTGGACTCTGCATATACTACAAGATGTGGGTGTTGGAGATGTTGAATAAAAATCCTCATTTTGAAAGCATACCTGTTTCTTTTACTACTATTTTTCTCCCACCTCTTTCTTTTTGTGGGAAGGTGATGCCTGCGCAGTTAGCAGCAGCTGTTTCCTAACATTGAGACCTGGCTATACAGAATGGATATCAAGAGCTGGATTATTTTCCTCTGTGTTATCCTTAGAGAGCTCTGATCCCGTAGTCCTGTTACAACAGGAGCTGCTGAAGAGATCTGACTTTAGAGCAGGCCATCTCAAGGCAAGTTGCCACTCCAAGGGCCCTTGTTCCTTGTCAGCCAGGCAGCAGAGAATGCATACCTCCTCCTGTGCCACACCTGCAAGATCTAGGCAGACGCCAAGCTCAGCAGTCTGCCTCGGATGGAGTCTCCAGATGCCTGGGTGTGGATGGGGTGTGCCTTCCTCCCTATGCCCCCAAACTTAAGTTCCGGAAGACATACCTCTAGAGCCCACTTCTGGCCAAGCAGCAGCAACATGGGTCTGGGAAGCATCCACAGATGCAAGCCAGAGCCAATGTCTCTTCCTAAATTGCTGCCCTCTGTCACTGGGCATATGATCCAGTCCTGTCTTAGAGAATGAACATGATTTCTTGGCAAACTGAGAACTAGGAGAATTTTCCTTTGCATTCCTTAAGCAGATCTTGCCATCTCGGCATCCTCCTGTGATGGCTTCAGGATCAGAACCTGTCCATTTGAAAGAGGAAGTCCCAAACATTTCCCTCCCCAAAGCAGAACTGATCCCAACCTTCCCTTCTCCCTGTTAAAGCTTGGTAGGACCGTTTTATCCCTCTTGAGATGACATTAATCCTTGGTATGGAGGCGAGTGGGTTCAGTTGGTGGGCGGGTGGGGGGAATAGTACATCTTCCCACACACTCAGGGGAACAGCAGAATCGTGAGTCCTCCACTGGCCTCTGGCAGGCGCATGCAAAGCTCTCTCCCCCCCTCACCACCCCCCCCCCCCCCACACACACACACCGCCGCCGCCAGTAGTAGACGCTCCTACTGGATGCCGTGGGTCCTGCGTCAGACCGAGCCTGGAAGCGATTGGGGAATGCTTCGCGTTTCTCTTGTTTGACTAATTATAAAGTGGCGCTCTCCACTTCCCTGGGTCCTGACTTCGGTGAAGAGCCTCCGAGCCCGCAAAGGAGACCAGCCCTGGGAGAGAAAGGGGAGGCAGCAACTCGAGCTCAGACCTCGCTTCTCTCCTGTAAGATTTGCCGCGGCTGACAATCCTCTCTAACTGCATGTCATGACTCCCCCACAAGCGTTCATTGTTGCTTGTTTCTTTCGTTCTACAGCTCCTCAAGAGGCAGCCAGTGCTTAGCTCTTCTCCCAATATCTAGGAACTGCTCCAAGCAAGAGACTCTAACAGAGCATCTATACTCAATGTAAGTAAATGTGTGTAAAGATGAGGAGGACTACGAGGAGAAGATTCTAATAACTCTTTTCTTAGTACTGCACACTTCATCTGAGTTTCACTTTCTATTAATTGTTTCTCTAAGAATAGATTCCTTTAATGATTTATCAGTGTAAACTTAGTGATAAACTTGGAAGAAACCGCTTCGAGGTGTTTCTTCCTGATCTTTTTCACTACTGGCTATCACTGGACACATTCCCTTTCTCTCTAAAATTAGCTCTTTTTGTGTGGATAGTTAGCCTTTGAAGATAAGGAGCAACAGTATTCACCTTATATTTTTGTTCCAAGGAAAAGTAGAGACACATTTTGAAAGGCACCTTCATATGGAACCTCTTAATCCACCAAAACTAACAGTTCTTTTCTGCTTAAACTATGGGATAGGGTAAAAGTTAATGGGTAAATTTTCTCCAGTCATCCAAGCTATGTTAATTGGTAAGATATTGCTAAAATGTCTTTCTGAGTAGCATTAGGCATTATAAATACTGAATCAAGGAATGATAGTCATTACAAGTTAATTAATCTTAAGTGAAACTTGAAAGAAAAGAGACGGTTTATTCTTTGAAACATGTCTTCGTCCAGGTTGTTACATTCCAGGATCTTGCACCTTTCTTTGCATCAGCCAACACAGGGCTGTAGTCTCCCATGCAATAAAGGAAGAAAGGGATGAGTTATAGTGACATTTCATGGCTTAAGCTTTTTATTTAATATGTAAAGCACACATTTAAGCCTTGACTGTCCTTACTTTGATATATGTGAAATTAAAATCAATGGGACTTGCTTGCAAGAAAATGTGCTCAGATTAATTGTTGTAGAAATTAATTAAGTAGAACTCCTGCCCCTTGATTTCCTTTTATCTATGAGCATGTTCAGTGATAAGAAAACACAGTATTTAGAATGAGAAATATGCATGCAACAGGTGAAATCTGTTGGACTAAATTCTTACTTCTTTTTGCAGACCATGACGTTGCTTCTGAGATTTTATTTCTTGCTCTTGGGTCTTAGCACATGCCTCATCCTTACAGTTCAGGCAGATTGCAGCAAAGACTGTACATTCTGTACACGACTGGCATTCCATGCCAACATCAAACCTCTGGTAAGCAGAATTAATTCTTTGTCTTTTAAAACAGCCCCCCCCAATACTACCAAGTTAGAAAATCCAGTGAGCAAATTGCACTTTTATAACCACAGAAAGCTATAATGCATATGGAAACCACAGGCAAATAGCAAAACAGTTTCACATCGGTCTCTAACAGAAACTGGTGACTGCAAATTCACTTTAATCACCCATATATAACCATAGCCAGGTTCAATAAAGAATTGCCTAAAGAATTTCTCAAACACAGTTATGTATGTTATGGTGATTCCAGTCTGTCACTGAGAACAGCATCAAGTGCAGATGTTCTGGATTTCCAGTATAGAAACACATTTTTGTATATACCCTCAGAAACTGCATATTTCCCCATCCACTTCTAGAAGAATGTATGATATGAGAGTATGAATGTATCTTAGCATTATGGTGTATCAGATATTCAGATTACTTTTCTAGCTTCCATAACAGAAGCATAACAAATATATCCCTGTAACTAAAAGCATGGAAGTAAAAGTGGCATAGTACAGCCTGATCTCATCAGATATCGGAAGCTAAGCAGGGTTAGTACATAGAGTTAGACTCTAGAGGAAGGTAATAGCAAACCACCTCTGCTTCTCAATTGCTTTGAAAGCACCTTTCTGAGATTGCCATAAATCGGCTGTGACTCAACAGCACTTTAAACACAAACACACACCTAAAAGCATACCAGCAATCTCAGGACCATGGAGAGCTCTTGTGTTTCTCACTAGTTCCTTCCTGGCATAGCAATTCATAAAAGAGAAGAAATAGATGCACTTTATGCACTAAGTATAAACTGAATCTCCAAACTGTGATCCCAAACTGCATGATAGCCTCCATGAGATTTAAACGTAGATTGAAGCTGTGCTTATTTCACTACACCACCATGGTGGCAGAATTACCATTCCTTGGGCTTTTGCAATTCCTTCCTTTGGAGGTCTGTTTTGATTAGCTGTAAATCATAATATGCAACCTTTTGGTTTGGCCTAGTGGGGCCAAGGATTATCAAGATACTTAAAATTAGAAGAAAACATGAGTCCAGAGAATCCAGCAATTAGTGTCCTTAAGGATGCATTTATGTCTAGGTATCACTATATAATTTCCATTAGAATAATAAGCCAGAATATTGCTCTTGTTGGGGAGGGGAAGCCTTCTGGTATCAGAAAAGTCTTTCTTCAATCATCTGCATGTATAACTGCATGTCTAACTCTGATGTGTTGAACTGTGTGCGTTTTGGTCTCTGGATTTTATTGCCAGAATCTGAGCAGAGAGGACCTGGGCAATTACTCCCACCTGTCCACTTCTGTTGTTTGAAGAGCAGCCTTCGATGCCATGTGACCTGTGGCTTTTGGAATTAAGATGAGTTTCAAAAGCAGTTTATAACATGGCATTGGGAAGATACTTTTTAAAGGAATAAAAAAGCAAAACAAGAATCCTAAGAAAGCTTCTGAGGGTTTATTTGTTTGTGTCCAGCCTACAATTCTATAAGGAAATTGTCCCCTACCGGACAATGAAAGAGAGAAACATACTTCCACCTTTGTACTTGGTCTTAGATCTTTTTCCAAAGGGTACAAGAAAGCCTTAGACACATCATTAAAATGCCAAAATTGTGCACTTTTTTGCCCAAAACCACCTGCACCAATTGCTTTCTGGATTCTTGAAGACTATGATGATACAATACTGTATTTGTGAAGGAAGAAAGAGAAATATCACTTTAGGAACTCGGTGAAAGTAAGTTTGCACCTTCACTCTGTGTTATCCTTCATTCTATGTATGACAAAGGAAACAGAGGTAATTAAATTCTTCCTGGTTCAAGAGCACTGCTGTACTTATTTTACTTGCTTTTTATCTTCATATTTTCTGGTCACATATTCCAGGAAGATAAATCAGCAGAATTATGTTGCCATATTTAATGTGGAAAAACATGGCAGTGAATTGGAGGTGCAAAATAAATTCCTGCTATTGCTTGGTGAAAAGCCCAGCTTGAAGATTCACAGTGCAGCTCTTCAAGCAGCCCAGAATGGTAGTGCTCCTTAAAATTATTATTTAGGTGACAGTGTAATGCTCCCATCTCATTGATTCTATCCATTGGGTTACTGCCATCTCATTGATTCTACTGTTAATCGAATAGCCAAGTGAAGAATTCAAAATATTCATAAATGATCTCTCTGTAACAGAAAGATAAATCTGAATGTAAAAGAGGCATACAAAAAGGAATGGCAAAATCATAATGCTAGATCGTAATTTTAGCTGCATTTCTATCTATAGAATTATAGGAAAAAGCGAGAACTAAATAGTCCATGATCCATTTCTTCCATTTTAAATCATTAACAGATCATTTATTTTACCATAACATTTGTGTTGGCATTTCATATAAAAATGAAATTGGTTTAGGGAAAAAAATCTTTCTAGACTATTATGTCAAAATTATTCAGAGATTAAAACATGACCATACAGAAATGGATGATTAGTCCATCTAGCTCAAGCAATGTCTTCCCTGATTTGTAGCACTCCAGAGTCTCAGGAAAATAAATTATTTCTGAAGACCCTTGGACTGGATATGCGACCTGTATATAACACATGTGCTATTTCATTAAGTCATAGCTCTTCCCCGAATACTGGTGCTAAAACAAAGGATGTATTTATTACCTCTAGGTTTACATCATTCATCGAAATCAAAGAGACCAAACTGTTTGAGAATATAGTCATTTATTTAAGGTCCCCATAGTTCTGAAACCATAATTACTGATAAGGTCCTTTTTCTTATTGTCCTATCAGTCAGTTTTCTTTCTTACTTGAGAGTAGTACAGAAGAAAAAAGCCAATCAGACAAGATAACAGTGCAGGAGAAACTGGAGATTAAGAGTCAAGGAAATGCCTCAAAATGCATTGCTTTCAAAATGGTTTCATATGTTTAAGCATGGCCATTCACATACAAACCTGTGGAAATGATATACAGAGTCTAATTACATCAATAGTAGCTATGCATGGATCACAGCCAATGTTATGACACCTGCTTTAATCCAGATATTCAAGCTTGCAAGACTTTTTTCAGTCATGGCAGAGACTGGGGTGGGAGAGATATTCTCTATGCTAAATTCTCTATGCTTTAGCTCTTTGAGCAATTAAAGATGTAATAGAAAACGTGTCCTAAATGGAAGTAATGGACTATAAAATGCTGACTATATTGGTTCTTGTCCATAAAAGTATAGAAGATTTAAATATAGGAAGACTTTGTCTTAAATAATACTTGTAAAGTGTTTGTCATTAGTTTCAGAAAAAGTAAGGGTAAGGGATAGGGGGAGTAGAGAGCACAATACATTTTAAACTTCTTCTGCATAAAAATACTTTCAAAGAATACAAGCTTACATCTACAATACTTTCTTTACATAAATTGTTCCATATTATTATCTCTATGCTAAACATCATCAACATTTTAAAATTTTATATTGCAATCTTTTGGTTAAGTTATCTATTAGTTTTGATAATTCCAATAAAGGCAATTTTGTAATATAAAATACAGGAAAAAAGAGAGAAATAAGTTCACACCATTTTTCTTCATAGGTTTTAAGGATGCTAATGATGACAAAATCAATGTTCTTATTTATGCCCTGCACACATCGACATGTTGCCATATAGAAAGCAGAAGCAAGCTTTTGTATACATAATTAAGTAAGCATATTCATCAGTATTGCTGGCATTAGGAAGATCACTTAATTTATTAAGTTTATGGACACCCACTTAAGTATTTTGCATAATAAAAAACCAGAGATCTCAGCATGTCAGTAGGTCAACTCCATTATTCTGTAACTATCAGTACACCAGGGGACATCAATTATTTCTTCAGCAAAGCCATTTAAACTGGAGATGCACTTGAGACATTGGTTAAAAAGGCACTGAATCAAACTAAAATTATTAATAACAGATTGGAACTAATTACCTACTAAGCTTGACTTGTGTGAAATGTAATGGTCTTAATCCTGCCAGTTTCTGAACTCCTTTTAAGCACTTCCCTACTAGCAGTCAGAATAAAATTATTAGACATATTTAATCTCTTCAGACACTAGATAGACATTCCATGCACTGCCACTGTGCATTGTTAACACAAAGTAATATAAGAGAAGAATAAAAATTGTTTATATCGCCTTTTTTCTTTTGGCTCATGACCTTGAAAGTGAAACAATTGGAGGGAGATATGCAGGATGTTTTATAAAACTAGCTGAACTGCAAACACATCTGTTATTTTTTTATTAAAAAACAAATTTGACTCATGAAAGTGTTCCCAGGAGCTGATTATAAATTTCATGTTCATTCTCACTAAGATTTCAAAACCCAGCTATTCCCATACAGTCTGGTTAATGTTAAGATCACTCTGGAGTATATGTTTATTGAGTTCCTATCTATGTGATTCCTGTTAAAATATGAAGTCTGAACATCATCTGTAAAAAACAAACAAACACAGCCCCCCCCCCAATCACCACCTTTTTCTATGATTTTATTATCTGTACAAAAATCATGAATATATATATATATATATATATATATATATATATATATATATATATATATATATATATATATATATATATATATATATATATGTGTGTGTGTGTGTGTGTGTGTGTGTGTGTGTGTGTGTGTGTGTGTGTGTGTATAAAATGAATACCATATGCTAAAACTAGAAATTTATAGACTGAACATGAAGGTTGAATAAGTTTCCCACTGCTGCATGTTGCATATTCATTCAACAGAATGTTCAGGCAGACAGCACTGTCAACAACAACTATCCCTTTGCAGTGATAGAGAGTGTGAATCTGGGACTCACATCCTCATAGATTTCATCTGTCTCCATTTCTAAAACCAGAAAATAGAACTGTAAGCATCAATCCCCTGTTCTGATCCAATGGTAGGAATTATGGACAAGTTCCAAGTGCTAAATGTAGAAATTAAGCCCTAGCAATAAGGCAAAGCATTATTTTGCAGGTAGCATTCTTAATTCATTAGCTGTGTTGAACTAGAATAAGCATATATTTGAAGGAAAGGCTCTAGTGATTGGTACATGGCAAGCGGTAACAAGAGATGCATTGCACTGTGTTAATATCATGCAAATCTAACTTTTTAGAAATCACTAGCATTCAAATTACATTAAAGAATATAGGTAGAGTTTCTGAAATAATGTTACCAAATGTAACAAGTTAGATATGGTAAATTAGAAATCTAAAACAAATTGTTTGAGAAATGCAAATTATTTTTAACATTAGGATTAATATATAGTGTCCTTTGAAAAGGTAGTTGCTTTTGTATAAACATAGTTGTTTAACTGGATGAAGCAGATTGTTTGAATCCTTTTTGGTTTGATTTCAGTCTGGTTATAGGAAATTGTCTTGGTCATCCTAGTGGATGACCTGTACTGGTAGATGGATGGGGTGAGTGTGACTGTGTTGATTTCTGTTGGACATCTTGGTGGCTTTTGATACCATTAAACAAGGTATTCTTCTGGATAGCCTTTCTGGGTTGAAACTAGAAAGAACTGTTTTGTGGTGGTTTCAGTTCCACCTGAAAGGTAGGTTTCAGAATGCTGTGCTAGGGGACTCCTGCTTGGTCCATTTGCTTCTCACCTATTGGCCCTCAAAGGTTCAACCTTGTCCCCTATGATTTTTAATGTGAAGCCACTGGGGAAAGTCATCCAAAGATCTGGGTAGGGTTGTGACCAATATGCAAGGAGGCTGTGTAAATTGTGACCTAGTGCCTGGAGGTGGTTTAGTGATAGATGAGGGCTGGTAAACTGAAATTTAATTCTGACAAGATAGAGGTGCTTCTGATATGTGGAAGAACTGACCCAGGAATTTAGATGTCTTTTTTCTTGAATGAGGTTGTACTTTCCCTAAAGGATCAGGCTTTGTAGTCTAGAGGTTTTTCCAGACCTGAGTGCCTGTTAGATAAACAGCTGGTAGCAATGGTGAGGAGTTCCTTTCACCTGCTTTCACTAGTAAGCCAGCTGTGGTCTTTCCTGGGCAAAACAAGATCTTGCCACTGAGGTGTATGCCCTGGCAACATTAGACTATTACATTAGACTACCCTGTGTGGGACTGCCATTGAAAAGTGTCTGGAGGCTGTAATTGGTTCAGAATGCTGCAGCCAGAATGCTGACTTGAATGGGTCCAGTCGTGTTCTACAACACTGGTTCCCAATTTTCTACAGGACTCAATTCATAATGCTGGTATTGACATTTACATCATTATACAGCTGGGAACCAGCATACCTTAAGAACTATCAACTTCCATATGAATCTACTTGACCAGGGGTGTGAAACATGCAGTTCGGGGCTGAATCAGGCTCCTATCAGGCCCTCGAGCAACTGGCTGTCATCTGCTTCCTTCTCCCTATATCTTGTTTCCTTCTGCATAACAGCTTGCTTTGCCAGGCTTGCTCAATTGCTCAGGAGCTATAGAGCAAAACCTCTATTTTCTCCATTTGCTGAGGCTCTTCCCCGCAGCCTCCTGGGGAAGGAAGGAAAGAACCAGAGCTTCCTTGCCCAGTTCCCTAGATCCCATGGGAGAAATACAAAGAAAGCATCTTTAAGACAAATGAGCACTAACATTTTAAGCATGTTTAAAGTTTTTTAAAAATATATTTGTGTTTGTTTGTGTTCTTTATAAAATTTATATCTCTGCTACCTAATCTTAAATAGGTACACACATGGCCCGACCCAACATGACTCGGCCCAACCTGACATGGCCCGGCCCCTCAAAGTCTCATTTATGTCAGATCCGGCCCTCATAACAAATGAGTTTGACACCCCTGTACTTGACCACTATGGTCATCTTCGGAGACCTTCACCATCTGAGACTAGATAGCTATCCAAAAGGTCCTTCTTAGTTAAGACATCAGAATTATAGAATTCCCCAGGCATATTTGTCTTTCTTCTTCTATCATTGTCCACAAGCGGATGAAAACTTTTCTGTTCTGTCGGTATCCTCTCCTCATTTTTTTGTGTTTTTGTGTCCAACAGTTGTGTGGAAAGTTAGCATTAAAATGTTGTAAATAAATGGACTGAAAGCTACCATCTCTATGTACAGATTTGACTTATCAAAGAAATCTTAAAGGGAAATGAAAATGAGGCTGGTTATATTCTGATTGAACTAATTTCTGTTGGGGCTATAGCACAATGCATTACTTCAGATGTTATGTAATAGTGAATATTTTGTTAATTTATAAGTGTATGCGCATGAGGTAGAGACTGACATTTTCTGTTCTTTTACATATGGCTACATAGAACATGGGACCAGAAACAGAAGTTTGTCTTAAGTTTTACTACATGTACATTCTACAGAGACACATGAAACATAAAAACTAGATGAATATTAATCTTATTGAAACAGTGTGACATACTGGCATGTTAGCTTATAATTCATGTATTAAAATAAATTTATATTAATACTTCAGAAAGTGTGGTTACTTACTGGTGGAAAAGCTCCCCAAATTTTACCAAAACAGATGAGATTATATAGTGCTGTACCAAATCATATTAGATATCGTTCCATACCAGATTAGAAAAATTCTTCTCAGTATGCTATATCAGATAAAGCTATAGTACAAAACCATGACTAATACCCTTAATACTTGGTTTATATTCTGAAATGTGAGAGTTTATATATCCCTATATTTGTAACAAAACAAGAATACATCCCAAATAATGTCTTATATTTAAACATACTTTAAAAAAAAAAAAACTATTTTTCAGGTGTGTACATTAGAATGTGAAGGAAAGTTGCCTTCTGCCAACTCCTGGGAAACCTGCAAGGAGCTCCTACAACTAACTAAACTGGATCATTCCCAGGAAGGAAATGGTGCCCTAGGGGACAAGCTAAAAGAGCAGGATGAGAGTCATTTACTAGCCAAAAAATATGGTGGGTTCATGAAAAGGTATGGTGGCTTTATGAAGAAGATGGATGAATTTTATCATATAGAACCTGAGGAGGAACCTAATGGAGGAGAAATCCTTACTAAGAGGTATGGAGGGTTTATGAAGAAGGACTCTGATGATGATGCTTTGGCTAATTCCTCTGATCTGCTGAAAGAGCTTCTTGGGACAGGGGAAATTGCTGATGCTGGGCATTATCGGGACATGAACGATAATGATGTTGACATTGCCAAAAGATATGGTGGCTTCATGAGAAACATAAGGCACAGCCCAGAACTGGAAGATGATGCCAAAGAGCTTCAAAAGAGATATGGTGGCTTCATGAGAAGAGTGGGAAGGCCAGAGTGGTGGCTGGACTACCAGAAACGCTATGGTGGATTTCTTAAGCGCTTTGCCGATTCTCTTCTTCCTTCAGATGAAGATGGAGAAAGTTACTCCAAAGAAGTTCCAGAAATGGAAAAGAGATATGGTGGATTTATGAGATTTTAAAATCCTTCTTTTTGTCCTTTTGGTCGCAAATGAAAGACTGCCTCATTTATCATGATTTATTGCAATTTGTTGCTTGTACTGTACAGTTTTTTACTGTCCTAGTTAATAATGCAACCTGCTGTCTGTTCTTTCAAGTTCTGTGCTATTTTAAGTCAACAACTAACTTCTTGTCTGTTTTCGATCTATGTTGTACTCTTCATGCTAAATCTACTTTGATTACCATATCTATTTCTTTGAAACAACACAGTTACTTAACTGCATATACAATAAATCCTTCATCCTAACTGCATAATACATCCTTAAGTATTTATTGTTTCTTGGCAATCACTGCTTTAAAAGAAATATGCTATAATGAATTTATCTGCTAATATGCAGATTCCTTCAGTCTTCAAAGAACATAAATTGGATTTTTAAGGTAAATTGTAAGGCAAAGTATGTATTCTACAGATTTATGATCCATAAATTTGATTGTGCTGAAAGCTGATCAGCCTGGCTTACACAGTTCTTATACATTTAGCTAAAGTAGTTCATACAACTGGTCAGTGAGGAAGGCATTTTCCAACATAATATGGAATATTCAAAACAAGCATTTGAAAATCTCTCTGTTTCTAAATTCATGGAGTTGCTCAACAGTGGTTTCAGTAGTTTTTAGTATGATACGCAACTTGTATTAATTGTGTTTTGACACTACTTGTATTAATTCTGTGTGGACTCACAAATAACTGTGTTGCAACAAAACTCTTGGGAAGCTGAACTCAAGCTACAGCTGCTTTCATCTCCTCTTACTGAATCAGCCCTTTTTGTAGGACTGCAGAAATTCATAACAATTCAACATGTTTCAGAATCAATCTTGACTCAGAGCATCTTGCTTTGCTATAAAGAGCAACACTGAATTCCAAAGATTTATTGCACTGTTCAAAAATTTCTGTTATTCAGATGTATGCTTTTGTGTCCATCCTCTAGGAGCTCCCCTCAAATATGTGTATATTAAGATGTACACTTACAGAGTTATCACTGCTATTTCAAACAACAGGGAATTAGATCTTTGAAGGTCAAAAGCAAATCATACCTGAACCCTCTAATTGCATTGTGGCCACTATTGCAACCAGCTTTTTACTTTGTACATTAGAATGTGGCAGTCAAAAAAATTAAAGCACACTACTGGCTGCATACTTCCCTGCATTCAGAAACAGTAGCAGTTATGTTACTATAATACATAGAATCTGGTATCATTAGCCATATAATTTATGATGGGCTGGTGTTTGGCTCATACAGAAGGATTAATTTTTTAAAATCCTGTCAACCACAATAATGGACAGTTCTACAGTCACTTCTGCATTTTACATTTACCTTTGTTATTATACTAAAGATTTTCATCATCATCTTGATTTCATTTGATGTTTCAATCTTTTTTCCCGCTCCTACTAGGCATCTGCTTCATAAGCTTCCCATGTGTCTTTTTTCTCTCCTTTCCAACTCTCAAATCAAATTTCATTATTTCATCTTGCAAAAGGCAAAAATGGCTGTACCATCTGTTTACAATTTTACAAAGACAAAACCCACTATTACTAGTAGTAATTAATAGACAGTATTTCAAATAAAATGGAAAATGTTGCACATATGATTGAACCAAACTAGTAAAAAAGGGAGAAGGTTGTCCCAGACTTGTGCTGGGATCGTGGACCTGCAGAGCCAAAAAAACCCACCGGTGCAATGGAGCTATAACAAGAAGGGGAGATAAGGGAGATTGAAGAAGAAAGCAGTGTTGTTCAAAGTATTTAGAGAAATGTTAGAAAGTATTTTCAAAAAACAGTTAAAAGAAAATAATTTCTTTCCACACTATTCCTCTATGGCTGAAAGAGTAGCACAAATAGTAGTGGGGGGGAAGTGTTTTGTTTTGCTTGCTGTGAACTCTAAAATCCACCTTGGGTCCCTGTGAGAAAGCAACCCAGACTATACAGAATGTAAATAAACAAAGTCACACCCAAGTTATGGTAACCCTTAACTCGGTTTTCAAGAGAGATGGTTTACCATTGCCTACCTCTATGTAACAACTCTAGATTTCCTTGGTGGTCTCCCTTCTAAGTACTAACCAGGGACATCGCTGCTAAGCTTCTGAAACCTGGTTAGATCAGACTAGGCTGGGCTAACCAGGTCAGAGCAAGCACAAATTATAGAATTTAATTCCAATATTATAACCCACTCACCCAGCATGCCATCATTTTCTAGCATGATCAAGAAAAGGATTGGAGCTATGCAGGAAGGACTGAAGTTACCCAGGGTGTTTTCATACTGAGATGGGAAAAAGAACAAAAATTGACTCCACTGTGCAAACAGCAGTGAATATGATTGAGGCACATAGGGAATACATTCGTACACATCCTTCCCTGTACCACTCAGTGCTAGAACTGCCCTACTCACCCCCTTCTTTCTTGTCATATCAGTGCAGGAGTGCCAACCTAATAACACCTGCCCCCAAAGCCTGCAATCCCCCCTTCCTCCCAAAAGTTAAGCTGTGGCTCAGAACTGAGCTGAGGCTTTTTTTTTAAGCCCTGTTGACTGGCTAAAGGAGGGGGGGATAAAGAACTAAACATCACTATTTTGAAGACAGTACTGAACTCCTTCTCCTCACTAGACTGGGCACAGCCAGAATTTTCACACAAAGAGCCAGTTTGGTGTAGTGGTTAAGTGCGTGGACTCTTATCTGGGAGAACTGGGTTTGATTCCCCACTCCTCCACTTGCACCTGCTGGAATGGCCTTGGATCAGCCATAGCTCTGGCAGAGGTTGTCCTTGAAAGGGCAGCTGCTGTGAGAGTCCTCTCAGCCCCACCCACCTCACAGGGTATTTGTTGTGGGGGAGGAAGATAGAGGATATTGTGAGCCACTCTGAGACTCTAAGTGGAGGGCAGAATATAAATTCAATGTCTTCTTCTTCTTCCTGCAGCCAGCCCACTGTTTCCCTTTAATGATGGAGCAAAGAAGGTTTTCCTTTGCTTTCCTCCCAGTTCCAACAGCCATGCCCCCAAAAAAGCACAGCATCGTGTAGAAGCTCTCTGTCAAGAACTCTGGACTCTGTGGGTTCCCACAGCTGATGCACATGAGTAGACGAGAACTTTTAAAATTATTTAAAGTTTATTTAATATATCCCAGAACAAGTCTGATCTGTAGGCAACATAAATGTCTAAATAAAGCCGTAAGAAAACAAGAAATACTAGCATAACTATCTAACACACTTTAGGGAGCTGTGTCAGATGGCACCGAAGTTAACTGCAGAAGTCAAAGGCCGCTGCTAATGCATTCTCTATGTCACTGTCCATTGCAATATAAGTGAATCATAGTTCAAACCTTTAGTCCATCAGAATCCAAGCTAGTTTTTGTCGAGACCATTGGCTTAATTTAATTTTTTGGCCAAGCAGCATCAGGTGATGATGATACCCAATCAGAATGTATTCTGATGGAAACCTCTAGAAGATTACCTCACAACTCCTTATTTTCCCCCTCCCATCCTGTAGGCTGCAGGTTCTCATGGAAAGTTAATTACCAAGCTCCAAATGCTGGTCTTGAAGATATAGGAACTGTGTTGTTATTATTAATTGTATTTTGACTGCCTTTCCCAAACCAGTCTCAGAATGGTTCACAACATGTTATAAGTTGCAATTGTAAGATAAAAATTCAAATAAATAAAACAATAAAAAATGTTACAGATCCCTAAGAAACAGGATGATGCCATATCATAGCAATGCCATATCCCACAGTAGGGTGAGGTTAGAAGTGTAGGCTGAGAGATCAAATAAGCAACACCTGCAAGATGGAATAGGCAGCTGCAACACCTGCAAAATAGGCCCCTTACTATTAACGTTAACCCTTGAGAGGGATCATGAGTGGTTTGCCTCACGCTCTCAAAGTGGGGGCATGTTTTATTCCACCAAATAAATAGCATCTCACCCCAGTCTAATCTGTACCTCAGTGGTACCTTCAAGTGCCCTACTTTACTTTCTCACATATACATGAATAATTATTCATTCACTCCATTTTACTAAGTACTGCACCTGGAGATATTGTTCTTCAGCCTGTTGCTGGGTGACCTGATACTCACTGACAGATATTCCACAAGGGGTACAATTTATCTGTATAAACAACGAACACAGTTCTGTGCACTTCCCAACAGCCCTTGCAATATTTAAACCATCTCTTTACACATACCCTAGCCATCATTATGGACATTTTTTTCTTTGCATTTTTAAATAAAGGAGTAATTTAATAAAACTACTTCAAGGAGAAATACCAGAAGAATCTCTCTGGCACTAGGATTTTAACACAACTTCACTAAGAAATGCAAATTCGATAATGGCTTTTTACTTTTATCAATCATGAGATCTAAGTCCAATACATGTATGAGGCTTAACATGAACCTTAAGAATGAGTAAGCAACCGGAACATTGTCTATCTTTTGTCCACCTTATCTCCTTTCACAGGAAGGAAAGTAGGGTGGCTCAAAAGTTGTCTTCCATCCTGATATGATCATATCCTAGACATGATTCATCCCTATACATTACATTCCCAATGAATCCGTTGTTAACCCCCCTAGTCATTTGGGGTAGTTTACAGTGCAATCCTAAACAAAGTTACCTTTTTGATCCCATTGACTTCAATTAACACAGAAAGGTTAACTCTATTTAGGATTGCACACATGATCTTTGCAAAACCTTTAGTCGTAGTTTTGTACAGGGGTACCAGCTGTTTCATGACATTTTGAGAACAACTTTGCCAGTAGAATGAGCCATAAAAGTGGTCCATAACAGCAGTTTTGCAATTCACTTGTTTTTCTCCTGACACAGGAATACTGAAAGTTTTACATCTTGGGAATGGAAACCAAGACTCCAGAGATAGGACTTTTATGGATTTGGGGCAAGTTGCTTCAGCTTGCCTGACACTTGCAAATGGTACAGAAACAATGATAACCTCTATATCAACCCCTGCTTCACAAAACAACAAAATCAACAGGGATGCTATCTTGAAAAAATAACAGTTGTATCAAAATCCTGTACTACCTTAGACCTTTTTTTTTTTCAGTATTCTTCACCTGGTGCTATCTAACAGTTTCAAAACCAAAATAATAATGAAGAAAGTTTTATTTAAATAAGTGTTTATATAACATTTCAAAATAAACAAAGGTTTGGGGAAATAAATTCCAAATCATACCTCCTTGTAAAAAGCAAGTTTCAGTGGTTGAGTGCCCACCAACAGGACAAAGAAACAGGAGCACCCCTAGACAGGGATTTCTGCATAAAAACATAAGAAGAGCCCTGCTAGATCAGACTAGTGGTCCATTTAGTTCAGCATCCTGTCTCACACAGTGGTCAACCAGTTCCTCTGGATAACCAACAAAAAGGCATAGAGGCAAAAGCCTTCTTTTGATATTGTCTCCTGGCTCTGGGATTCAGAGGCTTAATACCTCTAGATGTGGAGATCCGCCTCAGTCAACACAGTTAGTAGCTCAGTCAACATGGTTTATACTCTCTAAATCTGTCTAATCACCTTTTGAAGCTATTTATTTCTATGGCCATCACTACATCATCTGGCATACGTAGGAGACACCTCTGTTACATGTAAAATTAAGAGAAAAACCTTCCCCTGCCGAAGAAAGTATAAAGTGGCCTGAGCCTACTAATTTGGATTCTGATAGGTTTCTTATCAGTATTATTATTTGTCCTCTTATTTAGAAAAATTTAATTAGCAGATGTCCTTCAGTGATCATGACTCACATACCAATATGGTCTGCTTGCATAAAAATGTATCAGCCAGACAAAACTATCTCTAAATGTAATTCAAAATGCTCATAAGACTACTCAACAGGTCTGCACATTTTCTCCCTTGCTCATTAGGAGCATAGAGGTTTTGAATCACAGCTTCCTATAAGCCAGTTAAGATATCACGGTTAGGAACACTTTCAGGCATTAAAGCTAATTAACAACCACTTGCTGCAGTACTCCTATTTTTCTTCCACTGAGGTAACTGAAGAGGGATTATTTAAGTAAGAAGAAAAGATTAACCACTCCCTTTCCCAGTGGCTTTCCATATTTTCCAAGCAGTAAAATAGGGTTTCTAATTAGTTCATTTAGATTCTCAAAAGATCCTAGTGATCTGCCCCATCATGTCTTCTTGGCCCTGTTAAAGAGAGTTTCTGAATTGTAAATAATCTGTTCTTATCTTGTCTAATGTTTCAGCAGCAATCGCTACTTTTGCTCCAAATACTTTCAGCTGTAAATGAAAATGTTTTTGCATGTTCAGGAATGTTTCTATAACTCCACAGAATGTGCAGCAGCATTCAGAGGCTCATATAGCTCCTCTTTGTCATTTCATTACATCTTCAGATAGCCTGAAAGAACACAGATCGTAATGCAAATAAGAGCCAGCTGAATCTGGGATTCAGCCGCAGTTGTCCCTGAACTACTTCAAGTTGGAGTATTTTGAAAATTGTCAAGAAGCTTCATTTGGTTCAGAATTGGTATTAAGGCTTCTGTCAGGTATAATGTTTGGGGAGTTTTAAAAGATTTTCAACTGGTTGTCAATTCGCTTCTGAGAACAATTCAGAATGCTGGTTAACACCTGTAAATTCTATACAGTGTAGGACCAGGGTATCCATATGAAACTTGATGCCAAATGAGATCATTTTCTATGAAGAAGAAGAAAATCCAACTCATTAAAATACAAATGATATAACTATTTTCCAGCTTACTGACTTCATCTTGAAATATTATCATGCTTATTAAAGATCACATCTAAAATTACATTTATGTTAAATACATTAAGGTAAATTATTCAATATAGAACAGAGGTCACCAGGGATAAAAATGTAACTTATTCTTTTACAGATTTAAACATAAAGACAAAAAAATAATATGAGGTAGGAGGATATCAGACTGAGAAGGGACTCAAGCTTCAGAAGGGAAACCAAAGTCCTCTTGCATCAAAGACACTTTTGTGGGTAGAAGGAGACTCTTGCTAGTGAAAGAGCACAGAAGTGATTGGTGTGATGGGTGACTGAGGAAAGGTACCAGACATTACATTATGTTCAGTTAATCTGTAGTGTATGCTGCTTGTTCCACTTATCAAGTCAGCTAGACAAGTAAAGATTAGGATTCTTAGGGTATGCATGAGGAACAGGTACTAGAAGGAACAGTTTAGATTTATTAGACTTGGGGGAAAGCAAACCAGCCCTTCACAAAAAGAGATAGGAACCACTACTGCTAATTCAGGTTGCAACATAGATTTTAAACTGACACCTTCAGAAAGCAGAGATCTAAAAACAATTGTGTCAAGAATACAGTTCGACAAAATTTACAAAAATCTATATGTTATATTGTGCAAACACATCCAAATTACATTCCAAAACCATAAATCATAGAGAGCATAAAGTCCCAAACAGAAACACTGTTTCTAAGGATGACTCCGACAAATTCTTTACAAAAAGTCTATAAGGAGTAATACTACTTGGGAGTAAGTTCCAAACGGAGTCCTTCCACTGATGTCAGCTTCCGAAGGAGAAATTCTTGCCTTCATTATATGGCTGGTTCCATATAATGTTGAGAAAGAGGAACGCCAGGAATTTGGTGACAAACCCTTGAGATGTGTTCTAGGACCCAAGTCTTAACAGCCCTCCGAGAACATCCTACATAGATTTTTAAACAATCACCACAGACCAAGGCATAAATAACGCCCTTAGAATCACAGTTTGTAAATCCAGTTAACTTAATGGTCATTTTTGTTCTTGAAACTACATACTCTTTTATCTGTAGAGAATATTTGTAAGCTTTGCAACCATTACAACAGTAAGCCCAATAGGTAAGTGTGATGGTGTTGTCAATTTCTGCAGGTCACACATCTCAAGGGTTCGTCACCAAATTCCTGGCATTCCTCTTCCCAACATTATATGGAAACGGGCCAGGATTTAGAATCCCTGAAATTCTTTGTATTTCAGAAGGTAGAATCTTTAGTGGTAGAGGTGGTGATTTACAAAAGATCTTGTTGCAGAAGAAGGCGAGGTGGATACACCGTCTAAATACAATTGAACCCTTTGGTCTTAATCAATATAATGATCTCTCATGTTTCGTGTAAGTTTTTTGGGGTATAAGAGGTCCCCTTTAAACGCTTAATTAATACCAGCTGTGACTTGTCCTTTTAGGACACCGATTTTCTAGTATGGCCAAGCCGTCAATTGAAAATTCTAACTTGGGCGTTTGAGAGAGGCCGGTCTGAGGACCTTGTCAGGTTGTATTATGTGTTGTATTTTGTATATTTTATTGTTTAATTTGCACCAGTGTTTATTGTACTATTGTTGTCACATTTGGTCTTATTATATAGTTGACTTTGTGAAGAATAAATAAAAGTTTATTATTATTGAAGAAGCTGCAGGTGCAGCGAACGCAATTTAAGCCAGTGATTGTGTGAAGGCAAGAATTTCTCCTTCGGAAGCTGACATCAGTGGAAGGACTCCATTTGGAACTTACTCCCGAGTAGTAATACTCCTTATAGACTTTTTGTAAAGAATTCGTCGGAGTCATCCTTAGAAACAATGTTTCTGTTTGGGACTTTATGCTCTCTATGTGATTTATGGTTTTGGAATGTAATTTGAATGTGTTTGCACAATATAATATATAGATTTTTGTAAATTTTTTTAAACTGTATTCTTGACACAATTGTTTTTAGATCTCTGTTTATATTGTGTTGCCATTGTTTTACCTACAGAAAGCAGGCACAAGTTGGAAAACTTCTGGTTTTGGATGATTCATCCCTGAAGGGTGATAGGTTACCTAGTCTGACTAATCTAGATGGAGACAGGTTAGAACTTGACTGTGCTAAGAAATGACAGCTGTTTAAGAGAACTGAAGGGTCATAAGAGGATACTGGAATGTCAACAGCTCTTGAAGAAGGAAACAAAAACAGTTGTATGCAAATACACTAAGTCTCCAAGCTAAAAAGGGAATGCTTGGTGCTAAATCAGACTAGACATTTCAGAACCCCAGTGTCACTGGGGAAAATTGTGTAATATGGCTATCTCTGGAAGAAGAGGAAAGGATATATCAGGCAGGGGGGCTAGAGGTTAAGTGCACAGACTCTTATCTGGGAGAACCGGGTTTGATTCCCCACTCCTCCACTTGCACCTGTTGGCCTTGGGATCAGCCATAGCTTTCACAGGAGTTGTCCTTGACAGGACAGCTGCTATAAAAAGCTCTCTCAGCCCAACCTACTTCACAGGGTGTCTGTTGGGGGGGAAGGTAGAGGAGATTGTGACTGCTCTGAGATTCAGAGTATAGGGCAGTATATAAATCCAATATCATCTTCTAATTGAAACAGGGTATAAGTGTGTAAAGTGCCATAGAGTTTTCAAGGCATGTGATCAAGCAGAGGTGGTTTGCTGTTGCCTTCCTCTGCAGAGTCTTCCTTCGTGGTTTCCCTTCCAAGTACTGATCTCACTTAGTTTCTGTGCTCTGACAAGATCAGGCTATACCTTGTTGCCATCCCTCTTGAAACTAGGCACAGAGTTTAATACGGTAGATTCTTGCCTTCAAAATCTTATACATTATATGCACTCATCTACAGAAATTTCTATTTAAATCAAAATATTCTGAGTTATTCTTTAAATAGGGCCATTCTTCACAATTTGAAGAATTCTCTGCATGCAAAAATACCAAGGCATATGTTTTATTAACAATGGCTGCAAAACTGGGAAAGCTTTTCTTGGAGTAAGCCCCATCAAATAAAATTAGACACTTCCTAGCAGACTTGCTTGGCATTACTTCTAATGTACTAAGAATTTTATACTAGTGAACATTTGTCTTCCAGTACAAAACTTGTTTTTTTTAAAAAAATCAAGTGGTCAAGACAATAAATAGTCCAAATTTTGAAATATTAATTTAATAAAGTTTAATGACTCTGCTAATCGCCTTTCTTATATAGCACATTGTTTCCTTTTTCAAAAAGTGTTTGGTTTGTGGAAATATTTCACAAGTGAGCCTCATGTATGTAGGTAACAGAGCACTTCAAATGGGTCATAAATGATTGGTCAGTTAGTGGACATTGTATCCACTGTCATTGGTCAGCACCTAAGAGTCTATGGCTCTAGACATGGTTCTCAAGGTCCGGCCTGAGAAAATAAATATTGAAACAATCTTGGCTAGAAGTAATTAATGGTGTTTAGTCAAGAGGGTAGCAGATAAACCCTGACCTGGATAGCCCAAATTAGCCCAATTTCATCAGATCTCAGAGGCTAAGCAAGGTTGGCCCAGGTTAGTATTTGGATGGGGGACCACTAAGGAAATTTGGGGTCACTACAAAGAGGCAGGCAATGGCAAACCACTCTTGAATGTATCTTGCCTTGAAAAAGCCCTACAGAGTCACCATAAGTCAGCTGTGACTTGATGGCATAAAAGTTGGGGTATGTGGAACAAAAAGCTATCCAAAAACATTTGTGGTCTGGCAGTAGGTCTGAGGAAGCCGGAAAATCAGAAATTATAATCAGGATAACTGGGAAAGTAGCAGAGACTTCCAGAACTGTACCTTAATGGTCTAGTTCCAGGGTTTTCAGAGAACAGATGAGACCAGGAAGAATTAACTAGCTCAGAAGTAGCACATATATCTTCAGCATCCAAAACAGCCAAGGAATTATGTTATTGAGAAGAAAACTTCAGAACAAAACAAACAGGTGCTAGCTTGGGGTGGAAGCTTGATTAAAGGAAATTTTAAGCAAAGCAAACAGGTACTTGTTTGCTAACTTGGGATGGAAGCCGGATTTAAAGGAATATAATTAAGGGAGTAAACCATCCCAGGGATTGTCTTAATTATATCTTTAAGGAAGCAAGAAGGTGTACCCCCTGTACTACAAATGTCCAGTTAAGCAACAGTATCATCCCTATACTTTTAGTAATTATTTAATAAAGTTTTAAATTTATTTTGCTCCTTGTTGTCCCATGATATCAGGTTGGGTAGGTTCATAAAAAGTAGGTGGTTTTTCAGGTATGTTTGGCCCTTACCACATATAGCTTTAAAGGACAGTACCAACAACTTAAATTATTCTCGGAAACAAATTGGGAGCCAGTGTAGATGGGCTAAGACAACTCACTCCTGTCAACATCCTGGCTGCAGCATCCTCCACTAACTAAAATTTCCTAACATTCTCAAGGGAGCCCCACATACAGCACATTGCAGTAATCAATTCTAGATGTAACCAGAGCATGTACTCTGTTCACCAGTATCTGTCAGGATGAAGATTCAGCCACATTCACTCCAAAACTGCCCCCAGGCACTGGTTCAGAGTTTCTATAGCCTCCCTGGGATCAGCCAGGCACTCAAGAGTAGGGATGTGCAAAAAAAAAAAAAAAATCGGCATTACACGGATTCAGAAGTATATGGGGGGAAAAAATTCGGAATCCCCATATACTGCTGAATACCGCATTCGGAATAGCCGCATATACGGTAGATGCGCGGCTATTTCCGAATATACGGCCCTATTATACCCTATGGGCCATTGAAATCAATGGCAAATAGGGTATATTTGAAGCCGCCTGGAGGGGAGGGGGTTGAGGGAGAGCCCCCAAATTTGCAGGGGACCTGCAGGGGACTCTCCCCTCCAACCCCCCCCCCCAAGTCCCAAAAAGATTGGGCCAGGGGATCCCATTCCCGCTTTGGGTGCCCCTATTCCATCATTATACCCTATGGGCCATTGACATCAATGGCAACATAGGTCATAATTAGAGGCTACTGGGGGGCAGGGGGTTTGAGGCAGACCTGGCTGCAGCAAACCCAGATGGCAGCTCTCCAGCCCTGCCCCCAAACAACACGGGTAGACCTGGCCAACCACAACAAGCCTGCTGGTTCTGGGTCTCTCACCCAGGTGTCAGCTTCCCTGCCACAGAACACACAATCTACAGATGCCAGCTCTCCAGCCCTGCCCCAAACAACACAGGGAGAGCTGGCCAACCACAACAAGCCTGCTGGTTCTGGGTCTCTCACCCAGGTGCCAGCTTCCCTGCCACAGAACACACAATCTACTCTATAAAAACAAGAAAGTGACCCAGCCCACACAGCCCACACACACCCTCGCCAACCCCCACACCAACCAGAGGTAATTTAAAAAACCAAAACAAAACCAGCAGAATCACAAAAGGCCAAGTGTTAAAAAAGTGGCCTTTTCACCAACAAGAAAGGTCAGGCCAAATAAGTCAACAACACCCCCACCCCCAGTCCCCCACCCCCAAAGCAGGAAAAGGGACAACAGGAAAAAAGGCCAAGCAACTCAAGTGTTTAAAAAGTGGCCTTTCACCAATAAGAAAACTCAGGCCAAATCAGTCAACAACAACACCCCCACCCCTAAAATCAGAACCAGGAAAAGGGGGACAAAAGTGGCCTTTTAAACAATGAAAATTAGGCCAAACAGCACCCCCCCCCCAGTAACCTGAAGATAAAAGTAACAGCAGCAGCACAACACAGCAGCAACAAATCAAACACTGAAGACTTTTAAAACAGTAAAAAAACCTCAACTTTTAACAATACAGGAACTTTGCCAACACCCCCTCCAAAAAACCCCCTTCACCCTAACCCCAAGAAATCCAAGCCCCCCAAATCAGGAGAAGTAAAAGGACACTGCACTTTTAAAAGTCCTCTCACTAAATTAAGATATGGGCAAATTAGCAAAAAAAATCCACCCCAGGCCCCCACCCCCAGCAGAACCTAACCCCAACCCCAAATAGGCTACCCACCCAGTACTCACCCACCCAAATCTGGGCAAGTAAAGGGACTTTAGTCCTTTTACCAACAAAAACTAAAACAAGAACCCCAAAACTGTCTTACCTTGTCTTCTCTACTCCAGGGAAGTCTGGTAAGACTGAGTGAGAGAGCAGCAGGCAGCAGCTGAAGCCAAGGGCCAGCCAGCAGCAGCACAATCTCTCTCACACCAACCCACATACACCAACACAGCAATGGAGGAGTCCAGCCAGGAAGACTCCTTAAAAAGGTTCTCTGGCCCTACAGAGAGCAATTTCAAAAAATAGCACTGCTCTCTGATTGGCCAGACAACAGTGCTTACTTGGATACCCAAGTAAGCAAAAGATCAAAATAACAACAATGTAGCTGATGGCTGGGCCATCAGCTACACAACAGCCCTGCAAAGCATGCATTTGCAATGCATTTTGCAAATGCATGCTTTGGATTGGCTGCTGGGGCTCCTCCTCCTCTCCCCCCCCTTCCTGATCCCAGGGAGGCTATGGGAGAGGCGGGAAGAGGCCACTAAAGGTGGGAAAGTAGGCAAGCAGCTCCACTGAGCCTGCAGAAGCTACTTTCCCGTCTTTTCCATTGACAGCCGTATACTTCCGAATAGCTATTCGGCAGTATACGGCGAGCCGTATTCGGCTGCCGCATAATAGGCGGCAATGGGAATTGGCTACGGCCAATTACGTATACAGCCGAATCAGTGTTGATTCGGCTGAATATACGGTTCGGCCAAACCGAATGCACACCCCTACTCAAGAGAGAGCTGAGTGTTTCTGCATAGTGCTGAAAACCCAGCCCAAATCTCTGGATGACTTAACTCAGCAGTTTCATGTAAATGTTAAATACCATAGGGGACAAAACAGAACCCTGGAGAACCACACAGGCTAGAGGCCAAGAAATAAGCTGAAATTCAGCACCACCTTCTGAAACTTCCAGGCATTGCAAAATGATGCCTCCAAAGCCCAGTTCAGATAGGCGGTCCAGAAGGATACAATGATCAGTGGCATCAAAAGCTGCTGAAAGTTCCAGGAGAAGCAAAAGAGTAACACACCCTCTGTCTGTCTCAGCACAGGTCCTCTACTAAGGTGACCAAGGATGTTTTACTCCCATAACCAGGCCTGAAACCAGATTGCAAAGGATCTAAAAATTTGCTTCATCCAGGAAAGCCTGAAGTCCAGCCACCACCCATTTGTTTATTTATTTATAGCCCACTCCCAAAAACCACTCAGAGCAGGTGACAAGAATTCACACTAAATAATAAAACAATTTAAAACACAACACAATAAATAGCAATAAAATCAATAAAATAGTAGCATACAATTTACAATATAAGATGGCATACTCAAATGGGGGGGAATTATAAAACATCTGAAGATGGGGGAAGCAGGAGGAGAAAGGAAGGATGGGAAGGCTAGAATTTGTTGTACTGATCACCTAGGTGCCCAATAGTGCCTTCAACCATAGGCCCAGCAGAACAATTCTGTTTCACTGGCCCTGCAGAATTGTACCAAATCCCAGACCCTGATCTCTCCTGGCAGAGTGTTCTATCAGACCAGAGCTCGTGCTGAAAAGACTCTGACCCTGGTCAAGGACAGTCAGACACTATTTGGGCCATGGACTACCAGCAGATTTTGGTCATGAGCAAAGTGCTCTACAGGGGATATATGAGGAAAGGCTGTCCCAAAGGTATGCTGGTCCCTGACTGTTAAGGGCTTTAAAGTTCAAAACCAAAACCTTGAACTTGATCCAGTCCTCAATCTGGAGCTAGTGCAGCTGATAAAATACTGGTTGGGTATGCACTTTGAAAAGTGTCCGTGTGAGGACTCTTTCAGCTGCATTCTCGGCCAGGTGAACTTTTTGGATCAACCTCAAGGGAAGCCTTATATAGAGTGAGTTACAGTAATCTAGCCTGGAGATGACCATTTCAGATATCACTGTGGCTAGATCAGAGGTTATAGGAATGGGGCCAACTGTTTAACCTGGCAAAGATGGTAAATTGCCAGTTGAACCACATTTGTGACCTGTGCCTCCTTTTCAATGAATTACTCACAAACTCTTGATGGACATCCTAGTTGTTAATAGCACCCCATCAAGAGAGAGGAGTTGTCAACTCATCCCCACCCCACCCCTTGCCAAGTCACAAGACCTCCATCTTCACTGGATTTAGTTTCAGCCTACTCTATTTTAACCATCCAACCACGGCCTCCCAACCCCCGTCAGATGGTCTGAAACCGCCTCTGACTCGCCACTCATTAACAGATAGATCTGGGTGTCATCAGCGTATTGGTGACTTCCAACCCCATGATGATGATGATGATGATGATGATGATGATGATGATGATGATGATGATAATAATAATAATAATAATAATAATAATAATAATAATAATACTTTTTATTTATATCCCGGCCTCCCCGCTGAGGCAGGCTCAGGGCGGCTGGGCAAGGGGGCACATAAAGGGGGCACATAAAGATGATAAATAACATTGGGGAGACTCCCTGAGGGAGTCCACATGCCAATGGGTATCATGGTGAAACCCTCTCCCCTAGTGCCACCCTCTGTCCCCGATCTTGGAGAAAGGAGGCAAATCACTGTAAGGTCATCCCCTGCATCCCCACATAATTGAGGCAGTGGATCAGGAAGTCATGTTCAACCATGTTAAATGCTGCTGATAAGTCAAGCAATATCAGCAGTGCTGACTCTCCTTGATCTAGCTGCCGTGGAGATCATCTGTGAGAAAGACCAGAGTCGTCTCTGTCCCATTGCCAGAGCGGAACCCAGATTGGAAGGGATCTAAGCCTGAGGTTTCATCCAAGAAAGGCTGGTGCTCCACCACTACCACTCTCTTAACTACCTTTCCCAAGAAGCAGTAATTAAATCAAAAGAGTTTTCAGCTAAACACTAGGAAGTTAAAGTGGAACAGTTAAAGTGGAACAGGCTTCCTCTGTAAGTGGTGGGCTCTCCTTCTTTGGAAGTTTTTAAACAGAGGTTAAATGGCCATCTGACAGCAATGCTGATTTAGGAACTTAAGCAGATCATGAGATGGAGAGCAGGAAGGGTTGCATCAGTGCTCAGTTCTTGTGGCCCCTTCTTACACGCCCAGGGAAATGCTGTTTGTGACTTTGGAGTCAGAATGCAATTTTCTCCAGGCCAGTTGGTCTGGGGATCCTGAAGGTTTTTTGCAATCTTCCAAGCATGGAGCAAGGGGCTCTGGGTGTAGGGGGAGGTAGTTGTGAATTTCTTGCATTGTGCTGGGGGTTGGACAAGATGACCCTGGAAGTCCCTTTCAACTCTATGATTCTTCCAACGTTCCAAAGCCCACCTGGCCATGAAGGAATTGCATGGTCTAGAAAAACCCTGGCTTTTCTAAAAAATGAAATTGCCAGATGAATGCCCAAAATCTTGGGTGACAGGTTGCAACATTTTTGGTGTGCCAAGTACCACAATACCTGATGTTCTGGAATAGGCAGAGAGTCAGCCAACCCGGCCAATTTAAAGAAATTGTGGAACACAGTGAAAGTGTTAATATATGACCTGTGTGTAAAAGGGGCAATTAATTGGAATTCTCCAGGAATGGATCTAGTTCCTTTAGTGCAGGGATGTCAAACTCATTTGTTCTGGAGGCTGGATCTGACATAAATGAGACCTTATCAGGCAAGGCCAAGCCATGTCGGACAGGGCCATGTGTGTACCTATTTAAGATTAGGTAGCATAAACTTTTTAAAAGATACAGACAAACATGACTAAAGATTTTTTTTAACTTAAAACATGCTTGAAATGTTAGCGTTTGTTGGTCTTAAAGGAGATTTCTTTGTATTTCTCCCACGGGATCCAGAGAAGAAGAAGAAGACTGCAGATTTATACCCAGTCTCAGAGCGGCTTACAATCTTCTTTATGTCCTTTCCCCACAACAGACATCCTGTGAGGTAGGTGGGGCTGAAAGAGCTCTCACAGAAGCTGCCCTTTCAAGGACAACTCCTACAAGAGCTATGGCTAACCCAAGAACATTCCAGCAGGTGCCAGTGGAGGAGTGGGGAATCAAACCCGGTTCTCCCAGATAAGAGTCCGCACACTTAACCACTACACCAAACTGGCTCCCTGGGCAAAGGAAGCTCTGGCTCTTTCCCTCCCTCCCCAGGGTACCAGGAGGGGGAGGAGCTTCAACCAATGGAGAAAATTGAGGTTTTGCTCTGTAGCTCCTGTGCAATTGAGCAAGCCTTTCAAAGCAAGCTGAGATGCAGAAAGAAGCAAAAGAAAAGGAAGGAAACAGAAAAAAGCCAGTTGCTTGGGAGGGTTGATAGGAGCCCTCTTGAAGCCTGATTTGGCCTCCGGGCTGCATGTTTGACACCCCTGCTCTAGTGCATTGGGAGCTAGACTTTGGAATCTCATCTCCTGAAAGCGAGATAGTGCATCTGCAATGTTGCTATTGACACCTGCAACATACTTTGCAGAGAAAGAAATGTTACTGAAGAGATATGTGAGAACAAATTTGCAGACAAGGCTCATGACCCCCACAAAGAGCAAGAAGATGGCCTATTAATGATGCTCACAATTGCTTGATTGTCGCACCAAAATGTGATGCATTTGTTACTAAATTGATCTCCCCAGATAACAATGGCTACTACAACAGGAAAAGTTCCAGAAAAGTAATGTCCTTGAGAATATTAGAATCCTGCCAGCTGGCAGGCCAGCAATGAGCACACCTGTAGCCAGAAAAATACATGCTGAAACCTAAGCTCCCGGCAGTCAGAATTTACCCAGAGGGAATCCCGCGGAGAAACTGAAGACTGTCAAATGAAAGAGGACCAGGATCCTCAAAAGGACTGCGACCTGCAGAACAGAATGGGATATGGACCAAAACAAGTGTCACAATTGTGTCAAAATTTGCATTTAGGGCAGCCACATTTACCCTGGTTATACTCCCAGCAGACTCTGTGTGGATGCTCACACCTGAAGCCCAAACTAGGCCTTGGGTCTCATATGTGGCTCTGCTTTTACTAGCCAGAGTTTATCTCTAATGATAAACTCTGGACAGCTCACTATAGAAAGTCCTCCTTTAAAAGGCCACAGACACATTGGCCTATGGAGTGTCCCTTCAGAACACTGGATATATGGCTGACCAAGCCAGAAGAAAGAAAGATCTGTTAGAAGAAAGAAAGATCCCGTCTATACTACAGTTGAACAGCACCATGAAATGTATTTTAATTGTTATTTTATCATTTTAAATTGTAATCATAAATGTTTAGAATTGATTGCTAGCCGCCCTGAGACTGCTTGCAGAGAGGGTGGGATAGAAGACTAAAGTAATAAATAATAATAAGTGAGAACCCCCCCTCAGGCTACACGGATATCACCACACCAATAACTGGATATCCAGCTTTAAAAATTACATTCCATGACTGTCTTAGAATTAGTCTTTTCAGAACGTGGCCCACAGACACCCCCATCTCTATCTGGCTTAAGTAATGAAAAGATGTCCATATAGTAGCTGTCCAAGATCTGCACCCTTAGCAAGCCCCACTCTAGGTAATAATAATTATAATAATAAATTTTATTTGTATCCCGCCCTCCCCGTCTAGGCGGCTCAGGGCGGCTAACAACATTTCATACATTTACATAGATGGGTAAAACTTTAAATTTAACAATTAAAAATTAAACATATAAAAACCAGTCAATAGAATTAAAATACATAATTTAAGTTAAGTTAAATGTATCTGGCAGCAATAAAAATATTCTGGCTCTGGTTCTGCCAGTTTAAATATTTCCATAATAATATTATAGATGGCGGTTCCTTTAGTGGATTCTGGGGGGGGGTCCTCTACTACTACATCATCATCATAATCATTGTTATTATTATTTCAACTTGATTAATCACTTCATCCCAGCTGAAGCTGGGCTCTAGGCAATGTACAAAAATAAAAACAAAAATGTACAAAAATAAAAAAATTACTAAAAGCAGGTTACAAGCCTGATGATGTCTGTTATGAAGTGCTGTCAAATTCCTGTTTTCTAGATGCTGCATCGGGACAGGGAGCCCCTGTTGGGGAGGAGAGGGATGCCAGCCCAGCAATCATCACTGAAGGCTGGAGTACCCTGCTAGTATGTGTAAGTTCAGAACTCCATACAGACACTGGACCCACCTCCCCCTTTCTACACCTCCATGCCCAAGGTAGTAAACTTTTCCCCAATAATCCCCTGACACATGAGCAGGATCCTCATGCAAGGAAGTCTCACCAGATCTTGGGTTACTGCTGGTGATTTCCTGCTAATTTCATGTGGACTTGCACTGCTTGCTGCACCTCTTCTTACGCTGGGGACATTTTTGAATTTCTTCCTCCCTGAAATCACTGAGGAGATGGACTCCACCTGGGAGTACATCCTCTTGTTTCTGCTCCTGCACACCAGTTCTATGCTGCTGCTGCTGCTGAGGGTTGCCCTCCCATTTGATCAAAGAGCTCTGAAGGTCCTTGGGAGGCTGTACACTCCTCAGCAGAATGGCTAAATTATTTGCCAATGGGGCTGCTGGAGGGGTTCTATCAGGTGCAGGAACTTCTGAGGGGTTGCTGCATCCTTGTTCCATAGGCACAGGTGGTGATTTTTTGGTGTCAGCTGCAGTTGATGAATAGCCAAGTTTTGTAGGGGGTGGATCCCTTGCCAACCTTTTGGCTGGTTTTACTGCCACTGTGGCTGTGTGCTTGCCTTTATTGGCGTTTCCTGTAGAGGGCACCTGATACACATTTACACTGGTTTTGTTGGTGGAGGCAGCACACTTAGAAGGTATTTTGCTATTAAAAATCACTGCATAATAGTAAAGTTAAGCAGCCTGTTGATACACACAGCTTAGTTAAAGCTGATCTAATTACTGTAGCTGCAAGGCAGATTATACACAAACCACAAGAGGACCTATTAACAAAATAGCAGTTTAAAAAATTATTCTAATCCAGGCTTTTGCAAAGGTTGTGGCAGCACAGTTAGTTTTACTAAGGATTATGCAGTCAATGATCAATAACAGCAGATGGGTGTGTGTGATTTTTTTATTATTTTTTTTTAATTACCAATAATAGCAATTCTAAGGGAAATAGACACAGGCAACTACTCAGCCAAAAGCAACATAAATAATCAGTTCCCCTAAAAATGCCAACTAAGCCTCTACCAGTACAACTGCAGCCTGCCTGTGTCTATGCCTACAACTTGCTGAACTTACCAAAAACACTTATGCAATTTCTTAAATGTTACAATTGATAAAATTAAAAAGAATCATCGCTCTAAAAACAAATGAAGACTCCCCTTTTGTTGGCACTTGTTCAGGCTGATGAAGATCCAGAGCAAGGTTCTAGCTCAATAAGGCAGCCTCAAGCCCCACCAGGATGGCCTGGGAAGAAAGTGTGTGTGGAAGATGAGATTCCACTTCCATGAGTATCACAGGCAGGCCTCCAAGGCCAGTGTATGGGAGTAGGCCAAGTAGGCAGCCGCCATGAGGTGCCCCCTCTCCCCACCAGTTTCCCCATGCCTGTCACCGCCCGCCTCCTCCCAGTGCCCGCTGCCTGCCACCTCCCCTCGCCAGCGGCTCCCTTTGAAGCAGGGGAGTGTTCGGACCACACAACAACAGACGGGGGGATGGGCCTCGGCCTATGGGTGCCAGACCTCCTAGCACCAAGCCTGCAGGCCCCACTTGTATATTATAATAAATATATATTATTATAAATATAATATATTTTATATATTATTCATATATATTATATATATTATTTTATGTATTTACTTGGAATAAGGCCAGTTATGAAGAAAAATATAATTGGCTCTAGAAAGGCTCTGGGCGAGTGCGCCCCCCCCCACCCTTGCTGTCCTCCCATCCACCCACCCAAGTCAAGGCATTCACTCCCCCCCCCTTGGTGTCTTCCCACCCCACAACTTCCCATCCCCACATCTTATCCTAATACCACCCACCCCAACCACCTCTTCCTCTCAACTATCTCCGGACCCTTAGCATGCCACTACCCCCACCCCCCAATCCATGACATTCATTCACCTGCACCCTTGCTGTCTTCCCACCCACCCCAACCCTTGGCATTCATTCATTCCCCTCCCTTGCTGTCTTTCCACCTACCACACAGCTGAAACAGATGCTGGGTCCCCCTCCACCGCATGTTTGTGTGTGTGTGTGTGTGTGTCCCCGTGTCTGTGGTGGCTCAAAGCTCTGAAAGAGACCCAGAATGGAGATAAGGAAGAATAATTATGAGGGGTATTGGGGCATGACAACAGACACGCAGATGCTGAAGCTCAGCATTCCTTTCATTTGCAGAGCATTTTTGCCGCCTTTTCCAGTCATATTTAGCCTTGCAGCATTTAGCATCAGTGTGAGCTTGTGGCATGATCTGGGGGCAATTGCCTGGCTTGGTTGTGTTATGGTATATCATAGAGTATGCGCCTCAAGGTGACTGTTTTCTGTAGTGGAATTAATCTGACTTCAGCTTTCCATCTCCTCAGGTTTTACATAGGAAAAGGACAGTCTTTCTCCACAGTGGGGGTAACCAAAGAAGCTTACATCATTCTCCTCTCCCCATTTTGATCTGCACAACAACTCTTTGAGGTAGGTTAGGTTGAAAGTCTGTGGCCGATTTCGCACTAGAGCTTTAATCCTGATTTAACTTTGTCCCCAAACTGACTTTCTACACTAAAACCATAGAATCATAGAGTCATAAAGTTGGTTTCTCTGACTCTATGATTCTAGTGTAGAAAGTCAGTTTGGGGATAGAGTTAAACCAGGATTAAAGCTCTAGTGCGAGAGTGGGCCAAAATCACTCAGTTAGCTTTCACAGCAAGAACCTGGATTTGGAAAACCCTGCTCTGAAGCACTAACTCCTATGCAACACTGTGTTAGAGACAATCTGTCCGCCTCCCCTGTCATAGGGGGGCTGCTGCTGAACAGTAGCAAGCAGCCAAGCCTAGGGTAGTCAACTTCCATGTGGAGTCTAAAGATCTCCTGGGATCAGAACTGAACTCATCTGTCCTGGGGTGAGGCTGAGGTGAGGAGGGAGAGAGAGAAGGAGGTAAAGAGGTGGCAGCCATGGCCTCTGAGGAAATGCTCCCAGCATGGCCAGGCATTGCTGCCTAGTTGCATTACAGCAGGGATGGTAGCTCCCTGGCTATTTCAATGGCCTTTGGAGGCTGTGTGTGCTGGTACGCCATCTGTGTGCGTAGGTTTTGTATCTTTAGTAAGGTTGTCAGTCTCCAGGAATTACAATTCATTTCTAAATACAGATATTAGTTATTTTGGAGAAAAACGGCTGCTTTGGAGATGAACTGTCCAAACTCTGACTCCTCTAGGCTCCACTCTCCAGGAATTTCTTAACCCAGTTTGCAAACCTGTATCTCAGCTGTGGAGAGAATTTCCGCCACCTTCTGATTTGAACCTCTTGCAGTTCCCCAAAATGAGCACATGCTACTTGTGTTGTTGTCACTAAATTACAATAAATATACTGACCTGAATCATACATACCACTAAGCAAAGCTCCGTACAGCCTGAGAGACTTCCTCCAACTTAAGTGGCTTTTCCTGCAATGGCAGATCTACTTAATTTGGAGATAGGTCCTCCAGCCCAAAGCAGAACACTAGCCTAATAGCAGATACATTTGTTAGGCCCCAAAAGAGATACATTAGGAATGAGCATGAACTGGCTGACTAATCAAAGTTCATCACAAATTTTGTGAACTGAAATTTCTGAACAGAAGAACAGGGACAAAACTACCACAAAAGTTCAGTGCAATTCATGGTGGCTTGTGATGGTTTGTGAAGAGCAGAAAGTAGGAGAGCTGAGAGCTCCTGCTATTCAGCTGTTTGATTTGGTTCAGAGCCACTTAAACCACTGCTGTTTTCAGCTCTCTACAACTTCCAACCAGAAGCAGAAAATGGGTTTAAATGGCCCTGCTTTCTGCTTCCCATGAAAAGCTGCAGTAAAAAGAAAGAGAGGTTGAAATGGAAGGGGGCACTTCACCCCCACCATTCTGCTGCCTGTAGCTGGCCAAGGCCAACAAAAAGGTGGAAGGGAAGTCTGCCCTCCCTGGGAGATCTCCCCCCACATGCTGCTGGCTACAGCTGCCTTTCTGGGAGATCTTCACCCCCTTTCTGCTGACCATGGCTGACCATGGCTCACCTTGTTGGTCCAATGCAAGGGAAGTCTGCCCTCCCTGGGAGATCTCCCCCCACATGCTGCTGGCTACAGCTGAAGAAAGGAGGGAGACCCCTTCCATATTTCTGCTGGCCTTGGTGAGCAGAAACTTCTATATATACTGAAGCCAACAGAAAGGTGGGAGGGAAGTCCCTTCCCACAGCATCTCCCCCCATTCTACTGGCCAATATTTTTGGGCCATCTTCTGCAGTCTTTTTAAAAGTTTAAAGGGACTGCAGAAAACATTCCAAACAGCTGGTGGAGAAAGCCTTCCTGCCATGCAGTCATTTTTCAGGCTTTCTTCAAACCCCACTTAATGGGTTCATGGTTCATCAATTAACCATAAACTGAACTGCATTTTTCCAGTTCATGCCCATCCTTAATATAATTATTTAAAGTTATTTCATAGATACAATTTATGATCTATTCTATACAATATGATCAAAATGTTTTGAAAGTCTGTATCAGCTCTAAAATATTGCATACAGTATTGTCTATAGAGCCTTGGATCTAGTTTAACTCCTATGATGCCACCTGTATATGTTTTAGTTGCACCTCTCTTAAATTTAAGCATTATGTGGAATAATCTAAAAGTCAGACAACTGCATTACAATCTTCCTTTGTTTTCTCTTGCAAGGCAATTCTCTACCATGGCCATTTATATTGATTGTCTTTTGTAGACATGATTCCCAATAAGGTTTTATATATGCAGGACACATCTCCCCCCCCCCCCCCCCCCCCCCAAGAAAGGACATGTGGAACCAGAGAAAAGGGGCAAAAAGCTCTTTTGTCTGCCTTCTGCTGGTGAAAGAGGAGTGGGATGGAAACAAAGCACCTTCTCCCTCCTCGCAGCATTACCTCATGACGAATGAGCATTTTCCAAGTTTCCCTGATGCATTTCTCTCTGTGAGTCCAGTAATGCACCCATGGCCTGACATGTTCAGTATAATGCCCTTAGAAGGACATAACTCTATTTAGGTCATTGTATTCCTTTATTGCATCTGAAACTTCTCTGGTTTGAATTACAGTATGGGAAATATCACATTGATCACTCCCTGGCTCAGTGACACTTTTGCAGCACCTCATCATAAGGAAATTGTGCTGTGTGGTATGGTATGAGATATTTGATCTCATCAACTGCAATAGAAATTTACAGCAAGATTGTGCTATTTGTTCTTTTAGCCTGTTGCTTTTCTCTTTTCATTCCTGTGGAATATTCCATGATTTCCCAGAAAGCAACAAAATCCAAAATGAATTAATCTGGAAAAGGAACATACGCACTAATAAAAAAGGAAGTGAAACAGCTAGAGGGTGGAGTTACTGCAGGATGGGTTTAAACATTACTTAGTCCAATATTAAGTGTAGCCAAGCCTATTTAAATGCTTAATTTACACTGTTTTCAAAACTGACTTTGTGTAGCATGTGTAATTTGCTTTGTAGGACACTAATGATTTGCATAACCAGAAGACTGAGACAAATCCAAACCTTTATTTGCAACATGCACATTAAAGTGCCGATGCCCCTAGCCACACATCTATTGAATATTTAGCAACATGGTAATTGTTAAACCTCTCTGATTAAAGATAATGTGAGGACATTTTCTTAATGTACCCCACCTGGATTAACAGATGGCATTACCTGCATCATAGGTATAGAGGTGTATAGAAGTTTGCTCATGGCTATGCATTGTCATATAATTAACAGCCTGATTTGTGGCTCTCACAGTACAGCAAGTAAATTTAAGCATTTTATAGCAAAGTGAATAGTATTACCTGACTGTCCTTTATCTAAATTCCATGGGAGGATAAATCTTTATTTGTTGGTCCAATGCAAGCCCATAAATGCTGTCAGTGCTCTTTAGACATTATGCTGAAATACATGTTGACTATAGTCTGATATGATCATTCAAATCACTATGTATGGAACCAGACATAAATGATTCTTTTAAAAACTAATTATTCTAGTATAGCTGTAGATACTTCCAATTATGATGGCAAAACCTCAGAAATGCACTTCACTGAAGATGCCTTGTTAATTTGATGCCGTCTATACTCTAAGTGCAACTATGCAATGCAAACAAATATTTAAAATTAATTCATTTGTATTCTTCATAAGAATGCTATTACTTTTAGAATCTTCTTGCAGGCCTTACACATAGTCATCTGAATAAATGGATAGAAAACTGGCTTTAAACTTTAGATTGAGGGCCGAAGTTGACAAGATAGCATCCTTAAGTCCACAACTGCATCACAGAGGCCACAGAAGGTGAGGTGAGGGAGATAGGGTTCCTCTATTCCTTCCCTTTGCCATTTTTTCAGATAGGAAACAGTGCCAGCAACATTGTTTGCCTGTTTATCCCCAACGCCAGTGTTCTTGAAGGCAGGGAAAAGGCACAGAGAGAGGGAGGCAGGTGCTGTGGTGGTACGAATCAGAATTCAACCCCACAGCACTATTAAAAGAAACTTTCAAGTGGAAAGTCACTGCTACAAAATGGCAATACATGGGGTGCATCTCACCTAGTTAGGCTCTCAGAAAGCATGATGAATCCACCAAACTAAAAATTTGCATTCACAAATTTTCCACAAAAATGTCTGAAGATCCTGATGGCAACTAGTTATGGCAGGCTAAACTGTGCAACAAGAAAACCTCTCACTCCTCTCAAGTGATTCAACCACCATCTACAGGAAGAGGCACAATTCAAAGAACTGGGTCTTACTTTTAAACCCTGGGATGCCTAGGGACTGCCTCAACCTGTATTGCCCAACCTATCAGTTCAGATCCTCTTCTGAAGTACTGCTGTCTGTGTGCTGCCTTCAGAAATGTGGTGGGTAGTGACCAGAAACGGGACATTTTCAGCAATGCTACCACATCTTTGGAATGTCCTCCCCCATGAGACTCATCTTACTTTCTTTTAGGTGAGAGGCTAAAACAGCCCTTTTTGCCCAGGCTTTTAGTTGAGGGGTTTATATGAGAAATCCTGGAAGACATGTGAAATGACATAAACTAGTGACAGGCAAACAGTCACTGCCAGATGAACATGTAAACTACAAACTTCCCTGAAATGAGTGCCTGATGGACTTAAAGGGCCCTTTCTCTCCAACAATCCCCTACCCTTCTCCATAGACTCTACATTTTCATCCCAGGACCCCAGAAGCTGGCATCAGGAAAGCAACCTGGCCACTGCAAAGACAATAAAACAATGACCACAGCAAACACCCACACAAAGACCAAGTTGGCTGAATTGGTGAACTGGTGTTTTTACTCCTCTTTGTTCCCAGCCAGCTTTCTCTCCTCAGGGCACCTGAGCTATTTTACTTGTTCACCTGAGCTCATGTACTTCATGCTGCAGAGGAAATGATGAGGTACAGAGGGAGCTGAGGCCTCACAGGCTTCTTGCAAATAGAGATTTTACAGTGCTGCTAGCTGTCTCAGAGCAAGCTCTCACAATGGGAGGCCTGACCATTCTTTACAGCCAGGAGAGCCAGTTTGGTGCAGTGGTTAAGTGTGCAGACTCTTATCTGGGAGAACCGGGTTTGATTCCCCACTCCTCCACTTGCACCTGCTAGCATGGCCTTGGGTCAGCTATAGCTCTGGCAGAGGTTGTCCTTGAAAGGGCAGCTGCTGTGAGAGCCTTCTCCAGCCCCACCCACCTCACAGGGTGTCTGTTGTGGGGAGGAAGGTAAAGGAGATTGTGAGCCGCTCTGGAGGATGGGATATAAATCCAATAACATCTTTTTCTTCTCCTTTACTTCTCTGGCTTTCTCCCTGGCATGAAGAAGAGTAGACTCCTGTAGCTGTTGGACAGATCTGACCAAGCAGGCTCTGCAGATAAAAGATGTCCTATGCCCGTCCTTCTGCCTGAAGAGCCTGCTGAGAACTTAGCTGTCTACAAGTGCTGGTGAGCCTCAGACATCTTCTAACCCTCCCCACACACACACACACACTTCAAGGTATTTAGTCTTCAGGAGTATGCACACTTACCTGACAGTGAGTTCCATTGAACAAAGTGGGACTTATTTCTAAATGAACAAGCATAGGAAGACACTGTGGCTGGGTCCAGATGGTCAATTTGCGTTGACACAGGGTTGGCCCCCATTAAAAAATAATGTTCAGACACACACAGCTGGCAATTGTCCCGCTCTCATACTTACCCCATCTCTGGCATAGTTGAAACGTCTTAAAAAGCTACCACTTCCTCCAAATCTCCACAGCACTTCCCTCCTGCCTTTCCCGGCAGTCTGAATGGCCAGGGAGCATCTGGGAAGCACCGCTCAAGAGCTTGAGTGGTTTGACTACTCTTCCAGGTCATGTGCAGCCCATCCCTGTCCCAGCAGCAGACCACCCACCATCTGACTACCCGGAGACCCTTTCTCATCTGCCTGATTTCTTCCAGGACGGGAGACTGCCACCCCAAGCCATTGGTCTATACCCAGCCTGTTAGTGTTTTCACACTCTCTGGGTTATGTGGTGTCAAGTTTGGCAGTTTTTTATGTCATCCAGCCCTATCTCACTCAGTGAATCAAAGAGAAAGGAAAATACAAGAGGAGCTCTTTAGAAAATGGGATGATTTAATTGTTAATATGGACCCCAAATAAAATTAACTTTATTTTTAAAATGCAACATCTTATTCATAACGATTATATCAAGATTGTGGAGAGCTTTGTTTGAGATAAGATCAACAGATAGAGCTGCATGAAGTGGAGGAATGGGGCACACCACTGTTCGGTGCTAACCTATAAAACGGAGCTCCTTGCATGGAGCTCTCCTTCACATGAAGAAAGATTCTAAGTGCTCTGTTTCCTGCAGAACTAGAATTCAACTTCAGGGGAATTTTTAACACCCTAATAAAACAGCATAATATGTGCACCAAACAACGCAATAAAAAAGGTATGATACATACAGTAAAGTGATGCATACATTACGTCAACAAATTGGGAAAATGCAGCAGTGGCTACAGGATTGGAAAAGGTCAGTTTATATTCCAATCCCAAAGAAGGGTAACGCCAACGAATGTTCAAACTATCGCACCATTGCACTCATTTCACATGCCAGCAAGGTCATGTTAAAGATTCTACAAGCTAGGCTTCAGCAGTATGTAGATCGGGAACTACCAGAAGTTCAAGCTGGGTTTTGGAGAGGTCGAGGAACTAGAGATCAAATTGCCAACATTCACTGGATTATGGAGAAAGCACGGGAGTATCAGAAAAACGTCTATTTCTGTTTCATTGACTATGCTAAAGCCTATGATTGTGTGGATCACAACAAACTATGGCAAGTCCTTAAAGAGATGGGAGTACCAGACCACCTCACATGTGTCCTGAGAAACCTGTATAAGGGTCATGAAGCAACTGTAAGAACGAGATATGGAACAACTGATTAGAATAAGAAAAGGAGTTCGACAAGGATGTATATTGTCACCCTGCTTATTTAATTTATATGCAGAGTACATCATGCGGAATGCTGGCCTGCATGAAGCACAAATCGGAATTAAGATTGCTGGGAAAAACATCAACAACCTCAGATGCAGATGATACCACTGTTACAGGCAGTGCTTTAAGACTCTTATTTTGATAGGGAAATTAGCTAAGAGACTTGGTAGAGCAAATTAGGAGCGAAGATCTTTGCTTTCAATAATACGGAATTCAGGTTTTCAGCCAAGCATAGACCAAGCAATTGTATCTTTTATAGTGTTTACTTAAGATATATATCAAGAGCATTTATACAGACACACATATGTTGTACAAGCAAACAAGAGTCCAAGAAAAATAGAGGTTATCGATAGAGGAATTCAAGGGTCGTTAAAGTGGGTAATATTCACCTGATCCAGAAGAGGAGACATCCGTCCAAAGAAAAATATATGGAGAGGAATGCGAACGACCAGCGTAACACATCCTATAAACCCAATTACAGGAGTAACGGGTGGTACAGACTGCAAATGGCGCCCTACAGAATGCACACTGAGGTGGGGTACTGACCCACACTTTATAGGGGTACGAGGATGGGGGTCGGTAATTACAAAAGGGTCTTTGATGCTTCATAGATGGCTATCTTGAAACTTCGCACATTTTGCTAGGATGATAAGCTTGGAGGAAATGCATAATTTGTTATCGGGTTTTGTCTGACACTTGGAAAAGGGATCAAAGACTTAAAGATAGGATCAATTAAGTTATGCATAGATTGGATTTTTAGCAAGGTAGAGGTGATAGGTTGGAGGAAGAGACATTTGGCAAATGCCAGAAGATCAGAATGAGAGTACTACTTACCCGTAGTTCCCATGTCATTATGCATTCCTTTTGGGTGGGGACGCTGGAGGGGGAATGGGTGAGATTGTGCTGAGATACAGACTGCAGGCGCCAACCAAACCAGGCTCTCTACTGGGTCCGCTCCACCCATTGTCTTGGCCTGTCTTTGGTCGGACTCCATTTTGTTTACTAAGAATAGGAGACCCTCTCTCTCTATTCGCACTGGGATACTCCGTTTATATCAAGCAGCGCCTCTCAGTAACACCACTCTAATGGCAGAAAGTGAGGAGGACCTAAAGAACCTCTTGTTGAGGGGGAAAGAGGAGAGCACAAAAATAGGCTCACTGCAGATGGTGACTGTAGCCAGGAAATTAAAAGATGTTTGCTCCTTGGGAGGACAGCTATGGCAAACCTGGGTAGTATAATAAAAAGTAGAGACAACACCCTGCCAACAAAAGTCCGTATAGTCAAAGCAATGGTATTCCCAGTAGTAATGTATGGCTGTGAGAGCTGAACCATAAATCTTCTTCTTCTCAGGTATGTCAGAATACCTGCCTAAAGTTTTGAAATAATGTGCCAGTCATTGTATGTCTCATTACATTTCTGTAGCAACATCAAAAATTATTATTTTTTAAATGCCTAATAGTGCATTCGCTTTTACCACTGTGTCACTGACTTGCAAAGCCTTCCTACCACCCATGATTGCCTGCAACCATAGACATTTGGTTAGTATTGTGAGTCAAGCAGAAATGTTTGGGGGCAATAAACTCTCAGGTCAGTATACTGTGGACCTACTTATATATGCAGTGGAATAGAGAAACTATTTAAAATGTTCTAGTTGGATATAATTGTACCTGGTAATAACCAAATCAAGGTGTTGGAATCAAGTTGGAATAAAGGAGGTGTAGGAGTCCCATCCTTGGCTTTTTCCCAGTGTCCCAGAATTACTAAACTTCTGTCTGGCAGAGGATATGCCTGCCAGCATTGCTGTGACGTGAACTACACAGAGCAGTGGTTTCATCTCAGAGCGTGCCTCTTCCTCTGACTCCTGCTCAGTGAGCCTCCTTGCCAAGCTATGTAACCCCTCAACATGGTCAACAAATTTTTATGAACATGTCTAATATTTCTGTTGAAACCATCTGGAAACCCTGTCTCTCACATGCATGCATACAGACAGGATTGCTAGGTTGCAAATGACTGGAGAGCGGGAGATGGGGGCCTTGGGTGCTGTGACATGTGTTACTTCTGGAGGAAACCTGTAAGTGGTGTACTATCACTCTAGGAACTGCTGGAAACTCTATGCTTCTATTGTAGAATTTCTGAAGATTCCTAGAGCTACCCTACCTCACTTCTGGGTTTTCTCCCGAAGTAATGTAGCAGTGCACATGATGCTGAAAGTTTAAAAAATATTCTCCTGCTGCCACTTGGAGCAGCAGTAACAAGGATGGAGGAGATGGCCGTTACACAAACACACAAATACCTAGAGCTATTTAAAAACTTACTGACTTTAGAGGATTTTATACTTTTCATAATTGCCTTCTTATGGTTTTTAATCTTTCTCCCCCCATTTTTTAGAGAATGCTGCAAGCAAGGCAGTAGTAATTGGATTTTTGGAGTCAGTCACTTTTGAATTGCAGGCTGCAGGAAAGAAAAGCATTAAAACTACTATTGTCTGTCCATATTGTGTGCATACATGACTCACTGTTGGCGAAAAAACAATATGAGTGTTGCATTTTGATTAACAATTCATTTACAGAAAGTTGTAACTCAATAAGCTTATTGACAATTCTGTGTGTAATTCCCAGAGCTACCTTACAGATGTCCACTGTAAAAAAAAATTAAGTTTTGACTTTTTCTTTTTGGGATTTTGATTTTTTCTTTTTGAATATGAGAAAGGGAAAACTGCCTATACATTCAAAGAGATTAGTCATGCACTCTGGGGGAAGGGTGTAATTCAGTTCTTTAGATCCCGGCAAAATGTTCAGACTTGTCTAATTAGCATTTTTTTATCCAGACAGCCCTGTCTTCTTCCAATCTTGGATGTAGAGTATGTTGGCAGGACAATTGTGGATGGTATTCAGAAGGAAAAGTTTTATTTGTTTCTGTTGCTATTTTGTGCTCTAAAAGTGTAAGTATATGACTTTTCTCTCACTTCCTCTCTCTGACTTGGAGCACTGTTGGGGGGATCCTTAAAATATTGGGGGGGGGGGTAACTAAAGGTCTAAAATTAAGATACAGTATTGCTTTTAATATTTGCTATATTAAATTTTATGATGATTAGATGTTCAGTTTTTGTATACCATTGATACTTCTATTGAGTTCTGTAGAGGGAAAATTATAGAAATATATAAGTAAATAAGATGTTAATGACAATCACCATATTTCGTAAATACTTTCCCCTTGTGCACAGATTCATATGTTGCCATCAAGCCTCCAGTTTGGTAGGTCTTTCTTTAACTCTCCATTTTGGAATGTGCAACCAGCTTTTTTCTGTTAATAAACTAAGTAAGAGGAATAGGGAATAAAATCCAGTTCTTCAGATTAGAGTTCACTACTCTTAACCACTACACCAAACTAGTTCTCCTCCATACATACTTCTTCTTAGGCTGGATACTCCCCCTGTTGTTTGGAAATTCATCTTCTCTGCAATCAATACTGTGAGCAGTCTAAGGGGAACTATTTCTGGTTTATCTGTACCACAGTTCCATAATACAAAATAATTTTTATCAGTGGCCTTCTCATATTCTTTGATATGCATATTTCTCTCTGCATTCCAAAAATCATTCTTACATGATAACTGGACATTTACTTCTAGCTTGATTTTCTCAGTGCTCGGTGTTTCTAGATAATCAAGGAATGAAGTATTTAGAACTTATTTCATCAGTACTATTATTTTATCAGAATTACATGAACATTTTCTTCTGAGTTCTCTATTTGGAGAGATTTTTTCATCCTCTTCCTTAAAGCTTGTTGGTTTATACTTCTGTAAACTACCTGTTCTGACAATACCTTCATCCTGCATTTTAACATATGTCCTTATTTGCATCTCTTTAATAGCCAAATGCCAGATTTTCTGTAATTCCCCCCACAGAGCATCACTGGGAAATGGTGAGGGGAAATTGCAATACTCCCCTCCCCCTGCACAAGTATCAGGATCAAATGCGGAGCCTCACACTGCTGGATTAAACGTCAGAGAATCCAGTCTTGGATCTCTTGTGTAATATGTAGCTTTGCCCTAAGGGTGTACCTTCTGCATAAAGACAGAAACAGTTATGTACTGCAAAGGATTAATATTGAGAAATAAATTAAGTAAACACTCTTGAGAATAGTTCAAGCGGTAAAATGCTTTTTAATGCCTAAAAATGATTATCAGATATCCCAAATCAGCAACAGTTAAATTACAGCTGATATTTAAAACAAAAATGCATGATTATTGACAAAACCAAAATGCATGATTATTGCTTTTGATTTCCTCATTCATCATAAACTGTGGTTGAATTAAAAATATATATCATTGGATTTTTCACTCTTTTGGCTACTAGGGATATGCATGCCCTTGTGAAAACATTGTGTGCTGCCTTGCCCAAAATATACTTTACCTTGTCAAGCACTATCTGAAAACCAAGTTCCAGTCTATGAAAAAGCACAAAAAGATATTTAAAAACGTAAGTGTGTAGCCAGAATGTTAATACAGAATGTTATAGTCTAGTATTAACAGTTGTTAACATTGCTCTGCTCTGACGTGGATAGCCCAGGATAGCCCAATCTTGTCAGATCTTGGAAGCTTTGCAGGGTTGGCCCTGGCTAGTTTTTGGATGGGAGACCTCTGTGGAATACCAAGGTTGTGACATGGAAGCAGGCAATGGGAAACCACCTCTGAATGTCTCTTGCCTTGAAAACTCTATGAGGTTGCCATAAGTCAACTGTAACTTGACAGCACTTCCCACCACCAATGTTGTTCCAGGGGCATTTTCAATATTTATTGCTCAACAGGAAGTTCTAATTTGGACCTTTAGCTAAATGAAAGTTTTACCATCTCCAACATTTTGCCTCTTCTGTGGCTTTCCTCAAAATCAGAAGCCATGTACAAAAAATGTGTATGTTGATTTTAAAAAACATTGTGCCTTCACGATCACACATCAGTGTGTGTGTTAAGTGCAATCAAGTCACTTCTGACTTATGGCAACCCTTATGGCAACAAAATATCCTACTGCTCAGGTCTTGCAAACTGAGGACCATGGTTTCCTTGACTGAGTCAATCCATCACATGTTGGGTCTTTCTCTTTTCCTGCTGCTTTCAACTAGCATAATTGTCTTTTCCAGTGAGTCTTGTCTCTTCATAATGTGGTCAAAGTATAATAGCCTCAGTTTAGCCATTTTAACTTCTAGAGAGAGTTCAGGCTTGATTTGATCTAGAACTCACTTAAGAATCATTTCTAGCTCTTTCATGACTGCCTTCTGAAATTCTCTCGTATGCTTCAGTAACCAACACAAATTGGCAATATGCTCTCTAGTGCTTCTTCCTTTTCTTGAATATCTGGCATTCCATGTGTGGTTTTTGTTGTATGACTTTAGTAATATGAGAAATCAATTTGATAATCTGATAGCTGCTGCAGTCTTTGATGTCTCCTTATTTTGGAACTGGAATGTAAATTGGAGTGTTTCCAATCTGTGGGCCATTGTTTTGTTTTTCATATTTGTTGGCATATTCTTTTTGATGGATTCTGTTTATGTGGCTTGGAGTAGCTCTATTGATGTTCCATCTACCCTTTTTGATTAGTTTCTCCTAATTGCTCTAAGTATAGCTTTCACTTCACTTAGGGTGCAATCAGAAAGGCAGGTTGCCATGGCAGAACCTTGGTTTTAAATAAGTCGTGTGAGTTTGGGGCAGTTTATGTCAATCAGACAGTGGCCCCTAAACCAGTATCATAGCGCAGCAGGCCCATGGTTAGTAACTCACATTGGTAATGTGCTGCAACCATGAACCCATGTTTAAAGAGGCTGCTGAGGACAACTGAATGGAAGTGATGTGATGTTTGTGCAGATGTGGGGTATTTTAATATGTTTGTATTGTATAGTTTGCACCAGTGTTTGTAAGTGACCTTGAGCCACCATCTGACAGCGGAATAGGTGGAGTATAAATATTTAAATAGATTAAATGCTGTTTTGTTTTCAGATTTCTTCCTAGAAAAGGACTTTTCCTTATTACACAGTATGTTGGACTCTACGAAAATATGGCTGACTACAAAGGTCACAGCACCAAGGAAGGGAACAAGAACGACTGATAAAAATCCAGCCCAGTATGGTAGTCAAAGTATCAAATTACAGTCTGGGAGACCTAGGTCTGAATCCTCTCTTTGCCATAGAAGGACACTGGATGACTTGAGGCCAGTCACTCTCTCTCAGCCTTGCTTACATTACAGGGTTGTTGTAAGGATAAAATAGAAGAGAGAATAATATTGCAAGCTGCTTTGAACCCTAATGTGCAGCTTAAACATCAATTAATTCTATAAATAATGCATCCTGTGCTAATATCAGACGTCTTACTTCAATGATACTATGGCTTCTTGGTCAGTGGTGTCATTAATTGGTGGCGGTCAGTTTTAAATATTAATTTGTAACATCGTTTCTTAGTCTTTCACTTGCTATATAAACATTTAATCATTTTACACATATCAATAATCTCTACTAAAGAAAGTAAAGGTTTTTATCATATTTGTCTCTATTTCATTGTAAAATATTGTCCATCGCATATATTGTAAAAGAACTGAATAGTCAAGGATATGGCAGCAACTTACAGTCTAAACATGAGATTGCAATGCCCGCAAAAACTCACAGTATCCTCTGCCACAGCACCACAAACTCACTTCTGCCTGCTCTGCAGAAAGGACAAATGTGAAATAAAAGTCTCTCATCCAGGCAGAGACATAGCGATTGTACCCAAGACAATGGAGTCCTTACAGAGTTTCCTCAGTCACCATGTGGCATGGTGCTGACATCCTCATGAGTGACACACAGGGGTGTAGCTAATTAGGACATGATGATGCAACCATGCTCCACTCCTCAAGATCAGGCCGCTGCTGTTCATCTTTCGAACACCAAGGGAGGGAACAGCAGCCCCTACTGAATGGAGCATTAGAGGTCTGGAAGGAATCTATTTATTTTCTTCTGCACGTGCATGAAATAATCAGGATGTTCAGTGGAGGGTGTTGTTGACATTGGTGGCACCATTGTTGATTTCACAGCATCCCTTCCTCTTTTAGCTTTTGGGCATGCTTATATCTATATATTTATATGGATACATTTTTAAAAATTGACACAAAAGTATTGCTATATCAGTATACTGTTGTATTTATAGGTTTAGCAGTTCTCTGAATCCCCAGCTTTCATTTTTTAAAAAATAAATCTCTAGCATCTTCTCCTGCAGAGAGATAAGGGGAAAGGTATAACTACAGAAAGAAAAGGGAATAGAGATTTACTTTTTATGTAATGAAAGCTGGGAATTCAGAGAACCTGCTAAACATGGATAGCCTGGGCAAACCCAATCTCAGAAGCTAAGCTGGGTTGAGTAATTGAATGGGACATCTTCTTGGAAGACCAGAGCTGGAGGCAGAAGCAGGCTTTAATCAGCCACCTCTCTGAATGTCCTTCATGCCCCCAGTAGGTGTCAGTCACCAGAGGCTGCCTTGACGTCCAGGTGCACACATATGCACATTTAAAAAATACAAAAGTACAAAAAAAAAGAGAGGGGACATAATGTATGAGGGGGAAAAGCAACTCAGAGTCTGCTTCCAGAAAAACTTTGGTATGAAAGTTGTCTCAAAAGAACTGGGGGAGGGGGAGGACAGGAAAAAAAAACTGAAGCAAAAACCAAAGGTACAAAAATGCTTGGAGAAGTCAGGGGATAAACTGACGCAAAATAGGACCAGAACAACAACAGAAATGAAAGACCCACTGTTGGGTTTACTGTGATGTTCAAACACTGATCTCCTCACTAATTCTACTTTGGAGGGCCACAAACCAGAATCCAAAATCAAGGTTTGTTCTTTGTTTGTGAACTGAATTGCAAGCTAAGTGTGATGCTTGTGGTGCCCAAATGCAGAATCCCAGCTTTACCCACTTGGTAAAGAGTCACAGCTGTCGAATGGCCAATAAACCTTAATAGTTCTCCTTCTGTTGGTTCCCACTGTATGCATTCTATCCCACTCTGTCCACCTCCCAGTCCTCTCCCCCCTCACACAGCAAATAATACTCTATTGAGGCTAAGCTGAGGTAAACAAATAGCATTTAAAGAGGACTGTATATTTTAAAATATATATATATCATGAAGATAGAATGCCAGCGGGGGGGGGGGGGGGGGCTTTCCAGTGTTTTGCACTGAGTGTCACATGTATGACTATCTGCCCAAAGGACAGAAGTCTTGGGTGTGTGCTCGATGCAAGGAGCTCCTGGTCCTCAGGGAATGAGTTCGTACTCTTGAAGCCGAGGTGACTGCCCTGGAGAAGCAGAGATGGTCAGTTAGGCATTTGGGGAAGACTCTCGGGGGCGTATTAGATGAGCCCCGCTCTGAATGTTGCTGCCAGAGAGCGTGAGGGTCAAGAGGGAACAGGGCACTATGCTGAGGATAAGGGGAATGCACCCTCAGAAGGAACCTCTTCTTCGGTTGGTGAGCGAGAATCCTTTCGCACCAAGGAACCATCCCTGGGCAGGGGGAGAGGGGGGTTTTTGGTAGTTAGTGATTCGATCCTTTGGCAAGTATACAGCTGGGTGGTGAAACCGCGTATTGACCGTATGGTGACTTGCCTGCCTGGTCCAAAGGTAGCGGACATTATGCGTGTAGTAGATAGGCTGATAGACAGTGCTGGGGAGGAGCCTGTGGTTGTGGTGCATGTTGGCACCAACAATGTGGGGAAATGCAGTTGTGAGGTCCTGGAGGAAAAATTTAGGCTGCTAGGCGGGAGACTTAAGGCTAGGACCTCCAAGGTAGCCTTCTCAGAAGTGCTACCTGTTCCACGTGCAGGGCAGGAGAGACAGGCACAAATTAGAAGTCTCAATGTGTGGATGAGACGATGGTGTAAGGAGGAAGGGTTTAAGTTTGTTAGGCACTGGGATGCTTTCTGGAACAAGCAAGAGCTGTACAAAAGAGGTGGTCTCCATTTGTCCCCGGATGGAACCAGGCTGCTGGCACTTAAAATTAAAAAGGTGGCAGAGCAGTTTTTAAACTAAATATTGGGGGAAAGCTGACAGGAGATGAAATGTCTCTGGTTCGGGAGGACTCATCTCAAAGAGATGAAGGGTTGGCTGCTATTTTTCTACTGGGTAACAGATCAGAGTTGTCCACTGTGATGGTGACAAACAGTATGGACTGTCTGCCAGAGTCTTGAGGCAGCAGGAGGAAGGTGGCGGGCCTAGCTTGGCTGGGAAATTATAGATGTTTGTATGCAAATAATAATAATAATAACATTTTATTTATATCCCGCCCTCCCCACCGAGGCAGGCTCAGGGCGAATCACAGGACATACCATGATTACAATAAAGTACAGTTAATACAATAAAATGCAGTTAAAATACAATTAAATTACAAATTCATAAATTAAGTTAAGTAAATAAATTAAAACCAGTATAAATTGAAGGTGCTACAGTTCAATACATATATATAAAGATGGCTGATGTCATTACCAGGATTCCATCTTAAAAGCAAGTTGGAAGAGGACGGTTTTACAAGCCCTGCGGAACTGATTGAGATCCCACAGAGCTCACACCTCCTCTGGCAGCTGATTCCAGCTAGAAGTGTTCGAAGTAAAATTGGTGAATTGGAATGTTTAGTGTTGGGAGAAAACATAGAAATTGTGGGAATTTCAGAAACTTGGTGGAATGAGGAGAATCAGTGGGACACGGTGATTCCTGGATATAAGTAATATCGGAAGGATAGGGAGGGAAGGGTTGGAGGTGGGGTGGCTTTGTATGTCAGAGAGGATATACGGTCCAGTAATACTGAGGTCAGAGAATTAGATTCCCTTTTAGAAATGCTTTGGGTTGAAATAGAGGGCCCAAAAGGAAATTTAACTATGGGAGTTTGCTATCGCCCACCAAATCAAAAGAGAGAGGGCAATTATAATATGATGGAAGGATTAAAGATAGCGGCTAAATGTAAAAACTGTGTCGTAATAGGTGATTTTAACTACCCGCAGATTGATTGGGTCAATATGTGTTCTGGTCGAGAGAAAGAGATTGAGTTTCTTGATGCTCTCAATGACTGTGCTATGGAGCAGATGGTCTCAGAACCTACCAGGGGTGGGGCGATCCTGGATTTGGTCCTAAGTAATGCCCAAGACTTGGTGAGAGATGTAAAAGTGATTGCTCCACTTGGGAGCAGTGACCATAATGTTATTGATTTCACCATTTGTATAAATAGGAAGTTGCCCAAAAAGACCGGCACAACCACGTTTAACTTTAAAAGGGGTAAATTCTCTGAGATGAGGAGGCATGTGAGGAGGAAACTGAAAGGAAAGGTAAATACAGTCAAAACCCTTGAGGAAGCTTGGACGCTATTTAAAACTATAATCCTAGAAGCTCAGATAAAATACATACCACAAGTTAGGAAAGGCACAAACAGGTATAAGAAAAGGCCTGCATGGTTAACAAACAAAGTAATGGAAGCTGTAAAAGGTAAGAAGGACTCCTTTAAGTGGTGGAAAACCACTCCAAGTGAGATTAATAAAAGGGAACACAGGCTGTGGCAAATCAAATGCAAGACTGTGATCAGGCAGGCAAAAAGGGACTATGAGGAGCATATTGCAAAAAACATAAAGACCAACAATAAAAATTTCTTCAAATATATTAGAAGCAGGAAACCAGCCAGGGAGGCAGTGGGGCCCTTGGATGACCATGGGGTAAAAGGATTACTGAAGGAGGATGGGGAAATGGCTGAGAAGCTGAATACATTTTTTGCCTCCATCTTCACTGTGGAAGATGAGAACTTTTTGCCCGTCCCAGAACCACTAATTATGGAAGGGGTGTTGAAAGACCTGAGTCAGATTGAGGTGACAAAAGAGGAGGTCCTACAACTGATAGACGAATTAAAAACTAATAAGTCACCGGGTCCGGATGGCATACATCCGAGAGTTCTGAAAGAACGCAAAGTTGAACTTGTAGATCTTCTGACAAAAATCTGTAATCTTTCATTGAAATCTGCCTCCGTTCCTGAGGACTGGAAGGTAACAAATGTCACTCCCATCTTTAAAAAGGGTTCCAGAGGAGATCCAGGAAATTACAGGCCAGTCAGTCTGACTTCAATACCGGGAAAGTTGGTAGAAACCATTATCAAGGACAGAATGAGTAGGCACATTGATGAACACGGATTATTGAGGAAGACTCAGCATGGGTTCTGTAAGGGAAGATCTTGCCTCACTAACCTGTTACATTTCTTTGAGGGGATGAACAAACATGTGGACAAAGGAGACCCGATGTTGTTTACCTTGACTTCCAGAAAGCCTTCTCTATTATGGCCCCCTCCTGGTGGAACCAGCTGCCGGAAGAGGTGAGGGCCCTGCGGGACCTCGCCCAGTTCCACAGGGCCTGTAAGACAACCCTCTTCCGGCTGGCCTATGACTAGCTGGTACAAGAAACTGAGCATAGTTATACTGGATGTCTACTGCCCCCAATGCTTTAAATGTTTTAAATGTTTTAAATGGTTCAATGTTTTAAATGGTTTAATGTTTAAATTTAAATGCTCTATGTTTAACGCCTATTTATGTTCGATTCCTGTGTTGTATTCCTGTGTTGTAAGCCGCCCTTAGCCACTTGTTGGGAAGGGCGGGATAGAAGTCATAAAATAAATATAAATAAATAAATAAAGTTCCTCATCAAAGGCTCCTTAGAAAGCTTGAGAGTCATGGAGTAAAAGGACAGGTCCTCTTGTGGATCAAAAACTGGCTGAGTAATAGGAAGCAGAGAGTGAGTATAAATGGGCAGTCTTTGCAGTGGAGGACGGTAAGCAGTGCGGTGCCGCAGGGCTCGGTACTGGGTCCCATGCTCTTTAACTTGTTCATAAATGATTTAGAGTTGGGAGTGAGCAGTGAAGTGGCCAAGTTTGCGGATGACACTAAATTGTTCAGGGTGGTGAGAACCAGAGAGGATTGTGAGGAACTCCAAAGGGATCTGTTGAGGCTGGGTGAGTGGGCGTCAACGTGGCAGATGCGGTTCAGTGTGGCCAAGTGTAAAGTAATGCACATTGGGGCCAAGAATCCCAGCTACAAATACAAGTTGATGGGGTGTGAACTGGCAGAGACTGACCAAGAGAGAGATCTTGGGGTCGTGGTAGATAACTCACTGAAAATGTCAAGACAGTGTGTGTTTGCAATGAAGAAGGCCAATGCCATGCTGGAAATTATTAGGAAGGGAATTGAAAACAAATCAGCCAGTATCATTATGCCCCTATATAAATCGATGGTGCAGTCTCATTTGGAATACTGTGTGCAGTTCTGGTCGCCGCACCTCAAAAAGGATATTATAGCATTGGAGAAAGTCCAGAAAAGGGCAACTAGAATGATTAAAGGGCTGGAACACTTTCCCTATGAAGAAAGGATGAAATGCTTGGGGCTCTTTAGCTTGGAGAAACATCGACTGTGGGGTGACATGATAGAGGTTTACAAGATAATGCATGGGATGGAGAAAGTAGTGAAAGAAGTACTTTTCTCTCTTTCTCACAATACAAGAACTCGTGGGCATTCGATGAAATTGCTGAGCAGACAGGTTAAAATGGATAAAAGGAAGTACTTCTTCACCCAAAGGGTGATTAACATGTGGAATTCACTGCCACAGGAGGTGGTGGTGGCCACAAGCATAGCCACCTTCAAGATGGGGTTAGATAAAAATATGGAGCAGAGGTCCATCAGTGGCTATTAGCCACAGTGTGTATATGTGTGTGTGTGTGTGTGTGTGTGTGTAATTTTTTTGGGGGGGGGCACTGAGTGACACAGAGTGTTGGACTGGATGGGCCATTGGCCTGATCTAACATGGTTTCTCTTATGTTCTTAAGATTGTGAAGATGGTAAAGGATGTCACAAAAAAGTTTCCTATTCTGAGTCCCAATCTCCAGTACAAGACTCTGTCAGAGCAGCAAGTTCTGACAGGAGTCTAGCATCTCTCCCCCCTCCTATTTTTGTTATAATCCATTTATTTCATAATATGCAATACATGAGACTACATAATAGTGTGCATATAATAAAATACAATATCCATGAGATAAGATCTAATAATCAAAACAAGGTTTAATATCTCTTTTTAACTAATCTTTTAGATCAGGGGTGGCCAACAGTAGCTCTCCAGATGTTTTTTGCCCATAACTCCCATCAGCCCCAGCCATTGGCCATGCTGGCTGGGGCTGATGGGAGTTGGAGGCAAAAAACATCTGGAGAGCTACCATTGGCCACCTCTGCTTTAGATTTATTTCTATTCCATTAAGTAATGAAGAGATGCCAACTTGTACAAATTTACCTCATGAATATCTGTCTCTATCCCAGAACTTCCTTTATGCAGATATTTCCCCCATTAATATAGTATACCATACTTCCCTTAGCCATTTCCCAATATCTGGTGCTTTCTTTCCATGCTGCAGCTATTAACTTTCTGGCTGCAGGGAGTAAATTTTCTACTAAACTCATCTTATTTACTGAGATCCCTCTGGACATAAAGTTCAAAAGAGAGACACTAAAATTTTTTCATATTTCTATGTGCAGAATCTCACTAACATAAATGCCTCATTCCAAAAATGTTTAGAATCAAGCACTGCCACCAGATATGAGCCCAGATGTCTTTTACATCTCCAGCAAAAATTTGATTTGTTCCTTATCCTGTCTGGTGGGCCTTTCTGCATTGTTATTTTCTTGCTTGTAAGTTCCGGGTGCTTGGGGGAGGGGGAGTTTGTTCCATGCATGCTTTGCTCCCTCTAGTGGTCAATTCATATTACATTGATTTATGCCCACCATAAAAAAAAACTGGTTTAAATCTACAGGGGGAAATGTGGGGGGGACGGGGTTGGAATGGAACAAAAAAGAAGAAACAGGAACTTACAAGTGAGGAAAATGACAATGTGGAAAAGCCAAATTTAATAACATTTTCCTTATGGCTATATCTACTGTAATATTCCTTATCTATGGCTCTATCCAGTTGTAACAGGAAGGCCTCACAAGAGTTAAAATATCTTGATATATTTATTTGATATTGCTTGCTCTGTATAAAATGTGTGATTTGCAAATATTATGTCTGTGTTGTATTTCTGCATGAGCTATAATAGCACTATCCTTAATAAATTCCAATATTCTGCTATTTTTTCCCAAGCATCAAAACTGCTTTGTTGAAAGCCTCAGCAAAATCTCTCACACACAAAGAAGGAGCACATTGCTCTCTATCTTTAAACAGTGGATAAAGGGACACTCTTCTCTGCATCCATATCCATGCTAGGTAGTTAGAATAGATTCAATCTCTGTCTCTTATCTATACTGTCTAGAATACAGTTCTATATAATAAAGAACTTTTATTAGCTTTAAATCTGACTACTGGCTCTGTGTAACTTTGCTAGTCTGCTAGCACACTCAGTACCAAAGGTTTGCTGCATGGTTAACCTAGTACACTGTGCTACATTAATGATGATTCCTGGCTATACTAAAACTAGAGAATCAGATTTGTTGGATAGCATTCTAGTTTCTCATGAAATATTGAGAAACAAGTTGGTACTTTCATTATCTTGGTGAATACAACCTGTGGACATAACAATGGCAGTTATGACCAACACAGTGAAACTGACCAACAGCTAAACATAACGACCCTTGAAAAAAGAACATGGTCAGAAATGGAAGGAACTGAACCACCATCCGTTGGGTCTGAATAAACATTTTTAGCTGGACTATGGGTCATATACAGCTGTGAAACTAAACAGTAAGAAAGATATTTGTTAGAACTGAGGACAACTATTACATATTTGATTTAGTGTTTTATTTCCAGATATAGTTAAGTTCTCAGTATGGTGGATATCTTGATGTAAATTTTGTACTTTTGGATATTGATTTGGAGAAATATATTTATTTAGAAAATATTATAATTGTAATAATAAACACAATATTTGATATATATTGGTTTAATAGTTTTGGGGAAAACCCTTTTTCATGGTGTGGTGCCTTTAATTCAGTTCTTCTTTCCACTGCGGTCCTTGTTTTCTGTTGGGGAACCCTTTGAAAGCAAAAAAGAGGATGAGGAAATAAAGACAGTATTCAGAGGGACCGCACTGTTGTCTTTGTTTGTTTGTTTGTTTGTTTGTTTTAAGGGATGGTAAAGTCTCCAGGCTCCATCCTCAAGGTCCCTAAGTATTTCCTGAGTTGGACCTGGCAACCCTAAATGTGAGTGTGAAACTCCTTCTTGGTCTCTGGCCATGAAGCTCTCAGGCCAATGATCTCATTTGCATCTGTATCTGACTGCATCTCATCCCTTATCTTTCTCTGGAAACTGCAAGCCGGAATAACATTAGTTTTCCAAAGAGAAGCCTTCAGCAAATTAATTAGGCCCAAAAGCCTGAACCAAAGTTTGTAAAGTCAAGAAACAACTAGATGATTCCAGTTTCTTGACAAAGCCACTTTCACAATCTAGCATGAGAAAAGAAAGCTATTCATCAGGTTATAAGTAATTTCAGTGTGTCCAATTTACTATCACAATACTGCTATGAAATTCATGCTCATTATACATATCAAAGAAGCCTGCACAATGGGATTCATATTCTTCTGTTCCCACTTTTCAATAGCCATTCATTTTTGCAAAGAAGATAATACATCTATTGACAAACATTTGTGTGGATGAAATCAAAATAAAAATTCTTGACAAAATCAAAATGAAATTTCTGTTTTGTGTTCTGGAAAACATGTTATTTAGAGGATACAAAGGAAAGGTCTGCATGAACCCACTACTGAAGCATACATTTCACACAAGAAAAGGTGTTTACAACCAGTTTATATAGGGAAGAATCTAATGGCAAGAATGAGAGCTGTTGATGCAGAGAATTACTACCAGTCAGTACACAAAACTGAGCTACTGAAAAAATAAGTTTCCTTTGCCTGAAAGCTACAGGGCTTTAGATGGGGAGTGTGCATTATTTCAGTGCAATATATCAGTCCTGATTTTTAAAAACTTTGGTACCTGAGATCTGTCTCAGATCTAGAAACTGAAGCATTCTTCCTACATTTAAAGCATGTCCTCTAGCCCTCCACACACACACATTTTGTCAAAGATTATTCAGCATTAGGAATGACCCCATTTTATATTTAATGCATTATCACAAACCTTTCTCAGAATTGACTACGATGTTAAAATCTTTACTCTTAAGAGCAAGGCTGTTCTAAAAGTTCCTGGAAGGGGATGAGCACCCTCTAGTGACCATGGCTTGACATTAAGCAAATAAAAAGGATACAGTATCAAGGGAAGCCCAAAGAGTCAGATACTATAAACCAGAGGTGGAATTCTAGCTGAAGCTCCTTTGCATATTAGGCCACACATCCCTGATTTAGCTAATCCTCCAAGAGCCTACAAAAAAAGAGCACTGTAAGCTCTTGGGGGATTGGCTACATTAGGGGTGTGTGGCCTAATATGCAAAGGAGCTCCTGCTAGAATTCCACCCCTGCTGTAAACCATAGCAGGGCTAGTCCTTCCCCTGTGTTTTGGTAAAAACTACCAATCACAGTGCTCCAATAATGCCCCTTTTCCTTGTATATTTTCAGTAGTGGGTGTCTCTGTCCTTCACATTCCACTTTGCCAGAGAAAATGTCAGTATTAGATGTGCAAAACTTCATCCCCCCCCCCCCAAATGTACGTCTATTATGTTTTGATATGATAGCCCATTCTGATAGGGAGCTTACGCTTTTTATGATGTCATCAATATGGCCAAAGCCAATTTTTTGTATGTTTCCTGTGTCATATCAAAATGAATTTCTTTAAGTCATGGCTCATTGGAAAGGCAAAAGAATCTATAGACATAAAACTGGTTTAATGTTGGCAAATCCCAGCATCCTGATTCATTGGGACTGGGTGGGAGTGCACTTCATCAACGTTTGGCCCATCAAACTATCAATCAAGAGTACTTGCGTGCCACTGGTTGAGTCCGCTCCTCTCTCTTACTGAAGTGGCTGTTGCCAAGGCTGGTGCTAAGGGGTTCTGCTGCTGAAGGCAGACCCCTATGCAGCGCCCCCCCCCCAGCTCCTTTGAGAAAATAAATTGTGTGTGTGTGGCATGATAACGTCACAAAAAGTGACATCATCAAGCAGGCCAGGGGACGAGGAGCATGGGACGCAAGCCCTGGCACCGCTCAGGCTTCCTGCAATGCCTGATCAGGGGCGGGGAAAGCTGACACTCGTATCCAGCGCTCTTTGCAAGGAATGTGGGACGCAAGCCGTGGTCCCACTCAGGCTTCTTACGTTGCAGGAAGCCTGATGGGGTGGGGAGACTCAAGCTCACATCCTGCACTCCTTGCAAGGAGCATGAAATGCAAGCCCTGGGTCTGGCCCATCAGGATATAGTCGGGGGCGTCCAGCGGTGCACACCAGGTGGGTTGGCGCCCTAGGCAACCGCCTACCCTGCCTACTCCCACATGCCATCTCTGGCTGTTGCTACTCAGTAAAGCTGATTCCATCAGTAAAATGCAAGCAATCTTAGATCTGGCAGTTATTGGCTCTCCCTACTCTCCCCCATTGGCTGAGCCGCCTGTCGCACTGATTCACAGAGAAGAGAAAGAAAACCTTCCTTCCATTAGCTGAGGGAGGAAGGACGAGGGAGACAGCAGAGAAAGTCAGAGACAGACTGTTGGTCTGAAAGGTATCACTAAAGGCCTCTGAGGCAGAACTCATTGGGCCCAGTGCTGACTAGAGCTGCCAGACTGTTGGTCTGAAAGGCATCACTACAGTTTGTAAGAAAACCTGACACTATACAAAAATACTTATTAATAAATAAATGAGTCCCAATGCAGTAGTCTTATAGCCCAGTTCCAAACGAAGGTCCTAGGTTTGTTTGTATTTTTTACTCTATTTCAATTTTTTCTTCCACAGTAGTTAGGGCTCTTCAATCAATTATATCCAGGATGTCAATTATATAGAACTTAAGTGATGATATTCTGTTATTTATACAATGTATAAGCTTCCCCTTGAGATATTCTTCTCAATTTCCTATTTATTTCTTGCATGAACTTAGGAATCAAGCCTCTTTTTTCTGTATTTCTATATTTTATCTTGAAAGTTAGGACCTTTGTTTGGAACTGGCCTATAAGAGTACTGCGTTGGACTCATTTATTTATTAATTAATAAGTTTTTTTGCCTAGTGTCAGGTTTTCTTACAAACTGTTCTACACTATCACTCCATTACTATTAGGTAAATTGAAATAGAGTAAAAAATACAAACAAACCTAGGCCTCTGAAGCAAAACTCATTGGGCCCAGTGCTAACTAGGGCTGCCAGACTGTTGGTCTGAAAGATATCACTACAGGCCTCTGAAGCAGAACTCATTGGCGCCACTCCTGACTAGGTCTGCCGTTCCTGGTTGGTGGGAAATCTCTGGATATTCTGTGGTAGAATTTAAGAAGGCCATAGGAATCAGGGCTTCAGAGTAGGGCCTGCCAGGCACAGCTTCTTGCTGTGGAAGCTGACTGGGTGATTTTGGACCAGTCACAGACTTTCAGCCTAACCTGCCTCACAAGGCTGTTGTTCAGATCACACGGTGTGGGGCAGAGGAGAATGATGTAAACTGCTTTGGTTTCCCCCACTGTGGAGAAACATTGGGTTTTTTTTCCTATATAGAGGCAGCAGGGAGGGGGGGGAGGCAATGGAAACCTGAAGTCAGAGGGGCAAGTAACGGGAAAGATTGTCAACTCCAGGTTAGGAAATTCCTGTATATTAAAGGGGTGGGACCTGGAGAGAATGGGGTTTGAGGAGGGGTGGGACCTCAGACAGGTGCAATGTCATAGATTCCAAACCAACAATTTCCTCCTGGGTAACACTGTTGCCAATATCCAAGTGAGGGCTGAAAATCACTCAGAATTACAACTAATCTCCAGATGGCAGAGATCACTTCCTCTGGAGAAAATGGCTGTTTTGCAGGGTGGACAGATAAGCATGGTGCTTAAGACCAACAATGTTAACAGAGAGAGAGTGTTGTTCTGAAACATATCCTTGAAGGCCTCTGAGGGAGAACTTACTGGGGCCAGTCCTGACTACGGCTGTCAGTTCCAGGTTGGTGGGAAATTCCTGGAGATTCTGTGGTGAAGTTTGAGGAGGGCATAGGGCTTCAGAGTGGGGTCTGCTGGGTCCAGGTTCTTGCTGTGGAAGCTGACTGGGTGATTTCGGACCAGTCACCGTCTTCCAGCCTAACCCCCCTCACAAGGTTGTGAGAACAGGATGATGCAAGCTACTTTGAATTCCCTACACACACACACACTGTGGAGAAAGGCAACCTATGTAGAGGCTGCAAGGAGGGGGAAGGCAATAGAAACCTGAAGTCAGAGGGGCAGATAAAGGAAAGAAGAAGGACTGGACTGGGACAAGCACAGGCAATGTTTGCCCTGCGAAGAAAAGCGGGTGCATGGCAGCACTGCCTGGGTCTCTTAACTTGCCTGCTGGCTGGCACAATCATGCCACAAGGGAAGGGGAAGTAAGGGGGTGCCTACCCACCTACTCCCATGTGCTGGCCCTGCAGAAGACACTCTGACCGATTTCCCACTCATCTTACGCCACTCTCAAGCTCCTCTTCTCAGCGGGGCTTCCCTCTGATTTCACACTTATCTGCCCTGGGGCTGCAGCTAGCTTTGGCTTTTTTGCACTGCAAACAGAAACCTCTAAAACCCAGTTTCTGTTTGTGGTACAAAAAGCAGACGCTAGCTGCAGCCCCGGGGCAGATAGTGTGAAATCGGTGGGAAGCCCTCCTAAGAAGAGGAGCTTGAGAGCGGCATAAGGTGAGTGGGAAATCAGTCTCTGTATCTGGGGCATTGCGGTTGGCTGAAATCAACAGAAGCAACCACCTGGTAACCAGAGGACTATAAGAAGCTTGACTCTCTGTATAAAACCTTGTGAAGAGCAAGCTACAGGTTGAAACCCTTCAGAGAAGTTTGTGTAATTGCCTCAATGCTTCCACTGTCCTGACCTGAATTGTATTGCTGAGAGAGAAACTGCAAGCAACCTTGAGAAGCTACTAACTATAGCAAGTATTGGTTAGGATAGACTAGTAAGGTTTTCTTGTTTCTGTCTTTCTTGTTTGTCTGTACACCTCTATTTTTTTATTCTGTCTTGTAAATAAACTGCATCCTTCTTATATTTTAATTAGAAGGAGTTCTGGTCCTCTTTACTAGTCTAATTGGATGAATTTGCACTAAGTAGTAGACAAAATATAGAATGTAGCACCGGGAAATGTTAGAATCTAATTAAATTGATGGTTTTAATTATAATATTTTTAATGTAACAGCAAATATCATTAACTGTATATTATTGGATATAATGTTTTATTATTGTAACCTGTTTTTATGCCATATTTTGTGAGCCGCCCTGAACCTGCTACAGCGAGGAGGGCAGGATATAAATAAAATATTATTATTGTTGTTGTTGTTGTTGTTGTTGTTGTTGTTATTAAAAAGGAACCCTCTATTTTAGTTAATTGGAATTTTTCTCTAAATTAGAAATTCTGGACCCCTCCCAGATACGTGATGTTTTGACCTCACCTCTCCTCTCCTCTCCTCTCCTCTCCTCTCCTCTCCTCTCCTCTCCTCTCCTCTCCTCTTTTCCCTTTATGCTTCCATCGCCCTCTTATTTTTATTGGCTGCCCCTCCAATTGCACCCAAGGCTATTACCGCCCCCCTGGATTGTTCCAGCACCCCCCAGGGGGCAATATTGCCCACTTTGGGAAACACTGGGCTACGGCATTCCTCAGCCTTAGAAATAAGATCATGCCAGATAGTAGGGATGCCAACCTTCAGTCAGGACCTGGGTATTCCCTGGAGTTATAACATTACCAGACTACAGAAATCAGTTCCCCTGGAGAAAATGGAGGGTGGACTCTATGGCATTACACCCCACAGAGGTCCCTCTGCTCTCTATCTCCATCCCCAAATTTGCAGGAGTTCCCCAACCTGGATCTGAGAATCATAGCAAAAAGTCTATGGTGAAAACTACCTCTACCATCAAGTTTTTGTCCAAATATCAGAGCATCTCTGCATCACCAGCAACTAGGATCATCAGGTCTAACCTGGGAAATACTTGGAGATTATGGGAGTTCATACATAGCAAGAATACATACCCTCAACTCTGCACCCTCTCCTCCGTTGGGTGTTGGCAGTTAGACAAAGAGGCAGGGAACTTGTTATAAGCAGAGCACATTCATTAATTCCTGACTGTTTGGTGTAGTGGTTAAGTGTACAGACTCTTATCTGGGAGAACCGGGTTTGATTCCCCACTCCTCCACTTGCACCTGCGGGAATGGCCTTGGGTTAGCCATAGCTATGAGTTGTCCTTGAAAGGGCAGCTGCTGAGGGAGCCCTCTCAGCCCCACCCACCTCACAGGGTGTCTGTTGTGGGGGTAGGGTTGGATCTAGGGGGAGCAGAGGGGGGTGCTTGCCCCGGGTGCTGACAGAAGGGAGTGCCAAATTAGGTATGGAGTCCACTGTATCCTATGGGACCATAAGATAGATTGGCTCATAAGGGGGAGTCATTTTTTAATTTTGCCCCCCTCAAAAAACATGTAGATCCAGTCCTGTGTGGGGGGAGAAAATATAGGAGATTGTAAGCCACTCTGATTCTCTGTTTAAGAGAGAAGGTATAAATCTGCAGTCTTCTTCTCCGGTAGGTTTTGGGTGATAGGTGGACTCAAGGCTTTGAGCCATCGTGTCTCTCTGCTCACACCAAGCAGAAGGGGTTTAGCTTCTGGGTACATTGGTTTATGTCCCACATTTATACCCTCCTACCCCTCCTGACTGTGAACAGCTCTGTGTGCCATGAGGATGAAAGTGGGTGCAAAGTGTGCTGGTCATGGGGGGAAAAGTCCTCCAACCCTTGCACACTATGGGCCCCAGTTCCTGGCCACCCAATCCATCCTAACCCAGGCCACTGGAGCCCAGGGCATTATGAGGGGTCTTGGAACCTCCTTCCCCTGATCTGTCCACAGAGGCAAGAGAGTTGTTAGCACTATCCAGTGAAGAGCAGTTCCTAACCCTCTTTGCTAAGGAGATCTCTGACAGAAGTGATTCAGAGGATGGGGGGAAACATCCTGCCCTTCCACATCCCTACTCCTTGTTACTGCTCCTGCCTTGAGTACACCCTTCTGTGCCCAGCACCAGAAAGCAGCTGTTCCTCCCACCTTCTCTAATCCTGGGTCCCATTCCAGCCCACAGTTTGGAAACATTTCTGCACCTTCCCCAGTCACCCTGGTATGGCAGACTACCAGGTGTGCTCAGGTCCAGCCCTAGACTGTCTGACACCCTAGGCAAGGCTAACTTCTAGCACCCCCTCTGCACTGATAAGTCACTGAGTCACATGGGGGAGCACCCAAAAAGCTGGTGCCCTAGGCAATTGCCTAGTTTGCCTAGTGGGAGGACCAGCCCTGGGTGTGCCACACCCATGTCTGCAGGGGTGCAAACCCTCATCTCCATCCTCAAAAGGCACCTGCAAAGGGTCACCCAACTATGTTGCCACCAGAGGAAAGAGTGGCGGCCAGTGGGAGGAAGAAGAGGCCCATTCCCTCTCAGCAGGGAGAAGCAAAGAGGAAACAGCAAGCCTCTCCAAGAAAGGCTCCCTACACTTGGGGTGCTGTGGGTGGGACATCAAAGCAGGCTACCCTCCAAAAGGTAATTCCTTGGGGGTTTTGTGACAATCTCCCGATGGGAGGTTCCCAAATCGACAAGAAATGTTGGTTCTTTATCCCCTATTGGCCCACTTACAAAGATCTGTGAGTATGCTGGACCTATGCTAACTAGCTACTGTGTGTAAAGACAGAAATACCAACAAAAGTCGCTACCATAAAACAAGCTATTGTTTTATTGAGACAGATTCCACTAATCTTCATAGAAAAACCCGGGCAAGTTACCAGCAGGCCCTTGCCCAGTGCAGAACACAGAGATAGAATTCCCCTAATATCAGAGTCTAAGAACAACAAAGATTCCCTCCCACAATAGACAAGAATTCTTGGGCAGCCTTCCCAAGACCCTCAGGAGATATTAACACTCTCTGGAGTTTTGGAGAACGCAACCCAGAACAAAGGACTCGGGGTCGCTTATATACTTAGAAATCAATAGTTTTGCCATGTGGCATGAAGACATGAGTTACAGCATCAATGGTCCCCTCTTTGATTTCCTACATATTGATGTTCCTCCAAATTGTGCATTTTCCTTTTTGCAAACAAAAACAATCCTGACACCACTTGATTGCCCATGTCAGTATGTCACACTTGAGGGCATAGTATCTGTATTGTTATTCTAAGTTGCGATAACCCAAACCCAACTGTTATTGCTTTATGGTTTGGAGGAGTGTGAAATGCCTGTCCTTCCCCAGCTGAACTCAGAGCAATTTAGTCAAGCAGGTCAGATAGGTCCAGTGTATTGTGTGTAAATTGTTTTGATGTGTGCTGCCTCCTTCGAGCGCCTTCCCAGGAGGGAGAGGAATGTACGTGTGTGACATAGAAATGCCTTGCAACTGGGTTGCAAAGCCTGTCGGGAAAAACAGACCAAGTTGCTACAGCTAAGTAGAAGAAGCTAACTAAAAGTATATAGAAACATATGGTGTTGTGTAAGATTTTTCTGGCCCAAATCTGGAAACTCTCATGACGGGGATGCCAACAGTGCTATTCAAAGGGCAACATGGAGGACCCAGGAATCAATCACTTGTCTCATCAGCAAGGTGATTGCTGAGGATGGCCAACCCTTCTCCCTCATAGAGGATGTAGCCTTTTGCCTGCTGCTGCAACACCTGGCTCCCTGGTACTTTGTCCCCTCACAGAGGACCATGAGCCAAAGAGTCTTGTCTTCCATTAACTACTCTGCAGTGACAATGGTCAAGCCTCAACTCTCCAGAGTGCAAGGGAGAACCATGAACGTCATGAAATGACATCTTCTTCATAACATAATACCTACTTCATGAAAGAACATCTGTCTCATAATATAACACCTACCTCATGGAACAATGTCCAGCTTGGCAAACATCTACCTAATCAAACATCTGCCTATGCAACAGGGCCATAACCAGTGCTGGGGTAGTGCAGGCAGCACCCCCTTATCGATTTGGGGGCATCCCCCATCGATTTGGGTGTGCCCCCACCCCAATCTCACCCCTTAGTATTGCCAGTGCTGCTGTAGCTAGCCACTCAGCCATGACAGAATTCCTTCCAGCTAGAAAGAGGAAAGGGGGAGGTAAGGGACTTTGAACTTAGCCAGCCAGCAGCAATAAGAGCTCTCAGCTTTGCTTCTTTCTTCCTGTTTCCCATGTTCCTCCTTGGAGACTACTGAGTCTGAGTCCACTGAGAGAGGGGGAGAAGGGACTGGCACCTGTCATCCAAGAGCTGTGCTTATTTCTTCCTGTTTCCCTGTTATAGCCTGCCTTACAGGCCTATTAATGGTTAAAGCCAGGGCTTTTTTGTAGCAGGAACTCTTTGCATATTAAGCCACACACCCCTGAAGTAGTCAATCCTCCTGGAGCTGACAGTAGGCCCTGTACTAACAGCCCTCTAAACTCTTGGTGCGTTTTCGCACTCACCTTCAGCCGGCGCGACCCCCCTCTTCACCGCGCAGGATCTGCGCGGATTTCGCACGAAATGCCGCGGAGCAGACAGAAGAGCCGGAAACTCCCATTGCAAAAGCCACGCAAACGGAAACTGCTTTTGCGCCGGGAGCTTCCAGCTCTTCCGGCTGCTCCGCGGCATTCAGTGCGAAATCCGCGAGAATTGGCTACATCAGAGGGTGTGGCCTAATATGCAAAGGAGTTCCTGCTACAAAAAAAGTCCTGGTTAAAGCTCATACCTTGAATTAAACTTTGTCTCAAAGGTGCCACTGACTGCACTCAAACCTTAGTCTTGTTAATGTTGTGAGAGTGACAATACTGCTGGAGGAGGTTCTGTGGGGGAGGGAGGATTGAGCATGAAGCCAGATACTCATTTTCCCTACCTTAAGAGTCTGAGGGAGGAGTCCCCATCTCTTGGTGATCTGCTCTGCTATGTAGAGACATACCCAGAATAAAACTTCATTGGTCTTAAAGTTGCCACTGAACTCTAGCTTTGGTCTTTGATCTCTTACTTCAGACCGACAGGGCTACTTACCTGGATCTATCTGCTGGTGAAAGTGAGTGATCTTTTCACTGGTTTTTTTTCCCCCCTGGGAGCTTCGGGGCATACAAGAAGAACATGAAGTTTAGCTGCCTGCCTTACAGTCACAGCTTCTTTTGGTGGGGGGGGAAAGGAAATGTCTGCTTTAAATGTGTGTAAACCTTATAATTCTCATTGATATAGCTTTCCCTTTTAAAGTGTAGCAGCAACCTTAGCTGCTGGTGGTCAGGCAGAAACAAGGCCACAGGCAAAATCAGGAAGAAACAGCGGTTTATTTAACGTGTACATGGGCCCCAGACCAGACTCATGTCTGAACACATCTGGGAGCCCCAATTGCAGGAAGGTCTACAGTTTTATAGTCACAGACAATCATTTCCAGTAAACACTCGCCCAATTACAGGAAAGGACAAACCCACATCCTATACATCATTATAAGCGTCATATTATAAAGGAACAAGGAGGAGACAGGGAGGGTCTTTCCATACATGGCATTGATGTTGCTAACACTCTTGCAGCAATATCCTTCATAAAAAACACATTTACCCCTTCGACCTGACCCCAAGATTTTCCAAGGTATATGACTCAATGGCCGTTTTCGCACTAGCGTTTACTCCGGCGTAGCACCCCATTTACCTCCGGATCTTTTCCTGGTTTTCGCACCTGTTGCTCCGGCGCTGCATCTTGCTCCGGTGCTGCAGGGGTTTCACGCCGGAGTATCTAGATCCACCTCCTTCCGGAGTTTTTGAAAACCTCCGGATCCACACCAGATCCACTCCTCGGAGTTTGCTGTGGGAAATCCATCCACGCCGGATCGACTGCTTTGTGGGCATCACCCTCTCCCTTTCCATCCTCCCACCCCATCCACCCCCTTGGCCAATCATCAGCCGTTCGCGGCGCTTCCCAAAAGTGCCCGCACGGCCATTTTTTTTTTAAACTTCATCTTTCTTGCGTAATAGCGATATTTCGAAATTAACAAATAGAAAAAAAAAAAACCCTCCTGAAGCGGCGGGTATGTGAGGTTGCTTTTCCGCTTTTGCGTTATTTCGCAACTTCGAAATTGCATTATACATTATACATTGTTGGGGGGGGGGGGAAATCTAGTGCCGGCGTGGGCCAAAGCGTTCATGTGTGTGTGTTTTAAAAAGGCAATGCCTCCCTCAGCTGTGCCACCAGCATTTCTGGACCTGCACAAAATCGCCATGTATAAAATGGGAAGTTGGAATCCTGCATTGTCCTCCCTGGCTACATTCCGCTCGGTTAGAAAACAGACGCGAGCTCGCTCTTCACACGCGCCACAGAAGGGGAAGGAGAGAATGGGGCGGGGGGGGAGCTCTGGCAGCAGGAGTCAGTCAGGTCCCCGTTGCGGCTGCAAGCGCCAGCCGGGGAGGGGGAAGAGCGCGGAGGAAATCCCAGCTTCACCACCCGGGAGGGAGCGAGGCTGGGAAAGGAAGAAGCTGCCACATACACACACACACACACACACGCAACTCTGGAATTTGTGTTGGGGGGGGGGAATCTAGTGCTGGGATTCTCCACTGTGAATGCTTCTGTTAATACATAAAGGGCTGTGGAGGATACTACAGCTGCAGCCACTCCATAAGCAGAAGCGGCACACGTGATGCGGTTTACGTTGTTACGTTGTTACGCAATTCGACTTGCGCTTAAAAAAAAATGATTGACAGGGCATTGAACTCAAGTCGATGCTAGTGCAAAAACGATTTGAGCCGGGGCTTCATGGAAAGCGACTCCACTAAAGAGGCAATGTGTGAAAACGAGGAAAATGATCCGGACATAATTGCGCCGAGGAATAAGGGGAGCAAATGCTAAGTGCGAAAATGACCAATGCTTATCCCAGCAAGTTTCTAGTTGCTCTTTTCAGCAGTTGCGGTGAGCCACTTGGTCAAAGATTAACTTCCTCTTTTGCTGCCTTACGCTTCTCTTTCCCTACTTTCGCAATCTTGAAGGATTATTTCAGAGACACCTAGCAAGCACTTTAAAATCTTTTTGCCCTTTTGCTTTCTTGCCCTTGTGCCTAATTAATGGCCTTCAATTTACCTTATTTAATATATTTTTATTTCAGCCCACTTCAAAAGCAGGATTATTTTATTGCTGAATACGCTAAAAAAGGGTGGAATGACAAACAGGTACTGCAAAGGTGAGCATCTTTGTAATAAACCTGAAACACTTGTCTTACTACTTTTCTTGCATTCCAGGGTTGACTGAGTAGGAAGGTTAAATTAAAATCATTAAATTTAATTAATGATGCCCTCCTTGGTGCCCCAGCATCCGCCCTGGAAAAAAAATTCTGGATACCGCCCTGCTGTACAAGCAAGCCCCTGTTTGACTACCCTTGTTTGACTATTGGCTTTTATACAATTCATAACAGGTGATCTCTTATCTGCATAATGTTTTCCCCTAATGGTGAATAACCAAACATTTAACCTAGGGTCACCTCACCAGAGGATCTTCAACTTTTTGTTATTTACAGATACCATGGCCATCCATACAATAGAGAGGACATACAATCTGTTTTACAAAGACAGGAGGCGTAATAGATTTATAAATTGTAGAGTTTGGTTCCCAGTGGTTTGAATCAACACTTAGATTTTGCCTTGCTTTTTGTAATATTTTTATACTGTTTTTGTAAAATTCTTGTACTGTTCCTTGTACTTCTTGTAGGTCTAACATGAATACAGGGCAAGCTTATAATTCACTGACTATTTTCCATAGCTCATATATGTGTGTGTGTATTGCTTTAAATTTTATTTCATTTATAGTCCCTTTAAACAAACAGGCACTGGCATTGTATTTAAGTATTGAGTTGAGGTAGGTTAGGTAAGAGATCTTTTGTTCTACATCAGAAGGCTTTGTAGCCAATAAGAGAGCATCTAAAAATTTTGTCCTCCAGAAATACAGATCCATCTGGTCTTGGGTAAGACACTTTGCTGTATGATTGTATTATTTTTAGAAATTGGATATTGTAATATTTGTTTTACATTGGATGGCTTAACAGCCATTTATAGATTGTTTTGAAACGTTGTCCTCTAGATTTAAAATCTTGTGACTATCTGGTTGATGATGTAATCTGGATGTAGTGAGAAAAATCTGATATATGCTCAGTTTTTGCCATTGATAACGTATGGCCACAAAACAAGAAGTTTTTACCGTAGGACCTAATCTGGAACTTCTTATAATCTGAGGGACCCAGTGGACTTATTTCAGTGCAAACAGTGACCTGAAGTGCTTGCTATACAGTTTGTGGAATTTTCCAATTTATGAGGGACCCTGTGAATTTATTTCAGTGCCAACAGTAGCTTAGATCATTTGTTACACAGTTCATGAAGTCTTAATGATAAAACATTGTGTTGTGACATAGTTTTGCATATATGCAACACCAGTGTTAGTTGTATCTTGTCTTATATATGTTGTAAGCCTGTTGTGGTTTTGTCCTATGTTACCAGACCAGAGAAATACTATTCTAATATTCATTGCATTACATTACAATCACTATTCTACTATTCCACTATCTACTATTCCAAATAAGAAATACACTAAAATAAAGGTAAAATAAATATAACCCTTCTTGGTGAGAATACAAATATAAGGATGAATAAATTTAGCATATGTAGTTAGATAAGAAACCAATATCCCTGTTAAGTCCTGGGTGGCTGTTTTGAGTATTGTGATAACTTGTAATTCAGCAATTTCCCTTGCCAGTCTGTTCCTGAAGTTCCTTTGCAATAAAACAGCTATTTTGAGGCCACCCCTTGAATGTCCTGGAAGTTTAAGTGTTCTTCTACAGGTTTCTCAGACTTGTGATTCTTGATGGCAGATTTGTGTTCATTTATCCTTTGGCATAGAGTTTTACCTGTTTGCCCTATGTAGAGAACCAAAGGGCATTGTTGGCATTTAATGGCATATAAAGTGTTAGAAGATGAACATATGACTAAGCCTGAGATCTTATTTATTTAATTTATTTAATCAGATTTGTATCCCGCCCTCCCCTTACGGGCTCAGGGAGGCTAGCAACATTTTAAAACAACAATTCAGCTTAAAAACAAGGCAATATAATAAAACAACAATATAACAATTTACAAAACTATAAACTAATCATCCAAGATTCATTTACCATCACTGCCATTGTTGCTTTGGCACTCACATATTGCTGACATCATTACTACTGTTATGTTGGTGCAAGCTCTCAGAACTATTATGTGAGGGACCCAGACTGGTCACCCAGTGGACTTATTTCAGTGACATCATTACTACTGTTATGTTGGTGCAAGCTCTCAGAACTATTATGTGAATATTATAATATAGCAGTTGCCTGCCTCAGGTGTTAAATGCAAGCCAAAAGAGTTGAAGTTGATGTTATTAGGTCCAATGATTGCGTTGTCTGAGCAGATGTAAAATGGAGCTGTTCCACCGGGTCTTCAGGTGAGGCAGCAGGCATCTGCCCATTAGAGCGGTCGGCCTCCCCTACTGTATGTACTGTATATCCTACTGCGCAGACTCGCTGCACTGTCCAGCCGCACCATCTCATCAAAACTGTTCTGCCGAGCTATTTGTTTATGGAATAATTGTAATTGCTTTTATTAATATATGATTTTAATGTGATTTTATTATGTTGTGCTCTGCCCTGAGCCCCCATGGGGAAATGGGCGGAATATAAATAAACTAATAATAATAATAATAATAATAATAATAATAATAATAATAATAATAATAATAATAATAATAATAATAATAATAATAATAATAAAAAATGTGGCAGCAAAGTTCTGAGTTTATTTTCAAATTAGCATTATTGTGGGAGAGGAGTTGTTTGAAATTGGGGGCTGTCTCTGTGCAAGAAAAAGGTTTGCCGTCTCCCCCCCCCCCCCCGCCCGTACTTGTGAAAAAAAACTGTCAGTCACCTGTAGAGGTTGTAAGTTGCTTACCTCTATCTTTAAGTATCTGCATTGGTATTGATTTGCTTCTGGGTTCAGTTCAAAGTGCTGGTTCTTACCAGCCTTAAGGCCTTTAAGCCTGAGGCTCACATATTTGAAGGGCTTCCTCTCCCTGTATGGACCTATTTGCCCACTTAGATCTACCAAGCAGGCTCTTCCATCTGTCCACCAAACTAGGTTGGTTTGCTTACAATGCTGAAGGTGTTTGCCATTTTATGCCACTATTTCTCTCTTTTTTCCCCTTGGTTTTTATAATTTTTATTGATTTTAACTACAAAAAGAAGAAGCACAAGCATAGATACATTAAAGAGGGAAAGGGATGTGTACAGAATGGCAAAAACAGAAACAAAGAAGAATACAAATATATCAGTTATAATTCTCCAAATAAAATACCCACTTCTCTCTGCTGGCAAGTATGAAATTCTCCATATATTTTACCATCATTGTCTTTCATTATAATTTTTTTTACTAAACTATTACTTGAAATGCAAGTCTAAACAATTCTTCTTCAACATATATAAGTATAAGAAAGTCAGAGCAGTCTCAACACAAAACTGGCTGGCTGAGCTTAACCATATTGAAAGCACAGACTAACTTGTTAGTTTAACAATATTATCATTAAAATAAGCATATAAAATTAATATCTTTATCCTTAACAAGCTAAAAAAAATACAATACAACATAGTAATTTATCTATCTCCGTATAGACAGTTTCTCCAGACAAGCATATTAAAAACAGATCTGCCAGATTACAAAGTAATTGTGCTGTCTGCCTTCTTAACAATTGATCCAAGTTAACTATTTATTTATATAACATTTTGAAGACCCTTCTTCCTTAAAATTTTTCTCAAAACTATTTGCCCACTTAGATCTACCAAGCAGGCTCTTCCATCTGTCCACCAAACTAGGTTGGTTTGCTTACAATGCTGAAGGTGTTTGCCATTATATCCCTATTGTTCTAGGAAAAGCAACTTAATATAACTCAAAAATCTCCCTTGACCTTTAAAAATCACATATCATTAAGAGTTCCATATCCAACTACCCACAGAGAGAGAGAGAGCGACAATTCAAAAACCCTTCTTCCTAAAAAATTCTATATCCTGATTTATGGCTAAAATGCACTATCTATCTCCTTAATACAATCTAAGAAAAATATCTTTATCCTTAACGAGCTAAAAATAAAACACAATAATATATCTATCTCATTATAGACAATTTCTTCAGACAAACATACTAAAAGCAGTTCTACCAAATTATAAAATAATTGTGCAGTCTACCTTCTTAACAATTGATCCAAATTAACTATTTATTTATATAACATTTTTGTAAAACTTTTCCATCTTTAAAATCTCACCCTTTTGAAATCGCATATCAGTTCTTAGAAAAAAAAAATCGTATCTAATTGCCCACAGTGAGAACAACAATTCAAAAATCTTTCTTTCTCAAAGATTTCCACATCTTAGTTTTACGATTTAATTCAAACATATTCAAAATACGGACTAGCTTGTTAGCTTAACAATATCGTCATTATAATAAGCATAAGAAACAAATATCTTTATCTATTAAAAGCAAATTTACCAGATTACAAAATAATTATACTGTCTGCCTTCTTAGAAGTTAATCTGTTAACTATTTTTACATAAAATTCTTTTCAAAACTTTTCAGTCCTTTAGCTTTTATATTCATCTTATTCTAGGAGAAACAACTTATTATAGCTCAAAAATCTCACTTAGCCTTTTAAAATCGCATATCAGTTGTTATTACAAGTTCCATATCCGACTATCCACGGAGAGAGAGCTAGTTCAACACCCTTCTTCCTGAAAAATTTCCACATCATGATTTTTTGGTTAAAATGCACCTTCTTTCTTCTTAATGCAGTCATCCCTCTCAGTAAAAGTAGGAAGAATTCCACAGCCTTTGTTCCTCTCGACGTAACTTCAATCAGTTTCGATTTCTGGTCTTTCTTTTTAACTGTGCCATAGGGTTCCATTTTGGTTTTCTTTTGTTCATTTCCCAGCAGATCACTCTCCCTTTTCACTTCCACAGACCTCACCACATTCTCTTTAGCGCTCTGCTTGTGTTAATTTGAGATTTCACTAGCTTTCAGCACAAAAGCTCCCATTTGTTTCTTAATCAACTCTGTTAATGAACCAAAATCCTGCTTCAGAGAATTTATGCTGCTTAAAATGTCTTTTTTAAAAAAGATTTTGCTTGGCAAAGCCATTTTTCTCTGTCAACAAACGCAGTCTATTAATCCAAGTTGAAAAGTAGCTCAGAGACCCAGATAGTCCGTCTTTCCAAATCTCCTCCAGCTGAGATTTTGAGTGTTAGCATTTCAATTTCAATCAGATGACAAAGAGAAATCTCTCTAAAATATATTTCGCCAAATAATAGTCTCTTTAACAGATATCCAATTATAGTCCGGGTTGATTTAAGTATCTATATTCAGATTAATTCAGATTATTTCCAATGTTTAAAAATGTTCTTTAACTTTTCAAAGCCTCATTCACAGGGAAAGTGGAGATGTAATCGACCTCTTTCCCTTCCTTTGAACCTGCTTGTTGTTATGTAAAATGACCCATTAGCCAGTGGTATTGAAAGCACACTTACTTGCCACGTAGAATTGTCATGCTTGAGGTAGAGAAGCAATAGATCAGAAGCTTATTGAGAGAAAGAAAAGCAAGCAGTCGGGCGTTCACCTCTTTCTTCTGTATTGGCCATCATGATGGGGGGAGCTTCGGGGCATACAAAAAGAACAGGAACAACCGCCGCTGCGCCCTTGACTTGCTGTAAAAGTCCCATGCCGAAAGAAGACCCCTTCAGGGTCTCTTTGGGGGTGTCACATCTGTGACACCCCTCCACCCACCTGATTCAGAGGGGCCACAGGTGAGACAACCCACGGACCCTGCTGAGCTCAAGGTGACATAACCCAGACTCTGCCAAATTTCTCATTTGGAATGACTAGATGGAAGATGTCCATAAGCCCCCCTCCCTTCTCTAAAGGCAGTTAGGAGAGCCTGCTCAACAGCTGCATTTTTTAGGGTCTTTGATGACCAATGATTATTGATTATTTTTTCTCTATTTGCCAGATGCACACCTAGCTGCCTTTTATCTGGATGGGTGAGGGAGTTGTATTATGGGATGTAGTTGTTGGTAGTGCATTTTAAATTGTTGGTGCTTTTGTCCATCTGTTTTTAATTATGCATTTTTTAGGGTGTCATGATCCTGGGCCTAGTGAGGCCTATAGGCTCTTGAGAAGCCTGCCTAGGAGTTACCACAGGAAGCCTACATCTCCCAGGATCCCCTCTGTCTCTCTGATTGGGTGGCAAGGTTTTGGAGGGAAATTAACCCAGAGAGGAGTGGGACCTGGGAGGAGAGCATAAAAGGGCCAAGGATAAAAGGGTGTGTTCTCTCTCTGAAAAAGGCTGCAGGAGAGATGCCTTACCCAAGGAAGTGAGTTTTGGTATAGAGCAGGGAATGTCTAGCTAAAGGCATCAGGGCTTCTGTTTATTTGCATCCGCCTTTATTGTATATGTATTTAACTGTTTTTACCCACTTATTATTTGAGCATTGTAAATAAACTGTTGTGTTATCCTGCCTGGGTCCTCATGTCTCCTTGGTCAAAGTTAAGAGGTATTTACTAATAAAGAAAGATACAGTGGTGGTTGGGTTAGGGTTGCCAATCCCCAGGTGGGGCAACACACAAGAAAACACTGCATATAATACTTACACACTATATATTCATACTTTACTTTTTAAATATATTTTTTCTTTCAATGCACTAGCTTGTAACATAAACTGAGCTTGAAATAACAAATTACTTATACCACCCGCATATACTCCAAAATAAATATCTTAAGGGCTCAGTCCTTCAATAAACAGTCCTTGAAAGAGACATTTACTCATCCAATGTACTCTCGGAGAACAGAGAGTGCTGACTTGAAAATAGATAGAGTTGCAGCCTGTAGCACAAGTTTCCAGACATAATTGTGGCTTAATAAAGCCTTCAAAAGAAACTTGCATGTAAACCTAGGCAGTATGTTGCCACTGTGCTCTACATGAAGAGCTGTATGCTGCTCCTTTGAAGGACTTCCAGTACCTCCATCTGAGAAACTTTCTTCTTTTGGGTCAAAATACCTCAGCATTAACTTAGAAGATAGCTTCATTCTCTTCAAGTTGAAAGTCCATTGGATCAACCAGAGTACAATGAATGAGTAGCTGTCTCTTTCAAAGACTGTTTATTGAAGGACTGAGACATTAAGATATTTGTTTTGGAGTGTATGCGGCTGGTATAAGTAATTTGTTATTTCAAGTGCAATTTATGTTACAAGCTAGTACATTTGAAATAAAAATATATTTAAAAAGTAAAGCATGAATATATAGTGTATAAGTCTTATATGTAATGTTTTCTTGCGTGTTACTCTATCTCCACTGCAGTTCCTGTGTGTTATTCAATCCCCAGGTGGAGGCAGGGGATCCCCTGGTTTTGAGGCCCTCCCCCCGCTTTAGGGTCATCAGAAAGTGGAGGGGGGGAATGTCTGCTTAGCACAGTATTATTCCCAGTTTGGTGTAGTGGTTAAGTGTGTGGACTCTCATCTGGGAGAACCGGGTTTGATTCCCCACTCCTCCACTTGCACCTGCTGGAATGGCCTTGGGTTAGCCATAGCTTTGGCAGAGGTTGTCCTTGAAAGGGCAGCAGCTGTGAGAGCCCTCTCAGCCCCACCCACCTCTGTTGTGGGGGAGAATATATAGGAGATTGTAAGCCGCTCTGAGTCTCTGATTCAGTGAGAAGGGCGGGTATAAATCTGCAATTCTTCTTCTATGGAGACTTATTCCCATAGGAAATAATGGAGAATTGATTTGCGGATATATGGGGCTCAGGGGGGGGGGTGCTGTTGGGACAGAGGCACCAAATTTTCCATATTGCATCCAATGCTTCTCTCCAAAATACCCCCAAGTTTCAAAATGATTGGACCAGGGGGCCCAATTCTATGAGCCCCAGAAAAAGGTGCTCCTATCCTTCATTATTTCCTATGGAAGGAAGGCATTTAAAAAGATGTGTGGTCCCTTTAAATGTGATGGCCAGAACTCCCTTTGGAGTTCAATTATGCTTCTCACACCCTTACTTCTGGCTCCATCCCCAATGTCTCCTGGCTCCATCCCCAAGTCCCCAGATATTTCTTGAATTGGACTTGACAACCCTATGTTGGGTGCTCTGGGCCCTCCCATGCAGACCCTTACCAGAATGGTGGTAGCCAGTAGAAAGCCCTTCTAGGCCCCTGCTGTGTGACAGAGGGTCTTTGATGACCAATGATTATTGATTTTTTTTCTCTGTCTGCTGGATGCACATCTACCCAACTTTTATATGGATGGGTGAAAGAGTTTGTATTATGGCATTTGTTGAGAACCTCTTGTTGGGGGTGAAAGAGGAGAGCACAAAAGTAGGCTTGAAACTCAACATCAAAAAAACTAAGATCATGGTATCTGGCCCCATCACACCTTGGTAAATAGAAGGGGAAGACATGGAAGTAGTGACAGACTTCACATTTCTGGGATCCAAGATCATTGCAGATGGTGATTGTAGCCATGAAATTAAAAGACCTTTGCTCCTTGGAAGGACAGCTATGGCAAACCTAGGCAGTATAATAAAAAGTAGAGACATCACCCTGCCAACAAAAGTCCATATAGTCAAAACTATGGCATTCCCAGTAGTAATGTATGGTTGTGAGATGTGTGGTCCCTTTAAATGTGAGAGCTGGACCATAAGGAAGACCGAGCACAGAAGAATAGATCCTTTTGAGTTGTGGTGCTAGAGAATAATCTTGAGAGCCAATTGGACTGCAAAAAGATCAAATGAGGAAATCAACCCTGACTGTTCCTTGGAAGGTCAGATGATGAAGCTGAAGCTCAAATACTTTGGCCACCAAATGAAAAGGGAGCACTCACTGGAGAAGATCCTGAAAGACAGAAGGCAAAAGAAGAAGGGGACAGCAAAAGATGAGATGACGGGACAGCGTTATTGATGTAACTAACATGAATTTGAGCAGACTTTGGAGGATGGTAGAAGACGGGGGGGGCCTGGCGTGACTTGGTCCATGGGGTCACAAAGAGTCAGACTCGACTGTGCGACTGAACAACAAAATGCATTTGTTTATAGTGCATTTTAAATTGTTGTGCTTTTGTTCATCTGTTTTTAATTATGCATGTTGTAAAGCTACCATGGGAAGAAACTGTAAATAAGAGATTTAAAATACTATAAATAAATGTCATTTAAATATGGATATGTATATTATTATTATTAATTAGGTTTATATCCCACCCTTTTCACAAGCAGGCTCAGGGTGGATAACATGAGAAATTACAAAAAACATTAAAAACCAGTTATAACAATAAATACATTAAAACGGTTAAAAGATGGCAAAATATACATTACATCGTAGCCCTAACAGCTGGATAGATGATAAAACAAGTTACAGCAAAATAATGTTATTCTGCATAGGCAAATGTAGTAGGGCAGCTTTCAGCAGGGAGGCCAGATAATTTGGCATCCACCACCTCAATCAAAAGCGTGGTAGAGCAGCTCCATTTTACATTTCCTGCAAAACCGTAATAATATTATAAATATCATCCATATTTAGAGTATCAGGAAATATGTGTGCACCATCCGCAATTTATTTTGGTTATGTCTTCTGTATTGTTTGTATCTTAATACTGGGTTTAAAAAAACTTAAATAAAATGTCAACAGATGCATCTGGTGGTGATATATTATTTCGTAAGATTTGGGTTATTGGTTGCATGCAGGACAGCTTGCATGTGAGTGAAGGGATCTGTGATTGAAAAGTCCTCTAAATGCTCTCATGGAATAATCCTCTACCACTTTGGTACAATATGGAGGTAATTTTTATTGTCTCATTACAGGCTTCATTTTGTTATGCCAATAATCAGTAGCCGCCCTGAGCCTGCTTCGGTGGAGAGGGTGGGGTATAAATAAAAAATTATTATTATTATATTATTAGATGTTGCCACATGTCAAGTGCAGATATTTATGCTATACTACTCAAGATATGTTAAAATAAAATGCTGGCTGTGTTGATACCCATAACATGCTCTTGAGTTAATTTTTGCTGTTTATAACCTCATAAGGATACCCCAAGGTTGTCTTCATGTTAATTTCCAGGTAATAAGAGGAGGCAAACAAGATGAAGTCAATATAAGAAAGCATCTTTTCACTGAGAAATTGGTTGCCATCAAATGTGTGCTATCTTAAACAGTGGGCAGCTAAAACAACAGAGTGCATCTGTAAATCTTTGATCTTTGCCTGCCTTCCCAACACTAAAAAATCCTGTTATGACTATATCTCCGTTGTCCTTGCACTGCCATGTGTCTTGCAAACTAGAAATACATCAGCAGCTCACTCACCATTGGTCAGCTACAGTGCACGGGCAGGCAAGGGGTGGGAAAACATAGCCCAGGGGCAGATCATTGGGTCATTCCAAGTTAAGCCAGTTGTCAGATTCCTCCTCTCCTCTTTCTTTGCCTACGCCCTAGACACTTTTCAAATAATCTAATTATTCCTGTATGAATCAAACTGCTAAGAATCTTGTGCAAGGTCCTTTACAAGATGAGATATACCTTGGGCAACAGCTGTGTCAACTTCTGTGGAATTGCAGCTTCTTTGTTGCCAAACATTTTGCATGCCAGGATGTCTTCATTGATCTGAGTGGCATCATTAGCACCATCCTGGATTTCCAGGTCTGTTGAACACTCTCATCATGCACCAGGAGAACTCATAGAGGAGGATCCTAATGCTCTTACTGTTCAGTGATAACAACTGCCATCTGGAGAAACCTAAAAGATTCACCGAAGTGTCTCCTATGCTAAATACCCATATTAATATGGTATCTGCAGTGCGTTTGAGGAGGGAGTAGAAGGAACTGGTGGAGGGACCTTCCTGGTGTCATGGACAGGTATTGAATCTGACACAGCAGGATGAGTAGTGAGCACCATGGCGAGATTGGGCCTGGAGCCCTTGCAAGACTTGCTGATTCCACTACGGATGTCATGTCTTCCTCAATTCCAGCAATACAATGATGAGATTATTGTACAACAGCATGGTTCCTGGACTGCAGAATGTGGCTGGCTTTGAATTTCTTCTTGAGGTCTTGCTCTCGTTTCAGCACGGGGCAGAGGTACGCTCAGAGCCCTTTCTGGTCAAGGTGGATAACCTGTACATTGCTTTGTTGCAGTGCTAAAGGGCATCACTGCTCATCTAGATATCAATAAAGACGTCACTTCATGGTGCTAGGCCGCAAACAGGAATTCTTGTGTGCAATACAGTTTTATAGGCTCTTATACGTCCTCCTATTTTCCATACATAGAAATCAAAAGCATTAACAGTTACTGATTGGATTAGTATCATAGGATCACTCTTGGGTAGGCATGCATTTCTACATATGCTTGTGATTAGTTACCTTTTCATTCATAGCCCCTGCCCCTTTAGCCCCCATATTTGGCACAAGCACAAAGCATACTTACATGTTATGCCCTTTTTGTAGTTACTTGCTTACAACCTATGCTCCCCTCCTTTCCGGTTTCTCCAGGTGTCTGATATTGTAAAAATCCCCTTACTGACAGTTGCTTTTAACTGTCCTTTGGCAAGCTAAGGGTGAAGGGACTAAGATACAGATGGATTCTACTTGAAGGCCTTAGCTTTTAGTATAATAGACTAAGAATCACAATAGTAGATACTCAAGGCATGGAAAGGTTTTTTGAGGACAATAAAGAATTTGGAGATACAGATTAATTGAAGAATCAATATGGATTACAAATTAAATTCTTGGAATGTAAATGGACTAAATTCACTGCAAAAAAAAGCGACATTTCATTGGATTAAAAAGCAAAAATGTAATATAATCTGTTTACAGGAAGTATATATCAAACAAATGGATTAAAATTTTTATGGAACAAATCCTTGGGTGAAGAATTCTTTTCATTGGCTAAGGAAAAGATAAAAGGAGTGATTTTTTATATCAAAAAAGAATTGAAGCCAAATTGATTTTTAAGGACAGTGAAGGCAGATATGTTGCAGTGGAGGTGCTGATGAATGAGAAAAAGCCGTTGTTGCTGGGACTATATGCCCCAAATGGGGCAAAGAATGCTTTTTTCAAAGATATTATGCAACAAGTAGACCAACTGACATATGACCAAATAATGTTAATGGGAGACTTTAATGGAACTATTGAGAACTCTTTGGATAGGTCCGGGAAAAAAAATACAGATGGCAAACTGCCAAAGTCATTTTTTGAACTAATAAAACAAGAAACTCTGGAAAATGTATGGAGAAAGTTTAATCCTAATGTACATGACTACTTTTTTTTCAGCAAGGCATAACTCCTTCTCAAGAATTGATATGTTATGGACTACTAAAGATTTGGACTTATTACAAATAAGATAGAGATTCTTCTGAAAATAGGTACAGACCATAATCCATTATTGTGGTTGGCTAAAGACAGGAAAAAAGTGAGGAGATGGAGATTAAACAAGGACTTACTGCAAAATACAGAAATAGTGGCCTCTCTTGAAAAAGAAACTAAAGCGTTCTTCCAAATAAATGAAAATCAGGATGTTCAATATCAAACCTTGTGGGACGTGTATAAAGCAGTAATGAGAGCAATTTTAATTACATTGAACAACAAAGATAGAAGGAATAAAGAAAAACAAATGGTGGACTTACAAAAAGAAATTGGCAAAAAAGAAAGAGAACTGAGAAAAAGACCAGGAGAGAAAATTTTTTTACGGGAGATTACAATATTACAGAGTCAAGTGAGATATCTGTTGAATAAAGAGGTGGACTGGAACTTAAAAAGACTGCAGCAGAAATCTTTTGAGGGTGCTAACAAACCTGGGAAATATCTGGCGTGGCAAATGAAGAAAAAAAGGGAGAACAAATTTATTAATAAAATTATAGTTGGAGGTAAAGATATTGTGGATCAAGCAGGAATTAAAAGGGAATTTTACAAATACTATGCTAAACTATTTAAAGGCCAACAAGTAGATAAAGAGAAAATTGAAGCATACCCGCAGAGAATAAAAGTAAAGCCATTAACAAAAACTATGGAAAAAACTTTAAATGAACCAATTGAAAAAGTTGAAGTAGAAGCAGCAATTACCTCATTAAAATTAGGTAAAGCACCGGCTCCTGACAATTTTTCAGCAAAATTTTATAAAGTACTTGTGGACGTGTTAGTACCAAAACACCAAAAACTGATCAACAATATTAGACAAGATGGGAAAGTGCCAAATACGTGGAAGGAAGCAGTTGCTTCACTGATACCAAAGGAAGACAGAGATGCCACGAGTGTTAAAAACTATAGACCAATTTCATTGCTTAACAATGACTATAAAATCTTTGCTAGGATACTTGAAGAATGACTCAAACAGCACTTCAGTATCTTTATTCAAGAGGAGCAAGCAGGCTTCCTCCCCAGAAGGCAAATAAGAGATAATATCCGAACAGTAATAGACATTGTAGAGTATTACAGAAAGCATCCAGAAAAAGAGGTAGCATTGTTTTTTGCTGATGCAGAGAAAGCTTTTGACAATCTTAATTGGGACTTTATGTTTACGGTGATGGAGAAATTGAAATTGGGAGGTGATTTTATAAAAATGGTCAAGGCAATCTATGCAGAACAAGCAAAACTTTGTGTAAATGCAGACTTGACAGAGCAAATGATGATTAGCAAAGGAACAAGACAAGGTTGCCCTCTATCTCCGTTGCTATTCATAATGACGTTAGAGATTTTGCTGATGCAAGTTAAAGAGGACAAAGAAATAGAGGGGCTGAAACTGAAAGGGTTTTCTTATAAATATAGGGTATTTGCAGATGATGTAATGTTCATTAATGAAAACCCATTACAAGTGATGCCCTTGCTGTTAAGTAAAATCGATGAGTATGGAGAGCTGGCAGGCTTCCATATAAATAAGAAAAAATCGAAAATTCTAAGTAAGAATCTGTCATTGAGCAAATAGAAAGAACTACAGAGTATAACTGGATGCGAAGTTACCTCAAAGATAAAATATTTAGGAGTAGAGATTACGATGAAAAATATTGTTTTGTACAAAAACAAATATGAAAAGCTTTGACGTAAAATTGAAGAAGATATGTTAAAGTGGAATAACTTTAATTTGTTTATGCTGGGTAGGATCTTTGCAATCAAAATGAATGTTCTACCAAGAATTATGTGTCTTTTTCAAACAATTCCAATAGTGAAAGACAACAAACAATTTAATCATTGGCAAAAAAAAATTTCAGCATTTGTATGGGCGGGGAAAAAGCCAAGAATTAAAATGAAAATTCTGACAGATGCGAAAGAAAGGGGTGGTTTCCAGCTGCCTGACTTTAAACTATATCATGATGCAGTTTGTTTGGTATGGATTAAGGACTGGATAACCTTGCTTAACAGGAAATTATTGGCATTAGAAAGCCATGGGAATGTTTTTGGTTGGCATGCTTATATGTATTATGGGAAGGAGAAGATGGATGGACTTTCTCACACCATTACATAAGAAGGAATCTGTTGAATACTTGGAAAAAATATACTAAATATGGTGATGAGAGAAAGCCATTATGAATTATGCCAACTGAAGTCATAAAGTTGTCCTTAGATCCACATGAATACAAATGGTTATCATATAAACAATTGCTAAAAATACAGGGAGGCAAGGTGGAATTAAAACCAGCAGAAGAATTGCAGGACAAACTTAATTGGTACTAACTACAACAAATTAAAAGTTTGGTGGAGCAAGATATTAGAAATACAGGAATAAGACAAGAGCAAACAGAACTGGAAAAAGTGTTGTTGGGTGAGAATGAAAAAATGATTTCAAAGGTTTATAAGTTATTATTGAAATGGTCTACAGAAGATGAAGTAGTGAAAACTCAAATGATAAAATGGACAATAAATATGAACAAAGAAATAAAAATGGAGACATGGGGACACCTATGGAAGAACTCTATGAAATTAGCGACGTGTTACAATATAAAAGAAAACTGTTTTAAAATGTTGTATAGATGGTATATGACACCTAAGAAACTAGCAAAAATGAATAACCAAATTTCAGATAGGTGTTGGAAATGTAAAAAACATGAAGGTTCTTTCTACCATATGTGGTGGACTTGCAATAAAGCAAAAAACTTTTGGCAAATGATTCAACAAGAGACCTCTAAAATCTTGGGTTATGACATCAAGAAAGCATCAGATATCTTTCTGGTGGGATTACAAATGGAAAGTTTTCCGAAGCAAGATAGGACATTGTGGTGGAGCTTGCTTTCAGCTGCAAGGACATTATATGCGCAAATGTGGAAGCAAGGTAAAATGCCAGAGAAATGGGACTGGATCTTAAAAGTGTTACACTGGAGTGAAATGGATAAACTTACTAGAATCTCAAAAGATTGCAATTCAGAAAAATTTAAGGATGATCGGAAGAAATTTCAAAAATATGTTGAAAAGCAATGGAAAGTCAAGAGACACTTCGTGGTTTTTGACAACATTATCAGAACTTTTAAGGGGAAGATAAAATGGTAACATGGATTTCTGATCTGATATATAACTTAGTAGAAGTTAGACTATGTGATAAATATAGGGTTAATTTTAATAATAATCAATATATAGTCTTGGTTTATTTTAGATTAAGGTAAACAGGAAGAGAAGATTCTATAAGCATGAATTTTACCTTTCTTTTCTTTTTAATTGATTTAAGCACCGGCGGAGGTCAAGAAATAGAGGGCTGGGGGGAGGTAGAAACTTTGTAATGTATTGATCAGTATTTTGAAATGTATATTTGATAAGTGTCTTTCAATATGTTGCGAAAATAATAAAATTGGTTTTAAACTAAAACTAATAAGTCACTAGGCCGGGATGGTATACATCCAAGAATTCTGAAAGAACTCAAAGGTGAAATTGTGGGTCTCCTGACAAAAATGTGTAATCTTTCATTGAAATCTGCCTCCATTCCTGAGGACTGGAAGGTAGCAAATGTCACCCCCATCTTTAAAAAGGGTTCCAGAGGAGATTCTGGAAATTACAGGCCAGTCAGTCTGACTTCAATACTAGGAAAGTTAGTGGAGACTGTTATTAAAGAGAGAATTAGCAGGCACACTGATGAACAAAAAATATTGAGGAAGATTTAGCATGGGTTCTGTAAGGAAAGATCTTGTCTCACTAACCTATTACATTTCTTTGAGGGGGTGAACAAACATGTGGACAAGGGGGATCTGAAAGATGTTTACCTCAACTTCCAGAAAGCTTTTGATAAAGTTCCTGATCGAAGGCTGCTTAGTAAGCTCGAGAGTCATGGGCCGTTTTCGCACTAGCGTTTGCTCCGTCGTAGCGCCCCATTTACCTCCGGATCTTCTCTTGGATTTCCCACATGCTGCTCCGGCGCTGCGGTTTGCTCCGGCGCTACAGGGATTTTACGCCGGAGTATGTTTTCCAGCATGTTGCCGGAGTTTCCGAAAAGCTCCGGATCCACTCCGGATCCACTCAGCGGAGTTTGCTGTGGGAAATCCATCCACGCCGGATCGACTGCTTTGTGGGCGTCACCCTCCCCCTTTTCCGTCCTCCCACCCCATCCACCCTCTTGGCCAATCATCACCCTTTCGCGGCGCTTCCCCGAAGTGCCGGCGCGTCCATTTTTTTTTTTAAAAAAAACATCTCAGTTTTGCGTAATAGCGATATTACGAAATAACAACCCCTCCCGGAATAGCCTCGTTTGCAGTTTTTTTTGCAATGTTGCGCTGTCTCTCCGCTGTTACACCATTTCAACAGTGGATGCATTAATGTTTTTTTATTTTTTTTTACTTCACTAAACCGGTCATTACGAGTGATGTTTCGTTACTTCGTAGTTGCGTTACAAATAACACGTTTCGGCGGATACGTGATTATTGATAATATGCATTATTATTGGTAGGGTGTTAGGTTTGCGAGACTCTGATGGGTGCTATGGCGAGGGTCTCGCGAGAATTGCGGACGATACATTATAGTTGAGGGTGTTGGGTCTCGCGAGAATTGCAGCTGCGGAGCTAGAATCAGGGAATCGCCCACATCATGCTGCCGATGCTAGTGGCCAATCATGAGGCGAGAAGCAGCTGTCGTCACAATTTGCAGGAGCCGAACAGAACACTGGGAGGAAGAAGGGACAGATATTGCTGGCCGCCATTGAGCATCTTACTCCCGCCACCGCACAGCAGGTCCGTTTAAGAGAAGCTTGACTTTTATCTTTTATCGCAATAGCGATACTTCGTACTAACGAAACTACAAAACGTAAGTGGTTGGCCGGTGATAGGGAGCCATGGGGAAAACCTTAATGAAACCGCCCCTAGATGAAGGGAGACGTTGGTGTTTGGCACTTATTATACCCGCGACACTCCTCCGCCTTCTGCCTCCCCCCCCCCCCCGCTTGCGTGGTACTGTTGATTTCTCTGCATTGCTATAGGTTCAAGCGGCGTGAACCCAAGCAGTGCGTTGCAGGAACAGGAACACAGCCAGGTTTTTACTGATGGACATCCAGGCGAGGAGTCATTTCGGGGTAAGTGCGGCCTGCAGTGCTTCTGATAAGTCTTATGTGGAATGTGAAAGCTTTCAGTGGAACTTAGATGCATTGCCCAGCTTACAATTGCTGAGCCATTGACCCTGCGTTTCCTGCTTCATGTATGAGCAGAACTGCTCCTGAAGACATGTTATAGCACAGATTTTTAAGGTAAGCATGGGCTTTGCGGCACTAGCCATGGAGAGGGATGAGTGTGGTGTCAATTTCAATTCCAGGTGACTTTGAGGAGGAAGAAGGGTGCTTTATACAGAGGGGAGGACCTGGAAAGCCGTCTGGATCATGAAGATGCGATGGAGTGCTTTGACCGAATGCTAGCTTCTGAAGAACGCAGGTTCACTTTGCGGGGAGAGCGTGACAGGCTTGGTAAAGAATTTCGAGCAGGCCACAAGGTAGACTGTGGATGTTATGAGGGCAGCTGTTGATATGCTAGGCAGCATTGCCCAAATTTTTAGGGAAGGTCGGGCACAGGGAAGGGTGGGTGAGGCACCAGCCACTGCAACATCTCCTCCATATGCAGCATCTCCAACTCAGGTCGTGATCAGAGAGCTTGGACTGCAGTACTACAGCTTTACCACTTTGTGCCACGGGGCTCCTCTAGTATCTCTGGTATTTTATGGCACAATGGCCTGGCCTGACGAAGTGATATTTGTGTCAGATCCAGCCCTCATTCCAAATGACTTTGTCACCTCTGGCCTAAGATAAGTGTTTGTCAGGTGCTAAAGACTGCTAGTGTGAGGGAGTTCCCAACCTCCCTAGGCAGCTGATTCGACTGCTGAAATGGTGACCCATTAGGGTTTTCAAGGGAAGAGCCATTCATAGGTAGTTTCCCCTTGCCTGCCTGTGTCACCACCCTGGTATTCCTTGCTGGTCTCCCATCCAAACACTAACTAGGGCTGAGCCCTGCTTAGCTTCTGAGATGGAACATCAGGCTAGCCTGAGCTGCCCAGATCAGGGTGGAAACCTAAAAAGTGTGTGTGTGGCGGAAATCCTCAGAATGTGTCAGAAGTCCTGATTTTTTGAACTGCACGGATGTCCTTTAGAAATGAAATATCGTGTTTTTTAAAAGTCTATTAGCTTGGAAGCATAGGGCTCAGTACGAAATAAGGCATAGTGGGTTTTGGATAAGGCTTTTTCTTCCTCCCTTCCCCCGAATTCTTTTTCTGCACTTGCTATAGTTGCTTCACTTGCCAAGTCCTTTTTCCACACATAAGTGACTTTTGCTTTAATCAGGGAGGCCACCTGTCTTTCAAGAAGATCCCTAATAAAGTCTGAATGTAAACCATTTGAACCCTTCACAAGCCAAGATATCAGCTTCTCCTTGAACCCACCCAAAATACATTGGGAAACCAATTTATAAATAAATTGGCAGCTTCACCTAAAATGTGACTGCAGCGAAACTCATGGGCCACTGCCTTCAGATATAGCTTGCCCGGTTTTGGCAGAGCCTGCTGTCTCCTGCACCCTGCTCAAGTGGCAGTGTGGCGGCTTCCCGTAGGGGCAAGATGATGTTATTTCATTGATTACATGTTGTGCATGTTGTTATTGATGATGTTATCTCAGTGCTTATACCTGCACGGGCAGGCTGTTCCTACCTTAGCTATTATTACGCAGCAGCTGTGTACAGCTGATGTTGTGTTCTTGTCCGGTTAACGCACTTTTAATAAAGTTATGTTTTGCAAAGGTCCCAGCTCGGTGTTTAGGTAAAGAAAAACGATATCTTCAGGTTTCAAGATTAACAATGATTTATTAAAAATGACAAACTTATATACAACTTTAAACATATATACAACTTCATTCCTCCAACCCCCCACCCCTGGGCCGCTCCTGCCTCCGGACATGCCGCTCCAGGGCGTCGATCCGGCGTGTGAAGGCGCTCACTGGAATTTAGAAAAGAAGCAAGTAAGTGCAACGCCCTCAGTAATGTACGCACAGCAGTCCATCACTCACAAGAACCACCCATCATGCAAAATAGTGAGCACTCACACGCTGAGCGGCAGAGGGCCTCCAGCCGGGCGATGGCCTCCAGCGGTGCCTCCGGTGCTGGGCGCCGCTCGAGGGCCTCGATTCTTTGGGTCAGGGACTCAATCTCCGCCGCTGCTGGGCGCCGTTCGAGGGCCTCGACCCGTTGGGTGAGGGCCTCCATTTCTGGCGCTGATGTGCGCCGCTCGATGGCCTCGATCCGGCTAATCAGGGCCTCGAGACGGGCAACGGTAACCTGTGCTTGCTGCACCGGCTCCTCCACCACTGAAATGCAAGCACACCATGCATGCACGTTAGAAAATTATAGGCATGTGTGCATTGTATAGCACATACAATGCACACATAGCATGTGTGCATTGTATAGGCATGTGTCCATTGTATAGCAACATTAGTTCGCAGTGCCCTGAGAGGCAGCTCAGCAAACCCACCTGCCTCTCTGGCCGGATCACCGCCCTCCTCCCGCGGGACTTCTGGGCTCACACCGCCTAAGATTTGCAAAAGTAATCATTAATTTTTTTTTCTGAACGCCCTGCGCACATCGCTTTTTAATGCCTCTAATGTGCAGTAACCCAGAGGTGGCTGCTTTGTCAGGTAATGTACCTTCTTGCTCCTCAGTACCCTGCTGCTCATCCTCCTCTCCCCCCAAGGCTGAGCCTGGCCGCTCTGCCTCGCCTCGTGGCCCTAGAGACAGGTAGTTAGTGCACTCCTGTACTCATCTGACAGGGCGGCTAACAAGGGCTGCAACATCATATTTATTAGAAACTTGCATGCCATGCCTATTGATTTCTATCTGCGGCTCAGCTCAGCGAACTCACCGGCCTCCTCAGCGCCTCCCGCCTCCTCAGCGCCTCCCGCCTCCTCAGCGCCTCCGGCCTGCTGGGCTGCTGGGCTCACACCGCCTAAGATTTGCAAAAGTAATCATTATGTTATTATCTTGAACCCCCTGCGCACATGGCTTATTGATGCGTTTACTGCGCAGTAACCAAGAGGCGGCCGCTTTGTCAGGTAATGTACCTTCTTGCTCCTCCGCACCCTGCTCCTCCTCTCCCTCCGATGGTGGGCCTGGCCGCTCAGCCGCGCCTCGTGGACAGGTGTCAACTAGAAAAAAACCAAACAATGAAACTCATACATGAAAGTGGTGTGAATGAAAGCACACATCATATGTGAAAAATGCACTGTAACCTGCAGGTAATATGTACTGGATCAGGACGGCACATCAGGAAATAGAATGGGGTGGGGGCGGGGTGTTGGATCCAATTAAGGAGGTTTCTGTGATCACCAATGCCCCCCCCCCCATTCCACCAGGAATGCTCAGCAGAGCATAGGAAGGTTTGGGTGTTTGATCCACTTAAGGAGGTTTCTGTGATCACCAATGCCCCCCCCCCCCATTCCACCAGGAATGCTCAGCATAGCATGGGAAGGTTTGGGTGTTTGATCCACTTAAGGAGGTTTCTGTGATCACCAATGCCCCCCCCCCCATTCCACCAGGAATGCTCAGCATAGCATGGGAAGGTTTGGGTGTTTGATCCACTTAAGGAGGTTTCTGTGATCACCAATGCCCCCCCCCCCCCATTCCACCAGGAATGCTCAGCAGAGCATAGGAAGGTTTGGGTGTTTGATCCACTTAAGGAGGTTTCTGTGATCACCAATGCCCCCCCCCCATTCCACCAGGAATGCTCAGCAGAGCATAGGAAGGTTTGGGTGTTTGATCCACTTAAGGAGGTTTCTGTGATCACCAATGCCCCCCCCCCATTCCACCAGGAATGCTCAGCATAGCATGGGAAGGTTTGGGTGTTTGATCCACTTAAGGAGGTTTCTGTGATCACCAATGCCCCCCCCCCCATTCCACCAGGAATGCTCAGCAGAGCATAGGAAGGTTTGGGTGTTTGATCCACTTAAGGAGGTTTCTGTGATCACCAATTCCCCCCCCCCATTCCACCAGGAATGCTCAGCAGAGCATAGGAAGGTTTGGGTGTTTGATCCACTTAAGGAGGTTTCTGTGATCACCAATGCCCCCCCCCCCATTCCACCAGGAATGCTCAGCATAGCATGGGAAGGTTTGGGTGTTTGATCCACTTAAGGAGGTTTCTGTGATCACCAATGCCCCCCCCCCCATTCCACCAGGAATGCTCAGCAGAGCATAGGAAGGTTTGGGTGTTTGATCCACTTAAGGAGGTTTCTGTGATCACCAATTCCCCCCCCCCCCATTCCACCAGGAATGCTCAGCAGAGCATAGGAAGGTTTGGGTGTTTGATCCACTTAAGGAGGTTTCTGTGATCACCAATGCCCCCCCCCCCATTCCACCAGGAATGCTCAGCATAGCATGGGAAGGTTTGGGTGTTTGATCCACTTAAGGAGGTTTCTGTGATCACCAATGCCCCCCCCCCCATTCCACCAGGAATGCTCAGCAGAGCATAGGAAGGTTTGGGTGTTTGATCCACTTAAGGAGGTTTCTGTGACCACCCATGGCCACCCCACATTACAGTAATAAGGCAGTAATAAAGAAGGGAGGGGTGTGTGTGGCGTTTTTGTGTTGTGTGTGTGTGTGGTGTTACTCACAATCATGATGACGGTCCTCCCAACGGGGCCGCCCCGCCAACTCCCAAAGACGCACCATGGCGTCATGGTACGGCGTCCTGCCTGACGCCCTGGGGATACCGCCCCAAGCTTCAAGGCTAGCCATGAAGCTGCAGCGGAGGCGTTTGATTTTTGACCGGCACTGCGCGGCAGTCCGGTCAAACCCCCTCCGCTGCAGCCTCCGGGCTATCGCCGCATAGATGTGGCTTGTGTTGAGGTGGGTGCTCGACATTACATCGGCCGCGTGCCCGCTCCTCTCAACAATATCGAGCATGGCCAGCACCTCCTCCCGCTGCCAGAACGTCCCTCTCCTTCCCCTGGCTGCCATTTCGAACTAACGCTCTTTCGATGTTGCGAAATAGCAGCCTTCCCTTTCTGATTTGATTTATCCAATCATGTGGAAGGCATATCCTGATTGACAAGGCAAAAACAGACCCAGGGCAGAAACACGTGTCAGAAACCCATGGTGCACCAAAAAACTACCCCCCCCCACAACCACCACCAAAGTAAATGAACGCGGTGCAGTTTATAATGCTCAAAACTTTATTCGCTGTAACGGGAAGCAGCCTAAGTAAACGCAGGCATAATGATAAGAAATATGTAGTATTACTGGGTGGAAGTATCTACTCCGGAACCACTAAGCGGAGTTTGCTGTTGGAAATCCATCCACGCCGGATCGAATGCTTTGTGGGCGTCACCCTCTCCCTTTCCGTCCTTCCACCCCATCCACCCGCTTGGCCAATCATCACCCTTCCGCGGCGCTTCCCCGGAGTGCCGGCGCGACCTTTTTTTTGTTTTAAAACTTAACAGTTTTGCGTAGTAGCGATATTTCGAAATTAACAAGGGGAAAAAAAAAACCCCTCCTGGAATAGTTCCCCCCCCCCCCTTCTCCAGTATACATTATACATTATGGTCGATACATTATGGTTGATAGCATGTTTGGTCTCGCGAGAAATTCATGGGTGTTGTGGCGAGGGTCTCGCGAGAATTGCGACCGCTGAATGAGGATCAGGGAATCGCCCACATCACTGTCAATTAGCCAATGCTTGGAGGCTGCAAATGCTAGTGGCCAATCATGAGGCGAGTGGCAGCTATCGTCACAGCTTGTATGAGCCGAACAGGACACTGGGAGGAAGAAGGGACAGATTTGGCTGGCCGGCATTGATCAGCTTACTGCCTCCACCGCACAGCAGCTCCGTGCAATGGCGTCCAGCGGCAGGGCAATGGGGGCTCGTGGAGTTTCTTGGCGGGAGGCAGAAACAGAAGCCTTGTTGTCCATTTGGGTTGAGGATAAGATCCAGAATGCGCTGGCCTCTAACCGCAAAAACACCTATGTCTACGAGGCTATATCTAAGGCCATGCATGCCATGGGACACAAGAGGTCGGCGCTTGAGTGCCGAACGAAGACCAAGGGCTTGCGCGCGGACTACAGGAGATGCGTTAGCCACAATGCAAAGACTGGAGTATCCCCAGTTTACTGCGCTCACTTTGACGTGCTGCACCGCATCCTTAAGGATGATAAGTCCGCGCGTCCCCCCGACATGAGGAGAAGCTGGACGGCGAAGTATTACAAGGCAAACAAGGAAAACTTGCCGCTTCTGGGATCAGATAACATCGTTTCCGCTGACCTCCAAACAATCAACGCCGATGATCTCCGCACGCACACCACTGTGTCACCTCCAGGTGAGTATCAGGGCGATGCAGTGCCCCTGAGCCCTGTACTTTTCTGTGTATGGGGTTCCGTTCTCGCCCCTAAGGAAACCCACGCAGAGGATTCCTCAGTATATATGTGGGTCGCTGTGGGTTCGCCGGTGATTGGGAGGCATGGGGGAAACCTTAATGGAACTTCCCCTAGATGAAGGGAGACGTGGATGCTTGCCTCACTGTACTGTGCACTTATTAGACTCGCAATACTTCTGTGCCTTCTGCGTTAACACTGCTGATTTTCCTGCATTCCTATAGGCTCAATCATCCTGACCACAAGCGATGCGTCGCAGGAGCAGGAACAGAACCAGGAATTTAGTGCTCAACAACCAGCAGAGGAGTCCTTGCCGGGGGGTAAGTGCCTCTGATTAGTCTTCTGTTGAATGTGAAAGCTTTCAGTGGGACTCGGAATTACTGCCCAGCTTACAATTGCTGACACTGATGCTGCTCCTGAACACATGTTATAGTGAAGAACTTTACGGTAGGCAGGGCTTTTCAGCACTTTGCACGTTAAGGAATGAGTGTTGTATCAATTTCAGGTTGCTTTGAGGAGGGAGAAGGGTGCAGTATTCAAACTGGAGAATCTGGGGATGCTGTCCTCTCGGAGCAGGAAACAGAGGAAGGAGGTATGTTTCGGGGATTTCTGCGTAAACTGCAGCAGCGGTGCCAATGCCTGCAGCACAGTAGTGCAGCTTGTAACATAGCTGAAACAATGGGTGCACTGCCAGAGTTCTCCAGGTAATGTACTCCTTCCATCCTTCTTCTTTCAGATGCTTCAGGAGATCATCTGCCGGTGTCATCAGCACAGCAAAGAAAGGAAGAGAGTGCGCAGAACGAAGCTCAACGTCAGCGAAGGGTTGCCTTGCTTAATAATGTGGCTAAGGAGATGATGATTCAAACCCGTAGGGATCATGAAGACACAATGGAGCGGTTGGACCGTATGCTTGAAGCTGAAGAACGCAGGTTCTCAGTGCAGGGGGAGCGTGATACACAAAACAGGGAGGCTTTTGAAAAGGCAACAAGGGAGACTGTGGATGTTATGAAGGCAGCGGTTGATATGCTAGGCAGCATTGCCCAAATTTTTAGGGAAGGTCGGGGACAGGGAAGGGTGGGCGAGATACCAGCCACTGCAACATCGCCACCATATGCAGCATCTACACCATCCGTCACACGTAGGCAGCTGCACCTGGATTGTGACTGCAGCTATAATCGGGGCACTCTGCCGTCAGATATGGAGTACCCAGTTTTGGCAGAGGAATCTATGCCTGAAAGTCAGCCACTCCTCTCTGTGCCTGAGAGTCACAACCCCACGTCTGTGCCTGATACTCAGACCCTACCGTCTGTCCCTGAAAGTCAGAGCGTCCTGGCTCCTGCACCCTGCTCCAGTGGCAGTGTTGCGGCCTCACGTAGGGGCAAGAAACGATCCTGCACAGGGAAGCAGAGGGTGTATTTTGAGCCCTGAAAGCACTCCCTTTGGAACATCTGATGATAACTCCATTGGATTATTGTTAGGCTGCCCCTAAGGTGCACTGCTGTCTATGACAGATGCTTCTTATGTTGCTGTTTTCCAGCAATGTCCCATTCATGGGTACCAGAACCAATGCCCATCAAGGGAAGGTGTGAGTTGCAGGCATTGTTTACATGTTGTGCATGTTTTTATTCATGATGTTTTTTCATTGGTTATACCTGTTTATATGATGTTATTTCATTGTTCACATGCTGTGCATGATGTCATTTATGATGTTATTTCAGTGTTTATGCCTGCACAGGCAGTGTGCTCCTAGCTATTGCTTTGTTCCTCTGATGTTTACGCACTTTTATTAAAGTTATGTTTGCACTTCTCCCTGTTCAGTGTCTAGGTAAAGGAAAACGACACCTTAAGGTTTCAAAAGTAACAATAATTTATTTGAACAAACAACACATTTAAGAGAATGAAACTTTATTCCCCAACACCCCCACCCCTCCCAGCACCCCCACCCCTGCTTTGTCAGGCAATGCACCTTATTCCCTCAGGCCAACCAGCTGAGGACCCTCATCATCCTCTTCCACCAGGGGTGGGCCTGGCTGCTCTGCCGCGCCTCCTGGACGGTTGTCGACTGCGGTTGGATATAGAAAAGAAAAAAGTAATTAGACTCATGTGAATGAAAGCACACAGCAGCTGTGAGAAATGCACTGGAATCTGCAGTGCCACTTATTGGACCAGTAATATCATAACAGGGGAGGGTGGCTGGTGGGGGGATCCGCAGAAACACCATGCATTACAGCTCTTTTCTTAGCAATAGCATAAGAAAATGTAAATTTCTTGAGCCTTCTCCTTTATGGTTGTAGGATTGCATATTACATCTAATAGGGGAGGGCTGCAACCACACCTGGATCAATAGCGCTTTTATAACAAACTGCCCATGATCTGTGCGTGTGAGAAAGAAGATATTATATGAACTGCCTGAAGTAGCGCCATTGTTGTGCATCTGATTGTTCAACTCTTTTAATATTGCCTCTTTACTGCCTATGTTATGCTGTTAGCTGCCTCGAGTCTGTATGGAATGGGCAGGATATAAGTATAATGTAAATAAATACATACAACTTCAAATTTTATTTGATTTAACATATTTATAAAAAACTTTCCCAGTAGCTAGAATGTTCAACAGCAAATTAAAATACAAACAATAATAATGAAAATATAAGCAAAGCACAAAAAAGCCATAGAACATTTTAAGTGATTTATTTATTTAGTATCCAAATAGTTCCTGATAAGAATGGTTTTACACCAGCAGGGCTTATCAGAACTGGGATGGGTGGGTGTGGGTGGTAGTCTGTGCACAGACCTGGTGCCTCCCCCTGGCACACATCCCACCAGTAAGGCATATCAGAAACTAGAAGGGTGAGGGTGGGTGAATGAAAATATAAACAAAGCACAAAAAAGCCATAGAACATTTTAAGTGATTTATTTATTTAGTATCCAAATAGTTCCTGATAAGAATGGTTTTACACCAGCAGGGCTTATCAGAACTGGGATGGGTGGGTGTGGGTGGTAGTCTGTGCACAGACCTGGTTCCTCCCCCTGGCACACATCCCACCAGTAAGGCATATCAGAAACTAGAAGGGTGAGGGTGGGTGGGGAAATTGTACTGTACTGCCATAAAGCAGTAATAAAGAAGGAAGGGGTCGCTGCCAGAAAGTGCAAAATCAAAATTCATCCATCCAATCATGGGGAAGGCATTTTATGATCGGCAAGGCAAAAACAGAGCCAGCCCAGGAGCACGTGTAGGACCACCGGTGCACCGAAATATTGCCCCCCCCCCAACCGCAACCAAAGTAAATGAACACTATGCAGTTTATAATGCCCAAAGCTTTATTCGCTGAAACGGGAAGCAGTATAAACAAACGCAGGTATAACGTTAAGGCGATTATACATATAACGGTTGAAACAGCGTAACTTCGCAGCACCGGAAAAGCAGTCTTTCATTCAAGGGCAGCGGCAGCGAGAGCCATGGGGGACGGAAAGCCGAAGAATCATCTCCTTTGATAAATATATTCTGCGACAGCATCCCGCACAGCCCTCCCACTCTCTAACTGCCTCCTGTTTATAACCCTGAAGTCTGGTTCTTCTTGGTCTGGGAGGAGTGTTATCTCCTTATCTGGAATGTCCAGGTTGACCGCATGTCCCTTTCCCTCACAAATATTGTGCAGAGTCACAGATGCGGTCACGATGGAGAAAATACTCCGGTACTGCGCGTTCATTCGCGTTAGCAGGACACGCCAGCGAGCCTTAAGCCTCCCGAAAGCACGCTCCACCACGTTCCTGGCCCTGGCGTGTTTCTTGTTAAAGTGCTTCTGCACGGGCCCGACGGGTGTCCTGTACGGGGTCATCAGCCACGGTCTAAGGGGGTACGCTCCGTCGCCCAATACAAGCGCAGGTATGGTTACATTTCCCAAAGTCACCGTGGGGTTCCCCGGAACCCAGAGCCCTGCATCATTGCCAGAGCAGAGATGGCTGTTCGCGAGAACAAAGGCATCGTTGGTCTTTCCGCTGTGGCCGAACTCTGCATCCACGAAGCGTCCTGTGTGATCAACCGTGCCTTGGAGGATCATGGAGCAGAACATCTTCCGGTTGCAGAACTCCTCCGATTTGCCCCCAGGCGCCCGTATCGGGATGTGCGATCCATCCAGAGCAGCCACCGTATGCGGCATACCGAGCTTACCGAAACCGTCCATAATCTGTAGAGAAATGGAGCACAATTGATCAGGGATATTTCAACTTCCACTGTATTAGCAATAGAGAATCACATCAGGGTCAGATATATCGATGTTACGTTATAACGCAAAACTAGGGAAAAGAAAAAAAAATACACACCGTTCCGATGTCGTCACCGAGGCACACGACCTTTGAGAACAAACGTTTCTCGATGGCTTCGCAGATCTCCATCACAATCCCATGGACGGTGGTAACGCCGATCCCGAACTGCGTACCGACTTCCCGATAGGCGCTTCCGGTAGCGAGGTACCACAGCGCTACCGCGAGCCGCTTCTCAGGGTGGACCGGAGACCTCATCCTTGTGGTTTGCCTTTCCAGCTTGTCCTTCAAAGCGGCATAAATCTCCATAAAGGTCCCTCTGGTCATCCGGAAGTTATCCAGCCATTGCTCGTCGCCCCAGTACACAAGCACAAAGTTCTCCCACCAGCCGAGTTCACGGGGGAACACCCAATACCTGGGCGCGAACCGGATACCGGCAAGGTAGTGCCATCTACGTTGCTGGCGGCGACTGCCACCTCTAATCAGCCGAAGCCGGTCAGACTTCCTAGAGGCGGCCAGAGGTTTCGGTGATCCAAGTCCATGAGCGAGGAGTCTTTCTCCGGCGCGGAGCACTTGGCGCGCGGCGTAGATACACAAAATCAGAATATCCACTGCTGAATAAAGCAGCGCCATAGTCTCGTCATCAGGATTCTCCATTGTGAATGCTTCTGACGATACGAGGCAGTGTGGAGGACGCCGCTGCGGCCAGTATTAAAACAGAACCGTCACGTGATGGTTTGCCCGCGAAAAAGGGGATTCTCTATCACGTTGTCGCGTTGTTACGTTGTTACGTTGTTACGTTGTTACGTAATTACGCAACTAGAATGACGTCTAAAAAAAAATGATTGACAGGGCATCGACTCCAGTCGATGCCACTGGGAAAACGCCGGTGGGAAAACGATTTGAGCCGGCGCTTCAGGGAGGGCGACTCCGCAAAGAGTCACTAGTGGGAAAACGAAAAAAGTGATCCGGAGATAATTGCGCCGGGGAATAAGGGGAGCAAACGCTAAGTGGGAAAACGGCCATGGAGTAAAAGGACAGGTACTCTTGTGGATCAAAAACCGGCTAATTAATAGGAAGCAGAGAGTGAGTATAAATGGGCAACTTTTGCAGTGGAGGAGGTACTGCAGGGCTCAGTACTTGGTCCGATTCTTTTTTACTTGTTCATTAATGATTTGTAGTTGGGAGTAAGCAGTGAAGTGGCTAAGTTTGTGGATGACACTAAGTTGTTCAGGCTGGTGAGAACCAGAGAGGATTGTGAGGCACTCCAAAGAGATCTGTAGAGGCTGGGTGAGTGGGCATCAACGTGGCAAATGAGATTCATCATGGCCAAGTACATAGTAATGTACATTGGGGCCAAAAATCCTAACTATAAATACAAGTTGATAGGGTGTGAACTGGCGGAGACTGACCAAGAGAGAGATCTTGGGGTCATGGTAGATAACTCACTGAAAATGTACAGACAGGGTGCGACTGCAATAAAAAAGGACAATGCTATGCTGGGAATTATTAGGAAGGGAACTAAAAACAAATCAGCCAGTATCATAATGCCCCTGTATAAATTGATGGTGTAGCCTCATTTGGAGTGCTGTGTACAGTTCTGGACACCACATCTCCAAAAAGCTATTGTAGCATTGGAAAAAAGGCAGAAATGGGAACTAGAATGGTGATAGGGTTGGAATACTTTCTCTATGAAGAAAGATTAAAATGCTTGGGGTTCTTTAGCTTGGAGAAACGTCAACTGAGGGGTGACATGATAAGAGTTTTACAAGATTATTCATGGGATAGAGAAAGTAGAGAAAGAAGCACTTTTCTCCCTTTCTCACAATACAAGAATTAATGGGCACTCAATGTAATTGCTGAGCAGCCAAGTCAGAAAGGATGAAAGGAAGTATGATAAGAGGTTTACAAGATTATCCATGGGATAGAGAAAGTAGAGAAAGAAGCACTTTTCTCCCTTTCTCACAATACAAGAATTAATGGGCACTCAATGTAATTGCTGAGCAGCCGGGTCAGAAAGGATAAAAGGAAGTACTTCTTCACCCAAAGGGTGATTAACATGTGGAATTCACTGCCACAGGAGGTGGCGGCAGCTACAAGCATAGACAGCTTCAAGAGGGGATTGGATAAACATATGGAGCAAAGGTCCATCAGTGGCTACTAGCCACAGCATATTGTTGGAACTCTGTGTTTGGGGCAGTGGTGCTCTGTATTCGTGATGCTTGGTGGGGGACAACAGTAGGAGGGCTTCTAGTGTCCAGGCCACACTGAGGGACCTCCTGATGGCACTTGTGTTTTTTGGCCACTGTGTAACACAGAGTGTTGGACTGGATGGGCCATTGGCCTGATCCAACATGGCTTATGTTCTTAACTATTCTAAGCTTTTCAGTTCAAAAGCTCAAAACAAACCCTGGTTTTGGATCCTGGTCTGTAGTCCTCCAAAATAGAGTTCATGTGGAAGTCAGCATTTGAACATCACAGTAAAACAGACAATTGGCTTTTTCTGCATTTTGGGGGGGGTTGCTTCTGGCTCCATACTGCTTTGGTCTACTGATTTCTGCATGCATTTTGTTCCTTTACTGTGTGCTTCTGGTTTTTTGTTTTGTTTTACTCTCTTCCCTTGTTCTTTTGAGGCCACTTTCATCCGTCCTTTTCTGTAAGCAGACTTTGAGTTGTCTTTTTCCTCATGCATGATATTTCTTTTAGTTTTCTTTATCCCACTCCCTCTGACCCACCTCCACTGCACTTACTGATGATTGGACTGTTGTCATTGTCAAACTACCACTACGCCACTTATCAGGGGTTTCATTTCATTTTAATTTAAAAAAAAAAATACTCTTAACTATATATTGATTCACCATTGGAATTATTGGTTTAGCAGGTTCTCTGAATTCCCAGCTTTCACTTTTTAAAAAAGTCTCTAGTCATTTTCCTTTTGGAAATATACCTTCTCCCTTACATCTCTGCAAGGGAAAATGCTACAGACTTTAAACCATTAGGAAAGCTGGGAATTCAGAGAACTGCTAAACCTATATTGACAACACTATGGATACAATATTTTAGTGCAATTTTTTTTTTAAATGCAGCCGTTATATTGATGTGTTGATACAAGCATGTGTAAAAACTAAAGGGAGTACATCATTAATGGTGCCACCAATGTAGTGACACCACTAATTGTGCTGCCAATGGCAAAAACACTCTTTTTTGAACATCCTAACTATTTCAGGCATGTGCTGAAGAAAATAAACGACTCCTCAACTCTAGGTCTCCTTCCAGGCATGCGCTAGCGCTCCTTATAGCAGAAGGTACTGTTCCTTCAGTTGGTGTTCTGCAGGTGGGTAGCAGTGGCATGACCTTGGGTTGCATCACGGTATCCTAGTTGGCTACTTCCTGGAGATGTCTGCACCATGCCACCTGGTGACTGAGGGAACTCTGCAAAGTCACCATGGTCTTGAATACAATCACTATGCTCTCTTTCTGCCTGGATGAAGGACTTTCATTTCATATTTGTCCCTTGTGGCAAAGCAGGCCAGTAGCTACAGGGGGCCTGTGGGGGAACTGCCCTCAACTTCCAGCACAAACCTCCCACCTGTCAGCCCCACCTCTCCCCTCCAGTTTGGTGTAGTGGAGAGCCAGTTTGGTGTAGTGGTTAAGTGTGCAGACTCTTATCTGGGAAAACCGGGTTTGATTCCCCACTCCTCCACTTCCACCTGCTAGCATGGCCTTGGGTCAGCCATAGCTCTGGCAGAGGTTGTCCTTGAAAGAGCAGCTGATGTGAGAGCCCTCTCCAGCACCACCCACCTCACAGGGTGTCTGTTGTGGGAAAGGAAGGTAAAGGCCAAATGCGAGAAGCAGGAAGACCCTACCAGCCCTGCCTTTTTAGGGTGGAGGGCTTTTTAAAAACGTGAGTGCCACCCCCCGAATTTGTGAAAAGCTCCCTGACTAAAAAAATCCTGGCTACATACATGAGGCAAAGGGTCCCAAGAAGTGGGTCTGTGCTGGCACTGAGATCTTAGGCTTAGACTGTTATCTGCTGCTGTATCCTTGGCCATTCAGTTCTTTTATTTGATATGAGATGGCTAAGACTTACTATGAAATAAAGACAAATATGACAAAAGGGGCCTTTACTTTCTTTAGTAGGAATCATCTATATTTATATAGCAAGCAAAAGACAAAGCAAAGATGTTACAAATTAATACTGAAAACAAACCACCCCCAATTAATGACACCAGTGACCAAGACATAGTAGTATTATTGAAGTAAGAAGCCTGATATTGGAACAGGATGCATTATTTATGGAATTGATTTATACTAATGCCCCACATTAAGATCCAAAGCACCCTGCGATATTATTCTATTTTATCTTTTCAACAACCCTGTAATGCAGGCTAAACCGAGAGAGAGTGATTGGTCCCAAGTCATCCAGTGAGCTTCCATGGCAGAGAGAGGATTCAAACCTTGGTCCTCCAAACTGTAGTCTGACACTCTGAGCACTATACTGAGCTGGATTTTTATCAGTTCTTTTTGTACCCTTTCTTGGCACTGTGACCCTTGTAGTCAGCCATGTTTTCATATATTCCGAAGTACTGTACAAGAAGGAAAAATCCTTTTCTAGGAAGAAATCTGAGGAGGAAAAAATTCATCAGTTGAAGTATTAATACTCCACCTTTTCCACACACACATAAACAATTCTCTCCATGGAACTCAGAAGGATCAAAGGAATACAAAAACTGAACATTTGATTATTCATATTAACAAATATTAAAGGCAGGAACTCATTAGCATAATAGGCCACACCCCTGATGTCAAGACTGATTAGCATATTATGCCACACCTCCTGATGGCAGGAACTGATTAGCATATTAGCCCTCCCCCCAGTATTTATTATACTTGGAATGTGTTCATGAGCCGAATGGAGGAATATAACTGGGCAAGTTTTGTCCTTAATCACTGCACTCTTATAAATTTTTAATCATGGTAAGTAAATGTGCCTATGTTAAGGCTATAAAGAATTAGAAATGTCCCATGCTATATTCACTTAAGTTTTATAATTAAAAAGACATTTTGCTTTGCTTTTTAAACTCTCAGAAAACTTGGTGCAACCAGTTTTGTGCAAAAATCAAGGGGTTTCCCCCAGAAGATTCTACACACTGGAGTGGCCCAAGGCACTCAACCCAACCTCCCTCCCGCTGGCCAGCCAATCCTTGCACCCTCCCCCCACACAAAACAAGCAGCATGAGCCCGCAGGGAGGGTTGACAGGAGCGCAGCCATGACCCAAACGGCATTGATCCTCCACAGATCTTGGCCCAAGGCAGCCAGCCGACCAACCTCCCACTGGCCAGCCAGTCCTTGCACCCTTTCCCACACAAAACAAACAGCACAAGACCGCAGGGAAAATGGGCCACAGTACAGCCACACTCCAAAGGGCCGTGATCCTCCACAGATCTTGGCCCAAGGCACCCAGCTGACCAACTTCCCACCAGCCAGTCGGTCTTCGCATCTTTCCCCAATGCAAAATAAGCAGCACAAGGCCACAGGGAGGATGGGCAGCAGCACAGCCATGATTCAAAGGGCCTCAATCTTCATTGGATCTTGACCCAAGGTGCTCAGCCATCCTCCCTCCCAGCAGTCAGCCAGTCCTCAAACCCTCCCCAATGCAAAGCAATCAGGAGGAGCAGCCTGGCCCAACCCTGCTCTTACGAATGGCCCCACCAGTCTCCCACCCTTCCTCCTCTGCAGATTAATGTTTTTAGACCTCCCACATACCTCCCATGAGTAAATTGCCCTACAAACCTCCCATGAGTAAAGTGCCCCAGTGAGATCACAAAAGTGTGGGCTTGCAAACTATGTTTATTTTGGCTGCCTTGTGAGTGCTCCAAGTCAGAGAAAATAAGTGAGAGAAAAGTCATATACTTACACTTTTAAAATAAGTGAGAGAAAAGTCATATACTTACACTTTTAAAACAGCAAGTGCTATAGTAGGTGGCACAAACAAATAAAATTTGTCCTTTAGAATACCATCCACAATTGTCCTGCCAACATACTCTACATCCAAGATTGGGAGAAGACAGGGCCGCCTGAAGGAAAAAAATATGCTGATTAGACAAGTCTGAACAATTTGCCTGGATCTAAAGAACTGAAGGACTGTGAATCCACACATGCTAAGTCTCTCAGTTCTCACTTATACCCAGAATAGAACTTTGCTCGTCTTTGGAGCGCCACTGAACTCAAACTTCATTCTCAAATCTGTTTGTTAATTCTTGTATTTGTATGCCAATTTACTGCCATTCTAGGCTTCCCAACCCCCCCCCCCGCCCTGCCGGGGGACCCCTGTATTAGCAACCTAATCCCCCGCTCCCTAAAAATCTGATAGCGGGGGTAGGGGGTGGGTGGGTGGAACGGCATCGTGTCTCTTTCCTTGCCTGGCTTCAGGATTCTCCTTTCCTCCGAGTTACAAAGACCCGCCCACCGCCGGCCTGCTATTCGCTCCAGTCTGGCCTCCCTTCGCAAGGTGCATGCTGGGACTTGTAGTTCTTGCATCCTCTAACGTCTGCTGAGCATTATTCTCTATGTGGAGATTGATTCTCATAGGGTATAATGGGGAATTGATCTGGAGGTTTCGGGGGCTCTGGGGGAGCTGTTTTTTGAGGTAGAGGCACCAAATTTTCAGTATAGTATCTAGTGACTCTCCCCAAAGTCTCCTGGCTCCACCCCCAAAGTCCCCAGATATTTCTTGAATTGGACTTGGCAACCCTATGCCATTCACAGATCTTACCAACCAGGAGCTCATTTGCATATTAGGCCACATATTAGGCCATGGCATCATCATTGTTTCACACAGGCCGCAGAAAAAGAAAAGGCCCAGCAGGAACTAATTTGCATATTAGGCCACACCCCTGACACCAAGCCAGCCGGAACTGCGTCACTGTGCATTCCTGCTCAAAAAAAGCCCTGTTACCAACCAATTTCCTCCTTCCTCCAGGGTGCATGACTAAACTGTTTTGAACATATAGGCAGCTTTCCATTTCCCATATTTAAAAAAAACAAAACAGCAAGATCCCAGTGGACATCTCTAAAGTAGCTCTGGACCCTTACAATGCAGAACTGTCAATAAGCTTACAGAATTACAACTTTCGGTAAATGCATTGTTATTCAAAACCCAACACTCACGTTGTTTTTACACCAATAGTAAGATCTGTATGCACATAATATGGACAGACAATAGTAGTTTTAATGCCTTTCTTTCCTGCAGCCTGCAATTCAAAAGCAACTGACTCCAAAAATCCAATTACTGCAGCCTTGCTTGCAGCATACTCTGAAAAACGGATGGAGAAGGATTAAAAATAATAAGACAATTATGAAAAGTATAAGTGCCTCTGAAATCATTAAGTTCTTTAAAAGCTCGGGGTGTTTATGTGTGTGTAAGGGCTGGCCCCCTCCCCAATCCTTGCCCACTGCTGCTCCAAGTGGAAGCAGGAGATTGTAAAAACCCTCAGCGTTGTGTGCACCACTATGTTACTGCTATGTCACTTCTGTAGAGGTTTTTAAGCAGAGACCAGATGGCCATCTGCCAGCAATGCTGATTCTGTGAACTTAGGCAGATCATGAGAAGGAGGGCAAGGGAAGGTACTTGTAAATTTCCAGCATTATACAGGGGGGTGGACTAGATGACCCTAGAAGTCCCTTCCAATGCTATATTTCTATCATTCCTGGGAAAACCCAGAAGAGATGTAAGATGGCTCTAGGACTCTCCAAAAATAGTATAGCTCTATGTTGTTTCAAAAACACATTGTATCAAACTATCTTTGGGGAAGATAGCACCAAAGCAGGGGAGGGGGGACAGAAAATAGATGATATGGGGATGACCTTTTGTGGATTCTACAAAAGAAACTCCTGAGGTTGGATGCCAAAAAGTAATATTTTTTTAAAGAAACCTTAGCTGCTGCAGAGACCAATCCTGTTTATATGAAAGGGTGCTTTATTTTCTTTTTCTTTTCTTTTCATCATCTAGGTAGTATTTTAATCCATTTTTTTTACTTATAGCCGGGACTTTTTTTCTGGGGGAACATGGTGGAATGGAGTCCCGGAACCTCTTTATGGAAACAAAAAAAGCAGGGGGTCATGGTGGCCCTGGCAAGTCCTTGCTGGTTCTACACTTGTAATAGCATACTCCTGTGATGATTCTGATATTGCCTTCTCCCTTTATTACATCAAGAACATATGAAGATCTCCACTATCTGTGATGTCGAAATACAGGACTATGGTGTAATGCAACAGCTGATGAAGGGTTTTCCCACATGCTATTCTACATGTCTGAATTGACCCCAAGTGAATGGGAGCTGGTATGCAAGTTTGCTTGAGCACTGGAAGAGTTTCTACCTGCATTTGATCATCCTGACAAGTGCTCACACAGGTTAAGACATCTTTGATTTCCATGTGCTGATATCTGGTTATTGTCAAGAGCAATATATCCACCCAGAACATTTTAAATAGTTTCTCTGTTCAACTGCATGAATAATAAATAGATCCAGAATATACTGACCTGAGAGTTTATTAGACCCAAGAATTCCCACTTCACTTGCAATACTAACCAAATGTCCATGGTTAGAGGCAATCATGGCTGGTAGGAAGGCTTTGCAAGTCTGTGACACAGTGATAAAAGCCATAGTACTATTAGGCATGTTTTTAATAATTTCTGATTTTGCTACAAAAATTTTACAGGGCACTCTATACAGTTAATGGCACATTACTCCAGTATTGTAGGCAGTAAGGATGGGCACAAACTGGGAAAATGGTGGCTCATTTTGGTTCATGAACCAACCAAACCACCATTTCCCCTGAATTCATTTGTGGTTCGTTAGTTTATTATGGCTAGGGGAGTGAGAAGGAGGCATTTAAATGCTACCCCTCCCTTCTCCAGCTGGCTTGCAGTGGTCGCATGGCTGAGGGAGAGAAGGAGTAGCATTTAAATGCCACTCCCTTCTCCACTTCAGGGTCATCAGAAAGCAGGGGTAGAGGAGGGGAATGTCTGCTGGGAACTCTATTATTTCCTATGGAGCCTTATTCTCAAAGAAAATAATGGAGAATAGATCTGCGAATATCTTGGGGGGGGGCTGTTTTTTGTGGTTGAGGCACCAAATTTTCAGTATAGCATCCAGTGCCTCACCAAAATACCCTCCATGTTTCAAAAAGATTGGACCAGGTAGTCCAATTCTATGAGCCCCAAAAGAAGGTTGTTGTATATCGATTTACATGTTGTGAGCTGCCCTGAGCCTCCTTCGGCGGGATACAAATAAAATGTATTATTATTATTATCATTATTAAGGTACCCCTATCCTTCATTATTTCTCATGAAAGGAAGGCATTTTAAAGGTGTTCGGTCCCTTTAAATGTGATGGCCAGAACTTCCTTTGGAGTTCAATTATTCTTGTCACACCCTTGCTCCTGGCTCCACCCTCAGAGTCTCCTGGCTCCACCTCCAAAGTCCCCAGATATTTCTTGAATTGGACTTGGCAACCCTGTTTAAAAATGATAAAAGGAGCACGTGTAGCTTTATGCAATGAATTCCCTTAGTGGCTGTAGCGAGGCAACCACAGTATTCCAGATTTCTGTTTCTGTGAGTAAAAAGGCAGGTAGAAGGAGCAGGGCCATTTCCAGGCCTATTTTACCTTTTGAGGGAGGATTTATTTGGGCCAGGCCTGACTAGGGTTTCTAGCTCCAAGTTGGACAATTCCTGGAGATTTTGTCCTGGAGTCTGAAGAGGGCAGTGTTTTTGGAGGGGAAAAGCCTCGGCATGGTATAATGCCAGAGTCCATCCTTCAAAACAGCCACTTTCTATAGGGGGACAAATTCTGGAGTTCAGTTGTAATTCTGGGGGATCTCCTGGTCCCACCTTGAGGCTGGGAAGCTTAGGCCCTGCAACAGCCTTTAAGTAGGCCTGGATGTCTGCTGCTATTCAACAGCAGCCACCCCATGAAAGCCGGTGTCATACAGTTAGAGGTTCAGAGTAGGATCTGCAAGACCCAGATTTAGATCCCTATCTTGCTATAGAAGCTGACTGGGTGATTTTGGACCAGTCATATACTTTCAACCTAACATACCTCACAGGGTTGTTGTGCAAATAAAAAGGAGAAGAAGAGAATAACGTAAGCTGCTTTGGTCCCCACTGTGGAGAATGACTATAGTTTTCCTAGGTAAAGGCTGCAGAGAAGGAGGCAATGGAAAGTTAAAGAACGAGAGGAAGATAAAGGTGGGTTGGCATTTGGGTGGGAAGGAGATAGGGTTGCTGTAGGAATGTCACACGACTCAGGGTTGAGGATCTCGCACCAGTCTGTCTCTGTCTTGTCTGACAGTGGTTTCTTTATTTTACAGTCGTCATTTATTTTATACACTTGTCTTTACACAATCATTTACAAGAAGCATGCAGAGTAAGGAGACCGATGTTTACCTTAGCTTTTTACCTCTAATGTGCATTCCAGGAATGAGGTGAAAGGGAAGAACATTCTCAGGCCCTCAGCATTCTTGCATAGGGCAAAGTACATTTAGGCTTAAGGCTGCCTTATAAGTCTATAGCGCCGACGCGAGGATTTGAACAGGGAGCGGAGGGCTGCGCAGGGAGAGCTGCCGCTGAGGAAGCCAGGGAGGCAGGCTAGCCCCGAGGGCTTTGGAACGTCCTGTGGGCACCGCCGCCGCCACAGACCGAGGCCAGAGCCCCCGCCCACCAGCTTTTTAGCCCATCTGCCCTCCACCGAGCGTCCGAAGGAGGGGAGGGGAGCAGGCCAGCCCGCTCGCCGCGGAAGTGCAAATGGCCGCTCAGCGCACGTGGCGACAGCGGCAGAGCGGGGAAGCGGAGCTGGAGGAGCCTCACCATTGGATCCATTTTGGCTAAAACGGGATTTTTAATGGTCCCGGGTTAGCCAACCCGGGAGGCGGGAATTTGGGGGCAGGGGTGGGACTTTCCCGGGTGGTCGGGACGATCTGGCCACCCTTTCTATAGATGAAGTCGGATTAAGGTTGGTGTGCCAGACCGTTGACCCTTCCTTCAGGTTGCCAACTCCAGGTTGAGAAATCCTTAGAGATTTGTGATGTGGAGTCTGAGGAGGGTGGGGCTTGAGAAATGAAGGGACCTCAGAGAGATATAATGCCATAGACTCAACCCTCCGAAGCAGCCATTTCTCCAGGGGAACTAAAGTTGCCAACCTCCATGTGAGGGCTGAAAATCACCCAGAATTACAACTACTGTCCAGATGACAGAGATCAGTTTCCTCTGGAGAAAATGGCTGCAAAAGTAAACTCTACAGTTTGGAGGTCTGCTGTGATTCCTGAAGAGCTGCTGTCACCATCGCTGCTCTGGGGGGGGGGGGGGGAGGAAGTAGTTAGGTGGGTGAGAAAGTGAAGAATGCAGAAATAGAGAGATGGGATGGGAGGCAGAAAGCGAGAGGGCATGACAGGCATAGAGGAGAGAAAAAGAAAACAGGTAGTAGGAGGGAGAGAGACAGAAAAATAGGAGGAGAGGGGAGGAAACAAAAGTGGGGGGAAATGGAATAGCTGCTCCTGCAACTTTCTTGTGGGTCCCCACTTGTATGACAATGCTTATGACCACAAACTATCTTCTATATTCTGCAGCTATGATAGGCTTTTGCAGATGAATGGTGTTGAAAACAACACTAGAAATTGCATCTTCTTTAGTGTTCCCTTCTACTTTACTGTTGTCACTTTTCCTTTGCAATACAACTGCCCTCTTTCACCCCACCCCAAGTAAATGATCTCAACCAGAAGCAAGGGCTGGTAGTATCACTGGGTAGATCACAAATAAAGTGTCATTCAGATGAATCAGTAAAAAAGCAACTGTGGTGACTCGCTAGCCTGTAGCACCACATAAAACCATAATATATAAATGACACTAACTATTTAGTTATATGATGAGTGATGGAGATATTTTCTCCACAGCTTTGTTTACAATGAAAAACAGTTTCCCATAAATTCATAAAGTGTCATTAATTCAGTTTGAAGATATATTATTGCAACTATATGTTTAATTTTAAATGAAAAATTTAAAACATCAAAAATTGAATGTAAATAGACAAATCCATCAACTTAATTTTATGCTAGATTATGGATCTGGGGATGCGGGAATAAACAGGGAGCACATGGCAGAAGTACAAATGAAGAAAACATAGAATTAAAAGTCATCCCACAGAGTTCTTAATACTAAATACCACTACATTAAAAAAAACCTAGTCAGATTCCAATAATTCATGGTACATTTTTAATAAAAAAAAATCAAAGTAGTTTCATAGTTATCTAGAAAAAAAAAATGATTACCCAGAAATGTGCCTTAAAGTTCACATCTAACGTTTCATCCATTTTATTGTCTGGAATATCAAGGAAATTTTTCCCAGTCAAAATACCTGCATTGTTGATTAAAATATTAACATCTCCAACTTCTTTTTTAACCTAAAACAATAACAAATAAAAAAATGAAATGTGAAAAATCATGTTCTTTTAAGATTTCTGTGGTTTACTTTACTGTTTTTTCCCCCACTTACAAATGTTATCGTCGTCGTGTGCTAGTTTAACTGCTTATAATGTAATCCAATATTTGGGAAATGTAATCCTTTTGTTCAGGGCTTCTTTTGTAGAAAAAGCCCAGCAGGAACTCATTTGCATATTAGGCCACACACTCCTGATGCCAAGCCACAGTTGGCATTTAGGTAAGCTCTAGCCATGCTGATAGATACTAAAAAGTCTTTGGTAGCACTAAATTCAGGCAGTCTGAACCTATGTATGTTTTCTCAAAGTAAGTCCTAACTGTTCCTGGAGTTTACTAACTTCTGTGCACAGAATTGCAATCTTAAATAGCAGGGGAGCGCTATTTTGTTCAGTCGGGGGAAATACTATAGGGATTTGGGGGCAAGAGGCTTCAACTAAACATGTTTCCTAAAAACAGATAATGGAAGTTTTCTCCATTTTAAACAATTTTTATTAGTAACATATGGCAATAAATTCAATTTCTTATATCATTAATAACTACTTTTTTTAATCCCATATATTACTTTCTACCTACCCCTTCCCCCTTTACTTGACCCCCGCCGGTGTACCAAATTCAAAACATCATTTTAAAAGGTACCCCTAATTAATAAGAACCAAAGCCCATATCTTCCCCCCACTTATACTTAATCATTATCAAAGATTGTCCAATGCCCTTTTATTTTCCATTCTTTTTCTACGTATCTTCTGAACTTCTTCCACTCCATCTTAAATACTTCTAAATCATAGTCTCTTAAAGTTCTTGTTAACTTATCCATTTCACTCCATGTCATAACTTTAACAATCCAATCCCATTTCTCTGGTATTTTTTCTTGCTTCCACAACTGCGCATACAATGTCCTAGCAGCTGAGAGCAAGTACCAGATTAAAGTTCTGTCTTCTTTTGGAAATTTTTCCATTTGTAATCCTAACAGAAAAGTCTCTGCAACTTTGTTAAATTCATATCCCAAGATCTTAGAAATCTCTTGCTGAATCATCTGCCAAAACTTTTTAGCTCTTTCACAAGTCTACCACATATGGTAGAAAGAACTTTCATGCTTTTTACATTTCCAACATCTGTCTGGCATCTTGTTATTCAACTTTGCCAATTTTTTAGGAGTTATATACCATCTGTACATCATCTTAAAACAATTTTCTTTGATATTCTGGCATGTTGAGAGTTTCATAGAATTCTTCCACAAATATTCCCAAATTTCCATCTGTATTTCTTTATTTACATTAATTGCCCATTTAATCATTTGAGATTTTACTACTTCATCTTCTGTAGACCATTGTAAAAGTAATTTATATACTTTTGAAATTAATTTATCATTGTCTCCAAGCAGAACTTTTTCCATTTCTGTTTGCTCTTTCCTTATTCCTTCAGTTTTAATATCATTCTCCACCAAGCTCTTTATTTGTTGCATTTGAAACCAATCATATTTATTATTCAACTCTTCAGCAGTTTTCAGTTCTATTTTGCCACTTTGTATTTTTAATAGTTGACTATATGACAACCACTTTTCTTCCCCTATCTCAGCTGTTATTTTTATTACTTCCTCCAGTACTATCCATAACGGTCTTCTCTCATCTCCATACTTCTTATATTTCAGCCATGTACTTAACAAATTATTTCTTATATAATTGTGAGAGAAAAAAACGTCCATCTTCTTTTTTCCATAATACAAATATGCATGCCAGCCAAATTTATTTCCGTGACCTTCCAACACTAAAAGTTTTCTGTTTAACAGCATTATCCATTCTTTTATCCACACTAAGCAAACTGCTTCCTGAAATAATCTTAAATTCGGTAGTTGAAATCCATCTCTCTCTTTTACATCTGTCAAAATTTTCATTTTAATCCTTGGTTTCTTCCCGGCCCACACAAATTCTGAAATTTTTCTTCGCCATTTATCAAATTGTTTACTATCCTTCACAATAGGAATAGTTTGAAACAAATACATTATTCTTGGTAGAATATTCATTTTAATTGCAGCTATTCTACCCAACAATGACAAATTAAGCTTGTTCCATTTTAACATGTCTTCATCAATTTTACGCCATAACTTCTCATAATTATTTTTGAACAGATCAATATTCTTCATTGTTATCTCCACCCCCAGATATCTTACCTTGGAGGTGACTTTGCAGCCCGTTCGTTTTTACAATTCTTGTTGATTTATCTGCATATTTTTACACAGAATTTTTGAATTTTCTCTATTACTACAAAGTCCCGCCAACTCCCCATATTCTTGTATTTTTGCTAACAACAAAGGTGTAACTTGTATGGGGTTTTCATTTATAAACATTATATCATCAGCAAAACCTCTGTATTTATAAATAAATCCTTTTATTCTTAATCCTTCTATATCTTTTTCTTCTTGTACCTGCATCAATAATATTTCAAGAGTCATTATAAGCAACAATGGTGAAAAGTGGACAACCTTGTCTAGTACCTTTGCTGATTTTCATATCTTCTGTAAGATCTGCATTTCTACATAACCTTGCGCTTTGTTCAGAATATATTGCTTTTATCATTCTTATAAAGCTTTCTCCAAGCCCCATTTTTTCCATTACTGCAAACATAAAGTCCCAGTTTAAATTGTCAAATGCTTTCTCTGCATCTGCAAAGAATAATGCTACTTCTTTTTCTGGATGTCTTTCATAATATTCTACAATATTTACAACAGTTCTAATATTGTCTCTTATTTGCCTTTTGGTAAGAAAACCTGCTTGATCTTCCTTTATAAAATGTATCAAATGCTGTTTAAGCCGTTCTGCCAGGATTCTTATATAAATTTGATAGTCATTATTTAATAGCGAAATTGGTCTATAATTTTTTACATTCGTGACATCTCCCTTAGGTATCAACGAAATAACAGCTTCCTTCCATGTGTTTGGTATTTTCCCTATCATTCTTATCATATTCATCAACTTCTGCAACTTTGGTATTAATTCCTCTTTGAAGATTTTAAAAAATGTAGTTGTATATCCATCTGGCCCAGGTACTTTTCCATTTTTCATTGCATTGATTGCTGCTTCAATTTCTATTTTTTCAATTGGATCATTCAAAACTTTTCTCATATTTTCCGTTAAGGGCTCTATTTTTACCTTTTGTAAATATTCATCCATCTTCTCCTTCTTTATTTTAACACCTTTAAATAATTTGGCATAATACTTAAAAAATTCTCTTTTTATTGCCTCTTGGGTAACCACTTCTCTTCCATCTACCACAATTTTATTAATAATTTTACTTTCCCTCTTTTTTTTCAATTGCCAAGCCAAATACTTTCCCGGTTTATTTGCTCCCTCAAAGGTTTTCTGCTGCAATCTTTTCAAACTCCATTCCACTTCTTTATTTAACAAATGTCTCATTTGAGTTTGTAATATTGTAATTTCCCTTATAATTTTCTTTTTCCACAGTGAAGACGGAGGTGAAAAATGCATTTAGCTTCTCAGCCATTTCCCTATTCTCCTTCAGTAATCCTTTCACCCCTTGGTCATCCAAGGGCCCCATTACCTCCCTGGCTAGTTTTCTACTTCTAATATATTTGAAGAAATTTTTATTGTTGGTCTTTATGTTTTTTGCAATATGCTCCTCATAGTCCCTTTCTGCCTGATCAGGCTTCCCAACCCTCCCGCCCTGGCAGGGGACCCCAGGATTTCCAGCCTCTTCCCCCGCTCCCCCCCAAAAATGGAAGCGGGGGAAGGGGGGAAACGGCGCCCATCTTGGAGGACCCAGACTCGCGGAGCGAGCGATGCCGCTGCGCTTCTGCCGCCTTTTCTCTGCTTCACTGTAGCTACGGTGAAGCGGAGAAGAGGAAAGCCCCTCCCCCGACTGGGCGGTTCCTCTAGACGGCGGGAGAAGCACCTCCCCCCCCCCACCAACCTTCTTGTTGCTGGTTCCGGCCCTCCTCAGTTTCCTTTTCGCCTTTGGGACCGGTGTGGAGCTGATCCGCTTTTTTTCTCTCCGCTGTTTGTGCAGCAGCAGCAGCCTGCGGGAGCTGGCGCTCCCCAACACAGAGCCGGTGTGAGTCCTCGCGGGGAGTGGGGTGGGGAGAGAAAGCAGCGTGCGAAGGAAACGTGTCTGCCTTCCTGAAACTTTTTCGCCGCAGGTAGCCTGCAGTTGTGCTGGAGGCCACTTGAAACGGGGGAAGAGGGGCCAGTCTGTCTCTTAAGACCCTACCCCTCTCCCCCCGTTTCAAGTGGCCTCCAGCACAATTGCAGGCTACCTGCGGCGAAAAACTACCTGCTGAGTTGACTGGGCACCCTGCTCTGAACTTCAGTACTGGCCGCGCTTGCCTCCCCCCGCAGCCAGCCAGGCCCGGCTCCGCCGCGCCCCAGCCGGCGGTCACAGTCGCCCCAGCACCCGACGCCTCCCGTGGTCAGTCCGCGGCCGGTCCGCACCCCCAACACAAGTCGGCCCACAGCGCCGCCCAGCAGGCCACGCCCAATCTGACCGCACCGCCCCGCTCCAACCAGCCCCCGCAGGTAACCGCTTGTTTTTTCTCAGAAAAAGGCGAGGTAGAAAGCTCTCAGTCAATATTCGCCTTCCCCAACAGCAGCAACAGACGTAGGCAGCAGCAGGAAGTTTTTAGTGCATAGCAGAGGCGGCAGAAGGTGTTATTCAAGGAGCATTAGCACCAAGCTCCTTGACTGCCGCCATCTTGGTTACTGGTTGTGTGCCGTCCCTTTAAATGTGATGATCATAACTCCCTTTGGAGTTCAATTATGCTTGTCACAGCCTTGATCTTGGCTCCACCCCTAATGTCTCCTGGCTCCACCCCCAAAGTCCCCAGATATTTCTTAAATTGGACTTGACAACCCTATGCCTGATCACAATCTTGCATTTGATTTGCCGCAGCCTGTGTTCCCTTTTATTAATTTCACTTGGACTAGCTTTCCACCACTTAAAGGAGTCCTTCTTACCTTTTACAGCTTCCATTACTTTGTTTGTTAACCATGCAGGCCTTTTCTTATACATGTTTGTGCCTTTCCTAACTTGTGGTATATATTTTATCTGAGCTTCTAGGATTGTAGTTTTAAATAACTTCCAAGCTTCCCCAAGGGTTTTGACTGTATTTACCTTTCCTTTCAGTTTCCTCTTCACATGCCTCCTCATCTCAGAGAATTTACCCCTTTTAAAGTGATTGTGCTGGTCTTTGGGGGCAACTCTCTATTTATACAAATGGTGAAATCAATAACGTTATGGCCACTGCCCCCAAGCGGTGCAATCACTTATACGTCTCTCACCAAATCTTGGGTATTACTTAGGTTCAAATCCAGGATCGCCCCACCCCTGGTAGGTTCTGTGACCATCTGCTCCATAGCACAGACATTGAGAGCATCTAGAAACTCAATCTCTTTCTCTCAACCTGAACACATATTGACCCAATCAATCTGCGGGTAGTTAAAATCACCTATTACGACACAGTTTTTACATTTAGCCGCTATCTTTAATCCTTCCATCATATTATAGTCGTCCTCTATCTTTTGATTTGGTGGGCGATAACAAACTCCCATAGTTAAATTTCCTTTTGGGCCCTCTGTTTTGACCCAAAGCATTTCTAGAAGGGAATCTAATTCTTTGACCTCAGTCTTACTGGACTGTATACCCATTCTGACATACAGAGCCACCCCACCTCCAACCCTTCCCTCCCTATCCTTCCAATATAACTTATATCCAGGAATCACCGTGTCCCACTGATTCTCCTCATTCCACCAAGTTTCTGAAATTTCCACAATGTCTATGTTTTCCCCCAACACAAAACATTCCAACTCACCAATTTTACTTCGAACACTTCTAGCATTTGTATACAAACATCTATAATTTCCCAGACAAATTAGGCCCGCAACCTTCCTTCTGCTGCCTCGAGACTTTGGCAAACACTCCATATTGTTTGTCACCATCTCAGTGGACAACTCTGATCCATTACCCAGTAGAAAAGTAACAGCTAACCATTCATCTCTTTGAGATGAGTCCTCCCGAACCAGAGATATTTCATCTCCTGTCGGCTTTCCCCCAAGATTTAGTTTAAAAACTGCTCTGTCACTTTTTTTGATTTTAAGCGCCAGCAGCTTGGTTCCATCTGTGGACAAGTGGAGACCGTCTCTTTTGTACAGCTCCCGTTCGTTCCAGAAAACATCCCAGTGCCTAACAAACTTAAACCCTTCCTCCCTACACCATCGTCTCATCCACACATTGAGACTTCTAATTTGTGCCTGTCTCTCCACCTGCAGGTGGAACAGGTAGCACTTCTGAGAAGGCTACCTTGGAGGTCCTGGCCTTAAGTCTGCCTAGCAGCCTAAATTTTTCCTCCAGGACCTCACGACTGCATTTCCCTACATCGTTGGTGCCAACATGCACCACGACCACTGGCTCCTCCCCAGCACTGTCTATCAGCCTATCTACTACACGCATAATGTCCACAACCTTCGCACCAGGCAGGCACGTCACCATATGGTCAGTTCATGGTTTTGCCACCCAGATGTCTATTTGGCTAAGGATCAAATCACCAACTACCAAGACCACCCCCTCTCTCCCTGCCCAGGGATGGTTCCTTGGCGCAAAAGGATACCTGCTCACCAACTGAAGAAGAGGTCCCTTCTGAGGGCGCATTCCCCTTATCCTCAGCACAGTGACCTGTTCCCTCTCGACCCTCATGCTCCCTGGCAGCAACAGGGCTGCCACGTTCAGAGTGGGGCTCATCTAATACGTCCCCGAGAGTCTTCTCCGAGTGCCTAACTGACTGTCTCTGCTTCTCTAGGTCAGTCACCTCGGCCTCAAGGGTACGAACTCGTTCCCTGAGTACCAGGAGCTCCTTGCATCGAGCACACACCCAAGACTTCTGTCCTGTGGGCAGATAGTCATACATGTGACACTCAGTGCAAAACACTGGAAAGCCCCCACCCCCCTGCTGGCATTCTTCCTTCATGATATCTTTTTTAAAATATACAGTCCCCTTTTAAATCCTGTTTGTTTATGTGGCTCTCCTTCTGGAGGGTCTACTTACCTTATGGGGAACACAAGGAAAATAGGGATCTGGGTTCCTGGTCCTTACACAGCCCCCAGGCTAAAAGCCACAGGCCAAGAGCCTTTTAGCTCTCGCCTCTGGCAAGGCGCAGCTTAATAATGCAAAGAGGGTGGGGCCTCAGTCTGCCCCAGGAACACAGCCACTCCTAATCCATCAGCAACAATCACTTTCAGCCCACTCAAACCAAACAAACAGCAGTTCCCCAGCAACCACAAACTCAGAATTTTCAGCAATCACACAGTCACACAAACTCAGATATTCTCAGCAACTCCCCCAGCTGTTTAGAAAGCCAAACTTCATCCTTATAGCACTTCTTATCTGCTCTCTGAAATGTGCTCAGCCTCTGGCAAGAAAATGCCAGATGTTTATAAATCCAGTATTTCCTTTCTTGCTTTCCAAGACAGGAAGCACAAATAACTAGACTGCCCAGGTGAAAAACAAGCAGCTGTTAATACTACTATGAAAGTCCTCCCCCAAACCCCACCTTCCCCAGGATCTACCTTCAAATATCCAGGGTTTTCCCAATCCAGAGCTGGCACTCCATCTTGTAATAATTCTACAGCAGTCTGAATCACCATTTTCTGACACTCCTGTGCCCTTTTATAGGATCACTGCCTGTACAAAAAATTACCCTACCTTTAAAGGGCAATTCTAACATTTTCCATGTAGAGTTTGATAGACTTTTCAAAGTTGCCTTGGGGACAAATACTAGTGAAAATATTATCTGTTCTCTCTTGTTGGCAAGTTGCCTGAAAACAGTTATCCCTTCTTTAATACTACATGGTTCAGGGTCAAACCCTGAGTCCTTTTCTTCTGCAATTGCAACTGCTCAGCATTCCAGACTAACAAAATCCAGTCTATTTTGACTACAAAGGGTTGCTCCTTCAAAAGTCCCCCCCTTCTGATCCAGGGTTCGATTCCAGGGGGAAAGGGCACTTGTAAATAATGCTGTTCCACACTTCAGTCTTCAGTTAAAGTCCAACAACAATTTATTACAAAAGGAAGCAGATTAAAACAAAGGCACAACTTTCATTGCAAGGGACAGCAAGTCCTGTAAGCAAACAGTCAAGTTGTTAAAACTCCATACCAGCATGTTGATTAAGTGCTCATTAAGTGGGAGAGCCTCTTCTGAAGTCAGGCTGCGGGACAACGCCCTCAGAGCAAACAAAAACAAACAGGAGCGTGTAAAACTCAGCTTTCATCAACAAGAAGAGAAAAGCTTGCTCCCACTTTTTTTGCTACCGTGCTACTAATTAAGACCAAGAGTTTAGTTCTCACAGCTGTGGCTATTTAAAAAACATGTACCAGATTTCTGGCTTACTCTAAAAATCTGGACTAACAACATTCCCATACATATACATACTGCTTTTTTTGTAGAAAAAGCCCAGCAGGAACTCATGAGCATGTCAGGCCACCGCCTCTGTGACAAGCCAGCTGGAACTACGATCCTGTGCATTCCTGCTCAAAAAAAGCGCTGTACCCAGGTCCCAGCGGGGGATCCCCTGTTTTTACAGGCTTCTCCCCGCCCCCAGCCAGCTGGCCGGCGGGTGAAGCCCCACCCCCCACAATCACCATGTAGTTTTAGAGCTCCTGCAGGTCCATTTTTAAAATATGTGCCTTTAAGCCTGAGCAGGAAGTAGGAAGGGCTTCGGAGAACAGCCCCTCCCTTTGTTTTGCTTTCATTTTCAGATCAAGTAATGTTCTGCAGGAACAAGACCCAGTAAGTATTTCTGTGTGAGAGAGAGGGAGGGGCAGGGGATTCCCTGGTTTGGAGACCCTCCCCCTGCTTTAGAAAGCATAGGGGGGAGGGAAATGTCTACTGGGCACTCTTATTATTCCCTATGGAGAACGATTCTCATAGGAAATAATGGGGAATTGATCCGTGGGTATTAGGGGCTCTGGGGGTGCTATTTTTTGAGGTAGAAGCACCACATCTTTAGTATAGCATCTAGTGCCTCTCCCCAAAATACCCCCCAAGTTTCAAAACGATTGGACCAGGGGGTCCAATTCTATGAACCCCAAAAGATGGTGCCCCTATCCTTCATTATTTCCTGTGGAAGAAAGGCATTTAAAAAGGTGTGCTGTCCCTTTAAATGTGATGGCCATAACTCCCTTGGAGTTCAATTATGCTAGTCACATCCTTGTTTCTGGCTCCACCCCCAATGTCTCCTGGCTCCACCCCCAAAGTCTCCTGGCTCCGCCCCCAAAGTCCCCAGATATTTCTTGAATTGGACTTGGCAATCCTACCCTGTACACACTGCCATACATTTGATCATTTGAAATGTGGTTGTGGAGGAGAGTTTTATGGATACTATGGACTGCCAAAAAGACCAATGAGTAGGTTTTAGATCAAATTAAGTCTGAATTCCCTCTAGAAGCTAAAAATGGCTAAACCGACACTATCGTACTACTTTGATCACATCATGAAAAGACAAGACTAACTGGAAAGACAAATAACAAATAAAGCTGGAAATGAAGTGGGGGCAGAGAAAAGAAAGGTTGGTTGATGAGTGGTAAGAAGGAAAGGAAAGGTCCCCTGTGCAAGCACCAGTCGTTTTCGACTCTGGGGTGATTTATGGGGGGGTTTGCCTTCCACAGTCTTTTACACTCCCCCCCCCCAGCAAGCTGGGTACTCATTTTACCGACCTCAGAAGAATGGAAGGCTGAGTCAACCATGGACTGGCTACCTGAATCCAGCTTCCGCTGGAATCGAACTCAGGTCATGAGCGAGAGTTCAGACTGCAGTACTGCTGCTTTACCACTCTGCACCATGGGGCCACTAAGGAGTGAAGGAAGGAGGCAAATGGCTATGGGAGCTTCCAGGGAAAGAGGGATGCAAGGGGAAATGAAGTCACACTCACAAGTCCTTGTGGATTCCCCACTTGTACAAGCTATTTTGAAGGGGGGACCACATTTTAATAAACACTGACAAGAATACCTACACATTTTTTTCACAATACAAAGGGGAAATGGAAGTTAAAAGGCAAATTCCACGCACTCAAATACCATGTCCTATGGCACCTTCAAGGTGTTGGGTAAATTTCAATCCTCATGGCTTGGGGATTACATACCTAGAGGACTACCCATCCTCATATGAACCCTGGTGCCAATTAAGTTGTGCGGGGGGGGGGGGGGGAGGGGAACCTTATTGAAGCCTTGCAAATGTCATCTCTCTCCCAGATTTATGGAATGGCTGTTAAAAATTCTTTTTCCATTTGCCATCTGGTTATTTAGGGTTTCATTGACTGTTCTGTATATTCAACGTGTCTGATAGGTACTAATTCTAAGGTTTTTTGGAGTTTATTTTGCATGTACAACTGCTTCAAGAGGCAAACTGAAATTCATATAAATTATGGCGAATTGAAATTAATATAAAGGAAGTGTAAATCCCACACCTAATTCTATCCTGAAAATTCCACTCAGCCCATTAGGATGTTTTCATAACTGCATCCATTAGGTGCAATAATTATCCTTACAAAAGGCTCATTCAATTCATAATCGAATGTCAATGCAAATTTTTTACCTGATCTGCCACTGCATAAACTTCTTCCTGTTTGCCGCAGTCACACTTGTAGGTATAAACAGCTAATGCTCCATTTCTTTCAGCAAGTGCAGCAGTCTCCTTGTTTGCTTCTTCATCGATATCCCAGAGGACCAGAATGGCACCAAGACAGGCAAAATTGAAAGCCATCTGCCTTCCAATTCCATGTGCTGATCCTGTAATAAGCACTATTTCCCCAGCAACATTCTTAGGAGTTCCACAAAAGTTCATAATGAAGGCCTCAATGTAGTAATAGATTAACAAAACTATACATCTGAGGGTCTTGAAAAGACTGGTTATTGTGATCATGATTCTACTGAAGGGATCTGCTCCCCCCTAAAAAGTATAAACAATTAAAAGTCTGTCGGTTCACAGCTACACCTAGGGAGCAGCCAGTGGAACACAACACACCACTTAACTCACAGTGCTACTCTGCCCCACCTGAGAAGGTTACTGAAAATCACATTCCATATATTTACCCTCGAAATTTCTTCAGATGCATGAATAATTTTGAAGTCCTTTCTTGTAACCCAAAAGAAAGTTAAAAATACCGGTTTTTAAAACAAAAAAGCTATGATACCAATTTGCTGTCCTTCTCTTCTCCCCCACCCCCCCTTCCTTTCTCAGAATCACAAACTGTGGGATGAAATCAACAAGGCTGTCTAACAGGCGAACAAGTCCCCTGCAGGGATTCACGTGCCTCCGACGTCAATAGCAAGAGCAGCTGAGCGCCGCTCTCCAAACAGAGGGGAATCAGCAGCTCAGAGTTCCTCGTCTACAATACTGGCGGGCGGGTCCTGCCGAGGCGCTGCGCGCATCATACCGGGCTGGCGACTAGACTCTTCCACGGCCGTTGTGGAGATTCAAATGACAGCAGTTTCGGCTCCCCAGAATTACACGGCTTCGGAGCAGGCTGTCCATTTCTCCGCCCCCCAGACTAATGAGCGCAGAGGCCCTTAGGCTGCAGGAGAGGGTGCTCCCTGTGCAACTTCCCCGGGCACCCCACCCCCAGGGCCAGTTGATGCGCGGTGGGAGAGGAGGAGAAGGTCGTTGCCAGTAGTTCAGTTACCTGGAGCTGGGCTGCGCAAACGGAGACCCAAGGCTGAAATGAAAGGCTTGGACATTCCCTTTGCAGGATCTGGACCAACACTACTCCTGGATTCTCAAGTACCAGTTGTTGCTTGAAATACTTGTTAGCCATCATAGGCTGTGGTTTTTGAGGAAGTGACCAGTGACTCACAAAAGCCACATATGTGTTGCTAGTTAGTACTGGGCTATGACCGACTAACACAGCTACCTCTTTGCAGTCTGTTTTTTTTAATGTATTTGTGTGTGTGTTGGTATTCCAAGGAGGTCTCCCATACAAGTACTTGCCAGAGTGGGTCCTGCTTAGCTTCCAAGATCTGATGAGATGAGGCTTGCCTGTCTTTGCAGTCTTAAGCACATTCTTCAGAAAGGAAGACCCATTGTGCTTTATGAGAGTTACTTCTGAGTAAATCTGGACAAACACTGAAAAGAAACTCATATATAGCATTTTATATTGGAATTAATTAAATGTTTTATATGTATATGAGGTTTTTACACACTTTGAATGTGTAGAATGAAAAAATCTAAGGACTTTGTTCAGTTTTTCCATTAAAAATTGGGAATGTAGAGCACTGAAATAAAAAATCTGCAATGAGAACTATAATATTTATACTTTTAGAATCCTCAAAGGTAACAATTACTACAGTTTTTCAAGCTAGCTAATTTGTAAATGCACTTTTAAAAGCAGCAAAAGAAGTTTAGGTTTGATAGGAAATAGGTAGTCTATATTTCAATTTCACCCGACATTTCTGTTTGGGGGATGAAGGGCCAGGATAGAAAGGGGGAGGGGGTGTTTTGCTTCAAAATATCCCCACTCAATTCAAATTGCTGCCTTTTCATTGCGTTTTTGCTTTAAAAAAAAATAGTCTAACTGGTCTGGGCTCAGGATATGATAAAAACTGCGCTCTGCACCAATAAAGAACATTCCCATTTACTGAGGTCAACATGAGAGAATAAGGTCTCTGTGTATCTCTGTGCTACCTGAGGTTTGGCAGGTGCTAATGAGATGAGAACTTAGAATCATAGAGCTGAAAGGAACCTCCAAGATTATCTAGTCCAGGGGTGGCCAACGGTAGCTCTCCAGATGTTTTTTGCCTACAACTCCCATTATTTATTTATTTATTTATTTATTTATTTTATGATTTATATCCCGCCCTTCCCAGCAAGTGGCTCAGGGCGGCTTACAACATAGAATCTCACATAAATAGGGTTTAAGCATTTAAACAGTTAAAATAATTAAAACATTTAAAACATTAAGGACAGCAGAAGTCTAGTAAAACCACACTTAGTTTCTTGTGCCAGTTAGTTATAGGCCAGCCGGAAGAGGGTTGTCTTACAGTCCCTGCGGAACTGAGCAAGGTCCCGCAGGGCCCTCACCTCTTCCGGCAGCTGGTTCCACCAGGAAGGGGCCACAACAGAAAAGGCCTGGTCCCTGGTACATTTTAAACGGGCTTCTTTTGGCCCGGGGATAACAAGGAGGTTTTGAGTTCCCGATCTCAGTACTCTCTGGGGAACATGTGGGGAGAGACGGTCCTTCAGGTAGGCAGGTCCTAGGCCATATAGGGCTTTAAAGGTAATAACCAGCACCTTGTACCGGACTCGGTAAGTTATTGGCAGCCAGTGCAGATCCCGGAGCCCCGGCCAGATGTGCTCCCTTCTTGGGAGCCCTAGCAGCAGCTGGGCCGCGGCATTCTGCACTAGCTGCAGCTTTCGAGTTTGACACAAAGGCAGCCCCATGTAGAGAGCATTGCAGTAGTCCAACCTCGAGGTGACCGTGGCGTGGATCACTGTTGCTAGATTGTCGCGCTCCAGGAAGGGGGCCAACTGCCTTGCCCGCCTAAGATGAAAAAATGCGGACTTGGCAGTGGCTGCTATCTGAGCCTCCATCGTTAAGGAGGACTCCAGTAGTACCCCCAGGCTTTTGACCCTGTTCGCCGCTATCAGCGGCGCACCGTCAAAAGCTGGCAGGGGGATTTCCCTCCCTGGACCCCGACGACCCAAGCAAAGGACCTCTGTCTTCGCTGGATTTAGCCTCAGCCCGCTCAGTCTGAGCCACCTAGCCACTTCCTGTAGCGCCACCCAGCCACTTCCTGTAGCATGGCCAATGGCTGGGGCTGATGGGAGTTATAGGCAAAAAACATCTGGAGAGCTACCATTGGCCACCCCTGATCTAGTCCAACCCCTTGCACAATGCAGGAACTTTACAAATACCTCCACCCCCCCCACACACACACACACATTACCAGTGACCCCTGCTCCATGCCCAGAAGATGGTAAAAACCTCCAGGATCCCTTGCCAAACTGGCCTGGATTGCCCACAGTGGCAATCAGCATTCCCCTGGGTGTGTAAGAAGGGGCCACAAGAACTAAGCACTGATGCAACCCTTCCTGCCCTCCTACTCCTGATATGCCTAATTCACAGAATCAGCATTGCTGTCAGATGGCCATCTAGCCTCTGCTTAAATACCTTCAAAAAGGAAGCCTGTTCCACTGAGGAACCACTGTCAGGAAGTTCTTCCTAATGTTTAGCTGGAAACTCTTTTGATTTAATTTTAACCCTTTGGTTCTGGTCCGACTTTCTGGAGCAACAGAAAACAATTCTGCACCATCCTCTATATAACAGCCCTTCAAGTAGTACTTCAAGATGGTGATCATATCACCTCTCAGTTGTCTCCTCTCCAGGCTAAACATACCCAGCTCTTTCAACCTTTTCTCATAGGACTTGGTCTTTAGACCACACCATCTTTGTAGCCCACCTCTGGACATATTCCAGCTTATCTATATCCTTCTTAAATTGTGGTGCCCAAAACTGAACACAATACTGTAGGTGAGGTCTAACCAGAGCAGAGTAAAGTGATACCATCACTTCATGTGAAGTGATTACCTTCTCCTTGGTGATGCTTTCCTGTGGTTCTATAAAATGGAACAAGAGGTTAGGAGTACCCTGAAGACTAACAGAATAATCCATCATGAGCTTTTGGAAGTCATTCTTCATATGGATGGTAAAATAAATCCAGCAGGCCCAATTTATATGCACAGAAGAAGGGGGGTAGGATGCTTCAAGAAGAGTCTGATGCAAAATAAGATCGAGTCCAAAGACTGATCAGTTTTTTCAGCATGTGTGTAAGACATTTGCCCACCAAGGTCGGAATAACGAGTCGGACACAATGCATTGGATTATAATTGGGCCACTTTATTAACTTACAACATGAACAGCAAGGGAACCCCACCAGCGGCCTGGCCAGGGCTAGGGGTCACCGCGACCGCTCCCCTGCCATTAACGGGCGAGGACCCAGCCCCCCTTCCGGAGCTGAGCTGCTCAGCTCCCTCCAGGCAGGCCCAGCAGGGAGGCCCAAACCAGAGGGCCCAAACCCAGACGCACGTCTCGGCAGAAAGGCACCCTCTAGCCGAGCCTCCTGGACAGTCTGCATTCTCCAACCCGGGTCTCCAAACCCCAAGGCCGATCATGCCAGACCCCAAATTTCCCCCAAAGGGGGGGATGCTTCACAGTCCTCCCCTAGCCGCATAGTGTCCTAAACTCCTAAAACCTGCCACTAAAGTGACCACCTATTTAAAGGCACCTTCCCAAGCCAATTCCACAATCCACTGCACTGCTATGCAGGGTAGGCGAAAAACACACCCCAGCACCAGCCAATCAGCTGGGGCGTAAAAAATTCCTACCCGGCTCCCCGAATGAGGCAACCAGCAATGCCCACATAGCATACAGGGCGGGTGGGAGGGCCGATCGCCGAGGGACTGAGGAAGGGACGGGGAGCTAGCCGTTGACGCGGCTAAACCCCGCCCCCAGCAAAGCGCGCCTAAACGCGGCGCAGTCCAACTCTCCCGCCCTGGAGGGCAAACAGGTCTAAGCAGCCTAGCAGGTACGCTGCAGGCTGCAAGACCACGATTCCAACTGCTGCTAGGAATCAAAATATAAAACCTGATGCATAATGGAATTTCTGGATTAAAAGTTTTAAAAAATCAGTTGCCTTGGAAGCACAGAAGCTTAACAGTACTTGATCCTCCAAGTTTCCTAGTTAAGGAGACAATTCTGATCAAACAAATTACAATGATGATCTGACTCCAATGGTAACAAGAGAAAGAATTTCTACTTACAAAACTGGAAGCACCTCTTGTATGACATATTCATGTAGGAACATTTAATTCAGGCCTCAGATTCAGTGGGAGCTCACAGGAGCACAGTTCCTGAACCTTTCTGAGAGTTCCTCCTCCTTGTCCATTGAATGTGCAGCTTCATAACAATCCCTGGATGAGCTCCACCACCCATTTTTCCACAAAATGACACCTGTTTTAATTTATTGTGAACAGATTAACTTCAAAAAAGGTTAACTTGCTACAGCTCTAAGCCCAGATAAGAGAGAGAAGAGAGGTCCTATATAAGATGAAACAGAAGGCAAGCAATGGCCAAAGACCACTCAACATCTAGCCGATGAGAGGGTAGGGCCACATGTACAAGTGTACCCATGAGAGAATTCTCTTAACCCTTTCCCTTCCAGATCCTCATGCATTGCAGTGTTACACTATCCAACAGAAATGAGGCAAAGATTCGAAGTAATTTACATACACAATAGCAAGGAATCTGCATTTTGATGACTAAAAATTTTAAGCAGTTTTCAAGGCATCATTTACAGGCAAAGATAATTGAACTAATTAATATATGCAAAAGGTGGGATATGCAAGCAATCTGCATCTTGATGTCTAAAAATTTTAAGCAGTTTTCAAAACATTGTTTACAGTATGTGTTGTACTGTTTTAATTGCATTGTTTGATGTATATATTACACTGTTTTATTGGGATGTTTAAAGTTCCCTTGAAGCTGAATTCCATATGAAGTTTCCTATTTGCCAGGAGGTCTGTTTTATGGGTTAGAACTCAGAAGTGATGTGCCCTATTCCACCAATTCATTCAGCTATATCTGTTGATCTAGTCTCAAACACAAAAACCCTACTTCTCCACAATCTTGGGGGTTTAGAAGATGTCTGAGGCTCACAGCCCTAGTGGACAGCTAAGTGCTCAGCAGGCTCTTCACAGGGTATCTTTTATCTGCAGAGCCTGCTTGTTCAGATCTGTCCAACAGCTACAGGAGCCTGCTGTGCCTCATGCCAGAGAGACAGCAAGAAGGCAGCAAGAGAAATGACGGGTGCAGAGGCTTTCCGCTGTAAGAGCCTGCTCTGAACCAGCCAGCAGCACTGTGAAATCTCTATTCACAAGAAGCCTGTGAGGCCTCAGTTCCCTCTGTACCTTGTAATTTCCTCTGCAGCATGAGGTATGTCAACTCAGGTGAACAAGTAAGATAACTGAGGTGCCCAGAGAAGAGAAAGCTGGCTGGGGAGTAAAAACACCAGTTCACCAATTCATCCAACTTGGTCTCTTCATGGGTGTTTGCCATGATAGTAGTTATGGTTCTACTCTCTGCAGTAGCCAGGTTGCTCTCTCGATGGCAGCTTCTGGGGTCCTAGGATGACAATGTAGAGGCTATCGAGAAGGGTAGGGGGTTGTTGGGGAGAAAGAACCTTTTATGTCCATCCCTGGAATCATGCACTCACCTCAGAGAAGTTTGAAGTTTACAAATTCATCTAGCAGCGACTTTTTGCCTGTCACTAGTCTTATGTCACCTCATATGTCCTCCAGGATTTCTCAAAGATAGTAGATCTCAACTAAAAGCCTGGGTAAAAGAAAGTAAAATGAGTCTCATGGGAGAGGACATTCCAAAGGTGTGGTGCCATTGCTGAAAATGTCCTGTCTCTGGTCACCACCCACCACACCTCTGAAGGCTGGGCACAGACAGCAGTACTTCAGGGGAGAACTGGTGAGTTGGGCAATACAAGTTGAGGCAGTCCTTCAAGTACCCCGGCCCTGAGATTCAAGGATTTAAAAAAACCCATCTCTTTAAATTGTGCCTCTTCCTGTAGATGGGAGTCAAATCACTTGAGAGGGGTAAGAGGCTTCCCTGATGCAATTTAGCCTGCTACAACCAATCACCATCAGGATCCTCAAAGACATTATTGTTGAAAACTCCTGAATGCAGTGTGTTTGTAGTTTGATTTATAATGTCTTCTGCAAGCCAAACTAGGTGAGATGGAGTCCCACTTGAGAACTTCTTTTAATAGCACTGCTGGGGCCCAATTCTGGTTGGGATAACCACAATGCAGGGGGAAGGGGCACTGGTCTCCCCCATGCCTTTACCCCACCTGAAAGAGCACTCAGGAGCAAATAGGCAAACAGTGCCCCCAGGACTGTTTCAAGTCAGAAAAATGGCAAAGGAGATAAATATAGGTGCCCTTTCTTCATCACTTCATGCTGCAGAGGTTCTGGCCAGAAATGAGCTCCTATGGTGTAGTTGTGGGCTTGGGGATGCTGCTTCTTTACTTTGGCTGTTCTTGCTGCTGTGTCCCTGTGTCCTGTTCAAGGGCTCCTTATTTTGTCAGAGATCTGAAACATGGAAACTTTGCCATCCTCACAGAGTAGTATGCCTGCTGTTGCCTTAACTCTTATTTCACACCTATATTAAGAAGTCCTTTTTGCTGTTGTTGTTGTTCAGTTTCCTTCACACAGGAAATTATGTTGCCTCCATGCTTGAGATAAGACGGATGGCAGGGTCTCAATTAATTACTCTCAGTTTTCTACAATTAAGGATACATTAATCTTCAATTTTGCCATACTTATTTATTTTACTGGTTTTGCCCCAGAATTGAACTCAAATAAATGATTACCATATAAAGCTTATTATTCCTGTTTGATCCTGAATCTGTTAAACATCTTATTATGCTGTATGATAATTGACTGTTCACCTTCTACCTAGTTTATGGACTGGTAATTTCCAATTTTGTTTCTGTCTCTATCTTGACTTTAATTGGCCCTTCCTGGCAAGTAGCCCTACCCCTCACCCTCTCTCTTTGTATAGGTAATGACAGAAGAAATTCTGTTTCATTGTATCTGAAGAAGTGTGCTTGCAGATGAAAGCTTCTACATTGAATAAAACATTGTTGGTCTTAAAGGTGCCACTGGACTCAAACTTTGTTCTGCTACTTCAGACCAACATGGCTACTCACCTGAATCTATCTGTATAGACACCTGAAAGCCTTAGGTATCATGGAGCTGCTATTTTAATTTTCTTCCAAAAATTCTTCTATTTATTTCAGACTAATAAATTACATAGATTTACTGAATTATATTACAATTTACAGGGAACAAAAAGTATATAACTTATTGATAATATAAATTAATCGTGCATGTTATAAATTAACATCAAAGGCAAAAATTCAGATAAAAATACATTAGAATTACAAAATGTGTCATATTTTGCAAATGCAGTTGTAATGGACAGCAAATTGTTAATGTGTTAACTTGATTTGAGAACCATGATTGACAGAGGTTCAAATAGAATTCTGCAGTTGAGAATGTCAGTCTGAACAAGTAAGAGTTCAGTTAAGCAGAGTTAGGGTTGCTAGCCCCAGGTAGAAGCAGGAGAACCCCTGATTTTAAAGGCCTTTGCCCTCTACCAGCCAGTGAGGGAAGCCCCCAACAGCCACCACCCAGCACAACATCACACAGAAGTGATATTATCATGCCAGGGATGCTGCACAACAATGCTCTAGTATTTTGGGCAAATAGAGTTTTACCATAGAATTTCCACAAAAATGCCAGAGCTTCGCTGCACGACATCCCCAGCATAATAATGTCATTTCTGCATGACATCATCATGCTGGGAACATCATGTGTAGTAATGTTGCTCCACCCCCCACTCCCAGAAAGCTCCCCACCTCCACCAACAAGAAGTTAGGACCGGACAACCCTAAGCAGAGTCAAGGATCAAGAGAGGATCCTAAATCCGAGAAATGGGACTAGTAGCCATTCCCTGAGGGGAATAGCTCTTAATAAAGGATGCTTGTGTAATCTCTATCAACTGTGACAGAGGGAAAGTTGGAACCTGTATGTGTTTTCTTGCCTTTACAAATTTAAGTAATTTTGAGACAAGCTTATAGTTATGCACAGGGTTTTTTTTAGCAAGAACTCATTTGCTTATTAGACTACACCCCTGATGTAGCCAATCCTTCAAGAGCGTACAGAGCCTACTGCAAGCTCCAGGAGGATTGGCTACATTGGGGGTGTGGCCTAATATGCAAATAAGTTCCTGCTACAAAAAAAGCCCTGGTTATACAAAGTTACCTGAAAGTCAGTTTGGTTTAGTGGTTAAGAGCATTGAACTCTAATCTGGAGAACCAGGTTTGATTCCCCAATCTTCCACATAAGACCATCTGGGTGACGTTGGGTCATTCACAGTTCTCTTCAGTCCCTCCTATTTCACAGGGTGCCTATTGTGTGGAGAGGAAGGGAAGATGATCATAAGTTGTTCCAAGTCTCCTTGGGGTAGTGAAGGGTGGGGTATAAAACCAACTCTTCTTCTTCCTTTTCCCTCATTCCTGTTGTTTGTTCATTTACCAAGTTCAAACCTAACATCCACCTCTCTAACTTGCCCATCCTACTTTAAAATTAAATAAAGCAGTTTGTTTTGAATTAATATCAGATTCTTGTGTGATAATCTGACATATACAAATGAAGGGTTTTGTCAGTTCCTCGGTTCCATGGGCTGGGTCAGCTCATATCTATATACACTTAAACAACTGGGTGAGACAGATAGATAAATGAAGAAAAAAAGGGAATGCCTCTCTTGAGAAAAAGAAAAAGAGACTTGGGGAATCATTATAGCAGTGGACATACAGCCTCGTCCAATATTCTATTACTTTCACCTATGTTTTAGAAAATAAACTCTGAATCCACTTGACTTACAGTAGGCTGTTGACATTTTAATAGAGGTTTTGTATCTCAGGAGCATTGCCAACCTCTAGGAATTATAGTTCATCTGCAGACTGCAGATATCAGTTTCCCTGGAAAAAATGGCTGCTTTGGAGGTACACTCTATGGCATGTACCATGCAGAGCCCTATCCTCCTCTCCAAACTCTGTCTCCCCTACTCTAAAGTCTTCATGCATTTTCAACTCAGAGTTGGCAGACCTGTTTCTCAGCCATGGAGAAAATTTCCTGCATCAATCCTTCTGACTTGGAACCTCTTGCAGTTACCAGAACCTAGCACATACTATTTGTGCAGATGTCAGTAAATTAGTAATAATAAATATACATGTGGCTCTTCCTGCAGCAAAAGATTCAAGTAAGTTGGAGGTGGCCCTTAGGCTGGAGAAACTTCCTCCAGCCTAAGGTATGATACTAGTAAATATCAGCCAGTTTGTTATACACATAATTTGAAGTTTTTTATAGATACAATGTATGACCTATACAATATGACCAATATGTTTTAAAAGTCTGCATCAGCTCTAGAATACTTCAAACAACATTGTCTATAGAGCCTTGAATCCTGTTTAACTCTTGAAGAGTAAGATATCACCAGGGGAGTAGCCACAGTTTAAAAAAGGGGGGGCTTTTTAGAAAGTGGGGGGGCACCCTTTCCTATCCACTGTGGGGTTTGCCACTTCTCAGAAGCTTTCTGGGGTAGGGGCAAAAGTTGGAACTCTGAAAGTGGCCAAGTTGAGGCAGCCAACCCTAAAACTTTGGAGTCAAGAAGAGACTGCACCTTGCATGCAAGCAGGGATTTTTTCTTCCACATCCCTTCCCCACCCTGGCACTTTGCAGCGAGCAGCTCCATCTTTCTCCCCTCCCAGGCCCATTCCACATGGCTTCCTTTGCCTCCTGTTCCTCCACCTCCCTCCTCTCCACCTGCTGCTTTTGCTGCTGCAGTGCACACTATGCCCTGCTCAGCTCTTTGCTCTGGCTGCTGCTGAAGGTGGCAAAAGAAAAAAGCAGACTACACCCTGAAGGGCCTCCTGAAAGTATGAGGGGACCCACCTGAAAGTCAGGGGCAGTGTCCCCCACAGCCCCCCTCCCCCATGGCTATGGGGGTGGATGATCTAAAAGCCAGACAGTTGCATTACAGGTTTCCTTTGTAATCTCTTGCAATGTAACTCTCTACCATGGTCATTTATATTTATTTTCTTTTGCAGACATGACTTTCAATAGATTTTATATATGCAAGACACATCTCTGTTCTTGGAAGGACACATTAAACCAGAGGAAAAAGGCAAAAAGCCCCCTAGTGTGTCTTTCTGCTGGTAAGCACTGTTGATATATGTGGCAGTATCCAGATTACAGCTGATAGCTGAAGTGACAATAGATCATCTGGCTGGAGGGGGCAACGTGGCAGAGTGCCAGAGTGCATCAGCCATGGTAGAGTCAGCATGACTCAGCACTGGCCTGATTGGTCAGACATCCTTGTAACTTGTATAAATGTACAGAAGTACCGTGATATGTGTTGGGAGTTTGGATGGTGAAGGTGTGCGGAGCATTTTGTCAGTCTGAGATATATTCTGTAAATAAATGTACATAGCTAGTTTAACAGCTACTGTGTGCTAGGCTTGATCTCTATGTCTTCAGTCACTGCACTTACTACGCAGCGCGAGCATCAACAAGCACAGGGTGGGTTGGAAATTGGAAGCACCTTCTCTTCTCTCTCAATGCTTTCTCACAGCAAATGAGCATTTTAAGTTTCCCTGATGCACATTTCTCTGTGAGTCCTGTCACGCATCCATGACCTACCACGTGTTTGGTGTATCACGTCATTCAGCCTTTAAAAGGATGTTATTTAGGATTATATTGCAGGTCATCTTATTCCTTTAATATGTGCAAAACTTCTCTGGCTTGAATTACAGTATGGGAAGTCTCATGCTGATCAGTCTCCGGTTCAGTGACACTTTTGCAGTGCTTCATCATTAGGAAGTTGTGCTGTGTGGTATGGTGAAAAAGTTAATTGATCTCCTCAACTGCAATACAAATTTACAACTAGATTTTGCTATTTACCCTTTTTAGCCCATTGCTTTTCTCCTTTAAGTCCTGTGTAGGGGTAGGCACAAACCAGGAGAATGTGATTAAGTTCGCGTTTCGTGACGTGCAGCGTTCACAGACCATCACAAATTTTTAGCCACCTCATGAACCAGACCAGTTGTGAGGCAGTAGAATGCTCCCCCCACCCAGCATGCTAGAGACACTAAGCTTGCAGGGGATCTCCAGCTGACTCCCTGCTATTTGTTCTCCATGTTTGGTGAAGTTTGTATATATGGAGTTCAAATTACAGGCCTCAAAGAAGGTGCCCCTGGGAAAGTGTTTTCTGGGGAAATAGCAGGTGGTCATTTCCCCAGAAAGCACTTTCCCGGGGACACTTTCTTGGGGGGGAGGGGTAAATTGAACCCTGTAAATCCAAACTTGGAGGGCAGGTAGAGGAGAGTCAGCCAGAGATCCCCTGTGAGTTTGGTGTCTCTAGCTTGCACAGGATCAGTTCCATACACTCTTGGACCTGGATCTGTCAAAATGACAGCTGACAGATGGTCTTTATGACCGGTGCACTTTCAGGAGTGTATAGAATGGATCCTGTGCAAACTAGAGAAACCAAGCTGGGAGGGCATGTGGAGGAGCATACAGCTTGATGTAAGCTTGATGTCTCTAGCTTGCATAGGATCCATTCTATGCACTCCTGAACCTGTGCCTGTCAAAATGACAGCTGAAATGAATTTATCCAAAATCAATTAATTTGTAAAGTGATTTGTGTGTGCCAACAAAGTAGAACTGAAAGTAATTTGTGTGTGCCAACAAAGTAGAACTGAAAGAATTACAGTGAGTAGGGGATGGGTTTAAGCATTACTCTGTACTGTATTAAGGATAGCCAAGAACATTTAGAAGCGTAACATACTGTTTTCAAAACTGACTTTGTACAGCATCTGTCATTTGCTTCATAGTACACTGATGATTTGCAGAGATAAGCAACAAGGTTGAGACAAATCCAACCTTTATATGCAAATGCAACATGCACATTGCATCAAGGTACAGGGTGCCTCTAGCCTCATACATACTATATACTAACCAAAATGTTTATTGTTAAACCTCTTTAATAAAAAAATAATGTGATAATGAGCCCCAACTGGATTAGCAGATGGCATTACCTGAATGACAGGATTCTGTGTGTTGTGTATAAAAATTTGCTTAGGGCAACACACTGTCACATGGTTAACAGTCTGACAAACAAACCCTATAGATACTAGAGCAGATTTTAAATGAATCAATCTGTAAGCACCTAAAGGACAACTTAGTGATCCAGGGAAGTCAGCATGGATTTGTCCCCAACAGGTCATACCAGACCAACCTCATTTCTTTCTTTGATTGAGTATGCTTACTGGATTGAGGGAATGCTGTTGATGTGGTTTGCCTGGATTTCAGTAAAGCTTTTGGCAGGATTCCCCATGATGTTTCATGGGTAAACTAGAAAACTGTGGACTGGAGTCTAAAATAGTTAGGTGGATAGGGAACTGGTTGGAGAACTGTACTCAAAGAGTGGTTATGAATGGCATGTCATCTGAATGCAGAGAGGTGTCTGGTGGGATGCCACAGGGCTTGGTTCTGGGCCTGGTACTTTTCAATATTTTTATTCATGATCTGGATGAGGGTGTGGAGGGGCTATTAAATTTGCAGATTGATGGACAGATGTACCCTTCTTAATTGTGAAATGCTGAGAGTAATAAACTGAGACCCTGCCATTATGCTCCATCCACTCTCACATGTGGAGACAACCTTACATACCCTCTTCTTTGAAGTGGGGCACTCATGGAAGAATAGCCACTTGTCAATTGGCTTCCTCCTCACACTCCTTTTAAAATAGTGTATCAATGACAGTGGAGGTCTATATGGTACAAAGAATCACCACTAGCATCAAAAGTTATAAAGTATTTTTTTAAGAAAATGTTTTAATACTTTTAGCGTACTTTTAGCAAAGCACCAGACTGAACAAGGGTTTCAAAAGAAATGGGTAAAATACAATTCCTGTGTCCTTCTCTCTATAAAAGCACTATCAGGTGTTAGAATACAGGACAGGCTTCTTAGCTTAGAATGTTATAGATCTCTACACTACCTTGCAGCTTTCTTCAGCTGTCCAGGCCAGCACATGGCAATGGCCACCTCCTCCAGACCTCAGTTAAGAGTTCTGTCTACTTTGATGAAATCAGCACCCCAAAAGAGCCTCTTCCTCCTTGCTTCCAGGAGTTTTATCTTCTCTCTTTCCCCTCCCACTGATCTGGTCAGGCCATGACAAAAAAAAGCTTCTCCTGAAGTCTACAGAATTTTCTTCCTGAAGTCTTTCTAGTCTTAATTCCTTCAAATCTCTGTTCCCTGTTTGGTAGGGGACGGAGACTGGACCCTCCTATTTTCTTTAGCTGGGGCTATTATCATTTCTTAAGAGGTAGCTGAGGTAAGGCTGGCATGCCATTGAACTGACTTCCCCCTTCCAGTCTGTTCTCTGCCCAGAGAGAAAAACTTTTAAAACCTGTCAATGTTTTTCTCAGGTCAGACCTGTACCCTAAAAATGCATTCCTTCACAAACCCTTTTTGGTGAGGATGCAGTTGTAAAAAGTGAATAAGGTTAGCATATGTAATGAGATATGAAAACAATATCCCTTTTAAATCCTGAGGATTCCATTGTTCTCAGTGTTGAAATAACTTGCAACTCAGCAGTTGCCCTTTCTAGTCTGATCCTGAAGATCCTTTGCAATAGAACAGCTACTCTGAGGTCACCCACTGAATGTCCTGAAAGGTTGAGTGTTCTACAGGCAGGGCTGGTGCTATTATTAAACCAACTAGGCAGTTGTCTAGAGCACAAACCTCGGAGAGGCACAAAACTGGCAATCAGCATTAGGGTGTGAGATCTGTCACACATCTATCATAATGGTGCTGTGTATTCCAAACATCCCTCTGCCATAGATCCAAGTGAGGGCTTTACAGTAACTGATCATTCTGTTCTAGTCTTCCTGTGACTGCATGCTGAGTCACCAATTTAGTCATGTCCATCATGACTGCAAAACAACACTATTCATATTTGCAGGGCTTTTTTTAGCAGAAACACAGTTATGGATAGCTTGGTGTCAAGGGGTGTGGCCTAATATGCAAATGAATTACTGCTGGGCTTTTTCTGCAGGAAAAAACCCCACATATTGGTATCACTATCTGGAGTAATTTGGTGCCACCTGCACAGTTGATTCACCCTTAATTCTAGATACTGGATGAACAAATTAAATAGCACCATTCCCAGTTTCAGTCCCTAGTCCCTCCCCATTTCCCTCTGCTTCATTTTATTTACTTCATGTGTATTCTACTTTTCTTCCCAATTGGGACCTAAAGTGACTTGCAGCATTCTTCCCTTTTCCATTCCAGATTCAATGACTCACTATGAATTTAGACAGATCATGAGAGGGAGCACAGGAAGCATTGAGCCAGTGCTTGGCTCTCTTGGCCCTTTCTTATATGCCCAGGTAACACCAATTGATGCTTTGGAGTCAGGAAGGAATTTTCCTCCAGGCCAGATTGACACAGGGATACTGCAGGGTTTTCTGCCTTCCTCTAGGCATAGAGCAGGGTGTCACTGGAGAGCTGGGGAGGGAGAGATAGTTGTGAACTTCCTGCCTTGTGAGGGTTGGAGTAGATGACCCCTGAGACACCTTCTAGCTCTGTTTCTATTTTATCATCCCTGCTTGACAGGGAAAGGAGCTGGACACAAATCTAGTAAATAATAACACCTTGAGGTAGGCTAGAGTCCAGACTGACTGTGTGTGACTAGCCCAAGGTCACCCAGCAAGCTTCTATGACAGTGTGGGGAATCAAGGTAGTTGTGAATTTCCTGCAGGAGGTTGGACTAGATGACCGTGGAGGTCTCTTCCAACTCCATGATTGTATAAGTAAAGAGTGAGATTAAGGAATAAAGGGATTTTTAAAAAGGCGTTGTAGCAGGCTCAGAAGAAAGTAAAAGAAGAGAATCCTGGGGAAATTATTTTTGACAGAATAGGAGACAACATAATAAGGAATTTAGATCCAGAAGTAAGTGAGCACAAATCTTCTTTGGCTGATATATGCTAACCCAGAGAATTGTATTCACAGAGGGGAGGGTTGTGATGTTTTGTGTTTGATCTGAAGACTGAAAGTTGCTGGGAGAGGATCCCACCTGTGGACACCACAGGGATCATGCCGCTGTTACTTCAACCTATGTTTGTTCACTTAGAAAAGACTCAAAGCCTGATCCTATGCACTTTATTTTATTTACTTTATATATGTTCTACCTTTCTCACTGAGACTGTGGGTTACACAGTGTAAGTCAATGTAAAAATGCACATGAGCCATCTTGTAAACAATGCAATAAGACTAGAATTACAGCAATTTGAAACAAAGCAAAAATAATTATGCTTGGTATGTCAAACAATGCAGAAAATAATATTACAAAGGTAGAAAGCAATGCAGTAAAAGCAGGATAATACATACAAAAACCAGTACATAATATACTGTGACACAATTCACAGTCCTATTCATTTTATAAAAGCTCCCTCCTGAACCATTCCATTATCCTATAGTGCTATTATTCTATTTTGCATAGTTGGTAGAATGACAAAAGTATGGAAGTTTTCCTGACTTCCTCAGGAAGGCCATTTCACAAATGGGATCCACAACAGAAAATATTTGTGTACTAACAGTGGATCTTTCCCATTTGTTGGGTAGCATCACTAACCTTAAGTAGTGATTTACAGAGAAGGAAGGTTGTACTTACAGTTTCAGGTTTCAGTAACTGGAAGAAAGCTCTCACACGCTTCTTTAATTCTGCAAACTATGTAAAACATTTGCTTGGGAGGGCATTTTTACAAAGCTTATAGAGAACAGGACTGTAGTCTATGCCAGTGTACACTATATATTATTGATTGGTTGTATGTTGTATCATGGTTTTACAGCATTGTTTTCATTTTTTAATTCCATTTTCTTCATTTCTTGAAATAGCATGTTTGATACCTTTTTTGCATTTTTGTAAGCCTAGTACTATTGCATTGCTTATTAGATCTCATATGCTATTTAATTACAATATTGTATATCATGTAATTCACCTTGAGCCTCAAGTAGAACACTGGTAAATAATAGACAGACAGACAGATTTACCACCACTGTACTAATTTGCCCCTCCAATAAAAATTTTTGTGCTATGTGTCTGGAAAGAAATAGGCACAAAGACGAGTTCATGGCTGCAAAGAAGAGGAATGTAGGGAAATTCTGCTGTAGCAATGTGCAGAAGAAGAGGAGATTGGATTTGCACCCTGCCTTTCACTTGGAGTCTCAGAGAAGCTTACAATTTCCTTTCCTTCCTCTCCCCACAACAGACACCCTGTGAGGTAGGTGGGGCTGTGAAAGCTCTCAGAGAACTGCTCTTGAGAGAACAGCTCTAAGAGAACTATGGATGACTCAAGGTCACCCAGCAGCTATATGTGAAGGAGTGGGGAATCAAACCTGGTTTTCCCAGATTAGTCCATACTCCTGATGGACATGGCTACTTATCTGAATATTTAGTTTACACTACTAACCCAGAGGCACACCAAAAAATCATATTTTGCACTTACAGACACACTAGAATATGAGAGACACTCTATTAGAGTTTATTTAATTCCAGTAGCTTCCTAACACAAGATGCTAAGGTAAACCATCAAAGCTCTTAAAGGTAGCTAAGATCTCAAAGGAGCCATTATTCCATCTGCAAACGGATTGGTCTGCATTAAGTTTGGGACTTCCTGGAAGCAGACTATTTTGAGAAGTAAGTGGGAAAAAAGCAAAGAAAGCACCTTGGACTGGACAAATGAATCTGCAAGCCAAGGGAATTTTAGCCAAAACTACAAGAGACTGGTCAGCAGAAGCATTCAGAAGAGGTGTCTCCAAGCATATGGACTCATATTGAATTAACCAATCATATCTGGATATCTAATTTACATAATTAATCAAATCTGCTTTGTATAATTATGAGTGATGTCATTTTAAGTATAGAATTACCTGCACTTTCTGTATTCTTCAGAGTATTGTAGGATTTCATTGAGGGCTCTTTCCCTCTGTACAGTCTCTCAAATAATTTATTAATAAATTATTTTTCAGCCTCCTTTTTCTGCAGGACTCCAGGCATGCCTTCAGTTTGCCAGCATGGCCAATGGCTGGGGCTGATGGGAGCTGTAGGCAAAAAACACCTGAAGAGCTACCGTTGGCCACCTCTGGAATATACTAAGTTTTTGATAATATTGTTGGTTTCTTTAGTGGTTGAGGCTGGTAATCATAGAAGCTTTATGCTTTATTTTCCTGCTACCCACTACCATGGTTCTCTTGTTGGGTTGCTTAATCTCCAGGTGAGGGCTGGAGATCACTCAGAATTACAACTGCTCTCCAGATGGCAGAGATCAAGTCCCCTGGAGAAAATGGCTGCTTTTCAGGGTGGCCTTTGTGTTATTATACCCTGCTGAGGTTGCTTCCCTCCTGCTTCAGTCCACACTGTGGGAAAAGACTGTACTTTTCCTAGATAGAGCTCACCTTCAGGTGGGGTGAGTGAATGCCTTCATTGGGTGGGAAGGGTGCAGAGGTTCAAGGGGTACTTGCCCAGAGCCTCTTTCTAGAGCCCATTGTATTTTTCTCCACAACAGGCTTTATTACTAGTATAATATAACTCTGCTAAGGATAGTTCTCTTTGTCTTCATAAAAATTATATAAAGCATTTTTACTTTTTTGACATAAATAATGCATTGTATGTTAACTGGTTCTTGTTACATTTAATTAACTCATTGAAATTCTTTCTCTTACTACATTATCACATCCCATGTTATGACTAAAGGGTGTAATTGCCCTGTAAATTTGTAATGAACATGATAAAATGTTTACATACCCCTAAAACAATTTACAACATTATTGGGGCCATAATATTGAATTACAGAGTCTGTTATTTTCTTCACATTTTTTTTAAATCTGTCCATAGAAAGGGTATACAGGTACATAACTATTGTCACAAACCTGCTCTGGGGTATGTGTGTTCTCATATGTGTTTCACAAGATTACCTATATGTAAAACTGTGTTTCTCTTTGGGTTACCACCCAGGGGCATCCTGATGCCCCATGGCGCCCTAGGCAGACTCACTGTCTGCCCCCCCTAAAGCACCCCCATGCCTCCCCCCCGCAGCTCTGCGCCCCCGCACCTTCCTGCTGCGCCGTTTCCTCCTCCCTCCCTTCCTCACCCCCATGTCAATTTCAATGCCTGAACTGGCTCTAGCGCTGTGTTCCAGCTATCTAAAGCCCCTCCCCCGCCAGCAATGACTCGCTCAGCAGGTAAAACTGCACCATGGGGCCTCGCTTACAGTCTGTCAGGATCAGCGTCCTGAAAAGGCGGTCCCGCTGCCACTGACTCCTCCCATCCCACTTCCTGGATGGGAGAAGAGTCAGCGGTAGTGGGGCCACCCTTTAAGGATGCTGGTCCTGACAGACTGTGAGCATGCCTTGTGGCATGGTTTTACCGCCAAGCGAGTCATCACTAGCAGGGGGGCTTTAGACAGCTGCACTAGAGCAGGTTCAGGCATTGAAATCAACATGGGGTAGGGAAGGGAGGGAGGAGGAGGAAGCGCGGTGTGAAGGGGGGGAGGCATGAGGGCACGGAGCCGCGGGGGGAGGCGAAGGGAATGGAGGAGCAGGCAGCGACAGCAGTGGTGGCAGGTGGCGGTAACAGCCAGCAGGTGGAGGAGGCAGGCAAACTCAGTGCTTGCCTGGGGCACCGGGAGGGGTTGTGGAGCCCAATTTGGCACCACACCCTACTGGCACCCTAGGCAAGTGCCTAGTTTGCCTAGTGGGCAAGCCAGCCCTGCTACCACCCCAGTTACATAACTAGTGCCATGGGGAACCCTGGTAAGGCTGCCTCTGAGCAAGTATAAAGGGCAGAGCTTACCAATTACTTTAGTCACCCTCCTTGCATGCATGTTCTTAGTGGACAGGAAGAATTTAAATCACAATCTGTTTTCTTAAACAGGAAAGAAACTTTATTACCACAGATTAAGCTAGAGCACTTACACAGAAAATAGTTGTCATCCCCATGACAGGAGATGAACAGAAAGCAACTCCATTTTGTGTGCCTTAAAACTTCTAATCTTCTGAACTCCTGAATTCTGCTAATGTCATAAATGATGCTAATATCATTTAGGTGGTGTGACATTAAAAATGTACATTCCTGCTTTAAGTAGGAATAGTACTGCACTCAATAAGGTAAAAATGTCTATTCTGAGCCTATTCTCAGAGATAAAATATGGAAGTTTAGAGATGAAGACTGTGGCAGAAAGTGCTGGCTCTAGCCTACAGGTTCTGTTCTTCCTTGCCCTCCTAGGGGGTCCCCACTCCACCTGACCAATTTAGGCATTCCCAACTGGTAGAATCATGACCCCGCAGCTCCCCTTCTATGCCTGGCTACCATGGGAAGAGGTTAATGCCTTGGGTGCCCCCTGGAGGAATAATTACTTGCCAGCCATCCTGGTGCTGCTTTTAAAATAGTGCGTTCAAGACAGTTATGTGGTAAAGAGAACCACTCCCAATACCAGCAGTTTAATGTATTTATTTAAAATAAAATGTTTACAAGCATACTTTTAGTACAGCACCAGACTAAGCAAGGAAAACAAAACAAATTTGGCAAAAAACTGCAAATCCTCTGTCCCTTTCTAATAGATGCTAAAATAGGATAGCCCCCTTGTAGCTTTACTAGTTACAACTCCTTATAAAGCTATTACCTTAAGCATCTCCCCAGCTCTGGAGGTGATCACATAGTCAGTGGCCAACTGCTCAGAGGAAAAATCCTCCTGCTCTTCTCCCCCAAAGGAAAGAAGCCACCTTCCTGTTGCAAGGATGTTTTATCAAATCCCTCTCTCCTCCCACTAACCAGGTCAGGTGGGGACAGAGCTCTTCCTGTAGATTCTAGAAATTGCCTTCCTGATGGTCTCTCTGGTATTTTCCAAATCTATATTCCCCAGTTTGGTGTAATGGTTAAGTGTGCGGACTCTTATCTGGGAGAACCGGGTTTGATTCCCCATTCCTTCAGTTGCACCTGCTGGAATGGCCTTGGGTTAGCCATAGCTCTGGCAGAGGTTGTCCTTGACAACTGCTGTGAGAGCCCTCTCAGCCCCTCCCACCTCACAGGGTGCCTGTTGTGGGGGGAGAAGATATGGGAGATTGTAAGCCGCTTTGAGTCTCTGATTAAGAGAGAAGGGCGGGCTATAAATTTGCAATTCTTCTTCTCTTAGAGAAAAGGGGAGGTGAGCTGGTCCATCTCATAGTCTCTTCTGCTAGATCCACTGGCATTTCTTAAGAGATTGGGGGGGAGGCAATGGGCTAATTTCCTCCCACCCCACCCCCACTTGGTCTTAGCTCAAAGAAAAAATGGTTACAATACACAATGGAGAACTTGCTTGTTGCCAGCCTCTCAGGAGACAAGGCATTTCCCCACAGACATAAACCATGAAGTTGCCTTCCATGAGTAAATGCCTGTTATCTTTAAGGTTAGATTGTTTTAGTAAGCAGCTGCTAGGATGTGTTCAAGAAGTGTTAACTGGAAAATGTAGTAAATGATAATGAATATATAGTGAACATGTAGCGGACATATCTCTGAGTAACTGGAGATGATAGATGATATACTATATGCACGGTGTGTCCATTAGAGCTTTGGAAAACTTGTTTTATAGTGACTGGGTAAGGATCTCTCTCTGTAGTTTAAACTACTTAAATTCTTATCTGCCGCACTCCACTGCTTCTATTTGAACTCCTTTTTCCTGAGAACCTAAAAAAAATTCCTCATCACCTTGTAGGCAGATCTAAGGCAAAGAAAGATAAAGTTTAAGTCTAAGTTACAATACAAGGCAGTTACTTCTGGTGGAGCAAATGCACCCCCCACTTCCTACTGCCCTATTGCAGAGGAGCTTGGATCACAGCATATTGTATTTGGGCAAAGTATTTGAACAAAGAACAAATGAAGATTCCCACTTTCAAAACCTTTCTGCCTCCTTTGAAGATCTTCTGAGTTCTCTAAGCTCCAGATGTTATTTATGGCCTTCCTTCTTGTGCAAATAAACCATTGCCTTGGTCTCAGGGATTCTTTTTTTTAAAAAAATTGAACTTGATTAAATTTTTCATATTTTTAACAAAACAAAACCGTACTAAAAATAAGGATTACAGCTTAGTTAAAGTTTGCTATTTAAAATACAGAGTATTGTGATAATAATTCTTTTGCAAACAACTTGGTTTCTTCTAAAAATAAAACAGCTTTTCATATAAAGGATTATTTGGTACATAATTATTTTGCAACAAATATATGATTACTGGAAACCAGGGATTTATAACTCTCATATTTTTCTGGAGAACAATTTGATGTCAAAAAGGCTAGCTTGGTAAGTATAAAATAGTCCTGCATTTTAGTTGTCCACATTTGCAGATTTGGCACCTTACTATCTTTCCATTTTAATGTTATTAATGTTTTTGCTATATTGATATGAGTTACGACCATATCATAACTGCAACTGAATTGAAAAAAATACTAGATGTGTAAGTAGATGAAGTCCAAATTTGAACCCATTCAAATTCTGATATTTCAGTATTTAGGTCAGGATGCCATTGTTTTTGGTAGAGTTAACTTCTCTCTTCCTCCAAATTATTAAGCATTTTATACATAATTATAATTAAACCTGGTGTTTGTTCTCCTTTATTCTGTAACGTTTGCTCTAAAGGTATCATTTGTCATTTTCTTGTAGTGAGTACTGGAGGAGATTCTAACAAGTGTTTCACTTGTAGGTAAGTATACCATGGAATAGATTAAACTATTTTTTGTTCCAATTGACTTTTTTCTAGTATAGTTTGTTTAATAAATGAGTTATCCTTGTTATACCTTTTGTACTCTATGACTCCATAATAGATGGGTAAAGGCCTGGAGGGAACAAGTTCTGATGTATACTCAGGGATTCTTCTGATACTCTCCAAAGAGTTCCATCTCTGAATTTACAAGTATATTGAAGGAAAGGTCAGACGTTTGGCATACCAGCCTTGGCCTGAATTCATCTATAGACTTAGAAGGCAGTCTTTGCCCTTATGCAAGAGTGCTGATGCTCTTAGAATGTTTCCTTTCACCTCCTTCCTGGAATACACATTTGTGGTAGAGCTAAAGATAAACATCTGTCTCCTTGTTCTGCATGCTTTTAGTAAATAATTGTGTAAAGAAAATAATTGTGTAAAGAAAAGCGTATGAAAATAAACGACCACTGTCAGACAGACAGACCGGTGCGTAGGACCTCAACCCTGTGTCGGGATGGTGGCTCAGTGGTAGAGCATCTGCTTGGGAAGCAGAAGGTCCCAGGTTCAATCCCTGGCATCTCCAAAAAAAAGGGTCCAGGCAAATAGGTGTGAAAAACCTCAGCTTGAGACCCTGGAGAGCCGCTGCCAGTCTGAGAAGACAATATTGACTTTGATGGACCGAGGGTCTGATTCAGTATAAGGCAGCTTCATATGTTCATATGTTCAGTATATGAAGAAAGCAATGCAGAAAAATATGTATATGAATAACAAATTATTTAAGTCTGCCACTAGAGGTCACTTTTGCATGCACAGAATGAAGGCAGTTAAAGATCTTTTTACACAGAGGGGGTTTTTTACATGTAAATACGCAGTTACTTATTCAATCAGAAAATTTATTTATTTAGAAAACTACAAGGTGTTTTAATATGGAAATGACAAACACAGAAGAACAGAATTTCTTTAACAGTGAAACTTTAATAGTGAGGCAAGATGCACCACAAATGATTGGAATATTATGCAAAGTCTGGCTGAGTAATTCCAGACCTCATAGAAACCTATCAACACATAACCATCATTCAGATTTATGCCCCAACTGCAGATGCTGATGATGAAGAAACTGAAAGCTTTTATGTAAATATTCTGGAAGAAACTGATTTCAAACCTAAGCAAAATGTGCTGATAATCATAAGTGACTGTAACACAAAAGTAGAAGACAAAGCAGAATCAAATATTGTTGGAAGATTTAGGCTAAATGCATAAATGAAGTGGAAGAGTGACACAAAATTCTGTGAAGACAATAATTCATTCATTGCAAATACAGGTTTCAGGCAACATAGCAGATGATTGTATACATGAACATCATCACATGGACATACATTCTTATGTATGAAAAAAGTGTGAAAGTTGAACAATGAAGAAAGCTGATAGGAAGAAAGTTGATTCATATAAAATGTGATGTTGGGGGAGAATTTTACAGATACCATGGAGTGCCAAAAAAAGACAAATAAGTGTTTCTAGTTCATATCAAGCCTGAACTCTTTCTGGAAGCTAAAATGTCCAAATGGGGCTGTGATTCACGTGGTTCATACTTGAACGTGATCTGAGAACTTTGAGTGACAGGGGATTGAAATAGAATTCTACAGTTGAGAATGGCAATTAAGAGAGGCAGTTAAGAATGACAATTCAGAGTGAAGGGGAGTTAAGCTCAGTGAGAGGATCAAGAAGGATCCTGAGTTAGGTAAGATGAAGAAGATATTGGATTTATATCTGAATCTCAGAGCGGCTCACAATCTCCTTATCTTATCTCCTATCACAATCTCCCCCACAACAGACACCCTGTGAGGTGGGTGGGCCTGACAGGACTCTCACGGCAGCTGCCCTTTCAAGGACAACCTCTGCCAGAGTTATGGCTGACCCAAGGCCATTCCAGCAGGTGCAAGTGGAGGAGTGGGGAATCAAATCCAGTTCTCCCAGATAAGAGTCTGTACACTTAACCACTACACCGAACTGGCTCTCTAGTGAGATGAATGGCTCTTCGCAGAGGAAAATAGCTCCTAGTAAATGGGTTTTTTTCTTAATCTTTATCAAGTCTGAGGAAAATAGCTCCTAGTAAAGGGAGGTGATGCCTATCAAATGGTTAAAAAGGGATATTGGAACCTATGTGAATGTTCCTGCTTCTGGATACTGGAAAAGATATTGGAAATGATGTGAATGTTCCTATCTTTGACACAAAGCTTATGCTTGTTTATTTAAGCAGGCTGTCAAGGAAACTCTTTCCTGAGTTTTAAATACCTATGATTGTTTATATTTATATATAGTTACCTCATTCCTGTTGCCTGTTCACCTTCTAAGTTCTAAACCTGATATCTACATGACCATTCCCCCTCAATAGTGAAATAAAGCAGTTCATTAGTTTTGAATTACCATCAGCCTTTCATGTGCCATTTATCAGACAAAGACAAAAGAAGGATTTTAGTTGGTCCCTCAGTTCCCTAGGTTGGGTCAGCATATATCTATCCACATTTAAACAACTGGGTGGGACAGACTGAGAAACAAAGAGGAAAGAAAAGAGGCTGTCGTTATTTATTAATGGGATTTATATCCCACCCATCCCACCAAGGCAGGCTCAGGGCAGGTAACAACATAATATATATATATTAATTAGTTATATATAATTTGGTCACATTATGAAAAGATAAGACTCACCGGAAAAGACAATAATGCTAGGAAGAGTTGAAGGTGGCAGAAAAAGAGGAAGACCCAACATAAAATGGATTGACTCAATTAAGGAAGCCACAGCCTTCAGCATGCAAGAACTGAGCAAATCTGTTAACAATAGGATGTGTTGGAAGTCATTTATCCACAGTGTTACGATACATTTACACAGCAGGAAGGGGAGCTGCAGAGATGGTGAGTCTCATCAGATCCTTTGATATTTATTATTCAGTCAGTCGGTCAGTTTCTATCCCACCCTCTCTGCAAGCAGACTCAGGGCAGCTAACAATCAATTTTAAAAAGACAATTTAATGTTACAATTTAAAAACAATAAAGTTAACTATTAAATACATTTCATAGTTCTACTCAAAATTTCATTATAGGTGGGATCATAACTTTCTTCTGACAGCGATCCTGTAGTGATCATAATCCTCATGAGTGCTGTCGCTCAGCTGTGTAGGGTGGCAGTCCTCTCCCATTTTAGGTATTAAAGACCTGTCGAAAAGCCTTATAAAGCCTTTAAGGATTTTTTTTTTTACCAGATGGTAATATTTACCTCCACGCAATAGATAGCTCCAGCTTTCCATTCCCAAACATTAAATATTTGTTAAAGGGACAAGACATCTCTCTCTAGGCCCATTATTGACAAAATGTGCTGGTGTTATGCATGACTATTGATAGATCTATATCCCATTTATGGCAAAGAATCACAGGACTACATCTACTGACCAAGAGCTTCTTGCAGTATGCAGGGCCTGGGTTTGTGAAAGTGCCATTTCCCAAAGTGCTTTGCCTTATTGCTTTCCCTTGAAACAGAAACCTGAGTTCCCTTTGGAACTATGGACTTCTCTAAACAGATATCAGTACCATGGAAACTTGTTGTTTGCACTGAACTCTGAACTTGTCTGAGATAATGGATAAGCAGAAAACAGTCCTCTGTACTCCTGAAATATTCCAATAGCAAGTACGGAAAGACTGTTGTGCCTTAAAGAGAACAAAGTCCCTAGCATTGATCTCACATAATTGTGGAATGCCAGCATGTGAAATAGGTTAAAGTGCAAAAACTTTCAAAGGTAACTTTAAAATTGTATGATCAGCCTTGATTTGGGGATGCAGCCCTCTGGGCAGCAGTAGGCGTTAAAAAGGATTCCTTGCACTGTTTTTTCTTCCTAATGCGGAGGAATACTTCCAGGTAAGAAGGGGTGCTTGACCTTTGCCTCAGTGGCAAACTACACTCTGCAAGTGCCTTCCATCTGTCTGGTTATATAGGAGTTGTTTTAATAGTTTAACAAGCTAGACTCTGAAACCAAAACTAAGCCCAGCTGGAGGAAACACATTGGGGAGGAACTTGTCCCAAGGAATTCTATTCCTTCTTTTAGCTAATGTATTCTATCTGCCAAGTGCCCCTCCCTTTTCTCCCTTGATATTAATTTGCAGATGTGCAATTCAGAACATGCATTTGCTATCATTACATCTAGTTTCATAATAAGTTATTGCCAAAATGCAATACATATTGTTTCAATTGTGTATGTGTGTGTGTGTGTGTGAAGTGCCATCAAATCACACCCAATTTATAACAACCCCAAGGGGGTTTCAAGGCAAATGGTTAAGCAGAGGTGGTTTGCAATTGCCTTCCTCTGCAAAGCTTCCTCAGTGCTCTCCCATCCATATACCAACCCTGCTTGACTTTTGAGATCTGAGGAGATCAGACTATACCAGCAGTTCCCAACCTTCTCAATATGGTGATTCACAAATCCAAATTCACTTTTTTTGTGAGAGAGTATTTTCAGTAAATGAAACACAAAGATTCTTATTTAACTTCCACCCCCAAACACATACAAATACTCAACAAATATTAGTGGATAGTATAACTTCAACCATGGTTAATCAGCATAAAATGAAAGCTTACAGAGGTTACTGTAATGTAGAATGATACCTTTCATACTGGTAGTGAAAGCATTGCCTCTCCTTCACTTGTTCCCAAGACTGCCCAGAATTTGAAAGCTATACCAACATGGGGATCTGGAGAGGATTGGAGGAAATGTCTTCTTCCTTTAATAGAGTGTGAAATGGGCAGCAGAAACAGAAAATTGTATTACCTGATAATTGCTGAAGATCAAACTGATATTGAAGAAACAAAGGGGCCAGTTTAAAAATCAGGAACCCTCCCTAAGGCCAGTCACAAACTCATCCTTGCTCACATGTAGTTCCAGATTTCTAATGCTACTGCTAGGAGTTGAGGCATTTCAGTTTGGGGGTAGAGGAGACTAAAGCTAGAAAAAGTGTAGGGCAAACTTTGGACTGAAAACCAAGATGAAACAAAAAGCTTTAAAAACAGATTTTTGTTTCACAAACTAAAAATACATGTATTATAGCTAATCAGTTCAATAAAATATATTAAGTGTGTATATTGCTAGATTTGTTCCATATTTCATCTATATAATAGTCTCAGGTTGCCAATCTCCAGGTGGGATTGGGGGATCTGAAATGACAACTGATTTCCAGATGACACAGATCTGTTTGCCTAGAGGAAAATAGATGCTTTGGAGAGTGAACTCTTATGGCATGAGGTCCTTCCCTTCCTCAAACCACATCCTCCTCAGGGTCTCTCCTCAAATGTTCAGGAATTTGCTTCCATCAACATGTCCTTATTCCCCGTGGGAAAATGACAGCTATCTTGCTAGTCTAATTAAAATTAAGCCACTGCTCCAGTAAACTGGCATTAAGGAAAAGTATATGGTAACCTCATTCTCTTATACTCCACAAACCTTGATCACTAGTAACCCAAGTCAGGACAAAGCAGAGGCAGTCTAAGTCACCAAAACTGTCTCATGCAGCTGCAAAGCCCAGGGTCTATAAGGCAGAGATGTAGAAAAAAATCTATAGTGCCCCATCTGAGTTTTTGTAATCTTGATTAATTTATGCGCTGTTTTTCTCACATAATTTTTCTCACATAGTATGTTGTACATCAGCCAGAGCCTGGCATGAGCTGGGATATGGCTAATAACAACAACAACATCTTGTCCATGTGCTGCAAAACTAGGGCACTATATTCAAAGAGTTTTGTCAAGAGAACAAGCTGGTCATAGCAAACACTTTCTTCCAACAACCTAAAAAGTGACTCTACACATGGACATCACCTGATGGGCAACAAAGAAATCAGATTGATTATATACTCTGCAGTCAAAAATGGAGAAGCTCCTTACAGTCAGCAAAAACAAGACCTGGAGCTGACTGTGGTTCAGATCATGAGCTACTAATTGCAAAATTCAGCCTTAAACTGAAGAAAACTGGGGAAACTATTAGGCCATTCAGGCTTGACATTGATCACATCCCTCATAAATATACAGTGGAGGTGAAGAACAGGTTTAAGGAACTAGAGTTGATAGACAGAGTACCTGAAGAACTATGGACAGAGGTTTGTGACATTGTACAGAAGGCAGCAATCAGCATTATCCCAAAGAAAAAGAAATGTAAAAAAGCAAAGTGGCTGTCTGATGAGGCTTTACAAATAGCTGAGGAAAGAAGGAAAACTAAATTGCTGTTCTCAAGCCAGACATCCTGGAGTGTGAAGTCAAATGGGCCTTAAGCATTACTAACAACAAAGTGAGTGGAGATGACGGTATCCCAGTTGAGCTAATTAGAGTCCTAAAAGATGATGGAGTTAAAGTGATGCACTCATTATGTCAGCAAATTTGGAAAACGCAACAGTGGCCACAGGATTGGAAAAGGTCAGTTTATATTCCAATCCCAAAGAAGGGTAATGCCAAGGAATGCTCATACTATCACACAATTGCACTAATTTCACACACCAGCAAGGTCATGTTAAAGATCCTACAAGCTAGGCTCAGCAGTATGTGGATCAGGAACTACCAGAAGTACAAACTGGGTTTTGGAGAGGTCGAATTAAAATCAGATTGCCAGCATTCACTGGATTATGAAGAAAGCACAGGAATACCAGAAAAACAGCTATTTCTGCTTCACTGACTAAAGCATTTGATTGTGTGGATCACAACAAACTGTAGCAAGTCCTTAAAGAGATGGGACCACCTCACATGTCTCCTGAGAAACCCGTACAAGGGTCAAGAAGCAACTGTCAGAATAGGATATGGAACAACTGATTGGTTTAGAATAGGAAAAGGATTTCGACAAAGATGTATATTCACCCTACTTATTTAATTTATATGCAGAATACCGGCCTGAATGAATCACAAGGTGGAATTAAGATTGTCAGGAAAAACATCAACAACCTCAGATATGCAGATGACACCACTTTAATGGCAGAAAGTGAGAAGATCTAAAGAACCTCTTGTTGAGGGTGAAAGAGAAGAGCACAAAAGTAGGCTTGAAACTCAACAACAACAACAACAACAAAAAGATCATGGCATCTGGCCCCATCACTCCTTGGCGAATAGAAGGGGAAGACATGGAAGTAGTGACAGACTTCACATTCCTGGGATCCATGATCACTGCAGATGTGACTGTAGCCATGAAATTAAAAGATGCTTGCTCCTTGGGAGAACAGCTATGGCAAACCTAGGCAGTATAATAAAGTTTAGTTTATTTATGATTTATGAGCGGCAAGACTGTGTGTAAAATTTTAAATTTGTAAAAAGTAGAGACGTCACCCTGCCAACAAAAGTCCATATAGTCAAAGCGATGGTATTCCCAGTAGTAATGTATGGCTGTGAGAGTTGGACCATAAGGAAGGCCGAGCACAGAAGAATAGATGCTTTCGAATTGTGGTGCTGGAGAAGACTCTTGAGAGTCCCTTGGACTGCAAGAAGATCAAACCAGTCAGTCCTACGGGAAATCAACCCTGACTGTTCCCTGGAAGGTCAGATGCTGAAGCTGAAATACTTTGGCCACCAAGTGAGAAGGGAGCACTCCCTGAAGACGATCCTGATGCTGGGAAAGACAGAAGGCAAAAGAAAGGGACGGCAAAAGATGAGATGGCTGGACAGCGTTACTGACATGCGTTAACTAACATGAATTTGAGTGGACTTCAGAGGATGGTAGAAGATAGGAGAGCCCAGCGTGACTTGGTCCATGGGGTCATAAAGAGTCAGACTCAACTGTGTAACATATTCAAAGAAACATTCTAGAAATCAGCTAAACTGTATGACAAGCAGTATGTGCATGACAAGATAATATATGAACAACCAAAATATGTCAGGACAGATGCCCAACAGTATGAAGAGTTCACTAAAAAAATGTATAGTCACCAATGACATCAACTTGTGTCCTCCAATGAAAATATTGAAACTAAGCATATGGAAGGCGAGCGGCAAGACTGTAAGTGTGAAACTGCACTCAAAGATGCTGAACCCAAAGGAAATTTGTAATTTTTGTGCTACTATTGCTGATTGCAAAGCATAGGCCAAGTGCATATTTAAAGAATCCCCTTGGTAATTATGAGTTTATTGTGCTTCCATGCTCCCTCTTCATAGCTGTATGCTTACCTACAAAAAGCGTGATCTTCTTTCCATATAGAGATGTCAGATAGGGCTTGCTCACACAGGTGACACAAGAAATGCAGTTGCAATATTTTATGGAATAGCATTGTTGTCTGTTTGTTCATGTCTATGAAAACCCACATCTCCATTGCCTTATCACGCGCAGCAGAGCAGTAGGTTTCTAGTCCCTTATCTGGCCAGTGGGAAATTCCTCTGCCCTCTTGCTGAGCTTTGGAAGGGGCAAGGCCTACACAAAAACAACTGGCAGTACAGAGTCAGCGTCAGCAGCTATACCTAGTAGGAAGTGGCAAGCCTGTCCAGGGAAATCTGGAAGGGAAGGCAATCTGAGTAAGGGGGCAGCATCTAGTTCAATGTATAAGAAGATCTTTTTCTCCACAGGTTGGCTGGACAGAAGGAGACAGGACAGAGAACAGGCAACAGGTAAAGTCCAGCTCCCCTCAAGGCAGCAGCAGCTATATGGAACAGTCATAGTCTACAGAGCACTGGCTCAGAAGATGACAGGACCTTCAGATAAGACATGGAAGAGAGGGCAGTGCAAAACCTATCTTCAGCGCTGTGAGAAATAATGAAAAGCGGAGAGTGAAGTAGCCTGATATTTATGTTGATGGGTAAGCTCTGCAATTGGGAGAGAGGCTTATATAATTTTTAATTTCCTAATTGACTTGGATGGTTCCAGACAAATTGCTGAGGGGAGTGTACAGAAGTGGTTTTAGCAGAATACAGCTCCTAGATCACCTGATACACATCCTGCAAAGACCTCTTTGACTGATTACAGTCCCTCTATTGCTCCTATGATGGAAAATGAAACTCATGCTAAGTTAACAGCAGTAACCAGAGACAGCACTAGGATAAGAACACCTTTTTGAAAATATGTATTTGTCATGTTCAGATAAAACCAGAGCTAATTGTCTGTCGGCACACAACATTCTTAAAATGTATGAAACAACACGCGTTGTGACAAGAGAAATGACATTGGCAGGCAGCAACTGATTACTCAGTGCCCCACTTAGAGAGTACTTTCACATTCACTTACCTCATACTCACTTGACTCATTGTGACATTTTAGGCAGAGGTGGCCAAACTTGCTTATGGTTTATTGGATTTATATTCTGCCCTCCCCACCGAAGCAGGCTCAGGGCGGCTCACAACCAGTAAAATCACAGTAATATTTCAACACATAATACATCATAATTAGAATTAAAAATTAAAATATTAAAACAGTCAAGTGCTAATATCATTTGATGTTGTTTCATTTCCGATGGTGTTCATTAGATATCATTCCTTACTTACTATATCGGTATTTCAGAATTAATTAAAGGCTGGCTGGAATAGTGTTGCCTCACAGGCCTTACAGAACTGGGCGACGTCCCGCAAGGCTCTAACTTTCTCCGGCAACTGGTTCCACCAATAGACGACAGCAATTGAGAAGGCCCTCTCTCTGGTGGATGTCAATCTTGCCTCCCTTGGCCAAGGAATCACAAATAGATTTTGAGACCCATATCTAAGTACCCTCTGGGGAACGGGTGGGGAGGGACGGTCCCTAAGGTATACAGGTCCTCAGTCATATATTTAAAGGTAATAACCAGCACCTTGTAGCGAATCTGGTACAGTATTGGCAGCCAGTTCAGCTCCTGCAGCCCCACCTGTATGTGCTCCCACCTGGGGAGCCCCAGAGCTTAATGTCACAGCAACATAGAATAAAGGTCAGATGTAGGAAGGAAGGAGAGAGATATGTGGAAAGAAAGCAACTATAACTTTAAATGCATTCTCCAAGCATTGGCTTGGAGAAGTGATTTAAAGAGCCTTCTCCAAGCTGGCCAATGGGGTGGTGGGGACGTTGAGAGCCATACAATATGCGTGAAAGAGTCACATGTGACTCCTGAGCCACAGTTTGGCCACCCCTGTTTTAGGGCTATAACAGGTAGGTGTCCCAGCAGTTTTTCAAACCACTGGTGGTTTTCTTGATAAAAGGAACTTTCTAGTTGGAATGCTTTCCAGTAATCAGGTGAAAAGTGTGCCCCAGAGAAGGGGGATTTTGGTACAAAGATGAGAAACTGTATGTACTGGAAAGTTTGTGCAAAGAAATTTTACAACATTCTCATGATAATAAGACTGCTAGTCAAGACACTACATTTAGTAAATCAGCAGTTTTGGTGGCCCTTCATGAAAAGGGACATCTCTGAGTATGTAGCTTCTTGCCCAATCTGTGTGATGGCTTAACGAAAGTGGGGGGGGCGGACCTCCAGGACTGTTACAACCTCTGGAAATGGCTAGCCAGCCATGGTCAGTGGTCTCCCTGGACTTTATAATGGAGTTACCTCCCTCTCAAGAGAAAACGGTGATATTGACAGTAGTGGATACCTTTTCCAAGCAAGCCCATTTTATTCCTTGCTCGAAAATACCCACAGCTCTGAAACTAGCGCAGTTATTCTTCCAACACATGCTGAAACTCCACTCATTTTCCGATAAGCTAGTTAGTAACCATGGAGTTCAGCTTGTTGCCAATTTCTGGCAGGAGTTTTGCAAACTGACTAACATTGAGCAGGGGTTAAGTTCAGCTTACCATCTACAGACAGACGGTCAGATGGAACGAACAAATGCACTGCTAGAGCAATATTTACGATGTTTTGTAAACCATCAACAGTCGAAGTGGGTAGAACTGCTGCCATTTGCTGAGTATGGCTACAACAGTATGCAGCGCTCCACAAAAGCAACCCCTTTCTGTGTGGTGAATGGTTATGAAGGGAAACCGTTCCCTCTCCTGTCAGAGGGAGAACGGGAGGATCCTCCCTCCACTTTTGAACAATGGTGAGACTGACGGAGCGAAGCCTGGGTAGTAAAGAGACTTATAAAAAACACTGTGACAAGCATCATTCTCCCACATGGGATTTTAAAGTGGGTGACACTGTGTTTCTGTCCACAAAGAACTTACCATTACATCAACCTTCCAGGAAACTGGCTTACAAATATGTGGGCCCTTTTAAAATCAAACAGGTGATAAAGTGACTGTGGAATTAGAACTGCCTAAAATGTTTAGTAAAATTCACCCCGTTTTCCATTTCCTGGGGGGACGAAATGGCACCCCTAACCAGAAGCGCCAATCCCCATGGGGGATCAGAACCATCACGAAGTGGGAGAGATCCTGGACGCTAAGCTGAAGCGGGGGTGCTGAATTATTTGGTAAGATGGAAATATTTCCCACCCTCACATGATGCATGGATAATTGAAACGGACGTAAAAGCTCCGCCATTAATCAAACTATTTTACAAACAATTTCCCCAGAAACCCCAAGGGCCCGCCTGAGAAGGGGCAGTATGTCAAGCTCCTGCATATATCTTTCCCTTAGAAGCTGAATTGTGGTATTTACTACCTATTAGCCAGGGCCATCTGGCTAGGGGATGTTTAGGTTCTAATGGGGCACTGTTGTGTCTCACCAGTGTGAGAAAGAATGCCCTGGTGGCTTCAAACGTCCTTATCTCTTTGATATGCAGTTCTTCCTCTCTTGTTGTTTATTATAGTAACATTTGACCCTTAACGTAGAAGTGCCCGCCAAATAGTAACAGCTGTGAACCCTCCATTATATATCTCTGTATGTGCTTTGATTCTTCAATTCTTTCAGTTACCTGTCCTGTAAGCATCTCTAGGTCTTAATAAATAAATCTGTTTGAAATAAACAAAGGATATTGTTATTGGGACTATCGGAGCTTGACACTCACAATATTTTTGCCTCTGGTTAGCAATACTGTATCCAGAAGTTCCTGTCTTTCTGGCTAGCACTCTATCTGCCCAACTAGGTCCATTGGATGAGACAGTGATTAACTCTAAGTGGTGGCCTTTGGATACCCATTGCTCATCCCTATTATTTGGTGACATATCTGTAAAGGAAACCTTTTATAGAAACTTATGTGTAGGTCTGCCACAACTCTTGTTATATTTTTGGCTATTCATTTTTCTTTTGTTCTTTTACTCTATCCCTTGTTCTTTTTAAAAAAAAATGGGGGAAAGGGTTGTAAAAGGAGAAAGCCTTTGGAGTGTCTTAAAGTATTCTTTAGGCTGTTAGTTTTCATGGTTGGTTCTCTTTTGGATGATATTTACTATAAGGTTTCTGCTGAAAAAATTAGCACTTTAATGTTTTAAACTTCATGTGAGTTACATGTTTTTAATTTAGTTTCCCAACTTGGGTCCTAATTATCCAAGAGAAAAACAGACATAAATATATTAAATAAATGTTTATATAAATAAAATTACACAGCATTTGGTCTGGGATTTTGCTATGGCTCAACATGGCTATCTACTTTTTAAAATCTATATTGAATCAACAGACATAGATCTGTTAAAGCAACAAAAAAGAGAGGTATTTTGGCATTTTTAAAACCATTTCTTTTTTCAATACAATTTGTAAAAGGACAGGTCCTCTTGTGGATCAAAAACTGGCTGAGTAATAGGAAGCAGAGAGTGAGTATAAATGGGCAGTCTTCGCAATGGAGGACAGTAAGCATGGGGTGCCGCAGGGCTCGGTACTGGGTCCCATGCTCTTTAACTTGTTCATAAATGATTTAGAGTTGGGAGTGAGCAGTGCAGTGGCCAAGTTTGCGGATGACACTAAATTGTTCAGGGTGGTGAGAACCAGAGAGGATTGTGAGGAACTCCAAAGGGATCTATTGAGGCTGGGTGAGTGGGCGTCAACGTGGCAGATGCAGTTCAGTGTGGCCAAGTGCAAAGTAATGCACATTGGGGCCAAGAATCCCAGCTACAAATACAAGTTGATGGGGTGTGAACTGGCAGAGACTGACCAAGAGAGAGATCTTGGGGTCGTGGTAGATAACTCACTAAAAATGTCAAGACAGTGTGCGTTTGCAATAAAAAAGGCCAACGCCATGCTAGGAATTATTAGGAAGGGAATTGAAAACAAATCAGCCAGTATCATAATGCCCCTGTATAAATCGATGGTGCGGTCTCATTTGGAGTACTGTGTGCAGTTCTGGTCGCCGCACCTCAAAAAGGATATTATAGCATTGGAGAAAGTCCAGAGAAGGGCAACTAGAATGATTAAAGGGCTGGAACACTTTCCCTATGAAGAAAGGTTGAAACGCTTGGGACTCTTTAGCTTGGAGAAATGTCGACTGCGGGGTGACATGATAGAGGTTTACAAGATTATGCATGGGATGGAGAAAGTAGAGAAAGAGGTACTTTTCTCCCTTTCTCACAATATAAGAACTCGTGGGCATTCGATGAAATTGCTGAGCAGACAGGTTAAAACGGATAAAAGGAAGTACTTCTTCACCCAAAGTGTGATTAACATGTGGAATTCACTGCCACAGGAGGTGGTGGCGGCCACAAGCATGGCCACCTTCAAGAGGGGTTTAGATAAAAATATGGAGGAAGGTCCATCAGTGGCTATTAGCCACAGTGTGTGTGTGTATATATTAGGCTTCCCAACCCTCCCGCCCTGGCGGGGAACCCCAGGATTTCCACCCTTTTCCCCCGCTCCCCAAAAAAATGGAAGCAGGGGGAGAGGGGGGAAATGGCGCCGGGGAGCATGGTGAGTCGCCCGCAGGCCGCCGCGCCACACCGCTGCCGCCCCCTCCCCGCCCACCACAGTTGCTCCTCCAAGATGGGCCCAGGCTGAGCCCATCTCGGAGGAGCAGCCAAGAGACGGCAGCAGCGCAGGGGAGGGCGAGGCAGGCCAGGAGCATGGCGAGCCGCGAATCCGGGCCCTTCTAGGACCTGGACTTGCGGCTCACCACGCCCCCAGCCCGCCTCCACCCCCCCCTCCGCTTCCACCCCAGGGGCGGAGCGGGCGAGGCCGCCGTGCCACTGCCACCTCTTCTCCACTCGCGTGGCTGCTCCTCCGAGATGGGCTCAGGCTGAGCCCATCTCGGAGGAGCAGCACGGCGAGAGGAGAAGAGGCGGCAGCGGCTGGTGGCTCACCACGCCGCGCCGCTGCCGCCCCCTCACCCCGTCTCAAGGCAAGTGGAGCCCTGAGGTGGAGGTCGGGATTCCTCCTGCCGCCGCCAAAGCCGGAGCCGCGGACAGGCCGAGGCAGCGGTTGCCATGGCAACCCCCAAGCCGGCACGGAGGAGCGCGCTGGAAGTAAGGCCCGGCTGCCGATGGAAATGACACACGAGGAGCGGCGCTGCAGGCTTCTGAGCAGAGGTCTCTTGGCTGCAGGCGGGAGGGGGATGCTCCTTGCTAGCCCCGCCTTCTCTGGAAGGGGCAGCAATAGTAAGAATAAGGATCATTGATGATAATTAACGCGGTTGCAGCATATGGGGCTGCTCTGTGCAGGGATACCTAGGGTTGCCAATCCCCAGGTGGGTGCAGGGGATCCCATGGTTTGGAGGTCCTCCCCCCACTTCAGGGTCGTCAGAAAGAGGGGGGAGGGAAGGGAAATGGAAGGAAGGAATTGAAAAGGTCCCTTTAAATGTGATGGCCAGAACTCCCTTTGGAGTTCAATGATGCTTGTCACAGCCTTGATCTTGGCTCCACCCCTAATGTCTCCTGGCTCCACCCCCAAAGTCCCCAGATAGTTCTTGAATTGGACTTGGCAACCCTACTATATATATATATAAAAAAAATTTGCCACTGTGTGACACAGAGTGTTGGACTGGATAGGCCATTGGCCTGATCTAACATGGCTTCTCTTATGTTCTTATGTTAGTCTTTAAGATGTCAAAACACTTGGCTTATGTGTACAAATGAGTGTAATGGAGAAAATAATTTTGTCAATGCAATGATGGAAGAAGTTGAAATCTCTGTGTATACACAAAACTACTGAGTGAAGTGTTTCACAGGTTCTAGGGTCAGACAAGATCAGTGACAGATGTTCTAAATAGATTCTGGAGGAAGTCATGGGGTGGATGAAGCCAATAAACTGGAACTCAATCAAGATAAACCTGAGATGCTGTTGGAAAATGTTATGTATGTGAAGGCATGCCTGGGCATGTTGAGTGTTGTGTCCTGAGCCTGAGGCACAACACCATAGACTGAGAGGATCCAAAGATCTGCATCCTGACTGGCTGCTTAATTCAAACTGGCCAATCAAGAGGCAGTATCAGAGGATCCTAGGATTTGCCAATAAGAATGCATATTCTAATTAAGGATCCAAAAAGGGCACAATCATGGGTTTTCTGTGATTTCTATGATTATATTATTATTTCTTTAGCTAACATTTGGTTTTAATTTTTATTAATTTATTTGTTTTATTTAAACTTTTAGGCTGCCCCCCTGCAAGCAGGGCTCAGGGAGGCTTACATCAAGGTAAAAACACAACAATTTACATTAGTTAATGTAGTACAAACATTACTACATGGTACAAAAATCTCCAACATAGTACAAAATCTCCAAATGCGAACTGACGGCAAAGAATTTGGATTAGAATTGCAGCTCCCCAACGTCTCTAGGAGGCAGGTAAAGGGGGGATGGGAAACCCAGGAGGAGCAGATTCCTTGGTGTCCTGTCGTTGTCCTCAATCAAAAGCCTGGCAGACCATCTCTGCTTTACATGCCCTGAAGAAAGGTAGCAGAAGCTACAGGGCATGGATGTTCTCCAGCAGAGAGTTCCACTAATTTTTGATTGTGTTTTTAAATGCTGGAAACTGCACCAGAATTTTCTTCCAATAAACTAAGAGTGAGGCATATAAATTCATTCAGTAACTAATGGGGGTGAAGTCAATCCTAATCAGCTCCTCCTCAAGCCTTCCTATCCAAAGAAAATCCTTTTTACTAGTATGGGCCCTAAGAGAATGAGAAAAGAACAGGACCACTCTATTCATAGACAACACAGAGATTTCTACTTAAGCCTGCAACTGCTGCTTCCCGCCCCAACCCCCAATCCCCCAACTTAAAACTCACCAAAAGAAAAATGAAACCCAAACTATTGCCCTTATGAGAGTTGAATATGCTTCAGGACAGAGGCAAAGAATATGAGGAAGTGATAGGAAAAGAAGGGGGGGGGTAGCTTATTCAAACTCTTAAGAGGTCACAAAATACATGAATAATATAATCATAGAGTTGGAAGGGACCTCCAGGGAGAGGTGATCAAAGCGTTCCCATCTCCCAGGATTCCTTGCTCTGTTTCTCCAGAGATTGGGCACTTTAAAGCAATTCTGTCGTTTGAGTTTACGGGATATTGCTCACCACCCGGGGGAATCAAACAACTACTTTGGAAGAGAGCGGAAAGCTCGGCACACAAGGCACTAGACGTGGCTCGCAGCGGTTGTCGTTTCTCTCCGGTGTCAACAGAAGGCGTGGGGAGGAGGCATGCACCGCTCTCGCACTAGTGCCGCTGCTGCCAAAGTGGCCTCTCGCCCCGGAGCTGCCATGGGTGTCTCCTGCTTGCCTTAGGCGACAGAAGCGAACACGAAAGCGCTCCATTTCATTGCCCCGCCCTTTTACGCCACTGCCGCCGCCCACGATGGTGTTTCAGGAACTGCCGGTTTACATTGCGCAGTTTCTGTTCGCGCTGGCGCAGCGCAGTGAGGGCAGGCCAGCGCTGGGGGTGGCGCTTTTCCGTGCGAAGTCCTTAGAGGAGTCTGGCCCATATATAAGTCATTGGTGATGTGGGACTCTTCGTTTTGCTGAGCTCTCCTAGCCCGCTCGCAGCGTGGACCGGTCAGTATAGGAAGTGCGGATGCGCGATGGCTTGGGTGATGTTTGCTATTTTGGATGGCGGCGGGGTGGGGGGATGGAGAGCGGTGGTTATTTTTCGAAAGCGGCCAGGCTCCTGTTTGTTTGATGGAGCTCCGACTCCACTCTGCAACGGCCAGTTGGGAGTAAGTTCCTGTTTGCTTTGCGTAGTCTCCCGAGACTTAAAGCAAAATAGTAAGCTGTCTGCTGCATTGTATATGTTGTGTTTGAACTGTGTTGCTCTTGAAAAGAGACGAATGAAGCAACCGGGGAAACCGCGGTTCAGAAGAACCGGGCTAGACTCGTAACTGAAATTAGCTCGGTTGAAATGGCTCACCTAATGCACGTTGTGGGGCAGCTGGTTCGTCTATAGATCTTTCTCGTTCTGCCCCCACATCACTTTTCCCCTGTTTCTGCTCCCTCCCACCCCACCGATCTCCCAGTCTCCTGCCTGATTCCACAATGGCAGTGGCAGCTCTCCAGGAATCACAAGGGATCTCCCAACTCAGTGATCAATTCCTCTTAGGGTTGTCAGCTCCAGGTTGGGAAATGGAGATTTGCGAGTGGAGCCTTGGGAGGATGAAGTTCAGGAAGAAAGCAAATTGGCAGGGTATAATGCCATAGATCTACCCTCCAAAGTAGCCATTTTCTCCAGGGGAATGGATCTCTGTCCTGAAGATCAGTTGTATTTCTGGGTGATCTCCAGCCCTCACCTGGAGGTTGACAAGACTAGTTTCCCTGGAGGAAATGGCTGCTTTGGGGGTGCTGTCTGTGGTATTATTCCTGTCTAATATTCCTCCCCTCCTCAAAATCCACCCTCCCCAGGCTCCACACCTCAAATTTCCAGGAATATTCCAGGTGTTGGTAACCCTCTCTCCTTCCCACCCAACAGCAAGCCTACTTACTTACCTTTATCTGCTCCTTACTCATCAGCAGCATTATTATTATTGACTGCCTGGAGCCCCACCTCGGCTGTGCAGTGTAAAAAATAATACAGTAAAACTATAATACAATTAAAAATCAGTAGCAACTAAAAGAACGTGAGAAAGATCCAAGAAAGGAAATTGTTTGGGGGGCCAGAGTAGGATGGAAGATGGGAAGAAGAGATTGGATTTATATCCCACCCTTCACTTGGAGTCTCAGAGCAACTTGCAATCTCCTTTCCCTTCCTCCCTGTGAGGTTGGTAGGGCTGAGAGAGTTCTCTGAGAACTGCTCTTGAGAGGAACAGCTCTGAGAAAGTTATGACTGACCCAAGGTCATACCAGCAGGAGCAGGTAGTGGAGTGGGGAATCAAACCCAGTTCTCCCAGGTTAGAATCTGTGCACTTAATCACTACACCAAACTGGCTTTCCAGGAGGAATGCCAGAGGATATAACTGTCACTGTCCCCAACCAAAGACCCAGAGGAACACCTCTGCCTTAACTTACCCTGTACAGGGGTGTCAAACTCATTTGTTATTAGGGCCAGATCTGACATAAATGAGACCTTGTCAGGCCGCTTTGGCGGGGAGGGCAGGATATAAATATGAAAAATAAATAAAATAAATAAATAATGCCAGGTAACAGAAATATAAGCTTTATAAAGGACACAAGCACAATTCAAGATTTTTTAAAAACTTAAAATAAAACATGCTTGAAACATTTGCACTCATTGGTCTTAAAAATGCTTTCTTTGTATCTCTCTTGTACCAACTGGGCAAAGGAAGCTCTGGCTTTTTCCTTCCTTCCCCAGGTGACCAGGAGGGGGAGGAGCCTCAGCCAATAGAAGGAAGAGAGGCTTGGCTCAGTAGCTCTGCTGTGCAGTTGAAAGAGCCTGCCAAAGCAAGCTCTGCCTCCCCTGTCTTCCTCCCCAAGGGAGGAGCTTCAGCCAATGGAAAAAATAGAGGTTTTGCTCTGTAGTTCCTGTGCAGTTAAGCAAGCCTGGCAAAGCAAGTTGCAATGCAGAAGGAAGCAAGAGCGAGGGAGAAGGAAGCAGATGACAGCCAGTTGCTTGGGGGCCTGATTTGGCCCACAGGCCACATGTTTGACACTCCTGCCTTACAGCCTCTACCAAGGAAGGTGATGGTTTTTCTCATAGCGGGGACCAAAACAGCTTGCGTTATTCTCTACTTTTTATCTTCATAACAACTTGTGAGATAGTCTAGGCTGAAAGTATGTTTCTGGTTCAAATCACCCAGTCAGCTTCCACAGAAAGATGGGAATCTGAACCTAGATATTGTTGGCCTGCTTTGAAGCTGTAACCGCTATACCATACTGGCATTCATAGGGTTGCTGCTGTTGAACAATAGCAAGCCTGGCCTAGTTGAATCATGGTAGTCGAGTGGTGTCAAGTCAACCAGATAATGGTGCCAGACCTAGGGCTGCCAACCTCAAGGTGGGACCTGGACATCCCCCAGAATTGCAATCAAACTCAAGACATCCACCCCCCTGGAGAAGATGGTTGCCTTTGAGGGTGAACTCTGTGGCAAGATATTTGGCTGAGGCCAAATAACTCCAGGCCTGGCTCCCATGAGTCTGCCCTCAAAGGCAAAGTAGGCCTGGAGATGGCATTGCCCCCCGCCCCCCTTTTACTCACAGAAACAGAAGCCTGGAATTATGTGGTTGCCTAGCAACAGCCATTTAGGGGAGTCTGTTTGATATATATATTTTTTAAGCTACAGGTGCTCCTTTTATTATTTTCGAGGAGTTTTAACTCCCCAGTGTATTTTTGTTAGATATCACATTTCACTTTTCAGGTTCAATTTTGCTTTTCAGGTTTGTAGAAAGAGCTATCTTGCCCATGCACAGCTCCAGTCACCTGATTTAAGTACACAAAGATTTGACCAACTTCACTGTTAGAATATGAGATGTAACTTTAAAGAAGTGACTGTTCTTTCACTGAATGAATGCCCACAATCTGTGCCTTATATACATGCACCACAAGTATATTCGTACAAATAAATTTGCTTTTTCCAGCATGCAGTTTTTATGTCCTAATTTTTTTACTTGTGACTCAGGTGGGCATTTTGGTTATAGTGCAGAGTACTTGTTGGTATTCATGGACTAGACCTGTGTAGCACATCTGAAATCACTTTGAAAACACTAGCTTTGCTGCCTATCCATAGCTAAAAATGGCAAGTCACACCACTTGTTAGATCATATGCACTGTAATCAGATTAAATTGGAAAGCTCTAAACTATGTAACAATGATCCTTGACACACTTCTGCTAAAGATAAGCACTGTTTTAGTGTCAGTGACTTACGTAATAAAATGAAACTTGCGTCATGTCAGGAATATGAGTGGGAGTTAAGCTGCAAGCATAAAAATGCCTAGGATTTCTGTCTTAAAGTGTGTATCTAGATGTTTCATGGCCATTCTTTTAAAACTTAAAGGAATAATAATAATAATAATAATAATAATAATAATAATAATAATAATAATAATAATAAACAACTGTCTAAAAATCTGATTTATACAAAGAATTGCTTATCCTGAAGAGAAAGTGAGCTGTTGCTGGAAGTTGATGTACCTTGGCATTGATATGAATCATTTTCTCAATCTGATAATATATGGTGGCAATGCAGGGATTAAGAAAAGCTGAGTAAAGAGAGGTCCTGAAACTATGCATGTCATAATCTGCTCAGTACTACATGTAATTAGTAATTTAGGAAACATTATGAATATGAAGTTGAGTAATGCTGATGAAGTACTCTTAAAACTAATGGCCGAATTACATATTACATGCTCTAGTAAAGTAATTTAACTCAGTTGTACCAAACAGTGTCATACTGCAATATGAACAAATACAAACAAGTTTTAACAATGTAAGGCATGAATTCATTTCCATAGTGACCTGACATATCAGTACTTCACAGTGTGAGTTCCTGCAACTGCAGTTCAGTAGTCCAGGTCTCTGTTTTAGATAGACCAAGAGATAGTATTTAATTTCTTGAAGTGTTCTAATTCACTAATTCCCTCTCCAGTGTGTAATTTCTGTCTGCAATTAGGGAGAAAAAAGGTCCAACCCTAATTACTTTATATCCTAATCTCAGCATGCCACTTTCCATGTTATATGCTGCTGAAAGGGTTAAGGGAAGTTGAGTTGCTTCCAATTTATGGTGACCTTATGAATTAACTGCTCCAAAATGTCCAATCATTAACAGCCTTACTCATATTTTGCAAACAAAACCCCATGATTTCCTTTAAGGAGTCAATCCATCTCCTGTTGGGTCCTCCACTTTTTTTTAGCACTGTTGTATTTTTCCAATGAATCTTGTATTCTCATAATGTGACCAAAGTATGATAGCCTCAGTTTAGTTATTTTAGCTTCCAGGGAGAGTTCAGGTTTAATTTGAACTCTTTTTATCATTATTTGTAAGTTCAAATCTCCTCCAACACCACATTTCAAATGAATCAGCTTTCTTCCTGTGAGTTTGTCTTCATTGTCTGACTTTCACATTAATCCATAATAATGAATTATCCTAGTGTGAATTATCTTGATCTTGGTTTCCTGTGACATATTGTTACACTTAAGGATGTTTCTAGTTGTTCCGGCATGGCTGGCTGCTGTTTCCTGATTAAATCTCCAGCTGATTTCTGGGTTGCGGTCTGCTTTTTGATGGATGATTGATCCAAGGACTACAAAATCTTGAACAATTTCAGTATCTTCACTGTCAACCTTAAAGCTGTGTAATTCCCCAGTAGTCATTACATTGTCCTCTTGATATTCTGCTGTAGTTCTGCTTTAACTTTCATCAGTAAGAGAAACACCCAGATGATTTTAGGGAAAGATCTTTTTGTCGGAATTTTCTGGGTTGGGTTATTGTGTCTTGCTTGCACTCCTTAATTATGTTTGATTAGGTCAAAAGAGGAGGTGTAATTTAAAAAGAAAGAATAGAAACTGCAAGCTTGCCTGTGAAGCTGTTGTAAGTCTTAAGGGAACTGGAGTGAGAATAAATTTCAATTAATTTAGAATTAGCAAGACACATTTTTGAGCATAGATATATTGAATGGTTGGAAGTATATAATAGATAAATGATGTAAAGTACTGTCTCTTTGGCTGTCTCTTTCAAACTTATATGTGAATTTCACCCTTCTCTGTGTTCTGACTGGCTGTGTGTCTCTTTAATCAGTCCATTCTCCCTGGTTTTCTTCCACTCTCATTCTTCTGGGTCATGCTGCTGCAGCCTGCAGCCCTTTCTTCCCTTGGTCAGCAGTTGTCTCAGGACCCTGTCTGCTTTTCTTCTTAAACCTTGTTTGAGTTTATATTTGTTTGGGTTTGAGTTGGCTTTGCTTTTTCTCCAAGTGTTGAGCAATTCAGTCAATGACAAACAGCAGCTCTTAGAAGGAAAGCAGGTCTGCCAAGGAGAACAAGAAGCCTTATTGACTCCCCATGTTCTCTGTGGCAGGCAAGACACCAAGACAAGCAATTCCAAAATATTTACTGCCAACAATATACAATCTTGTAGTTCATTACAGCATATTTTGTATTTAAAATACTTCCCTTAATATAGCTTGTACATTAAATTATTCAGACATAGCTGTTCTACACAGCTGAAGCCCAAAATATACCAGCAGTAGGTACCTTTTCAGCAGCCCCGTGGCACAGAGTGGTAAAGCTGCAGTACTGCAGTCCGAACTCTCTGCTCATGACCTGAGTTCGATCCTGGCAGAAGCTGGGTTCAGGTAGCTGGCTCAAGGTTGACTCAGCCTTCCTTCCAAGGTTGGTAAAATGAGTACCCAGCTTGCTGGGGAGAAAGTGTAGATGACTGGGGAAGGCAATGGCAAATCACTCCCCATAAAAAGTCTGCCGTGAAAACACTGTGATGTGACGTCACCCCAGAATCGGAAACAACTGGTGCTTGCACAGGGCGGGAATTACCTTGACCTTTTTATGTACCTTTTCATCCTTAAATTTCCTGTAAATTTGTTTTTATACACTTCACCTTATTGGCACTCATTTCCTTGGTTCACTTCCTCCTCTTCCTGAGGCCTCATTTTCTCCACATATATCAATTTTGTTCTCACTTGGCCCTTTTATGTCTTCTAGGACCAATTCTTAACTCAACCTTCCTGACTTGGCAACACAGCTTCTTCATCCCAAAAGTCACTGATTGTAGATGAGTGCATTGGTCCACAGTGAAAGTCCAAAACCATCAGTTGTGTAGCAGTGTTCTCTCTAAGCTGAGTTAGTGTGAGCTAGCTCACAGTTTTTTTAGTGTCTGGCTCACACATTTTTGTCTTTCTTAGGAAGGATGGCCCCAAACTAATTTATGCCCACTCACAACTTTAATGCCAGTACTTCATTTATGTATTTATTTTTGTTAATTTATATTCCACCCTTTCCCACAAGCGGGCTCAGGGCAGATCACAACAAGAATTAAAACAATTAAAAACTACTAAAGCCATAAAATACAATAAAACAAATAGCGCATAAATCACAGGTGATGGTTTCCATTCTATATATCAGTACAGCAGTAGACCCAGAGATGAAATAATAAATTAAGATAAAATAGTATAGCATCGTGACAGGCAAGAGAGGCCAAGCAGATGGAAATAAGGATGTCCGCTGCTTCAACCGAAGGTCCTGCAGAACAGCTCCGTCTTGCAGGCCCTACGAAATTACATCAGAAGACAGTATGTCACAGAAGTGAGTGTACCCCCTCACATTTTATAAATATTTAAGTATATCTTTTCATGTGACAACACTGAAGAAATGACACTTGGCTACAATGTAAAGTAGTGAGTCTACAGCTTGTATAACAGTGTAAATGTGCTGTCCCCTCAAAATTACGCAACACACAGCCATTAATGTCTAAACTGTTGGCAACAAAAGTGAGTATATCCCTAAGTGATAATGTCCAAATGGGGCCCAAAGTATCAATATTTTGTGTGGCCACCATTATATGATAACGATCCCAAACACACCTCCAAAACGACCACTGCCTTGCTAAAGAAGCTGAGGGTAAAGGTGATGGACTGGCCAAGCATGTCTCCAGACCTAAACCCTATTGAGCATCTGTGGGGCATCCTGAAACAGAAGGTGGAGGTGTGCAAGGTCTCTAACATCCACCAGTTATGTGACATCGTCATGGAGGAGTGGAAGAGGACTCCAATGGCAACCTGTGAATCTCTGGTGAACTCTATGCCCAAGAGGGTTAATGGACTCGAGAAGGAATTTAGACCAACAAACATATCAGGAATGATTATATTTGATTTTTAGCCCTCCCTCCCCAGACCAACAAGGCTCAGGACAGGTTACAATAGTACAATAAAACAGTACATACAATAATTAAAAACATAAATATAACAATCACTAAAACCCAATTTAACATCAATTATTATTAAATAATCAGACAGCAGTCAGTGATACAAGATGATATATATCTGCTCCTGGATAGGCTCCACATATGCATGGAAGTAGATGGTAAATGATACTAAAGAAGGTGGGTGGACAAGAGTCAAGCCAAGATAGAATAGGGCAAGAGCAGGGGGGAAGGCCTGTACAAATATATCACCACCTCAACCATAGGCCTGATGGAACATCTCTGTTTTACAGGCCCTGTGAAACTTCATTAAGTCATGCAGGGCCTGGATCTCACTTGGGAGAATGTTTCACCAGGCTAGTGCCAGAGTTGAAAAAGTTCTGGCTCTGGTTGAGGCTAAGCGGATATCCCTCATACTGGGGATCACAAGAAGATGTTGATCCATAGAGTTTAAGAGTCTTTGGGGAACATTCTGGGAGCTGCAGTCTTTAAGGTATGGTGGTCCCAGACCACATAGGGCTTTAAAGGTCAAAAACAGAACCTTGAACTTGATCTGGTATTCAGCTGAGAATCAGTGCAGCTGGCAGAGCACTGGTTGTATGCAAGCTCTTAATGGTGTTCCTGTGAGAACATGCGCTGCTACATTCTAGATCAGACGAAGTTTCTGGGTCAGTCTCAAGGGTAGCCCTTCGTGTAGTGAGTTACAGTAGTCCAGCCTGGAGGTGACTATTGCATGGATCACTGTGGCTAACTTGCAAGAAAAAAGGTAGGGAGTCAGTTACCTGTCCTGACAAAGATGGGAAAATGCTGATCTGGCAACGTTTGTTATTTGGGTTTCCATGGATAATGAGGCTTCCAAAAACATGCCCAAACTTTTTACTATTGGCATCTGTATTTAAACCTCATCAAGAGTTGGGAATTGGACCCCTAGTCTTACACCTCCTCAGTCCAGGGACAGGACCTCTGTCTTCGATGGATTTAATCTAATTCATTTAATTAGATTTAATTAATTTAATGGTCTGATTATTCTTAATAACTGTGCTGGGCTAGAGCTAGTGGATGCAATGTGAGTAACATAGAATTCCTTCTTTGCGGCTTTCATTGCCATCTCATAGAATTTCATAAACCTCCTGTAAGTTGTTCTTATCACAAGTCCACTACCACACTTGCTGTGGCTGTCTCAACTCCCGTTTCATCCTCCATAGCTCCATGGTATATCAAAGGGCTAGTTTGGAACAGGAGTGGAGAGAGTGTCGGGAGTGATATCATCAATGTCTTCAGACAGACAGCCATGCCAGTTCTCTTCCAGTGTATCTAACGAGTCACTAAGAGTATCGGATCCCATATAGCATTCTGGAAATCAGTTGGATCCACCAGTCTCCATGGGTGAGCATAAATCAGCTCTCTGCCTAAGCAGGGAGGGGTTGAGGTACTCAGACAAGCCTTCAGAACAGAATGGTCCAACAATGGCACTGCATCAATGGCATCCAGGTCCACCTTTATCCCCATCCCAAAGATCTAATCCAGTGTGAGGCCTCCTTGGTGCATAGGACCTGATACAGATTGAGAGAGTCCCAGTGCTGCCATGGATGACACTAGGTCTGAGGCTTATAAAGAGGTGGTGTTATCAGCATGGACATTGAAGTCGCCCCAGAACTAAAAATCTGAGGAACTCCGGATCCTAGCCCCGCCTCAACAGGCACAGAAGGGTACCTGCTGGTGCTCTAGGCAGTCAATACACCAGCCAGATAGCCAAACTCTCTTTAGCATCCCATGTTTGGCCAGCACTCTGCAGGTGGATTTCCGGCCCCAGGCAGGGTAGAAGTGTTTGCCCTTCCGATCAGTCACTGTGTCAGTAATGGATGGATCAAGGGAGGAACAGCCACCTGCAAGCATGTAGGTGGCTCCCAGGCCCTGCTCAATAATTACTTTGACAGTCCATGGAGGGAGGGTAGGATCAGGTAGAAGCAGGCACCCACAAGCATGCAGAGGGCTCCCACAGATGGGATCCTGCCCAGTGATCACATTTCAGTTGGATGAAGGGTTGTCTGGTCTGTGTACTCCTGAACCCATGCTTTACATCTTCCCAAAAAGCACTTTTGTGGGGGCACCTCATTTAGGGGTCCGTAAGTCAACCCCCCCAAGTCCAACCCACGTGTAACTTGTGGGCATGTGGAGGGGCATCTCGAGGGGGGGGTGGTACACTGCAAGTTGAATGCCAGAGTCAATTCTATACACTAGCTCTGGCTCACCCAGAGTCAGTTCTATACACTCCTGAATGCGTGCTTGACATCTCCCCATAAAGTGCTTTCCTGAGGCATCTTGTTTGGAATTCAGACCCCTGAAGTCCAGTTTTCACCAAACCTGGCAGGCAGGTAGAGGAGAGTGAGCTGGAGAATTCCTGTGATTTTTGGACCCAGGGGGGTGCCTCTTATATGTAGGGCCAACCCTGCCACTAGGCAAACTAGGTTTAAAGTTTAAATCCCCTTCTCTAGCATCATGTTGCAGAGGCGGCATGATCCCTCCATTCTATCCTAAGGGCCCATAGGAAACTGAAAAGTCCCAGACTCTTCAGTGCTTCCTCATAGGGACTGATTGAAAGAGGACTGAAAATCAGTGACCTAAGTTTTCTGTAAATGTAGTCTATTCTGCCTCATCCATCCATTCCCTTATCTGTTACCTTCAGCTGTTATGTTGTATTACATCTATGTTTCTTGATTTTGGACTGAATTTGCTAAAGCCTTAAAAATATAAGATCTGTCCTGCAAGAGGCTTTTTTACTAAATATATCCAAGAAGTCAGCTTTATTATTTTTGTATTCCTGAACCCTTCACTTGTACTATATTGTTTTTTAATCTTTTGCTTTACTTTCTTCAGAATAAAAGCCTATTTTAGCTTTACGGTGGCATTGACTGAGTTCCCTGGTCCAAACCCAGGGCAAGCTTGGTTATATTATCAACAAAGGTGCTTATTCCAAGGTCTCAGGTTCAGGTTTTCTCAGGACAGGTGTGGGCAGCTTTGATAGCATGTTATAGTATAGAAAGCAAAATGATACGAGTTGCACAATATAGCTTATTTTATGCTGGGTTTATTGCTAGATGGTACTGTATCAAATTTGTATTTTAATTCGCTTGGCTACCCACATGTCTCAACTGCAATCTCATATTAACCCAAATCTTTAAACTTGACTTTCTTTGCACAGCTGTTTGGAAAAATCTTCTGTAAGATGAACTTCTTCCTGGAAACGCTCCTTCTTATTGTGAAGTTACTCTATCTGACTCTGGAGTCTTTGCTTTTATTATTTATCCCTGTACGAAAGAAGAGTGTTGCTGGTGAAATAGTGCTTATAACAGGATCTGGAAGTGGAATTGGAAGGCTTATGGCTTTAAAATTTGCGAAGCTTGGAGCCACTTTGGTTCTGTGGGATATTAATCAAGAAGGGAACAAAGAGACAGCCAGACTGGTGAAAGAAAATGGAAATGTGAGAGTGCATGACTACACGTGTGACTGTAGCAAGAAGCAGGAGATCTATCGAGTTGCAGATCAGGTAATTCTCAATTACAGGTGATCTTTCGCATTGCTCATCTGTCTTGCCTAGTTTATTATCACTTTCAAGTTTGCTGCTGCAACATATTGATAACTCAGGAGGTAAAAATGTAATAACTACAGTTTCCTACAAAATTGTGCTTTGCTCTAATTGTAAGAAGAGAGCCAGTTTGGTGTAGTGGTTAAGTGTGCGGACTCTTATCTGGGAGAACCGGGTTTGATTCCCCACTCCTCCACTCACACCTGCTGATATGGCCTTGGGTCAGCCATAGCTCTGGCAGAGGTTGTCCTTGAAAGGGCAGCTGCTGGGAGAGCCCTCTCCAGCCCCACCCACCTCACAGGGTGTCTGTTGTGGGGGAGGAAGGTAAAGGAGATTGTGAGCCGCTCTGAGACTCTTCGGGGTGGAGGGCGGGATATAAATCCAATATCTTCTTCTTCTTCTTCTAAGAAGCCACTAGGTCAGTATAGTGCTGTCAGCCTTTTACTGATGTCAGATGCAGAAAAAAAGCCAGTCTGTAGCATCTCCGAGGTATTGTATATGGCAGAACATGACATTATCTAATGGCTTAATACTTCCGTTTGTTTCTGGTTTGTTACTGTTTTTGTGTTTTTGACAGTGTGCCACATGTGGTTGCCTCCTTAAAATTCACCAGACTCTGGTGTGTAAATACTGGAAGCAATTATGTTACAACTGCAGATGCAACTGCATCTTCCATTAGGGTTAGGTTCAGGTGAATTTTTTGGATAGGGAATGGGCTTGACCCTCTGATATCATTCATATTTTGCACTTGAGTTTTTTTAAGCCATCTGTGTGATAATAGTCTGAAATAGCATTTCATTTTTTAAAACAGAAAACTCACACTAAGCCCTTCCATGATAAGTGATCCATCTCCCTGTAATGAGCTGTACAGACCTATCTGTGATGTTGCTTGCTACCACTACCTGGCCAGGAATTTCCATGTGCTTTCCAAAAGCATGAATTGAGTATGTGGAAATGCACAGTGTAGTTATATCTACAGGTCAGAAATGGGATCACATGTTGAAAAAGGTTGTTTTGGATAGTGTCCCTGTGGAAAGCATCATTTGCTCTGACCTTATTTACTCAAGTTGTTGTTGTCCTCCCTGTCACATGCAATTATATGTTAAGTACTGTGTACCAGTTCTGAACATATATGGAAAACATGCTAACAGTAAAGCAACATGCCAAGGATCCTACGACAAATGTCAATAGAATATACTCACTTTGCCCTGTATGAGATATCAATTCACATTTTGTCTCATTCAGTGTGTGCAAATCTTTGTGTTAAAAAGGGTTTTTTCCATTGACTGTATGCTGTCCGATTCAGTCACAAACAGTTTGTATCCAAATGCTTCAGACTTATGGGTTGATAACCAATTTGCAAAGCAAGTGCTAAAGCTAATGATGCGGTCTCTGAGGTGCTTCAGAAGGGAAAGGGTGACCCAATAGCTTCACTGACAATGCTAGGAGGAAGTTACCTTGTATGTATATATGTGTGCTGTCCCCGACAGACAATACAAAACTATTAATAAAGTGAGCTCAGATTGCAAAGAGGTAACTAAATTGTTGCAATCATGATAACTGCAAGGGGCAAATGGCAGCATCAGAGCCATATTTTAGAGCACAGGTCACTCTCAAATGCATAAAAATGGGAGGGGATTCCTGTTAAAGCAGAGAAACACTGAGTCTGAGGAAGTATGCTGAACTCCCTTTGAATGCCCCACTAGGCAGTATCTTCCAGTAGGGCCCTAGGACCCAAAGTAAGCTCCTTTATTACAAAAGTGACTGGAAGGAGGGTGTGTGGGTAAACAAAAAACAGTGGAGCAAGTTGCCACTTCCCCACTTTCCCCCACACAATCTCAATTTCTAGAAATGTTTTGGGCAGATACTTGAGTCTGTTTTATCAGTGGAGAGAATTTCTTAGTATGTTCTAGTTCCTTGCTTCTGTTCTTCTAGTGTTGCCAGCCTCCAGGTAGGACCTGGAGATTTTCCACTTTACATCTGATCTCCAGACTACAGAAATCCGTTCCTCCGGATAAAATGGTTGTTTTGGAGGGCGGACTCTATGACATTATACCCTGCTGAGGTCCCTCCCATCTCCAGACCCTGCCTATCTAGGCTGTACTGCCAAAATCACCAGGTATTTCTCAACCCAGACCTGGCAACTCTGTGTTCATCAGGTTGTTTCAAACCCAGGAGTGCTGTCGTTAGCCATGCTCACTGCATGCAGATGTTTTCTTTTCAACTTAAGTGGCAGAAGTAGGTCTTTTGCAAAACCTTTACGTGAAAAATGCTAAAGCAATTTTACATTGCTACTCACAAAGATGCCATAGTGACTATAAACTTGCTACTCAAAATATGAGCAATTTTAAGTACACAACAGTATTGCTCTCTTCAGTATTAAGTCACTAAAGGGTCACTATTTATTTATTTATTCTTCATTAGATTTTTTAGTGGCTGCTCATCCAAAGGATGTGATGACTTGAAACATTAAAACCATATAAGATAAAGCAACATAAAACCAAATAACATAAAATATATCACTGCAGTTCAAGTTCAAAAATGTGATAAATGCCTGGACTGTCTTAGGCAAAATGAAACACTGAGAGAACAATCCCTTAATAATGTGAAGACATGTGTAAAACTGATTATTTGCAGAGTCCAGTTTTGGAGATAATTGTTGCACTTCTTAACAGTATAATGCTAAGTAAGCTCTCTTGTGATTGCTTGAATGTATTGACTCTGCTTATTATTTTTTGTTACAGGTCAAAAAGGAAGTCGGTGATGTTAGCATCCTAATTAACAATGCTGGAATCGTAACTGGGAAGAGATTCCTTGACTCTCCAGACTCATTGATAGAGAAGACTATGGAAGTGAATGCAATGGCAAATATATGGGTAAAAGACATATGATAACGTTTGAATCTGTGTTGGGTATTAAGTGGTAGATAATAGCATCATAGGACTTATTAGTGTTAATTTTTTTATTTATTTACTTGTTCTAGGATTTTATATGCACCATCTTGTAATGTCAGTTCAATAGTTTTCCAGGAGAGAAAAGTCTTTCATTTGACTGTACCAGGGCTTTTTTTAAGCTGGAACGCACCAGAACAGAGTTCTGGCTTGCATCGGAAGTGTTTCGGCTGCCTGCGTTAGCGTTCCGGCTCCACCCTGGAATCTGTTGCCTGCTGCACTGAAGGCCGAGCCGAACTCACGGGGCAGCCTCCCAGTGCCTAGGTCACTTGCTGCCTTCAGAGGGCCCAGCCACACTTCAGCTGCCTCCCGGCACCCGGGTCGATTGGTGCCTTCAGGGGCCCAGCCCCGCTTCAGCAGCTGCCTCCCTGTGCCCAGGTCACTTGGCGCCTTCGGGGGCCCCAGCCCCACTTCAGTGGTTGCCTCCCAGCACCCGGGTCACTTGGTGCCTTCGGGGAGCCCAGCCCCACTTCAGCAGCTGCCTCCCAGCACCTGGGTCGCTTGGTACCTTTGGGGGGCCCAGCCCCGGCTGAGTGGCTGCCTTTTGCCCACTGCCTTCGGGAGGCGCAACCATGCTCCAGTGGCGGCCTCCCGTCATCGGGGTCACATGCAGCATTCTGGGGACCCAGTCACCTCACGTAGCGGCCTCCTGGGGCCCTGCAACAGCATGTGGTGGTGAGTAAAACAGTTCTTTTTTCCCTTCTTTTCATTTCTTGCCCACCTCGTTCCATTTCTACCCCTCTTTGTTCTTTTCCCCCTGATTTCCATTTCTTTCTTTCAATTTCTTTTCCCTCCTGGTTCCATTTATTTCCCCTCCTCATTCCATTCCCCCCCCCCCCGCTTCCTGTTTCTGCTGTCTTCTGCAGAGTCTTTGGTGGTCTGCCTTCCAGGTACTGATTTGCTTTAAAAGGGAAAAAAAAACCCTGAAAATTCAGGGATCTGGAAAATCCCTGGGGGAATGCAAGTGCTCCCTCATTTTGTGGTTATAGCATTACCCCACCCTCATTGCTGGCTATTTCAAAGCAGGAATGCACTGAGAAGGGGAAATGGTCCTGGGCGGTTGCCAGCCTATAGGTAAGACCTGAAGTTCTCCCAGAATTGCAACTGATCCCCAGACTACAGAGATCAGTTGCCCTGGAGAAAATGGCAGCTCCAGAGGTTGGGTTGTATGTCAGAGCATGCCTCGTGATAGTCTGTTCTCTTCAGATCCACCCCCAGATTTCCAGGAATTTCTCAAACTTGAGCTGGCAACCCTGCCCTGAAGCAAGCCAAGCTGAGTGGCACCTGTGTCATTGCAAGGCAGCACGTTAGGGCCTTTCCACTCCATGGTGTCAGCAACAGGCTGACATGCAGGAGGAAACAGTTGGTATCTAAGGCAGCAGGCTAGGGTTGCCAAGCTCCAGGTGGGATCTGGAGATCTTCCATTATGACAGCTAATCTCCAGACTACAGGTTCCTCCTTCCTTCCTTCCTTCCTTCCTTCCTTCCTTCCTTCCTTCCTTCCTTCCTTCCTTCCTTCCTTCCTTCCTTCCTTCCTTCCTTCCTTCCTTCCTTCCTTCCTTCCTTCCTTCCTTCCTTCCTCCCTCCCTCCCTCCCTCCCTCCCTCCCTCCCTCCCTCCCTCCCTCGGTAAGACCTTCCTTCCTTCCTTTGTCTGTGGAGCCTGAGTGGTGGGCATTGTCCTCTGCTGCTGGGAATGTGGGTGCCTTTAAAGGTCCGATGGGAGCAGTTGCAGCTTCTGCATGAAAGGAGGGAGGGAGGGGTGACTGGTGGGGGAGGAGTGGGAGCCAGCTACCACCAGTTCCACTTGCACTTGGTTATCCCAGCTGGTGTGGCCTAATATGCTAATGAGTGTATGGCCTAATACGTTAATGAGTTAATATGCTAATGTTAGGGGTGTGGTATAATGACGCAGAGTGGTAAGGCTGCAGTACTGCAGTCCTAACTCTCTGCTCACGACCTACGTTTGATCCCGGTGGAAGCTGGGTTCAGGTAGCCGTTTCCAGGTTGACTCAGCCTTCCAAGGTCGGCAAAATGAGTACCCAGCTCGCTGGGGAGAAAGTGTAGATGACTGGGGAAGGCAATGGCAAACCATCCCGTAAAAAGTCTGCCGTGAAAACGTTGTGAAAGCAACGTCACCCCAGAGTCGAAAACAGCTGGCGCTTGCACAGGGGACTGCCTTTTTAAAACTTTTTTATAATATGATAATGAGTTCCTGCTGGGCTTTTTCTACAAAAAAAACCTTGGACTGTACAGTTAAAAAGTGGGAGAAGATTTTTCAGAGTTTGGGGCCAGTAATCAGTACTAGGAAGGCTTAAACACCCACTGGTGTTTGACAGTGTCAGCCACTTGTGATCGGACTGGTGATCGGATCATGTGTTCATACCCTAATCATACCATTCAGTACAAACAGTCTTTGCTGCATCAGGAGTTCTGAAGCAGACTCCCAGCTGATCCCCCATCATATGTGATTTGACTTCTGATCTTCTGCTGGGGAAACACTGTTGTGTCTCAGTGTCACTTTAACCCAGGGACATGGTGAGGGAGGTCACAGGATCAGCTAGGAGTGGGCTTCTAATCCACCACAGCACTCCATCGCTATGTCTTAGGCTGGCTGGAATGCTGTGAAGTTTGAGATCACAAGTGTCTGATCTCCAGCTTCTTTGTGTCTTAAACTGTGCACTGACACAGTGATGGGAGGGATAGGTTAGAAGCCCCCTGCTCACTGTGTTCAGAGTGGACTTCTGATGCACACCCCTGCATTAGTCTTATGCCAGTACAAAGCAGAAACACAGTGAAGTTAAATATCAGAAGCTTGTGATTTGCCTAGGCTCAGTTACTTGTCTTACGGGTGTATATAGATCAGAAGCTGACTTTCAGCTATTTTTCCAGGCGTGTGTTTCAGATTCAGAGCCCTCCTGCTGTCTGAACTCAGAGGAACTTCAGATCTGGGCAGAAAAAATACCTGTATCTAGGATACCTGAAATGGCTACGTGTTGTGTAATTTTGAGGGGACAGCACATTTGCACTGTTACACAAGCTGTAGACCACTACTTTACATTGTAGCCAAGTGTCATTTCTTCAGTGTTGTCACATGAAAAGATATACTTAAATATTTACAAAATGTGAGGGGGTGTACTCACTTCTGTGACATACTCTAGGTGTGGTAGCTTGAAGCCCCCTGAGACATATGCAGATGTGGTGGCTTAAAGTCCTGAGTCCACCTTAGATCTAAACCTAAACCAGTGTACAATGGCGCATGTAGACATGGTGGCTCAAAGCTTTAAGATGTATGTAGATATGGTGGCTGAAAGCCCCAAGTCCAGTTCCAATGCCTAAACCCAAAAGGTTGCAATGATGTATGTAGACATGGCAGCTTGAAGCCCTGAGTCCCACTTTGACACCCAAGACATGGATCAACATATGTGGACATGGTGGCTCAAAGCTTCAAGTCCAGCCCTGACTGCCATACCTCAAAGTGTGCAATGACATATGTAGACATGGTGTCTCAGAGCTCTGAGACATATGTAAATGTGGTGGCTTGAAGCCCTAAGTCCACCCTGAGCACCTGCAGAGAGGGAATGGGCCATCACTCCTTCTTCTGGCAGCAACAAAGTGAGGTGCACCCTTTGCAGGTGCCTGTGGAGAATGAAGGAAGATGTGCTATGTGTTTGTACCCCTGCAGACATTGACATGGCACACCTGGGACTCTGCCACATGGGGTCACTTGGGAGGGTGCAGAAATGTTTCCACAGGGTGGCCTGGAAATGGAGCTTCACAATTGAAGGAGGTGGGACTAGACACAGCTGCTTTCTGGCACTCGGAGGTGCCAGATATGGGTGTACTTGGTGCAGCTGGGATCTGGAAGGGGAAGAGGCTTCCCCCCCATCTCTGAACCACTTTTCCGAGGAGTCCTCTCCAAAGAGTTTTAGCAACTGCTGGTGTCTGGACATTGCTAAATTCTGTTTGCTCTTGGGAAAGCTCCAAGGGCAGAGCAGGGCAAGAAGACTCAAAGACACCTGGTAATGCCCTGCTAGAATGGGACTCCCATGGAGGAGGCTGGGTTGGGGCTCAGGAAGAGCAGCCTCTGGTTTCCCAGTGGGAGGGCTTCTTCCCCCCATGATGAGCACCCCTTTCACCCAGTTTCATTCTCATGGTGTTTACTAAGCTCTTGCAGTCAGAGTGAGCACAAAAGGAGGATCAGATCCCAGAGTTCAAGCAATCCACACCCCAAACCGAACAGCAGAGAACAGAGGAGATCACTAGCAAGAGAGGTAGATGGGGGGATATAAAGACACCCAATAGCTAAGCCCCTGTGTTCAATGTGAGCTCAGAGAGAGGATCAGATCCCTGATTTTAGAAAGCTCCACACTCAAACCCCAGCAGCAGAGAGCAGAGCAAGTCACAAGCAGGAGAGGTGGGCCCAGACACTTGGTGGCCAAGAGCTTTGAGTCTACTCTGTACCCTAATCCCAACCCCCAGCAGTAGAGAGCAGATTACTACTGAACAGAAAACAAAGCAATGAATCAGCTCTGCTAGCTCCATGCCTCTCTCTCACTTCCACCAGCCAACAAAGAAGAGGGGAGGGAGCAGAGCTCACTTAATATATAGCCTTCCAAGCCCATAGAGCAGAATGGGAACTCTGTTGTTGGAAGTCAGCAGTGCCTGTCAAGCATTGGAGTGGTGTTTCCAAGGCTGGATAATTCCACCCCCTTTGTTGCCCTGGAGTTTTGTAAGCAGTTTAATTGATTCGTGCCAGTTTGTTATCAAAATGTAGCCATCCATGAACCACCTCAAAGCTTCATGAAAGTTTGTGGCAGAATAGCGGGCACAAACATAGCTTCCCAAACCGACAAATGAGCCAAAATTCATGACACACTTTAACTAGAGAGCCGGTTTTTGCCCATCCCTAGTAGAGATCAGAAGCTTCTGATATCTCTCTTCTCTGTGTCTCAGCCAGTTTGAATCACAGCAGTTGTGGGGGAGGGGTGGATTAGAACCCCACTACTGGCTGATCTCCTGATTGTTGATAGCCTCTAGGAGTGTGTGATCAGAAGCAGATTCTCATTGATCTTGAGAAATATTTCTTCTCCTAACAAGGACAGGACAGAGCAACATTTCCAAGGAGGGGGGATCAAAAGCTAGCTTCCAGCTCATCATTGGTTCAACTGAGAGTCAGCTTCCGACCAGACCTGTTCAGCAGCTGTACACTTTGTTCTGCTAGAGCTAAACAAAACTACATTTAGGTCATGGAGTGATTATGAGCATCAAACATGGTATGTTGTTGAACAGCTGTTGAACAGGCTGACTGCACAGTTCACAGTTGATGCTAGATTTTATGATGCTTTCTCCTAATAACCTTAACAGATCATTAGGACTCTCAAAGAACAGAAATGCAAAATTGCTGGAATAAAACAAATACATTCAGCTTTGTTTAAAACTCATTTGCTTTCCAGAAAAGTGCAGGTTAACAATTCTAGAGTCCAAGAGATCTGGGCAATTAAATTGGTCAGTCTATTTCCACCCCAATTACACAAGTAGAAACAGAGCTGAATTTATTTGTTTAGTTAATTAGTTAGTTTATACCCAATCATCCTTGCTGAAGCAGGTTCAGGGCAGCTTTATGCACAAGCTAAGCAAGCGACTGTTTAGAGCCTCACATTATGAGGGGCCTCAAAATACAAATAAAACTACTAAATCAATACTTTTTGTTAATTCTGTGGGGCATTTTGACTTGACCACTTAAGGTCTCATCATCTCTTAATCCAGCCCAAAGTAGAAAGCATTATTAAACTCCTAGAGTTATGTGCATGCAATAGCAACCTCTGAGGTGGAAGAATCAGAATGGTGTCTGCAAAGGAAACTGCAATGGAATTTTCATTAGTCAACAGACATGTAGATTGGGATGAGCTAGCAGATTTTACAGAATTCCAAAAACGTTTGGCAGACTCCTCCACCAAATGCTTCTGACTAAATTTAGTAGAAATGGGAAAGTGAATGGAGGAAAAAGGCAGTCCATATTAAAACTTAGGGTGAGAACACAGATTCTAAGGTTGATTGAAGCAGAGTTGCTTCATTTCAAGGTATCTGTTTCAGAGCAGAGAATGTGTTTTCAAGCTACTTCTGTTTAGAGGGCATTTCTGTTTTCATCTTATCTGCTGTACAACTATAAAACATCATAGCAGTTTCCATGTTACTTTAGAGCCTGAGAATCAAAAGACATAACAAACATCTTCTATCTCTGTCTATTTATAAAAAGTTAATTAATTACACAGTTATAATTTGAACTGGGAACTTGTAGTTTGGGGGGCGGGATTTAATTCTTCACCCTCTACTCGGTTTGGCAAAATGAAACTGGACTTTTAATGTTGATAGCATTTTGAAGAGGGAGAAAGTTTGGTTCAAAAAGCAATACCTCTTTCCCTTAAAACTGTTAGTAATAGCACAGGGAACTGGTTTCAGTTTGCAAAACTGATTGAGACTCCCTCTTCCCCTCCTTCATGGCCTCAATTCAAATCATAGCTAAACGCATGATTTACTTTCTACACACTGAAGGACACTTGTGAGTTCTATCAAACATGTTTTGACTAAACTGGAGAAGTGTTTTGATTCAGTGGGACAAAGCAAGCAAGTTTAGGGTGTTATACTTAAAAGACGCACTAGAAATTGATGAGTAAGCCTCCAGTGGAGAACTGATAAAGTAAGAGACTTTAAAAATAAGGCATGCTGTACTTCATAAGACTATTTGAAAAGTGTTTGTTTTTGAAAAGCAGCAAAAGATCATTATTAAAAAAATGTATTTTTTCTGTTTCCACTATTCAAAAGTAGAAAGTGGACATTAGATGAGTATTCTTTGGGAAAGAGGACAGAAAGTTCTCAGAAGAATTACTTTTTTTAAGAACTTCAGACCAGTGGTGCTGCTGATGTTGCAGATGTTGCAGTCAAATAAGAACTTCTTGGTTAGAGTATGCAGTTAGAGATCAGAAGAAAGCTCATGCCTTCTGTTTTTGGTGATGGTGCCCCCAAGTGGACATTTATAATATTAAGAAAAAGCTAGAAGTAGAGAGATGGAATATACATCTTCAAAACATGTACTTACTATGTATGTGCATTATAAAATAAGGCAGGGGAATAAGAAAATAATATGATGAATCATGATAACAAATGTTTGAAATCTTTCTCAATAATACTCTACCTGAAAAGGCTGAAATATTTGTTCAAAAACTCTTCCTTCCAGGGTGTGTGTGTGTTTAGAAAAGGCATAGCAGGAACTCATTAGCATATTAGACCACACCTCACCTTTCTCCTCAACTGGGATATAATTCTCCATTTTATCCTCACAACAACCTTGTGAGGTAGATTAGGCTGAGAGAGTGTGACTGGCCTAATGTTACCCAATGAGCTTCTGTGGCATAAGTGGGGATTTGAATCTAGTTCTCCCAGATCCTAGTCCAATGTTCTAACCACTATAATACCGTGCTGGCTGGTGGTGGTGGTGATGATGATGATTTAATTCGTTTACAGCTTTTCTCCACAGTGTGGTCCCAAATTGTCTTATATTCTTTCCTCCCTGTGAGGTAGGTTGGCTGAGAGTATGAGTCCGGCTCAGAGTGGGAATTTGAATCTGGATCCTAGTCCAAAACTGTTACCACAACAGCACATTGGCTCTCACAGAATTGTCTATTCATTAATTTAAAATGTAAAGATTTTAAATATTGTTACTGTTAAAATACATTAAGTACTTTAGAGATGGTCAGAATACTTTTAGCAGTTCACCTACATATCTAATAGCCAAGGACTGGTCCCTGTGTAGATTTAATTTGCATAGTAGGATCAGCTACAAGCTACAGTTCTACAAAGACAGTGGAACCCCTCAGGTTTTTAGAAGAACATTTGCTGGGGGGGGGGGGTTAACTTTGTGGAATAATCTTATCAAAGTTAATTGCAAAGTCTGTGAAAGTGCAGATATTGCAAAAAGGGGGGGGGGAAACCCTCCTGGACTTCAGGCAGCATTTGGGGTTGCTGTATATGTCAGGATGGCACATGAAAACACAGTTGCAGCAGCCACCAGCAGCAGAGCGGGGAGCCAGAGTCAAAGAGGGAGGAAATAAGATTTCTCTTTCCCTCACAAATCCATGCAGGTTTCCTTCTTGTTAAAATAACTTCTAGACTGTTCTGAGGATTGGGGTTTTAAATGACATTAGAATAGAGTAGCATGATACAGGGTTAAACTAATGGTGAATCCAAATGACTTCTAAATGCAGTTTTTTAAGTTACATGGGCAGGAATTTACTGCAGCCTGATTAGTGATGTTGTTTTCTGTAGTTATGAGCGCACTACAGTTCTTCCCTCTGGTACTGCCGGGGTCTAGAAATGTTTTGTTATTCCTAAGATTTCTCATGAAACTTGAGGGAAACAAGAAGGGAAAAAATGAACTTTTATTCATGTTCTAGCCAGTGTACTGTAGTGGTTAGAGTGTCAGACTAGGATCTGGGAGGTTTGAATCCCCACTCGGTCATGGAGACTTGTTGCGTGACCTTAGGCGAATTACATATTCTCAGCATAACCTATCTCTCAGGGTGGTTGTGTTCAGGATAAAATGGAAGAGTGAGTATAGAGGAATAAGGACATTCACAAAACGTACTCCAATCCGAGAGCTGTCCTGCAGGGTCAGGTCACAGTTTTGGTGCAAACTTGCTTGCATTACCAACCTCTTAAGCAGCCCTCCATCTGACTCCTAGTTAGAAAGGACTACAGTAGGGATAGCTCAGTCTGCTTCCATGCTTTCATACAACGCAACATCTGCAAAACTAGCACGTCGGTTCTGCTCTGATCTGCACTTGAGCAACTGGGTTTTCAATAGCTCTAATCTGTCTATGATCCATTGCTGTTCCCTCTCAGGGAGTTCCACAAATGCATCTTGGATACCCTCTTCATTGGAGTTACATCTGATAGCACAACTATCTAAATAAGGCACAACTTTATTATTTGCGAAGACTTGGCAAACAGCAGAGTCTTTCTGGTTGACAACACTCATTGCTGCCCTTAGGGCTCCTGCATGATCTGAACCAGTGACTTTCTTCTTCATATCTCACTTCCGGACAGAGAGGAGCCAAAAGAGTGTTCATATAAAGATGGGTTGGAAAAATCCCTTTGGACATCAAGTGCCCTTTATTTCTAAGAAGGAGTGAGGGGATTTCCAAAGTACTGAAGGATACTCTCGTGGCTGATGCACTCTGATTCCCCCTTTTAAGTCAAGTGTCTTTAACTGGTTGCCCAATAAGGCCTTTAAATGCCTTTTTACCAGCATTTTGAGTTCCAAGGGGGGATACTTCCATTATATTTACAGAGAGACAAATTAACCTTGGTAGGTAAGCACTAGCGGGTGTGAACCAGTTGTAGTTTTTAGCTCCTTATCTCTGGTAGAAATGTCCACCGGAAGAAGAGGAGACTGCTGTATAAGCACCTTTGTCTCTCCATCCTTAAGAACTTCAGTCTTCCTGTCAGACATATTTGTTAGGATGCTGCTCATAGGATCAATTTGAATGTGCAGCATATGGATCATTTTACAAAGATGGTCAATAGTTCTAGCTGTCAGTTGTAAAAACTCAGAAAGCCCAGCCCCAACATCCACATTCTCGGTACCTTTAAGATGGTCTGCCTGGCTCTCACCCACAGCAGAGTTCCCAGCTTCAGCTTCCAGCTCAGGGAGTGATTCATTTAATTCAGTAGCAATTTCTGTGAGGTCTGCTAAATTTTCCAACACTACAAACTGGTTGCAGGTAGCAATCTGATATGAATAGAAATAGTTAATTTTCAGTTGTTTGGAAGAGGGCGTGGCACAGTCCTCTTTCTCTTTTCCACATTTAGATGTTTTCATTGCTAAAGTTAATATGCCCCCAAACCTTAGGGAGCTCGAAGACCAGCTGCAAAATGTAACCAACAGTGAGAGGCTTTTTTTCCTCCAGAAAAAAGCGAGCAAGGTCAGCAATCAAACGTTTCACTTTAGCAGCAGCGAATTCCTATTCAATAGCTGGTGTGGGAGGGAACCTTATCTCCGCTTCAGGTTGTTGGTCGTGAAAAAAAAAATCAGATTCCAACTTCACTCTACTCAGTCAGAACTCCTAAGTAGTTAATCTTAAAATAATAAATAAGCTTTAAAAATAAGGGTTTAAAAATAATAAAATAGCTGGTGAGCGGAGGAGCGACTGATGACCGACACCGGAACCCGGAAGCCATTCTCCAAGCCACAAAATGTAATAAACAGCATTGGTCTGTTATAACATTTCAGTTAATTACTCTCTGCATCCCATAATGGTTATAAGCCAAACTTTCTAGTCTTGAAGTGAATTTATGGCTTTTCCACAACTTTCTACCATGTGAGCTTCTCCTAGAAAGTCTTCATCTTTAACCAGCTTTCCTCAGAAGCTAGACAGTGAGACAGGTAGAGTTTCTTAAAGCATTCACTAAATTAGTCTGCTTTCCATAAAAACCAGGCTATAAGACCTACATAATCTCCTGAGAAAGGATTCCTTTTCCCCTCCTCCCCAGCCTTAGTCCTTTTGGGGGCACTGTCAGATTCCACCTGACAGTTCTACAGATTTCCTTTCCTCCTTTTTCCTACCTGGCTCTTCCAGAATTCTGTGGCTCCTGATGGACTGCTAGCTGCTCTTCACGCATGTACAAAATGAGCAAACATACTAGTCCCAGGCCCAAGAGCCAAAATTTAGTGGAAGTACAACTGCCAGGGTAGGCAAAAAAAAGAGGATGAGGAAATGGACTGTATTCAGGGGAGTTCTACTGCTGTATTTTTATTTATTTAGGGAATTGGAAATCTCCTGGCTCCACCACCAAAGTCCCCAGATATTTCCTGTGTTGGACCTGGCAACCCTACTTCCACCCCATGCATAATTTTATAAACCTCTATTATGTCCCACCCCTTAGTCATTTTCTAAACTGAAAAGCCTCAGACTCTTGAGCATTTCCTCATAGGGAAGGTGTTCTAACCCCTAATCATCCTGGTTGCCCTCTTCCATACTTTTTTCCAGCTCTGTTATGTCCTTTTATGATTTATTCCTTATGTCACAAAAATGGTGGTGGATAGAAGCATTATTGGTATTAGTTTTACAATTGTACTTTAAAATTTGAAATTGGTCACTTGATCCATGAGTTACAACTTGAAAAGATAGGAAAAATTGGCTTTGGCCATCTTGATACCATAAAAAATTTAAGCTACCAGTCAGAACATCAAAACATAATACATAGACATACACTTTTCAGGAAAAAATAGATGTTTTGCCACCTTACTTGATACTGTAATCTACTAAGTGTCCGTGATTAGTCTGGCCCATGGACTACACAACATATTGGTGATTAACAGAATGGCATAAGACCTTTGTCTATCTGTTACGTTAACCTATTAACTGAATGTATTCAAGCAGTCATCCACCCAGGTGTCCACACAGGGACAATTCTGGAATGCTTGTAAGACAATTCTGGAATGCTTGCGCCGCCTGTCACTTTTAAAAAAATAATAATAATCTGTGCCTGCTCAGAAAGGTGGACAAAATACGGTATCAATGATAGTAACACATGAGGGACACCAGCAGGAGGGCAATAATGTGACCACAGAGAAATCCTTTGAAGAACATGATTTACAGGAAAGCAACCCATTTTAATTCCTTAGTGTTGTGTTGTAGTTCCAGAGATGGGAACTCGCATACTTGGAGGAGGTCCTGGTATCTTGAGAAGAATAAGCTAAGAGGATTTTGGCCAAAGATTGTGTATACTCTTGTTCTTAAGTTCCAGGCTTTGTATTTCACAAAAGTGAAATAACTGCGTGGTTCGTTTAACATGTCGATTATGCGCCTTGAAGGATTGTCTGGTTTGTTTCTGACAAGCTAAATAAATGTGTCTTCAGAGGGCTAAAAATCTGCATCTGATCATATCTTAAACCCCACTATTCTTGAAGTTTGTCCCTATTGCTCTTTCAATTAATGCACAGATCACTTATGTTTTTAACCTGTGATTTTTGTTTTTCTTGTAAAAATGCTTTTCTAGTGGCCGTTAGTTCACTTGCATTCCAGTGGTAGACTCTAACAAAACAGTTCCTGGGCTGGAATTGGCCTTTCTAGGACTAGTGCTGCATGAACTTGATGATCTAGAGTGACTTCCTGTTGTCCAGTCAGCTGCTTGTGCTCCCTCAGTGGCAATAAAGAAGTCCTCGGTGAGGCTTCTGTTGCACTAACCTTCCTAGTCCTTTGATTGGTTAGCCTGCTGCTACTGTTGTCATTAATACATTTAGGAATAGTTCTAATGAGAAAGAGAATGTCACTTCCTAATATAGTAATACTTTTGATAAATTATATGTAATTATTAAATATATATTTTAACCTACATTATTTTGATGAATAATTACAACTACTGTATCAGTGGTATCAACAAGTCTAATAGAAAGTGATTTGTTTATGGCCTGGCGCAATCATAGCTGACGTGTGATTTCACAGGGGACTTTATAGCTTTTACCTTATTGTATTGACCATGACAATAGTGTGCATCCTCTCCCATATTTATTTGTAATCATTTGCAAGCTTGCCTCTATGTTTTTCTTCATAGACTTGCAAAGCATTTCTTCCAGCAATGATGGCTTCTAATCATGGACACTTAGTAACTATTGCTAGCGCAGCTGGTTTGATTGGAACCAGCGGATTGACAGGTTAGTACACAGAAGATGTATCTTTAGGTTGGTCCTAAGCAGAATGAATGAAGCCCTTTGAATCATTTAGCAGTGCTTTACACAATCTGGGGTTCAGAAGGAGTACACTGGAGTTCCACAGATGGAGTTTGTAGTTTATGGCTTAATTTGGGCAGGTCACCAGGTAATGGGTCTATGACTCTTGCATGAAGTGCCAGAAGTCTTTTTTAAACTCACCACAGTCAGAGGAACGAAAAACGCACACATGGACATAGAGCCCAAGGGGGGATGGACCACTTCCATGAGATGATCCTTCCCTTCCTGGAGTTCTGAACATTAAAATTCCACAGAAATTCTGCCCATTCTGATTGATTTTGGAGAGGGTTTCTGGGACAAAAAAACAAGGAACAAATGTGCACAAGTACAGTTATATATACTTCTGGCTTGGTTTTATTGGGAATGGACTTTGGGGTTTACAAAAATTGGGAGATGTGGTTTTTTAGGAGAGAAAAGAAGATATAATGCTAGTAGAGATTTTAGGCCTGGACAGCTGTGAAAAATCCTAGCACTGCTGGAAACTTAAATTTCTAAGATTGTGCTAAAGGCCTACAAAATCTGGTGTATATCCTCAGAATTCTATACCAAGCTTTGCTACTTAGAAATTATTATTTTCAACTAGGTTTACTAGCTGCAAACGATTTCTCTTGTGCTTCTCACAGGAATCTTTTCACTTAAGTTTAAAGGGGAAACAAGATATCACTTTGTTACCAGGATTATATTTTGCTGCACTATTCTATTATTTCATGGTTTTTGACCATCTTGTTTGTATGTCCAACCACCAGTTATAATGCAGTAGTAATATTCCTAGTTTGTGTTCCTTGAGGAATTCTGTGTGATTATAATAATCCATTAAATAATTCACTAAAGGCATGGTTAGGTGCCAGGGAGAACATCATAAATTGATCTAGTAGATAGATTTTAAACAGATTATAAAATGGGGGGGGGGGGGGGGGGGGTACCACGATATTGGCACAAATAGTTTCAGTATATTAACACTACAATTTCTAGTATGTTAACCAGCACACACTGAAAAAGGAGCTTGGAGGCGGCTCTTGTTTCAGCATTGTAGTCTGCACTGTTTTTTGCTTTTGCTTTGCTATTTTTTCTCTGTACTATTTTTTCTTTGGCAAAATTGAAAATGAGAGGTTAATCCGGGAAAGGCTACAAAAAGCATAAAGGTTAACAGTCTCCTGTTAACAAGGCTGAATTAAACAGTTTCAGGGATTAATTTGTATGCTAACAGGAATTGGCTATTTTGTGTTTTGTTTTGTATTTTAGATTAGTGCAGTATTTTATTGGATTTTCTCCAATGCATGTGTATTTGTGCAATTGACAGATGATTAAATTTAGCTGTTACTTCTGGGTTTATTTATGCTACATTAACATGAATTAATTCAATTACCATCTTTCTGAAAACACAGAAACTACCAGTTGAAGTAAAATCAAGTAAGCTGATCCTGTGAGACTTCTGCTAGGAGCTGCAGCCCACATTGCCCCCTCCTCCCCCAAATTAAATTATCTTTATTGAAAAATATCAGAACATACAAGGAAGAGCATAAACAATAAGATAAAACAATCCATCAAAACAAGATACAAAGTACAGTAGGCATAAGATTACCAGAAACACAATTTGTCTAGTTCTTTTGGAATTTCATCCTGTATAGTCAAATATTCCAGTATAGGGAACCAAACAGTTTCAAAATTGAATGTGAGAGTATGAGATTCTACTTCAGAGAGGCTGTCAGTGATTAGCTATTTGGCTTTTGAGAAAATAAGATGAAGATGAAGATATTGGATTTATATCCCGCCCTCCACTCCGAAGAGTCTCAGAGCAGCTCACAATCTCCCTTACCTTCTTCCCCCACAACAGACATCCTGTGAGGTGGGTGGGGCTGGAGAGGGCTCTCACAGCAGCTGCCCTTTCAAGGACAACTTCTGCCAGAGCTATGGCTGACCCAAGGCCATTCCAGCAGGTGCAAGTGGAGGAGTGGGGAATCAAACCCGGTTCTCCCAGATAAGAGTCCACACACTTAACCACTACACCAAATTGAAGTTAAAAGTGGCTTCATATACTACAAATAAGTATTGCCAAATGTGTGTGAAATCCCTTATACAGTTTCCAGGTGTGTAATGTCAAAAGAGGATCTTGCATAGGAAAATCCTACCAGGACAACAGTGTCTTCAGCTTTCATTGTTGACTTCACCTTTTGGGCAAGGGAACTGCATAATTATGGACAGCATCTGAAAAGATCCAGTCATAAGTCCCTGCCAACAGTAACTTAGACTAGGCAGGTTTCTGTAGAGGGGTCTTACTCATTGATCCATAGTTTGGACAGACAAAAAAAGGCTGTTCAGTACTGGATGTTACATACTAACATTGCCAGTTCACTGCTCATTTAGTGCTTGCTTTTAACATCTGAAGTTGTTCTCAGTTAATGGGGGAAGCTTATTTAGCTATTTTTTCTGATAAATGCTCTCCTATGGCATAGTGGGTTGGGAGCATCTTGCATTTGCACTACTTTAACATGTTTTCTTTTAGAGAAAAGTCTGCACCTGTTTTATTTCAGACTCAACTTTTGTTTTCTATTTAGCAGTCAGTAAAGCAGTCTAGGGCTTGGGCCAAGGAGGTTTCAGACCTCTATTGAGCCACAAACTTTATTGGGTTGGATTGAGGCAAGTCACTCTCCATATTACTTTTCAGTGTGTAAAAAGCTCTGATCACACAGCTCTGTTGAAAAGATTAAAGAAACAAGGATGGTTATGGCATTGTGTGCATGCAGAATCTTTACAAGCAAACAATAATGAACTTGGCATCCAGTCTCTAATATCATGCTGTATATAAGCATTGTGCTGCTAACATGCTTCCCTCTCATTTTACAGATTACTGTGCAAGTAAATTTGCAGCTGTTGGCTTCCTTGAGTCTTTACAAGCAGAGATAAGGCATGTGGGGAAGACTGGCGTTAAAGTCTCAATTGTCTGCCCATATTTCATTTCTACAGGAATGTTTGAAGGCTGTAAACCAAAGTGAGTTAATTGTTTTTATGCATGCTTGTATATGGTCTTAAAATGTGCCTGTATATATAAGAGAACTGAAAAAGCTATTTAATAGAAGGCTTCTCTTTAAAAGGTAGAAGGCATTCCTAAATGAAAAAAAATAAAAGCGTCACTTTGGCAGATAGGGGCTATTCTGCCCTTCTCCAAGTCATGTCAATCCCCTGTCACTGCATTTTGAATGTGCAAACCTGCAGAAGCACCCATTTAAGATGGAGAGGATGTTAGAATGCTGATTGGGAAAGGGGAAATTGAGAGTCAACTTACAACTCCAGGGATTGTTCGGGGAGAAAGAGTAACTACTGAGGGGAACAATAGGCTAGAATCAGGGCTGAGATAGACTCACTCTAGATTGAGATTACTTTTTCTTACTAATATTAATCAAATAATTAGTATGCTCTATCTTCTGTTCTGAACAAAGTAGATTGCATATACCTGTACTGTTGTGACAGTGGGATCAGGCCGACTCAAAGAACTCCTAAAGTTGTAGTTACAATATGTTGGTTGGTTGAAACGGATGTCAGTCAGAGTTGAAAGTGCATTTAAGTTCTGAAGGTAATTTAGTTAGTTTTTATTTAACACCCTAAAAAAGAAAAGTTTTGCTTCAGCAAAAAGAAGTTAGCCTGCATTGTTGCTGTAACATCCAAACAGCAGATAATGTGAATCATGAATATTGAACTTTACTAAGGAAATAAGTAAAGACTGAGTCACATTTGTTTAAAACACATCAAGTAGAATATCTGTCAACAAATAACCCTAAGGATAATGAGGTCATTGCAGACTCTTGGGGAAAAAATAAGATGTGTAAAAAAAGAACTTGAGGAACATATTGCTAAAACATCGAGACAGATGATAGAACTGTTGTTAAATACATTAGTAGTCTGAAACCAGTCAAGGAAGTGGTTGACTGATAGAAAAACAATGAGAAGAAAGAATTACTAAAAAGAATAGGGAGATAGTATTTCCTTGCATTTAGCTTCACTTCTAAACATGTTTGAAAGATGGCTATAGTACACACAGGGTCTGGTCAGCACTCACCCAAGAGTTGTTAAAGAGCTTAAATGTAAAATTGTTGCTCCTCTATAAAATACACTGCTTGTTACTGAAATGTTTTTACTGAAGAATTGTAGGTTAACCAGTTAGGTTAAGCTGTTCTCAGAAACCGTTAATTATAGGTTAAATGGTTCTCAGAAATAATGGAAGTAAACACTGGATTTCATCAGAATCTGCAGTAGATTAACCCAGTGATCAACAGTAGATTCAGGACACACAAATAAGATGTAATTCACACAAACTGTATGAAAACTACATGATTCACTGCCAAGATTTTAAAAAGCTATTGGGCAGATTATGAAGGATCAGCACATCAACAGATATTAGCTATGCTAGCTCAGTGGAACTTTCATGTTCAGAGGCAGTATGCTGACTTAGTTTGTCTGATCCGTGTAGATTCTTCTCATATTCCTCACACCAGGTAAATGTACCTGGTGCTGTAGTTAACTTGTTGTTGTTTAAGTTGTGTCACTTCATTGTGTTTGAACAAAAACAACAGTGTTTATCAAGATGCACCACAATTTGCCACATTATCAGGTAGGCTATAACAAAGCACTTTCTTTCTGTTATCTGCTATAACATATCTGAAGAATGACTAAGAAGAAGGTGTTGTGGAGTGTAAACTGACTCTCAGTGACCCCATCCACAGGGCATTCCAAGCAAGAGACTAATGTAGGTAGTACTGACTGCAGCTGACCCTGATTAGCTCCTGACAAGCCCAGACCAAGCTGGCCTATTTGGTAGAGTTGCCAACTCCATGTCAGGAAGTTCATGGATATTTGGGAGTTGAGCCTGATGAAAGATGAGTTTGGGTAAGGGAGGGATCTCAGTGGCATATAATGCCATAGAGCCTACCCTCCAAAGGAACCATTTTATCCAGGAGGACTGATCTCTGTAATCTGGAAATCCACTGTAATTCTGAGAGATCTATAGGCCCATCTGGAAACTAGCAACCCTGCTGTTTGCGCTACTAAAGAATGAATAAGAGTGTAGTAAGATCTTCAGTCTAAGCATCTCTAGCAGCAGATTGGTAAAAACCTTTCTCTGCCTAAGACTATATATCCACTGGCAATCAGTTGACATTACTCGGCTAGAGTAGTGATCTAGCTTGGTATAAGGCAGTTCATACAGCTTAATTCTGCTAGTGAGGACCTCTGGATCATGGATACAACATCAGGATATTTGATGAAGAGTTGGGGATGGCGAAATGAATAAGCAACCAATTGACAGGATTGCTAGTTTGGAGAATAGTATTAGGAGGTTAATTCAGGTATGTATGCATGTATCTTTTCTGCCATATCTAACCAGTCCTTGCTATGGTGCTGTTCTTGGGATGGAAGGGGTTCAACCTTCCAGTTTCTACTTATTGAGCTATTAATCTTTGTTATCTTTTTCCAGATTGAGACACTTGATGCCTTTTCTAAAGCCAGAATATGCAGCTGAGAGAATTGTGACCGGTGTTCTGAGGGAGGAGTTCTATGTGATCATACCACAAACTGCATCATTTTTACTTAAACTAAAATAGTAGGAGCAATTTTTTCTTCTTTACATTCATCTCCTGTGCTTCTCTCTTGCTTCAAGCCTAAACTTAGAGGCCTAGTGGCACAACCAACATGAGCAATATTTTAAAGGTCATCTGTAAAACAGAATATAATCAAGAGATGAACTGATAACATTTTCTGTGACATTGCAAGGGTTCCTGGCATGGATCTCTTGCTGCAACCAGCTGCATTATATCATACATAGGGATGGACACAAACTAGCTGACCAACTAAAATTTGTCATGAATTTTGGCTGGGTCATGGTTTGGAAAACAGTGCTCATAAACTGAATAACTGCCATGAATTTAGATGCAATTTCTGGCTGATTGTGATGAGCAGAAAGCAGGGGCAAACACAAGGACCTTCTTCGTGGTCTCTGTGCATCACACTTGTGGGATATTGCGCTTGCGCCGGTCCCCGATCGGTATCTGTAAAAAGCCCGGGGTTTTTCCGCGGTCGGCGCCACTGGGCATGCGCAGGCGTCCCATCGCGCATGCCCAACGGCGCCATCGCGGCAATCCCACCAGTTCCTTTCTGACTGCTGCGTGGAGAGGCTGCGTTTCTCGTGTTCCCGGTCAGTGAGCTTTCGGGTTTTTTGCCCTTTTTTCCTCCCTTCTGTATATATAGCTTGTTTGTTGTTTTTGCTAGAGTAGTAGTTAGTTTAGTAGTTAGTTAGTCAGTTTAAAAAAAAAAGTGTTTTTTTTTGTGCGTGTATTGTGGCGGATCGCCCCTCGGGGCCTTCCTCCTGTTGTTTTTCCCCCAGTTTTTTTCCCCTCAGAGGACTCTGAAAGGGCCTTTGTAGCGACGATTGTCTATGGACAGTCGCTGGGGGTTTTTTAAGCCGTGCCGGGTCTGCGGGAAGAAGATCGCCCCCCAGACGGCCATTCCCTGTGTCTTCTCTGCTTGGGTGAAGCGCACCGTGTGGAGGCCTGCCCACACTGCCTCCGCTTCTCCAAGCAAACGAGGAAGAACAGGGCGACGAGGTTGTCGGCCGCACTAACTGCTTCGGCTCTTCGTCCTCCGAAATCAGCGGCGGGCCCGTCGGCATCGGTACCGAAAATGGCGGACGCCCAAGCCCCAACGGTCTCATCGGCCGATGTGACCCAGGTGGAGGTGGAATCGCCGACGGAGCGAGGCCCCACGAAACGAGCCCTCGAAGGGTCGGTGGATGTGCCCGCGAAGAAGCGTCGGGAGGACTCAGGGCGAGAGTCCTCTTCCAAGAAAGTGAAGGCCAAGGAGAAGCGGAAGCGGCCATGCACTCCATCGCCTTCCCCTGATGTATCGGCGCCGATCACCACCGAGCCGCCAAGGAAAGTCTTGGCTTCCCCGCGCCATAGCCCATCGACACCAAGGGGCAGCGCTCATCGGCCTCGCACCTTCGCATCAGAAACAGAGATCGATCTAACACAGCGATCTCCGTCGACAGAGTCACATCGACGAAGCGGCGAGTCGGCCTCAAATGTGGAGGCATCGACATCGGCCAATGCAGCCAGAACGGCGGGACCTAGAGGCAGAAGAGAGCGGGAGCCATCGGTCGAATCTCGGTGCTTTCCACCCATACCCCCTTGGGAACAACATCGATGGCAGTCGCCGTACTCGTACTATCCTCCGTACCAGTGGTACCATCCGAGGGAGCATCCGGACTGGGAGCAGCAGTCCGAAATGTCCTGTTTTTCCCGAGCATCGCACCGATCCAGGAAGGCATTGGCATCGGTCTCGGTTCCTCCGGAGAGGCGTGATACACCGACAGAACCCCAGCGCCGACCATCGACACTGATCCAGTCGCCACGGCGGGAGTCGACGCCGGCTCTATCGGAGCACTCAGCGCACCAAGAGTCTTCACCATCGGGATCGGAGAGCGACGGCCAGGAGAGAGCCTGGGAACCTTCGCCAGACCCCAACACCGCAGAAGACCTTCCAGTCTCGCCCTCGGAAGACTTGAGGTCATACGCAGAAATGGTGAAAAGAATGGCTGCCACCATCTCCCTGACTGTCTCTCAGCCGAAGCCAGTCGTGGACGACAGCGTCTTCGACATAATGCAGCGGGACATGTCCACGGCTGTAGCACTCCCTGTAACCAAGTTCATCCTACAGGCCGTAAAGGAGTCCTGGAAGAAGCCATCTTCGGCACCGGTGTCTTCGAGGAAGCTGGACCACATGTACAAGGTCCAGGAGACAGGGGCTGAGTTCCTCTTCACGCACCCGAAGCCGAACTCGGCCATCGTCTCATCTTCCTCCAAGTCACGTAAGGTGCGTTCTGCGCCTCCAGACAGGGAAGGGAAGAAACTCGACGGCATGGGGAGGAAGATCTATTCTGCGGGAGCCCTCGGGGTGAAGGTATCAAACTATGCGGCCTGCATGGTGAGATACCAGTACGCCATGTGGGAGCAGTTCTCCCCGTTTCTCTCTTCCCTCCCCGAGGACAAGAAAGTGGCAGCAAAGAAGTTGCAGAAAGAAGGTCTTGCTGTGGCCAAGCAGCAACTGGCCGCAACAAGACACATGGTAGACGTGTCAGCCACGGCCATCACGTCTGCCGTGTCCATCCGCAGACACTCCTGGCTGAGATCCACCTCCCTACAGCAGGATACCAGGGCACTCATAGAAGACCTGCCGTTTGAAGGGGACGGCCTGTTTAGTACGACAACAGATAACGCCCTACAGGAGTTAGACAAGAACTTAAAGATTTCCAGAAACCTGGGGGTGCAGGCACCCTCCAAGCAACCCAGAGCCAGGCAGTGGAGCAGAACTTGGACCAAGAAGCCCTTCCACAAGCCACCCTCAGAGCAGCAGTGGCGCCCCCGCTCTTCGCAGCCCGACAGGCAGGCCTACTCGGGCAACAACAGAAGCCGCTATGGCACCCAACCTGCAAGCAAGTCTAAGGGGGCCCGCCCCACTAAACAGGGACTTTGACTTTGTTACCGCACGCTTCATCGCCCCCACCAATTCATCTATCTGCCTCCGCCCTTTCCTGCCCGCCTGGGAGCTGGTCTCCTCAGACAGGTGGGCTCTGTCCATCATCAAAGAGGGCTACAAAATAGAGTTTGCTCAGATTCCAGATCAGTCCGTAGTGGTCACCACTCCTCCTTCCCCACCTCTGCTGGCGGAGGTGGCCAACCTCCTACAGAAACAAGCCATAGAGAAGGTGCCAACAGAGGACAGGGCGGGTGGGTTTTACTCCCGCTACTTCCTGGTCCCCAAAAGGGATGGGGGGTTGAGACCCATTATGGGCTTTCGGAATCTGAACAAATTTATCCTGTACCAGAAGTTCAGGATGTCCACACTGCAATCAATCCTGCCCCTCATCAATCAAGGGGATTGGATGGCAACCCTAGATCTCAAGGACGCGTATTTCCACATCAGCATCCACCCAGCGTTCAGACGTTTTTTTAAGGTTTGCAGTGGGCCCACAGCAATTCCAGTTCACGGCCCTACCATTCGGCCTGTCCACAGCACCCAGGGTGTTTACAAAAATGATGAGCGTAGTGGCTGCCCACCTCCGGCTACAGGGAGTGGTAGTCTTCCCATATATAGACGACTGGCTCCTGGTGGCGAGATCAAGGGCAAGCCTGTCTGCCCATATCGCGATCACACTACGCCTTCTCGATGCCCTGGGATTGCAGGTCAACTTAGAGAAATCAAAGCTCACTCCATCAAGGAGCAGTGCTGGACACAGATCGTCATCGGGCATTCCTGCCCGCCCAGAGGGCAGGGGACATTGTAAGCACGGTACAGTTACTTCAGAGGCAAGGGTGGGGCACAGCGCAACAGCTTCAGCGGATGCTGGGGCTGATGGCGGCGACGACAAGCGTGCTACTCTTCGCGAAACTGAGGATGAGAGACCTGCAGCTATGGTTTCTCCGTCAGTTTCGCCCAACCAAAGACTCACCTCGAAAGAGGTTTACCATTCCACCAAGGACGCTCCAATCGCTTCAGTGGTGGGAGTCGAAGGACAACATTTGCCAGGGAGCCCCCTTCTACCTTCCGGCTCCCACAGTGACCATCACCACGGACGCCTCCCTGTGGGGATGGGGGGCCCAAATGGAGGGCCTGTGTGTGGGAGGCCAGTGGCCGCCCAAGCTGGTTCTGCACCACATAAACTATCTGGAGCTGCTGGCGGTGCACTTCACCCTTCGTTCCTTCCATCCGAGGCTGGCGGGAAAGACAGTGGCACTGCTCACGGACAACACCACCGCCCTGAGTTACATCAACAGGCAGGGTGGGACAGTGTCTCGTCGGCTTTGTGCGCTGGCGATGGACTTGTGGTCGGAGTGCCTCCAGTACGACATCTTCGTGAAGGCGGCACATCTCCCAGGGGTCCTCAACACACAGGCAGACTCCCTCAGCAGAGGGGGGTGTCACCGCACGAGTGGGAACTGCAGTGGCGCTTCCTGGAGCCAGTTTTCCAGCTTTGGGGGTACCCACAGCTGGACGCTTTTGCTACAGCAGAGAACACGAAGTGCCCCATGTTCTGCTCCAGAGGGGGGGCGGACCCAGCATCTCTGGGAGACGGACTCCTCCTTCCCTGGGTGGGCCGGTTCCTCTACTTGTTCCCGCCCCTCCCGCTGTTGACAAAAGTAGTCAACAAAATAGCAAGGGAAGGGCCACGCTGCATCCTGGTGGCCCTGCCAGAACTGGTTCTCCATCCTGCTCCAACTGTCGGGGGGAACTTCTACCACTTCCCAGCGGAGCCGGACCTTCTGTCGTCTCAGGGGGGGCACGTCCTGCACCACAACGTGCCACACCTGAAGCTGACAGCGTGGCTGATAGACCAGTAGAGTTTTCTGACAGGGTCTAGCGGGTCCTGCTGAATAGCAGGAAACCCTCCACCCGTGCATCCTACGATAGGAAGTGGAGAAAATTCTTGAGCTTTATGGCCGGCCGATCAGGCTCACCGAACGAGGCGGGCCTGTCGGCAGTCTTTGACTTTTTGCTGTCCCTGGTGGATGCAGGCCTGGTTTTCTCTTCTATTAAGGTTTACCTGGCAGCAATATCTGCCTACCACAACCCTGTGGGAGGGCACTCTGTTTTTGCCCACCCTCAATCCAAGAAGTTTCTGAAGGGGTTGTTCAGACTGCATCCACCATCAAGGTCACCCACTCAGTTGTGGGATTTGACACTAGTCCTGGACAGGCTAACGAGGCGTCCCTTTGAGCCTATGGCCATGTGCTCTCTGCAGCTCTTGTCTTGGAAGACTGCCTTTTTGGTGGCCATCACTTCTGCACGCCGAGTGGGGGAACTCACGGCGATGCGTTGTGACTACCCTTATTTAGTTTTTAGAGAGACGGGTGTCTCTATGGCCCCAGACATCAGCTTCCTCCCGAAGGTGGTCTCCCAATTCCACCTCAACCTGGAGGTTTGGCTACCAACCTTTTTCCCTGAGCCCTCCTCGGACGAGGAGCGTAGGTTGCACGCCCTGGATGTTAGGTGTGCTCTACTCTTTTATCTAAAACGCTCTAAAGTTTTTCGCAAGGACCAGCAGCTGTTTGTTTCGTATGCTGCTCCCAAGTTAGGTTCCAGGATCTCGTCCCAGAGGTTCTCGAAGTGGCTGACGGAGACGATTAAGCTCTGCTACCTACTGGCGAAGAGGCCGTTGCCTGGGCCTGTCCGTGGACACTCCACAAGAGCGATGGCGACGTCAGTGGCGTTCCTGAGGGGCGTGTCCTTGGCGGACGTCTGCAAAGCTGCCACCTGGTCTTCCCCGCATGCCTTCATGAAGCACTATGCACTGGACGTGCATGCTCAGCAGAGGACTCGGTTGGGGACTGCGGTGCTACAGACTGCTGCTTCCGGTTGACCGTCTCCCCACCTCCAGGTATGCCTTGCTTGCTAATCTCCCACAAGTGTGCTGCACAGAGACCACGAAGAAGATAGACAGGTTGCTTACCTGTAACTGTAGATCTTCGAGTGGTCATCTGTGCATTCACACTACCCACCCTCCTTCCCCACTGCTGACGGTCTCCCTCCAGTAGGAGCTTCCAGCGGTCAGGAAGGAACTGGCGGGATTGCCGCGATGGCGCCGTTGGGCATGCGCGATGGGACGCCTGCGCATGCCCAGTGGCGCCGACCGCGGAAAAATCCCGGGCTTTTTACAGATACCGATCGGGGACCGGCGCAGGCGCAGTATCCCACAAGTGTGAATGCACAGATGACCACTCAAAGATCTACAGTTACAGGTAAGCAACCTGTCTTTTCCACTCTTCACAAAAAACAACTGAGTGGCAGGGAGCTCCCCACTGCTCATCTATTTTGTTTAAATGGCCCCCTGCTTTCTGCCTCAGAGCCATTTAAACCCTTGCTCTCTGCTCCCTGCGAAAAGCTGCAGGCAACAGAAACGGGTTTAAATGGCTTTGAGGTGCCATTTAAACCAAACAGTTGAGCAGTGGGGGAGTTCTCCCTGCTCAGCTGTTTGGCTTAAATGGCCCCTTGCTTTCTGTAGCTTTTCACAGGGAACAGAAAGCAGGGATATAAATGCCTTGGAGCCATTTAAACCTCCTTTCTGATCCCCATGAAAAGCTGTGGGGAGCAGAAAGTGTTTAAACTTTAAATGGCTCACAAACCAACCTCCTGGTTCATATTGCATGATTAGGGATGGGCGCAAAAATATGGTTTGCGCCCATCCCTAATCATGCAGCTAGGTGATTTGAGTAGGACCTGCTAAATTGTTGTCTACTTATTACTCTGCATAAAATTTTGTCTTCAAGACAAAACTTTGAGACTAACAAAATTTCACATTACCTTTGTCAAAGAAACTGTGCTTACAATCACACTGGTCTCCCTCCCCCCTTCCATATTTCTTTGCACCAGAATGGCAGAATGGACTCAGAGATAATGACTGGCTCAGAGGTACCCAGTGAGTTTGGTGGCACTCAGGGACTTTGATCAGAATTTCCTCAGTCTTAGTTTGACATCCTAATACTACAATGCACTGACTTTGAAGCTTTAAAGAAACTTGTGTGCAGTTCTAAGGGCAAACTAATTCATAAATACGAATTCTCGCCTTGTTATATGTGATGAACACACAAGAAATCATATCCATGGGATAGATAACCCAGACAATAAGCCATTTGTTGTTCAGTCGCACAGTTGAGTTTGACTCTTTGCGATCCCATGGACAAAGTCACACCAGGCCCTCCTGTCTTCCACCATCCTCCGAAGTCTGCTCATATTCGTGTTTGTTACATCAGTAACGCTGTCCAGCCATCTCATCGTTTGCCGTCCCCTTCTTTTTTTGCCTTTTGTCCTTCCCAGCATCAGGATCTTCTCCAGTGAGTGCTCCCTTCTCATTTGGTGGCCAAAGGATTTGAGCTTCAGCTTCAGCATCTGACCTTCCAGGACACAGTCTGGGTTGATTCCCCTTAGGACTGACTGATTTGATCTTGCAGTCCAAGGGACTCTCAAGATTCTTCTCCAGCATCACAACTCAAAAGTATCTCTTCTTCTCCGCTCAGCCTTCTTTATGGTCCAGCTCTCACAGCCATACATTACTACTGGGAGTACCATTGCTTTGACTATACGGACTTTTGTTGGTAGGGTGATGTCTCTACTTTTTATTATACTGCCCAGGTTCGCCATAGCTGTCCTCCCAAGGAGCAAACGTCTTTAAATTTCATGGCTACAGTCACCATCTGCAGTGATCTTGGATCACAGAAATGTGAAGTCTGTCACTACCATGTCTTCCCCTTCTGTTTGCCAAGGAGTGATGGGGCTGGATGCCATGATCTTAGTTTTTTTGATGTTGAGTTTCAAGCCTACTTTTGTGCTCTCCTCTTTCATCCTCAACAAGCGGTTCTTTAGGTCCTCCTCACTTTCTGCCATTGCAGTGGTATCATCTGCATATCTGAGGTTGTTGATGTTTTTCCCGGCAATCTTAATTCCAGCTTCTGCTTCATCCAGGCCAGCATTTTGCATGATGTACTCTGCAAATAATTAAATAAGCAGGGTGACAATATGCATCCTTGTCAAACTCCTTTTCCTATTCTAAACCAATCAGTTGTTCCATATCCTGTTCTGACAGTTGCTTCTTGGCCCTTATACAGGTTTCTCAGGAGACATGTGAGGTGGTCTGGTACTCCCATCTCTTTAAGGCCTTGCCACAGTTTGTTGTGATCTACATAATCAAAGGCTTTAGCATATTCAATAAAGCAGAAATAGACGTTTTTCTGATACTCCCGTGCTTTCTACATAATCCAGCAAATATTGGCAGTTTGATCTCTAGTTCCTCGACCTCTCCAAAACCCAGCTTGAACTTCTGGTAGTTCCTTATCTACATTCTGCTGAAGCCTAGCTTATAGGATCTTTAACAAGACCTTGCTGGCATGGGAAATGAGTGCAATGGTGCGATAGTTTGAGCATTCCTTGGCATTACCCTTCTTTGGGATTGGAATATAAACTGACCTTTTCCAATCCTGTGGCCACTGTTGTGTTTTCCAAATTTGTTGACATAATGGTGTACATTACTTTAACAGCATCATCTTTTAGTACTTGGAATAGCTCAACTGGGATACCATCATCTCCACTCGCTTTGTTGTTAGTAATGCTTTCTAAAGCCCATTTGACTTCATACCCCAGGATGTCTGGCTCAAGGTCATCGATTTCACTGTCATGGTTGTCTGGGACATTGAGATCCTTCTTGTATAATTCTTCTGTGTATTCTTGCCACCTCTTCCTGATCTCTTCTGCTTCTGTTAAGTCCCTACCTTTTTTGTCCTTTATCATGGCCATCTTTGCACGAAATGTTCCCTTGATTTCTCCCAATTTTCTTGAAGAGATCTCTTGTCCTTCTCATTCTGTTATTTTCCTCTATTGCTTTGCATTGTTCCTTCAGGAAGGCCTCCTTATCTCTCCTTGCTGTTCTCTGAAAATCTGCATTCAGTTGGGTGAATTTTTCCTTTTCACCTTTGCCTTTCTCTTTCCTGATGTAATTATTTTCCAAATGAAGTGACAAATGAAGTAACCAAACAAGGTTATTAAAGGTACATAACCAACAATACAGACTCAATCAAGAGGATAAAGCAATTTCTACAAGTCACCTAAGTAACAACAATGGTTGTGGCACCATTCATCTTTTGTTGTACACAGTATAAGTCACAGTGGTAAAAAAATCTCTCAAAGTCTTCAATCCAACCAAAAGTCCATAGTAATGAAAAAATCACTTAAGATTAAAAGTAACTTCTAAAAGACATCCTCAGGGGAGTCCAATACAAAGAAGATTCAATGCAAAGAATTAAGATGTGACTCTTTGGTGTTGCTAACATTTTGATAGTCTTCATCAGAAGAAATTCATAAGTTTTATAACAGCGATCCAGTGATAAAGCATATATTTACTCACCAAAGTACCAAGCAATACAGTTATGATGACAAAACTTTAGTACACCATTCTTCTGTTGATTATACCTTTCCAGGTAGATTCATATGGTTTATTGTTTGAGTTAGTGTCCCATGGATATAATTTCTTTTGTATTCATCACTGGTATCTGTGGTCCTCTATTTTTGAATAGCATTATATGTGATGGCAGTTAGTACATTACTCAAACACTTGGTATGATCATCCTTCTGGCATGGCTCTGTTCAAAGATCACAGAGAAGGATGTCAAGATTATATTGAATCAGCAGTAGACAAGGAAGTAACCAAACTGTGAAGGTTTAAGAAGTGGGACAGTGTAGAGCAGTGCCAGATTAAACCCTGTAGAGGTCCCTAGGCAGTCAAAATCTCAGGGGCCCCCTTGCAAATTATCTCAGAGTCAGAGCGCCCACCCCGCCACCCATGGCCCCTGCTGCAGCTTGCAGGCACCTTCTCAAAAGCCCCTTTGACAAGGCTGTGGGGGAGAGGCAGAGAGAGGAAAACTTGGCGATGACGCTAGCAGTAGCTACACCAGGCAAGTTGGGCAAAGAATGGCTCAATTGTGGCTGCACATGAAGGCTAGGAGGGCTGCTAGCGGGGGGGGGGGGGGGGGAAGCCAGTCCAGGGCCCCTAAAGGTGTGGAGGCCCATAGGCCAGTGCCTACTTAGCCTAATTGTTAATCCGGCCCTGGTGTAGAGAAACAAAGCATATAGCAATGCAACTTTTGGAAGTCCTAGATTGTGTGCTTTTATAGAACTAACTTCCTCTCTATTTTTGTTCCTCTTTCTAGTTTGCTACCTACAAAAATAATAGCAGCCATTGGAGATTACGTTGGATTTTTCGGTTTTATGGATACTTTCATAGGCCGAGGAAAGAAGAAGTGAATACCACAAGTTTCTAAAATCAACAAAAATATCCAAGTTTTTCTTCAGCAATATTAACCTGTATGAGACTGTTTTGCCAGATTTTTTCCCCATGGTGAACCTGTATGCATTAGGTTGGATCATGTTTAGTCTTGGTAATGAATTACACTGTAATAACACAGTGGTGGAGGTGAATGGCTAACCTTAAATACAGCTGCCTTCAGAATATCATGACATTTAGCTTGTATATTTTGTGTGTATGTATTCATGTGTGCACACAGTTAATTGGTCTTAATCATTGAACTCATGGGAACAAATATATTTTGAATGTTTGTAGGCTTTTTTAACTCTATCATTTTATATATATATAAATTAAATAATTAATCTGTGGTGTTGTCTTTGATTGTGACAACTCAAATATGCTCCCATCGCAAGGACGTGTGTGACCTGTTTTACAACCAGTGATTGAGGGCAACTTACACAGCCATTGTATCTATAACATCTCACCATCTGTGGTGGCGCTCTAACAAGATAGCTGTGCGTGACTATGTCTGTAATGGACTTAGTCCTCTGATACCCTATAATAGGGGGTATTTCACATCCAGGGATTTGACATATGATCTCATTTATCTGTCCAGACAAAACTGAAAATTCTTGAGAAATTCTGCTTCAATCACTCTATGAGGATATTGTCTTGACTGCAGTTCTGAAACCAAAATCTCAGAATGTAAATTATAATCATTCTGTAGGGACAAATTATGTTTAACGTGCAGGAACTGTCCACATGGTAAATTATATCGTAAGTGGCTATGATGATGGCTTGTATAGTTGAACAATGAATTCTTATCAGTAGGTTAGAAAACATTCTGATTAATAATTTGCTGCGCCGTATATATACTTCCACATCTTGAAATGCAGGATACTGATGATTAGATGTAGTAATAAATTGAATAGTGCAATGCACTGTATTATTAATCCAAGTTGAAAATGATGTGAAACATCTATAAATCTCTAATAAACAACCATATTATTCCTTATATGGATTAGATGAATCCATAAACCTCTTTTCAAAATCTGCCATAAACATGTTGGCAATAGAAGGTGCAATAAGGCTCTCCATAGCAACTCTTTGAATCTATTTTAGGCAATATGTAAAATACTGGAACACGATAAGATTAGTTAACCAAAAAGTCAGCTACAGGTCCTATGATATGCCCCAAAGTTAAACTCTCTTGTACTACAGTTAATAATAATTAGAATATGCTTAATAGGATCATGTTCAATATCATAATCCCTTCTATCTTGTATGACAATCGCTCCTCGCTTGTCCTCAGGTTTTATGACAATGGAGGAAATATTCAGGGCATTTTTTTTAAAGAAAAAGCCCAGCAGGAACTCGTTTGCATTTTAGTCCACGCCCGTGGATGCCAAGCTTTTTAGAACGGCGATTTAGTAATTGGAGGTGATTTCAATCTTATTGGTAATGGTAAATTGGACAGAACTTTTAGCAACTCTAGGCTTTCTAAATCTGTCTCCTCAAACACTAAGCTATCCAAACTATTTGAAAAATACCATCTGCACGATACTTGGGGGGCTTTAGATGGGAAGCGGTGGTGCGCTTCCGACGAGTCGCCAACGATGGAGCGTTCAAACAGAGAAATTCCGGATTTAAAGTAGTATCAAATTAGTCCGCGCCCCAGTCGTCTCAACACGGGACTCGAATGAGCTAACCACCATTCACAGATGCTGACGTTTGGACAACCGCTTAAAATCCGACACACTTCCGGACTCCACTCATGCCCGTAGTGGGATTTTCTGAACATCTGACCTCACCCTTGGTGTAGCAGGGTTCCTGTACCTTTGAAAACTGTATAGCCAGAACACAGGCAGAACTGTCCCTATGATGGCATGTCTCTGATAGGTACAACTGTGCTAGTCAAATAGATTGCTATGGTGCAGGACCAGGACAACAAGAGAGCTGACCACATTAGCATAACAGTGCTCTAAGTAACTCAGAAACAGAATAATCATATAATACCAAAGTAACATGGAAGATCAATATAAAAAGCTTGCACAAACTACTCACTTTTAAAGAAATGATACAACAATTTTAACATACGTAGATCATAGGTATGGCATGTACACTGGCACTCTGCTTCCCATTTCAAGCATAAATATTAATGAATAAATTAAGCTATTTATTTTAGGCTTAGTAGTTGTTGAAGAACCTGTTTGACTAAAGACTTTTAAGGGCATCCCTATCCAGCATGTCTTGAAACTGAGAATCATAAGCAAGTTCCCGTATTCAGACTTTAACTTCTGCTTGCATATCTCACCACAAGGAGGAGATAGAACTCTTTGAGTATATGTGAGCCACACAGTTCATTTGAGGCAGGCTTATGGGAGGTTCAGTTGTCCTAGACAAAACTTCAACAATTCAGCAGAAGAGGCATATATACTGTGTCTGATGGGGCCATGAACAAGCTTGCAAGACACATCAGGAGGGCAGACTCAGAAGCGGGAATAGAATTCTTTCTTAAATTATAAGGCAACTAGAAGTGACATGGAACACCCACACACACATACATAGACATTTGGTTGGCTTTAGATGAGGGAAATGTTTTCAGAGCAGACATGCTAAAATAAACAGGGAAGGTTCATTTTGTGGCCAAAGGCAAACTAATATAGTTACCAGAAGTTCTTAATTGTGATCTGAACATCTCCAAGCACTGGTATCTTGAGTGAAGAATGCCTCCTGCTTCCTTAGGCTTTTCTAGAGATTGCCATTCTGTTCCAGCAAACGTTGGTCCCTCCACAAGCCAGAGTTTTATTCCATCACCTTGATTCAGGTTTAATGTAAGTCAGGGTGAAAGCACACTTCAACACCAGAGCTGGGTCCTTTATATAACCTGAGACCATTTGTGCGCCGGTCATAGGCTCTACCACTGGGACACTGCTTCTAGATTCTCCTGTAGATATTCTATTCCTAACAGTGACCAAGACACAGGAATATGGTTGTGGCTCCAAGTGCCTGGTCTTGGCAGTGAAAAGCAATACTGAAATATATTCCTTTTTTCCCATTAAGCTCTTATCTACAATCTACCTTTGCTGTTGCACCCTGATGTTGAAAAGCAAAAAGGAAACTTTGGACACCACCTATTAAAACATTTCTGTACGTTCAAGAAGTCTAAAAGAAAGGCTTTCAATAGGATCATATTTCTACCCAGAAACTGGCAGAGAAACTGGTGAGCACCATGCAATTAGAATATCAGCCAACAGCATCTTTACGAAGGATCCAAGTTGATAATATAGTTCATTGAGATAGTTCTGGGCTTCGGTAAAAGCCATTTTTATTGACCATTTTCCTCTGATTTTTAGTCTGCAACAGAAATTTACTAGATTTGGTGAACAAAACTCTCTAGATGAATATCTGAGAACTTTATTGCTGTTAAAGGCATAGGACTATGGACAACCACCCCCCCCCACACACACACACACACAAACACTTAAATCTGGAACTCTCTCAGAACCCTTGGCATCAAAGCTTTCATTTTCCCCCTCAGCTCATCCAATTATTTCAGTATATATATTTTAGTTCATTCTCTTCTTAGAGGTACAGTCCTCAAGCCACTCACTTTGTAGAGCTTCTACAATACTGGCAAATTGGCTATGTCATAGAAGTGATTTGAATATTGCAACTAACTAGTCAAACTTCATAAAACATTTATTTTAGAAAATTAAAATGATTTCATCTCAAGAAAGCTTTATCTCCTCAAAAGGTTATTTTTTTCTAGGACCTTAGATAAAGGAGTATCTCAACTTTGCAAATACCTCCAATTTACTGAATGCACGCTCCTGCTTTTCAGAGAAAATCAAAGCTCCCTCTTAATGAGAACCATGTGATTGGCAACAAAAGGAAGCATTGTTCCAGCTTCAGTAACCAGGAAATGATGAAAGAACCAGAAGAATGTATATATGTTCAGAAGTCCAATGCTGAACTTTGCATTCCACAGTATCCGCCGCTCACCCCATAATATATCTTTCTTTTTTGGAGCATGGTAATCATAAGCAACCACTGATACCAGCAAGATGGAACTAAAGTTCTTTTAGCTATTTGAGAAAATATGTTTAACTTTTTACTTTGTTTTTTAAACTATGTAAATATAGCTTGACTCTTAGGAGTATGAAGAAACAGGAGAATATACTATAGGTATAAAACAGGATAGTACTTGAAATCAGGGGAAATTAGGGAAAAACACAAAGTTCACATGAGACTAATTAAGTTGATACAATTTTCAATAAGAGGGAGAAAGTCTAGTATCTGTTGGTGATATGGAGATAATGCTGACATATAGAATGAACCCAGAAAGTCTAGGCCTAATTCTGAGTTCATTTTGCACTTTCTAATATTTTTTCTTGTTTATGAAGATACAGAAATTCTTCTTACCTACATGTTTAATGTGGTACTTAATTAAGTTTTGATCTAGAAATATTAAACTTCAGCTGTTAACTTTCTGTATAGAAAACTAAAATGCTGAACCAACAGCTCTTATTCATTTCAGACACATAGCTGGGCAGCAGTAACCTCTGAGTGGTGGAGCAGGTTCACCCCATGGTCAGGATACCCCATTCCTTTTTTTAAAGGAAAAAAACAAGTTGTGATATTTGCACAACTGAACACAATGCTGTACAGTATGACAACTTCCACTGCCTTCAGTGTCTATCTGAGCCAAGCCAGAGAGCAGCATCAGGAATGCCAATGTCATTACTGAGACATAACTGGTAGGATAGTGGGGAAACCTTGCAATAGAATACAAATATTGGCATTTTCATATAATTAGTATTACATTTTGCCCACTGTATAGGCAGCAAAACCTTTGACATTTTTGAACTCCACAAATTATATCAGATCAGTCCCTGAATAAAAAGCAGTTAATTATCTCATGCTCTTTTCTTGTGGTGAAGTTTATAGCCCATAAAATAGCTCATCCTCTTTTCCAGATAATTTCTTCTGGGAAAGGGGAGACTATAAAGGACTAACAGCTTTCAGCTATTGTGGTTAGTGGTTAAGAGTATTGGATTAATATCTAGGAGAACTGGATTTGAATTCTCACTCATTCCATGGAAGCTCAGCCTAACTTATCTCACAGGGTTGTTGGAAGATAAAAGCGACAAGAGAGCAATGATGTAAGTCATGTTGGGTCCCAATTGGGGAGAAAGGTAAAGTGCAAATGAATTAAATGAATTAAAATAAATACTAGCTGTAGAATCCAATTGCACTAAATCAATCTTATTCCATCATAATATTTTCTTCATTTAATTTCAAAAATAATTTACAAAATGGCTTCTCATTACATAGGTACTCATTGTGACCAGTGGACATGAACAAAGAAGAGAAGTTTAGGTGCTTTGAATAATACTCCCTCCTCACCCCAAAAAAGACAGAGAGAAGCAATTTGTCCTGGACTGTGGAGACAATGTGTAAACCCCCTCCACACACCTGGAACATAGGTTGACCCCACCTAAGGGGTGAACATAGGTCCACCCCCTTTTAAACAAAAAGCTTTTAAATTTGTGGTATTAAAGAATGTGAACGTTTTTTAGAATAAGAAAACCCCACAATGTCAGTTTTTGTAGTCTTCTCCCCACATTGTAGTACACTAAAATCCACTCACCTTATTTAGAATTTTTTTTTCACTGAAGGGACCCAAAACATTTCACAATAGTACAGAAAATACATTTAAAAAAAAAAGTACAATTTGAGTAAAACAACAACAAATACAACTAGTTATATCTTGGGCTGGCCCCAGATCCAAAGACCCAGTACGTCCAAGACCAGACTTTATGCCTGGAGACAGGAATAAGCAAGCAAATGCATAGCTTAGTGTTGTTCCCAGTCCTCCCTTCCCGACCTTGGTTTATGATGGATTTTTTCAAGATTAGTATAGTCCTTAATGTGCTTAAGTAGGGCTGACTCAAAGTTGGGGGGGGCACTCCCTTCAGCAGACCTCCTTTGTATACAGATACACTCCTATACCTTGCTGCAGAACTTGGGCTCATTTCTCTCTCATTCTCACTGAAGCAGCAGCTGCAATACCACCAGCCAATCCAGACTCTGGGATCTCACGTGCTGGAGTTAGTAGGGGGCCTACTAGTATCTTATTGTTAGATCTGCTGAGTGAAAGAAACAATCTTAATCTTCTTTCATGCAGTCATTGCCTGGTTCTTCACAGTGGAGCATATACTCCTTGAGGTACCTTCTTCAGTCTTGCCTGCTCCTTAAATACAATGGAGCTGCCTGGGGTATTCTCCATGCCTGATCATACTTGCCACCAGTGTAGGTCTATACTTAAGCCTTTAGTTCCTGTGTGAACATGACAGGATGCTTGCAAATGGTAAGAGTGCAGCTGAAGATACAAATCCTTGCCAGTCAAGCTGCTCAGGAGCTGGACTCCCCCTAGAGGGAAGGCTTCCCCCACCCCACCCCTGTGTTAAGTGTGAAGGTGCTGATTTTCCGCTAATTTTCACTGAGTGGAATACCAGAGTAGTCTTAGCCAACAGGCAACAAGGGCAGTTGCCCCAAGCCCCACCCCGGAAGAAGCAAATGTTCACAGCCTCAGCCCCCTGACAGAAAATTCCCAACACCACTGTTGCTCATGCCTTCCCTGTCTGGAATTTGAGCAGCTTGAGGTCATTCACAACCATCTCAACCAGGGCTCAGGGCTGGCTTCCAGCAGTCAGGGCCGGATCTAGGGTGGGGGGGCAGAGGGGGGTGCTTGCCCCGGGTGCCAACAGAGGGGGGGGCACCAAACTGGGTATGGAGTCCATTGTATTCTGTGGGACCATAGGATAGAATGGCCCATAAGAGGGCGTCTTTTTTTAAATTAGCCCCCCCTCAAAACACTTGTAGATCCGGTCCTGCCAGCAGTAGTTCCTATTCATATCGCATAGGGGGCCACCCCTTGCTGGGTCCTGGTCAGAAATGGTGGCAGTGATTGTAGGGCCCTGTCCTGAACTTTTGCCTAGGGTCCCAGAAGCAGTAAGATGATTCCTGGTACTAGGCAGAGCTGCCTTTTGCCTGACCACTTTTCCCTGACCACAGATTCCTGACACTGGTCCCATTCTCATTTACTTCCCTCAAACTATTTTTCCATCCCTTTCCTTCACGTTGCAATTACAGGCCTGGTCCTAGACTGTCTGGCACCCTAGACAAGGCTACCTTCTGGCACCTCCCCCCTGCACTGATAATGCCACCAAGTCACATGAGGGGTGCCCAGTTCAGCACCCCCAGAAGACTGGCACCCTAGGCAATTGCCTAGATTGCCTAGGGGCAGGGCTGGCCCTTGACAGGACACTTCAGGACCAATGGAGATACTACGGATAGTGTCCTTATTTTAATTTGGTGCCTACTCAATGAGTAATGTTGCCTCCTGCCTGGAAAAATGCTGCATCTGACATTTCTACCATGGTGTTTTATCACTGGGTTAGAATCATGCTTTAGACGATGCTTTAAGTTCTCAGCAGTTACCATGCACAAGAAAAGAGGACATCTAAGAAGCCTTTGGAACTTTTAAAAATTACACTACAAGGTAGTGACTTCAAGAAGAAAAACTAAAGGAAGAAGCAGTAATAAAGGGGATATTGAGAAGGAAGTCCAAGAATGGTGCTAAACAGACAAACAACAGACTTCCCTTCCAGCAGGTAAGACCCTCCTCCCTCAAGTGAGATGCAGGGAGAGCTACAGTAAAATTGGAGAAAATCCACGTTGCTCCCAGTTTATGGCACTAACTTAAAGAATGCATTTTCAGGCTCATTGACTTTTAGGCTCATTGATTTCAAGCCCCATCCACCTTTACACATTAGTATTGCAGTGTTTAAAAGGTATTTTCAAATATGATAGTGATCACAAGGGATGATTATGTACAATTAAGCTCCAGTATGTTTAGTTCAGTTCCATATTAATATTCCATTACACCATTCAACTTGTGTATAGCTTGCACAAACTAAACAGTAAATCTGCACAAAATGTCTAGTTGAGAGAAGTGCTTTTAATAAGTATTCCTTCAGAACGTTAACACTTTTCACTCACACAAAGATGTTAACATTCATAAATACCCATTGACACTTTGGCTTGGCATCAAGGTTAGTGAAATTCTAGAGGGATGAGACTGCTGCAAACTGTTGGCAAAGTAATTCACAGCAACGGTGCACAACCTGATTAAAGAGCAGATTTATTATTAAGGTAAGATTATTAAGATTTATTATTAAGGTATTATTATTAAGGTTTATTTAGGAAAGAGGAGAGACAGAGATAGGTTCCTAATTGTTTCTCTAGCAGAGAGAGAGGGTAAGACTGAGTGTGGCACTTCTGAAAAGAAAGGGGAAATTGCCCTAAGAGTAGCAATCTGAAGACAGACAAGGAACAACAAGGAAGGTGCTGACCTCACTATCCTAACTGTCTTCTAGATGCCCCCTGCAAGGTCTTCTTCTCTTCTTTGTACATCAGGCATTGCCTTTTCCAACACAGCAATGTAACAGTCTTGTGGCACCAAAAACAATTTAAGCATAAATTGTGCAAAGTACTTCCTTGCATGCCAATCACTTCCAATAAATGATCATGAGTTCTAGTATTACAAAAGCTCTCTAGCCACTTTGTAAACCAATTTCTCGTCTTCTTGACTACTTTGGCCATTTGTGTTTTTTAAAGCTAAAAAGCACCAAATCTTCCTTGTTGGAAAGATGCTCCAGCTCCTCAATCATTTTAATTGCCCTTCTCTGCAACATTGCTAATTGTTTTGTCCTTTTTGAGATAGAGTGACCATAAGGTTGGATGCAGACTAAATTTTCCATTAACCTAAGGGGGGGGTATGTGCCAGGCCTCATTTCCTGCTGCAGACCCCCAGTTTCCTTCTCATGCTGTTCTGAAGGGTCCTCCATCTTATACGAGTGGCGTTTGGAGTAATCAGTGAGTTGCAGTGGGGAGAGCAGCTCTCTTCCACTGACAGAAGTGTCTTCTGCTAAAAGGAAATGTAGGGGGAGATCCAACCAATAGCACTGCAAATGTGGATATACCACATGTTTATATAAGGGCAGGGTGCCATAATATTATATTATGGCAGGGCATCTTGCCCTATCAGTATTGGTATCAGGCGGTTTAAGAAGCTCTAAAAAGAGAAAACAATAGACAGATTAGACTGAAACGTGCTACTTTTTTTCTTTGTCTCACCACTGGCAAGAGAGAGAAGAAAGGAAATGACAGCTCTGGCACTGCTTCTTCAGGGCTGCAGTTGAGCTCTTTAGATATAACTTGCCTACATTATCTACCTTTAATAATGCTTTCCATCCATTTATCCAGAGCAGGCTTTAGGGTAACTAGCCTGTTATCTCTAGATTTCTTTTCAAAATCTGAGTGACATTTCCTACTTTCCGGTCCTATGTCCAGGAGTTTGATTTTTAACCATAAATTTCATATTTTCATTTCATCACAATTTCACATCTATGTTCGAGAACACTTGGTTTTGTGTCATCTGGACGCAGTAGCTTGTTGGTTTTTCAATCTTCAGTCTGTTCTAGAATTTTCATCTTGTCACCTCTTTTTGACTTAATTCTGCAGACATCCTTTGCCAAAGCAAAAGAGTAATAGACAGAGGGTCCAGGGTAGAGCTGTGGCTTTCCCCCCACCTTTGTGGAGACCAGTCCCACAGCAGTCAGGCAGGGGTGGTACAAGGCCCTCTTCACTGAGGTTGGAGCACCATCTACAGAGGTGCCTGAGGTAAGTACCAGCACTGGGCAGGGGTCAACTGTTCAGTCTATCTTTCCTCCAGCTGCTGGGACTCAGCAGAACAAGGAGCAGACTGAGCTGTTTTTGGGATAAATTTGAGGACACAAGGAGTTCACTCAGGGACCCACAGGCTGCTGGAGGAGAGACTAGGCACCCCTCTTCCACCTCCTCTAGAGTCCAGCAACCTTTCCAGTGAGAGGGAAGAGGAGAGCCTGGATGTTGCACATGATAATGAAATGAAGGTATATGTCAAGGTGCTGCCATCTCAACCCTTTCTACCTCTGGCATCTCCTGTCCCTTTGACATGCAATGTCTTCCTATAGCCCCTTCAGGAGGTGACTCCAGTAATGCCCACAGCTGTTAGTTAGCATTGGGTGCCTTTATTCCTTCACAGTCTGAAAGCACTTCCAGAGGATGCTCCACAGTGCCAGCTGTGTAGTGCTAGGATCAGTTGAGGGAAAGCCTTGGTCATCTCAGCGACCAGGCTCAGAAACCATTTGAAGAAGCACCACCAGGCAGTGCTTCTTCAAAGGCTCGGAGAAGTTGGTGGGGTGGCTGTGTGGCTGCCGGCCAGCCAAGAGAACAGTTGCTTCCAGATCTCCTGTAGGGAAGGGACACTGAGCATCTCAGACAGAAATGCTTGGTGTGGCTGGCACTAGTGTGTCAAGGGGTGGGCAGAAGCAGACAGGGTAGAGAGTCACCAAATTGGCAAGATGATTACTTTAGAGGTTACTTCTTTCTGTACAAGTTACCTCTTGCACAGTGTGAAGACTACATGTCTGCTGCACCAGAAGCAGATACTTATAGGCATGCCAGAGCACTGCCTGATCAGTCAAATCAGCACTTGCAGGAACTACATCTGTGCCACACTTAAGCATCTGGTGGAACGTAAGAACATGAGAAGAGCCCTGACAGAGCAAACTAGTGTTCCATCTAGTCCAGCAATCTGTCTCATACAGTGGCCAGCCAGTTACTCTGGAGGTCCAACGACAGGGCATGGAGGCTGAAGCCTTCCCCTAATGTTGCCTCCTGGCACTGCGATTCAGAGGCTGACTGCCTCTGAAAATGGAGGTTCCCTGTAGTCATTACAGCTAGTGGCCACTGATAGATCTCCCATGAATCTGTCTAATCCCCTTTAAAAGCCATTTATGCCTGTGACTATCACTGCATCCTATGGCAGCAAATTCCACATTTTACTCACTTTCTGTGTAAAGAAGTATTTCTTTTTGTTTGTCCTCCTGAATCTACTGCCCATCAGCTTCATTGGATGCCCTCACGTTCTAGCATTTTGGGAGTGGAGAAGAAGTTCTCTTTAACTTTCTCCACAATGTGCATAATTTTATAAATTTTTATCATGTCTGTTCTTAATTGTCTCTTTTAAAGTTGATATATGTAAATTATGGTTTTATGTTTTATTGGATTGATTGTTTTTATGATGTTGTAAGCCGCCCTGAGTCCGCTTACGGAGAGGGCGGGATATAAATGGAAAGTAATAAATAAATAAATAAATTTTCTAAACAGAAAAGTTCAAGACTCTTCAACCTTTCCTGATAAGGAGGGAAGGTGCTCCAACCCCCAATCATCTTGGTTACCCTCTTCTGTATCTTTTCCAGCTCTGCAATGTCCTTTCTGAGATAGTGAACAAGACTTTGAACAGTATTTCAAATGAGGTCATATCATTTATCTATTCAAGGGCATTATTATATTGACTGTTTTCTTTTCAATCCGTTTCCTAATACTCCCTAACATGGAGTTTGCCTTTTTCACTGCTACAGCACACTGGGCTGACTTTTTAATTGAGCTATCTATGATCCCAAGATCTTTCCACTCTGTCATCAAGTTCAGATCCCATTAGCCTACACTTGAAGCTGGGATTCCTAACATGCATCACCTTACACCTATCAACATTGAACTTCATTTGCCACATTATTGCCCACTCACCCAATTTGTGGAAATTCTCCTGGAGCTCTTCATAGTTATCCTTTTCCACCATCCTGAATAATACTGTATCATCTGCAAACCTGGCCACTGCACTACTCACCCCTAGTTCCATATCATGTAAGAACAGACTAAGTAGTAATGGCACCAATACTGATTCTTGAGGGACCTTATTGCTTATTTCCCCCCATTGTGGGAACTGCCATTTATTCTCATATTCTTTACTTCCTGTCATTTAACTAGTTTTAAATCCTTTTATCCCACAACTGCTCAGGAGTCTTTGGTGAGGTATCTTGTCAAAAGCCTTTTGAAAGTCCAGATATATAATGTCTACATGCTTATTCACTTTCTCAAACAACTCCAAAAGGTTGGTGAGGCAGGACTTCTCTTTGCAAAAGCCATGCTGATTTTCCTTTATCAGGCTTAATGGAGCAGAATGCCCTGTATAAAGTAGCCTCAGTGGGAGAGACAGCATTCATCAATGAGGGGTGCCTGACTCTCTCCCAGACAGTGGAGATCCTGAAGCCTTTTAAGGAGCTCAGCAATGGCAGGCTAGGTCTCCTTATTCCCTTGATCTGAACACTTCAGGGTAGATGGTCAATTTTCTGGACCCAGGCACAGGACATGCAGATATTCTTCCAGCAGTGCCTGCACTGATGCAGAGGCTGCAAGGGAAATCAAGGCCCACCAGAACCCTCTCACCAAGCAGAGGACTACATGTTGGTGACCCATGCATCAATGGCAGCCTCATTCTGCACGCCTGCCAGCTCATTCACTGGAGATGAGCTCTCTCAGCACATGGGGCATTTGTAGGCAAGAGAGGCATGCTGCTGTCAGATGAAGAGCATGAAAGCAGCTCTGCTGTTCCCCTATTGCCATGCTCTGGATGTCCATTGTGATGGAGGCCACTGAGGAGGCATTAAGTTTCCAGTTTTCCCTGATGGGACCTGAATTAGTTTACAGCATCAACAGTACTTTATCCTCACAATAATACTGTGATGTAGAGATCGGCCCAAGGTGACCCATCAGGCTTCAGTGACTGGAGATTCACACATGGGTCTTCCAGACCTTAATCATGCCCTCCAAACACTACATCACTCTGGCTAGCTGATCTCTGATTATCTTTCCCAACACTTTTCTTGAGGGTTCTTTTTCATACCTCATGGGCATCAAAGGACCAGAAATTAAAGCTACTAAAAACAGTAAGATTAAAGCAGACATTCAATGCAAGGGAGTGGTAGTCAGAAGCTCTGCACAGTGAAATGGGACCAAAGTTTCAGGCCTTGCAACCCATAATATATTTTATACTTTTAGGGAAATGCCTGGCTTGTTCCTTCTTTGGAAGAACTTTATGGGACTTTGTTGTTGAAGGACTGAAATCATTCCATCAAGAATCAGGTAGAAAGAAATGGGCTACTGGGCAGTCAGCAGCAATTAAAACTGTATTAGGTGAAGTTTGCATCTACTCTGAATGATCTGCTTCACATACTCTGATTGTATGTCTTGGAATAGTATAGTGTTTTCTAAATGGCCCAAGGTGCCACTAAGATCATCACAGATCTCAAGTCTTATAGTTTTTGTTTTTCCCCAAGGCTGTAGTAGGACCTTACCTAGATTTTCAAGTTTGTTGGAAATTATCTTTTTGTACTCTGTACATACTTAAAATACACCTGGGGGCATTGGGGTTATAGCCAGCCATTCTTTTTAGGTAGAACTGCCATACTTCCAGAAAGGGTTCCAAAGAAGTACACGTGATTTACTAGTAACCAACAATAATCTTCACAACATCCAGCTAAGTGAGCACAAACTCATGGAAACTTGCATCACAGTATATTCATTGCCACATGATGCAATGATAGCCACTTGCTTAGATGGCTTTGAAATCAAAATGAAGACTAATCAAGGATGTTTATCACTATTACCCAAGATGCATAACCAAAACCTTCATTCTCAGGAACTATGTGCCTCTGACCACTACAACTGGGGGGATGGCAGTAGGAGGAAAGCTATCACTTACTTGTGAGCTATTGCCTGCTTTGTGAAAGAGATCTGTTTGGCCATTGTAAAAGAATACTGGAATAGTCTAACAGGGCTCTTATTGCATAGTTTTAGTTATTTTAATATTTGCCAATGAAGAAAGGCTGCATAACCAATAGCCTAGGCATATTGCAAGACACTTCTTAGCATCTTTCCAATAAGTTCCTCCCCTCTTTCTTTTGCACTGTGAACTTTTCTTGTCTAATACTATAGGTTCATATCTCATTTTTAAGTAGAATTTGAGAACATGGAACAGGCATTGAGTGGAATCAAAAGAATTGGGCTCAGATGAATGAGCACAAACCTGAGGTTATACTGAAGCTTTCTGGTAGGTAAGCAGACATATTAAGTGTTTCATGATGTAGCAGCAACTCCTCTGTATCTCAGAAAGGATATTACAGAGCAGGAAAGTGTACTGAACAAGGCAACCAAGATGACCAAAGGCTTGGAGAACCTCTCTTATGATGAAATGATTATGTGCATGCAGCTTTCTAGTTCAGAAAATGGTAAGTAGTTCCCTCCCAATACTAGAAGTTTAAAATGTATGGGATTGAGAAACTGAGTTTTTTTCTTTCTACCCCAATTCAGAGGCACCATATGAAGGTGATATATAGAACAGACAAAAAGAAATAATCTACTCACCCAGTTAAATAGTGGAATTCACTGCTACTGGATGTAGTGATAGCCATAAGCAGATAGTTTTAAAAAGGAGTTGGACAGATTCATGAAGGATAAGTCCACCATTAGTCACTAGCCATGGTTTGGTTCTATGGTGGATCTCCATATTAAGGCAATAAATCTAGTGCTAGAAGGCAACATCAAGTGATAACTTTGGCGTCTATGTTCCGTTTGCTGGCCCTCCAGGACAATTCATTGACTCCTATGTGAAACAAGACACTGGACTAGATGGACCTAGATGTCTCTTCCAGCAGGGTTCTTTACGTTAACTAGGCCCTGTTGTGCCAAAGACTGACATCTAGTAAGTGATAGTACCAGCTTCAGTTGCCCAGCTTCAGTATGTGAGCTGTACACTTAATTTATCTAGTATGTTTTAGAGCTCCTATAAGGGCAGCTGATACCTTTATTTCAGAACTTCTACAGATACCATAATCCAGATTGCAGGCATGAATTGAACATTGGGCAGGTACAGCCAGGAAATCCAATATGACTGTAGTAGTTTCTTCCCTACCCCAACAGAAGTCATAACACACAGTGCTGGATTCATATACAGGTGTTTGTATAAAAGGGAGATTTTGAACCTTGTAACACTTGTGGGAGAAGAGCAAAAAAAAATATCAAAGGATGGAATTGAATTCAAGTCACTCCAAAATTCTGGGGATCATGGAAACTATGGTTACTACAGCACTACTCAAAAGTCTCCAATACTGTTTGCACTGCAGTACTGCAGCAGCTATCTTCCTTCCTTTCAAAGCTCCTCTGAACTGAACCTACAACTGGGCCACAGATAATATACAAAAAAGGGCTGTTTACCTGTATGGTTTAGTAATTCTCATGGCTTACATGGCTATTGCCCAGGTGTGGGCCTAGCTTCATGGGTGTGCATATAAATGTTCAATGGTATGATTCTTCAGGTCCAAGGCCATTGGTGTCAACAGGATTCCTGAACAGGATTACAGTTAAACTTTTTTCTGGCCTACATGCCTTGGCAACGGGAGCATGGGATGCAAAAACTGCTCTTTTCCTCACTAAGCATGGTTATAAAAAGGTCAGAATTTATTAATGAATTTCTGCTATATGCAACAAAGCCCTTCATTTTGATAGAACCAAAGCTTCACATTTCTGCTTTAGTTGTAATATAAACAGTTTGTACAGGGAACAGCCTAAATTATACTTCAGAAGAATAGTATATAGAAGAATTTACAACTTGTCACTCTATAATGGCAGTTTTCAATATTCTTTCCAGAACACCTTATTTACAGTAAAACCTCCATACATCTTAAACTACTAGCACTGGTCTATCAATACGGTATTCTTTCTCTTGATTCCAGGATGTTTTTTCTTTCTTCTGCTGTAGGCATAGCTGGTTTTATCCCATCCTTTCTTCTCTGGATCATGATCCCATTCTAGTAATATAAGAACTGGTATGTTAATACCAATTTAAATCAATTTCATTTAAACCAAACACATTTTTAAATGTTTTAAGTATCAGACTCTCAAAATGTTTACTAGCATGAAGAAAATCTCTGTTAAAACAAGTTGCAATGCTTGAGGTAATTCAGAATTGAAGCACCTTGCCATGAAGATGTGAAGGACAGACTGGAATAAAGCTGATTAAATGACAAAAATATCAAGAATTAAAAACCAAATGAACATCAAGTAGGCTGCTTGTGATCTACAGTTAGCAATGGCCAACTGGCTGCCTGCACATTTAAACCAGAAAGTGATTGTGGTTTCAGAAACACCTAGAAAGAACCATCATTTTCTGTCTTCTGTTTTGACTATACTGCCAGAGAGGAGTCAGAGATACACTGACATTTAGGTGGCTCAATTCAATAAGGCTATCAAGCTGAAAAGTTTTTTTTCTGGACTAACCTGAGAAACAAAGAATGTGATATCGCATTGTTTAGCTACTAGCAAGAATTCCTTGCCAGCTCTACTCAGCTAGAGTTTTAACTTACATTACCTGCAGAAACTCACACCCTGGCAGACTAGTTAGCCAACTGGCAGACTGGCACACACTAGTTAGCCAACTCCTGATCTGCATTAGGTTGGCTCAGCATAGCACAAAATCATGCTTGATTTCAACTATGTAAGGTGATACCACAGATCAGCTTACAGACAGATGATCAGTGAAAATCTTCGCTTCAACACTGTCACTATTTCTTCTGCCTCTGTTGGAGACTGAGCTGCTATCCTAGCTTGCCTCATGAGCCCCACTAACACATTACAGTGAACATACATGAGTATGTCCATCTGCAAGAAAGAACACATTCACTTTACTAATGAAACCAATGACTTGGATCTCGATAAATATGGGATTTAAATCATACATTCAGCTATACATATGTTGAACATGAGAATTATTCAACATACCTATGAAAAAATATCAGTTGTACCCAGATCATACATGTGCTCACTAAATCCTGGGAATGTGGTTAAAGGATGGAAAGGCCATACCATATCACCAACATGCTTACCAGCGACAACTGATGTGTGTGAAAATTCAAGGCCACTTGCAGAATTTCAGTCAGCTGCCAAGTTGTACACCACCCCCCGCCCCACTCAGAGCTTAGTCAAGATTTGGCAAGGCTTTCATACTAACACTTTGCTTGCCAAAACACCAAGAAAATAAACTCTCATTGCCAACTGCAGTGCAAACCCCATCCAAGGAAACTAAAAAACTCATCTCAACTTTCTCACCAGTGCTCTAAGGTGTACAATAGGCTTGCAGCAGACTATGGATATCACCCCCGTCTTACTCGTTTGTCCTGGCATGTTTCTGCCTCCATGCATCACCGTGTGCCTGCCACATACTTAGAGTACAAACAAGTGCTTATATAAAACCTTGTCATACTGCTGGAGAACAGGCATCCAAGATAGCCAGGGTTCCCCTGGAATTTTTTATTTTCCTTACAAATGCCTGGAAGAAACTTGCCACGTTGTATCTTTCAGAGAGCCAGGATGAAAAGAGTCCTGTGTTATTAGACAAACTGGGAACTGAAGGCAGAGACAGCCTTGATTCTAGTGAGAGTAGGGTAGTGAGAGTGGTTTCATTGTAAGCTGCTCTTTCCATGTAACTCATTCGGTGGGGTGGGCATGAAATATTGATCGGAAACAAACAAGGATTATGTCAAAATGTTATGCTCTATGTAACACAAAACCATGATGACCATAGTTGATAAACTAGCTTCATTTCCAAGCCACAGATTCTGATCTGCACTCAGGAGCCTGGGAGTTTTACTGGAGCCTTCACTATCAATGGAGGCCCAGATTGCAGCCACTGCCAAGTCAGCCTTTTTCCATCTGAGGCGGGCAAAGCAGCTGGCCCCCTTCCTAGAGCGCCAAGATCTGGCAACGGTGATTCATGCAACTGTCACCTCGAGACTAGACTACTGTAATGCCCTCTACTTGGGGCTGCCTCTGTACCAAATCCGGAAGCTGCAGCTAGTGCAGAACGCGGCGGCTAGATTGCTGTTGGGGCTCCCAATGTGGGGTCACATACAGCCTGGGCTGCGCGAACTGCACCGGCTGCCAGTTGTATACGTTACAAAGTGCTGGTTATTACCTTTAAAGCCCTATATGGTCGAGGACCTGCCTACCTTAGGGACCATCTCTCCCCGTATGAACCCCAGAGAGCACTGAGGTCAGCCGGGAAAAACCTGCTGAACATTCCCGGGCGAAGAGGTGACGTTGCAAAGCACCTGCAACCGAGCTTTCTCTACTATGGCTCCACGCCTATGGAACCAACTTCCAGAGGAAATGCGGGCCCTGCGGGACCTTGAACAGTTCCGCAGGGCCTGCAAGACTACCCTCTTCCAATTGGCCTTCACTGATTGAGAGGGAAACTGGTAAAGAACTCGCCATCATAAACGTAAACGTAATTATAGCACTAATGTATTTTATTAATTTTAAATTTTAATCAGAATTTTAATTAAACTGTCAATGTACCGTATTTTTCGCGCCATAAGGCGCTCCGGACGATAGGACGCACCTTCCTGCGGCGGGGGGGGGGGTGTGATCTGCTGCCTCCGCCTCCGATCCCGGTGCTTCCCCCGCGCCTGTCTGGCTCCAGCTTATTGCAGCAAGCGCTGGGATCGCTCCACGTGGCCCCACCGCAAACCCAGCACTTCAGGAGCGCCGGCTGCGGAGGGGGCAGCGTGCTTCCTCCTTGCCTGACTGCCTGGCTTCAGCTGTGATGCTTAAAGCAAGCGCTGGGATCGCTCCCTCCGCCCTCCAATCCCAGTGCTTCCTTTAAGCATCACAGCTGAAGCCAGGCACACAGGCAAGGAGAAAGCACCCACCCCCTCCGCAAACCCAGCGCTTCGTGAGCGCCGGCTGTGGAGAGGGGAGCGTGCTTCCTCATTGCCTGACAGCCTGGCTTCAGCTGTGATTCTTAAAGCAAGTGCTGGGATCGATCCCTTCTCTAGCCAGGCAGCCGGAGGAGACCGTTTTGTCAGCGCAGCGGTGCGGAGAGGGAAGCAGATCCTGCGGAAGGCTCCCGATTCGGGTCACTCTAAGGCATTTCCCCGGCGGCACAATCAAGGTGCCGTTCTATCCCCTGCCCTAGGTTTACCCAATGTCCCCCGCATTGCCGTTGTTCTTTTCTGTGTCGGTAGAACGAGTTCAAGAGACATCATGCGAAGTCGCGATCTCACCAAATTTCTGTCCCCCACCCTGCACTCCACTGGTGATATGATTTCTTCTCCCCCCCCATTCTCAGTGGCATGGGAAAGCTCCCTTTATGGGGGCGGGCGGGCGGCTTGGGAGCTGACGATCTGCTGGAGCCCTGAAGCGGTCTTCAGCCTCCCTGCCCTCACCCAGCGGCTCCCCTGCCTTGAGTCCTCGGTCGGAGACTGCCAGGCCCCGAAGGGTAGCCACCTCAATCCTGAGGCTCTGCCCTCCTTCCGCGCCCGGTCGCACCTGAGGGCTTCCTCCCTCCAGTTAGTCTCCGGGGCGCCCGGGGGGCATCGGCCAGGAGCCGGTCGAAGAAGGAAGGCCAAGGAGGAGGAGGAGGCCCATGTGAAGCTCCCGGACTGTGAGGCACAGGCACTGGCGCGGCAGGGGGTGGCGGGCCAAGAGAGGGGGGTGGCCGGCCGGTCTCCTTGGCAACCCCATTGAGCAAGGCCGGCTCCCCCGGGAGCGCCATCCCCCCGCGCCGCCCAGCCTGGCCGCTGCAGCTGCTGGAGCCCAAGCCCAAATCCAGCTCGCCAACGCCCTCTGCTCCGGCTCCAGCGCCGCGCGCTGCATCCCGCGGCGGGTCACTGGGGGACCTCTCCGTCAGCATCCTGGCGAGAAAGCGGGGAGAGCAGACGGCTGGAAGAGGCGGCGGCGGAGGGGGCGCGCACCCAGCCAGCCACTCGCCGCCGAGGGGAGGGGAGCCCAAGAGGAAGGGAAGGAGGCGCGCCAGAGAGGAGGGGGGCGGCAGGGAGAACACCAGCGGAGAAATGCCCAATCGAGACACGCAGCCAGCAAGGGCTGGGCGAGGAGGGCGAGCCTCCTCCCAGCCGGCTGGGCTGCCTTTCGGCCCGGGAGAAGCGGGGGGGAGGATCTGGCGCAAGGATTTCCCGGCCCCGCTTTCCCCAGGCCGAAGGGCAGCCCAGCCGGCCGGGAGGAGGCTCGCCCTCCTCGCCAGCCCTTGCTGGCTGCGTGTCTCAATTGGGCATTTCTCCGCTGGCGTTCTCCCTGCCGCCCCCCTCCTCTCTGGCGCGCCTCCTTCCCTTCCTCTTGGCTCCCCTCCCCTCGGCGGCGAGTGTCTGGCTGGCTGGGTGCGTGCCCCCTCCGCCGCCTCTTTCAGCCGTCTGCTCTCCCCGCTTTCTCGCCAGGATGCTGACGGAGAGGTCCCCCAGTGACCCGCCGCGGGATGCAGCGCGCGGATTTGGGCTTGGGCTCTGGCAGCAGCAGCGGCCAGGCTGGGCAGCGCGGGGGGATGGCGCTCCCAGGGGAGCCGGCCTTGCTCAATGGGGTTGCCAAGGAGACCGGCTGGCCACCTCCCTCCCTTGGCCCGCCACCCCCTACCGCGCCGGTGCCCGTGATCGAGCTGGTGCACGGCAGCCACCCTTTAAAAGGCAGGGAGACGCCGGCTGGAGCCATGCAGAGCCAGCCGGGAGACAGCGGCAGCAGCGCGCCCACAGCCCTCGCCATGGCCTCCGCTGGCAGCGGCAGCAGCAGCTACGACGCCCGCATGGTGCAGCTCAGCCCTGCTGCAGCGCCCTCCCTCCCGCTCCAGCCGCCCACCAGAGCCATGCTCTAGGGCCTCGGCGCCCCACTCAGCGCCGCCAGCAGGTCCGTCGCTCCCGCTCGCCAGCCGGCCTCTGTGCTCCGAGGCAAGGAGAAAGCACGCTCCCCTCTCCACAGCCGGCGCTCGCGAAGCGCTGGGTTTGTGGAGGGGGTGGGTGCTTTCTCCTTGCCTGACAGCCTGGCTTCAGCTGTGATTCTTAAAGCAAGCGCTGGGGACGGAGGGAACGATCCCAGCGCTTGCTTTAAGCATCACAGCTGAAGCCAGGCAGTCAGGCAAGGAGGAAGCACGCTGCCCCCTCCGCAGCCGGCGCTCCTGAAGCCGGCTGCGGTTTGCGGTGGGGCCACGTGGAGCGTTCCCAGCGCTTGCTGCAGGAAGCTGGAGCCAGGCAGGCAGGTGCGGGGAAGCGCCGGGATCGGAGGCGGAGGCAGCGGATCACTCCCCCCACCCCAGGAAGGTACGTACCTTCGCTCCATAAGATGCATCCACTTTCCCCCCCACTTTTTGGGGGGGGGGGGAAGTGCGTCTTATGGTGCGAAAAATACGGTAGTTTTATTAATATTGTATGACCAATGTATGAAATAATGTTGTTAGCCGCCCTGAGCCTGCTCCGGCGGGGAGGGCGGGATACAAATAAAAATTGTTGTTGTTGTAAAGTTCAGATAATCAATTAGTTTTGATTAGTTTAATTAAACCATGGTTATCTGTTATGACTGCACCAACTCATTAGGTTCCACAATCCCACTGAATAGAATCCAGTCTGTATACTTAGTAAATATACATATTCTACTGGTTTAAATGTCTATATATATATATTTTGAAGATGGTTATTAAGAAGTTAGCTTTAAAATTATTCTGTTGTTTTCAATTTAAGATCACACTGCAGAGCACTGAGCAAGAAAACATTTTTCTATGCTGTTATGTGCTGCCTTTAACACATACTGTAAGTGACACATTTTCAATTTAAGTAGAATATTTTTCATTGTTAGATGTAGTTTCAACCTTTTACCATAATGATCTTGAATATTCAGATATGAACACACCACACATGCAAGAACATCACAGTGCTATTAATGCGGGATGTTTCTCAAGTATACCTACCCAAAATTTTCTGCAGTTTTTGTATCTTAAAAAATGGACAGTACACATATCCTTATTGTAGTTACTGTCATCCATGCATTTTCGAGAAGCATCTGATTCCTTCAATACAAAAAGAAATTACAGCTGAAGAGCCAACAGGGACCAAAAGTCTAATTTTATTTCACTAATAATAATTACAATTTTCACAACCATTTTTCTGAAATGTTGTACACTGACTGAAATATTACTGAACACCAAGGCTGAAATCCCAAGCACACATAGCAAAAAGCATATTGTGCTACATTCACTGGGATATGTGTCTGAGTTTAGGCTGTACATGAAAGGCTTGCTGAGATGTGACTCCACAGTGTTTTGCAGTTTTTAAGACTTAGGTAGCAATTTGTCATGTAAATTACACTCAAAAATACATATGCAGCAGACAGGGCATCCTGTGTGACTGTACTAAAATGCCATAAACTGACTGAGCTGTAATTTAATGCTATCCTATCCTTCTGAAACTCCATAACATGGAATTTTAGAAATAAATCTCATCTTCAGCTGAATGTATATTTATGTCCTCTACTGTATTTTAAAGGAACGGTGGGAAACTTGGGTCAAGCAGTTATCATAACTGTTTATGCCAAACTTCTGCCATAACTGTCAACGGCAAACTTCTAGCCATTGTACAGGAATAAAAGCAAATGGGTCTCTATTTGTTGGCTTGAAAACATTCTATCTCTTTGCAAATTTAAAGATCTGAAGTACTGCATATATTATAACAAGCTGATATATTAAACAAGTCAAAATGATACATGTTGTATGATGTTCCAGACACAATACAATGTGAAATTTCTTACAGGTTAACTGATACAACTGTATAAATAGAGAGGATTTGATTCTTAATACCCTCACTTTAACTCTTAAGCTAACTGCATCAGTTAAATACAGCTAATCCTACTTGGTACTCAACTATTTGATGATTTAACAATTTCTGCTAAAATTCCACTACCTCCCACTGAGAGACAACCAATATAGCTTAAACAGCACAGAATTTATGATTATGTCTTTTCTACTCCAAATGGTTGACCTCTCTGTCAACTTTGAAACAAGTACATTGACAAAGAAAAAGTGTAAGTGCCTGATTACTTATAAATTAGTAGCAAGGTAAAGTTAGCCGCAAGCATTAAGCTATAGATTCAAAGAAATCCCATTAGCTTTCTTTTAGTAATACATCATGTGAACACTGCAGATGCATTCATTATAAAGAGAAAACAAATTAAATGCCAAAATAGAAATGGAAAAATTATTATCAGTACTATATTAAAGTTCAGTTTCCTACCAATATACAGGGATTGGTATCCTCATCTCGAAGTTGCTGCAGTTTTCTGGACATGAAGTTTTTGGGGTTTGTTTTTTTTTAAATAAACACAGCTACTAGAAGAAGGTGGCTTTGAAAGTTTCCTAAAAAGCACACATTCCATCTTGGTTAGAATTTAACAAGTTGTTTTCCTACTGAAATATTATGTCAAAAGTAGTGAATGATTATAAAGCACATATGCCCTTCAGCTCTATCAAGAAATTTAGCATTTAATATTGTCACACATACTTCTTAACTTAGAAATGAGACAGACTTTGGGAAGCAAGCCACTTCACCACACTGGATAACTAAGTACCTTAAGCATATCCATCTATGATTAACTATCTGGAAAAACTGAAGAAACCTCTTGTTTTTTTCTCAGAATTTTAGTTAAATATTTTGCATCACAGTTTTTAAACATCCTACTCATACTAGTAAAAATTCTACATTGCCATTTTAAAAACTAGAATCAGTGCAGGTACTTCAGGGAGTCCATGAGCCCTTTAACAATAGAAGCCAAGCCCTTCTTATGACTATCTGGCTAACATGGAAATGGGGCTCTCTAAGTTTCATAACAATGTGAATATAATCAGTTTTCCCTTGTTCGGAGAGCCTGCAGTCACTTAACTTTCAGATAACCTGAGAGCACTAGCCAGAAGGGGAAAAAACACATCATCAGCACTGGGAATTCATATTATTCTGCTGACTGGAAGGGCTTAGCTATAAGTGTTAAACTGAAAGTTCTCTCTTCCCTTTTCCCTATGAGAGATCTATTCATGTAAATGTTAAGGATAGGTTCTTACATGTAATCCTTTTGCTTCTCTTTTTGGGTGCAAGCTACACAGTTGTAAAGAACAACAGAAGAACGCTTCAGGAAAGATCAGTTCTTCTCCCAGCAAGAAACTCCACAATCTGAAAGCAAAAAGAAAGCAGCCGTTTAAGTATATCGGCACCAATGGGATAAGAGTCAGATAAATGGTAGACTAGTAGATTCCTTAAGAGGTACAACCAGTCCAAGGCAGTCATCAGAAGAGACGACTGTTCATGTACAATTCAAAATGCAAGCCATTTTAACACACTAGGGCTAAAGCAGAACTGGAAGAACATTTCAGATTCCTACCTATTGGCACTCTGGATTTCCACATCAAAGACCCTAGCATAATTAAAGAATTATCCATATGCATATTGCTTTGTTTTACAATGTTCATAAAAATATATAAAAATTAAATGATTTAAAATACAAATATTAGTAAGAAACAATACATAATTTTAAGCCATTCATGTAACCATGCAGCTGTTGCAATAATATGGATCAAGCTCTTTGTTCAGTTTTACTAGATCTATAGTGCAGTCCAAAGCAGATTTATGCTTTTCTACTTTCAGAGAAGTCAGTGAGCTTAGAATGGTGTTACACTGTGCTTATAACTGCAATGCAAGTCTCATAGCTAAGGGTCCCCTAATATTATGATGACTGATATTGCAAGTTTTTTTTTAAATTAAAGACTGTACATGGCTCGCTACCAAATCCCAACATTCCCTTTAGAGCAATGGTTTTATTTAGTGAAAAGTCTAAGTCTGTGAACATGGGATCAAATCCAAACACCTGTCTAGAGTGTTTATCCATGTAAAAAATTTATTTCTTACCATACCCATTAATACTAACATACAGACAACAAGTTTTCTTACAACCATTGGCCCCAGGCTGTTTTTTTCTGTTTAGACCTACCAGAATATTTCCTGCTGCCTTCACCTGTGAAAATGTTTTTGGCAGTAATTAAGTATGTCAGCAATGGCAGAAGCTCTGAAACCTACAAGGCTGTTTTTGTGCAGTAAGTAAACTCTGGCATGAAAGTTTAGGCTGCTTCCACATGGAAGCCTTCACCCATGGGAATACCACTGCATTTGCCTGTTCTCAAAATGTACAAGGGAAAAAGGTTAGTCATGCAGCCTGAGAAAAACATTTCAGTGATAGAAGTATTTTATGCCCATCACTGTGTATCACAAACAAGCACCATTTACTAACAACTTGGAATCCACGTTTTAGTACTGATAAACTGTGATTTCCCCCACAAACTAGTATGGAATTAGCCACCTACTTATCTCATTCTTCCTGATATAGATTCTGACAGTAACAGCCCCAAGGATTTTTTCTTATTATTCCACACTGAAAGTCTGCTTGTTTTGTAACTGGGTAGAAAATCTTGAAGATATGGGGTTGGATCCAACCAGCTTTCCATCTGCTAAAAAAGTGAAGAAGCCACCTAAAAGACTATACTGAGGATGTGAATGAACAAAAGCCTTGTGGGACAGGGACTGTAGAAAGGAAACAAAAGTAGATGACACTGAGAAGGAAAACTGGATGGATCAAACTCAACTAACAAAATAAAACTACCCCCCCCCCCATTTTTAGTTTTCCAAACTTAGTAATACCCCAATAGATATTTATTGTTTACAGAGGTCTGTCTTAAGTTTTATCACAACAGCTAAATGCCAAGTGGAAAGGGAGAACATTAACACAGCACTATGTGTTTCTGGGAAGTGAGAGGCCATATGGAACCTCAAGAAAAAATTATTTATACTGACAGGAGGCACTCCAAACTTGCAGCATGCAGGCAGCCACTGGCTTAGTTAAAGTTTCACGTTAATATTGCTGCATACAGCACTTACTAATTAGTCGTGACCACATAATACTTCATAAAGACAGCAGGGGGTCTAATCCAGCAATCCGTTCTCAAGAATGGCCAAGGAAACACTCCAGGAAGCCCACAAGGGAGCCAACAGCCCCTCCAAATGCTGAATAAACTGCATTCCCTATAACTCACGAAAGAACCTCCAAGTTATAAGGTGGCGTTTAGGCATCAGGAATGAAGAGGCAACATTCCGATTGCGACCTGAGACCTAAACGTCTCCTCCCCACCCCAATTTCGATCCGAAACCGCTGGCAGATCGAAGTACTTCGAAAGTACTGCAAGTGGGGTGAACTCTTCCATGCACTGTGACTGAGCAAACCGCGCAAGTGGTCACGGCCATCTTGTCCCCACACATGCAGGTAAATCGACCTCACGCCGAGTCAGACCCATGATCGGCCCAGCTCAGTATTGTTTTCCCGGAAGGCGAAGAGAAAAAGGTCTTTCTCAGTACTCGCTTACCCGAGTTCTTTTTCGCCCTGAAGTTGCCAGGGAGGGATCCCCACTCTTTCAAAGTCACGGCGAAGGATATCCAGCCAGGAAGGGCAAAAGGAGGAGGAGAAGTCAGTCCTGACTGACTGACGGAGCGACAGGAGAACAGCCACGGACTACACCCCCCTCCCCCGGCGCCTCTCAGGCCTACAACTTCTATCAAACCGGCTGCTTCTCCCGCGCAGAAAAGGTTCCGCCCCTCAGCCAGCACCCCTCTACCTACCGCTGCCCCCTCGACCTCACCTCTGTTCCTGGCTCCCTCTCGAGGGCTAAGCGCGCTCCCGCCCCGCATGATCGATGAAAGAGCTGCTGGGGGAGGGGGGAATCACCCTTAGTAGATTTTTCGTCACTCAAGGGGCACCAGCGGCCGGCGACCCTAGGTATGTTAGCGCACCACCGCTAAAACGGCTCCGTTTGTGCTAAACGGCTCTCAGGTACGACTCCTCGGGAAGCGACGCTCACCTCAGCATCTACAAGCCCAGCAGACAGGCGAACTGAACACTGGTCTCCAATTCGAAAGACGTCAACGGCTTGGGCAACTACCTTATAAGCAGCGCAGCCTACCCCAGTGATGGGCCTCGCAACCCGACAGAAATTGACAAGACCTGTGCCCAATCGATCTCGCCCGAGCTCTTGGAGTGACAACTCGAGGGCGCTCTATGGTCGCCTATCCGCGCGGCGTTCCTCCTCCGCCTCCCTCGAGCGGCGTTTCCTTCGACCAACCCGGCTAGCTGTCAGGGCCAGAAGCGCCACCGTCTGGGTGAGGCTTGAGAGCTGAGTGACAGAGGGAGGTGTCCAACCCGCGGCGCGTGTGGGCGGCTGGGGGTGTGGGCGCGGCGTGTGCGGCAGGCTGAGCTGCACCGCAGCGCATACACTACAATGGCTGCTGGAAAGAGGGGAAAGCAAACAATTTCCAGGCCCGCCGCGTCCAGCCCGAAATATGGGGAAAAAATTACAGAAAAATCGGAGAATCCTGTAAAAGGCGGGAAGAGGGCGTTGAGGGGATGCTGAGGCTCCCGCGGTGAGTCTGCTATGGGTTTGGGAGTCAGGAGCCGGGGTTCAGCAGGGAAATATTAGGGTTATTTAAATTCTGAAGGGGGAGGAGGAGAAGGAGGGGGGACCGAAAAGAGCGGCGCGGCGGCGAGGGAAAAGTTTGTGCGGCTCCATCTCTGTCCCTTGCACCTCAGGGCTCTGCCGTCCTCCTTGTGTGGGTTCCAGAGCGCGAAGTGAGAGAGCGCCCAAAAAATAAGGCTCACTTTTTCTCAGCTCTTGGGCTGGAGTTTCCCTCTCCCCCCCCCCCCCCCCCTGGTCTTCTTGAGAGAGCTGTAGGAAGAGGATCTCCTCTCGCGTGCTTCTCCCTCGTCTCTCGTTTAGTGGATGGGGGAGCTCGGATGTAACTTTGCGAAAAGTTTTTGGTTTTGTCCCCTTCCCACCTTCTGCTCTCCGTGTGGCTCTCTTTCCTCCCCCCCCCCCCTCTCAGCTCCAGGGTATAGTGACAGCAGCGGTAGCCGCCAGAAGGGAGCGGAAGACATTAGAGCCTGTGGTGCCCAAAAATGAGAGAAAATTAATATAAATTCACCCGAATCGCCAAACCGGCCACATTTTGCCCAGAAACATTCCGGGGGGGTTGCACTCTCTGGAGGGGGCGCCAGGGACCCCCTTGACAAAAGCTTGAGGGGGATCTGGAGTCACTTTGGGGCATGCAGCGCCCTTTTCCTCTCTCTTTTTATTGGACAAAACTTCCCCCCTTTCTTCTCCACCCTATAAAGAAACGAAATTGCCTGCTTTTCTAGCTCCGACCGGCCCGTGAGACTTTCTCTTCGCTTTTTGTGTGAGTTTAAGAACATGAAGGCAAGCAGGATTGGAGGGTGGGTTGCACTGGGGAGAGGCGGGGGGTGCGTTAACTGAAAGCAGGAGAGATCCGGAGAGAGAGCAGGGACAGCTTGTTGTCAGTATCATAAACAACCAAAATGGAGGGAGAACTGAAACATATAACAAAATAAAAAATAGCCAAAAAATTATCCAAAATTGCCCCAAATAAAATCCGATATCCAGTTTCTTCGTAGGAGATCAGGCTCAGCCTCACGGCTTCTTATGTCGTGTTTTAAACTCTCAGAAAGCAAGGAGTTAATATTGATGCCTATTTTTGTTGTTGATGACTGCTTTGGAAGGCAAAAGCCCTTTTACAGCTCGTTCCCGGCAATGCGTGAACGTGAAAATCCCCTTGCTCCCTTGAATGGTGGCGGGAGGTGGGAATGCACAAGCTACTCAACTTTGGGGCAACGTAGAGCAATTGCAAAGAAGATAAATGCTGTATTTGCCGCTTTGTTACCTTACTTTCATGTCTTTTGTTTGTGGGGGGAGGGGGTGGGCGGATAGAAGAAGGGGGAGGTGGCGGGAAATGTAATACCTATGTATTTGCCTTTCCTCGGTTCTAATTGGGATGTGTAAAACAGAAGAGTAAATCTTCTCGTTTATGAAGTACTTTTGCTGCCATTGGATCCCAAGGTTATTTCTGGTTTCTGACTCTAAAGTGCATTCTTTAAGAATAGCATGGACTTGAAGTAACGTGCCATAGAGAATTTTTTTAAGTGCACCATCATGAGGTCACTAGTTCTGGGGGAGAACTGGTGACTCTCCTTTGACTGTTATTTCATTTGTTTGACTTTCATAAATTATCTCCAGTGTTCTCATTTTATTTATAAAAATGATGCGTGTCTTGCATCACATTGAAGTTGGTAAAGTGCTGATGATGTTGGTTTCCACGTGGGATCAGCGACAGAGTAGGGTATCTTAAAGAGACAGCTCCTTTTTTCTTCTCTCTGTTCTCACCTGTGCAGACTCTCTAGCTAAATCAAACCAGTGGTCTTGGATTTATAAAAATGTGAAGATGAAGGCAAGTCAGTTCCACTTACACTAAGTGGTGTTGCCCATAGCCAATGGGGCTAAGTGTAAATATTGATGGGAGGTTTCCCCTTTGCCTGAGATGTTAAATCTTTGAACTTGAGTATTCTTTTCTTTGGGTGGGGTATGTTTAACAACTCTTTTGGAGTTTGTGTTCTTTGCAATTTAGTTAAAGTGTTATGGCTAAAAATTGATTTTTGAATGGAGTGTAAGCAGAAATTGAAGTAGCTTAGTGCTGTACTATTGTCTTGTTAGTTCTGAATTCCATGAAGCAATGTGTGAAGTCTAGTAGGTCCTGTAGTATAAATTTAAAGCAGTTTTGTAATCATGGACAAGTGCATAGTTTTTGTTTGAATATCTTCAGTCTTATAGGTTTGTATTTTGACTGATAAATCTCTATTTTAAATCTGGGAATAGTGTTCTGTTATTGTTTTAAAATAAAGGGTCTGAGCATATAGCACAGTAAGCAGCTTAACTTTAGTCTTCTAGTCTTGGAGTATTTAAACAGCTAGGGTGCCCCTGTAAAGTTACAGCATTCCTGGATTGGGTTTTGATAAATGTGATTTAGAATGGAAGCAAACTTGTTATAGATGTGTCTCAGGTTTGTTGATTGGCACCAGGTTTTTGTTGGGGTCAGCTTCCAGAAGATATCCATGGTAGCTTTTGTTGTGTTTTGTGATATGAAACTTTGTCCATTTATTTGTACTCTACATGTTTGTTAAAATATTTCTGAGAGTATAATGCTACTTTAAAAATAACTGCTATCAGATTCATGTGCTTCTCATGCACAATTACATTTTCATTAAAGACGTTTGCTGTTACAGTACCTAGATTAGATAGATTAGATTAGATAGATAGATAGATAGATAGATAGATAGATAGATAGATAGATAGATTAGAATCTGAATTGGTCTCAAATAGCAGGTACTCCAAAGGATGGACTGCATTTTGAGAGAAACTTCATCAGTTGTACTTATTTTTGTTTCATATACAAAAAAAAATCTAGTTTGGTGTCATTTAGTTCATTTGCAGACCAGTGGGACTTAAATTTCAAGGATGCATAGGACTGCAGCCTTACTACAAATTGACAGAAATAAATATACTATTACTAATTTGTGTGCATATGTTGTACAGTTGTGTAGAATGCTATTGAAATGTAGAGTTTTGCAAGAAAACATCAAGTTTTTCAGTAACTTGTGTTTTTTTAAAATCATATCACTTCATTAGGAGGTAGGTTTTCCAATCACTGTAGAATCATAATCATAGGATTTTTTTGTTTTTGTTTTGCTAGATACTTCTTCACTTTCACCAGAAGCCTTTTTTCTACTTTAAGTTAAATGATGGGGATCTGGAATCTATCAGAAACTTAGAAATAGCTAAAATATGCCGTATATTTTAAATATGTCGCTTGAATAACTAGTGTTTGTAGATATGTAATCTTAACCAACCAGTAAAAATGCTGCATATAGGACTGTAAGTAGCAATCAAACTTGTAGTCTCCAATTTCTATCATAAATTTCTATCTTAAAATTGTTTGATACAGTACAGAGTTTGAAACAAAAAAGTTTTTAAAACCACATGTGTGGCATAAACTGCTGAATCCTTTAGAAAGCCACATCAAGGTCTAGTGGTCTTTTATAGTATACATTTTGAAGCCATTTTGTAGACCAGGATAGCTGCATGACTTGTATTTGGGGATCCTGAATTATTATATTAATTGTGTCTTTCAAAGTATATTTTAAGAAAAAGTGCATTCTCTTGAATAGGGTAAACCAGATTACATTCTCACTCTTTTATGGAAAGTCTGTATGTATGTATGGAATCTCTTTAAAAATTTGAGTGGTTTACTAGATAGTGAAGTGATGGACTGATAACTGTTGTAGGCAAAGAATGTTTTATTTTGTGTATTTAAAATTTTGTTCATAATAGCTTGGATCACTTTCTAATCTATCAAGTTAATTTATGACTATTAGTAAAGACATTGATTTCTGAGAACATTTAGTGATTGATGCTATTGAGAATTTGTATAGACTTTTAAAATTGTCCCTAATAATGTTCTATGAACTTATATAGATCCTAGACTAGGTAAGTTCCATTAATGTAAAAAATCCCTATCAGACAAGCAAACACTTCTTGTTTCAGTCTTATTGAACAGATGAGTGTAAGATGTAAAACTACTAAACAAAATTGAGTTCTAAATATAGCTTTAACATTTTTCACCTTTATTTAAAGCTGACATTTGGTATTTATAGAACTTAACAGTAAACTTACTAGTAAACATTTTTTGTCAAAATGGTGTCCTTATAACCCCCCAATTTTACAATGATAGAATGGATGCTTGAAGTTGCTGTCTTTAATACATTTAAATTTGTCTGATTGATTCATGTTCTAAATTTGTGTTGCACCTTGTAATGAATTTTTATAATCTGTTTTTATTTTGAGACTTTAAAATTTTGGAGAGATTTCTTGAATAAATTTCTATGTTTGAGGTCATAGTACTCAAATCTTTCCTGTGCCCTGTAATAAAGGAAGATCTGACTACATGGGAGAATATGGTTTTAAAAGCATACATGCAAATATGTTGTACTGTGTTTGGTAGAAGGATAAAAATGTGTGTTTGAAATCTAACAAATGATTGAAGACTACTGCACTAAGCAGATAAAATATCTCTGTAACCAAATATCTCTATTAGGAAGAAAACCTGCAATTAAGGTCTAGTGCTTGATTTGTAAATGGTATAGTTTTTGTATATGGAATATGTGACTTTTCTCATTAGAGAGACAAATGCTGTTTTCTAATTATGTGGATAATTTTGTTCTTTTGATGAGCATCAGAAAATTTTTAAATACATTATTGTTTGAGATGTTGTGTAGCTATAGCAGTGTAACTAAAACTACTGGACAACTGCAATCATAGTTACAATGTGGTATTTGTCCATTCTTTTACATAATTGTTTGATAAGTATTTAAGTTTTAGCTATTCATCCTCATCCTGTCAGTGTTTCTTATGTAGGGCATAGTTAACATAACTTGTGAACATTCATAGTAATCTAAACTTGTGTGCTCTTGGGCACCTTTTATCAATACAGTTGTAAGTATATTTATTGCATCTGCTTTTTAAAAAATCATTATAGAATTGCTGTGCATGCTGTAATTTGAGTTGATTAACTGAGGTATATTTTGTGTAAATACAGAAGGCTGTCTCTTAAAAGACATTTAGCTGAACTCATAATCTTAAAACTATATGTACTGAACTCTGATAAATAATAAATGTATAAGCAGTATGTTGCATTTAGATGCACCTTGGTCAGCTGTTCAGTTCTATTGATGAGTCCAGACATCAAGTTATTACTGAAGATAATATACCAAGCATAATATGGGAGAAGAGAGAACAAGCTGTGTGAATCAGAATCATTAATTTATTTATAAAGAAATATATTCTAAGAATACTCAACATTGGTAATACACAATTAATAAATGAGAAGTTGAGGCAGATAAGAATGAAACAGTGAAGGATAATTAAGAAACATTTTTAAGGAAAATTAGATGTGCCATTTGAGAAGAAATATCTTGTGATGATATATACCATCATAATGGCACTTACTGTATCAGAAGTGTCACTTAGAGAAGAATATTTTTTGAAATCAGATTAGAAAGTGTTTAATAAGAATTAGTTGTCAGCTTTTTGGACTAGCTTTTTTAAAAAGTGTCTGACGTGCTGACAGGGTGAGAGTTCATTAGTAATCCTAGTTTTTAATTAAAAATTATTCTTCAATTCTAGGATAACATTAAAAATTCAGAATTACTTAGTGTATTGAAATTCTGGTTTTAAGCATTGTAATTTGTAATAAGAAATTGTTCTTATTTGTATTTAATTTTGTAATCTGTCACTAACAGCATGTTGGATTATGAAATGTTTTCCACTTGTTCAAGAAGTGCAATAATTATATTCTGTATTCATTTATGTATATAATGGATTCTTCATACATTTGTGTGTGATCAATAGATTACTGTAATATTGTACGGTAATTTTTTTAAGTAGAAGGAGCTGATCTTGTGTTACAGGGCACATGGTCTATAGAATAAAGTAATCCTGATACTATTGAAATATTATGTTACTGTTTAAAAATAGGACCTTTAATATGTAATAGTGGTATCCTGGTAATCAAAAGAAGGATTTAGAAGAACTGTTAATCATCCTTTTATTCAAATGTATTCTTTAGGATATAATTCTGTGGAATCATTCAGTTTTAGAAGAATGGTGATTGTTACTAAAGTATGCCTTTTAGGATAAAACTAGTTATTTTATATCATTTTATTGCACAAAAAAGTGTAGAGTGCCCCCTCTGTTTTTAGACTGAAGCTATAACTTGAAAAGGATGGATACAGTCTAATTAAACCATAGTTTTACTTTAGTACTCTTAACATATGAGCATTACTTTGCTGCATGTGAGAGCTTAGCTAGAATTTGAAAGAAATGTTAAAGTAAATATGAACAAAATGATCTGAAACCTTCAGAGGTTAAGCTTTTTTGTCAGTCAGACAGATATTGTTATCACTGATTTCTTGTTGGAAGATTGTTAAATTCATACAAGTTTAATTGCTGCTGTACTCTAGAGGACTCTGTGAAACTGTGAACCATGTAGCTAAAGAACAACTCTGGCATGGCTTTCTTGTAGAAAATGCCACCTTAGCTAGATCTGTGTTATTCAATGACTTCAACCTAACTTAACTTAAGAAACTTAACAGGAGTTGGGCGAAGCCTTTAGTGTTAATTTTTTAATAACTTGGCCCTGTTTTAATTCTTAGGGTGAGGAACAGAATTGCTTCATCATTATTCTCAACTGTTACTTTTGTTCATCATGTTTTGATATTGTTCTTATATCAAAACATGGCTATGCTACATAATACGCTTTTTTAAAAGGTAGCAGTTGTATTGTATAGTGTTTTGAGGATAGAGATCCTGTGGAATTTTGAGGATAGAGATTGTATGTTCTAAGGTATCCCTAGAATATAGCTGTATTCATTTTAATTGATTTCTGAATAATTGATGTAGTTTTTGTCGTGTTAATTGCATTCTAATACATGATACTCTTTAGTCATTTTTGCTTTGCTCTGTTTCCTATTTTGTTTTATTTCACTTGTTGAGGAAGTGAATAGCTGCCTCTCCTTACAGAACTGAATTCAGCTCTGTCTTCTTAGAATTTGTCTTCTCAGGGTCTATATTTTGTCTAAGATTTAAAAAAAAATCCAAAGTCGGAGTCAACAGGGTGCAGATTAAACAATGAGTTTAATCAGGAAATGTGTCCAGTAGTTAGTGCATCACCTTCTAGTGAGAGATATACGGAGGATTAAAACAAAATAAGAGTCCAGTAGCACCTTAAGAACTAACAAAATTCAGTCCTAACTTAAGTCTTCTCATTTCCTTGAGTGTTTAGGTGTGCTATTCCATCAGGCTGTTAGAAAACAAGTATTATTTCCAAATTATTAATTCATGCTTCGGTTTTCCAAATTCTGACCACATTGTGTCCTTTCTTTTATCTAGAACAGTGTTAACCTTGTGCATTGGTATTGAATTATCAAAAAATGCTGAAACATGTGAATTTATCAGGCATGTGAATCATAGCTTTCCTGCAACAGGTATTGGAATTGTGTAAGGAAAGACAGAATGTTGAAGTATTCACTAAATAAGTTGATACCCATTACTTCTATAATGCTTATATCCAAACCTTGTAAAACACATACCTCAACAAGAAATTCAAGGTATCTGATAATCATTGCTTCCCTTCTTAAACATTACATATTTTTAGACATATACAGGACTCTAGGTAAGCTATCAGGTATACATACAACCTCCACCTATTCAAGTGGAAGTTGCCTGCTTGTATCTCACAAATCCAGACACTGGTCTGAATTCCAGCCCTTTAATATTAGCATTTCTTAGAGGATAAAACTTTGATATAAAGATTTACATTTTTTTGTCTTATAAAGCCTTCATGCCATAGATGTATTTGGCAGTGTTAAACTAGGCAGTCAGTTTGCGAATAGTGTTATTTGAACTGTTTTATGTGGAAAAAATTAATTTAGTGCTAATCAGTTTTCCCAACTGGGTAATTCTTGTTCCTGCCTGGAATGCAAGGATTGAAGCGTTTGATATTGACTTATCTTAAAGTCATGCTTTATACAAATTTTATTTATTTTAAAATGTATTCACTTCTACTACCTCTCAAGAAGTGGCTTCCCAAAAAACAGTACAAATACAATAATATAAATCAATAAAGTAAAAATCAGACAACCACAATCAAATAGGTATGACTCAACTCCCAAAATCAGCCTCCAATACTATCTAACCTTCAAGCCCAACGGTAACAACAAATCAGCAGCCAACAGAAAAATAAAACTAGAAAATAGTGGAATTTTTTCAGCAGTAGAGCTTTGTAACAATATTTAATTAGCAAAGGCTTTGCATAGCTTCTGAAACCTTGCCAGTAATGGCACCCAGTGCACCACCTTCCAAAGTGTGAGTGCTGCTGTAGGGAAAACTGTAGATGTTATGGGGGCCAGATGTGCTTCCGAAAGAAGAGTATGTCTGACAGAATCTATTGGATCAAAATAAAACAGAAGTCCATTGGCACTTTAAAGACTAATAACATTTATTTCAATACATGCATTCATGAGTCACCACTCACTTTTTCAGATATGTATAGAAATGAAATCTCATGAGGCAGGTTACAGAGTGGGGTGGGAAGTTAAGGCAGAGTCTTTCATGTATAGATTTGTGGTGTGGGAGAAAAAGCAGGCAAAGGAGATATTGGAGCAACTTAAGTTGGTATGTAGGTACAAATCGATCTTCAAATAGGTGGATCACATGTCATGAGTTTTAAAAAATAAGGCAAGCACCTAAGTCACATCTAGAAAAGATAAGCAGTAAATGCAGCTGTTGTAAAACTCATGTTATATATGCATAGCACTCTACCCAAATGTCATTTTGTACATGCCAATGCTTCCAAGTTACTATACAGGGTAGCCCCACACAGAATGTAGTGCAGTAATCAGATCAAGATAGGCATATAAGTGCTGGTAGAGTCAAGAGCTTTCATACTGGGTGTAAATGATGGAAAACTTGCCTATTGGAATAGTCATTGTCTCTGAGAAACTGAAGATATTTTCATAGTGATGTTTCTGTCTTTGTGTGTGGCATTGTGTATAGGAAGCTCCCAACTTAAGTACAGTATACTTTAACAATATTTCCACATTTATGGGAGGTATTTGTATACTGTGCAGAATTCATATATTTCTGAACATATCCATCCAAGGGCTCTTCTGGCACTATATTTTGAATAAACAGTAAACTGCAGTTTTGCAAATCAGTCAGAAGCTAGCATTAACCCCACCATCTGATTAGCAGCTTGTTTCACGTAAACAGAATATACATGAATGAGATTGTCCCTCTAATATATTTACTGAAAATGATAGCAATAAAATCAAAATTGTGACTTATTACATCCCCCAGGATTTGATACTGGCATTGTTTTTTTTAATATAATAATGAAAATAGTCAAGGATATTTGGGTACAAAAAACCTTCTTTAATAACCCATAAAAGAGTATTTTTAACATCTTATGATCCATCTTACATTGCAGTCTGATATGCTGTTGGTACCTGATAAAAACAGCTGTTAAAATAAAGACCATGATTAACATAATCCACAAAGGAGTATGTGCCAATTGGTGAGCAGATGCTCAAGCTTCTATAACAGCTGTAGTATCCTCTTCCTTTTTTCCAGCTTGAATATGCTGGGTAGGGTTAAGCAAAAAGTCTACATATGAAACTTTCAAGTAGTAGTAAATGCTAAACATTGTTATCTATCCTGACCTTTATGGACATGAAAATGACACAGGCCAGCACTGGACTTCTTATAGTGGCACTGCTGGAGAATAATCTGTCAGCTGGGAAGCTCCTGAATTGATTTTAGCTGGCTTTCCATCCCTAGGTTAAATGCAGCTTTAACAGAAAGTGTTTCCTAATGGGAGACATCTCATCTTGTTTTTATAATTTGCAGAATTTTACCTGACTGCTAATGCTACTCCTGGCCATTTCTGATTTCTAAATATCAGCTTTTACATGTATAAATACTTTTATTTTATTTCAGTTGTACATCATTTTGGATGTCAGTGCATTGCATAAGTATAACAAAAGTCAACGCCAATAGTCTGGTTTACTTCTCTTGGTTACATTTGGTCACTTACCTTGGAAAGGAACGGCAGTACTGGAAAAAAGGGATGAAATCTAAATATACTGTTTTTCTGGTGAGTGATATCACTGAATCCATCTGATGGATTTATATGCTGCTTCTTCAGAGACTTGCTTGAGGCATATTACAACAAAAATATTAACAAAAATCAAGATCAATAAAAGTACAGTTTGGGGAGGGGGGAACCAAACTGATGTCCTTGCACTGAAACTATTCTGAGATGTTTTCTGAAAATAGCATTCATAGATTCCCTGTTGCTGCTTCCACATGGTAGGTATCCCAATAGTTGCCCTGCCTCCCCTGCACTGGCAGTTCCTCCACATATACCACCAGGCGTTTTAAATTGGCAATTTGATACTGTTATCATTTTTTTTAAACACGTCTCTAGCCCTTCATTGCAGAGTTATGCTTTTCCCTTATGTACAACAAAATGTGCTGAGACTTTAAAAAAATTCAGAGAACTTGTTACATATATTGTTATAATGTTACAATGTTACATATTCAATGGTTTACTTGGAAAAAATGGTGGTGGTGAGGAAATGGTTGCCATGTGGGAAGAACCTAGAAAACCTTTGAAGCAAAGTGAGTTCAGGAAAGATTAGCCAGGGAAGCCTCAAGAGGTGTACAAAACTTACCATGATGCTGTGAGGAAGAAGGAAAAAATCTGCTTCCCAACAATATCAAAACCAGGACAAATAATTTGTGTGGAAATAGTTCAGTTTAGTAATAAGCTGCTGTAGATGTCACAGCAGAGTACATGTGTGATAGAGGTAAGAAAGTAATGGATTTGAAAATAAAAATAAGGGACCATGCAGATTATCTGCTTGGCATATCCCTTTACCCTGCTGGGTTTTCACTGAAGTCAGGCCAATAGGGTTGTCAAAAGTACTTTGTAGCCATAATGAGCCAAAATCACACCACAGTCCATGAAACTTCTGTGCCTATGGCCATTATTTTTGAGAATTCGTGGAGAACAGGTGAGGTGCTGAAAGACTGGAAGTAGGCAAATGTCCACATCATCAAGTGGAAAAAGAAGCATCTGGGTACTACCAGTCTGTCAGCTTGACATCTATACCTGGAAAAGTTTTAGAACAAATAATCAAACACAGTCCTTGAGATTTAGAAAAGATGGCTGTGATTGCTAAGAGCCAGTATGGGTTTCTCAAGAACAAGTCAGACTAACCTGATCTCCTTTTTTGAGAAAGTTACTACCTTGCCAGATCAGGGGAATGCTGTAGACGTTGTTTATCTTTATTTCAGTAAGACTTCTAATAAAGTTCCACATGATATTCTTGTTGACAAATTGGTAAAATGTGTTTAAATCCTATTACTATTAGGTGGATCTGTAACTAATTGACAGGTTGCACCCAAAGCGTGCTTGTGAATGGTTCTTCATCCTCTTGGAGAGGAGTGACTAGTGAAGGGCCTCAAGGATCAGTCCTAGGATCATAGAATCATAAAATCATAGTGTTGGAAGGGACCTCCTGGGTCATCTAGTTCAACCCCCTGCATAAATACCTCCTGTTTTGTATAAACAATTTGGATAAAGGCACAGTGGGAATGCTTATTAAATTTGCAGATGATACTAAATTGGGAGGAGTAGCAAATACAGTTGAAGACCAAATCAGGATACAGGATGATCTTGACAGGCTGGAAAACTGGGTTAAAACAAAATGAATTTTAACCGGGATAAATGTAAAGTTCTGTATTTAGGTAGGAGAAATCAAGTGCATAATTATAAGATGGGGGAGCCTTGTCTTGGCAGTAGTATGTACAAAAATGATCTAGGGGTCTTAGTGGACCATACACTGAACATGAGTCAGCAATGTGATGTGGTAGCTAAAAAGGCAAATGTAATTTTGGGCTGTTCGACAGGATAGCATCCAGATCAGTGGGGTTCCCAACCTTTTTGGCCTTGGGGACCGGCCCCAGGGCCGGCCTGCCAACCACGGCCCCAGGGCTGTCAGGGGAGCACCCAATTTGGCCTCCCCCTGCGGTGTTTCCTCCTCCCTCCTTTGCCCCCCCTGCACCGCCTCGCCTCCTCCTCCCGTTTTCCTCCTTTCTCCTTCGCCCCCCCCCCGTGCACAGCCTCACCACCTCCCCCCCATTTTTCTTCCCCATTTTCTCCTTCGCTGCCACCGACTGCACAGCCTTGCCACCTCCCCCCCATTTTCCTCCTTCCTCCACTGTCCGCGCAGCCTCGCTGCCTCCTCCCTCCATTTTCCTCCTTCCTTCACCATCCGCGCAGCCTCGCTGCCTTCTTCCCATTTTCCTCCTTTGCTGCCACAGTCCGTGCAGCCTCGCTGCCTCCCCCCTCCATTTTCCTCCTTCACTGCTGCTGTCAGCACAGCCTTGCCACCTCCCCCCCCCCCCCCGTTTTCACCATTTTAATGCCGGGGAAGGAGCCTTCCCTTTCCCAGCCTTAAAATGGGGGGAAAGGGGGGGGTGAGGCTGGGCGGCCCATCTCAAACAGGCCATGGCCAGGTAGTGGTCCTTGGCCCGGAGGTTGGGGACCCCTGATCATGGTCATGCAAAGTGATGGTTTTGTTTTACTGTGCTCTAACTAGACCTCACCTAGAGTATTGTGTTCAGTTTTGGGCACCACAGTTTAAGAAGGATATAGGCAAGCTGGAATGTGTCCAGAGGAAAGAGCAACAAAGATGGCGAGAGCTCTGGAGTCCAAGTCCTATGAGGAAAGGTTGAAGGAGCTGGTTATGTTTACCCTGGAAACAATTGAGGTAATATTATCACCATTTTCAAGTACTTGAAAGGTTGTCATATAGAGTGTGGTGCAGAGTTGTTTTCTGTTGCCTCAGAAGGTCAGAGCAGAACCAATGGGCTGAAATAAATAAGAGTTTTCGACTAAACATAAGGAAGAATTTTCTGACTAAGCGGTTTCTCAGTGGAACAGGCTTCCTCAGGAGGTGGTGGGCTCTCTTTCCTTGTAAGTTTTTAAACAGAGACTAGATAGCCATCTGACAAACAATACTGATTCTGTGAACTTAGGCAGGTAATGAGAAAAAAGGCAGGAAGGGTTGCATCAGTGCTTCATTTTTGTGGCCCTTACATGCCTAGGAAAATTTTGTTTATCACTTCAGGGTCAGGCAGCAATCCTGGACTGTGTAGAGGGTTAGACTAGATGATCCTGAAGGTCCCTTCCAACTCTATGATTCTATGAACGGAACCAGTTACATTGTGTGTGCAAGCTTTTGAGTTCACCAGAAGTCTTCCTCAGGCTAAATGTTATAAAATAAAAAGGAATGGAATAGGAAAAGATATTCCAGGCTCTGATTTTAAAAGCCTTCTCTCATGGCATTTCTGTGCTGAATGCCAAGCTGTACATTGGTGCCTTTGATGTAGGTTGCGCTATAGTTCTGAGCTTGATAGAGTCAAAAATTGCTATTGTTCCATTCATATTACAAAGGCCAGCTGTCTCAGCTAAGATGATGGCAGAGCACTGATTCTTAGAAGAGATACTAGAGAGGGCTGATAATCCTCTGATGAATTAAGTATCATACTGCTAGGCATCAAGTGCATGTTGGCTAAGTTCCAGAGTAACAATATTTACTGCATGCTGCCAGCCTCAGACTTTGAGGGTGGAGAAAGCTTTTATTGTATTACCTGTTTTTTTGCACAAAAATAACAGTACAGCCATTCTCTTCTAGGGACCAACAAGCAGCTTGGTCCACTTCAAGGCTTCTGCTTTGGCTTCAGAATATAATAGAACTATGGCACAAGAGTTGTTGCTAGAACAGTACCAAAGCTGGCATCATAATACTAGAGATAGTATTATGTCCCCTCTTCCAAAGGAGCCAGTGAGGGGCTCAGCGTGCCTTTCTAAATACAAAATTCATCTTGGCCAAAATTTCCAGTCAAGGCCAGTAGGGAGCAGCAAAACCATCTAGGCCAGCTAAAGCAGCAAGGAAAACATCGCAGTCTAGCAAAGCCCAGTCTATTATTGCCATGCATACTAATTTAGATGAGGTTATTCTTATTGACTTGGAGGACTCATAATTACTTTCAGATAAGAAGGAAATAGAAATAACTGATGAAGTAGAGCACCACTTCATGTGTCCTGTAGATGCCATTTTTCTTCAGAAAGGCTTCCCTCATTAAGGCAATGAAAGGGTTTAGAACTCTTTGAGCTATCTACGGCTCTCAAAACTTCCAAATGTGCCAAGGAATTGTTTTCCTTAAAGTAAAGGAGCAGATAACATGTTTTTTGTTCTAGGTGTTTTTCAGGGTAGATTGGTCCTTACCTTTGTCCACAAACTTAATATTGGCCAGATTAAACAGTATCATTCTTTTAGGAAAGTATGAAACCCTTACAGATTTACCTAGTAGTGGCAGTGATATCAGTACCAATGGTATTGAAAGTCAGGGAAGGTTCACTGAAAGAGCCAGTGGATCACAAAAATAAGCTTATACTGCAGAAGCAACACCCTTTGCCATTTCAACCTTCATGTCGCAAACCTAAATGATATGGGTGTGCAAGCTGCTGAATGGTGGTTCAGTAGAAGTATAGTGGAAAGTAGAGGAGCTATATTCATAGACTAGAGCAGGGGTGGCCAAGCCCCAGCCATTGGCCATGCTGGCTGGGGCTGATAGGAGTTGTAGGCAAAAAACATCTGGAGAGCTACCGTTGGCCATCCCTGAACTAGAGCAAGCATTTACTTCTATGGTGATTGCTTGGCTTCAATGAAATAAACTTCAGAGCCACTCTAACCTGTAACTTAAAAACTAGGCTTCTCCTGTCTTATCTAGCTACATTTTTCTTCTTGAGGAGTAAAGTCTTTAGGAATATACCTAACACACAGCCTGGCTAAGACCAAGGATAAAAGTACCTTTACACAGAGGAATAACCTTCTGGTTTTCTCCCCTCTTTTGATACAGAGAGTGCTCTGAAAGATCAGAAGCTATTTCAGGAGACTTACCTGAACCAAATCAGAGTCCTAGGGCCACCCTTGTTTAGCTGTATTCTGCTCTGATGAGACCGTCTCCTTTTTTCCTTTGTTGAACCTGCTATATTTTTTCACTAGTGTCCTCTGTTCTAAATTGTGCTTAAGTTCCACTCTAAGAGCAGAGTGACTTTTTTTCTACACAAGGCAGACATCATGTACATCATGGAGTCATTTGACAGCTGGGGAAATCTCTGAACTAAGCCTTTCCATCCCTTTGGAGATAGAATGCTCAGCCTACTTCCAGCCTCCAGGGCTTATGGAAGGAAGTGTTCATGTATCAAGACCTCACCCTTACTTTCAAGCAGAAGGAACTTTCGTTATAAGTCTGATGTTCTTACAGGATGGAAGCATGTCTCCATGCTGTGATAGTCCAGTCCATTCACACTGAAATTGTTCCAGTTATGTAACAGAACAACAGTACCAAGCTTTACCATTAAATTCAGTTTCCACTCTTACAATATTCACCATAGCGATACTTGCATTGGTAGTGGTTTCTAGGATATAGGGTATTTGTATACACTTACATCTATAGAAGACTTCTTGTGAGATCACTTTCTAGGAATAAGACAAACAAAGACATCAGAATCTGAAGGACCATGGCTGCTTCATAAATCAGAAAAGCTTCTTAACACTATTATAATGGAGTGAAAATCTTGGATCAACCTGGTACTGTAGTCCAAGACCATGAACTGATATTCAGCACACCAATACAAGGTTTGCTTTCTTCAATGAATGTGGTGTCATAGGTCAGGGAACATTTAGAACATTGCAGTAGATATTTTCAGTATGACATAACAAAACACCACCTGTAATTACAGACCATGATTACAAACCTTCTGTAATGTCATATGCATCATGAGACAGTTGACCAGTGATGTGTCTTAAGAGAAAATCTTGATTAGGGACACATGATATTGTTTGTACTTGGCCATTTTTTAAGTCTAGAGAGTATACTGCCATCAGGTGTACACTCAGGACTGCTGGAATTAATTGGAGATTAAAGACAGCATCAGTTGGCTAGAGCTGTGAATAACTCATCCAACTTTGCTAGGATTCCAGTGCACTGTCCAGCACTTCCGTATGTGCACACTTATAGATGTTATAGCAAAGGCACACAGCAGCTGGGAAGGGGAGGAATGAGATCAAGATTTGTTCAGAAGGAAGCAAAACTGCTAATGCTCTGGGCAGAAATGCATCTCACAACCAGTGTTTCCTTTAAGCTGAGTTAGTGTGAGCTAGCTCAGATATTTTGCCTCCAACTCACACATTTTTGTCTTAGCTCAGGAAAAATAGCCCCAGAGCAAACTAATTTATGCAGTACCTCACAGCTTTAATACCAGTAGCTGACAACTTTAATACCAATAGCTCACGAAATAGAATGTTTGCTCACAAGATTCCATGGCTTAGAGGGAACATTGCACAGTGATGGCAAAGCATGTAAAAGGGACCAGAAACATCCAAGCTGATGGGCTGAGTTTACAGAAACTAGTCTTGGGAGAATGGTCTCTGAAAATTTCCATTTACTGGGAGATCACATTCTTTACAGTTCTCGAGGATGGATCTTTTCACATTGTCCCAGAATGTGCACAAGTATGCTCATGTGCTCCAAGGCAGAACCAACTGATTGCTTTACCTTGGGTTCATAAGAACATAAGAGAAGCCATGTTAGATCAGGCCAATGGCCCATCCAGTCCAACATTCTGTGTCACACAGCGGCCAAATATATATATATATATATATATATATATATATATATATATATATATATATATATATATATATATATATATATATATATCTAACCCCTTCTTGAAGGTGGCTATGCTTGTGGACGCCACCACCTCCTGTGGCAGTGAATTCCACATGTTAATCACCCTTTGGGTGAAGAAGTACTTCCTTTTATCCGTTTTAACCTGTCTGCTCAGCAATTTCATCGAATGCCCACGAGTTCTTGTATTGTGAGAAAATTGTGAGTGTTCTCCAGAAGTTGGTACAGTAAACAGCAGAACTGATCTGTGTAACACCCGCTCCACCTAGTGGAGCTCAGTGTGAGATGAGCAAGATTGTTTCTATATACATGTCCAGCATGGTTTGTCTGATCCTGTGAAGACTGACTGGCAGCTCCTAAGGTCATAAAGTTCTTCAGAAGTGGTTGTTCTGAAGATGTTGCTTTTTTTGTTTAGACAGTCAAAATGTATGAAGAGCCTGCACCATATGCTGCATGTGTAGGACAGCACATGTAAAACATTAATCACCCTCTGTATTTCAAATGTCAGGTTTAGAACTGACCCACTATCATGCCCAGAATAATCACTATTTTTATAGGGCTCAAGAAGAAGAGGAGTTGGTTTTTATGCCCCACTTTTTTCTGCCTGGGGAAAGCAATGGCAAACCACCCCATAAAAATCTGCCAAGGAAACATCCTGATGTGATGTCACCCCATGGGTTGGTAACAACTTGATGATTTCACCTTTACCTTTTAAGAAGTGTTAAAGCGGCTTACAATCACCTTTCCTTCCTCTCCCCACAACAGTGAGGCAGTGGGCCTGAGAGAGTTCTGAGAGAACTGTAACTGGCCCAGGGTTATCCAGCAGGCTTCATGAGGAGGAGTAAGTTAATCAAGCCTAGTTCTTTAGATTTGAGCTGCCCTTTTAACCACAACACCAAGATATCAACTTGTTTTCCTTTTAATTCCAGCTGTCTTCTGTAAGCATAAGTCATGGTGCATGCTGGCACGCTTTGCATATGTATTAAGACTCCCATCTGTTAAGAATGCCCTCCATATTTCTAAATAGAGGGAACAATCACTACATTCTGTTTTCTGTGTATGGGAATATCTTTGCATAACATGACACTGAAACCTTAGATTCTATTAGCTTGAATTTCTAAAAAATTTTTAAAAGTTACAACTTCTATGCTGTTTTACGGTCAGTATATCTTTTTGTACATTTTGTTGATATTTAAGCCCTCAAATAATGCTCCAAATTCAGATATTAAAAGTGTTAAATTGAAGATATTTGTGACAGTTATCATCAGGCTTCTCTAATAGGCTTTTTTGAAACTAAGGAACAGTTTCTACATTATCCTTCATATCAAGCACAGTCATGTAGATTCCTGGATTTTTTAAAAAACTTCATCTATTATGAAATTCCTGTCTTAGTTGTAATAATGTGGGTTTTGCCGTTCATATCTTTAAGCAGTTGAAAACTGGCTTTATAATGCAAAACTTTCCGAAGACTGTCCTTAGGTTATAGATAACACTACCAGTACCACTAGCACTAGCGCACTAGTTTGTGATCTGTTCCAGCAACAACCTAAAATAAGATCGGGTAATCTGTACCTTTTAATCAAATGAAGAACAAGGAACCAGGAACTAATTTCACTTTCTACTTCAAATAGCATTAATGCCAGCCATTGGTAATACCATGGAAATGGAACAGCTATAAAATACCCTCAATTTTATTATTTTGTTGCAAGAATCGTCTTTAGAAACTCAAAATGACTTTTCTCTAGGCTTTCTGTAGCATAATAACAAAAGATGCTGCTTAAAGCAGCACTGATGGTTAGAAGATGCTTGCTTAAATTAGAATTGATGGGGTTTGATGGATGGTGGTAATTAGGTATTGGTTACTGCCTACCTGCATGGAAAAGGAAAGGAAGGTCCCCTGTGCAAGCACCGGTCGTTTCCGACTCTGGAGTGACGTTGCTTTCACAATGTTTTCACAGCAGACTTTTTACGGGGTGGTTTGCCATTGCCTTCCCCAGTCATCTACACTTCCCCCCCAGCAAGCTGGGTACTCATTTTACCAACCTTGGAAGGATGGAAGGCTGAGCCAACCTCAAGCCGGCTACGTGAAAACCCAGTTTCCACCGGGGATCGAACTCAGGTCATAAGCAGAGCTTTAGGACTACAGTACTGCAGCTTTAACACTCTGCGCCACGGGGCTCTTTATGCCTACCTGCATGAGTGGTGACTAAAGGGTAAAGTGAAGGAGAAACTCAGTCTTGCTACCCACTGGCATGAAGTAGCTGGAAGTGTTTCTTTTTGATCAAGGCAGGTGCTTTTCCTGTTCTCTCCCATGTTCATTATGCATATTTGAACATATATTTCAAATCCCATAGCTTTTTGGTTCTTTTCAGAAGACAATATCTTGGAGAAGGCTGGTCCTGCAGCTTTCTATTGAAAAAACAAAATTTAAAATGTTTTTAGGCTGCTACCCCAACCCCCCAAAATACAGAAATTTTCAGACTTTATTAACATGTTAGCAATCACAAATGCAAACAAATAAATCCTGGCCAGGCCCTTCTTCACAAGGTTGGCTATCGTAGGCTCCAACACTGTGAGCCAAGGGTTCTTTAGTTCGTGCCTCTTGGACTTGCATACAGGCTTCCTGAGCACTTCCATTCAAGGCTTTTGAACAGAAGTATGCAGAGAAAGTTTTTAGGAACCTGCTACAGTGGTTCCAGTGGTTGTGCTGACAGCTTCTCTGCTGTTGTGGAGATTGAGGGGCTTGAGTTTGGAGGGGGTCATGCTGACTGTGACCACATGGTGGCCTTCCAGCCTGGTGCAAAGGTTGTGGACATCACACTCTTTAGATAGGTTGATATATAATGCTGGGCAGGGTTAACAGTCGCGGTGCATGTTAGTACCAATTAATGTTGGGGAATGCCCTGTGGTTCTTGAGGGAGGGGAAAAATTAGGTGACTAGGCAGAAAGTTAAAGGCTTTGACCTCAAAGGTGGTGTTCTCAGAATTGCTACTGGTTCCACACACAAAGCCAGCTAGACAGGCACAGATTAGGGTCTCAATCTAATTCTGAGAGGGACGGCTCAGGTTTGTTAAGGCACTGGGGAAGTTTCTGGTACAAGCCAAACCCATTCAAAAGAGATGACTCCTGAGCAGCTTTTAAACTAACCCATAGGGAAAGCAAACGGGGGTTCAGGAACCTTTGGTTTGGGACAGTGTTCTGGAAGTCAAGATGGGGGATCTGGAGTGCTTGGTGCTAAATGATAATACAGTGAGTGTTTCAGAAACCTGGAGACCTGGTGCAAGATGTAGATGATGTTACACCAGTTGAGAACAATTACTTCAATGCTGTTAAGTTCACCATTCATGTCAATAGAAAGTTACGCCTGAAGTCCAAAGCAGTAACATTGATTTCGAAAGGTTTTTTTTTTTTTTACAAAAATGAAGGGACTAATTATGAAGCTAAAAGGGAAATTAAAGGGACCCAGGTTGCTTGATTGCTTTTTCAAAACCATACTGAATGAAGGTTAGATTGAATGCACCCCTCAGACTAGGAAATGTTCTTCCAAGTCTGAAAGAACATATCTAATAAGCATTTCTTTAAATATACCTGGAGCAGAAAACTAGCCTTATAGGAGTTCTGTCCTTGGCTGACCAAGGAATAAAAAGAATGCTAAAGGAAGATGGGGCATGGTGAAGAAGCTAAAAGAACCCACCACATCTGTGTCACTGTGGAAAGTGTGGAGCTCGAGCAAGAGTGGCCAAACATGTGGCTCTTGTGTGGCTCTCAAAGCGCCCACCACCCCACTGGCCAGCTTGGAGAAAGCATTTCTCTCTTTAAATCACTACTCCAAGCCAGCCTACAGTTTGGAGAATGCATTTAAAGTTGCTTTATTTCCCTCTCTTTCTTCCTTCTCCTTCCCCCATCTTCCTCCCTCCAACATCTGACATTTATCCTATGTGACTCTTATGTTAGTAAGTTTGACCACCCCTGGGTTAAAGCAACTGGTTTCAAGAAGGATGTCTGAAAATCTGAGTCAAATTGTAGTAACAAGACATACTAGTCCTATTGGAGAAATTAAAAACCACTAGTCTCAAGGTCCTGATGGCATTTGTTTGAGGGTTCTTAGGGAACTCACATGTGAAATGGTTGATCTATTAACCAGTGTATGTAACTTGTCACTATAATCAGCCACTGTACCAGAAGACTGAAGGGTAGCAAATATTAGACCAATTTTTATTAAGGGGTCCAGAAGGGAACCTGAAAATTACAGGCCAGTTAGCCTAATAAGTATTAATGTCTGTTTCAGGCAAATCAGTAGAAACTGTAATCAAAGATAGACTTATTAGGCACATAGAGAAACAAATGAGAAAGCAAAATAGCTTTTGCGAAGGAAAGTCTTGCTTCACCAACCTTTTGGAGTTTTTGAGAAAGTGAACAAACATAATGGTGACCCAGTAGGGATTATATACTTACTCTTTCAAAAGGCGTCTCATCAATGTAGCTCACCAAAGACTCCTGTGTAAGCTTAGCAGTGATGATAGAAGAGTGTGGATTTTTCTGTGGATTAAAAATTGCTTAAGCTAGCTGTGATTATTTTGCAAAACATTTTTCAAGCAATTTCAGTTGCATCTATCATGATTTAGACATTCCTGTTGGACTGGCTTAATCTCAGGGAGCTGCTGTAGCACAATCTGGTCTTAGTTGTATGAATGTCTGTTGGTGAAGGCTGATGAATTGGACAAGGTGCTTCAAAGTCTGGGGCTCCCACATCCAGTGTTATTTCTTATGGCCAATAATATCATGCTGGACTGGATCCAGGAGATAATAATGCTTCTCTACAGCTTTGAAAAACCCCTCCTGAAGAAGGCATCCTTAGATCCAAACAACCTAAACAACTACCACAAGGTGGTTAATATTCCATTCTTGGTCAGGGTGTTCCATTGGGTGGTGGCTTACCCAGCTTCAGGTGGTCTTGATGGAGATGGACTGTCTATACCCATTTCAATCTGGATTCAGGATGGAAACAGCCCTGATTGCCTTGACTTATGATCCTTACCATAAGGGTGCATTCCTGATGGTTCTCCTAGACCTCTCAGTGTCTTTGAGAAACCACTGACTATGGTGTATTTCCAGGGAGGCTGGCTGGGCTAGAAGCAGCGGGCATTGTGCTTCAGTGGTTCCGCACCAATTGTGGTAGGGGACTGCTGCTCAGCTATGTGGCATGTGTGCTGGGGGGGGGGGGGCGGGGTACAGTGTTCCATCTTGTAAGCCATAATGTTTATCTACATGCAACTTTTGGGAGACATTTGGAACAAAGTGTCACCAGTATGCGAATGATACATAGTTCTATATCACCTTAACAGCTAAGCCAGGTGGGTCTGTGGAATTTCTGAATACAGAAGTGCTACTGGTTGGGGAAGGAAGTGTGACTTGGGAGATGGGGTCGCACTTCTCTTGAAGGAGCAGATTTCAGGGTGGACCTGGCTTGGGGTGCTACTGGATCCTGGTCTGTGGTTGGAGGCTTAGGTCTTATCTGTGGCATGTAGCACTTCTTATCAGCTCTGGCAGGTTTGCCAGCCATGGCCATTCCTTGAAAAGCATGTTCCAGATGGCTCTACGGGACCCCTGGCCCTCTGGCGATTCCCTCGATGGCCTGATTGAGACCTGGAATAGCCGGCTCTCTAGGGCCATCGAGGAAATCGCACCTCGGCGCCCTCTGCGACCTCGGACTAAGCTGGCTCCGTGGTATACCCCGGAATTACGCCAGCTGAAACAAGGCCTTAGACGGCTAGAGAGGCAATGGCGACGTACTCGTGACGAGGCGATTAGAACATCTTACAGGAAGTTTATGAAGTCCTATGAGATGGCAATCAAGGCCGCAAAGAAAACATACTTTGCGGCTAAGATTGCATCCGCAAATTCGCGCCCAGCCCAATTATTCAGAATAATTCGGAATCTGACTAAATGCCTCAAGGCAATTCAAAGCTAAGGAATTGGAGATTGGCTGTGAGGCTTTTGCAAAATTCTTTGCGGATAAGGTCCAATCGCTCCGCCAGGACTGCCCCGCCAATTTTGAGGCAGTAAGTGGACTCGAAACCCAATGCGTGTCTTCTGAGTTAACTCTGGATTGCTTCGACCCGCTCAGCTTGGAGGAAGTCGACAGAATTCTTGGCACTGCACGATCCACAACTTGTGATCTGGACCCATGCCCCTCCTGGCTAATTAAGGCCTGCCAGGAGGAATTAAGATATCCTATACGGGATATTATAAATCGATCCCTTTCAGAAGGCGTTTTTCCAACACCCCTGAAAGAGGCATTGGTCCGCCCTCTCCTGAAAAAACCGTCATCAGACCCGGCCGAATTGGCACACTACCGGCCGGTCTCAAACTTGCCCTTTTTGGGCAAAATTATCGAGAGGGCTGTGGCGGTGCAGTTACAGGAATTTCTGGAGGACGCTTCCGTCCTAGACCCATGCCAGTCCGGCTTCCGCCCGGGCCATGGGACGGAAACAGTCCTGGTCGCCCTCATGGATGACCTCCGACGACAACTGGATCGAGGCGGCTCGGCGGTATTGCTGTTGCTAGACCTATCGGCTGCGTTCGATATGGTCGACCATCAGCTGCTGACCCGCCGCCTCGCCGACGCAGGAATTCGGGGGCTAGCCTTACAGTGGCTCTCCTCCTTTCTTGATGGTCGGGGACAAAGGGTGGCAATTGGGGGGGAGCTGTCTCAGAGATACCCACTTCATTGTGGTGTGCCTCAGGGGGCAGTTCTCTCCCCGATGTTGTTTAACATCTTTATGCGCCCCCTTGCCCAGATTGCACGGAGGTATGGGCTGGGTTGTCATCAATACGCAGATGACACCCAGCTCTATCTATTGATGGACGGCCGGGCTGGCGATGTCCCTACAAATTTGGACCGGGCATTACAAGCCGTGGCTGACTGGCTCAGGCTGAGCGGGCTGAAGTTGAATCCGGCGAAGACTGAGGTCCTTTGCGTGGGCCGCGGCGGACCGGGAGGGGAGATCACTTTACCGGCCTTTGACGGTGCGCCACTGGTACCAGTGCGCAAAGTCAAGAGCCTGGGAGTGCTACTGGAATCCTCTTTATCAATGGAGGCCCAGGTAGCCGCCACTGCTAGATCCGCCTTCTTTCACCTTAAGAGGGCGAGGCAGTTGGCTCCCTTCTTGGAGCGCACCGACCTAGCAACTGTGATCCACGCAACGGTCACTTCGAGATTGGACTACTGCAATGCCCTCTACATGGGGCTGCCCCTATACCGAACACGGAGACTTCAGGTAGTCCAGAACGCGGCGGCCAGGCTACTGGAGGGACTACCACGGTGGGAACCTGCGCGGCCTGGGCTGCGGGATCTGCATTGGCTGCCGGTTGTCTACCGTGTTCGCTATAAGGTGCTGGTCATCACCTTTAAAGCCCTATATGGCCGAGGACCTGCCTACCTAAAGGACCGCCTCTCCCCATATGTGCCCCAGAGAGCGCTGAGATCCGGTTCTCAGAACTTACTAACAATCCCTGGGCCAAGAGAAGCTAGGTTGAAGGCTACCAGGGAGCAGGCCTTCTCAGTGATAGCCCCTCGTTGGTGGAACGACCTTCCTGAGATGGTGCGAGCCCTGCGGGACCTGAACCAGTTCCGCAGGGCTTGCAAAACATTTCTTTTCCAGCTGGCTTTTGAGATAGAACTTGACTAATCCAACGAATGGACATCTAGCCATCTTGCGTACACTATGATACAGTATTTTAGCACCATTTTATATATTTTAACTATTTTAAATAATTTATTTGTGACTGATATATTTAAAACTGTTTATCTTGTTTTATGTGAATCATGGGATCCCCATGTCTGTTAGCCGCCCTGAGCCCGCCTGGCGGGGAGGGCGGGATATAAAAATAAAATATTATTATTATTATTATTATTATGTTCTGGCTTTAGTGATCCATGCTCTGATCTCATCCAAGTAAATGTACTACAATGCACTCTATATGAGGCTGCATTTGAAAATGGTTCGGAAACTTTATTTGGTACAAAATGTAGTTACTAGGCTATTTTTAGGGGTAGTTTACAGGGATCATATCACTCTTGTGCTAGAATATCTTCACTGGTTTCCTATCTGTTCCTGGGCGCAATTCAGAGTGCTGGTTGTTACCTGAAAGACCTTAAAGAGCTTGGGGACAGGGTAACTGAAGGACTGTCTCCTGTCATACTATTCCAGTGGCCAGTTAAAATATGCCTCTCAAGCCCTGCTTTCTGTGAAGTGGGTGGCAAATAGACTAAGGGCATTTTCCGAGGTGGCATCTTGCCTTTGGAATGCCCCCTCCCGGCACCAACTTTACTTTACACCTACTCTTTTAGGCACTAGGCCAAAACTAATCTTTTAACCCAGGTTTTTAATTAAGAGTTTTATCTTATCCGCTTTTTAATGGTCTGTGTTTGTTTTTGGGATAGTTTTAATGCTGCTTGCTTATAAGGGCTTGTTTTTAATATTGTGATGTGATTAAATCGTAAGTCACCTTGAGCAAGGCTCTGGGGAGACAGCATAAAAAAATCCTAAATAATAATAAAAGGGAAAAAAGGTAGGGATAAATGGATAGTCTTTTCAGTGGGGGACAGTAATGTCCCAGAAGAAATGGTATTGGGGCTGGTGCTATTTAATTTGTTTGTCAGTGATCTGGAACTGGGGGTGGGCAATGTGGTGGCCAAATTTGTAGATGACACAAAATTCTTTAGGATGGTAAAAACCAAGGCCAACTGTGAAGAGCTCCAAGAAGATTTTTGCAGATTAGTATGGCAAATGAAGTCCAATTTAGGTAAGTGCACGGAGCTATATATTGGAACAAAAAAATCCAGCTTTTAAGTACACACTAATGGTGTCTGAACTTGGTGGAATCATAGCTGAACAAAAATCTCAACTTAGTGTGCCACATTGGTGAAAAGGGCAAACTCCGCTGGGGATTATTAGGAAAGGGACTGAAAATAAAACAGCCATATTATAATGCCCCTGCATAGATCTCTGGTGCAGCATTCTGTAGAAAGCATGCAGTTCTGGTATATCTCAAAATAGTCTGTGGTCCAGACCAGATGTCAGTATCAGGTAAAGTGGCAAAAATTTGTCCCATCCCCCCGAAAAGTGTGTGTCTCTTTTGATGTGATAACCTGTTCTGATTGGTAACTTAAGGTTTTATGATATTACAAAGTTGGCTGAATCCAGTTTTCAAATAGTTTTGACCTGCAAAAGCATTCACTCTCTGAAAAATGCCTTACCTGATACTGATATGTCAGGTTTTTAATCTTGTCCCATGGACTAAAAAGAACATAGCAAAAATGGAAAAAAATACAGAAGATGGCAAGAAAGATTATTAAGGTGTTGTGTTGTACCTTTCCTATGAAAAAAGGCTGAAGAGTCTAACTTTTCAGTTTAGGCGACTGTGGGGATGTGATAAAGGTTTATATACACACAGAGTAGAAAGAGTGGGCCAAGAGAACTACTTTTCCCAAAATACTAGAACTTTGGGATCCAGTGCAATTGATAGCAGTAGATTCAGGATGGACAAAAGAAAATACTTGTTAACAAGTGATTAAAATGTGGAATTCACTGCCAAAGGATGTAGTTAATGGCCACAGACATAGATGGCTTTAAAAGGGGATTAGATGGATTCACCAAGGATAGGTCTATTAGTGATTTCTAGCCGTGGTTCAGTGCTGGGCGGCAATATAAGGGAAAACCTCAGCCTCTAGGACCTGTTGTTGGACCTACAGAGTAACTGGTTGGCCACTGTGTGAGACAGGATACTGGACTAATGGGCCACTGGTCTGATCCAGGAGGACTCTTATGCTATTATACCTGCAGGCAGGAAGGAAGCAAAAGCACAGCTGATAAGCTGTGCAGCTGTCACTGTTTTCCCAATGTACTCTTTAGTTGTGCAGAGACATGTATGGGGGAAGAAGCAACCAAATTGTTTTAAATAAGTGGGAAAAGAAGGGATTCAGTGACTGTTGTATTTAATTAACTTCTGAACATAATACAGTGCTATATAAGAATAATAAAACTAGGATAATTAAACTAAGAATAATTAAACAGACATCTGTGTAGGCCTTTTGTATAGGATTGAATTGGTGATTTATCATTTACTATTACAGTGGTTTGAAGTTTCTTTTTATTCACACTAACTAAACATCTTCCAAAACTCCCTTATTGGTAACAGTATGTTTGTCAGTCAGAATGCATGTTTATGCTTTCTTGAGTTGATGGCACCAAGAAGGAAACCTGAACCACGTGATTCAGTTCACATCTTAAATATTTTCTGAGTGATCTAGGGTTGCTAACCTCCAGGTGGTGCCTTGAGATCTCCTGTTATTATAGTTGAACTCCAGATGACCCCCTGGAGAAAATGGCTGCTTTGGAGGGTGGATAGTATGGCATTACATCCTGATTCGGTCCCTCATCTTCTGAAACTCTCTCCTCCACAGGATCCACACCCAGAATCTCCAGGTATTTCCCAGGCAGCACTATCTGAGTCTTACAGTATGTAAACATTTTGTATAAAGGCTGAAAAGAAAACTTTTCAAGTCAGCAGCAGCTTGCTTTTACACCCACTTACAGAGCTTGGATTGGGGAAGGCAATGGCAAACCACTCCGTAAAAAGTCTGCCGTGAAAAGGTTGTGAAAGCAACATCACCCCAGAGTTGGAAACGACTGGTGCTTGCACAGGGGACTACCTTTACAGAGCTTGGCTGAGCACTGCAGTATTGAAGAAGTATTCTGCAATGCACAGCAATGGTGTCCTCTCCCAATATGCTGTTTACAGTCTTCTTCAGTGATTTTATCTCAAAGAGGAAGCAGGCCTCCAGTCTGATTCCTGCCTGATGTTTCCCAAGTCCAACCCTTGAAGAAAGCAGAGAAGAAGCTCAAGCAGACAACCCTAAATTTACAGATAAATCCTTCCAGTTAATGGAATTAGATCATGTGCTTATCCTGGTTCTTGGGGAGCCAGTGAGTATGTCATCAAAGGAGTACCCCCCACACACACACCAGACCTTTACTCTGAACCTGATGGGAAAGGGGTTTTTTCTTGTTCATGGCTGAATTGGTTATGTTCTACTTCAAAAATAATAAAGATTTGTTCTTGTTGTTGTGTCAAGTTCAATTCCTTGCTTTGATGAAACATCCAAAGCTGGTGACTATTATTATTTACTTCATACTCCTTTCTGATTGAGGCTCAAGATGAATTGAGGGAGTGGCAGAATTGGGGAGGGGCAAAAATGCAAAAAATAGTCCACATAACATAGACAACAAATGATGCAGTAAAACTTGATTACAAGACTAGAGAGCAAGGAAATTAAAGCAGTATATAGGAAGATCTTATTAACACCTGTCTTCTCAGAACCATTACAGGTATTGTACTTCAAGACACAAGCCAACAGAAATTTCTGTTCCAATCTGGGATGCAGGGCAATGCAGGTAAACATAGTTTTACCACACAAATAAACAGGAAAAGCAGTTTTATGTTTCCAAGTTTAACTTCAGTCATTGTCTCCCATATTTTCCCTGCAGTATGAGTTAACTCATGATTGCCTTAAAAGCCCTTCTTCAGCAGCTGCTAGCAGTGTCTCCCACACAGGGGCACAAAGTAAGTATGCTCTGTATAAAAAGTGAGGGAGATTGTAGCTCAAGAAACACCATATACAGGTAAGCTTTTACCAGCCATTGGTAAAGACTACAGGGAGCACCAGACATCTTTTGTGAGTGAGCACCATTCACTCCAGCCATTGTTGCTGTTAGCCAAATCCTTATGACTCCTTTGTTTTTTCTTGCAGGATTACAGCCTGGACACATGGAGCATCATAAATTGCAGCCAGAATTCCATTGCTACTCCCTACAAGGGAGGGAGTAAAGGTAAGTTTTATTTCAGACTACACATGAAAATGAGGGAAGGGAAGAGGGAGATAAGGTATAAGAGCTGGAAGAGTGCTTAGGTAGTACCACTTGATTTGATAATTACTATCAGCTGCGAGTTGGAGCTTAGCTGCTCTTTCTTGCAGCTGTTCACTATATTACTCATTACTGTCCCTGTGTCTCCCTTGACTGTTTGCAGGCAACCTTCCAACTGGTGCAGAGGCAAGGATTTTCCCACTTCCAGTGCAATGCAGAACATGAGCAAGGCTTTACAGCAAGACCAGCAGTTGCAGTTACCATTGTGTATCCAGGTGTTCTGCAGGGTTGCCACCTTTCTTGTTGTTGCAGGGTTTCTTTACCATTTCAAACTGCTTTATGGACAAGTATCCAGTTAAGCCAGCCCTAATATGCAGTGATAAGGAAAGGTCTCTTTCTTATTCTCCAATTTGTCAAACAGCTTCCAAAAACACAGGAATGCTGTCAGAACAGGAAGACTTGCAATCCTATTAATATGTCTTTCTTACAAAATTCTATTTCTAATGTTGTTTAATAAACGTTTGGACTGTTTTACAGCTGAATCTGTGTGTTTATAATGATTGGCAGATAAGGATCCTTGTTGTTTAGTGGTTTGAGTGTTAGACTAGGATTAAGAAAACCTGGGTTCAGATCACCTATTCTTCCATGAAGCTTACTCTGAGGCCTTGTATCAGTCACTTTCTCTTAGTCTAATCTATTTTACAATGTTATTGTTAAGGTATTCCTTCCTGAGCTCCTTCTCTGCCTCCACTTACTACTCACCTGTTTTCTTGATGAGAGGTACTTGCTATAAGGGAGAAGATATTCCAGTGTCCTGCATTAGGCAACTGGACCTCACAATCTTCCTGATCACTGCTGGTGTAATGAACTTTCTTAATAGCAAGAGGAATTAGTGGAATAAGAAGCAACAGATCACATCCTAATGAACACAGGAGGGGTTGAATAGGGGGATAGAGAAAAGTTAATTTTATGCGTTTCATTCCCGCTAGTTTTGACTGGATTACGTAGGTGCACCTATGTGCTGATAGCATCTCACTATGAGTGACCACAACCAAGGTTTCAACCAGGGACTTCAGGTGGTGCTGTTGTACAAATCAGTATCTGATTTTGTGTCTCACAGTGCTAAGCCTGGACTATTCCAGTGCTACAATTTATATACAGTGAATTCAGCCTAGTGTATATGGTAAGATTTCATCATCAGGGCCAGTGGAAGATTCTAGTTGCAGCATATGTTCCCCTGTGGCTATGTGCTTACAAAGTTGCTCTGTGGTATGGATTCTCACCTTAATTTGTTTCCGTGTTCTGTGGTTGGTGAAGAGGCAGGGTTTACCCAGCCATTGCTTATAATTATATACACATATATGTTTATGTATGGAGTAGTAGGCAGTTCTAAAATGTGGAGGTGCTGCAAATTCCACTAACCCTAACAAGCCCCTCTCAGCTCCTCCTATCTGTCCACAACTGCCCACAGAAGCTACTTTTATCAGCTCCTTGATCAGAGATGGTGTGCTTTAAAGTACCTGGTGCTGAGATAAACTACAGGGGAAGGCTATCACACCTCCACTTGAGAGCTTCCAATGACTGGCCACTATTGGAAGAAGGATGGTTCAATCTAGCAATGCTATTCCTTCTGTCTTGTGCAGCAATACCAAATTTACTGCTGTCATCTCAATATCTTGGTTTTATATATTCATATCCTATTCTGTCTCCTGTTCAGTTGTTTTTAACCCAAGCAGGCAGGCTAATCAAAACATTTTTGTAAATAATTGTGTAAATGTTTCAAATGGGCACCTGTTGGTCAACTAAGCCTGTGATCTACTGAGGCATTCTATGCACAGTGCAACAACATTGGCACCCATGTGGTACTCAGCCAGCTTTAGGGAACTCACATGGAGTAAACCCTTCAAATCCTTCTCATACTCTTGTCTTGCTATATTTTTGCTGAAACTTTGCATGTATGTTTAATTTGCTGTTATCTACAGTGGTGGGTTTAATCAAATATTTATAAACATAATTTGTGACAGTATATTGATCATATAAGTATTCACGTAATTAATGTTTGAAAGTTATAATCCTGTTTATTATTTTCATTTTTCTTACTGCCCCCTGATATGATCAGTTTTAACGCGACATGCTAGGTTTTTCCCATTAAGTTAATGTGGAAATATAATTTATCCTTGCTGCAGTGATACATTAAATCAGTTTCTGATAGGTGAATGGTATCTTCTTAAAAGTGAGCAGGAATATTGCAGAATTTAACAATAATTGATTTCTTCTCATAGCAAACTTGATAGCTCCATGCCTGTTAGCAGGAAAGTGAAATGAGGATAAGACAGCATAAGGGTTTTGTTATATGTGGAGGAGTCTCCATGTATGCAGGAAAAAAAATAGTTTATAGGCAGTACTTTTTTTAACAATTCCAAGTTGCCCACAAACTCCCAAAGAAGGATTCAGCTTGCACAATGCCCTTCAGGAGTCAATGCATGTTCAGGCCGTGAAAGGAGGGGACATGAGAATGGGGGTAGGGTAGAAGAAGCTACCCCCATCCCCAGTTTTGTGTTCCCTCCTCTGAGTTCTGAGCAGCATCTGGGGTGGGATTTTAGTTGCAAAGGATACACGTTTCTAATCTCCTTTTCAGTTCATGATCCTTTAAGATTTCAGATCACTTTGGAACTAAGCATCCTGACAAGATTATAGAAGTGTTTTTCTTTTGATAGTTTAGGGATCCATCCCCAAGTTCCCTTTAAAATACAGGGGAAGGAGCATCCATAGTTTATAGTATCCAAGAATGGGGAGTAAAATTGTGAGTGGGGAGTACATGCCATTTAAAAAATGCAACCATTTGCCCTCAGTTATTCAGTTCAGGGATGGAGAGGTAAAAATGTGTGTGTGTCTCACACTGTATCACACAGTTTAGGGGTTACATGAGTACCTTTGTGCTCACTGTGGCCATGAACCTCAATAAAGCACTAAAGAAACATTGCGGTACAATGCTAGACTGTTAAAAGTCCATGGCTAGTAGGAAACTATTAATCTAGCCCTTGCTCTCAGTCTAACAATATTGCTATAGAAGGGGAAGAGAATTTCCTGATGTTTCTTCTACCTCCATCTTCCCTGTGACTGGAGCTTCCAATTTGTCTTCATTATCTTCTTGATTACTTTCTTGATAATATTCCAAAATGTCCAAGCTAACAGACAGGACTGCGACTTTGTGGGAATAAGTACTACTTTGTGGCACTTCCAGCATAATGGACTGTTTGAACCCATTATCAGATACAGTTTCTTAGATATGATATACTGTCTGGTCATTTACTTAAAACTTTAAATTGGTACATAAAGAAAAATTGTCATGTTTCCAAATATAATACCATATGTCAAAAAAGATTTTCTAAGATGTTGTCCTTGGTTGATCACAGTTATTACTTATTTATTCTGCTTCCAAGTCCTTTATTACCTTGGTTTGATTTTTGGTTTAACAGTTTGTCTTCATGCGTTTGTAAACTGTGCTCTCTCCATAATGTGAAGAAGCCAATCTGACTGAAATCAGGATTAAAAATTTGAATCGTTAAATATTGTGGCATGTGGTTTATCTTTTCTAGTTTTAAGATGGTTTGGGTGGAGTTATGCCATTTTTATTTAATTAATCACTTTGGGTGCTGCATAAATAGAGAGAGATCTCTGTAGGTATAAAATGGGGGTTTATATTATTATTTTACAGAGTCCTGATGGCAGAACTTTATTCACATGCCCAGACACCCAAGTTTATAGCTTTCTTTAATCAGCATTCTGTGGTTGTAGACTGAGTAGAGTAAATGGCAAACTTGGCTATGTCACCTTTTGTCTTTTCTAGAATAGTATATTTTGAAATAAATGCAAGCCTCATGGCTGCTTTTAGTTTCCTATTTTTAAAGTTTTGTTTTTTGTATGAGATTTCATAAAATTATGTGTGTCCACTGTGCTGTACTGCGCTACACAGTACTGTGCCCCCAGCCTTGGCTGTCAAAAGCAGTAGTTTTCAATTGGACATGAGTTGTTGTTTGCAGTGTGTCTGTGAAACCTGTCTATTAAAAATTATCAGGATCATAAAAAGGCTGTGATATAATCATACTCCATGACCTGTTTTAAAGAATAGAATCCTACAAATATCTACATTGCTCAGTCAGAGCAATGCAGCCTCAGCTAGTGGCATACAAAGACTGTGAGCAGTGGTTCTAATATTGTGGGTTGGGATTACAGCCCTCATGTGGTTCTGAGGCTAGGAGAAAGAACAGGATAAGCTGAAAGAGGAGGTTTTGGAAACCTCAGTGGTAGAGATGGGTTTGCTGATTTATGCATTGCAAATTTATGTTACTGCATATATTGGGGATGGTCCTGTGGATCAGTAGTAGAGTATTAGATTAGCATTCAGAAAGTTCCATGTACAACCCCTGCCATCTCCAAATAAATGTATCAAGTAGTAGGTAATGTGAAAGACCTCTGCCTGAGATCCTGGAGAGGTGCTGCCTGTCTAGGCAGACGAAACTGACCTTGATGGAGCAGGGGTCTATTCAGTATCATACAGTTTGTGTGTTCAAACAGAGCCTATTTCTCAATTATGTTATCTTCAGTATATCTAGTTTTCAATATGGCCCCTTCTGTGGATACTTAATTCTGGAGATTGAGACCAGGGACAGACAGAAAAGCTGCAGCTTTGCCGAAAAATCTGAGTTCTAAAACAAAAAATAAATGGGGGAGCTAACCCCCACCCATAAAAGAGTGCCTGTAGCTTTCAGAAATGGATGCCCTCAGTAGCCATTGCTAGGTGACCACAATGGTATTGCTGGCTTTTAAGACTTGGTTTATATCTGGAAAATGCAGAGGAGGGGGTCAGGGCCTTTGCAGGGCTCTTTTGGCCTTTGAGGGAGGAGTCACTGGGGTCAGGCACTCCAGCACCCGCTGGTCAACTTGCTATGATGCAGTTTGCATGATTTACAGTGGCCTAGCTGTTTGCTGTTGTTCAACAGCAGCCACCCTACAAAAGCCAATGTGGTATAGTGATTCGGAGCCTGAAAACCAGAGATTTGTGATGTATGGGTTATAAGTACTTCTGAAGAATATTCATTAGTTCTGTATGTTCTACAAAAATGATTTTTTCAGTGAAGAAAGATTCAAAGGCACTTAAGAAAGATTCAAATGGCCATAAAAATTAACATGCCAGAGCTGTCAGGCACATTCACAATAAACATTGCTTTTAATGTGGTGTAATGGTTAAAATGTTAAGACTTGGACCAGGAAGACCTGGGTTCAAGTTCCCACATATGATGGACCTCACTGAATGACCTTAGGCTAGCCATTCTGTCTAAACTAGCTCACAAAGTTATTGTGAGGATAAAAATGGAGGAGAGAACCAAGTAGGCTGCTCTGAGCTGCTTGAAGAAAGGTGGGAAAAATAAATACAGCAAATACTTTAAACTGAAATTGTTGTCTACTTTTCAAATTCTGATTTAGCTTAAAGACCAAAAATTGTTGCATTTGTTCAAACACCATCATATAATGATAGGCAATTTGCTCTTCGATATCATACTTTAACAAAGTAACCCCATGGCTCTCTTTATTTTGGAAACCCCTTTTGGGAATGGAATGAATTGAATTGGAAAAGGTAGGGCAGAGTTGTTTCACTCTTCCCTTGCTTCAGATCATACACTCTACATTGGCAATCAAATGTATGTTTGCTCTTACTACCCTTACCACCTTCTTTGGTTAACCATACTGTTTGCTTATGTGAATTAATTTTTAAAAATGGTAAGCTATTCTTAATAGACAAATATTTACTCTGTTGTGCTGAGTGCACTCTCTATCTTCCACATGCAGAAGACTGGAAATCAGTGAGAGATGGGTAACTGGCAAGCAAGAGGGAGGCCAGTGAAAACTGGGAATAGGTTATTTGTTGTGACCTGACATTCACCTTCCTAGCTCTCAGACAGTGGAATCACATCACAGAATATTCTTCTGGGCCCATCCAGGAATCCAGACTATATGTAGAGCTACTCCTCTCACTGGTGCACGTAATCTGATGAGGACTGTGTCACTGAATGAGCCCAAGGGAAGAGTGGACTGTCAAACAACGCTGTTGGCACCAATAGAGAAGAATCATGTCTTTCTCCCCTCTGCTTGCTTATTGGCTTCTAGTCCTTTTTTGTGCATAGCTATTAAAGGCTGTTCTCTGCGTGCAGGGGATCGAAATGATAGTTATGGTTCTAGTTATCCATGCTTAGTTTAACAACTGTTAAACTATAAATAGTTGGGACGTGCATTTTTTTTTCTGTTGTGGCATCTAGCCAAATATTTTCACTAATGTGTAGCCCCTTCTTCTTTGTTTTTCAGATCAGCAAAAATGGGAAGCTCTGGATTTTGGTTTGCGCCTAGACATGTCAATGGAACTGGTTAAGACCAAAATCTGAAGGTTTTTCTGCATTATCCGTCACCAGGTGTGCACTGAGCAGAGGCTACCATAAATCTGTTTTGAGTATGAACACCTTTTAAAATGGTATAAACTATATAAAAGAATTGTTTTGTAATATAGAACTGAATAGTTTGTGAAGTAATAGCATTCATTCATTCTATAGTTGTGAAAGAGCAAATGTCAGTAATTGAAAATATACTGAGCAGAGAATAGGCATTGTTACTCAATTTTTTTTTCAGCTGGTCTTTGAGAATTGTAATATTTAAGCATCACTGTTAAAAAACAAACGTCTGCATTGCTCAGCCTGTACATCCACAGATGATTAAGTCTGTCTTGCTATTTAAAAAAATGATAAATTCCACTATTTAGACATCCAGGTAGGACTAGTAGAAAAAGATTAAAACAGCAAGGATCCAGAGGACTGTGTGTAATATTCCATGTGCACATCCAGGTTTTTCCAATACTCCTTTCCCTTCCACTCCCATTTTAATATCAGGTCATGCCACTATCACATCTAATTAGGGGATCATACTAAACAGTTTTTTGTTTTTTCATTTGCTTCATAATAAAACAGGCTCTTTGGGGGGCCCTTGAGAAATTATTTATTAAAATATGTATACTCCACTTTTCTTCTTGGCTCCAGGTGGGGCATAGCATGAAATTTGGGAGGGTCACAGCCAGAAGGGGAATTGTGCCACACACAAAGCCCATCATACACAACTGATTGGATATGACTTAATATATATTTGAGACATATCAGAACATTGTAGGTCCTTCATATTAACTAGTTTTGCTCATAACAGAAAAGTCAGAGTGAATTCCACCCTAAGGTTCTTCTTAGAGCTTGTGCATAATGCAAGTTTTTCAGAATCATAAAGGTGAATATTGAGAGACTAACCCTTAAAGAACTTATGCTCCATGATTAGGCAAAATAAACTTCAATTAACTATACGTGGTATCACTTTTTTTAAGGCCTGAGATTGTATTTAATGAAGAAATTGAGACAATATAAGAGTCACATAGCTTTAAAATTATGCTTTCTTTCCTTATTTGTGAAGCACTTCTGTATACTTTGCATTTGATTTTTCTGCTTCTAACTCAGTTTTGCACTGCACACTCTTGTAGTGACCTATAATAAATCCTGAGGTAAGAGTGTTTTTTGTGTGCTGCTTCTTAATTCTCATACTTTTTTCATTAGCTAGACAGGCATGATTGGCAGCAATAATTAAGATAGCAAATTAGGAATTAAATCTACTGGTTTTTGTTTAGATTTGCCTGAGATTGCCTGAAATGCTAATTAAGGAAAAAATTAATAGTTGAAACAGATATAGCATCCCAGTTCATATAAGGCCTTTGTAGACTGTCAGTTTTAGTGCAACAAACATTCAGAAGTTACTTATTTGTTGTAGGTGTTCCCACAATAAATATCTCAGTAGATCGCCCTTGCAGACATTATACTTTTCTGTACAATAATCAATCATTATTATAATTAGGATATTCCTTCTCTCACACCCCAGGTTACTTATCAGTTGCAATTGTATGCTCTTAGAAGCAAGGCCAGCCCTAAGGCACGGGGTGCCCCAGGCAGGTTTGCCGCCTCCCCATCCCCCAACCTCACTGCCTTCCTGCACCCACCCCCGCGTGTCAACCAGGCACCCTCCCCATTCGCTCTCTGATGACCAGAGTCATCAGAGAGCGAGTGAGGAGGGCGCCTGGCTGGAGCACAGTCCCTGCAGCATGTTCTCTGAGCTTTGGACATTCAGAGAATGCTACAGAGACTGTGTGCCGACCGGGCACCCTTCCCGCCCACTCTCTGATGATCAGAACTGGGAGGATGCCTGGCTGGCATGCAGTCCCTGCAGCATTCTCAAAGTCTTGGGCATTCAGAGAACGCTACAGAGACTGCATGCCGGCCAAGCACCCTGCTGGCTCGCTCTCTGATGATCGGAGTCATCAGAGAGCAGGCAGGGAGGGTGCCTGGCTGGCGTGCAGTCTCTGTAGCGTTCTCTGAGCACCCAGCGGGTGCCTTCACCATCCACTCTCTGATGATCAGAGTAATTGGAAAGCGGGCAGGGAGGGAGCCAGGTGGCAAAATTTGGGCATTTGCCTATGGTGCTGGGTCGAGAGGGTCCAATTTGGCACCTTCTCCAGCCCAGTGCCCTAGGCAAATGCCTAATTTGCCTAGTGGGAGGGCTAGCCCTCATTGGAAGTATGAACAAAACTTGAGTCCACTGGTCTTAAAGGTGCCACTGGACTAAAACTTTATTCTATTGCTTCAGACCAACACGGTTACCCATTTGTTGGAAATATGGTTAAACTAAGTCTGCAGGCTTGTATTGAATCATGTCTCACATTTCAAGAGATGAACAACACAACCACCCCTGTTATACTATTTTGTCTGCACCAGTTCTTTTGTGAATCATACTTAATGCTAAAGAACTGTTTGTAAACCTGTTTCACAGTGATTACAAATTATGTCTTGATATTAATTATGGTTAACAAAATGGCTGGGCCTTAGGTGACCTCAAGATTGTCTGGCCAATAATTCCCATCATCTCCTATCCATCTTTTTTTGCATGTGGGACAAAAAGGTTGCATACACCTAACCTAATTAATGATCAGGCTGAGCATTCTCCTGTTGATACCATTGAAAAATGCGTTACATGAGCATTCCCACGTTTCATTCATACAAGCAATGCTACCCCCCTTTACATACAACTCTTTTGGGACTTTTAGGTTTATTTTTTTTCTACCAAAATGTATATTCCCAGTGATGAAATTTACATTTTTGCTGATTCCTTCACTCAAAGCTCTACAAGGTTCAGAGTCAGGGAGGCTTTTTGCTGACTCTCAAAAAGGGTAAAATGTACTGGGGCCAGTGTTTCTTCTAGGCTGAGTTTTAAGCCTCTGGCTCACACATTTTTGTCTCATTTCAGAAAAAATGGCCCCAGAGCAAGCTAATTTTTGCAGTAGCTCACAACTTTAATGCCAGTAGCTCACAAAGTAGAATTATTGCTCACAGGACTCCACAGCTTAGAGGGAACATTGACTGGGGCCTGCTTTGAATTGATTATCTGGATAAGTACCTACTATGTATGTAGATAGATGAGATAGGAACAGATAACAAATGAGAAACTGAAATCTGATACCTACAGAGGGTTGTACCTCAAATCACCACTTCAGTTTGCTATTAAAAATATTTACTAGTTTGTGGATAAAACTGTCAGGAAGACAACTGCCACTTTTCTCAAGGCAGGCAAGAAAAATGGCCTTTATTAAGCTCTTACATGTTAATTATTCAGTTCATCTAGAAACCAGTTGGCATAATGTGGAGATCAAAATGTTTTCATTGGCAGGGGTGGAACTGGGAAAACAAGAAAAGCCTGTTGGGTTAGTTTGAAGGTTCCAATAAATCCAGTAGGGAGTCCCCCACCCCCCAAAAATATATCTTGTTTTATTGTCTTTGGATAACTGGCTTTAAGACAATATCTTTTTTAACATTAGTGTGCCAAATTATGTGTTGAGATTGCAACCAGGTTTTCATAAGACCACAGGATTTGTTTAAAATGATCCTTACAGAATTTGGAGTAATCATTCTATTTAGAGAAACTGAAAACTTCTTATCCTAAGCTCTAATGGTGCATTTTGTGCTTATGCTTGTCTTCTCTCATGCTATCCATCTAGCTTCCAGTCTGTTTTCTTCATAGTTTTTGACCATGTTTATCTGTAGTCCCAAAAGTTAATATTTAAAATACTAAAGTGCCTCTTGAGATAGAAGACTTCATAGTAGTGGTAGCGTTTAGGAACTAGATCATGATTTCCAGATAATTCTTGGGAATAAACACTTAAAGCAGTCTGAATCATTTTTTAAATTGTTTTAGCAAGCACTGGAGACATTTATATATTGTGAAAAAAGAAATGGTACAGCCCAGTGAGGAATACAGCTGGAGGAAGAACGCAGCTGGAGGATTTGCACATGTGAATGTCTGCCCATATTTTTTTAAAAAACCCAAGCCCTGCATATAAAAAACCTAGGATGTCAAAAAAGGCATGACTAGAAACATTCTCCCTGATTTTCAGCCTTTCCACAGAAAAGAAGTATATAGAGGAGCATTCAAATACAGTTCTTTCAGATGCATGCTGTTCTGTAGTTCTCATATTGTTGTACCATGAGACCTGCAGATTGCACAACTTAGCATTCATTTTCACTACTATGTACAGTGTTTCATGCTACAGTCCTTCCAGATTCCGCAATGTTTTTTTCCCTCGTAAGATGTAGAAGTGATTATTGTATTCAAATGTTATCACTTTTAGCCATGTCACATCAGATTTGCTACAGGTCCTTAGAAAACTATTGAAATTATATTTGCTAAAATATATGCACAGCCATTTTCGTTTTTATAGGTTTAATAAGATCCTAAAAAGTTGCTATCGTATCTCAAGAACCTGACAGAAAATTGAAAGGTGTACTTTTAGGGTACATGTGGATCTGTCCAATCTGAGCAGTGAATTTTGAGCTGTGATAAACAGCTTAAAAGAGCCTAAATATATTACATTAGACCAGCTGAACCTAACTTTATTTAAGCTTTAATCAAAAGCATCACATAGCAAGTAAACTTCAAAATTAAGTGTAGTTACAAATAGTTGTTTCTTATTTTTTTTTCCAGTCCCCTTTTGCTTTCTTTAACGACCACATGAAACTTGAGAAGCCATCTAAAGCTAAATCTTTTAGTGGAGTTGGGCAATTCCCAAGTGTCCAACAAGAAGGCCTGGTTTAGGCTGCGATGGCCACTGTCATTCCTGGTGATTTGTCAGAAGTAAGAGATACCCAGAAAGTCCCTTCAGGGAAACGTAAGCGTGGTGAATCCAAACCAAGAAAAAACTTTCCTTGCCAACTGTGTGACAAGGCCTTTAACAGTGTTGAGAAATTAAAGGTTCACTCATACTCTCACACAGGAGAGAGGCCCTACAAGTGCACACAACAAGACTGCACCAAGGCCTTTGTTTCTAAGTACAAATTACTAAGGTATTAAACTCTATTTATCTTTCAGATTATATTATAGTTTGTTGGCCATTTTAAGCTTTGTAAACGTATATGTCTCTGTACACATCAGTTGATTTTCAGGAAGTTAATTTAGACATCAGATCATAGTATTATAAATTACAATGCATAATTTTATATGCTAATGTATTTGAATCTGTTGTTTGTGTGTTATTTTCAACGAACCAAGTTTAAAGGTTTTCATTTGTATAAACTTGTTGCAAAGATTTGTGCGGAATGTGCATTTCACTATGGACATAAATGAAATATTCACACTTAACCAGTTATCATTAAATTAACATAAAATCTTAAAACTAAAATGTGTTTGACATGAAACTCCTTGTGATTTATTATATTTAGGTATGACATTCAGTATCTGTAGTGACGTTTCCTCTAAATATACTGTTGAAAATGTTCTAGCTTAGCATTTACTGTTAAAATTAAACACATAACTTTTGATCAAAATAATTACTTACAGAATATATCTGTGTTTAAAGGCATATGGCTACTCATTCTCCTGAGAAAACCCACAAGTGTAATTATTGTGAGAAAATGTTTCATCGAAAAGATCATCTAAAGAATCACCTACATACACATAATCCTAATAAAGAGGCCTTTAAGTGTGAAGAATGTGGAAAGAACTACAACACAAAGCTTGGGTTTAAGCGTCACCTGGCTTTGCATGCCGCAACAAGTGGTGACCTCACCTGTAAAGTATGTTTGCAGACATTTGAAAGCACAGGGGTGCTACTGGAGCATCTAAAAACTCATGCAGGCAAATCATCAGGTGGAGTGAAGGAGAAAAAGCACCAGTGTGAACATTGTGATCGTCGGTTTTACACCCGAAAGGATGTCCGAAGACACATGGTAGTGCACACTGGAAGAAAGGACTTCCTGTGTCAATATTGCGCACAGAGATTTGGCCGGAAGGATCACCTAACACGGCATATGAAGAAAAGTCACAACCAAGAACTTCTGAAGGTCAAAACAGAGCCAATGGACCTTCTAGACCCATTTACTTGCAATGTTTCTGTGCCTATAAAGGATGAGCTGCTTCCAGTGATGTCTTTATCTTCCAGTGAGCTGACATCAAAGCCATTTACAAACACCTTGCAATTAAACCTTTACAACAGTCAAATTCAGTCAATGCAGAGCTCAGCTTCTGCTCACCAAATGGTTGCCACATCATTACCATTAGGAATGCCTTGTCCAATAGACATGGAGGCTGTCCACCCTTCACACCAGCTTTCTCTAAAATATCCACTCAGTTCTACCTCATATACACTTTCTATGACTGATAAAGAGCAACCATTGAAAGGGGAAATTGAAAGTTACTTAATGGAACTGCAAAGTGGTATGCCTTCATCATCCCAAGATTCTCAAGCATCTTCATCTAAATTAGGGTTGGATCCCCAAGTAGGGCCTTTAGATGATGGATCTGGGGATGTTTCCCTTTCCAAAAGTTCTGTTTCCATTAGTGAACCTCTAACCACCCCATCACTGGACTTTTCTCAGTTGTTCAATTTTATACCAGTCAATGGACCTCCTTTTAATCCTTCTATTTCTGTGGGAAATCTTGGAATGAGTTACACACAAGAAGAGGCACATTCTTCTATGACTCATCTGCCTCCACAAGCACAAGATCCACAAGACCCTAGTAATAGTATAGGTCTTGGATCTTTACATTCATTGTCAGCAGCGTTCACAAGCAGTCTAAACACAACCACAACCCTACCACGTTTTCATCAAGCTTTCCAATAAGATGAAAAACCAACCATGCAACAGTTTTTGTAGAAATGCCTTAGATTACTTTTATTAATGTAGTGCCTACTATGTCATTGTAAACCTACTTTTGTACAGTACCAATTGTGTTAAGCCAGTATGAAATTCAAATTTAAGTTTTAAAGTACTTTGAATGTGTTTGTTCATGGATGTTTACTGGGTTTTTAAAGTCTATCAGTTTTCACTGCCAATAGACCCATGCTTTTAAATATAGAACCATTCCCACTAAATGTATGTATCCCATGTTTAAATTTTCATTAAGAATAGTTAATTCTGTTTGTCAGTAAGTGGTGGCTATTTTAATAACTAAGAATAGCAACAAAATATTGATTTTAAAAAACAGAAAAATTTCTGCTATATTCATAACATGAAATATTTTAAAGTAAAATTTTAACTCTTGTATGACAATTGTGCAGCATATACATGTAGACATCAAAAAGTCTGGATCTATTGTTTTTGCAAAAATAACTTCAGGTTTTAAAAGAAAGAAATATAATTTAAGTGCAATTATAGTATTTAAGTAATTCGGCAAGAATAATGTTCCTAATTGGCAAGTTTAAGTTCAAAAAGAGGCAAAAGAGTTGCCTTTGAAACAGAAATACATTCAATTATTATAGAATACATTATTCTTCACTTTAAATATTCATTTTCCCCAACTGACTCGCAAAGGTGTGGTCAAGTCTAGCCAGAAAGTTTAGTTCCTATCTTGTTCATTTGATTTTCCTTCGTTTATAAATGAATGTAAATTTGGAAATAAATGTTTCCATATTTTCATTGATGCAGATCTCTTGAATTGAGTATCTGGTGTGTAATGTCACCCTAAGCAACAGCTTAGATGGTAATCACGCTTACTACACCTGGGTATTTGGTTAGTGATTTTTTTTCACTGCCAAGAATTAAAAACAGGACTCTTAGGAGTGAAGTAAAAGCATATTGCTTATGTCACTTTTATCTCAATACTAGGGTATTTAGGAAAGTAACGACAAAATGACTACTTATTCTGTATGTCAAATTGCTGTTTCTTTTCAAAAGACCCTCTATGTTCCCTACCCCTGATAACCAAAAGAGGGAAAAACTGATGTCTAAGTGCAAAATGTTGTTTTGCTATAACTTGGTAACATTCTATTCTTGTCACTTTTAGGAGGAATTTAAAAAATACATAAATATGTCCCATCATTTGCATGAATTAATATAAGGTTTTAAGTGGTTAAAATAAATATACTTCACAAAATAAAGTTGCTCCCATTTAAGGAGCTTTGGCTCCCAATATTTGTATCATTAGTTCCTACTTTTTTACTGTAGGAACCATATGCAGGTGTGATTTTACTATTTTATACTGATATGTATTTAAATTTTATTACTGAATAGTAACTTTTTTATGTTTGTGTTCCAAAGGCATTAAAATAAGGATGTATTAATAAGGAAAATACCTTTCAAAATTCTGCAAGCTGCTCCAATATGCTGTGGGAATACTTTCTCAAAGTAGACTTTAGCTCTGCTGCATGATTGCTTCCTTTAGTTTCTATGAAACAGATTGCTCAAATATGTCTTTAGTGGAATGATTTGTTCAATATTGCTTTCCAGCATTTTAGCACCATAATTTTAAGGGGGGAAAACAGATGTCAGAAGATTAGAAATATTATAAAACTACTTCATGGTAAAAAAGTGGAAATCTTTTTGGATGTTTTTCTTTTCTTTTTTTCCTCTTTAGGGGACAGAAAGGTTTTATTTCTTCAAAGGAATCAGACCTCATTAGGAAAATTAAACATCCTTATGTTTTTTGTAGATGTTGAATGTATTCAACACTTTACAGAATCAGCACCTGAGGAACTGAACTTCTATCAGTCACTGAAACAATTGTATAATTCACTTAGAAATGCCATTGGACAAGTATTGAAAAATGCATTTCATTGATTTCAGAATTGAGTTGAACTAGTTTTAACTTTTCCGTTTCCAGTAGAGGCTTACCACTACGTTGTTTATGGTATTTGACAGGGAATGGTATGTACAAAGCATGTTATGACAATGTTATCTTTTCAGTGTTAGTTGCTGGTTAACTTGATTTTGTTTAAAAAAACAACAACCCTAAACTAGTTTTGCCAGTACTCTTTAGTACTCCTAAAGGCTCCAAATTGTTATGGCTGTTTGTTCGGGTTGTCAGATGGGATTAATTAGAGACAGGTGCACTTCAAATTAGTAGTTGGGACCTCAAGACAAGATATTGAACCTCATTCAGTTACTACTTCAGCAGTTGGCTACACCTTGTGTATGCACCACTGAAGCAGGATGTATGTGTATGTGGAAGCAGTTTGACAGTGTAGGCAGTATTTACACATTAGTGCTTTATGGCTATCATTTAGGCAGTCATTATTGGCAGCTTCAAAATGTCAGTTTTAAAGCCTGTTTTATAGTTACTGGGTTGATTCTTAAGGGTGGAATGTGGTGTGTGCTGGCTGATCATGCACCACATTTTTTGCAACTTCTAAATTTCTACTATGGATTTTAAAAATATTATATATATATATATATATATATATATATATATATATATATATATAATATTTTTAATATATATATATAATTTGCTTGTGTTTTATTAGTAGTGAATTGTGGAATAGAGTGATTTATTCATTTGGCAGTAGAGGTTTTCAGAAACCATATACTGACTAAAACATGAGCCAGACCTGATTGCTTTATTAAGCTAATAATGAATGTTAAGAGTACATATTTTCAGGATCTTTTGCCTAGTGAGCTCTATATGTATTGTAGGCCAATGTTGTTGTTGTTGAGGAATGTGTGGCTGTGTGTGTTTTTTTTAAAATAAAGTTCGATCAATTTCTGTGTTACACATAATACAAAATATAGCACTTTCAAAAGAGAACCTAAACCTTTTATAAAAGAGAATTTCTTACAGGTTATGCTTTCTATTATAAAATCTTTTGTTATAATTGTTCAAGTGCCATTAGATGACATATGTGGGCCTTTAATATAATGCTTTGGGTACAAAAAAGGTAAACAATGTAATTTTAAACAGGTACATCTTGCAGTGTTTTTGTTATCAATTTGCTATATTGCACAGAACCAGTGTGTCTTTTAAAAGGGTTTTAAAGCAGACTTCCCTAGGTTTACATATTTCAAATTATGCTGTTTTTCTACTGCCATTTTTAATACAAGTCCAAAAGTAAAGTAATCAACAGTTGTTAAATGTATACTCCAGAGTCTTAGAGTTTGCAGTTGTATGCCCACTAATGCTAGGTAAGTCTCATGTGTTTCAGTGGGAATTACAAATTTATTAGGCACAGGAGTTCAGCATTACAGCCCATTCCTATGCATGTTTACTCAGAAAACACTGAGTTCAATGGGACTTATCCCAAGTGAGTGTGCATAGGATTGCAGTTTTCAGAATGTTTGATATGCAGTATTTTAAAGATTTGATGTCGTACAATAATTATGCTGCTGTTGGAATTCAACATAGGGTTGGTCCTGTGCCTGTTAGTATAAAGAGAAGGATTAAGCTCTTAATTATTTGTCTCATACACTGGTTTATCAGCTAAAAATGATGTGCCTCTTAGTAATGCAGCCTAGACATTATACTCACTTGCTATGAAGTACATTGTGTACGTTCAGCTGCCTATCTGCATCCTGTCAGTATACAATTCAAAGCCACCCATTTGACATTACAGAGGAAGACCATTTGGAGCGATGTCATAGTTATTGAAAAGTGTATTATACAGTCAGTCCCGTAACCGTTATAAAATAAGGGTGGTGTGGTGTTGAAGGCCATGTTTTTAAATCAGTTATTTAACCCTTAAATTGACCCAGGCTTGTTGCTAATTGCTTGCAAACACTTTTCAGTATAAGCTTCAGTGGTACAGTTGAACCAGAATGAATGTTTATCTTCTCAGAAACACTCCTGCAGAATCATTATAGTGGATCATGCTGCTAATGTAACGTGGGATACAACTCCTCTCATGGTGCTACAGACCTCCCTGTCTCATTCAGACTGATGTATTTTTATCCATAGAGAAAGGCCTATACTAGATTTATAGATGTATGATATATTTTTATACTGTGACTTAATTTGTCATTAATAAATTTTTGTACACCACCATGTATTCATATGCACTTGTAATACAAAAAAAAAACTTGGACATGCAAATTTATGCCCAGATAAGCCTATTATACTCAAAACTAGAAGATGGTAAATGAAAAGGGGGCTTTTAATATAGTGTGACGTGAAGAGCATGCTTGTTTCTAAGAGTCCTTTAAATACTGACAGACTAAGAAACATTGTAAAAAAGAAAGACACCTGAATCTTACTTGGATTGCTGAAATTATATTTGTAGGTAGTGAAATGTTTGGACTTGTGTGCTAAAACATTTAATGACACAGATTTTGAGTCAAAAATAGAAAAAATGCATTCCAGAATGAATTTGTGTATTTCACTTAAAGTTACTATCCTGTGATATGGGAAATTGAGTTGCTTATCATGTATATGTACTTTAAAATGTATTCACAAACTACTGTTGTATTTGTATAAAATATAGACAAAAGATTGCATATATATTTTTGTGTATAAGCTCTGTAAATTAGCTATCACATTATGAAGCTGCAGCAAAAATTCATTTTAAACATTCATATCCAAAGAAACAGACTATTTATTGTCCACATACCCTGATAAAAATATAACTTGCTGCTATTAAACAATAGTGCTGCAGCTTCTTGTGGCCTACAGTGTTATGTTTGCTGTACAGAAATATGTGAACTCCACAAAATATCAATAAAACTACAGAACGGTTTTAGTTATGTACAGAATATGTCTGAAATTACATGGGTATATTACAAAAAAAGTCTGTAAGTGGGATATACCATGCTAATATATTTTAACATTCTAATTTGTGGGTGCAGTTAACTGAAAATCTTTGGCCTAAATTTGAACCTCATTAATATGATGTCCCTCTGCAAAACAGATGAAAATGTCAATAAAATGAAGTCTGTGGCAATAGTTTGCTTTAAGGGGTGTAGGTACTGGCCGAGAACTCTTCTTAAATGAGACCTCCACAGAAAGGGGCCGTGGATGTGTACCATTTTATCTTCCTGCTATTTCCTCATTTTTCCAGGTTCCAGCCTGTTGGTATCCACAGGCACCACTGATATCTTTCTTGGTGTCCACTATGTGTTTTTTAAAAAGCAGGTGGGGATTTTGCCCAGCTGGGCTTTAGGTTAATGATTGGAGATTTGATTGGCTTTGCAGATTTTTTTTAAAATTTGCTTTGATATCAACTGCCAATAAAGTAAAAAACGGTAAGCTGTGTGTAAGCAAGGAAATTCTTCTAAACAATACTTATTTTAAAAGGCATTCTGTTAAGCAAAGCTTCTGCTTGAAATATTGAAGAGTTACTGTTATTCATAACTTCACTCCCTGACTTTTTGTAGTTACCCCCTTGCCTGCAGCGGCCGTTTTTAATTGGCTTTGCCCCCTGCAGCAGCCATTCTGTGGTTGTGCCAACCACCTTGCATCAGAATTCTAAAGTTGCTTGCAGGCTAGAAATATGTGAACATGCTTCTGTTACTCTCACTTCCAATCCTAACATCTTGTCTTTCACTACTTTCCTAATTGACTTGATTGAGCTACCATGCTAAAGGTAACGATTTCCCAAGATTAATAGCAGCACTTTGATAGACCAAGGTCTGAAATTCAGTAACAATGAAAGAAGTCAGTGTATAATAACACCAATATCCAAAATGGTAAAATACCACACTTTATACACTGTTATAAAGAACTATGTATATATCAAAGATAGTGTGACACATTTTGCACATTCTGTCTTTGGGATATATATAGTTCTTTATAATACTGTATATAGCATGGTGCTCATTAGTATTTTGGTTTATGGCTCAATATAAGAAACTTCAGTGTGTAATAATTGTATCAGTAGATGTTTTGTGTTTCTTTTCAAGATGCATGATATTTGCATTAGTACTTGTTTAACCTTTCCCTTATCTTTCTTTTTTATATTCTAATCTAAAGCAGGGATGTCAAACTCATTTGTTATGAGGGACAGATCTGACATAAAAGAGACCTTGTCAGGCCGGGCCATGTCAGATTGCGCTGAACTATGTTGGGCCAGGCCATATGCATACCTAATTAAGATTAGGTAGCAGAGATACAAACTTTATAAAGGACCCAGACAAACACAATTTTTTTAAAAAAACACCTTAAAACATGCTTAAAACGTTAGCACAATGGTCTTAAAGGTGCTTTCTTTATATTTTCCCCATGGAATTCAGGGGACGGGGCAAAAGAAGCTGTGTCTCTTTCCTCCTTCCTCAGGGGACTGAGGGAAAGGAGCCTCAGCTGAGAGCCTTGGCTCAGTAGGTCTGCTGTGCGATTGAGAGAGTCTGGCAAAGCAAACTCTGCCTCCCCCCCCTTTCTCCCCAAGGGAGGAGCCTCAGCCTATGGAGAAAATAGAGGTTTTGTTCTGTAGCTCCTGAATGATTGCGCAAGCCTTGCAATGCAAGCTGTTATACAGAAGGAAGAAAGAGAGGGAGAAGGAAGCAGATGACATCCAGTTGCTCGGGGGGCTGATAGGAGCCCTTCTAATTTGGCCCCCAGGCTACATGTTTGACACCCCTAAGGAGTACCCCCCCCCAAACAAAAAGAAAGGATGACATAAATGGTGGTTGAGGAAACTGATGAATTAAACGTGCTTTTAGAACATATTGGAAGGAAAGCTGCTTCAAGAGGGATAACTAGCCTTGAGAGGGGGTTTTCTTTCTCCAGATATGATTATTACACATTGAAGCTGCCTTACTGAGTGTCTCTTTGGTCTATCAAGGTTAATATTGTCTACTCATTATAATAAGGCAGGAGCCTTCCGGAGTTTCAGGTAGAGGTCTTTCACATCTTTCATATTAACTGGAGATTGAACCTTGGACCACTGAGCCCCAGTTATACCTTGTTTTCATTTAACATGCCATTAATCACAGATTGAATACATCTTGCAGAAGTGACCTGTGGTGTAATAATTCTAGACTGAGGTTGAATGGACATAATAAAAGTTAAATAACAGGTAAACGAATGTAATTTAAATTTAAAAGTTAGATCTGCAGTGGTTTGCATATTTTGACAAGATGTTTCTGAGGAAAATTTGTACAGTGGTAACAGTTTGCTAACAAGGCTGAAGAACAATGTTCTGTCCCTTTAATGGAGACTTAATAGTATGTTATTTATCAAGTGATGGTGTTTATCTCCATGCCATGAAAACCCTTAGTTGCCAGTTTCCCTACATAGTATGCCTTTATTAAAAGGCAGAACATTTTTTCCCATGCCTGTTAGCAATTCTGTGTAGGATTCTTGGACATATTCCAAGATGCCTTGAGAGGGTGTCACTTGTGTGTGCAAACCTGATGTACTTGTCTGATGTTCTCAGATTTTAGATTGTAGTGAAAGACCAGTAATTGTGGGTTTTTCAGGGAACTTGACTTCTTTGACTGATCTGCTTCTACCTTGATAAATGCCTGCCATATTCTCAAGGAATCCCAGCACACAATTTAAAATTGGTTAATCTTTCAACAAATGAAACGGCTAAATGATGGAATCAAACATCACTCATGGTATTTAGGTAAAGTGTTTTTCCCGTGTACAGTTTAATTGAGAGGAATCCATTCTCCTTGGGCCTACACCTGCAGGTGGCTGGACTCTTCCATTGACACTAGTTATGCCTTTGATAAATACAGAAACTAATGGAACAAAATAGGAGGCTTTAGAGCTACATAAACTGTTACACTGCAGACTGCTGTACTTTTATTTGTTGATCAAGTAAAACAGGTTGCTCACCTGCAACATGATCTTCGAGTGGTCATCTGTGTATCCACACACTAGGTAATGCATATGCCCAGAACAGCCTCTTGAAAGCTGGAATAAACATTCCATTTAATGCAGGGGAAGGACTGAAGGGCGGGGGTTAAAATTGGTCCTGAACACTAGAGTCTTCAATTTACAACTTTCACTGATTATGGAACATGCACAAGATACTAAATATTAGAAGCGGAATTATTTTCTTAACAAACTGAATAAGTTTATACTAACTACAGTTAGTTTAGTTAACACGAATACCAAGGGAAAGACAAGGTTGCCCCCTTGTGTAGATATATCATATTACTTTATTAAAATATTACTTTTATTTTAACACTATTAAGCAGACAACAAGAACTACAGTACGTCATGCAAATACCATAAATAAAATATTGTCAGCGTCTGCTACAGCATTTTAAAAATGTTTCTGTTCTTGATTCCTCCACAAAGCAATAAAATATTACCACTTCATATAAACGGTGATTATATTTGTATTAATTCAGGTGTGTAGCCATGTTGATCTGAAGCATCAGAACAAAATAGAGCCCAGTGGCACCTTTAAGAACAACTAAGGTTTATTCAAGGCATAAGCTTTCATGTGCGCACACACTTCTGATACAGTGAAATAGAAGTTAGCAGTCCATATATATAGGTAGTTAGAGGGGGAGCAGCAAATTAGCATACAACATAATAAAGATGTTTAACAAATGCAAGGACCAAACAGGAATAACAAGCTTAGTTTATATGGTCTCCATTTCTTTGGATTTAATTTCAAGAGGGAAACATACTGAAGCAAATAAATGCATCAGAATTGGAGACTGATGTGTAAATGTACCCTTTTTAAATTGTGGGATGCTGGGAGTAATCAACTGAGACCCTGTTACACTCCATCTGTCACCTCTAAAGAACTGAGGTGATGAGGCACATCCTTTTTTTAAGGTGGGGTGACTGGTTCTGTAGCGCAGGGGTGGCCAACGGTAGCTCTCCAGATGTTTTTTGTCTACAACTCCCATCAGCACAAGCCATTTGCCATGCTGGCTGGGGCTGATGGGAGTTGTAGGCAAAAAACATCTGGAGAGCTACCGTTGGCCACCCCTGTGTAGTGTTATACCTCTTCTGTCACCAGACCAGAGAAATACATTCCAATCTACTATTCCAAATAATAAAAAATAAGCTGAATTTTTAAAAATATTGTAACAACTTTTCCTGTAATTGTAACATGATAATACACTTAAGAGCCAACCTATTCATTTATTTCGAATATGTACCTTTACGTACTATTATATGCATACCCTATATCCTCTGGGACAGTTTTTTTTTCCTGTACAAACTTTTGCTGCAACCAAGACATGTTGAACTGAACATTAATATCTTAGAATCTTAAAGTAGATATCAAATTATATTGTAGAATTGCTACCAAATAACTTTAATTCTTGTTCAAACAACACACTCTCCCTCTCCATGTGTGTGCGTGCGTGTATAGACACAGTCTATATCTGAAGAAGTATGCTTGCACATGAAAGCTTATACCTTGAATAAAGCTTTGTTGTCTGAAAGGTGCCACTGGACTCAAACTTTGTTTGTTGAATAGCAGAAACACTTGTTGGTAGGGGTTGTTTCATGGACAAATAGGTGGTAGAGTTCATTAGCATAACTCATTAGCATATGCCACCCCACCCCCACCAGCCAAAAGCTACCTGATGCAAGAAAAGAACCCCGGATGAGCAAGACCTGCTTGGGCTGGCTAGAGATTCAGCCAGCCCAAGCAGGCCTCGCTCATCTGGGGCTCTCCTGGGCCACCTCCCCCATGCACAGTCAAAAGGCCAGCAAGCCACCCGCCACCCAAAATCACATTAGAAGTGAAGAAAGGGTGGCATGGGCTTCTCCAGGGGTTAATAAGGGCTACTGGGTTTGTGGCAAAGCTCCTGGTGACTGGCTGGCTTGCTGCCTGCTCTCCTAATCCACGGATTGTTATGCAGCTGCACCTACTATTCAGTGGACAAGGTAGGTGGGCAGGGGGTGTGTGTCAGAAAGGCTCCTGTGCTCCTGCTGAATCTGAGGACTGCTTGTTGGCAATTAATTATCTGGTGTTTGTGTGAATACAAAGTTTTCTGTTTTGTTATCTGTTCACCTCATACATCCTACCTGCTTCCACCTGACCTTTCCTCCTCCAAGTTTAGAGAGAGCACCACTGAGGGGAACAGCTATAGACAAACAAGAAAATAGATAAAAGGGCTACTCAGCAAGAAAGAAGACAGAAAGAAAAACCCTGCATGTGAGGAAGGGAATGGCTGAGATCATCATATAGACCAGAGGTGTCTGGCCCGTGAGCCAAAACAGGGCTGCCCAAGGCTTTAATAAAACCCCTGGCTCTTTTTTCTCCCGTCCTCCCCCTCCTGCCCTTACCCTTTTTAAGTTTGGAAGATATTACACTGGACAGTCATTGCCAATCTGAGTAGACCTGGGGAGGGGAGGTAGAAGCTTGTAATGCCCAGCCATTTAATGTTTTCCTAGGTTCAGAACATTTTATATTTTTAGATTCTGCTGTGATCTTTGTGCTTTTTCTTGATGTTTTATTTTTAAAATTGCATTGCTAAACCCCACTATTTTTCCACCTTTCCATTTTAAACAAAATATTGCAAAAGTTTTAAGTATGTTTATACTTTAAGTAAAAAAATAATACCTTTAATTGTGTTTATGTCCTTTATAAAGTTTTGTCTCTCCACTGCCCAGCATTACATTATATGACACACATGGCCCAGCCCCGCAAAGTCCCATTTATTTCAGTTCCAGCCCTCCCAACACTCTTGATACAGACTCAAAACGTGCATGAAAACTTGGAACCATTCAACCCCAAGTTTACAAGATTAGAATGGTGGTGTGCATCTTTTGAGGAAAAGGTGGAGGATGTAGAAGAAGATGATGATGATACTGGATTGGTATCCAAAAACCCAAAACCTGTTCAAGCTACATGCTCTCTTACCTCTCTGTCTTTACCCCAAACTGGAATTTCCTGTTTCCCAAAAATGTCCATGATACTTCAGTTCTTGGAATTCACATTATACTGGATCCAGATCAAATTTCAAAAGAAGGATGTGTCATTTTCAATCCTGGCTTTTAGTATATATAACTTTTTAAAATTAAATAGTAAGGCCACAAACCTCCTCAGCTCTTTTGAAGGTCAACAAGCCCTCCAAATAGTTTGATAACACTTTAGTTTGAACATAGGTAGTTGTAGTGATCACACATAGCTTTTAACCATATGTAGATTGTTTCAGTTTTAACTCTGTTGTTGCTCCTGCTCTTAGAATCAGAATTGGAAGGCCCTAAAAGCCATCTAGTCCAACCCCCAGCTCAATGCAGGATTAGTTTAGAGCAGGGGTCTCCAACTCCTGGGCTGTGGACTGGTGTTGGTCCATGGCCTGTTAGCAACCAGGCCATGAGTTGTATAATTATTTCATTATATATTACAATGTAATAATAGTACCCTGCCCTCCACTCCAAATCTCAGAGTGGCTCATAATCTCTTTTATCTTCCTCCCCCACAACAGACACCCTGTGAGGTAGGTGGGGCTGAGAGAGCTCTCACAGAAGCTGCCCTTTCAAGGACAACTCTGCGAGAGCTATGCCTAATCCAAGGCCATTCCAGCAGCTGCAAGTGGAGGAGAGGGGAATCAAACCTGGTTCTCCCAGATAAGAGTCAACACACTTAACCACTAAACCATACTAATAAAAATAAAGTGCACAATTGTATCATCCCAAAACCATTATGCCCCCCCCCCCCAGTCCACGGAAAAAAATGTCTTCCACAAAACCGGTCCCTGCTGCCAAAAAGGTTGGGGACCTCTGGTCTAGAGCATCCGGAACAGGTCGTCGACTTCTCCTACACTTGTTTCAATCCTTTGTCAACATGGGATATTCAACAATACTTACACAAAGTACACTTTGCAAAGTTTAAACATTATACACAGGAACCGAACAGTCTCCACAACATGCTATCTCAATTAGGGCACACGCTTCCAAATGGCTCAAGTTGTAGTAATCACACATAGCTTTTAACTGTATGTAGATTGTTTCAGTTTAACTCTGTTGTTGCTCCTGCTCTTAGAATCAGAATTGGAAGCCCCTAAAGGCCATCTAGTTCAACCCCCTGCTCAATGCAGGATCAGTCTAGAGCATCCCTGAAAAGTTTTCGTGCAGCTGTTGCTTAAAGACTGCCAGTAAGGGGGAGCTTGCCACCTCCCTAGGTAGCTAATTCTACTGTTGAACAACCTGTACTGTAAAAATGTTTTTCCTGATATCCAGCCGATACCTTCACTCCCTTAATTTAAACCCGTTATTGTGAGTCCTATCATCTGCTGCCAACAGAAACAGCTCCCTGCCCTCTAAGTGACAGCCCTTCAAAAACATAAAGAAAGCAATCATGTCCCCCTTCCCCCCAACCTCCTCTTCTCCAGACTGAACACTCCCAAGTCCCTCAGCCTTACCTCATAGGACTTGGTCTCTAGGCTCCTGATCATTCACATCACTCTCCTCTGCACCTGCTCAATTCAGTCCACAACCTTTTTGAAGTGAGGCTTCCAGAACTGCACACAGTACTCTAGGTGTGGCCTGACCAATGCAATGTACAGCAGGACTATGACATCCTGTGATTTGGATGTTTATGCCTCTGTTGATATACCCCAAGATGTAATTAGCCTTTTTTCTTGCTGTATCACATTGGCTGCTCCATACCCTCATTCAGATCATTGATTAAAATATTGAAAAGAACTGGGCCCAGAACCAAGCCCTGTGGCACCCCACTGGACACTTCCCTCTATACAGATTGAATGCCATTGACATTGACAACTAATCTTTGAGTGCAGCTCTTCAACCAGTTCCCTATCCACCTAACTATCCTGGAGTCCAGTCTACAGTCCTCTAATTTACCCGTAAGAACATCATGGGGAACTCTGTCAAAAAACTTTACTGAAATCAGGACCGGATCTACATGATTTTTGAGGGTGGGCAAAATTAAAAATGGCACCGCCTTATGGGCCCATGCTACCTTATGGGCTCATAGAATAGAATGGACTCCATACCCAATTTGGCGACCCCACTCCGGTGGCGCCCGGGGCAAGCACACCCCTCTGCCCCCTAGATCCAGCCCTGACTGAAGTCCAGGTAAACAACATCAGCAGCATTCCCTTGATACAGTAAGCTCATCACTCAATCAAAGAAGAAATGAGGCTGGACTGGCAAGACCTATTGGGGACATATTTGTCCTGACTTCCCCAGATCCCCAAGTTGTCCTTTAAGTGCTCACCGACTGATCCCTTTAAAATCTCCAATATCTTCACTGGGAGAGAGGCCAGACTGATTGGCCTGAGTCATCCCTCCTCCCTTTTTTGAAAGTTGAGTTAATATCGGCCCTCTTCCAGTCCTGTAGCACGTTTCCTGCTCTCTGGAAGATGGTTGACAAAGGCTCCATAAGCTCTCTAGAAACTTATTGGAGCGCTCTTGGGTGCATACTATCTGGCTCAGGGGATTCGTACCCATTCAATGCAGCCAGGTGCTTCTCAACTACCTCTCTGTCCACGTCAAGCAGCAGCCCGGACGGCATACTTTGCCTACTACCATCTTGACCAATTGTTCCCATATTTAAATGATTAGTATCCCTTGTTCACAAAATGATTTAAGTGTATGCTTAAATAAGTAACAAACCAAAAGTTAGACACACAGTGTCAAATAACTGTATAAATCAATAAAGACTGTTATTTAATTCAAACACAGCAGGGGTGGCCAAACTTGCTTACTGTTAGAGCCACAGAATAAATGTCAGATGTTTTAGTGCTGGAAGAAAGGAAAGAAGGAAGGAAAATAGATGGGAGGGAAAGGAAGAAATAGAAAGAAAGCAACTTTAAATGCATTCTCCAAGCTGCCAGCTGGCTTGTGTTGGATAAGTGATTTAAAGAGAGAAATGCCTTCTCCAAACCGGCAGTTGGGGCAGTGGGGACTTTGAGAGCCACACAATGTGTATGTAAGAGCCACATGTGGCTCCCGACCCACAATTTGGCTGCTCCTGATATATAAGTTCTTAGAAAATAATTAATTCACCAATCAAAAGTGCTTCTTGCTTTGATGATGCATACAACTTTTTGGACTTCCCTCAAGTCTAAGTAAGAAGCACTTTTGACTGATATTGTTTGATTGGTTTGTTAAGATTTGTTCAGTGTAATGCATATTTGATATTTCCAGTCATTTCATCGATTTTCCTTTTGTACAGTCTTTGGAATTATTTTCTTATATATGAATTAAATATTGCAGTCTTTTGTATTTTCATAGTATTGTGTTTAGTGATTTCTACAATTGGTTAACTCATTTACACACAGTTATTTTGGTTTGAATGTCACTTAACAATATGTCACTCTAACTAGATTATGACTATGTTTTATTTTGCATTTATTTTCTGTTTTCCATTTGTAGAAGCAACAGGGCTAATCTAGGAGTATTGCAATTTAGAAGTAAGACCAAAGGAAAATTACAGCCATGTATAGCAAGTGAAGTACTAATTATTTTGGGTAAATATCTCATCTAGGAAAATAGTAAAACTCTTTCACATGAATACTATAAACATAATAACACTCCATATTGTATGGTCATTTCAAATATTCCCCGGATTAGTACAAATAACAATTTTGCAGGACATTCATTACCACAGGGGACTGCTGAATCCTAGAGTAGTTCCAAAATCTGAAACGTTTTAAATTACAGGATCACTAACTTCCAACAAATACATTTTAGTACCTGCAAAATAACCAATATATCTGACTTGCACCAGATGAACAGTAGAAGAAAGTTAAGTGCAAAGTCACCCAGCCTGAATTGAATTCAAAGTGGTAAACCCTAAACATTATAGACACAAACACAGTACTGAAAACTGTATTCAGGTATATTATAGTTCCATAAAACATTAAGTTTAATGAATTCCCATCCTGCAACTATATCATACTAGCTATCCCAGAGTTGTTTCCACATAGAAACAATTATCTGTATTCAGGACTTTTTTTGCGAAAAAACCCCAGCAGGAACTCATTTGCATATTAGGCTACACCCCATAATATCACCATTGTTTCACACAAGGCTTTTTCTACAAATTACAGGATCACTAGCTTCCGACAAATACATTTTAGTACCTGCAAAAAACCAATATATCTCACCTGCATCAGATGCACAGCAGAAGAAAATTAAGTGCAAAGTCACTCAGCCTGAATTGAATCTTCAAAATGGTAAACCCTAAATATGATAGGCACAAACATGGTACTGTAAACTGTATTCAGCAAGAACCCATCTGAATATTAGGCCACACCCCCTGTCACCAAGCCAGCCGGAACTGCATTCCTGTTTGTTCCTGCTCAAAAAAATCCCTGTCCGTATTATTTTTCCTGGACTTTCCTTGTTGCTACCATTTTCCCTACTGCCATTGGATGACTTTTTAGGGCTTAAAAGAATCAGTCTATTGCAACAATGTTTTCAGGTTTTTAAAAAAACAAGTACCAAGATTTTTTGGTTGTAGAGTTAGAAGAAATGTGGAGCCAGTGCTTTTCCCCCTTATGCTTACTTAAAAAAAAATACCTTGCTACAATAGACCATTATAATGCCATAGCAATATTGCTATTACTTTGTTTTTTAAAATTACCCCAAAGTCCTTCAGTGGCAGAGGAAATGGCTACTACAGAGAATGAGATAAGGAAAATGGCAGCAATGTGAGAAGGACCTGAAAAAAATGTGCAACTTTTTACCTATGCAGAGATCTTTCCCAAGAGATTGTATCAAACCAGGTTTGGTAAAGATCACCGTGAAGTGGGGGGGAACATGGGAACAGGAAAGGGGATAATGCCATGTGAATGCTCCTGAAAACAGAGCTGTAAGGAACCCAAGGCACAGCAAAACAGCTCATACAGTAAGTTTCCTGAGGGAGTAGACAATAAACAAGCTTTATATAACTATAAACTAACGGAGCAGCTTTCAACACTCTGCTGAATTTACAGTGGAATATTAAACAAAGTTTCACCCTTCTATAGCCCAGGCTACCTGGAACTTTTCAGCTATCAGAAGCTAAGCAGGTTAGATCCTGGTTAGTACTTGGATGGGAGACCATCAAGGAAGTCCAAGGCTGTTAGAGACAGAATATGGCAAACCACCTCTTATAGTATCTTGCCTTGGAAACCCTAAAGGGTTGCTTTAAGGTGGCTGCACCTTGATGGCTCTTTCCACCACCACTAAGTCTATTGAAGGCAATGGGCTTAAAAGGGTGTTGGGTATGCCACAAAAGGCTGGAGTAACAGGATAAGTAGGTCCAAATAGGTCTACACATGTTAGGGCTGTAATGTGCAAAAGTGTCCCCATGGTAGCATAGAACAGGGGTGGCCAACGGTAGCTCTCCAGATGTTTTTTTGCATACAACTCCCATCAGCCCCAACCATTGGCCATGCCGGCTGGGGCTGATGGGAGTTGTAGGCAAAAAACATCTGGAGAGCTACCATTGGCTACCCCTGGCATAGAACAAACATGTATTCTGAATACTTCAAAAACCAGGATCTTAACGTGTGTATACCATGTCCATATTCAGATCAACATTCAATAAAATGAGGGGGGAAAGACTCTTACTGAATAAATAGAAAAGCCAGATTAATTTATGCCATATGGTAGAAAATGGAAATTTCAGAGTGGAACAATTCAAAACAGCAAATAAAGCACAAAAACCTGCCTGCCTGAAAGGAGGAATAAACATATGAGCCTGTTCCTGAAGAGAAGGGGGTGGGGAGAAATGGGGGTTGACCTTGGCAGTGAAGAGCTGCTTCAGGAGCTGAAACCAGGGCCAGATCGATTGTTTGGCATCCTAGACAAGGCTAACTATTTGTGCCGCTCCCCGCACACTCTCTCTGTCACACACACACAGGCCCATAGGATAGAACTGACTCCAAGCAGGAAGAAAGCCCCACCAGTTTGTGCCTCTCAAGAGACTCCAAGATGTGAAAGGGTGGGGGAGATATTTTTCCTTCTTTGCACACCAGGGTGCAAAAGCAGGAAGAAAGCCCTGCCAGCCCATGCCTTTCAGACACTGGTATGTGTGAAGGCAGGGAGATCTTTTTCCTGCTTTTGTACCTTGGGGTGCAAAAGCAAAAAGAAAGCCCCGCTGACCCCTCTCTCTTGGAGACTCCAAGAGAGGTGTGGGGAAGAGAGATCTTTTTCCTGCTTTTGCACTCCAAGATACAAAATCAAGAAGAAAGCCCTCTCGCCAGCACCTTTAAGAGACTCCGAGAGGCATGCAGAGTGGCGGGGGAGGGGGGTTCCACATGATACAATTCTGCACCCTGGACCATTGGCACCCAAGGTGATAGCCTAATTCACCTAGTAGGTGGTCCAGCCCTGGCTGAAACTGACCAGGTGGAAGAGGGGGCAGCAGCAGGTCCATGGATTGAAGAGGTGAGATTGGAGAGATGTAGGGACAACCAAAAGACTGGGATAACAGGATAACTCCAAAACTGGCTTACCAACATTGGAGCTGGGAGTATCTTTTTATACCTTTTTGCCTGGGAGGAGGGAGGATGGTTTGTGGGCATTGAAATGTGATAACAATTTTTAAAAGTGATATTTAGAGGATGAACCAGGTTTAAAAGAAAGCTCTTTGTCTATGGGATAAAGCAGGGGTGGCAAATGGTAGCTCTCCAGATGTTTTTTGCCTACAACCAGATGTTTTTGCCAGATGTTTTTTGCCCATGACACACATGGCCTGGCCCCAAAAAGCCCCATTTGTGTCAGATCTGACCTTCCTAAGAAATGTGTTTGACACCCCTGCCTTAGGGAAAATGGGAAGTTAGATCTTTGGCCTCTTTGAGGATGCTACCCAAACTGGACCCAGAGAAGGTAAACTGGCTTTAAGAGGACTCCAGAAAGGAATAATGTGAGACCTCTGTAGTCTCTATATACCAGGGCAGATCTCAGCAGTTGTACCCCAGAATAAAACTTATAAAGAATTAAAGTGTTTGTAAATGCAAACAAATAGTGTATACAAAATAAACAAAAAGAATAAAATAGAAAGAACCTACACTAGGCACCTGAGAACTAATTCCCTAAGTAACTACACCCACATGCCCACACATAGCAAGAGGGCATACTTATAAAAGGTAGGAGGGAGGGAACTGGGAAGTTTTAGGGAAGGGACATACAACCTGAAATCCTGGGCTTGAGGTCTGGAGAGGTCCAGGGACTACAGCTGAGGTCCAAGAAGCTAAGCAAGGAGAGGGAAAAGGAGCTGTTATGGGAAATGCTTGGGGTCTCCTCTTTTTTTGGGGAAATTAACAAAATGGAGATTTAGGTAGTCAATTTGAGTGGGGATCTTTTCCACCAATGATACAGAGGTCCAGTTATGGAAAGAAATACTCCAGAGCAAATGTATTTTAAATATGTTTACTAGAAAAATATATAAAAAGGTACAATCACATTTACAAGCAATAAAATACACACAATCAAGGGCTAGGAAAAATAGAGATAGGGATTTTTAGGGATGGTTGAAGAGAGTGGTATTACCTGTTCTAGATGTGCAGAAGTCCGTGTAGCAAGAAAAATGGAGAGAGGGGCATGCACAACCAGCATGACACATCCAATAGACCCAATTATAGAGAGTAACAGGGGGTACTGACTGTATAATGGCGCCTTACAGAATGCACATGGTAAAAGGATTTGAACAGTTTATATAGATTTTGAGGGATGGGGGCCCTCCCAGGCTTCTGATAGTTCTTGTGTCTTCCTGGGTACCTGAATAGATTCCCAGCTCAAGACAATAGGTGAAGATGACTCTTAACGTTTGCCAAGATGGGTCATTATAGTTTTAATGGCTGTAATCAATTTAACTTTGATACTCTGAAGAGGAGTCAGCATAGAAGACAAAAAATTTGTACAACCTGGCATACATTAGCACAGGAGCAAACAAGAGAAGTTAAGTTGTAGCAGGAGGGTGGGAAAATAGGCTATTAACAGCTAGCCAGGGATTAAGTGGCGAGTAATACTTTACCTGTGAACCCTTTTGTTCTATGCATTCTATGAACTCTCTGTTCCTCTCTCCCCTGCTCTGGAGGGAAAACTCATTAGGGCCAGCAGTTACCACCTTACTTACTTACTACCATGCTTCTGCACAACTCACCCTGGTGCAGCTGTGGCTATGACTTAAGAACATAAGAGAAGCCATGTTGGATCAGGCCAACGGCCCATCAAGTCCATCAAGTTGGGAGGGGGAGAGAGGCCAACCAGGAGGATCCCTTATGTTGCAATCAGAACAAGCCTAGACATATTTCTCTGACCCTTTGCAGAGAGTGGCTTCACTTGGTCTGTTTCTGACAAGCAGTATCCATTTTGTTTCCAGAGTTGGGGACCCTATTGCTTGTGGGTGCTCCCATATGAGGCAGGCAGCAACACAGTTGCAGAGCTGTTCAGGTAGTGCTAAAATCTGGAACACTTCCTACTGACTTGGGATGGTCTTTTTATCAGTTTAACTCTGCATAGGATTGTACTGTTAATGTGCCAACCACCTAGAAATTGCATGCCTAGTGTAATACAAACAAAATGCACCTCAGCTGTAATACAAAGTTTTCAATCAATAGCAATAGGCAGTACAAAACAGAATAGGAAATAATGACAATCAACAAAATTTGTATACAATTTTAAATATAGTATACAGGAATCAAAACCATATATAAAGGCTGCTTCCCTTGCATTAAAAAAAACAACAACCCAATCCAGCAACATTAAAGGAAAACTGGCTTATCTAATTGGTAATTGTGTATGTTCTACTAGCAAAAAATATTAGCCAAAAAAAAATTCTTGTGAAACTTCTGGCCAGCTTTTATATTAAAACAGCACAGTGTAAAAAGATCGGTGTCAAATTACCCAAACAATAACATCTGATGTTTTGTTATGGGAGAAACTGTCATTCAGCTATATTCTTTGCAACTCTCCAGAGTAAAAGAATTTTAAACTTGTGAAATATCTCTATAAATAAAGCTTTTTCTACATACTTCTACAATTTCTGCTTTATGCCTACATCTCAGTATTAAACGAATGCAGGAACCACAAGGCTGCTATTGAATATAGGTTTGTATTATATAAAAATAATGTTGCTTACTACTAAGAATGCTTACCAGGAATTCAGTGGGATGTATTCCAAGTGTGCATAGAACTACAGTTTTGGATTCGAAGATGTTTTGGAGAAAATGGATCCTTTGGAGCAGAGGTGTTGAACTTATTTTTTTTTTACAAGTGCTGGATCTGACATAAAAGTGACTTTGTAAGGCTGGGCCATTTGTACCATAAAACATAATGCCAGGTACTAGAAATATAAACTTTATGAAGGACAGCAGCTCCTAAGCTCTGAGTTCATCAGTCCTCACTGCAAGGCCCCATGGGCAAGGGGAGGTGCAGAGGAAAACCTGCATGGGTAGACTGGAGAGCCAGCAGTGAAGCCCTGAGCAGACACACCCACGCTGCCTGGAGAAAGGCAAACACCTTCCCCAGTGTGCCCCTGCCACAAATGCTGTGAGCCCAGATCGCAGGGTATTAAAAAAAAAAAAAGCAGCTGGGTATTGCGAGCTTCCCACTGCTCCTGAATCACCATGGAAGGTGTCATGATCTGGGCTGTACCTTAGAGGCCTATGGGCTCAGGAAAGCCTGAGTGGTAGTAGTGGGAAGGGCCTACAACTCTCTGAAGCCCTGTAAGGTTTTGGTGCCATTATAAGCCAATCAGAGAAAGAGAAGAGCTTACATAAAAGGTCTAGGAGGTAGAAGCCTTTGTTCTTTTCCTAGGAGGCAGATCTGAGGAAGGGCTATTGCAGGGAGGAGACCCTTGCCCTGAGAGGAAGGGTGAGATGGCCCAGGTCTGTCTCAGTCTAGGGACAGTAAGTCCAGATGCATTTGTTTATTTTTCCTTCACTACTTTGACAGTTGAATGCACCTTGTTTATTTATATTGTACTGAATTGTTCTCCCGCAGAGGTGGATGAAATCTGAATGGGTTGTTCCCATGATCCTTCAGGGAGGCAGGAAACTTTTTTCTCCTTCCTGTAGGTGCCCTTGGGACAACCCACCCCTTCAGTTTAGTTCCTCCCTCTATAGCAGGGGTGGGGGAACCTCCATCCCGAGGGCCATATACGGCCCTCGAGGTCACTTGGTGTGGCCCTCGGGGATTGCTGGACCGAACCAAGCCATGTGGCAGCCTCTCTGGGGCCTGGCTGGCCAGCGAGGATTGTGGGGCCCAGTCACACTGTCCAGCAGCCTCCCCAATGTCAAGTCGACGGATTCAAGGATGAGTCAAAGTTGATACTAAGTTCCCATTTATTGATAACCGGTACTCTGGCGCAAGCCTCTAGCTTGCTAAGAATGAAACCAATACAGTGATACATGGGTTTTAAGGTACAGTTCAAAACATTCCTACGGGGGGGGGGGGTTACAGGAGGAAACATTCACACATAACTACTAGATACTTCCTCAGACGATAGCTAGCAAATGCTCTTGAATTGTTATGCAAGGCTTCCTCCCACCTTAGGCCCTGAGAAGGCGCCGGCTAGTTCCTTCACCCCAGTTACAAATCAAAATAAGAAAAGGGGGGAAGGGGAGCAACTAAGGTTGAACATTAGTAGCAGTGGATCCATTAAGATTTTAACAGGGCCTATTGCTTAGGCCATGATCCCCCAGTCTTAAGTCGTTCTTAGTCGATCTTGACATACTGCCCCCCTTAAGCTGACTCTCTCGGCCTCTGAGGGTGTTTAGATAGAAATTTCTTGATCAGGTCAGGGGCTGACACATCTTTCTCTGCTACCCACTCATTTTCACTAGGAGGGAAATTTCTCCATCTAATTAGATAATACAGTTTCCCATGTTTAAGCTTTGAGTCCAAGATTTCCTGGATCTCATGGTGACTCTGGCTCCCCATCTGGATAGGTTGGGGTGCTTCCGGCTGAGGATGCCAAGGGGAACAACCAGAGTCTTTCCGAAGAAGACTACAATGAAAGACAGGGCGCACTTTACTAAACATCTTTGGCAACTCCAGTTCTACTGTAACTTTATTTATCACCCTCTTGATTTTAAAAGGACCCAGGTATTTGTAAGCCAACTTTTTGGATGGTTGAGTGAGTGGAAGGTTTTTTGTAGACACAAACACTGAGTCTCCTACTTTGAAATCCCAGGCTGGGACATGGCTTTTGTCATATTGCTTTTTGTAAGCTTCTTTAGCTACTTCCAAGTTCTCCTGTATTTCCTTCCAACTCTTAGTCAGTGTGCCCCACCATTGATCAAAAGGGCTCGCCTCTTTCTTTACTTCCCCCCCTGGTAGTAGCAGGAGGGGCTTTCCCTCATACCCACTCACTGTCTGAAAGGGGGAGGCTTTGGTGGAGCTGTGGACACTGTTGTTATGGCAGTACTCTGCAAAGGGCAATAGATCCACCCAGTTGGATTGTTGATGGTTTATATGGCACCTTAAGTACTGCTCTAGAAGCCCGTTCACACGCTCAGTCTGTCCGTCTGTCTGTGGGTGGTAGGTGGAACTCAACCCCTGCTCCATGCCCATCAGTTTACAGAACTCCCGCCAGAAGTTGGCAACGAATTGCGGGCCGCGGTCACTAATAATCTTGTCGGGGATTGAGTGTAGCTTGGCTACATGGTTGAAGAACAAATAAGCCAGCTTCTTTGCTGTGGGGAGTTGGGCACAGGGAATAAAGTGGGCTTGCTTGGAAAAAGTATCTACTACCACCAATATTACTGTTTTGCCATGAGAAGGCGGTAGTTCTACAATAAAGTCCATAGAGACTATCGACCAGGGTCTAGAGGCGGTCTCCAGCGGTTTGAGTAGCCCAGGGGGTTTCCCTCCCCTTCTTTTAGCTATTATGCAAATAGGGCTGGTAGACACAAATTCAGATACATCCTTTTTCATGGAGGACCACCACAACTGCCTGTTGACCAGATGTAAGGTTTTGATGTACCCAAAATGCCCAGCCAGTTTGTTGGAGTGACAGAACTGCAATACTTCTAATCTCATAGTTTTAGGAACGTATAGTTTTTCTCCTTTGTACCAAAGCCCATCCTCTCGTTTTTGGATTTCCCCTGGCCATTCGTCCTCCTCCTTTTCGGTCTCTGCTGCCATTTTTTCCATTCCCCACCCCTGTAGTTGCCACTTCTTTTGTGACCGTGTAGTTACAACGGTGGCCACTCGGGTGGGCGGAACTAATGAATCCACTATCTCCTCCCTTTGACTGTTGTGCTGGGGCAAGCGAGACAGCGCATCTGCTAGAAAGTTCTTCGTGCCGGGGATGTGCTTTAGCACAAAGTCGAATTTAGAGAAGAAACCAGCCCACCTGATTTGTTTTTCGCTCAGTTTCCTTTTCACTGTGAGGGCCTCGAGATTTTTGTGGTCGGTCCATATTTAGAACAGCACTTTATTTATTTATTTATTTATTTTTATTTATTCGGGATTTATATCCCGCCCTTCCCACAAGTGGCTCAGGGTGGCTTCCAACAATTGATCAAGCATAAAATTTAAACAATTTTAAATATAAAACAATTAGATACTTAAACATTTAAAACCTTAAACCCCCCCCCCTAACGCCCCCTCTAACAAAGACCGCCATGTTTTTAGGGCAAACATTACTGCAAACGCCTCCTTGTCCCACACTGACCAATTTCTTTGTTCTGCCGCGAACTTTTTTGAGATGTAAGCACACGGCCTCAGTTTCCCTTCCTCATCCCTCTGCATGAGAATGGCTCCAACGGCTACATCAGAGGCGTCGCATTGCACGACGAAGGGTTTGAGCTCGTTGGGGTGGCTCAGGACCGGCTCACTTGTGAACAGCTGCTTCAATTTATCAAACGCCGATTGGCAGTTTGATGTCCAATTTAACCGGGCTCCCGGTCGCTTGGCTTCCGGGCCCTTCCCCTTCGTCTTTAACAACTCAGTTAAGGGAAGGATGATTTGTGCGAACCCCGGTATGAACGTCCTATAGAAATTTGCGAACCCAAGGAACGATTGGAGTTGTCTACGTATCCTCGGGGGAGGCCAATCTAATACTGCTTGCACTTTTGCCGGGTCCATTGCCAGTCCCCTAGCGGACACTTGGAAACCCAAGTAATCCAGCTCTGTTTTGTGAAACTCACATTTGGACAGCTTAGCATACAAGTTATGTCTCAACAGGGTGCTTAACACCTCACACACTAATTTCACATGGGATTGTTCGTCTTGCGAGTAAATAATGATGTCATCCAGGTACACCACCACCCCCTTAAACAAAAACTTTCTTAACACATTGTTTATAAAACTCATGAACACCCCAGGGGCCCCTTGCCAAAGGGCATCACCAGGTATTCGAACTGCCCCAGTGGTGTGTTGAACGCCGTTTTCCACTCATCCCCCTCCTTAATGCACACCCGGAAATACGCATCTCTCAAATCCACTTTGTAAAAATTTTCCCCTCCGACACAGTACTCAATAAGTCCTTAATGAGGGGGATGGGGTAGGCATTGGAGGTTGAAATCGCGTTTATCCCGCGAAAATCTGAGCAAAGTCTAAGCGAGCCGTCCTTCTGTTTCCGGAACAGGACTGGAGCTGCGTCGGGGGGCGTGGCCGGCCTAATAAACCCCCGTTTTAAGTTCTTGTCCAGAAATTTGCACAGCTCCGCCTTCTCCGCCCATTTCATTGGGTACAGTTTGGCTTTTGGGAGCGATTCCCCCAGTATTAACTCGATAGCACAGTCCGTGTCCCTACGGGGGGGGGGGGTGTTTACAGGAGGAAACATTCACACACAACTACTAGATACTTCCTCAGATGATAGCTAGCAAATGCTCTTGAATTGTTATGCAAGGCTTCCTCCCACCTCAGGCCCTGAGAAGGCGCCGGCTAGTTCCTTCACCCCAGTTACAAATCAAAATAAGAAAAGGGGGGAAGGGGAGCAACTAAGGTAGAACATTAGTAGCGGTGGATCCATTAAGATTTTAACAGGGCCTATTGCTTAGGCCATGATCCCCCAGTCTTAAGTCGTTCTTAGTCGATCTTGACACCCAGGGCCAGGCAGGGATCATACGGCCCAGATGTACTATGCGGCAGGGGCCTGGCTGGCTGGCCAGAATTGCTGCAGGGCCTGGAAAAGTTACTGTCACAGTTCAGTTTGCACTTGATTATCCCAGATGGTGTCGCCTAATATGCTAATATTAGGGAATGTGGTCTAATATGCTACTGAGTTCCTCTTGGGCTTTTTCTGCAAAGAAGCCCTGGACTTATGTATTTGTCTTGGGCAGCGGGCTGTGTGTGTGTGTGTGTGTGTGCATGCAAGATTAGGTTCTCCCCAATGACTTCAAATAGAAAAACAATTATTTGCATTAATTTTGCTGGCCTGAATCATTCTCCCTCGGTGGAACACTGTTTTTTAAGGTGATAATTTTTTATGGCCCACGAATGATGTTATAAATATCCATATGGCCCTTGGCAGAAAAAGGATTCCCCACCTGTGCTCTACAGGGAGAGCACAATATATCATTCAAAACCTCACCGGTTGAATTATCACTCTCACACAAAAAGTGTGTAAGCAAACATTTAGTGTACGATTTATAAGAAGTCCATACAGCAAAATAATAGAACAAACACCCTCACAGCGCTCATATGAACATATGAAGCTGCCTTATACTGAATCAGACCCTCGGTCCATCAAAGTCAGTATTGTCTACTCAGACTGGCAGTGGCTCTCCGGGGTCTCAAGCTAAGGTTTTTCACACCTACTTGCCTGGACCATTTTAGTTGGAGATGCTGGTGATTGAAACCGGGACCTTCTGCTTACCAAGCAGATGCTCTAACACTGAGCCACCGCCCATCCAAATAAGTCAGTCTTGTCTACTCAGACTGGCAGCGGCTCTCCTGGGTCTCAGGCTGAGGTTTTTCATGCCTACTTGCCTGGACCCTTTTTAGTTGGAGATGCCAGGGATTGAACCTGGGACCTTCTGCTTACCCCCCAGCCTGTTTTCCCAAAGTGCGTCTCAGAGGCACCGCCTTCAGCTACTTCTCACAATCCGGAATCTGGGTGAAGACAGGGGCGTCGTTCTGTTCAACTTCTCACAAAGAGATCAAAAGACTGTATTTCCTGGATTTCCCTCGGTTTCGTTGGTTTAACTCTTCATCAGTCTTCTCTCAATGCTGCTTTAATTGGAGCCACAGTACAATGAATGCAGTCATGGATCAATGCATACACGCTCAATGAATTCAGTCACGGATCAATGCATACACGCTCAAGTCTCTGCTGCCGGATTGTGAGAAGCAGCTGAAGGCGTTGCCTCTAAGATGCACTTTAGGAAAACAGACGGCGGGGGGAGCGCCATGAGGTTGTTCATTCTATTATTTTGCTGTATGGACTTATTATAAATTGTGCACTAAATGTTTGTTTACACACTTTTGTGTGAGACTGATCATTCAACCGGTGAGGTTTTGAATGGTATATTGTGCTTAATACACCGGTACCTGTGCTATTGGATTACTTCTATCTACAAGAAGAGCAGCTAGTCAGCTACGCTGAGAGTTATTAATTTCCATCTCTTTCTCTTTTACCTATATTTCTCCTTCACTTATTTATTCCAACAACAAAAAAAAGCCTTTTCTTTGCCCTTTCCATCTTCTTTTTCTTTCCCTCTACCTGCCTCAGAGGACAGAGGATCAACGGCCTACAAGTTGTCTCATAATGGCAACCAATCATGAGGACGGGTTCCTCTTGGAGGAGGAACAGGTTTCAGGTGCCGCAGATGTGGCTCAGCTGAACATCAACAGGGCCGACATGCCTTTGCTGCATGATCGTGTTACCCAGGGCTGGCTCGCTAAAGACGTGGTTGCTGGCAGCAAGCAGCACCGCTTACATGAGAAGCACGCAACTCTAGTCGGGAGCACAGCAGCGAATTGTGGTGGCCATTTTGGGGCTTTGGTGGCCATTACTAGATCCTTCCCTGATGCAGCAGGATTCTTTGGAGGCAGCTCTCCTTCTGAACCACATACCAGCAGTTCCAGGTCATTCCACAACAGCATGAGTAATGTGCCCCCTGGGTCTGCATCTCCCTCTGGAGTTTTTTCAGACTGTATCGCAAGCTATCCAGGAAGGGATGGGTAGTTTTTACTCCAGAGTATGTTTTCAACTCCCTTGCACCCCCTTGGGATCAGCATCAAGCGTTCTTCAGCCTAATCCTTCTTGGCCAGCCAAGGCAGCCCACAAGGCTAAACCCACAGGGAAGGGGTCTTGTACTAGAGGAAGTCCCTAATTCCAGACACAGGCTCCACTCTGGTGAGGAGTCTGTTGCTTCTGGGTCCACAGAGCAGGGCAGTGAAGAGGGTGAATTCCTCTCAAGGGATGAAGAGGAAGAAGTTAAGCCTGAACAGGCTACTCGATTTTTCAAAGCAGAGGACTACCAATATTTATTATCAAAAACGTTGACAGCCCTGGAAATTTGTGATCTCCCCTCTGCGGATGATCCCAAAACAGCAGGCTCAAAGAAATTAAGATCCAGAACTAGTGGTAATCCTGAGTTCCTTCCGAGGGACAGAATACCTGAGACTATCTCCCCCTTTTCACAATTTTTTGAACGCCAACTTCCAATAGAGTGGGAAAAGCCTGTTGCTAGCAAGCAGTTCCCTCAATTAGTCAAAAAAAATTATATGCTTTGCCTAACTACACCTCTAAGCTTTTTCAGGCCCTGCAGTGGATGCTCCAGTCGCAGACCTCCAGACCTCTGGTCTTCTCTCAGAGGATGGCCATGGAAACATCAAGGATGCAAGCAGAGGTCTCTCTGAAAAGAGTGCATGAAGCAGTAGCTACAATGGTCAGAGCCTCTTCCCCGGCATCCTTGGTTTCTTGGGCCACCATAGTTTGGCTGTGTAAATTAATCCAGATGCTTCCAGAAGATAACAGATGTCTGTTGGAGGGTGGTACTCACTTCCTCAAGGCCATTTCCTTCACAGCAGTTGCCACGCTCAACATTATTACATTTGCTTCCAGAGCCATTGCTTCAACTACAGTCACTGGACGCCTGGATGCTTTGGCTCAGGGCTTGGCAGGCAGATCTCTTGTCAAGTCAAGTTAGCCTTTATTGGCATAAAGTATATAGATGTATATATCAGAGCAAATTGTTTTTTAAAAAAAGAAGATAAAATGGAACGATTGTCTACATATACATCAGGAAAATCATAAACATAAACTATTTCTATGAGATCCTCTGACGTGCCTTTAAAACAGAAGAAACTTAGCCACTTTCTCAGTGACACTAGGGCCGTTTTCGCACTAGCGTTTACTCCGGCGTAGCACCCCATTTACCTCCGGATCTTTTCCTGGTTTTCCCACCTGTTGCTCCGGCGCTGCGGTTTGCTCCGGCGCTGCAGGGGTTTCACGCCGGAGTATCTAGATCCACCTCCTTCCGGAGTTTTTGAAAACCTCCGGATCCACACCGGATCCACTCCTCAGAGTTTGCTGTGGGAAATCCATCCACGCCGGATCGACTGCTTTGTGGGCGTCACCCTCTCCCTTTCCGTCCTCCCACCCCATCCACCCCCTTGGCCAATCATCAGCCTTTCGCGGCGCTTCCCCAAAGTGCCGGCACGGCCATTTTTTTTTAAACTTCACAGTTTTGCGTAATAGCGATATTTCGAAATTAACAAATAGAAAAAAAAAAAAACCTCCTGGAATAGCCTCAATTGCCACTTCAATTGGTTTCGTTAGAATTTTTTTTAATTGTTATTGACTTTAGTTGCATTATTTCGCTGTTGTGTTATCTCGATAATGCGAAAACGACCATTGTTGGGGGGGGGAATCTAGTGCCGGTGCGGGCCAAAGCGTTCATGTGTGTGTGTTTTAAAAAGGGAATGCCTCCCTCAGCTGTGCCACCAGGATTTCTGGACCTGCACAAAATCGCCATGTATAAAATGGGAAGTTGGAGTCCTGCATTCTTCTCCCTGGCTACATTCCGCTCGGTTAGAAAATAGACGCGAGCTCGCTCTTCACACGCGCCACAGAAGGGGAAGGAGAGAATGGGGCGCGGGGGGGGAGCTCTGGCAGCAGGAATCAGTCAGGTCCCCGTTTCAAGCGCCAGCCGGGGAGGAGAAAGAGAGCGGAGAAAATCCCAGCTTCGCCACCCGGGAGGGAGCGAGGCTGGGAAAGGAAGAAGCTGCCACACACACACACACACACACAAACCCCTCGATTTCTCTCTCTTCGTTATTGCGATATTTCGCAACTTCAGAATTTGGGGGGGGGATCTAGTGCTAGGATTCTCCACTGTGAATGCTTCTGTTAATACATAAAGGGCTGTGGAGGATTCTATAGCTGCAGCCAATCCATAAGCAGCAGCAGCACACGTGATGCGGTTTGTCCACGAAAAGAAGGGGAGGGAACAGCTGTGCCTGCTCGATGTTACGTTAGTACGTTAGTACATCCTTACGCAACCAGACTTGCGCTTAAAAAAAAATGATTGACAGGGCATCGAACTCAAGTTGATGCCAGTGGGAAAACGATTTGAGCCGGGGCTTCAGGGAAGGCGACTCCGCAAAGAGTCACTAGTGCGAAAACGAGAAAAATGATCCGGACATAATTGCGCCGCGGAATAAGGGGAGCAAACGCTAAGTGCGAAAACGACCTAGATGAAGTATCGTTCAAAAGAATATAGATCTTAAGTGCATCAGAACAATCAAGCATGCTAACTAAAAGAGGATTTAAATACTTGTGACGAAGATCTGTATACAAATTACAATAAAGAATATAAGTAACTGACTCCACACATTTTTGCTTACATAGACAGTATCTGACTGAGTAGGCTGTCTTGTTAAATCTGCCATAAAGAATGGCAGAGGGCATGGCGTTGCATCTGGCAAGGGAAAATGCTCTATGCTGCTGTGGCACCTGCAAGACGGATAGATATGAGGCCATTTTTCCAGAACTAAGAGAGATCTCAAAACTCAGTGGGGAACAAGTTTTCTTAGCCAGAATGTATAGGTGTTGGCGCTCAATATCTAGCAACCTGTTTTTAATTTGTTGGACTGCAGTAGTGAAGGACAGCATGGACAATAGTTCTAGGGATAAACCCATTGCTTTTATTTTTCTCTCAATTTATGCTGACCAATTTGACAAATTAAATTCAGAGAGCATTTGAGAGATATAGCTCCCCGGTTCAGAGTTGTAGTGCAAGCATAGCCAGAATTTGATGGTCATGAGCCATGCACCAGTAACCATTAAAGACATGCCAGTTTCTAAGCAGATAACTGCATATGGGACACATTTTGGCATGCCCAAAATTTTACGCAAGAATTTGGATTGGACACATTTGATAGCACCTTCATAAAATCCAATCCAGATTGGGATGCCATACAGCAGTTGTGAGATCACTTTGGCTTTGAATATTTTTATGGCAGCTGGCACAAATTGGTTATAAAAAAACAAGCTGTGGCAGATGCACTGATGTTAGCTATCTTCACTGCATACTTGCAATGGGTAGACCAAGTCACATTATATTGAAAGTAAACACCCAAGTATTTCAAATACTTGACTTGCTCTATCTCTTTACCATCAATAACCCATTTGTAAAGTCTCCACTTTTTTGAGAAAACTAAGATTTTGGACTTCTTATAATTGAGCTGGAGCTTATTACTAGTAAAACATAGAACACAACGGGACAACAGACGTCTTAAGCCCACTGTAGAGCAGGACAACAGCACTGTATCGTCAGCATAAAGTAACAAGGGTACATGTAATGCACCAAGTTTTGGACTATGGCAATCAGGACCAGACAACTGAATAGCCAGGTCATTAAGGAAGAGATTGAATAAAAGGGGAGCCAAAATGCAACCCTGTTTGACACCCTTATTGGCAGCAATCTTTGATGTTAGGTTGCCTGCTAATGAGCATTTGATCTGGCAGGTGGTAGAAGTGTGTAATCTCTTAATAAACATAAAGAGGCTTTTATCCATGTTTAGTTTATCTAGCTTAATCCAGAGGAGGTCCCTGTCAACTGAATCAAATGTGATCATAGATTTTAAATCTAAAAAAGCAACAAATAATGTCTTGTTATTATGCACAGTGTACTTGTTGACTAGATGGGATAGGGTAATGCAGTGGTCTAAAGTGGTCTTCCCTTTGCAGAAGCCCAACTGTTCAGAACCTAGAATTTTTTCCTGCAACATCCAGAGATTGAGCTTGACTAATAGATGTTTGGAGTAAAGCTTGCCAATGATGGAGAGTAGGCTAATTGGCCTGTAATTGGCAGGGTTAGTGTGATCACCTTTTTTGTATAGCGGGACCACTATTGCATTCAACCATACCAAGGGAATTATGCCAGTTCGATCTACAATTGTAAACAGAGATGCAAGGGGAGAAGCCCACCAGTCTGGTCTAATTTTAAGATTTTGGAGGAAATGGCATCTGGGCCAGGAGCCTTTGCTAATTTCAGTTGTGTAATTAATTCTTTTATTTCCTCTGGAGGGATAGGAGGCCAGTCAGGTAAATCGGCTAGAGGAAAATCAGATGGTTCAGCACAAGTTAGATCTTGATGGAACAGAACTGAGAAGTGCTGAAACCAAACATAAGAGGAAATGGCAGACATAGATGGGTCATCGGTCCGGAATGCACCTGAGACTATGGCCCAGAACTTATTAGCATTTTTAAGGTAGTAGACTGGTATAGCTCTTCCCATTGAGTTTTAATATAATTGTGCCTCTTTTTTGTAATAAGGTGGTGCAACTGAGTCTTAAGCACAAAGTATTGTGATGGCAAGGTCAGGGCCTTTGAATTGCGGTATTAGTTGTAAACTTTATGCAGAAGAGTTTTTGTTTCGTTACATTCTCCGTCGAACCATTGGTGTGTAGAATTTACTATAATAGTTGCACCTCTGCTTAGGCACCCTGAACTGACACTCAGTGATTCAGAGATATAAGATGTTAAAGAATTGTAAGTTGATACAGATACATTAGGGTCAGATGCACATATTAAAGAGGATCTGTATTCTATAGCGGGACCAGATCTGAAGAGCTGTTGGGTTTCCAAACTGTGCGATCATTCCATGGAATTCTGGGCAATAAGTCAGTCTTATAAGGTTGCAAGGACAAGTTACAGGAGGGATAAATGTGAGGACCAATTTGAAGAGTCAAACTGAGGGGAAAATGGTCACTAATAATAAAATCCCCTCAGGGAGACAAAGGTTAATGAGAGGCTTGTTTTATTTTCATTTAACCTTGAGATTCCTTTGTAAATTAGATAAGAGATGCAGCTGCTGTTGCTACATATTGAAACCTCTTGGTTAATAAGCTAGTACCAAAGACCAAAATTTGATTTTTTCTTCCTTCTGTTGCTTTATGTAGATTAAAGATACATAGATTTGGTTTTGTATGATCACAGATATGATAGATAAGAATCTGGAATCTGCCACTAAATAGTTGGTAAAACAGGAGGATTTTACAGTAGTATCAAAAGATCATAATATATTTGTAGACTTTAAAGGTAATATCTATTTATAATTTTGAGTACTTGCAGGTATAATCAATTATATTTTTTCTTGTTTTTCTTGATATAGTAATAACTGTAATCTATTCTTTTATTTTTTGTATCCTATCCCTGATCCTTCCCCTAATTCCCTAATTTTCCCTCTTAAATTTAATAAAACTTGTAATCCAGTGAAATAGTCTCTCAAGGGTACTCCATAGAGTTCAGGTCCACCCAACAGTTTTGTAAGATCCCCTTCAAGCAAAAGATTGGTCAACCACAAGGTGCTTCAATACCTCTTGGACATTCAAGCCATCGAGCCTGTTCCACTCAGAGAGGAGGGGCAAGGTGTATACTCAATTGTCTTTACCGTCCCCAAGAAGAATGGGGACTGGAGAGCCATCCTGGACCTCAACTTTCTAAACAGATTCATCAGACTATGTCATTTCAGGATGGAAACCTTGAGGTTTGTTATGTACTCTCTTCAGGAGGGCAAGTTCCTCACCTCCACAGACCTGACCAAAGCGTATCTTCACACTGGCCAAATTGGGTCTGATGGTTTCCTGCATAGATATGATGCAGTGGGCCCGCCTCCATGCCAGGCCACTCCAACTATTTCTCAGACCTTATCAGTTGGCAATAAAAGAGTGCAGGGACATGCCCTTGCATGTTCCACAGTCAGTCTCCTCTGGTGGACTCACTTCTCCAATCTTCATCAGGGCAAGATTTTCCACACCACTCCTTCCATGGAGTTATTCATAGTCTGTCCAGCTGAGGGGCAGTCCTTCAGGGATGGCCAGTCCAAGGCCTCTGATCTTTCAGGGAGAGTTGACAACTGATCAATGTACTAGAGCTCAAGGCAATTCATCTAGTGCTGTTGCACTTCAAGGGGTGCCTCCAGCGGCAACATGTTTTAGTTCAAACAGAAAGCATGTCATCGAAGGCGTACTTGAACAATCAAGGGGGGTCCAGGTTGTCCCATCTTTACAAGGAAATCCTAATGATTCTGCAATGGGCAGAGAAACACTTCAGCTCGATTCGTGTGGAACTCATCAAGGGTCTGGAGAATGTACAGATGGATTAGCTGAGCTGGGAGACCATCGCGGAGGGAGAATGGGCTCTCAATCCGAAAGTGTTCCAGTTCATCTGCCTGCAGTTAGGATCGACCTCTTTGCCTCTTCTCAGAATCATCAACTGCGTCATTACTTCTCCAGGTATTGCCACGAGGAGGCAGAGGGGACAGATGCTCTGACAATGCCGTGGCCACAAGGTCTTCTGTACATATTTCTGCCCATCCCTTTGCTGCCAAAGACTATCAGGAGGGTGCGAGAACTGCTGGCGGAGATAATTCTGGTAGCTCTGTGCTGGCCACATCACCCATGGTTTTCAGTGCTGACAGAAATGTCCATATAGGATCTGGTCACTCTTCCAACATCACTGGACATGCTTCAACAGGGCCCAGTGTGGCATCCCAACCCAGAATAGCTGTGTTTGACCACCTGGTGGTTGAGATGAACTACTTCCTAGACCTGGGCTATTCAACTGAAGTGACGGACACCACCCTTGCATCCCAAAGACAATCTGCTATCCGAATATATAACATGACCAGGAAGGCATTCGTGAGATGGTGTAAGTGAAAAAAGCTAGATCCTATCTCTCCATCCGTTTCCTCCATTCTAGCCTTTCTGCAGTAGGAATCTGCACACAGGTCTCAAAGCTGCTAACTTACATCGCCAGATTACGGCATTAACCACTGTTATTCCACAGATCGGGGGTTACCATCTGTCCAGGAATCCCCACATTCAGCTTTTCATCCAAGGTGCTAAGGCCATGAGACTGCTACAAGTCCACCAGTTTCCCACTTGGAGACTTAATGCTGTGCTGACGGTTGTCACTAGGCCCCTATTAGAACCACTGAGAGAGGTGGGCCTGAGATGGATGCATATGAAGGCCCTCTTCTTAGTTGCAATAACGTTGGCCCAGAGAGTATCGGAGTTACACGCCTTATCTATCAGAGCAGGACTGTGTATCTTTCATAAGGACAAGGTGGTCCTCAGAACCGAGCCAACTTTTCTACCGAAGTCAGCATCCAGTTTTCACAAGTCACAAAAATTTTTTATATTAACCTTCTGTCCCCAGCCTAAGCACCCAAAGGAGTTTACTTGGCACACACTGTATGTTAGGAGGGCTATCAAGATACACATCGCCAGGACGGAAGAATTCCATAAGACAGACAGCATGTTTGTCAACATCACTCAACCTAAGAAAAGTGAAAAGATGTCTAAGAGCTCCATCAGTTCCACCTTGAAGACTTGCATTGTCAAGTCCTACAAAGCTTCTAACTTACCAGTCCCTTTAGGCATTACTGCACATTCACTCAGAAGTGCCTTAACCAATGCTGCTTTTATCAATCAGGAGTCGGTGGAAGAGGCCTGTAGAGCAGCCACTTGGTCTTCTATCTCCACCTTTATCAGCCATTGTAAGATCCACTTGATAGCATCTACTGATGCAGCATTCAGAAAAAAGATACTACAGCACATCATGAATCCTAGTGAAGATGATGATCTCCCACCCAACTGAGGGACACTGCTCTAGGAAGTCCCATTCAGATGTCCTCCACCTCTGAGGGAGGACACACCATTGGAACTTACCGTGAGGGGTCCTTCTCCTCAGAGGACAGGAGGACATCTCATTGCTCCCTCTATCATCATCTGCTTTTTTCTTGCTATGCTGTGCTTTCTTCTTTATTGCTGCTTTCCACTATATGCCTGTGGAGTTTGTTCTGTATTTCATGTTCTCTATGTCAGTGCTCCCCATTTGCAGGGTCGTGACCTGGTACTGGACCATGGAAGCCTCACTACCGGGTCTCAAGAAAAGCCAAAGCTAGCCCCACCTCCAGCAAAGCATGACCTCTGCTCTTCCTTTCTTCCTTCTCCCGTCTATCTGTTGTGCAAAGAAAAGCTAGCCTTGAAGACTGACACAGGCTGCAAAGCCTGAGCTCTGTTTGGCTTCCTTCCTTCCCCCATCTCTGTGTTGTGCAGAGAGGAGCTGGGCTGCCTCTCCTTCCTTCCCCTCTCCCAGTGTTTGAGAGAAAAGCTGGCACCACTGGCAATTTAGACCCATGAAGTGTTCTTCAAGGTATGAGCTTTCATGTGCCTTGCAGTATGTTCTTTTGGGAATATTTCCCCAGGAGGCCTGGGCAGAAAGTGGGCAGGGCTGAGAGTGGGCATTCCAGTAGCTTTTTTTTTTTTTTTAACCAAACTACCACTGGGCAGAATTGTTGCTGGCTGGGGTCATCTGATGGTAAGTAAGGCTTTTTTTTCTCCCTTTGTCCCCCCTTCTTTCTTTCTTTCCCTGCAAATGATGCTTTGTCTGTATTCTTGGTGTTGGGGGGGGGGAGCAACAGTGGGAGGGCTTCTAGTGCCCTGGCCCCAATGGTGGACATTCTGGTGCTTTTGGGGCATTGTATGAGAGAATTTTGGACTGGATGGTCCACTGGCCTGATCCAACATGGCTTCTCTTATGTTCTTTCTTTCCATGGCTTTCTTTTCCTTTCCTTTCCTTTCCTTTCCTTTCCTTTCCTTTCCTTTCCTTTCCTTTCCTTTCCTTCCATTTCATTCTTTTCCTTTCTCTTTCTTTTCTTCCATTTTTACTGGATAAAACTTTTCTGCTCATCATGCTGTTGTTGCAGACATAGGAGCTCTGCCAATAAAAAGTTGACACCCCCAGTTGCAGCCAGCTGGCCTTTCTATGAGATTGCTGAGTGAGTGAGTGAGTGAGTGAGTGAGTGAGTGAGTGAGAGTGCGAGGTGTGGGGCAGGAAGAGATTATTGGAAGTTATGGTACTGGAAGTTATGGTACTATGAACTTGGCACCATTTTACTGGCCCTGTTTTTAACAACTGTCTGACACCAAAATTAAAGTCCTCCTGTAGATATTAAAAAGGATGCAAAAAGTTCATTGGCTAAATATCTGCACAACAGGTTGCTTTTAAAGGCGTGGGAAACACAGCCAGTAAAAAGCTGCAAGCCCCTCCTAAATATCCTTTTTGGGATAACTGCAGAAAAGCTTGTATGAACTTCATATAACTTGAAATTAATTCATTAATTGCAGTACAATTCTCTGCTACCTTTCACAGCAATTTCCCAGTGTTTCAGCCAAGGAAAAGTATGAAAAATAGCTGTCAAAAGTTTTTATTGAAACCAAGCAAGCTTGGTTGTAGCTTGAGGCAGGGTTCCAGTAGTAGCAACTGAAGGAAGGGCCTACTAAATGTGTCAGCATGTTTTGAGGTAGAGCAGCTGCCAGGGCCCAGTGTGGGTGATACACAGTGCTGGCATTCCTGATGGCAATGGCAACAGCACACCCCACTGCACACACTGGCCAGTGCTGTTGAGGAAGCGGTGTGTAGGTGGTGCAGGCAATTGAACATGGGTATTAGGAGTGCCTGAAAGCTGGAGAAGAACACACAAACAGATAGGTGCATGCAAGTGTGGGGGTGGAAAGAGAGTACCGCCCACTTTCCACCCCCATTTTGGCTCAGCATGAGTTTCAGAGAGATTTTTCTGAAAATGAAGTTACTTCAGAAGAAGAGGCAGGTTCGGGGGAGTGCCCTGGAAGTGACATCACAGGAAGAGGTGTAGTTTTGGTTCAGTGTGCCCCGGAAGTGACATCACTTGGCTCTTGACCTGGAAATGACACCACAGGAAATGACATAATTCCTGTCTCCCAGCTTCACCCCCAAAGTCTCCTGGCTTCATCCCTGAATTTTAGTGGGCCACGAAGAAGTGGTGTAAAAATAACCAGGCCACAGGGAAGAAAAGTTTGGGAAACCCTGCTCTATGTTATTAGTTTACTGTAAACTCATTTTTGTCAGTTTGCCTTTTTATCTCTACAGTTTATTTAGACAGGTTAGAGTGTTCTCACTTCTTTTGGCATCCCTAAACTGAAGGGGCAGGTTGTCTCAAGGGCACCTATAGGAAGGAGAAAAAAGTTCATTGCTGTCAGATGGCCATCTAGCCTCTGTTTAAAAACCTCCAAGGAAGGAGACCCCACCACCTCCTGAGGAAGCCTGTTCCACTGAGGAATCGCTTTAACGGTCAGGAAGTTCTTCCTAATGTTGAACCTGAAACTCTTGATTTAATTTCAACCCCTTGGTTCTGGTCCTACCTTCTGGGGCCACAAAAAACAATTCCACGCCATCCTCTACATGACAGCCCTTCAAGTACTTGAAGATGGTGATCATATCACCTCTCAGCCGCCTACTCTCCAGGCTAAACATGCCCAGCTCCTTCAGTCTTTCTTCAAAGGACTTGGTCTCCAGACCCCTCACCATCTTCGTTGCCCTCCTCTGGACCCATTCCAGCTTGTCTATATCCTTCTTAAAATTGATTTCTCCAATTTTCTTGAAGACATCTCTTGTCCTTCCCATTCTATTATTTTCCTCTATTGCTTTGCATTGTTCCTTCAGGAAGGTCTCCTTATTTCTCCTTGCTGTTCTCTGGAAATCTGCATTCAGTTGGGTGAATCTTTCCTTTTCACCTTTCCCTTTTGCTTTCCTTGTTTCCTTGGCTATTTGTAAAGCCTCATCAGACAGCCACTTTGCTTTCTTGCATTTCTTTTTCTTTGGGATGATGCTGACTGCTGCCTTCTGTACAATGTCACGAACCTCCATCCATAGTTCTTCAGTCTATCAACTCTAGTTCCTTAAACCTATTCTTCACCTCCACTGTAAATTCATAAGGGATGTGATCAAGGTCAAACTTGTATGGTCTGATGGCTTTTCCAGTTTTCTTCAGTTTAAGCCTGAATTTTGCAATGAGTAGCAGTCAGCTCCAGGTCTTGTTTTTGCTGACTGTAAGGAGCTTCTCCATCTTTGACTCCAGGGTATATAATCAATTTGATTGTGTTATCCATCAGGTGATGTCCATGTGTACAGTTGCCTTTTAAGTTGTTAGAAGAGGGTGTTTGCTGTGACCACACCATCCTCTACATCAGGGGTTCCCAACCCCCGGGCCATGGACCAGTACCGGTCCGTGGCCTGTTAGCGACTGGGCCTTGAGTTGTATAATTATTTCATTATATATTACAATGTAATAATAATAATAAGGCAATGATGCCATTGGATTGATAACCTGCCCTCCACTCCGAATCTCAGAGTAGCTTTACCTTCCCTCTCCCCCATAACAGACACCCTGTGAGGTAGGTGGGGCTGAGAGAGCTCTCACAGAAGCTGCCCTTTCAAGGACATCTCTGTGAGAGCTATGGCTGACCCAAGGCTATCCCAACAGCTGCAAGTGGAGGAGCGGGAAATCAAACCTGGTTCTCCCAGATAAGAGTCTGCACACTTAACCACTATACCAAACTAATAGAAATAAAGTGCACAATTGTATCATCCCAAAACCATGGCCCAACCCCCACCCCCCAGTCCATGGAAAATTGTCTTCCACAAAACCCATCCCTGGTGCCAAAAAGGTTGGAAACCACTACTCTACATGACAGCCCTTCAAGTAGTTTCAGTTTATTTCAGTTTATATCTCGCCCTTCCCACCGAAGCGGCTCAGGACGGCTCACAACATATAAAAACTAACATAAGGTTTGGTTTTAAAAATACATCAATTTACAACAATTTAAAACAGTAAAATAGAAACATATAGAACAAACGATCTGCCAAAGTGCTACACTACAACCTTCCAAAAAGTTTCCAATGTCAGTTAGTTATAAGCCAGCCAGAAGAGGACTGTCTTACAGGCCCTGCGAAACTGCCCAAGGTCCCGCAGGGCCCTCACCTCTTCCGGCAGCTGGTTCCACCAGCAAGGAGCCATTACCGAAAAGGCCCTATCCCTGGTGGATTTCCAATGGGCCTCCTTTGGCCCGGGGATTACAAGCAGGTTTTGAGAGCTCGATCTCAGTACTCTCTGGGGAACATGTGGGGAGAGACGGTCCCTAAGGTAGGCAGGTCCAAGGCTATATAGGGATTTAAAGGTAATAACCAGCACCTTGTACCGGACTCAGTATATTATGGGCAGCCAGTCCAGATCCCCGGCGGAATGTGCTCCCATCTTGGGAGCCCTAATAACAGCCGGGCAGCGGCATTCTGCACTAACTGCAACTTCCGAGTTCGGCACAGGGGCAGCCCCATGTAGAGGGCATTACAGTAGTCCAACCTCAAGGTGACCGTGGCATGAATCACCGTGGCTAGATCGTCCTGCTCCAGGAAAGGGGCCAGCTGCCTCGCCTGCCTGAGATGAAAAAACGCGGACTTGGCAGTGGCTGCTATTTGAGCCTCCATTGTTAGGGAAGGCTCCAAAAGTACCCCTAAACTCTTGACCTTGTGCGCCGCTGTCAGTGGTGCACCATCAAAAACTGTCAGGGGGATTTCCCCTCCCGGGCCACGACGACCCAAGCAAAGGACCTCTGTCTTTGCCGGATTCAGCTTCAATCCACTCAGCCTAAGCCACCTAGCCATAGCCTGTAACGCCTGGTCCAAATTTTCTGGGGCGCAGGCAGGCCGGCCGTCCATAAGTAGATACAGCTGGGTGTCATCGGTGTACTGATGACAACCCAACCCATACCTTCGGGCAATCTGGGCAAGGGGGCACATGTAGATGTTAAACAACATCGGGAAAAGCACTGCCCCCTGAGGCACTCCGCAATCAAGCGTGTGTCTCCGGGACAGTTCACCCCCAACCACCACTCTTTGTCCCCAACCCTCAAGGAAAGAGGAAAGCCATTGTAAGGCCAGCCGCTGAATCCCCGCGTCGGCGAGGCGGTAAGTCAGCAACCAATGGTCGACCGTATCGAACGCTGCCGATAGGTCTAACAGCATCAGTACCGCCGAGCCGCCTCGATCCAGATGCCGTTGGAGGTCATCCACCAGGGCAACCAAGACTGTCTCCATCCCATGGCCTGGGCAAAAGCCAGACTAATGGGGATCAAGAACAGACGCATCCTCCAGGAAACTCTGTAGCTGCATCGCCACTGCCCTCTCAATAAGTTTGCCCAAAAAGGGCAAATTCGAGACCGGACGATAATGCGCCAATTCGGCTGGGTCTAACGCTGTTTTTTTCAAGAGGGGGTGGACCACCGTCTCTTTAAGCGGTGTTGGAAAATGCCCTTCCATTAGGGATCTATTTATGATATCCTGTACAGGATATCTAAGCTCCCATAGGTTTTAATAAGCCAGGAGGGGCACGGGTCCAGATTGCAAGTTGTTGGGCGTGCAGATAAGAAGATCCTGTCAACTTCCTCCAGGCTGAGAGCACCGAAGCCATCCAGAACACAATCCGAAGACAGGCATGGAGCCTCGGGTTCGCAAACTGTCTCTAATATGGCAGGGAAGTCGCAACGGAGTGACGCGATCTTATCTGAAAAGAAATTCGCAAATGTACTTGAAGATGGTGATCATATCACCTCTCAGCCACCTCTCTTGACAAAACTCTTTTAGCCTTTGCCCAGCTTCATTTTGTTCTCCAAGGCCAAACTTCTCAGTTGTTCCTTTTGACTTCCTGCTTTGGTATTCCAGTCCCCAATGGTGAGAAGGACATTTTTTTTGGTGTTAGTTCTAGAAGGTGTTGTAGATCTTCATAGAACTGGTCCACTTCAGCCTCTTCTGCATCAGTGGTTGGGGCATAGACTTGGATTACTGTGATATTGAATGGTTTGCCTTGGATACGGATGAGATCATTCTGTCATTTTTGAGATTGTATCCCATTACTGCTTTCCTCACTCTCTTGTTAACTATAAAGGCCACACCATTTCTTCTACGGGACTCTTACCCACAGTAATAGATGTAGTGATCCTGTGAGTTAAATTCACCCATTCTCGTCCATTTTAGTTCACTGATTCCCAAGATGTTGATGTTCAATCTTGTCATCTCTTGTTTGACTACATCCAGCTTACCTTGATTCATAGATCTTATATTCCACGTTCTAATGCAGTATTGTTCTTTGCAGCATCGGACTTTCCTTTCACCTCAGACACATCCACAGCTGAGCGTCCTTTCGGCTTTGGCCCAGCCGTTTCACTCTTTCTGTGGCTACTTGTATATGCCCTCTGCTCTTCCCCAGTAGCATATTGGGCACCTTCTGACCTGAGGGACTCATCTTCCAGCGCCATATCTTTTAGCCTTTTGTTACTGTCCATGGGATTTTCTTGGCAAGGATACTGGAGTGGGTTGCCATTTCCTTTTCCAGTGGATCACATTTTGTCTGGGTTCTCAGCTGCGGCCTGTCCATCTTGGGTGGCCCTGCATGACATAGCCCACAGCTTCACTGAACCCCGCAAGCCCTCTCGCCATGTCAAGGCAGCTATACAGTGGATTAACTGCAAGAACTAACACTGGCAAATTCTTCTGTCCTGCCAGCATTACATTTAAACCAGGCAAGAAAACTGTGGTACATATTTAGTGGTATAATGTGGGAATAAAACAAGCATACATATATAGTAGTAAATAAACAGCATCCATATATACATAGCATACACATTTATATGTAGTTATTAGTGGTTATTTGTATTGAGTTCCAGTGGCTGTTCTGCATTTTTTAAAAATCTGGACAATTCTGGATAATTATATCTTTTTGGGTACATTTCAGAGAAGAATTAGTCATTACTGTAAGTAAACAATGTAAAAGACATACAGAAAAAGGAATGTAAGGAAACCACTGGACTTAAAACCTTACTATTGTATCACAAAACTTACCATTTGATACTTGTAGTTATAATACATTTTAAAAGGAAGAATGCTGCCTAACCGGATTTAATAAACAACAGTCACAATTAATAGGCCCACTTAAGTCAGTATGCTTAAAATACTGCACTTGAGATCACATCCCATCAATACACAGTAGGATACTTCTGAATAACGTAGGTAGGTTTTTAGCATAGCACAGAGCAACTTAGAGAGCAATCTTCAGCAGGTCTACTCAGAATCCTACTCAAATATATTGAATGGCGCTTACACCCAAGGAAGTGTCCTTAGTATGACCCAGTGTGATACTGTGAGCACCCACGCAAGATATTTACTAAAACTGTCTAACCCAGGGGTGTCAAACATGTGGCCCTCAGAGGGCTCCTATCAGGCCCCCGAGCAACTACGGTAACTCTTGTTTGCTTCCTTCTCCCTCTCTTGCTTCCTTTTGCATCTCAACTTGTTTTGCAAGGCTTGCTGAATTGCACACAAGCTACAGAGCAAAACCTCTTCTCCACTGGTTGAGGCTCCTCCCCCTTCTGATTCCCTGGGGAAGGAGGGAAAGAGCCAGAGCTTCCTTTGCCCAGTTCCCTGGATCCCATGGAAGAAATACAAAGAAAGCACCTTTAATACCAAGTGCTAATGCTTTTAGCATGTTTTATTTTAAGGGTTTTTTTAAAAAAAATCTTTAGTCATGTTTGTTTGTGTGCTTTAAAAAGTTTATATCTCTGCTACCTAATATTAAATAGGTACACACATGTCCCGGCCCAACACAGCCCAGCCTGACAAGTTCTCATTTATGTCAGATCTGGCCCTCATAACAAATGAGTTTGACACCCCTGGTCTAACCAGTACATTTTTATCCAACCATTCCTCCTAAGTCCTCAGTACAGTATACATGGTTCTCCTTCATTTTATCTTCACAACAATTGTGTGGTAGCTTGGGCTTACAGAGAGTGACTGGCCCTAGATAAGGCAAAACAAATGTTCATTATCAAAGCTACAGAATAATTTGAAAGTTAATCTCTGTTAATGGAAAAATTCCACCAGGCACCGAACCAAACCACAATAATGGCTCGATTCTCGCTTTTTTCTGTGCTTCTGTGATTTTATGTCCCTCTAAACTGGGCTCATATAAATACATTCCTATGTACAAGATTTTTACCTCACCAGGAGCTCATTGTGGAAATAACAACCCTAGGAAGTCAGTCAGGCTGAGAAAGAGTCCTTGGTCAATATAACCCAGTGATCTTCATGACTGAATGGTGATAAAACTCAAACTTAGTCCGACAGTCTAATCACTATACTGTTGTATACATATGGAATGAATTGTCTTGATTATAACTAGCTGATCTAAAAAAAACATGAAGTACTATAAGGTCTTCTCACATAATTGTACTTCAGGACCATCATCTGAAAAGAACTTGATCCTGCAAAATGGACTTCTAGCTTGTAGCATGAATGGCAACCATGTCTTGGCAAAGTCTGTCTGAGTCCCATGGAACACAATGAATGCTGAGCCCTGATAAAATTAAATGACCTGGTTTCCATGATATTTTATTTAAAAGATGTTATAACGATAATTAACTTAAACTTTTGTGATATTGCAATGCCAAGTGATGTTACTGCATATGATTGCTAATATAGTTCCTATCTGTAGCTGTTAATGAAAAATAAAAAAAATTCTGACTTTAAAAAAACCTGTAAGAGTTCTATGAGGTATCATTGTGCACTATTTTTAAAACTTCACTTAAACAGGGAAATGCTTTGTGCTGATAGTTTTTGTAGGTAGCTTAAAGATAAGTTTTGAAAAAGCTTTGCCTAGTTTTAGTACAAGCAAGAGATAATCTTTGTTTAAAGCTATATAGGTTTTCCACTTTTTTCTGACAAAGTTCTAGAATTGCTGTATGACAGGCAGAAATCCATCAGCTATGGAACATGGAGATAGTGCTGAAGAATGCTGTGTCTGCAAAATTTCTGTTTGACAGCTCTTAAAGTAGCAGAGAATGGTTCCCAAGATGATGATCCTATTTTTCTCAGGTCTATTAACTTGGTGATTTTACATGCTAGTAAAAACTAAACCTATTTTAGTTCAAAGGGTTAATATTTTAATTCCCAGTCCTCATTTACATCCATGTAAGGCTGTCATTTTAAACGTACTTCGTAGGAACTTCTGTCCCATTTAATTCAGGGGTACTTACTTTTGAGTATTAGGACAGTGCTGTAAGTTTTTTTAGGATTAAGACTGTCATTTGAATTCTCTATATAGCCCCAGGTTAGTAAATCACTGTTAAAATTGCTTTCATCTGAAAATAGATGCAGATATTTGTGAGACAGGTAACTGCTCACAAATTCCCCAGTAACTGCTTAGTATTTTTCTATTTACCAATCTTAATTTTATCTTTAGATAGGCATGCCATCTCCTCTTCCTTTTAGCCGTCTTCTTCATTTGGAATTTTCTCCATCTGTGAATGTGCGACCCTGTAGCAGTCCCTTGGTGTTGCCTGCCAAAAGTGGAAAGCTCTTGGTAGGGGAAAATCCTCCCAAGCTGCATCGGCTGCCCCCTCGCTTGGCTTGGTGTTCTATAGACTGGCATCATTTGCGTCTGCTGAATCCCCTAGGCTCTGGTGGATTTGGTTCAGTCTACAAGGCTACTTACCGTGGAGCTACAGTGGCTGTAAAGCAGGTGAAGAAATGCAGTAAGAACAGTTTAGCATCACGACAGAGCTTCTGGGCAGAACTAAATGTAGCACGCCTTGATCATCAAAATGTGGTGCGTATAATAGCTGCTAGCACATGCTCCCCTGCTGGGCAGGATAGTTTGGGGACCATAATAATGGAATATGTAGGTAACAGCACTCTGCATCATGTTATCTATGGGACTAACTGGGTAACAGCAAAATGGAAGGGTGATAGCCTTGGATGTGGCCAAGAGGTCTTAAGCTTAGCTCAGTCTCTGCGCTACTCCTGTGACATTGTGGCAGGTCTAGTCTTTCTCCATTCACAGTTAATTGTGCACCTGGATTTAAAACCTGCTAACATATTCATCACTGAACAAAATATTTGCAAGATTGGAGACTTTGGATGTTCCCAAAAGCTAGAGGATATTGCAACCTCAGGCCCACAGCTGTATCACCAAGGAGGGACATATACCCATCGAGCTCCTGAACTCCTTAAAGGGGAAAAAGTGACCTCCAGAGCAGATATTTACTCTTTTGCTATTACTCTCTGGCAAATGGTTACAAAGGAAGAGCCTTATCTGGGTGAGCAACAGTATGTACTCTATTCTGTGGTGGCTTATAACCTGCGCCCCTCTCTGACTGCACCTGTGTTTAGAGACTCAGCCACTGGACAAAAGCTTGAGACTATAATTGGACATTGTTGGAGAGCTGATGTAGCAGAGCGTCCTAGCGCTGATCATCTCCTTCAAAAACTTCTTTCTTTATTATCAACAGTATAAAGCTCTTCATCACCTCGCCTTAAATCTCTCTACAGTTTTATTATTGTTAATTCTTGGTAAATTAGTGAGTGTTAACTGCTCTGACCTGCATAAAGGGAGCTTCAAAAAAGGATGTTACAAGTGATTAAATAGTTTATAAATAAAGTTATTCTCAGAAAAATATAAATAGTTTTGATCATGTTGTGCTAGGGTTGCCAGGTCTGACTCAAGAAATATCTGGGGACTTTGGGAGTAGAGCCAGGACCAAGGGTGTGAAAAGCACTACTGAACTCCAAAGGGAGTTCTGGCCATCACATTTAAAGGGACCACACACCTTTTTAAATGTCTTCCCTTCACCTGAAATAATGAAGGATGGGTCACCTTCTTTTAGGGCTCATAGAATTTGACTCCCTGGTCCAAACTTCTTGAAACTTTGGGGGGGGGGTGTTGAGGAGAAGCATTGGATACTATGTTGAAAATCTGGTGCCTCTACCTCAAAAAACAAGCCCCCCCAGAGCCTCCCAGATCAATTCTCCATTATATGCTATGGAAACTGGTCTCCACAGGACAGGGATGTCACTCTTTTGTTATGAGGGCTGAATCTGACATAAATTAGACCTTGTTGGGCCGGGCTGGGTCATGTCAGACCAGACCATGTGTGTACCTATTTAAGATTAGGTAGCAGAGACATAAAGTTTATAAAGCATACAAACACAATTAAAGGATTTTTTTTTTAAAAAAAAAAACAACAACCTTAAAACATGCTTAAAACATTAGGACTCATTAGTCTTAAAGGTGCTTTCTTTGTAGCTCTCCCATGGGATCCAGGAAACTGGGCAAAGGAAGCACTGGCTCCTTCCTTCCTTCCTCAGAGGATGAGGAGGGGGAGGGGTTGCAGCCAATAGAAGGAGAGAGGCTTGGCTTAGTAGCTCTCCTGTGCGATTGAGAGAGCCTGGCAAAGCAAGCTATCCCTCTTCCCTATTCTCCCCAAATGAGGAGCCTCAGCCAATGGAGAAAATAAAGGCTTCGCTCTGTAGTTCCTGTGAGATTGAGCAAGTCTTGCAAAGCAAGCTGTTATGCAGAAGGAAGCAAGAGAGAAGGAGAAGGAAGCAGATGACAGCCAGTTGCTTGGGAGGTCTGACAGAAGCCCTCCAGGGGCCTGAATCAGCCCCCAGGGCTGCATGTTTGACACCCCTGCCATAGGGCATAGCTGAGTGCCCAGCAGACACTTCCCTCCACCCAGTTTTCCAATAACACTGAGGCAAGGGGAGGGTCTCCAAACCAGAGGGTCCCCTGACCCCAACTGGAGTGTTATCAACTTGTTATAGATGCTAAAGGGTACCATCATAAGGACACTTTTCTGGGCCTAAACACTATTGAATAGCATAGAACTTCTGATTAAACCTCCCGAGGGATTGTTCATGAAGTCAAGAAATCCAGTGTTTTTCAGGTTTATTTATTTATCATATCTTTCTTTAAATAAGTCACAAAGGCATTTCTTTTCCTTTCAGTTAATTTTCCCCAACCCAGCTTCTGAAATTTGGTGTTTAATTCTATGCAATTTACCTGGAAGGTCTATCAATTACAGAGGACCTGAAAAAACCTACACAGAAGTAGGGTGCACAACTGTGACTTATAAAGAAATGTGTATAATTAAATTGTCACACTACATGTCCTGAACAAATGTATGAAGTGCATGTGATAAAAGGAAAGGGGTAACTGGAAGTGTATTTGTTTCATTGCTGAAGATAACATTGGTGGTCCTTTGTTCAGTGAATTGTGCTAGAAATCATTTCAACTCACATTCTAAATGTTCTGGTGAAAGCACTGGCTCTTTCCTTCCTTCCTCAGGGAGTGAGGAGGGGGAGGGGTCACAGCCAATAGAAGGAAGAGAGGCTTGGCTTAGTAGCTCTCCTGTGCGATTGAAAGAGCCTGGCAAAGCAAGCTATCCCTCTTCCCTCTCCTTCAAGATGAGGAAACAGCACTACAAACACAGTGCAGAGATATGTGTGCATGATACACAGATTTTAGCAAACTGGCAAAAACGTATATACATTTTTTAAAAAACAGTAGTAATTGGTTCTTTTGTCTGCCTCAAGCAGAGGTACCCTTCTAGTTACTCATTACAACACAATAATACAGTTTATGAAGGACTTTCTTACTTTGCATATATTCTTATATAGTGATCTGAACTTTTTGGAAAAACATAAATGGAGTGTGACTGGAATTAGTATATTTTAAGTAATATTTAATAAACATTTTAAAAGTCCCCCTTTTAATTCTGTGTCAAATAAACAAACACGTTGACTTTAATATTAAATGAGGGGGAGTATAATCTAAATGTTCAATCAAATTCAAAGCTTTTAAGTGAAAATTATTTTATTTGAATAATTCTTAAAAATTTTAAAGATAGTCTGGCATTTTTCTTTTATATTGCTTCTAAAAAAATCAAATATGCTGAACACTACTAATACACTAATTTAGCATCCCTTAAGAACTCAGCATGATATACCATGGATGTAGTTGTCTACACATCTAGAAGCATCAGAATCTAACTCTCCCATGTAGGTCACTGGGACAGCTCAGATTTACTGTCACTTTTCATGGTATCTCTTATACTATTTGTTGCATATCAGATGAGTGATTATAATATTCCTTGTGCTATGTGAGGAGACACAGAAATAAGGTATTTGGTTGTGCAGCTCAAAACAACCAATGCTAACTGGGTGACTTAATGACTTTATTTAAAAAAAAAAACCTGGATGGTAGGATAAAACTGTATGTATTCATTAGATTATCATGTATTAACAAGCTCTAGCAAAGAAAGGCAATAGTTTAAACTATTGTCACATCTGCTATTCCCATCTTATTTTGTGGTGTATTTTGTTCGGTTTGTTTTATCTGTGGTCTTCAGTACAATTTGTTTCACGGTTATATGATATTTCACTTATATTGTATCCCATTTTGATATTTTTGTTTGTGATAGCCTATGGCTTAATACAAATAAATTTGAACTACTCCTACTCCTGCACTGAGCTAATATAATGGAAATCAGAAGCTTGCCATCTTGGATTTTTAATATGTATGGAAATGTTTTTATATATTTAATTTCAATATATTTGTAAATTGCTAATGTTTTTAAACTGTTGTTAGCAGCCCTGAGCCTATCGGGGGAGGGCAGGATATAAATCTGATAAATAAATAAATTAGAACTTATCTGCATAACTCATTTGCATATGCCACACACCCCTGACATCACCAGAAGGTGTACTCAATTATATCAGCTCAGCATCTACCTTAAAATGCTTCTTGAGTTATATCATAATAAAACCTTACTTCCATCATACTTTTAAAATTACTTTCTCCTATGTGGCCACAATGCCATGATGAAGATTTTCATCTGTTTGCTTTATATGTTTTGGTTATTTTCCTTTTTGTGGGGAAAAATATTAGAAAGTTTTTCAAATATTAGAGTTCAGCAAAATTCTCACAGGGGGTTTGAACAATGGAGCCAAGAAGCAGGTATGGGCAGGGGTGGGGGGAGAAAGAGCACGATAAAATGTACATGTTCTGGAATGCTGCTCTTGTGAACTCCTGCCCAAAATGAGGCCTGCTTGCTGTGACTCACCCTTTGGTGGGAAGGGCAAGATAGAAATTGAATGAATGAACGAACAAACCTATAGTAATAATCTCCAGGTGAGGGCTGGCGATCACTCAGAATTACAACTGCTCTCCAGATAGCAGAGATCAGCTCCCCTTGAAGTGGGGTGAATGCCTTCACTTGTGTGTGTGTGGGTGGGTGGGAGGGAAGACAGCAAGGGTGGGGGAGCCTTCTAGAGCGTGTTGTATTTTTTTTCACAACAGGCCTTACTCCTAGTGAATAAAACTACTGCTTTGGAAGATGAACTCTATGGTATCATATCCAGCTGAGGCCTCTTCCAATACAGTCTCCACCAAACTGGGAGCTGGCAGTTCTAGCCTTTTACTCACAGAAACCTAACCTGGAATACTGTGGTTGCCTAGCAACAACCACTGAGAGGTTAAGATGGGTAGCCGTGTTTGTCTATAACAGTTGAAAAGAGCAAGAGTTTAGTAGCACCTTAAAGACTTAACAAATTAGTGACAGGGCATGAGCTTACATGAGTCGCTGCTTACTATTCAACAGAAGTGAGCAATGACTCACAGAAACTCATAAAAAGGTAAAGGTAGTCCCCTATGCAAGCACCAGTTATTTTTTACTCTGGGGCAGGGGCGTAGACTTTTCAATTTCCCGGGGGGGGGGGGCTGGGCCCCAGCCATAGACATTTGATCCAGTGACATCATAGGGAGGAGCCAGTGACATCACAGGGAGGGGCCTCCATTATCACTACCTATGAATTTATGGAGAAGCTCCCTCCCCATAAATTTAGGAAGCACCCCCCCCCCAACAATGCCCATGGATCAGGCCAAACCCAGAAAAAGGTGGGAGCTGGCCAGTGGTTATAATGGTATCTTGGAGGTCTCTTGCTGTGTCCTGTTTTTGAAATTCACATTTAGAATAGTCACTTTAAGATCTGCAAATATACGTATCATGTGCATAGGACAAACTAATGGTCACAAATTTGGCAGTAAAAGGCAATACAGAAAAGCTTTAGGGGAACATTTCCCTTCTCCCCGCTGTTTTCTGATGACCTTGAAAAACAATCTCCTTTACCTTCCCCCTCCCCAACAGACACCCTGTGAGATAGGCTGGGCTAAGAGAGCTCTTACAGCAGTTGCCCTTTCAAGGACAACAACTACAAAAGTGATGATTGACCCATAGCCATTCCAGCAGCTTCAAGTGGAGAAGTGGGGAATCAAACCCGGTTCTCTCAGATAAGAGTCTGCGCACTTAACTACTGCACCAAACTGGCTGTCACCAACTATATGTTGAGCTCAGTATATGCTACAGTTTACAGCTGCTGCTGATACCAGGGCTTGACACCTAAATCATTCAGTTTTCACTTATACTCAGAAATCAAACTTTCATTTCATTTCATGTATTCAATATATCCTGCCCTACCCACAAAATGGGCTCAGGATGGCTCACATCATAAAACCAACAGCAGCAAAACAAATAAGATCAATGATTAATAGCAAAAAAAAGGCTCATGTCAGATAAAATGTGTGCAATCTAAATGAAACAGTGTACATGCACACAAAAGCTGATGTCCAGAATAAAACTTGGTTAGTTCTTAAAGGTGCCACTGGCCTCAAATTCTGTTCTTAAAGGCCTCTGATTTTCATGGCCACACTCAATCTCACTTCCCCCAAAATGTAAATTGGAACCAAGCAAGTATTTTGAATCCACCACCAAAGAGAGCCTGCAGTCTGACTGTTGGTGCATTAAAAGGTGGAGGGGAGAGGACTGTCACTATTATCTTGACAATTGCTGCCCTATCCAAGGCTGATTGGTTCATCATACTTTCCACCACATGAGACAGGAAACTCACCCAAAAAGGACATGAGAATTTCAAGGCAAGAGACAAGTAGAAGTGGTTTGCCACTGTCTTCCTCAGCACACCAGCCTCAGCTTTCCTCCAAGCACTAACCATGGCCGTTCCTGTGTAGTTTCCAAACTCTGATGAAATCTGGCTAGTTTGGGATATGAGGGCTGTGACTTCTTTTTGTATTGAAGGATGTCTGTAGCTGAAGATTGACACCTAGCATCTGGCGTGGGGGAAGCTCAATTACCATTTCTAAGGAGCTGAGCTTGGGTTGTAAAGTCATTAAGTCATACATAAAGTCATTCACTGACTTTGAAGCTCAGAGGGAAAATCACACACAGCCTTTATCACCCCAATCATGCCTTTGAAGCCCCAAGACCTGTGTTGATTGCCTGGCAGGGGCTTAGCCCCAGATGGGAAAATCCCAGGGGGACTGCAGCCCCCCAGTCCTCTGCGTACTTTATGCCTATGCTCTGGGGTGACGTCGCATCACGATGTTTTCATGGCAGACTTTTTTTACGGGGTGGTTTGCCATTGCCTTCCCCAGTCTTCTACACTTCTCCCCCGGCAAGCATATAAACTCATACCCCGGCATAAATTTTGTTAAGTCTTTAAGGTGTTATTAGACTCTTGCTCTTTTATAGAGCTTAAACCTACCACTCCTTTTATTATTTTGGGGTGTGTTTTTTTAACTCCCCAATATATATATTTTTAAAAGATTTCACATTTTTCTGTAAATCTGGGGCCCTTTTCAGGTTTGAAGAAAGATCTGTCTGTCTGCTCACAGCTCCAGTCACTGGATTTAAGTATTCTCAGGTTTGCCCTACAAACTTTCAAACCAAATATTCGCCTTTCCTTCCTGATACCCATTATCTCCAATATGTTGTTCTTAGGAGTACCATGACAGCTGCACCTCATTCTCACAGGGCATTTGAACAATGGAGCCCAGAAGCAAGTTATTTTTTTTGGGGGGGGGGGGCGGGTAAGAAAGAAAGAGCGCAATAAAATTTAGAGGTTCCAGAGCTCCACTCCTGTGAGCTCCTGCTCAAAATGAGGCCTGATTATGCTATTGGTGTAGCATTTTCAACATTTTCTCTAAATGATAATGAAATTGAAAATGTGGTTAAGTATGAAATTCTATACATCTTCTAAGATTGTATGTTTCTAATCCTTCCCCCAGAAATGGGAAGAATTAGCACTAAAATTAGCATTGAAGCATTGTATAATTCCATAAACTTTAGAAAAAAATATGATCATTCCTGTTACAATTTCTTCAAATTGTTCTTTTCCTTGTGCCAGAGCATTGTACATACATCTACACAAAAAACTTCAAAGCTGTATGTATTCAAACCAGTTCAGCTTTCCTTTTTTACCATTTCTGCTACCTCTTCCTTGAAGCCACACTTTCTATTTTTCCTATCTTTTATATTTTTTATTTTCTTCCCCCCTTCCCTTTACTAACAATAACAGAGGCTTGGAATCCTCAGTAATGGTTGCCAAGATTTCATGACTATAGCCTTACAAGATCTCAGTGGCACATTTTTCTTAAAAACGTAGACACTGTTTCCATAATTTGGGGGATTTCCCCCCAATTTATGTCTACATTCCATATCGTTCAGCAAACTTGGGGCTTCCTTCAGGCTTGTAGAACAATACTGCCTGGCCCTATGGTGTGGAATTACTGACCCACACTTTATGGCCCAGTTCAGCATCACATCTATTGATTCCTTCTCACACTAATATGTGTGAGTTGTGAGTAAGTGATTTGGCTACTGCATAAATTAGTTTCTCTGGGGCCATCCTTCCTGAGCTAAATGTGTAAGCTAGAGCCTAAAAAACTGTGAGCTAGCTCCCACTAACTCAGCTTAGAAATAACACTGTTCAAGAGTTAGATCTGTGCTGCAGTCCTATATACAGTTATCAGCAAATAAGTCCCATTGAATCCAGTAGAAGTTACTTCTCATTAAACATATACATGATCATGATATAAAAACTGAAACAATTAATATCCCAAGATTCATATCTGCTTTCCCTATAGTGGCTTGGTTGCCTGTTGTAAGATGCCAAGCCTAAGGATCACCCATTAAGACAGGATGCATGTAGTGAAATATACTTCTCTGTATGAGTTCTGTTTTAAGCTATTCTCATTATGCTACAGGAGCAATTAAAATTCAGGCAGATCTCTTCAAAGCAGATAATGTAATAAATTATTTCTGGTATTCCTATGGAGATTTGATAGCTCTATAAATGGTATTAAAATTTGTAGTAAAAATACTAAGTTATTTTTAAAAAACGTATTGAGGGGCACTGTTCATTGAGTTAATGAGTCTGATTCAGGGCTGGTGCTGATGGGCTTAGCTGTCAAAAGTTGCTGCAGAGAAACAATCTGTATACAAGCTGTGGTTAAATCTAATAAAAAATAAAGTTTCATGACAGCACAAAAACACCTGATGTTCAACTTTTCACACTTGCAGTAGTTGAGGTAGGCTTCCAAATCCCCCCGCCCTGCCGGGGGACCCCTGAATTAGCAGCCTAATCCCCCGCTCTCTAAAAATCTGATAGGGGGTGGGGGGGTGGGGGTGGAAAGGCGCCTTGTCTCTTTCCCTGCCTGGCTTCAGGCTTCTCCCTTCCTCCGGGTCACAAAGACCTGCCCACCGCCTGCTATTCGCTCCAGTCCGGCCTCCCTTCGCGAAGTGCATGCTGGGACTTGTAGTCCTTGCATCCTCTCCGGCTGCCGGGTGGCGTTGGCGGACCATGTGCGTTTCTACCTCCGGAGGCTTCAGTCGCTGATTGAAAGGCTTCCTCTTGGGATGGTGTGTCTGTGTTACTTTGAAGAAGTTGGCAGCAACTCGTGAGTAAAAAGACCCATCCCCTTCAGAGTCGCCAGAAATGGGGGGGGGCACGTCTGCTGAGCATTATTCTCTATGTGGAGATTGATTCTCATAGGGTATAATGGGGAATTGATCTGGAGGTTTCGGGGGCTCTGGGGGAGCTGTTTTTTGAGGTAGAGGCACCAAATTTTCAGTATAGTATCTAGTGACTCTCCCCAAAGTATCTCCTAAGTTTCAAAACGATTGGACCAGGGGGTCCCATTCTATGAGCCCCAAAAGAAGGTGCCCCTATCCTTCATTATTTCCTGTGGAAGGAAGACATTTAAAAAGGTGTGCAGTTCCTTTAAATGTGATGGCCAGAACTCCCTTGGAGTTCAATTATGCTTGTCACACCCTTGTTCCTGGCTCCGCCCCGATGTCTCCTGGCTCCACCCCCAGTCTCCTGGCTCCACCCCCAAAGTCCCCAGATATTTCTTGAATTGGACTTGGCAACCCTAAGTTGAGGGTATTGGGCTATGTTTTATTTTCAAGCATCCAGTTACAGCTGTGGGGCAAAGAAACTAATTTCACTAACTTTCATATAGATTGTAAAATCTCACAGGTAGAGGAAGAGGTTCAGAACAATTAATACAGGCAGCTTGCACTTAGTGGCCTCTCTGAAAGTCCAAAAAACATCTTTACAGTCTTTTGGAAGGCTGTAGAATGGAACTTGGGGGACTCATGGAGGGCGGCAATCTGGTAATGCCAAACTGTGCTTGTAACCTGTTTATAAGATTTGTTATAACTGTTTCTTTTTACAGTTTTAAACTGCATGCTGTTACCTACATTCACTCCTGAATTTCTGAAAGGCATATTTGTTAATTTTCCAAATGAGTATATACTTGTAAACAAACAGCCATATTTAGAGTACAATACAAAAGTTATGGTGCTTTGGTCACTGTATTGCCCACATCCTCACCAGTGCCCCAGTCCGTGTTCTCTTCTTTGCTTCCGGATAAAACGCTAGGCACATACCAAGTGGTGTATAAGTGAGGATATAACTTGACCATGAGCTATGAACAGGGTATGCCTGGTTCAAACTCAGGTAGTGTCTTTGGGTGTGGCAGGGAAGGGGGGTTAATAACGCTTAAGTTATTCTACAAGACTGTTGTAATTTGCAGCTGCAATTTAGAGAATGTACTTTAGGGTTGCCAACCTCCAGATCGGCCACTTTTACAACTGATCTCCAGCTGGCAGAGATCAGCTCCCTTGGAGAAAACGATTGCTTTGAGGGGCGGACTCTATGGTATTGTACCATGCTGAGGCCCCTCCTCTAGCCAAACTCCGCCTTCTACCAGATCCACCCCCAAAGTCTCCAGGTATTTTCCATCTCAGACTTGGCAACCCTTACCTGCCTATCTAACACGTTTATCCAGAAGTCTCGCTACGTCTAAGGTAACTATTCCCAAACAAGACTGTATAGTACTGCAACCTAAAACGTATTTAGCATTGAGTCCTTTTTTTCACTCAACTGAGCTTCCGAATAAAGCAGGTCAGGTCCGTTAAGTTCCTTCACTACTTCCACTCCTGGCAGGTCGGTAAATAAACACTGACATGAGGGACCGGGGGCTGTTTGCACGAGAGATTTAAAAAGACAGCATAAAAGCTGCCAGCTACGCAGTAATTTCCTGTTTTGTCGCAATCTGCCAACTCCTGCCCCTTCCCCGGCCTCCCTCCTAATCAGTTCCGGGGCGAGGGAGAAAGAGGCGGGTGTTTCGTGGCGGGCCTATATAAGGCGGGCCTCGCCTACGCTTCCCTCTTTCTCCGCACTCGTTCGCGTCTGTGTGGTATTGTGCTCTCCTGACTCACCGCTGTTCCTTGGGCCTCGTTCACTTCGGCCAGGAATAAGTCGGTCAGGAAAGCTTCAAGGCAGCCATGGTGAGGAGTTGGGGAGAAGCGAGCGAGTTAGCGGTGCTGGCAGCGCGGTAGAAGTTTCGCGTAACTGTAGCAGCCCGTGAGGGCCGCCCCCCCCCCCCGCGTGCATTGCCTCATGCCGCTCGCGAGAGTAAGGCTGAGCTCGCTGTTGCGCGCGCTGCCTCCGTCGTGTTCCCGGCCCCTTTGTCGCGGTTTAAGAACTGAAGCCGTACGCTTCATGGGCGAATACAGAGCGAGCGACAGCTGATGTCAGACGCAGGCTTTTTTCGGTTATGTCGGTAGACGCAGGCTTTTTTCTATTCGATTTTCACCAATGTGTATTTTGATGCTGCCTTTGTAACTCTACTGACTGTGTTACAGCACGGTAGCTAGATGACCAAGGTTTGCAAAGCTAAGCACGTTTCCACGAAGTGGAATTTTTAAGTCTTTAGAGTAAGCGTGCATTGGGTTAAATTGCTCAGGTACTGGGAAACGCGGTGCGCAGTTTTGGGTTGCAGGCCTTTTACATTCAGGCATGTATTAAAATAAAGCGCATAGAGGGGGTTATAGCTGAGACTGAGATATTTAAGTGCCAGTGTGTAAAGATACTTGGTCTTTCTGGAAATACTCTCGTTTTATTAAGTTTGTAAAGGAAAAGAATTCAGCTATGCTAGGTGTAGACAGGAGAGTATTCTAAATGTTCAGTTTTGGTCTCTTTAATTGTGATGAGGATATGGGAGGCAAAGAGATCTGTGATAGATCTAAGGCTGGGTGACTGATCTATGATTGAGGCTTCTTAAAGAGGGAAAAGTTAACTATAAATAAATGCAAGATATGTCTCTCGAACAGCATTATATTTCTTTGCTGAAAGTGAGCTGTTTTCACATTAGGTACCCTGGGGGTAAAAGTGAAAAATGTGATTCCTTTTTTAAAAACTATTAAAGCGCTAGAGCTCCACCAACCATCTGTTTTGCAGAATATGTTGCTTTAATATTAGTGTTAACTATTCCCTTGAGCCCCATCATCTCCACTTTCCCCAGCAACTGAGTCACCTAGTTGCTGCTGACATTGATCTAAAAGACAGGAAATGAGCAGCTCTTTCCCTCCAACTTCTGCAAGAGATAGTTGCTAAGGGAAGAGAGGACTTTCAGCTGTTGCTTTCTTTCAGAAGTGCAGAGAGCGAAATGACTGGCAGCAACGTTTATGGGAACTTTTCATAATGAGCAAAATTTCTAAACAAACCCATCAACCACTATCTGATGATTATGAAATTCCTTTTGTTACTACTTTGTTTCCTATCATTGACTACCTTACAAAAAATGAAGTGTTACCACATAAATTATTATATCAACGTATGACATACTTTTAGTTAGTACTTAGTTAGGTTTGCTTTTAAATTTATTTACTCAGTGAACTAAGGCTTAACTAAAGCATAATTTCTGTTCCACCCAGATCTTTGTAGTAGAGGATTATACTTATTGTTAATTATGTTGGATGTTACTTTATATTGATTACTGATTGTTATACTTTATACATCTGATTAAGGATTTTATATGAATACACTATATTGTCGCAGCTGAAAATCATTACTAAAGATAGTTATTTAAAAAAAAAGAATTGGAGAGAGCTCCACATTTTTCACATTTGTGTATCTGTTAAGCGTTTGCTTTATACAGAGCTCTGATATTTGGCTTGCAAGCTTATCTTTGTGATCTGTTTTGTTACAGGCATTTAAAGATACTGGCAAAGCGCCTGTAGAACAGGAAGTAGCAATTCACCGAATCAGAATTACCTTGACAAGTCGTAATGTGAAATCACTTGAGAAAGGTAATGTAGCAAAATATTCTGGAAATTGTCTGTTGACTAAAGGCCAGCTAAGCCACTTGGCACACATTAGAAGAAGAAAAGTAACTCATAGTCTTCTAGGGCATCTGCACAGTAACGCTATAATAGCAGGATAATATAAAAAAAAAAGCACTACCAGTAAAATTTTCTTAGTTACACTAAATAAAAATTCTACTTGATGGTGATAAGTATACAGTGAAAATCTTTACCCTTTAGTCTGTTTCACTCTAGGGCAGCATTGACTTGCTGGAAAGGGATGTAAAGGTATGGGAACATTTTTGCACTGTTGGTGACCATTGAAGAAATCACACAACTCAAAGTATCAGCAACTCCTGAATCTGTACTGTTAAACTTTTGGTTAGAACAGGAGATTCCCCCACACAAAGGAAAATTGGTTTCATTATTATTAATGGCAGCAAAATTTCTTATAGCACTAAACTGGAAAACTACCAAATCTCCTTTGTTATCACAATGGTTGGCCAAGGTTTGGGATATCATTATATCAGATACGTTAGCCATGCAGATACCACCGGCTGAAGTTCCTACAAAAAATGATAATTTTCTAGAAAAATTGTTTCCTTTTTTTATGTATATTCCAAAGATTCGGTTACTTGTAAGTTGCCCAAAAATATACTGACTTTTTTAAAAAAATGTTGTAATAACAATGTAATGTGCTTGCTTATTCGGTTATATCCCTGTAAAGATTTGTATTGTTTGCTTTTTTGTATTTTTTCAAATTGAAATTAATAAAAGTTTGAATTGTAATTTTTAAAAAAACTTTACCCATATATGGTTGGCTATGAGGAAAATTATTGTTAACTGAATTGCTGTGATTATTTTATACGCTATTCTGAGCCAACAGTAGTTACTGAATGCTTATAGCAGTGAACATTAAACTTGTAAAAAAAGTATTGTTTGTTTTTCAGTGTGTGCAGATCTGATCAGAGGTGCGAAAGAAAAAAACCTAAAAGTGAAAGGACCTGTTCGCATGCCTACCAAGGTATGTAATTGTGGACTTTGAATATAATTCCAAAAGCTGTATGTAATAAAGTAATGGATGACAGTGATACCTCATACTGGAAAGGGAGTAGGGTTGGCCTTGTTCAGGGTAGAAACTCTGCAGTGTGGGGGCATTGGTGCAACTTCCATCCTAACCAAAGTAAATAGTTTTTAAAGCATTATTAAAGTTTTTCTGAGTGGTTGAAGATACAAAATAGTGGTATGAGAAGTCACATAAAGTGATATGGATACCTAGGTGCCTGTGAGATTTGCACAGTTTCATAAATCTAAGGGGGCAGAGTTAACTGGCAATGCAAACAAACTGTAGTGTAAACAGTAATTCTTTGACAACAGAAATATTTGCTGAGGAAGTGTTTGGTTTTGGTGAGCTTAGACAGGGTAAGTCTCCTTATGGTTACATGACTAGTCATTCCCACCTGGTTCCTTTGTACAAAGGCCATATTTCCCGAACATTGCCGTAAATAAAAGTGCACATGGTGTTTAGTTCAAGTTAATAATATGATGGGTACATAACAAATGTATAGAAAAATGCATTTTATGACAGGCTTAACTTTCTACATTGACTAATAAAATTCTAACTGAAAATCTGCTTATGGATTTGCTGTTAATTTGCATTTTAGACTCTGCGAATCACTACACGGAAAACACCATGTGGTGAAGGTTCCAAGACTTGGGATCGTTTCCAAATGCGTATTCATAAGCGTCTAATTGACTTGCACAGTCCATCAGAGATTGTCAAGCAGATAACTTCTATCAGTATTGAGCCTGGTGTAGAAGTTGAAGTTACTATTGCTGATGCCTAAATGATTGTCATCTGTTTCAATAAAAGTTTTACTTGCCTTTAATTATTTTCTTGGCTTTAATTATGAAGTACAAAATTATAATAGGACATTTGTAAGTAGTGTTACATAAAACCTAAGTGTGAATATAGTAAAATCATTCAGTGAACTATGTTAATGGGGCAAACTATTGTGAATTGATTGGATAAGAATAACCTATAGAGTGTTTATGTAACCTTAGTAGTACCAAATACTTGTTCAAGACAAATCTAGCTGATTCAAGCATTACATTCTTCTAAGTCTAATACCGTAGTCACTGAATAGAGTATTGGCTGAAATATGCCAAGTTGTACAGAGTCTTCCTTATCATTCTAATGCACTTCTTGCCTTCATTTCTAAGCCTTAGATGTTAACTGTAACTTCTAAAAATTACATGGGGATGTCTCTAAACAAAGCTAGATCCTGAACATATGTTTTCTGCATATAAACAGTAGTATGGCTAGATGGACAATTCAGCAGGTGCCAGTTTCTCATGAGAACAGCAGAAGCTATACAATATGTATGGTCAGTTGTGGGATCACCCCATGGATGTCCCTGGTAAAGTCCAGCGATGATTCCTGAACGTCTGGTGAAATGTGAACATGTCAAGCGCAGGGAAGTCCTTTAGATGGCACTAATATGAGAGCCAGTTTGGTGTTGTGGAACCAAATAGGAGTCAATTGCACCTTTAAGACAAACTTAGTTTTATTCAGAAGCTTTCGTGTGCATGCACACTTCAGACGAGGAATGAGGTACAGTAAGAACCACATATACGTAGCTGGTGGGGTTTGGAATGCCAAGTGGTACAAAGTTAAAAACCAATAGAATAGTAAAACTAACAAATTCAGAAAACCCTTAATCTGGGTTGAATTAGCGTGGGAAACCATAAAACAGTAACGTGAGAATGCCTGTTAATTATTTTATTGCTAATAAACCTGGGTCGAAAAGAAGGCATTTCTTTTCCAGAAGTTTTTCTTGTCCCAACTAATTTACCTTTTAATATGTTAACATAAATATATACATCATTCTAGTTTGCCATTAGGAAATAATACATTAAAATATAGAAGATGGGTTTAATGTATGTAATGAGATAAACAGCCAATATCCCTAGTTTGAGTATGTCAATACAAAAGCATTCTGATACACTATCCTAAAAGAGAAATACATTGGAATACTGTGGATATATCGCCCTACTTGGTGAAAGTGGGTTTAGCATATGCAATGAGAAAAAAGCAAAATATCTCTGTTCAGTCCTGGGGAGGTGTTTGTTCCAAGTTTCATAATAATTTGTAATTCAGCAATTTCTCCATTCTGTACTTGAAGTTCCTTTGCACTACACTTTGGTGTAGTGGTTAAATGTGTGGACTCTTATCAGGGAGAACTGGGTTTGATTCCCCACTCAGCTTGCAGCTGCTGGAATGGCCTTGAGTTAGCCCTCTCACCCCCACGCACCTCACGGTGTCTGTTTTGGGGGAAGGAAAATAAGATTGTAAGCCACTCTTGAGTCTTTGATTCAGAGAAGGGCGAGGTATAAATCTGCAGTTCTAATGAACTGCTAATCCAAGTAACATTAAATTACAGTATACCACATTTTACAGGTTCTTGCATGCAGGGTTGTATTCCACACACATTGCTACAAAGAAAAAATAGATATGATTAAATAGCTTTGTAAAGTTACAGGTTATTTACCTTAAAAGCAGAATGACTGGATCAGCAAGTCTGGTTTGAAATGAATTTTATATATATCTCTGCCAAGAGCTTCAAATGCTGGGAAGGGACTTGAAAATGATATTGCTGTTGGTACTTGAAGGTGGTTTACTATTCTTGAGCAGTAACAGGTATCTTAAGTCTAGGGCTAAAGACAGCATTAAATCAGTTTGCTCTAGAAAAGTTATAGCAAAAGAAAAGCTTCAAGATATTTTTGCTGTGGGGTACAAAGTTATTTTATTTTAAAAAAATTAAACGTTTAATCCTAGGTAGTTCTAACCTGCAGTAAGTGATGTATCATATGGATGCTTAGGCTGTGTGGATTCTCCCCCCCCCCTCCTATATCTGTAAATACATGCAACTGACTTGAACGGGAGTCCAAAAGGAAGTATGATTGCTGGGTACACAGGTGATGCACAAAACATTTAGATGTATATGCTATTCTTAAATGTCATCTCTTAATCATGATAGCTTATGTGAATGGGCTAAGAATCTTTAAAACATTGTCTACATGTAGAGTGACTTTTCCTTACCTATTCTACCTTTTGATGTCAAAGTTTACGCAGCAAGTTCCTTCGGACACATCTCTTCTTTTTGTGTAGGCTAATCCATAAAGCACTGTGTGTCTATTGTGGGATGTTCATTTTATTTGTAGTATTTATATCCTGCCGTCCATAATGCCCAAGGTATCCTGCACATACACAATTATAAAACATAGCTAAAACAAAAAATACATCTAGTTACTCAGCCCCACCCAACCTGGATGGCCCAGGTTAGCCTGACCACAGAAGCTAAGCCAGGCTGGCCCTCGTTAGTGCTTGGATGGGAGACCACTAAGGAAACCCAGGGTTGCTCTGCAGAGGCAGGCAATTTCATACCCCGAATGTTTTTACATGAGGAAGCATTGAGAAGATGACCCACACATACGTGCACACACAGTTTGAAGCTGTTCTGATTATTATCCTCAATCTGCTTTCTCATTTTGTTGCATTATGGGTTTAGAAATGCTATAATACAGGATTACCAGCCTCAAGGTGGAACCTGCATTTCTCTTTGAATTAAAACAATCTCCAGACTACAAAGATCAGTCTTCCTTGAAATCCTATAGGATTGCTCTAATTTGTCTGTGACTTGACAGCACTTTACGCACACAGCAGTTCCTAGAGCAGGGGTGGCCAAACTGTGACTCAGGATCCACATGTGCCTCTTTCACACATATTGTGTGACTCTCAAAGCCTCCACCACTCTACTGTTTGGCTTGGAGAAGGCATTTGTTTCTTTAAATCACTTCTCCAAGCCAAGCAGCTTAGAGAATGCATTTAAAGTTAAAGTTGCTTTCTTTCCACCTCTCCCTATTGATCTATTTGCCTGCCTGCTTGCCTGCCTTCCTACATCTGACATCTATAATATCTGGCTCTTACATTAAGCAAGTTTGGCCACCCCTGTCCTAGAGTCATTAGTTATTTCCATTAAAGGTGTGTTGATATGATGCTACTTTGCACCTTTGAGGGAGGGAAGAGAAAGTAGGAAAGTTCCATTCAGTGTCAGCCAGGCCATTCCAAAATGTGGATACTTCCCCTGAATATGACCATGCAAAACCTATAGCGGAATGATCCTCCTGAATAGAAGGGACTATCAGAAGTGAGGCGCTTGATGACTTTAGTTGATGCATGGGATCATACTGGCTTCAGAATCAATCAAAAATTTTGCAAAGTTTTGTGGCAGCCAGATCAGTTTGCTAGGGAATGTTTCTTATTTCTGCTGACCAGCTGGTATACTCTTATCAAAAGGTGGTAGAAAAAAATCTACTGCTTTCTCACCACAAGCAGTTATTTTTAATTATGTTGAATATCATATTTCCCCCCCCCCTCGCCCGCAGATTCAGGTGGGTAACCATGTTGGTCTGAAGTAACAAAATAAAGTTAGCGTCTAGTGACTCCTTTAACATCAACAAAGTTTAATTCTGAGTATAAGCTTTTGTGTACATGCACACTTCTTTAGATACATTAAAACTTTGCCAACCAAAGGGGTGAGATTAGTTGCCAGGAAGAGTTAATTGCAGTCAAGATGCAACTGAGTGATAAATATACCTAAGATTGGTTTAAAGCAGTTAGTAAAACCAATGAATAGCAGCAAATTAGTATAAAGATAACAAAATAATTAATAAATGCAAGAACTGAGTGATTAAATGTGTCATGAGATAACCTGATATCTCTGTTAAGCCCTGGAGGGTCCATTGTCCTGAGTGTTGTAATAATTTGTAATCCAGCAATCTCCTGTTCCAATCTGTTTCTGAAATTCCTCTGCAATAAAACAGCTGCTTTGAGGTCCCACATTGAGTGTCCTAGAAGGTGGAAATGTTCTCCTACAGGTTTCTTGATTTTTTAATTCTTGATGGCAGATTTGTGTCCTTTTACCCTTTGTTGTAGGGTTTAAGATGTTTGCCCTTTGTAGAGAACTAAAGGGCATTGTTGGCATTTAACAGCATATATAGTATTAGAAGATGAGCAAGTGAATAAGCCTGAGATGGTGGTTGATGTTGTTAGGTCTAGTGGTTGTGTTGTGGCAGCAAAGTTAGCATCTGGGTTGCAAGCTCTGGTACCAGTGTCCATGTTCAAATTTGATGTTGTATTATTGTGGGTGAGGAGTTAAGATTTGGGGGGTAGTCTGTGGGCAAGAAAAACTTTGCCCCCTACCCATACTTGTGAAAGAGAACTGTCATTATCCAATAGAGACTGTAGGTCTCTGATGATGCGTTGACTGTTTGGAGTTGAGAGCTGTATATGAGCACCAGTGGTGTTTTGTTATTGTCTCTGTAAGGCCTGCCTTGCAACAGGTTTTCTCTGGGTACTATTTTGACTTAGTTAATCTGTTTCTTGACTTCATCAGATAGATACTTTAATTCCAAAAAGGTTTGTTATAGATCCCTCAGGTAAGAATCTCTATCCGTAGGGCTGGAACAGATGCAGCTGTAGCATAGAGCTTGGCTGTATACAACGGATTGTTTGGTATGTTTAGGATAGTAGCTGGAAGCATGTTAGATATGTTTGTTGGTCAATTTTATTGATTTTAGGCCAGTTTTCCAGCCTGTCAAGGTCATCCTGCATCCTGTTTCTGTCGTCTTCTGTGTTTGCAACGCCACCCCCCCAATTTTTTATCATCTGTAAATTTAATAAGTATTCCCTTTATTCCTTCATCCAAATCATTGATAAAGATGCTGAATAAAACAGGTCCCAGGACAGATTCTTGAGGCACTCCACTTGTCACTCCTCTCCAAGAGGATGAGGAACCATTCACAAAGGGAAGGACAGTGGGTCAGTGATAGAGCATCTGCTTGGTAAGCAGAAGGTCCCAGGTTCAATCCCTGGCATCTCCGACGCAAAAGGGTCCAGGCAAATAGGTGTGAAAAACCTCAGCTTGAGACCCTGGAGAGCTGCTGCCAGTATGAGTAGACAATACTGACTTTGATGGACCAAGGGTCTGATTCAGTATAAGGCAGCTTCAATGTTCAAGCACTCTTTTACCAACTGCTTTAATCCTATCTTAATTTATACTTACTACTCGGTGACATGCATCTTGACTACAATTAGCTCTTTCTGGCAACTACTCCCCACCCCCTCCAGTAATGTTTGATAAAGTCTATTTCAATGTATTTGAAGAAGAGTGCATGCACAAGAAAGCTTATACCCAGAATTAACTTTTGTTGGTCTTAGGTGCTATTGGACTCAGACTTTGTTATGTTACCCATATATTACAGCAGAGGGCAGCAAATACAGTGTTAACAAGGTAAAAGGATTCCTTAACACCTAAACAGATTAGTTATATAATTTAATTTGATACCAAAGACTAGTTTTAACAATAAAGAATTATCCTTAACAAATATTTCTATTATTCTCTTCTTAAATTCTACTCTAAAAGCTGACACATCAGAACTTCAAAAATCTAGAGAAAATGATAAATGAACCAGTTGAGTTTTTCAGGGAGCTCAATGTGCACTTTGGGGTAATCAAAATACAACAGGTTTTGTCTTGCTCTCTTCTACCATCTGAATGTGTTTTAATTGATAATTTCAAAAGACTAGAACTAGAAGATAAAATTGTAAGACATAAGCAGAGCCACAACAGGGTACGAAAGAAAGGGTCTGGTGAATGTGCACAAAGTTTTGTCAGGCTTCTTGTTTAACCTTTTCCTTATTTCCTGAGCCTGCAATCACTGCAGAGGATTGACTGTTAGTTTAATTACTTTTGCAATGATACACACATGAGTACAGTCTGACCTGTCCTGTTTATTCAGAAAATAAGTGTTGAACGCATCACTTCCAGGTAGGGTTGCCAGGTCTATATTGGAAAATCCGTGGAGACTTTGGGGATGGATCCAGGAGAGGGTGGGGTTTGGGGAGGGGCCTCAGCATGGTACAATGTCATAGAGTCCACCCTTCAAAGCAGCCATTTCTCCAGGGGAGCTAATCTCTGCCAGCTGGAGATCAGTTGGGAGATCTCCAAGCCCCACCTGGAGCCTGGCAACCTTAAACTGATTTAGATTAATGTTGAAGTAAAGACACAACATTGGTAATGCAGTTGTAGTGTTTTGTGTAATTACTGACACACAATGTTGTTCTGCTGCTGTTGTTGTTGTCCCTCCTGGAGGCTGGCAACCCTACTTCAAGGTAGGTGTATGATGGCAGATATATATCACCATGTCTACTAAGATGCCTTATAAAGTTCAATAAGTACCTGAAGGTCTAAATATTCAACCCTAAATGAGAATTTGGTTCCTTTATTGTCTACATCACAGTAAACTGCCTGCCTGTTAGTGTTCTGGCAGTGAACGCCTAAAAACACTAATTTGGGATTAAACCTCATTGAATAGACCTGAGTAGGATTTGAGCACATCTTTAGGATTGCTCATTAAGTGATTTAGAGGGTGGGGCTATGAGTAGATTGATGGTTACTAATGTTGCTTGAGTAGATTGATGGTTACAGGTCAATGGCCAGCCTATACCACTGGGGGAGTGGAGAGTGGCAGAATATCACAGACCAAACTAAAGGAATTGGGACTGAATAGTGTCTGTAGATAAATTAGGTAAGTAAGGTGGAAAAATGTGTAAAGAAAAATGTGAGTGTTAAGAACAAGGTAAATGCTTATTTGTAAAATTTAGAAGTAGGATAGAGTCTGAGTGAAAGAAGCCGAATTTCCTGAATATTTGCTAGCTGATTTCATTAGAGTTTATTTCCAAGTAATTGCATGGAGGATTGCACCAGACATCCTGCCTCCAGTGTTCCCTCTTAGCTGAGAGTCTTTGTTAGCTCACAGATTTTTAGCCTCTGGCTCACACATTTCAGCACACAAAACTCCACAGTTTAGAGGCAGCTTCATAGAGGCAGCTTGGCCTGCCTCTATGAAGTATTAGGCAACCTGTGATAACAAAAGGGCATAAGTATGCCTAATTGGGTTATAAGACAGCCATAAAAAGTGTGTGTATGTGTGTATATATATATACACACACACACACATATCCATATATACAGAGAGAGAGATTCTGAATGTGTGGTCTCTGAGGGTTGAAAATACTGTATGAGAGACAGGTATGAATAAGTGAAGTGAGAGTTGATGTGTATGTATGAGTGGTGTCTGACAGGCAATATATTTTCAAAGTATTTTAAATTATTTATTGTTTCTGTTAATACCTTGTAATTTGAGTTAGTTTAAACTAATTTGGAGCATTGTATATTTCATGATTGCCAATGGGGGGAGGGTCTGGTTTTGCAAACACAAGGGCAAGTGGTGTTTCTAGCATGGCAATGAAGCAAGGTTCTGAGAACAAATCCTGACCTTGTTGTTGCTCTTTTATTTTAATAAGGATTTCAGTGGCAGCAGTCCTGAACCATTAAAATTTCTGAGAACTGTGTCATTAACTTAAATGGGAAGTGTTTTCTCATCAGTAAAAATACAGAGGTTTGCTGGGATACAAACCTGCTGTTTCTTAACTTTTACAGTGAAACAATGAATTGTCTGGAAGAAATGGGTGTTCTCTCAAGAACATGTATGACTGAACTGGTGTCTAATGTGGGCTTAACTTTACCCCTGGAGTCATCAGAGGTATTTGGCACTAAAGAGCATCATGAGGGAGAGGTGAGCTGTTTGCTGTTCAGCTTTGTTGACATTCGTGTATATGTATTTTCCCCCCTTTCTGTTCAGTGTAACAAACTCCTTGAAAATGAAATTCTTTTCTCCTAGTTGAGGTCATTGTTTAGAAATATCAAGACCTATTGGAGAGGGAACTAGTATATCATGATACAAATTAAAATTATTCTTATGTAAAATGGAGCTTGTGTGAAAAGAGGTAATGAGTCTTAAATCTAGAATCAAACTGAGATACCCTTGTGCATGTTTTTGAAGGCAGACAGATTGTTAGTAGAAAAGATAAGAGTAAAACAACCACACTAGTCCTCAGAAATGTGCATTTTCTTATCCTGTTAAAGTTCTGGTCAAGGTTTTAGAAATAGAAACATGTGACTATTTAAAGTTTTAACCGCTCAAAAAATATGGATATTCAAGCCATAAAACCTCTCTCAGCTTAACCTATTTCACAGGGTCCTAGCTGAGAAGAAAACTGTGTTAAGCCATCTTGAGTTCTTACCGAGAGTACTGGTGTATATGTATAACCCCTTCCCTTTCAGTTTGCTTTGCTGGAACCTGTAATTCACCCTGGAACGTGTAAAAGAGGGTGGAATCAGGGTGGGAATGTCTACCATAACTAACAGTGGAAACAGGGCTGGATTAACAATTAGGCCAAGTAGGCATTGACCTATGGGCGCCCACACCTTTAGGGGCCCTGGACTGGCTCCTCCCCATTTCTCACTCTGCTTGCAGCCCTCCCAGCCTGCATGCACAGCCAGTAACTGAACCGCTCTTTGCCTGACTTGCCTGGTGTGGCTGCTGCTGGTGTCGTTGCCAAGTTTGCCTCTCTCTGCCTGTCCCTTGCAGCTTTGCCAAAGGGACTTTTGAGAAGGTGTCTGCAAGCTGCAGCGGGGGCTGTGGGTGGTGGGGCAGACGGTCAAACTCTGAGATAATTTGCAAGGGGGCCCCCCAGATTTTGACTGTCTAGGGTCCTCTACAGGGTTTAATCCGGCAATGAGTAGAAAGTGCCCCAGCCATGAGTCCCATTAGCTACTGTATGGAAATTATAATTCCGCAAGACAAGACAAGCTTTCTTATTATTGTTTCTGCAAAAAAATTCTCATGTGAAGTTCTTTCATCATCACAGTGCTTTGTGGTTTCAATAAATAAAAGCTCAATGTGTTGGATCGTATGAACAAAGTTTGAGTCCAGTGGCCTTTTAAGACCAACAAAGTTCCTTCACTATGTTTCCCTCCAGAATTAAACCCAAACAAACGGTAATCATATAAACTAAGTTTGTTATTCCTGTTTGGTCTTTGAATCTGTTAACCATCATTATGCTGTGTTCTGGTTTACTGCTCACCCTCTATCTGTTCAGACTGGTAATTACCATGTCATTGTATCTGTAGAAGGGTGTGTGACACAAAAGCTTATACCTTGAATAAAACTTTGTTGGTCTTAAAGGTGCCACCAGACTCAAACGTTGTTCTGCTGCTTCAGACCAACATAGCTACCCACCTGAATCTAACTTCTTGGATCCAATGGGTTTGTTTTTATCAGCTCAAGAATGTTTCTGTTAGCTGAGGAGAAGGGAAGAATTTCCTTCGCACTGCAGTTCCCCATATTGTGCCTAGTGCTCTTCCTGGTGGTTTCCCTTGACTTAGGTGGGGGATAGCTGTACAGAGCACACAGTGGACTACAGCTGAAGAAGTTTCACAGGCAGCTGAATTCATAGAGTTGGAGCTAACCAAGAATGACCAGTAGATTGAGTCAAGGCCCCTCTGTTCTAAGATTTAGTCCTGTGTCTGAATGCTAATGGAAAGATGTTTGATAACATTTGAGAAAGAGAGGCTTTCAGATCAAAGAGTGCACATGCAGGGCCAAGAAGTGAGCTGGGTGAATCATAAAAGCAAGTGGGGGAATACTTAAGACAAGTACTGAAGTGGAGATGCACAGCTCACAAGTTTGTGGCATATTTGCCTAATGGTTGTTAATTCCATCCTTGATTTTCTCAGGATGTGTGTCAGCTACTGAAAGTGTACTTGAGAGTGCGACCCTTCTCCAAGGCAGAGCTTGAAAACAATGAAAACCAGGTGAGTTATATAACTTATCACTAGTGGGCTGTACGTATATAGAATCAATTGCAGAATTGTATCTAACATGCTCTATCCCTACCAGTGCAGATACAAGAATGTAGCTTTGACTAACTTTGTACTTAGAAGCAGCCTTTATGAAAATTCAGAGAGGTTTAAATCTCAGTACTGCAGAATATGGTAAAGGGACGTGATGATCAGGGGAGTGTTTAATGACTGAAGTAGGATAACCACCTTAAAGACCGACAAGAGTTTTTGAAAGTCAAAGCTCCCTTTGTTAGATACGAGTAAAAATGAAGAAAATTAGTCACAACGAAAGCATGTTAAGAAGCTGGTGCTCTCGGAAGAGAGGATTTTAAGAGGTGTGTTTAGAATCATGTAACACATAAAAATGGCTAAAACTGAAATTGAAGTGCACCTTGCTCACCAAAATCAATATTAACAAGGCAAAACTAATATTCAACAAAGGGTATATAAACAGAACCACATGAGTGTTCTCCATGCTTTTATGAAGGCTGGAACTAGGATCCTCTCTGCCTGGATTGGTTCCCTTTGGAGGAGGGATGCTACAGTGTATTTGTAATATTTGTTATATTTACAAATGTGTACTTTACAAACATCCAAGTAAAACATTGGTGGAGGCCAAGATGGATTCCAGCTAACTACCACTGGATCCCTGGAAAAGGATTGGGGTGGAACCAGGGCTGGCTCATGTGAGTCAGTGAGGTAGATGGCTGCCTTGGGTGCCACTTCACCTACAGAGCACCTTCAGGTGCCCTCTCCCCCCGCTCCGCTGCTCTCAGCTTCCCCAGTCTCACCCCCCCCCCCGAAAGCTGAGAGTAGCTGACCTGTGCACCAGTTTGTGCTCTCCTCCAAGCCCAGCTTCACTCTGAAGCTGCCTCCCCTACAAGGGAAGACAGCCTCAGAGCAAGGCACAGTAGTCCTGTAGCCCTTTCGCTCGCCTGGCACCTGGGCAAAGGAAGGAGGAGGTGTGGCATCACTCTGACGCAGGGGAGGCAGCCTCAGCAAGGCACAGCAGTCCCTGCAGCCTTTTTCCCCCACCTGGCAGCCAAGCGGACAAAAGGAACCACACAGCCTCACTCAGACCCCCCCCCCCCATGGGGGAGACGCAGCTGTGTGGGCGGCCTGGGGTGGAAAAAACCCCAGTGGGTGGAATCAGGGCTTTTTTTGTAGAAAAAGCCCAGCAGGAGTTCATTTGCATATTAGACCACACCCAAGCCAGCTGGAACTGTGTTTCTGTTCCTTCCTGCTAACCCCCCCCCCCCCTGTGTGGAACTATAGAATGTATTTATTTAACAATATTATATGCCACTTTTCTGAAAATGTTAATCATTTCAGAATACTTCCATCAGCTCACAACTTTTCCCTGTCTGCTTCTGCTGTTTTCATGCACACAAACCTGCCTCTTCTCCTCTTTCCTCACCTGGAAGAAATTGCCACCTTCATGCTTTGATGGTACTTGACAGAGCTCTTTGAGTGCTTAAAACATATTAGAGGTGTTAATTTTAGCAGGTGAAATGCACTTCAGGACATTTATTTAAAGTAACTTGTTTACTGCTAAGGACTGCTTAATGATTGAAAACCAAGAAACAGTAACACTTCGTGCTCCTAAAGAATCAGCTTCAATGAAGAACAGTGAAAAAGGAATTGGTCAATGTGCACATCGGTTCACCTTTACTCGGGTAAGATTACCTGCCCTTGAGGGGAAAATATACTTGAGGTATTGTTAACACTGTGCGCACTGATCCAGAGTACTTACTCAGAATTCAGCACATGGCATCTAGCTTAGGCCAAAGTAAATTGCACCCTTAATGCATAGCCAGATAAAATGTGAACTACTTTCCTATATGAAACTGAATAAAAAATTAATCTCCCTAGGAATCTGTAATGCCATATTTAGGGTGATCTGATTAATAGAACGTTTGTCACTTAAATCTGATAATTTCTTAAGTCTCTCCCACTTTTTCTTGGAAGGAGATCAAGGTAGTATGAATGTTGTTTGCCCCAGTTGCCCATTTTATCCTTATAACCCTGTGAGGTACATTAGGCTTACAGAGATAACGAGTCTTAGGTCATCCAGTAAGCTTCATTGTGGGACTCCTTGCCCTTACCATTACAGCCTGTTGGTTCTCAAAGCAGCACATAGATCTGATTGCTGTGTAGGAACCTTAACAAAGATGCCCATATGGAAGCAAAACCACTTGACCTTTCCTTAGTGACACTATAACTCTGGTTTTTTTTCTTTTAGGTTTTTGGACCAGATAGTACTCAAAGTGAATTTTTTGAAGGCACAATGAATGAGATACTTAAAGCATACATTAATGGAGTGAATGGGCTTGTGTTTACCTATGGTGTTACTAATGCTGGCAAAACATTCACTGTTCACGGTACATTCACTGTTCAGTTATATTTTAAAAATACACAATTTAGAAGCTCTGAAAAGTATAGCATATAACACAAGAGAAATTATGTTTTCACAGGCTGTCCAAAAGATGGTGGTATCCTGCCTCGTGCTCTTGAAATGATCTTCAACCATGTAAGAGGAAGACAGTATCAAGAGATGAACTTAAAGCCCTGCTTCAGCAACTTTATCAAGAGGCTGGATGATACGCAGACTAAGCGAGAGGAATCCATAAAAGCTGCGGTCCTTGCCTCTTTGAAAGAGGTCAATGGCAAGCAGGGTTCTCTATTGTGATTTGATGTCACCATACATTAATGCTGTTTGATAATAGCACTGTGTCATTGTATGGGTAACATGAAGTTTTCAGCCGTGTCTTCCTCTTTTGCTTCTGGTAACTTAGCAATGCATAACCTGCCTTGAGTCTCAGAGAGAAAGGTGGACCATAAATACAGTAATAATGACTTGTTCGATTTGTGGGCTGTTCTTGTATGTAAAAATATATTTGAAATACCAAGTTTGAAAATGTAATTGATTAGGCCAATTTTTAAACAGTTTTCTACCTTGCTCATAGTGCTACAGCATAACAACTTGATACATATTGGAACATCACTGACATTAACCTTTTTATGTTTATCAAGGAGCCTGATCATTCTTTGAAGCATACCACAACTTCCGGTACACCAGATTCAACTCGTAGTGACTGTAGTTCACCCAGTCTTGTTTTGGATCAATTAGGTAACTATTAAATGTTTATGGTTATACTTTTGGAAGTATTGTTACCCTGTGGTATGTGAATTATATCAAAGTAGGATTAATTTCCATATGGAATGAGGAAAAGAATTTATGCAGAAGTGCATATTTTGGTCAAAATGTTTTGAATCAGTTATTAAAGATACATAAATATAACAGTATAGTTGCCCTGGTTTAGATGCATATCTTTGCTGAGATGAGTTCCTGTAGATGTGAATAAAATAATGTGAACATTGACCTTTGTTTACATTTATAAGCAACTGATGTTTTTTAATCATTCTACCTTTTTTTCTACCTCTGGTTAACAGACAAAAGTAATGAACTACTAGATGCTGAGAGAGGTAGCAAGTATCAGAGCACACTGTTGTCTGTCTGGGTTTCTTTCTTTGAAATCTACAATGAGTACATTTATGAACTACTGGACTTACTGCCAACATCTAAAAATCAAAAACGTAAAGTTCTAAGGATCTGTGAGGATCAAGGAGGAAGTTCTTATGTAAAAGGTAACAATAGCACTTCAAGGTTATGAGTTCAGTTCAGTGATTAACTCTTGGAACACAAACATTATAGGACCAATGGCCCACCTAACAGTTTTCTGTTATACACTGGCCACCTTCAGATGCATGGGAAGCTCTTGACATCAAGGGGTGCTGTTAATGGTACTCTTTTCCTTGTGATTAATATTGCTGTGAGCCTTGCAGCTGCTGCCTCTTTGCTATTTGGGGGGGGGGGCAGAGGTACTTCAAACATATTTTAGCTTTTTTAAAAAAAACTCAGATTATTTGGTTACAGAAATGACTTGTCATCCTTAATAGTAGAAGAAAAGAGCACCAGGTATTTTCATCTTTTTGATACAGATGTACCCTGTGAACCAAGACTGTTGCATCCTACCACTCTGGTCAGCATGGAGACTTTGGTTGGTCAGAAGAGTTACTTGCATTAATTGAGGGGGGGGGGGTTTGGCTGACAGAATGTACTGTCCTTAACTACAACCTATGGTATGTGAGCTGTAGAGATGCTTTTTACATTACACTAATAATACTCAATGTTCAGAGCTTTGTTGACTACCTTGCTCTGAGTTGATCATTATGATGCCATATATGATAACAAAGGGTATTAAAAAAGGGGTGGCTGTGATTCCCAAAGCTGTATCCAAGTGGTTACTTTCCTCTGAGCACATTAGTTCACATCGTTAATGCTGGACTTGTGTTCTGAAATCCAGTTGGAACTCTAGTAGGAAATCTTCACAATGTGATTTAGGCTATATTATACCTTTTCTCAGTGTTACTTTTAAAAGATGTTGATCAATTTTAAACAACTTTCAAGGCAATTTAATAAACACCTTAATGTAAGTCAGTGTTCCATTTCTAGATTATTAATACCTATGTATTAATAATGTAGAAAACATTCCAAAACATTCCAAAACAAATTATGTCAAATGCTTTACCTTATTGATAAACATTTTTATATCTTGCACATACTGATAGTTATTCAAAAAATTAACCTTTGTGTATCCTTTGCTTTTATCCAGTTACCATCTGTAGGCAAAATCATTCATGAATTTTCAGAGGCATCTTATGTAGGACTTCATAATTAGCTCCTTGAAAGGTTGCTACTTTAGCTGCTTTTTCAGTTCTCTTTTTTGTTTTTATATTTAACTTGCTAAAACTTTTACATTGTGCTGCTATTTAGTCACTGTAAAAGGTGATGATAGGGCAGAACTGCTCAATTCCTACTTTTCCTCAATCTTCTCTTGTGAGGGAAAAGGTGCTCAACGTCACAAAAATAGAACACATGATGAGGGAAGGGAGTTGCAGCCTAGGATCAGCATAGTTGTAGTACATAAACACCTAGTTTCTTTAAATGAAATGAAGTAGTCGAACCAGATGAACTGCATCCAAGGTTGCTAAAAGAACTTGTGAATGTAATTTCTGAGTCTCTGTCCATTATTTTTTAGAATTCTTGGCGAACAGGTGAGGTGCTAGAATATTGCAGGTTGGCAAATTTCCCCATCCTCAAGAAGGGGGAAAAAGGAGGATTCGACCCATTAGCATGACATCTATATCTTCCGAAAGTTTTAGAACAAATCATCAGTCAGTCCTTGAACAATTATTAAGAGCCAGCATAAATTTCTCATAAACAAATAATGTCAGACTAACAGGTGTTTTTGTTGAGAAAGTTACTACCTTGCTGGGTCAGGGGAATATTATAGACATAGTTTATTTTGTTTACTGTAAGGTTTTTGATAAGGTTCCACATAATAATCTTAATGACAAATTGGTAAAATGTGGTTTGGATCCCATTACTGCTAGGTGGATCTGTGACCGGATGACAGATCACACCCAAAGAGTGCTTGTTAATGATTCCTCATCCTCTTGGAGGGGAGTGAGAAGTGGAATGCCTCAGGGATCTGTGTTGGGAGCAGTTTTGTTTAATATCTTTACAAATTATTTGGTTGAAGGAACAGAAGATGATGATGATATTGGATTTATATCCTGCCCTATACCCTGAACCTCAGAGTCTCAGAGCAGTCACAATCTCCTTTACCTGTCCCCTCCCACAACAAACATCCTGTGAGGTAGGTGGGGCTAAGACAGCTTTCACAGCAGCTGCCCTTTCAAGGAAAATGCCTAGAAAGCTATGGCTGACCCAAGGCTATTCCAGCAGGTGCAAGTGGAAGAGTGAGGAATCAAACCCAGTTCTCCCAGATAAGAGTCTGCACACTTAACCACTACACCAAACTGGCTCTCAGGGAATGCTTATTAAATTTGCAGATGATACTAAATGGGGGTAGCATATACAGTGGAAGACAGTCACAATACAAGGTGACCTTGATAAGCTGGAAAACTGTGTTAAAACGAATACAATGAATTTTAATGGGGATAAATATAAAGTTCTGCATTTAGGTAGGAAAAATCCAATGCATCATTATAGGATGGGGGAAGACTTGTCTTGGCAGTAGTATGTGCAAAAAGGATCCAGGGCTCTTAGTAGATCATATATTGAGCATGAGTCAGCAGTGTGATGCAGTAGCTGTATGTTGGTCATCCATGAGCCCTATTGGAGCTTTGATAGATTATGTCCATCATCTGTCTCCATTTGTTAGCCAGGGATTAATACTAGTAGAAAATAGTCACAATCTGCATTTGAGTTGTATTGGTATCATTGCCTGTATGTTTTAGCTAGCTATTTTAGTATCTATGTATTGTTTTTCCTTTGATGCTACCTGCCCTGAGCCTGTTTGGGAAGGACAGGATATAAATATTAAATGATAAATAAATAAAAGGTAAATGCAATTTTGGGCTGTATCAACAGAAGTATAGTGTCCAGATTATGCCAAGTGGTGGTATGGCTTTACTCTGCTCTGGACAGAGCTCACCTAGAGTATTGTGTTCAGTTTGGGGCACTGCAATTTCAGAAGGAAATAGACAAGCTGGAACATGTCCAGAGGAGGGCAACAAAGATGGTGAGGGGTCTGGAGACCAAGTCCTGTGAGGAAAGTTTGAAGGAGCTGGGTTTGTTTAGCCTGGAGAGGAAATGACTGAGGTGACGTGATCACCATCTTCAAGTAACTGAAGGGCTATCATATGGAGGATGATGAGGAGTTGCTTTCTGTTGTCCCAAAAGGTTGGACCATAACCAGCAGGCTGAAATTAAATCAAGAGTTTAGGAAGAACTTCCTGACAGTTAGAATGGTATCTCAATGGTTTCCTCAGGAGGTGGAAGGCTCTCCTTCCTTGGAGGTTTTTAAACAGAGGCTAGATAGCCATCTGACAAATAGTCTGATTCTATGAATTTAGGCAGATCATGAGAGGGAGGGCAGGAAGGGTTGCATCAGTGATTATTCTCGTGGCCCCTTCTTATACTCCCAGGGAAATGCTGTTTGACACTTCGGGGTCAGGAAGCAATTTTCTCCAGGCCAGTTTTGTCAGGGATCCTGGAAATTTTTTGCCATCTTCTGGGCATGGAGCAGGAGAAACTAGTTGTGTGTGTGTGTGGGGGGGGGGGGTGGTATTTGTAAGTCTCCTGCATCGTGCAGGGGGATAGACTTGGATGATCCTGGAGGTCCTTTCCAACTCTGTGATTCTATGATTTTCTGCCTGTAGTATTCACAATTTAAAAAAGATTTTAAAATATTTTCTTATTCTAGACTTGAAGTGGATCAACGTAAAAAACATAGATGAAGCTTACAAAATACTTCAAATAGGAAATAAAAACAGAAGTTTGGCATGCACCAGGACAAATCAGCAATCAAGTAGAAGGTTTGTTCTTTCTAACTGACATACCCTGCAATAGATGTTATTGTCTGTCCTCTTGGATTGTGGTATTGTTTGTCTGTTTTTATTGAATTTTATCATTCTAAATGTTTGTAATAAGTCTCATGTGTTTGCTGCCTTGAGGACCCTCATTGGGCAGAAAGGTGGCATCAAAATGATTAAACAAATAAAATAACTATACCCATAAGTTGATAGCAGCTCTAGGGCCTCATACTACAGAACTATACACATATATAGGGGTTTTGGAAATAGTTTCAGGGGGTAGCTGTGTTGGTCTGCAGAAGAACAGTTAGCTTTGAGTCCAGTAGCACCAATTGGCAAGGTGTATGCTTACCATGCCCCCTTAATTAAAAGCCACACTCTACAAGAAGCCATACTAGAAAGCATTTTAAAAACATTTAAGTTTTGCCAGGAGGACAAGTAGTGGTGCCTTGAGCTCCAGCACCTCAAGTTAACCCCCTGGTGTCAAACCTAGGAGGAGAGTGTGTTTTTCTTCATCCTGTTTTTCCCTCATAGGTGTCATCTCCACCTCCTCCTTCTTGCGTCTATTTACCTCAGAATCTAAGGCAGCTGATGGTGGCAGGAAATGCCTGGGGGCAAGGCAGCAGAGAAGGCCCATGTGCCCAGCCTCAGACATGAGTTGGGTCGTGGAGTTTGACCTCAATGTTACATGTTTAAGTGAGGATTAACTTTTAAAACCCTCTTCACCACTTTGCATGGCTTCAAACATTGAGACGGAGAAGGAGAAACTTCATGCTTTCCTCTTGCACCACTGCTGCCAATGGCAATGGCCACATGGTACCTTTTGTCCCTTCCCTTAGCTCTATGTACTCTGGGTTGGACATGTGGAGGTAAAAAAGAGGCAAACAGACCTTCCTTTGGCCATTTCTATTGGTAAAATGGTGTAAGAGGGAAGCCTGAAGCCCCTTTCTTATCCCTCACAGGACTGGGATGATGAATAAATTTTTAAAGGTTAGCTCCCTTGTGAACATATGACCAGTACCGGTTGGGTACCCCAGTGACCTGACTCATGACACATGTAATATAAATTCTATTAGAAAAGGATGAGATTGGGTGTTTTAGTAAATGAACAAAGAGTTCTTTGAAAACAAGCATGTTTCTGTACTTTTCTAGCCACAGCATCTTTTCTATCAGACTAATCAGCTTGAGTGATGAGGCTATGCCACGTGTTCTCGGAGTCTCTGAGTAAGTGTTGTCTCCATACTGGTGGTGTTGGTGGTGAAAAGTGCCATCAAGTTGCAGCTGACTTATGGCAACCCCATAGGGTCTTCAAGGACAGAGATGTGCAGATGTAGTTTGCCATTGCCTACCTTTGTGGAGCAACCCTGGACTTTCTTGATAGTCTCCCATCCAAGTACTAACCAGGACTAACCCTGTTCGACTTCCAAGATCTGATGAGATCAGACTACCTTGAGCCATCCAGGCCAGGTCTAGGATGTGTTTTTCTCAGTAGTGAGGTTTTAGCAAAATGTGAGAGAACAAATCAGTATTCTAAATCTATGCTCAAAATAAAGTGTACTTTACTAATCCAGTGTGAAATTTAAATAGATTTTTTTAAAAATCTAGGGGGTTGTGTGACATCAGTTGTAAAGAAAACTATTTACCCTTTGAACATTTCTCTGTGACAGCAAAAAGAACATTTCCAAAGAAGAGAATATAATAAAATTTAAATAATATAATTTTGTATGTTTAATTCTTGCAGTTTCCTGTTTCTCATTGAATGCATGGAGTAAAATAACCAACACAAGCTGTGTATACTTCAATTAAGAAATTTATAAGCGTGGGAAGTATGAAACACCAAAACTTAGTGGCCTCACTAAGTTTGAGGAATACATGGGGTTAAGTTTGTAGAAGATGAAGAACAAAGTTTTAGTTACTTCCCCATACTTCTTCAGGTCAATTTGACCTCAATATTTGGCGAGTTTTGTGTTCATTTGTTTGCCTTACCTTGGAATACTTTTCCTTGGCACAGGTGCTCTCAGCTTGAAGTAACCTTATGAAACAATGCCTTTACCTTGGGATTCTCATAATTTTGCTTTGCAGTACTGAGCCATTCTGACATTTTGTGCATGTGTAAAGTAGTTTGCTTCCTCAAGAAGATTGATAGAAAAACTCAAACACATAATGCTGTATTGGGACATCCCATCCTGTGGTTTATATCTAGCTCTTCACTTTTCTATTCATGACACTGTTCAGTGGATCACTTTGATTTCCAGGAAAGTTCTGCTTGTTAATCACTGGCTGTCAGTTATAGTACCAACATATTTAAATAAAATAAGTTTTAACTTTGGGTATTTATTTGTGTAGACTCTCTCTGTGTGACCTGGCTGGATCAGAACGATGCAATAAAACGCATAGCTTTGGAGACCGGCTTAAAGAAGCAGGCAATATTAACAATTCTCTTCTTATCCTTGGAAAATGCATTGCAGCTCTGAAACAAAATCAAAATCCTAAGTGAGTGTGTCAATCAAATTTGGAAACTGGTAAAATCTCTTGCATTCAGTCGTAGTTATATGCTTGCCATGTCCCCAAGTGGTGAAAAGTCCAGGACAGTGCTACAAGTTTAGTTTTTTTGGGGTAAAGCAGCCTTGGAGGCTGCACAATCTGTTTTATTTACACAGTCATCGAAGTTCAAACTTTTGTCAGTTGTCCCTTTATTATAAGAGTTTTAAAAATATTTTTGGCATTTTATGGTGGCAAATAAAAAAGCAGTTTTTATGCTGCTGCATATATTTGTTCAGTTGCAGTTTTATTGTTAGCTCTCTCAGACACATTTGTGGAAAGAGAGCAGAGTATAAAGTATCTCAGATGAACAGATTCAACATGTGAATGCTTTGGGCTTGGTAAGAAGATGTGTCATTATTGCCAGCAGTTCAACAGGCTGTTTCCTGGCTATACCCATCATGCCATTCTTGCTTGCTCTGTTTGAGAAGTGACATAGCACTGGAAATTACCAGTTTCCCATTCCCAGTAAATGGAGGGGGGGGGGGGGGAGGAAGAAGATGAGAACTCTTAAATTTAGCTGAGCTTAATGGCCTGTGTCTTCCATAGTTATACAAATAGTATATACAACTGGATACACATCTGGTCTTACTAATGATTTGCATCTTAGCATTAATGTTCATACTATTTTCTCTTCAAGGTTAAGGCAGGCATATATTCCCTTCAGAGAAAGTAAGCTAACCCGCTTATTTCAACCATTCTTTTGTGGTAAAGGCAAAGCTTGTATGATAGTTAACATTAACCAGTGTGCCTCTACATATGATGAGACCCTGCATGTTATGAAATTTTCTGCTGTAGCTAAGCAAGTGAGTAAGATTTTATTTATATAGATATTTTATGTCCTGCTTCTCTTCCCTAGTTGGTATCTGAAGTGGCTTTACATCATTCTCCTGTCCCGTTTTATCCTCACATCAACCCTGTGAGGTAGGTCACACTTGAAAGAGAGTGACTGGCCCAACATCATCCAGTGAGCTTCCATAGCAGAGTGGGGACTTGAATCTGAGACTCTCAACTCCTAGTCTGAAGCTTGACCACTATACCGCAAGGGCTTCCTGATTGTTTTCTCCAAAACAAAAGCTTCTTTGTTTCTCTGCTACACCAATAGTGTGAAAAGGGTCTGGCACAGCAAGTAAGAGGATGGATTTTGCTTTGTCCATCCCATTCAGTTTAATCCTAAATCCAGCTGTCCAAAGGAATTTGCTTCTGAATATACATGTATAGGGCTTTTTTGGAACAGGAATGCACAAGAACACAATTCTGGCTGACTTGGTGTTGGTGGTGTGGCCTAATATGCAAATGAGCTCCTCTTGGGCTTTTTCTACAAAAAAGTCATGTGTGAAATAATGGTAATATTGGGGTGTGGCCTAATATGCAAATGAGTTCCTGCTGACCTTTTTCTACAAAAACAAGCTCTGTACATGTATATAGGAAAGGAAAGGTCCCCTATGCAAGCACCAGTCATTTCTGACTCTGGGGTGACATTGCTTTCATGTTTTCACTGCACACTTTTTACAGGGTGGTTTGCCATTGCCTTCCCCAGCCATCTACACTTTTCCCCCAGCAAGCTGGGTACTCATTTTACCAACCTTGGAAGGATGGAAGGTTGAGTCAACCTCGAGCCGGCTACCTGAAAAACCAGTTACCGCTGGGGATCGAACTCAGGTTGAGAGCAGAGCTTAGAACTGCAGTACTGCAGCTTTAACACTCTGCGCCATGGGGCTGCAAATGTGGATTTGAACAGGCACTCACTGATGCTGAACTTGTATAGAATACATTGTTAAAGAACATTCTCATTTCCTTGAATGAAGAAATAAATTATTAGCTATAGAATAGTTAAAGGTCACTTCAGTGTATCCCCAACTTCTTAAGTAGGTTTCTAAGGCAAATAACCCAAAACTAAAAGATGTAGAGAAGCTTCATCTTTATCTCGATTTGGACCATCATAACAATTTTTTCTCCTCCAGATTATTCAAACAGTTCAATCTAAAATCTTTGATTATTTCCCCCCACAATACAGTGGGAGGGAAGGTAAGCCTGAAGTGCATTTTGATGACGTATCTGCTGAGGAACTTCCAGATGACATTAATATATCCTCTTCCTCTGAAGAAGAAATAGATATTAGCATTATGACTCATGAGGTAACTTAAAGCTATCTTCCTGCTTTTACCTGTCTGTGATTTTTCAAACCAGTCTACATTGGTCATATAAATGTTATGAATCTGTAGGTTGTTACAAAATTAGACTGTGTTAAAAGTTGTGCTTAACCCAACACTCAGATCATGGCCAGATGTGGGCAAGAACTTGCTCAGATCATGGCCAGCACTGTGGGCAGGAACTTGCTTAACTAGACTAAGGATTGGATCCCTTCATTAATACCTTTTTCTAAAGGGGCACATGCCTGAGGCAGCATTTCTCCCCTGCTCCAGGTTGTTGGTGATTCTGCTCACTTCTTCTCCCCCCTCCTGGAATAAAAGCCCAGTTCCAACCAGACCCAAAGCAAAGCCCATTTTGGGTGGTTGGGTGTGTGTGTGTGTGTGTGTGTGTGTGTGTGACAGCAGCACCTTGACTAGGGCTTCAAATACTGCCCCCCCCCCTCCCATGACTGGGAAATCTCAAGAGACAGCTGAATTGAACCTCTAGCCTCTCGGAGGGGCAAGGATTTGCAGGCTTTCTTCCTCCTTTTGCAAATATAGAGGTAAATCTCTGCAAAAGGTGAGGAGCAAATATTTAAATGTGGAAGCATTTTGAATGATGAGAATTTGTAGTAGGTGGGTTCAGTGCTCACTAGATCTGGAGCAAAGCTGAATGGAGAAAGGGCCGTGGATTAATTTTTGAATGACTTGAATCTCTAGCAGGTGGATTCAGTGCTCATCAAACCTGAATGTAGAATCATCCTCTATTCCAAATCCCAGCCTGAAACCTGACTGAAATGGATGTAGAGAATCAATTTCTCTTAAGTGCCCCTGGAGCTGAGAAGTAGCTACAACACAAGCACCTGACCCAAGAATGGAAGATTCCTACATAGTAGGGCTCAGAGAGGTTTTTTTCAAAACAGGTCTGATTGCTGTTTCCTTGAGCATGACCAGCACAACTCCTCCAGTTTGCAAGGAATCATTTACCACTCCCATTACCCACTTAGCCATTCTACTTCTGGCAACTTTTATCAGCTGGGTGGTAGCGGGGGTCAAGAATATAGGTCTCACCTATTCAAGGGCCTTGACCACATCTTTCAGATCCACAGCCTGAAAAGTACCCATATAAATTGGGCAAGCAGATGCCAAAGGTACATCATCTGAGTATGCATCCACACCAGCATCTAACCTAAGAGTGGATGATTTTCATGTCAACAGAGTCCAAATTTGGGCAGCTATGATGTAACAGTCCCCAGACTCCATAAAACAGCTAGGAATATGGAAACAGCTAGGGGATGGTATTTTGGGGGTTTGAGTAAACCAACCCTCCCAATATCAGTAAATACCAATATTCCAGAATTCCAGTATCGGTATTATACTGGGACTAGGTATTTATATGAAAAGACTAACAGTAGAATTTTAAACCAACATCTATTTATTTGGATTTTTAGTAGTTTTACTTGATTCAATCCCCTGGCAAGTTAGACATCTTAAGTATTTTCCTAGCTAATTAACAGCATTGTCACAGGTTCTGACAAGGTAACACTGTGTTCCAGTGAATGGCATCTTTTCATTCATTTGTTCTGTTATCCCACTTTTCAATCCATAAGACTTCCCCAGAGTGTCTTACCAAGAAACGTGGAATATAATTATTTTGGGAATGTTCCCATATTCTCTGACATGGAAATGCCCACCTAAATTATAGTTCTCATTAGACCTAGCTGTTCTCAACCCTGCTTCCCAAGATCATTGCTGACAATTGGGTAGTCGGTTGATGGCTCTGGGTTCTCCCTGCTCCCCCAGGGCTCCTGGAAAGAGCCAGGTCAAGCAGTTTTATTTCAGCTGATGTGCTGAGAAACAACAGCTGAACAGGATAACAGATTTATGGTAAAACGTTAATTTAGAGGTATTCTTCTGACTCCTAATGATATTACAACAAAATGTTGCAGGATCTCTTGAAAACTACGATGCTCCTAAAGAAAAAACTAATTTTGGAAAGACAAAGCAAGTTACTTCTTGAGGTGCAGATACGGAAAGAGATGGCAGAAGCAATGTTTCAGCAACTGCTGGAAACAGAAGAATCCTGGCGGTATGTAATGGTAAATAAAGTGCTGTATAGATGCATTGAATAGGTGTGAAGTCAGGATGATGAATCCCCAATTCTAAAATGAAGTTGATTAATTCTTGGATCAATATCGTATGGAAACTGGATGCTATGTTGGTAGTCTATTGGTTTTATGTGTTAGATTCTCTGGTTTGGTACAGCCAGCAATCATTAATATGTTAGCAGAGTGTACAAGGCTTACCACACAGTGAAGATTCTCTAGCCTGTGTGTATGTGCTTATAGCCATACAGAGGCTCTTTTGCTATTTCAACTAATAAGAGTTATTTATTTATAGAGAACTCCATTCTAGATAGAACAAGGTAGAAACAGCTTTCTAATCTATTCTAGCTAGATGAATAGGGATGTGGGAAATCATGTCCTGCATCCATGATATGATGGAGGGTTCTGGCAAAGTTTGCAAGAGAGGGATCAAAGGCAGAAAGAAGGACCTTCACCCTAAAATTAGCATTCTGCACTTCAAAAAATAGCTTCAGGGAAACAGAAAGGAAAGGTTGATCAGGTCTGGCCTCTCTATCACTCTGAGTTTAGTCCCCCTCTGAAGGCTGACAGTGTAAAAGTCCTTGACTTCTGTGATGGACAGCAGGTTTATACAGGCTTAGAGGCAGTGCATATGAGTGACAGCTAATGGAACTGCAAATGAGTGACAGCTAATAGAGCTCACTCTGATTGGGAGAACTTCTGTCACAAGGGGACAGTTAGGCAGTTGGTTGAAGCAGTTGGGGAGTGTATGGATCAGAAAGTGGTTGCTTTTGAGAATCTCTCTAATGTGAAGAGAGCCTATGCCTGAAGCAGAGTCTGGTTCAGAGCCAGAGTGGTGTGACTTTGAACCTAAACAGTCTCTGTGTGAATAACAAAGAAACATCTTGAGAGAGAATTGTAGTTCTCCAGTTCTAAGTTTAAGGTCTAGTTCTCATTAGACCTAGCTGTTCTCAACCCTGTTTTAAGTTTAAGGTCCAGTTTTAAGTTTATGGTCTAATCTTCCAGACTATTAGTCTGGAAGAGAAATATTTGGCAAAGGATTTAGTGGTGGCCTTGAAACGTCCTAAACAAGCCAGTAGACAGAATTATTGCTGTTAATGAGAAGAGAATAACTATCCTGCCAAAGGGGTCTAGTAGAGAGACCTTAGCCTTAACAAAAGCAGCAAAGCAGAGTATGTTCAAGATTGTGATTATAATGCATGAAGTGTAACAGGACATCTAGATTAAGTAACCTCTAAGACAAAACCTTTTAATACCTGTAGTACTTGTAGGGGAAGCCAAACAGCTTTATATGTAAAACTGTCTCTGGTGAAGCCAGCATCTTCAAATGCAGTTCTGCATTTATATTTAAATTTCTGCCTACATAATCCAAAACCCAAAAGCCTATGTCGATCCCCTTCCCTGTTCATGTGTTTAAATAAACCAAAATTTGTTTAAATCTTTACCAGTGCCTACTGTGCCATTTTCTGAGGGAAATTTTGATGACTGAAGCAAACAGACAAGATGATTGTTTTAGAGGGGAGATTTCCAACATTATGTCACAATTTCCAACATTATGTTCAAACTATTTCAAAGTGAGACTTTTTGGAAAGATCCAGGTTCGATTACAGTAAAGTACTTCATGTGGGACTGTCTTTGAATATCATCTGGAAACATCAGTCTAAAGCCAAACTATTGTTGAGGGCTAGGTACCCAATCCCAGATTTCCGTTGTTTCACATAGTTTGTCTCTTAATGTAAAATAAGTACCTGTGCAGCACAATTGAGGGTAATAATTTCTAAGCCCTTAAAAGTGTACTGTAATTCTTATTGCCTACCCAATCAGTAAGCGCCTGGAAGATATGAGAGAAAGCTATGAAGAGAAACTGGAGAGTAAATTTGAAATGTACAAGGAGGCTATAAAGAGGCATGCATATATGTGTGCAATGGAGCAAATTGAGGAGCACTATGTTCCAGTTGAAGAGTTCATAGCTGAACAAGCAAAGGTTGAGGTACGCTTTCTAAGAAAACTACTTGTGCTGACAGACTAATGCAAATATTGGCATTTTAAAATCACATCCAAGAATTCTATTTAAAGGTAATGGTGGGAGATAGAAACTGTGAGGGTTCCCCCTCCCCCTGAGTTTTCAATTTGGGCAGTTTTGAATCTTCCTGTATTTGAAATGCCTATGCTGCATGAATATTTTGATTGATTTCATCTAAGAGTAAGTACATCATCCAGCAGCATGAACTAGATTGTACCAAGAAAGCTTTAGAGATGTGAAAAACCTTTTAAAAACTTTTAGCACACAAATCCTGTTTTGACTGGCACAAATTAAAATATTTTGCATAGTATTTTCATTAAGGAAATAATAAGATTAAGACAACTGGACTACTGGCTATGAGTTTAGCATAATTTTTACAAGCTTTACTTGGCATAGGAGGTAAGAGACTGAAACTGTTTTGGTATCAAAAATATTGATGTACAGATTCTCAAAGCCTATGTAATTGTTCAAGGATCGAGAGATGAAAATACAGCAGCTGAAGCTTAAATTTGGAGAGCCCAATGCCTTTGCTTTGGAAAGTCCTAATTCAGATACCACAGAGGGGGAGATTAATCCAGGTAAGGGAATATTTTACATTTATGGTTTCTACTATTCTCCAGCATCTGGTACAAATATTCTTGTTATTTTAATTACACACAGATGGTGCAGAAATGATGGTGCAGAAAACTTCAGATACCTTGTCAAGGCAGTGTGAGGAGAAAGATGAGGTAACTTTCCTTGTTATTGCCATCAGACACTTGAGCTTTGTGGATTGTATCCAATGAGCTGTGAGTAGAACTTTTTTTTCGGTGTGTGTGTGGGGGGGAAGACTGACCTCCCAAGAGACAACTCTGAGCAAGTTCCCACTCCTTGACTGGTTAACACCTAACCAGGCACAGGTATTGTTTTCTGTAATTGCTAGTTATCAAACATAGTAACTAGGGATGGGCATAAACCAAAATACCATTATTTGAGCACAAGCTCAGCTGGCTGATGGTTTGTTTTGAACCAGCTTGTTGGTCACATCATTCCTGTCCCAAAAATGATCCACCTTTTTCCATGGAGGTTTGAGTGGTTCATTTTTGTGGTTCATTCTCCAGACATTTGGTGCTGATTCAATCAATCCTTAGGCAATACTGGGGGTGGACTGTGGAGAGCTCTAGAAACACCAAACACCAAGTAGTAACCAAATGGAAGGTAGAAGTGTATATTAAGTTTGTAGTATATCTTTTCAAATGACATCTCCTATGAGTACAACATCTACCTATGAAGCCTATCGATTAGAGTAGAAAGAAAAATGAATGGGCTTATTGACTGGCAGTAAATGGAGTTAAGGAATGGACTAATATCCTCTTTTCCTCTTGTCTATTAGACTTGGTATTTTATTAATTACAATATTATAAATAGTTAATACAGTTCTCTCTCCAAATTCCTCTTAAGAGTGTTGCTCCATATCCATTTCTCCTTGACACTTAAAATGTTTTAACAAGAATAATTACCTTGTTTTGCAGTTAATCAAATCGCTGAAGCTGAAAATGCAAAAATTAAATCCGATGTTACAAGATGCTAATGATAACTATAAAAAAACAGTTGAGGAAAATAATAGACTGAAGCAGGTGATAATGTTCAAGGTTTGTCATGTTTCTCTTAAAGCTGCATTTCAACATTTTTGAGTTGCGCTTGGCTAGTTTAATTCTGCTTGTAACTGTAATATATCTTAGCATTAACATCACAAAGGAACAGAAAGTGATCACATACTAAATTGGCCAGGCGAGTAGAATGAGATTTAGCCACATAACCATTTCTGTGCTTTTGCTTCTATTCAGATCTACTCTAGGTTCTTAAGACGTGACCTTGCCTTATAATTGCCTTCAGAAAGGCTGCCACCACACTGTTGGTTTTATTCACTTTCCTTCTTCCCAGTGTACTTTTAAAAATTATCACTCTTCTCCACTACACTTAGGCTTCCTCTGTGTGTATGGCTCCACCTCCTGTGGTAGCCATTTTCTAGTTGTGCCCAGCCCCATGTCAGAATTCCAAGGGTGCCTGCAGGATCAAAAAGCTTGGAGACCTATGTCTAAGGGAATGCCTTCTATATTTAGGCCAAAGCTGATGATTTTTATTTGATTTGATTTAAATCATTTTTATGCCATGTTTCTACCCAATAAGGGTCCAAAAGGCAGCAAACATAAAACAAATCAAACAATTAAAATACAGTTAAAATATAAAGTTCAATTAAACACATAAACAACATTAGAAGTAGGACCAATAACCATTATTGGGAGTATGCCAGATGAAACAAAAAAAATCTTCACCACCTGGCAAAAGACATCGAAAGAGACAGATGAATCTCTTTGGAGGAGAAATTCCAGAGTTTTGGTACCACTACAGAGAAGGACCCAACTAGCCCAGTCAACGGAAGCAGGGCCTCTAAGGATGACTAGAGAATCAGCAGTCCCCCAGCACCACAGGATGAAACCTATCCTCAAGGTAGGACTAGAACCACCACAGAACAGTGCCTCCCCATCCCAGTAGGCATAATAATGGTATTCAAAGTTACCAAGAGGTCCAAGAGAATTAAAAGAGTCGCACTCCCCCTGGCCAAGTGCATGTCATCCATCAGGGCAACCAAGGCTGTTTCAGTCCCGTAACAAGGCCTGAAACCAGATTGGAATGGATCTAAACAATCCTCTTCATTTAGGAATCTCTGATGTTGGCCAGCTACCACTTGTTCTTGGACTTTTCCAAATGACTGTTTTCCCTCCTGTCAGATCTGGTGCCATACTGCTTCAGTTTATCCTGATTTCAGTATGAATTTTGGTGCCCTTGGTTTTCATGTCATTCCCCTCTCCAGTTTTTTCCAGCTTTTTTGAGACCAGTTTTATCCTGATGTTTTTCTGAAAGCCGATTCTAAATTGACTTTTTCCTATGCTGTAATGTGTATCAGTGTTCTTTCTTCCAGCCACCTCCAGCTCTGTTTTCAATTACTGGACTCTTGTTATTAAATCACCCCTCACCCCCACCTCACTTTCATTTTTTAGAAAGGTCCTAAAATATTGATATAATGATTTAGTATTCTGATACTAGTTTAAGCAAGTTCTCTAAATTCCCAGCTTTCTTTTTTAAAAAAAGTCTCTAGTGTTTTCTCTTGTGGAGATACGCTTTTTCCTTATATCTCTGTGAGGGAGAAGACTAGAGACTTAATTTTTAAAAAAATGAAAGCTGGGAATTTAGAGAACCTGGTTGATATTTTAGGGTTTTTAAAAAATAAGGGAGAGTACTCTGGTTGCACAGATAATGACACCAATGAAGACAGCAAGCTTTCTTGAAAATCCTCATTATTTAAGCCACGTGAAGAAGAAAATAAGCTGACTCAACTATAAAAATGCACAGAAGGGGGGCAGTCATGTGGGAGAAACCTGCCTAAACTGATTCCAATGCTTGTGGAATGATTTCGAAGAAAATCAGTTATCTGAGCTTGTGGGAAAGGTCCTAGTCTAGGGCAGGGTTGCCAAGTCCCCTATGGTCTCTGGGTGGGGGTTCTCTCGCTTTGGAGGCCCCCAACTGCCAGCCTGTAGTGAACCAGCAGGGGGATCTCCTCCCAATGTCGCTGGCATGATGATACCGTAGAGTTTCCCCGGAATCTCCTAAAGTAGATGGTGTGTGACATCGCCAGCACGATGACATCACTTGGGAGGGGATCCCCCTGCCCGCCCACTGTGGGACAGTGGGTTGGAAACCCCAAAGTGGGAGAATCCCCCCCCCCCCCGGCCTGGTCTGGGGTAAGGTTAAGGCTTGGTTATTGCCAAGGCATTTGCTGTATTTGCTCTTTGTTGAGGTATAAAGTTTTTGTACTTATCTTTTTAACTATTAGTATTTCAGCTGTTCTTCATGTATGCTTGCTGCTTTGTGGCCAGTACTGTTTAATATTACTGTCTTTTTTACTTTACTGTTTTGTTGACTGACTCTTTGTGTGTAATCTGCTGAATTGCTGTGAGACAAATGGACTATAAAAATGTATTTAAAAAAAAAAAACTGGCTTCATTGTGGCCCAAGGGCATGATTAAGTAAATTCCACAAATAACCTTCTAATGCTTCTATAGGAACAAGAGATCGAAGGCCTTCAAACCTGGGCTGAACGTGTCCATGAACTTGAAGCCACAGTATCTCTTCTACAAAAAGAATTAGATGAAAGCAAGAAAAAGTTTCTTGATGTGGAAGAGCTTAAGCATCGGAAATCCAAGAAGGGCTTCTTTGCAAATCTTAAATATTCAGTAGTTGAGGTTCCTAAAACAAACAGCAAGGACTCAGAAAAACCTAACTGGTCGCCTACAGTGATGTGCAAACAAACAGTGAATAAAGTAAAAGAATCACTCCAGTCTTTTTAGGTGTGTGAAATTGTCACCCCAGAGGCTAACAATACCTTAGATTGTGGAGTTTTTTTCATAGTGGAAGATCACAGGAGAAAAACCATGAAGGCAGCCTAAATGTCACTATAACTTGAAGAGAGACAGTTTCACTTCTCTGTTCTTTAGATAGGAAAACAGTATTATGTATTTTGCTTTTTTGGCAGTGTATGAATTTGTAGCAACGTTTTTGCACCTATAGTGTTTGAGAGACTTGGCATCAAGAATAGGAGAATACTTTTTAAACACTTTCCCTTTTTTTGCAGCAAGTTAAACTTATTCGAAACCTTACACAGATGAGTTTTAATAAATGCAGCTGATATTCAGATTTATATTTTGATTTAATGACTAATAGAAGCATGTTGAAAAGGTGCTATTAAATTCATTGACTGAACATTTTTGCCTGTGTGAAGGAATGGAATATAAACGATGACATCACTTAGGAGTGATGTCATTGCACCAGCAATGTTGTCAAATGTGTCAAACCCCTTTATTATATACTTACTAATAAATGTTTTCCAATTTCTGACCTGATCAATCTCTTCCTAGAATATAAATAAAGTCAGGATTTGTATCAGTGAAGGTATGAGCTCCAATTCTCCTATCAATTTTTGCTAATATTTCATATGTGAGTCCTATGTATAGCAATATATTCAAAAGATCTTAATTTGTGAAGATTTTATCTCCACTTTTACACATTTTTATAGTTAATCCTACAGGATGTCTAAAGGTGATGTTGGAAGATTAAAGAATGAGAACTAATTATTGCATGTGAGTGGGTCCTAGACACCAGACTACCAGCTTGCTACAAACAGTAGCTCTATTCACAAGTTAATTTATGTGTATACCATCCATGTATACTATGTTCTTTCTTTATACATATATTGAGTAATTCTCATGTTTGACAGTTGTACAACAGAATGCATTGACCCCCCATACCATTTATCTGGGCACCAATTCCCAGTTTCATTGATAAAGTGAATGCACATTGGCACTTTCTTACAAACAGGTGTACACACATCTGTAGGTGTGTACTGTAACAAGTGTACAAGGCTACTGTCTCTTACAATCAATGGGCCCCCTTGACCTACCTGCCTCACCGGGTAAAGGGAAAACTACTGTTAACTGTTTTTTGCTCTGACTTTTCCCTCCAATCTGCTTTCAGGGTTCTAAGGGCCCTGCTGGCTGCACTGCCTCAGTGCACATTCCAAGCAGCATTTAAAGGGAATTGGTTTAAAGGAGAAGGGTAGGACTTTGACCTGTCAGTCACAAGATCAGTATAATAAAGTAATGGAAGACAAGTCTATCAATGGTTAATAGTCATGACTCATGACATTTAAATTGGGTGTCCCTGTTGGCTCGCTCTGTGTATGAATCAGAGAAGGACATAGAGAACGGAGAGGGCTGTCTCGTGGGACCAGTTTTATGTTGTTGAAATACTAACAACCCTGTTTCTTTCCTTACTGCCCTTATTGTCTTTCAAGAAATATCTCTAGCATTCATTTGCTCATTATTATGGGAAGGCAAAGCAAATGACAGAATCCAAACAGCTGCATTTGTGCCTCAACAATGGGTTTCTTTTTATTTAAAAAAAACTTCTGTGCCAGCATGTTAATCCACCCAACTCTGTCCCTACAGTGGTGAACATTAAAACATTCCAAACACTAAAACAACATTTAAAATACAAATATATAAATGAAAAACAAAGGGCGATGTAATAAAAGTTAAGGAACACCAAACAAAACAAAGTCTTCACCTGCTGGCCGAAGACAACAATAGAGGAAGACAGACAAATCTCCCCGGAAGGGAGTTCCAAAGTTTTGGTGCCATGACTGATGCCTTTCTCATGAGTTGCCACCTGTCTAGCAAGGTCACTGTGAAAATGACTGGAGTAGTTGGGTAGGTTCATATCGGAGTAGGGACATTCCTATTATGACTGCTTTGTTTTACTTTCTGTGATAGAAGAGAAGAAAAAGATTGGATTTATATCCCACCCTTCACTACCCAAGGGAGTCTCAAAGCGGCTTATGTTCTTCTTTCCCAGGGCTTTTTTTGAGCAGTCACACAAGAACGCAGTTCCAGCTAGCTTGGTGGCAGGGGATGTGGCCTAATATGCAAATGAATGTCCTTTCCCTTTCCCTCCCCACATCAGACACTTTGTGAGGTAGGTGGGGCTGAGAGAGCTCTAACAAACTGCTCTTGAGAGGAACAGCTCTGCAAGAACTGACTTAAGGTCACATCAGCAGGTGCCTGTGGAGGAGTGGGGAATCAAACCCAGTTCTTCTGGCTAACATCAATGAACAGGTGCAGGCCCACAATTCTCATAAGGGGATTTCCCTGCTCACTGTCTTGCCAGGTCCATACTAGTACAAATCCCAGGCCTGTGCCTCTGCTGCAGCAGGCCTCATGTGACTCCCAGGTTGCACCACTGGCAGCAGCATTCCTAGTATGGCTCCTGAACTGCGCCACCAGCAGCATGTTGAGCCTAGCTCCTGGGGTGTGCGGCTGCTGCCAGACAGCATGATTCGCAGGCTGTACAGCTCCTGCCAGGCCTAAAACAGAGCCCAGGTCTGTTTGGTCACTGCTGGAACCAGTGTGGAGTCTTAAGCTGCACTGGCTCGGCCCACTATGCATTAGCAATTTTCAGATTTTCCTGTGAACTTGGGAAGTCCCCAGTTTGCTAAAAAATCTGTTTAGTATTTGTATGGCACCAATCCATGAATTTAACAAGTTTCCTTTTTGTAGCAGGAACTCCTTTGTATATTAGGCCACATTCTCCAAGAGCTTATAGGGATCTTAGTACAGGGCCTCCTGTAAGCTTTAGGAGGATTGGCTACATCGGGGGTGTGTGGCCTAATATGCAAAGGAGTTCCTGCTACAAAAGAACCTGGATTTAACTATCTACAGATGGGGACTATGCATCACTAATAGTATATAGATTAGTTTTCAAACTTGATTATTAAAGCCAAAGGAGAGTAGGACATAAAAACATAAGAGAAGCCATGTTGGATCAGGCCAATGGCCCATCCAGTCCAACACTCTGTATCACACAGGGGCCAAAATTGTATATATATATAACATTATATATATATACACACACACACACATTGTGGCTAATAGCCACTGATGGACCTCTGCTCCATATTTTTATCTAACCCCCTCTTGAAGCTGGCCATGCTTGTGGCCGCCACCACCTCCTGTGGCAGTGAATTCCACATGTTAATCACCCTTTGGATGAAGAAGTACCTCCCTTTATCCGTTCTAACTGACTGCTCAGCGATTTCATCGAATGCCCACGAGTTCTTGTATTGTGAGAAAGGGAGAAAAGTACTTTTTCTCTACTTTCTCCATCCCATGCATAATCTTGTAAACCTTGTAAACACACACACACACACACACCCCCTGGAAAGCCGCTGCCAATCTGAATAGACAGCAATAAACCTCTATCATGTCACCCTGCAGTCAATGTTTCTCCAAGCTAAAGAACCCCAAGCGTTTTAACCTTTCTTCATAGGGAAAGTGTTCCAAACCTTTAATCATTCTAGTTGCCCTTTTCTGCACTTTTTCCAATGCTATAATATCCTTTTTGAGGTGCGGTGACCAGAATTGCACACAGTATTCCAAATGAGACCGCACCATCGATTTATACAGGGGCATTATGATACTGGCTGATTTGTTTTTAATTCCCTTCCTAATAATTCCCAGCATGACATTGGCCTTTTTTTTATTGCAATCGCACACTGTCTTGACGTTTTCAGTGAGTTATCTACCACGACCCCAAGATCTCTCTCTTGGTCAGTCTCTGCCCGTTCACACCCAATCAACTTGTATTTGTAGCTGGGATTCTTGGCCTCAATGTACATTACTTTGCACTTGGCCGCATTGAACCTCATCTGCCACGTTGACGCCCACTCACTCAGCCTCAACAGATCCCTTTGGAGTTCCGCACCATCCTCTCTTGTTTTCACCACCCTGAACAATTTATTGTCATCTGCAAACTTGGCCTCTTCACTGCTTACTCTCAACTCCAAATAATTTATGAACAAGTTAAAGAGCATGGGATCCAGTACTGAGCCCTGCGGCACTCCACTGCTTACTGTCCTCCACTGCGAAGACTGCCCATTTATACTCACTCTCTGCTTCCTATTAATTAGCCAGTTTTTGATCCACAAGAGGACCTGTCCTTTTACTCCATGACTCTCGAGCTTACTTAAGAGCCTTTGATGAGGAACTTTTATCAAAAGCTTTCTGGAAGTCAAAGACATACATTCCCCAGCCTCTACCAACAGCATTTTTTTCTTATCCTTTCTAATGTCACATGCCTAAAACAAGTAGATCTGATCTATGGCATCACAGTGGATGGTTAGGAGCCATGAGGCAGATATTTAAGGTTATGTCTTTCTTGAATACAAATGTTTGGTTTGTTTGACTTCTTTGGGTTCATAAATATATGCTGAAAGTGTCTGTTGGTATGTAAGGAAATCTTAAGGTTTAAAATGATAAGACATCTGGAGAGCATTTAGAAATACATGCATTCCTGAATCCAGGTTAAGATTGTTACCAATTACCTTTAATTCCCAGAGTTGTATAAACTTACTTTCCTAGCCTGTGGAAACATTGGAGTAAAGCTGGGAGGAAAACTACGATCATATATATCCAACTCCAATGCTGGCTCTTCCTTCAACCATAAATAGAGGACTGATAAAGAAAAATAGACATGCTCTATGTACTGAAGGTTTGTTCGCACAGCTTGTTCAGGGCTTAGGCAGCCTCCATGAACACCATATGATATCAGGTTCTTTGTTAAAGAAGGTGACAGCATATATACTCTAGCCAAAATGAAGAGCAGATTATAAAACTGTTGTGCCAAGAAGACCCGGTTATTTTTGAAGTGACAGCAAAACTTTTAAATATTAGAGCTAAATTTTTACATCCATGGTATGGTTTCACTCATTAGGACGCCACCAATCTTTCAACAATCCTTATCTTGTGTGTGCCTCTAACTTCTGAGGTTAGCTTAAGCTATATGGTATTTTCATCTTTTCCTTTACTATGCTACTGTTCTCTCAAACTGAATCATATAGCACATAATGTCACTGAAACTTCCCAGTTTGCATCTTGTCAAAACTAGTTAAAGTAGCCTATTAATAGGTCTGTAAGGGATTGATACAGTGTTGTCAAAATATAGCTTGTTTCTGTCACATTGCCAACTTCAGAGGTTCCACATATAGATTTAGGACAAATGTTAACATATTGCTTCAGCTACTCGTAGAAAGTCTGCAGAAAGTTAGGGTTGTTAATTAGTTCAGGACAGTGTTCTTTGATGACTATTTCAGTTAAATTATGTATGCTCAGTGTACAGGAAACTCCAGCTTGGCATGCTTAAATGTAGCAATTCCTTTAAGCCTGGCTGTTCATGCTGTGAATATCTTCTGCCATAGAGGCTGAAAGACATACATTCAGTTTTTAAATTATCCAGAAGCTTTACTGAAAAGGCAAGCCATGTGAGAAGCCACTAGCCCCTCTTGTTAAAAAACTTAGCTGAGATTCAGACTAATAAATGATTTTCAGACCTTGCAAACAACTGAAAATTTTAGATGCCTCAAATTGTGCCATGTACCACTTGGAAGCAGGTTCTCCATTTATATAGAATTCACATTTAGCTTGCCAACAGAGAGCTAAAGTAGGGATCTCAGCTTCCAAATGGGATCTGGGAATCCTCTGAACTTTACAGCTTACTACCAGACTACAGAGATTAGTTTTCCTGGAGTAAAAGGGATGCTTTGGAGGATAGACTCTATGGCATGTACCCCACTGATGCCCCTACCCTCCCCAGGCTCCACCCCCTAATCTCCAGGAGTTTCCCAACTTGGAGCTCGCAACTCACCTCCCCCAACCCTTGCCAATGGCAAAGGGTGGGCGGGGGGTGGTGCGGGAGGCTGGCAACCCTAAGCTTAAGGCTGGAATTGTTCATACTGGATCAAAAGGAATACAGTGAAAAAAATAATAGAGGCACATTCAACTCAGAGTTATTACACTGCACCAGACTACTGGTCTATCATGGTCAGTATTGTCTATTCGGGCAAGCAACAACTCTCCATGTCTCAGGCAAATATCTTTCAGCTCACTTATTACCTGATCCTTCTAACTGGAGATGCCAGGGACCGACCCTGGGACATTCTGCATGCAAAGCAGATGCTGCTTACTGAGCTGCAACCCCTCCCTCATACATTGATAGAAAAGGTATTTTATGCTATTCATCTAAGGAAGTGGGGACACTGTACATGGTCTTCTCCTTAATGTATCCTAACAGTGAGGTAGACTGGGCTTAATGAATGACTGGCCAGAGATCACCCAGGTCACATTTCAATTCTACTACCTAATACGCTTAAATTATAAGTTAAATAATTTTATAAAAAATAACTGGTTTTAGCATTTCTGGTGTTTAAAACTACAGTTCCCAGGGCTTTATGAGTTAAAAGTAGCAACAACTTAAAGCATACAAGAAAATCTATCAAGTTTAGAGTTTCAAGGATGTTTATTTATTAAAATCACAATGCCATGTAAAAATATTTACAGGTTGGCATACTGGTTATCAGTCTGCCAAATGGATTCCTTCATTCAAAAATGGTAAATAGCATGTGTGTGTGTGTGTATGTATATATATATATATATATATATTTAAAATGGTGTTCACGCAACTGAACAGAATCATATTCCTTATAGCAACCAGCTTGTGAATAAGCATTTCCTTAAAACTATTGTCTTCCCATTATTATCATGATAAAAAAACCCAGTCCAATGGAGTAAAAAATAGAGGCACGGTATAACAATTACCACAGTTAACTCTCATCCAGTTTCTGACTTGATCCCAAACTTGTACCCCTGAAGACTTCTAATATGCTTTCTCATGTGCAATTGTTACCATTCTAGATAATGGGTTGGATCCTGTCAAATATTACACCCAGTAAATTCCCTCCTCCCTGACTCCACTTTAATGTTGTAGCCAGGAATCGGCAATTCTCTAGGAGCAGCATATCAGACTACAGTGGGAAGGAAGAGGCTGGGAATACAAGCTTCTGGTTCCAAGCCTATGTGTGCAAATATATCAGACTCTTTGACTGTACAAACAGCAAGCTGTATTTCCTGAGATTTAATTTACATTTTAGTTGTGCCTTTTGTAACACTACATTTGGGGGAAAAACAGCAACAAAGAGTTAAGAATGAAAACAGTAATAACTCCAAAGCTGCTGTACAGTAAAAGCAGCTTCTTAGATACTGTTAATCAAATATAAGTATTTTTTTAAATGTCTCTGGTAGAACAGTTTTATGAAACCCATCAGTATAAAGGATTTTACCATTTACTTTTTTTTCAAAGTGAGTTTAAACTCTTCTACATACATGCCACATGAAATGTCTTATATTAGTTATAACATGTATTTCACATTCCATACACTGAACCTTTGAATAGGGAACTGTTCTGGAATTTAGGGGGAATGATACCACAGCTATTTCCGTGCTTTAAATCATGATAACCCGCAGGCAAACCTCAGCTGATCTTCTCCCTGCAGAAGTAAAAAGATCCATATATTTTCTCACACAGCTCTAAAACTTTAGGTAGGAATTTTAAGTAGACAAACAGCAGGAGGAAAGAAGTTCCGGAGCTGGTGTTACCCCTCTCATGTCCCTTCTTACTGCTCTTCTACTCCCAGTGTAACCCTTGAAGCTTCTGTTCAGTTAAGACACACATTCTGCCAGGAGAACATTCAGATGCTTCCTGTGTAAGATCAGATTTGGCCCAAACAGTGGCCTTTTAATGATGAACAATATAGCTGTACCATTTGTTCCAAGTTCTGATTACCATCATGAACTTGCATTTGTTCATTGTGTTTGCAGTTATTCCTTTCTTGTGTTTGACACCGGTGTGACTGTCTTTCCCTTTTGTCTTCCGAGTCAAAGCTCATCTCATCTGGATGTTTATTTAAGAAAAACACAAAGGAAGCATTAATAGTGGACTTTAACTGTAAGCAGGATGATAATTTACAGTGCTCATCTTCTTCCAGCTGAACTGCAGTTTTTAGTTTCAGGAACCACAAGTGATAAAGGTATTCCAATATATCCAAAATAACTGTCTTAAACCATATTATCCAAAGACTGTCAATGGAGCACAGAAGCTTCTTTTTCTTATGGCTGCTGCTGGTATTGTCCTTCTGTAGCTGTATAGAAGTCATCAAGCACGCTCTGTAAATATTCAAATGTTGGTCTCTCTTCTGCTTTATCTTTCCAGCAAGTTTTCATGATGTCATAGAGCTCAATTGGGCAGCCATCCATGCGTGGCATACGGTAACCCCGCTGAAGAGCTACCATTACATCAGAATTACTCATTCCTAAAATAATAAACACAAAAAACTCCTTTAAGCTGTCTTTTCTGGCCACATCAGAGCAAATGGGTTTTACATTTTCAAACATGTGCGGGAGCCACTTGCAAGGAGACATCTTTTCTCCCATGTCCCCCTCCCCCAATATTTTCTTCCATTTCCCGGCAACCCCCTCTCCCCATTTCCTGCTTTGTTCTCTCCTTCATATACAGTAACCTGCCTTTATTGCTCCTATGTCTTCAGCTTTCTCTCCTATGCTACCCCTGACAACATCTTCCCAAGGAAAAGCCTGGTCAGGTTGCACAGCAGTTGGGCCCAGTTGTGCAGTGATGCCAGAACAAGCTGAGCTGGGTTGATAGTCAGTTGCCAGTAGCCATACTGGGCTTGACTCTGGCGAGTCAACTTCTATCAGAGAACATGACTGACTGGGGGGTAGAGTTCTAGGGTTCTTTCAGCCTCCCAATCCACTCTTCCCTTCATGGCTTTAAGCAAAGGCTTAAAGGCGTGACAGTATTGTTGTGGTTGTCTAAAGCACAACAACCACTGAGAGTTTTGTAAGCCTTCTTTTCCTAAAGCCAAGAAATTTTTTTCTGTTATTTTGGAAATTTTAATACCCAAGCATATTTTATAGGGTTTTTAAAGATTTCAAATTGTAGAGAAATCCCTTAGTTATGCCTGCAGCTCTAGGAATCATAACCTTTATAGCACTGTGCTTTTACAGTTCTGCAACTATTTGAACATATGAAGCTGCCTTATACTGAATCAGACCCTCGGTCCATCAAAGTCAGTGCTGTCTATTCAGATTGGCAGCGGCTTTCCAGGGTGTGTGTGTGTGTGTTTACAAAGTTTACAAGATAATGCATGGGATGGAGAAAGTAGACAAAAATCAGCAGGTTCTGACACTATCTCTGCATTACGATCTACCTCTTGACCTAGAGATCCACAATCCAGCTCAGGTAAAAATTTTGGTTTCAGCAGTTGGCAACCTGACTGCTCTCACATGTGTCACTTATGTATCTGAAAACAGGTGCAAATATCATGTTTTTATGCTGGACAAAAGATGTTTTATCTCTACATAAGAAGTAATAAAAGATTTTCTCTTTTCAGTATGGTGTGTGATACAGGTCGTTACTGCAGCAAAGTTATTGATGTTAAGTGTGATTTAAAAGTGAGGTTGAGCATTGTCACAGATAGGGCCAGGAAAATGGGGAAACATTATGAAAGATATTTCTGCAAACCAGAAAACAGAGCTAACATAGTCTCTCAGCAGAACATGCCAAACAGAAAATCTAGCGACTTATACTAGAACTAAGGCCCACTGTGAAAGAAAATACAATAGGCTCTAGAAAGAGGCTCTAGGCAAGTGCCCCCCCCCCATACTTGTTCTCTTCCCACTCACCCAAGGTGGCCATTTTCTGTAGGGGAATTGATCTGACTTCAAGTGCTACCAGCTGAATATTAGGAATAAACTTTTTTACAATAAGAGTTGGTCAACCATGGAATCAGCTATCTAGAGAGGTGGTGAGTTTTTCCTCACTGGCAGTCTTTAAGCAGTGGCTAGACAAACCTCTTAACTTCTTATACATGATTCTGAAGTACCATGACAGGAAACTTGAAACCTGCAGATTCTAATTTATTATCTACAGGGAAGTTTTATGAAACTAAGGAAAAAATTGCATTGTGTGCCCCTCTTGCTGTTCTCACTTGGCTTTATCATGCAGTGGCTTACCGCACTCCGCACAAAATGGGATTCTAAATCTCTGTTCAATCCCACTTTAGAATCCTGTCTTGTGTGATCCTCTATTCAGACATCATGATGACCAGAACCTTAATCAAAGCAGGAAGTTCCAAACAAAAGTCAATGCACGAAGGGAGGCAGAAAAATGAGGGCCTGGGAACAAACTATATTTTTATAAGGGAAATAAATAGGGTTGTAGCAAGTGGAATTGCTCAGGAGGATGGTTTTATGAAGGGAACAGAGTTGTAATTTATTGCACTGCTCATTGTATGAATTATCTTGTTTTTTCTGTATTGTTTATGAAGCATCATTTTATTCCATTATTTTCTAATTTTGTAATCTAACTGGAGCCTCAGAAAGGAAGATGGATTAGAAATAAATAAACCTCTGTAAAGTTATGAGCATGAAATTACTGCGATGCACTTCCATAACTCTTTCATAAGAGTCTGTAAACCATGTATATGTTTCACAATAGGAAAATAGTTTGGTACCTGTCTAAGTAGAACAAGAGTACATAAAACAGAGGTGTATAACGAAGCACATACCTGGATAAGGAATTTTTCCATATGTAATGATTTCATATAGAAGAACTCCAAAGGACCACACGTCAGATTTTATAGTAAATAAACCATAGTTAATGGCTTCTGGTGCTGTCCATTTGATAGGGAATTTTGCACCTAAAGAAGGGGTAAAAAATCATCTGAAATTACTGAGGAAGAGAACTAATTCAAATAACAGTAGCTTTTAAAAAGCATTATGAGACCTGCTGCATCTAGACTAGTCCTCCTCTTATACCTGAACTGTCTTCACGCAAGAACTGCCTTTCCCAACATGTGCCCCTGAACTAACAGTGAAGATGCTGTATGGCTCCTATATCTCAGCTCATGCAGCTCTCATATTTTTCTTTCTAGCTTTTAATAGAGTCCTGGAATTTAAAGGGAAGAAAATGAGTGTTTATAACTGTTGAAATGCTAAAATGTCGCAAGCAGAAAAATGTTATGAAAATCTGTACACGCACCTCTAATACATGGCAGTCTGGTGTCCAGAGATTTACAGAGGGGCAATTGGCTAGATATAAGTGAGTACCTACTGGTAATGCAAATTATTTTAAATTAAAATCCTCTAGAAACATGACAATGTTTCTTTTGTTTAAGGCACAGACTGTAATATGCAAAAACATTTATTTTGAAGATCTGAAAGAGGACAAGAAACCACTTTATATGATTTTAAAAATATACTAGCATTGTTAAAAATGCAGTATTGATATGTGAAATATCAGATTCTTTCATAAGAAATAGTTGTTCATGGAACTTTTTTTGTATTATTATAAAGTGATACTTACCTTCCCTGGCTGTATATTCATTATCTTCAATCACTCTGGCTAGTCCAAAATCAGCAATTTTGCACATTAGTAATTCTGAGACGAGAACATTAGCTGCTCTCAGATCCCGATGTATGTAGTTTTTCCTTTCTATATATGCCATGCCCTCTGCAATCTGTACCAACAAGAGAAAAGCCTTCTATTTTTATATCATAGCACAAAAGTTGATGTGAAAGTGCAGCTAAATATATCTAAAATTCAAATACATAAATTGAAAAATAACTTAGAGATTTTCTCTTATATGGGGACATTTGCTCTTTTCAATCATTTACACAATTCATTAATCTTAATATATATATATATATTTATATATATAAATATTTTTATATATATATATATATATATATAAATAAAAAATAATTATGGACCACAACAGTCTTTTTAAAAAGCACATAACATCTAAAAGTATGAACTGCATTGGCTTTTCCTGCTGCATGAATCCATCTTCTTCCCTTCCCTTCTATCAATGATATTTCAGAAAAGGATCTCATTCTGTGAATAAGGATCACTATATTCAATGTATTCACCAGGGACTCGGTCACTATAGTTTTAACATTTAAAAATTACAGTTATGTGTGTATTTAAACAAGGTGCTGTCAGGAGGCAGGGAGTTGCAGTCCCTAACCTCCATCTCAAAAAATGAGCTCAGGTTTGGCTCTTCTCTGTTCTAAAAATATGCTAACCTTTTTAAAAATTATTTGTTACACTACAGCCACTTCTGTCACTCTGCATCATGACAATGAAACAGATATAATGCTACTGAATTATTTGACTAATATATTCTTGCTTGATTCAGAGGTCAGTGGAATGAATAAAGGCTGGAAGTCCTGGTGCTGTTCATCACAGGGACGTTCAGCAAAAAACATTTTAGTTTGGTTGTTAGTTTTGCTTTAGGTTCATTCAGGAAGTTGGGCAACATGCAGTGTAATCAAGATTATCAACTAGATTAAAATACTTGCACACAAACCAAGTTCATGCTTATAAATCAATGGTACTACTATGACTTAAATGCAATTTTTGCTACATAAGAGAATTGGAACTACATTTTACAAGTAAACACAACACCTTGAAAAGTCTTTTAAATTTCCCTCAAGAAGCAGTCCTGTTTTTGACATGCAGATCACCATTCATAAAATTTGTTTTCTCCTTGTTCCTCTTTTAGGGTGTCAGGCAATGGAAAAAAGTTGACAGCACTTCCCACCACAGTATCACAAGACTGAAAGCAGTTTTTTTTTTAAAAAAAGAGAGAAATAATGCATGAAGCCAAACCCTTGCATAAGCAAGAAACAGAAACTGCCAGTTTCACAAATTATACACAATCTGTGAAACTGGCAGTTTCTGTTTCTTGGTTATGCTAAACAGTGTTGGCAATTAAGTAATAACATTTGCCTTTTAAAAGCTGCAAAATTCACCTTGGAATAGAATCACAGAGGTGGAAGGTGTGCCACAGGCCATCTAGTCCAACTCACTGCTCCAGGCAGGATGAACCTAGAGCATTCCTGGCAAGTGTTTGTCCAGCCGCTGCTTAAGACTGCTAGAGAGGGGGAACTCACCATCTCCCTAGGTAGTTCCTTCCACTGTTGAACAATTCTTACTGTAAAAAGTTTTTCCTAATATCCAACCAGTATCTTCCTGCCCTTAATTTAAACCTATTATTGTGAGTACTATCCTCTGCTGCCAACAGGAATAGCTCCCTGCCCTCCTCTAAGTGATAGCCCTTCAAATACTTAAAGAGAGCAATTATGTCCCCACCCTCAACCTCCTCCTCTCCAGACTGAACATTCCCAAGTCCATCAGCCTTTCCACATAGGGCTTGGTCTCCAGGTCCTGATAATCCTTGTCACTCTCCTCTGCACCCACTCCATTGTTCACATCCTTTTTGAAGTGAGGCCTCCAGAATTGCACACAATCCAGGTGTGGGCTGACCAATGCAGTGTACACAGGGACTGTGACATCTCTGGTAGGAACTCAAGTGGTTGATTCTGCTGCTGAGAGCCAGTTGCTCTCCTTAAAACTGGCTGACTCCTGAGTAGACTCCATCAAAGCCATGCCCTTCTGTGACCTGCCAGACAACATCCCCATCCTCAGGATTGGCTAGCACAATATGCCTTCAGTGAGGCTTGCAACCCTCTGGGGTAATTATAGGAGCAAAAGTGTTGACCCCAGACAGTATGGAATAGACAGATACTATGGCTGATTCCGCATTTGGTGTTTGCCTCCCTTTCACTCTGAGGTTGTTCTATGCGGGTGTGATTTCTCGATTCCGCACTAGAGAATTTCTCCCGGATTCAATTCCCAGTCTGTTCCGTGTGTTCTGATTCCACGTTACTGTTGCTCCTGGAGTTTCCCCTACAATCGTAGCAATTTCCCCCTCCATACGTTTCCCTTTTTTTTCTTTTAACACGCATGTGTGTTCACGTTACAACGCGATTGTCTTTGTTTGCGTTACAACGTAATGCCAGAGGCATAATACTGGCAAAGTCACATGTTTTCCTTTTGCCCTGCCATTGGCAGGTTATCTAAGCCCCGGGAAATCTGAGTTGGCGATCCACCATTTTTATCCACACACACTGAATGTTAAGCACACACTTTTCCATTAAAAGTTATAACAAATTACAAACAGATGCATGAAGGTGGTGGTGGGGGGGAAGATTTATGCAGAGCGGTTAAGGGAGAAAGTCTCCCCAACCTATCAAAAATATAAACGTATAAACATAATCAAATTCCCATTTCCATTTGAGGCCATGGGGGGGAATCGATAAAGGTGGCAATCGCGCATCTTTAAAGTAGTTTGTGTAACATCACTATTTACGTAAGTGCATTGTAATGATCTTATTTGAAAAAAAAATTATAATAGTCAGGAGTGATTTTTATCGGAGGGGGGAAGAAAGTAATCACAATGCAATGACACATTATCAAAATCACGTGGAATACCATAAAGAACGGGGGCGGGTGGAAGCAAGGGATGTATTCAGTAAAAGAAAATTGCATTACATCGTTATATATATTTTTGCGTTGTAACGCGAAACGTGATTTGTTTAAAAAAATTACTCTATTTCAGGAAAATATTGGATAATTTTCAAAGGGATAATTTTCAAAGGGAGTAAAATTAAGGAAGTATGACGAAATAACTGGGCAGAATCATGGGCGTGGAGTTATGTGGGTGTGTTCTTCTGATGCGAGAAGTTTGACAGCGCATTGGCATGAGTTCTGCACATAAATTTCGAGCCCCGGAACCTCATCAAAAATAAATTTCTCGCATTTTGCTGATTTCTTAAATTCGGGGCAACACCGCTTTGGAGGCGGGTCAAACTGCTGCCTCGGGTCAAGATATGCGTAAACCAACATCTGCCCTGGGGGAAACACAGCACCGGAGCAAAGGCTAATGCGGATTGTGAAGCATCCCCTATGTGAACTACAAACATTTCTGAAACATAGATCTCAAGATGATGCTGTGTATGTATTCTTTAAGTTGGTGCAATTAATACACAGAGGGGGAAATTGGTAATGTGTGCTCTGTCCCTGTCCTAGCCTCTACCTGCTGTACAGACTTCACACAGACAGCCTTCACAGACAGCTGTACATAGAATCTCTAATTCATTAGAGAAACTGTTGTTGTTTCCTACCCTGTATTTAACTTAGGAAATTCAAATAGCATGAGCACATGCGCTCACACACAGAGAGAAATTTCTTGCTCCAGCTATTGGTCAAACAGACTTCGCATGGTTGCATATGAACAAGCTTCTATAGTAGCTCTGTTTTTCAGTCAACTCTACTGCAGTTGTACAGTCCATTGTTTTGTGGAAGAGGGCATTCCCTAAGAGACAATCCTAGAAAGCTCATATAAGACAGAAGTTTTCAAAACTTTCATCACATCCATTCAGATAGCCAAAGAGTCAAATCATTTCTTTTGTTATAGTTGTGTTGACTATTAATCATGACTAAAATTAAGTATTTTAATAGGGATGGACACTAATTGGACCACACATTAAAGTCTGTGATAAATTTTGGATGGTTCATGCCTTGTGAAGTCAAGTTCATGGCAGGTCATTCAGTGTGAACTTTCCACAAACTTTTCAAACTGTCTATGGAGGTTTGTGAGTAGAGACATTCCCAGACAGACTGTATCCACTACATCAAAATGTTTAAATAGCTTCAAAGCAACAACTTGGATGGCATGTGGAGCATCTTGGGGAGGTCCCCTGAAACTCTGATGTCTCTAGCTTGCACAGGATCTATTCTACACAATCCTGAACTTCAGTCATTTTGACAGACGGAGGATACAGACTGTATAGAACAGATTATGTACAAGTTAGAGACAACAAACTCACAGCAGAACTCCCCTAGACAATCCATGCCCTCCAAGTTTGAAATTTCTAGCTTACACAAGATCTGTTCTATACACTCCTGCAAAATGACTGCATCCTCACAGGGGGTCTCTGTCTGAGACTCTTTTACCTGCCCTCTAACTTTGGTGAAGATTGGATTTACAGGGCCTGAGTTACACCCTCCCCCTGCCCCCAAAAGGTGCTTTCTGGGGAAATGACAGGCACCCTCTTTGGGGGGCTGTAACTTGCGTCAGTTCATGGCCATTTTTCATTTTGCGAAAATTGCTTCACAAACCACAAATTGGCCAAAATTCATGAAAAACTTTAGTTTGTCAACCAGTTCATTCCAATCCCTACCAAATAACTAATTTCCCAGTTCAGAAACTGACTTCCAGCTGACTGGGAGATTCTGGGGCTTGCAGCCTGCAGTGTAGCTGCTAGGCTGCATTAGCCTGGTTTGCCTCCCTGGGTGGAGAGAGTCAGGGGGCACCCGTTTCGGCGCGCAATGTAAGGGGCGGTGTCTGGCTGTTTTAACGGCGTTTGCTGGTTGCCTCATTTGGGGGCCAGGTAGGAATTTTTTGCACCCCAGCTGAATGGCTGTTGCTGGGGTGTGTTTTTTGCCTGCCCTGCATAGCAGTACAGTGGATTGTGGATTTGGCTATCGGGAGGTGCTGTTTAAATAGGTGGTCACTTTAGTTGGCAGGTTTTTGGGGTTTAGGGCACTATGCGGCTAGGGGAGGATTGTGAAGCATTCCCCTTTTGGGGAATTAGGGGTCTGGCAGGATCAACCCTTGGGTTTGGAAACCCGGGGTTTGGAGAATTCAGACTGTCCTGGAGGCTCGGCTAGAGGGTGTCTTCCGTCGAGACGTGCGTCTGGGTTTGGGCTTTCTGGTGCGCGCCTCCCTGCTGGGCCTGCCTGGCAGGAGCTGAGTCACACAGCTCTGGCTGGGGGGCTGGGTCTCTCGCCCGCTAATGGCAGGGGGGCGGTCGCGGTGACCCCTAGCCCTGGCCAGCCCGCTGTTTGGGTGCCCTTGCCGTTTAATAAAGTGGCCCAATTTTATACCAAAGCATTGTGTCTGACTCTTTATTCCAACCTTGGGGGGGCAATAGTTACAAGTCAGTTTCTAATTTGCTGCTTGAATTTGTTACAAAGCTTCCAATATGCTGCTCAGACAACTTATCTAGTTTATCTAACTGCTAAGATATAGCAGTTTTTTGAAGGAAGAGGGAGTGGAATCAGAAGCCAACTCTCAGCTGATTGGAGGATCAGCCTTGGAACTTTGCTGCCTGCTAAACTTGATAAGACACAGGAAAGTTATTGGGGGGGGGAGGTATCAGAAGCTGGCTCCCAGTTATCAGGGGATCAAATAGGAACAGGTTTCTGATGCACTCTCCTCCCCTCAAAGTAAGTGCTGTACTGGGGAAAGTTTGAGGCGAAGCAATTAGCATTCACAGCAGTGAACAGGCTATGAGCCAAACCAGCAGGTGTTTAAGCATCTCTGTATCATTGACAAGGAATAGTAAGTATTAGTCAGAAAGAGAAACATGTATACATACATAGGATAAACATCTATAACTGGATCTTGAAAAGAGTTAAAACAACAAATTGTGCCATAGTAATGTTGGAAACTAGAATATGCCAAAATTGTAATTAAAAATAGAAGAAATTGCAGTCTCATATAAATAATATAAATTTGCTAGCTAGCAGAATACAGTAAGATAATATGAAACAGATTTTGTCACTTTGTTTACAGTGCTAGGTCAAACTAAGGTTAATTTTTACATCAGGATATTAAGGGCTGGTTCAAAAGATATTTGCTATAGAAGTTGTTGTGGCATTGTGACAAGCAGTAAATATTGCTTTATACAGGGTTTTATTTAAAAAAAGAAATCAAACCCAAGCTTTGTATGCATTGTCTTCACTTATAGTTTCTCTTTCACTGTGCTTCCTTTAAAAGTGATAACTGAATAGCAAGTGCTTGTTCTGACCAGCTGCTGCATGTTCTAGAAAAAAGGAAAGCCCATTGCAGCAGCAGCAACAACAACAAAAGGGAGGGGGGGAGGTAACTGGCAATGATCTGTTGTGCACCCTTAATAGACTGCAAAATGTTACTCTTACCTTTTTGCCCAGACCCCCCAGAATTAACTTCATTGTCTGTCCCTCTGCAGTTATAGGGTACATCTCTACTCCTGGGAGGTCTTTATACCTCCTTGGACTGCTTTGGATAAAGGTGAATAAGAATTACATCAAACCCTTCCATAAACTGATAGGACCCTCCAACAAGATGTTTCCTGCACTACACTGATTCCATAAGAAGAGGATCTGGGTAAAGAAATCCAACTTCTTTTGAGTTTTTAGTCTGGACTGGCCAACAGGCTAATTGCCAGTAGCTTGGAAAATCTATGTTGCAATTCAATCCCTACGAAAAGCAATAATGTGTCCTCCTGAATTTGTAGAACTTTGCAACCTGTGATTCTACTCTGGTTTAATGACTCAATCTTAGAATCAGTGCAGGACAACTCCACCTCTACAGTTGATAAAACAAAAGGTGCAAGCCCCAGCCAAGGAAAATGGTTTGCTACAGATTTGCTACTTTGTCTTGATGGGTGCCCGCCAGATAAAGACAGTTCTGGGTACAGCTGGAATATTTTCTCTTCCCTCCTCCCATTCCCATCCTAGTTTAGGAAGACTCCTCACCAGTCATGTTATGTTAGTCTTTTTTCTCGCTTCCTGCACCATCCATTGTGCAGTATCAAACCCTTCCCTCTTAATCACCTTAGATCTAAGCCAAAATCATTGTGTTCAGTTTGACAATAGCAAGCAACTCTTCCTTCCTCTACACAAAATTTCTCCTTTCAGCACAGCTCAAGCCTGCAATTAGGAAATACATGAATATTTCCATGACATCACAGCAAGTTACTCAAGGATTACAGGAAATGGTGACACACAGGTAACAGTACTGTGAGTACAACAAATTATCCCTTCATAATTAAATTTAAGTTTACACAATAAAGCTATACTTACAGGTAAATCACCTAGTATTTCAAAGGATACTTTTTCTCTGCATTCTGGGGTCTGAATCCAGATTCTACTCAGCACTGCACTAGAATAACTATTTATAGTACATTCTAGGCATGCCATTCTATTTTTCTTTACCACCTGTAACTGAAGTGCAATGTGTTGCCAAAAAACCTGCTCCTTACATTGCTGAAGCAGATGATTAGGATCTTTCCTTGGTACATTATTCCATTCCCTACCAGCTCTGGCTGACTTAATTTGTGACCAAACCAGTTTTGAGGTGGATTTAAAGAAAATAAAAATCAAACTAACCCTGATACAACTTAGGCAAACCTGGTAGTAATAGCCTAAAGCAGGGGTGTCAAATTCATTTGTTAGGAGGGCTGGATCTGACATAAATGGGACTTTATAGCCGCCCTGAGCCTGCCGTGGTGGGGGAGGGCGGGATATAAATGAAATAAATAAATAAATTTGTGAGCCTGGGTCATGTGTGTCATGAAATATAATGCCAGGTAGTGGAAATACAAACTTTATAATGGACACAGACAAACACAGTTAAGATATTATTTTTAAACCTAAAATACAAACATGCTTAAAACTATTCTAATATTTTGTTTAAGTTGGACAGGTGGGGAATAGTGGAATTTGGCAGTGCAATTTTTAAAAAGGCTCTGACTCTGTGGAAACAATGAAATGGCATTGTAAGCTTCTCCCCCATCCCTGAGTAAGATTGGCAATGGCTTTCCAGTATAATATCCCCCTTTGGCTGTGGGTTCCCACATTAGATTATTCACTAGATTAGGGCCATTCAACAGAGATAAACTGGCTGAAAGCATCAATCTTTTATTTGCAAGAACACAACTCCAGGAAGCATGAGTTTTATCTGGCTAAAGAAATGCTGAAAATGTAACCATCTCCACTCCATTTGAAACCATTGCAGAGCAAAGACAAAGCTGTAAGAAAAACGTGGAATGGATCTTAAAATCCACCCCACGTTTTCCTTGCAGCAGCAGCAAAGAAAGACAGGAAGAGCCCAGGAACTGAGACTCAGACTGGGAGCATCAAAGAGGGCTTCAAAGAGCTCCTTTGAAGCTCCTAGACTGAAAGAGACTCTACCTCCCAGCTGCAAAGAGCCTAGGAGAGGCAGCCTCCAAGCTTCAAAGGGTAAGGACAGGAGGGGGGGGAGAAAAGAGTCCCAGTTCTGATCAAAGCCCTGAGTGGGCTGGTTGCAGTCCATGGAGTGTTTGACACTCCTGGCCTAAAGCATCAAGAGAAATGTCATAATAATCTACCCCACAAAACAGGAAACAATTTTTATGGCCACATATAAGCATGCTTTTATTGAAAATCCATTTAAATAAAAACTCAGTATCCAAATTATGGAAATGGAAGGTGTGGATCAAAGCATGCCTCAATACACCAGACCTCCAGGCAGTTGTAGAAGATAGGTCCAGGTGAGGCCAAAGCACCTTTCCATCACTTTTTGTGCTTTAATATACTGAACTTCAACCAAGAATTGTCAGAATGGCCGTCCCAGTTTTCTGTTTTACCATAGCAGAAAGCCTTGTTAATATAAAATCCTTGGTTGGCTACACTGAGTTTTTATAAGGCATCCAAGTCAGAATTCTCAGCAAAAGACCTGTAATACCATGTATTACATTATATTACTACTCTGTTTACCTGAGCTGAAAAGTCAATAAGCTTTGGCAGCAGTAATTTCCCGCCCTCTGTACTCTTCAGAAAATTCAGCAAGCTACCTGTGTGAACAAAAGTTTAAAACAAGTTTGAAACCAAGAAACAAGTAAAAACACTGGAGATCTAATCTTTGAAGAATCAGGCAGAAATTTATTTGTATATATTTTACTTAAAGAAAAATACCAAATTTTTTGTGACAGGAGTTAACTTTCTCGGGTTTCTGTTTTGCAAAAGCTCAGTGTGGCTACAAAAATTTTCAGCAATTAGCAATATGTTTCCAATGTTTGTACATCAAAGAAGTGGGTATCATCATGTGCAATCTCCTGATCTGCACTCAAAGTACAACCATTTAGTTTTGTATGAAGGCTGTTTAAATAGTAGCTCCTTTGAAAACATGCTTCAACCTCCTAAGAACCTAATAACAGCTGCTTTTAAACAACATCTTTTATTGACATAGTAACCATATTAATAACCGAAAAGCAGATTTTAAAGATGCAGAGAACTGTATATGACGTAACTAGCTGATTTATGTACTTGTAATCTTAGCACCGAGAGTACGTGCAAAGATAAATCCACTTGCTATTTGAAGTAAACTACTCTTATACATAAAGGGGAAAAAAATCTGTGCTTTGATTATACAAATTATCCGCAAAATTTTCTTTCTTCCTAGTCAACATATCATATGGTGTTCTGTAGACATTAATATGGTGTTCTGTAGACAATCTTAAATATATTTCCAATACTTAAAATCATAGAATCAAAGAGTTGGAGGGGACCTCTAGGGTCATCTGGTCCAACCCCTGCACAATGCAGGAAATTCACAAATACCTCCCCCCACACCCCCAGTGATCCCTGCTCCATGCTCAGAAGTACTTGGAAAGGAAAAGTCCCCTATGCAAGCACCAGTCGTTTCTGACTCTGGAGTGACACTGCTTTCACAAGTTTTCACGGCAGACTTTTTATGGGGTGGTTTGCCATTGCCTTCCGCAGTCTTTTACACTTCCCTCCCCAAGCAAGCTAGGTACTCATTTTGCTGACCTCGGAAGGATGGAAGGCTGAGTCAACCTTGGGCCAGCTACCTGAATCCAGCTTCCGCTGGAATCGAACTCAGGTCGTGAGCAGAGATTTCAGATCACAGTACTGCAGTACTGCTGCCTTACCACTCTGCGCCACGGGGCAGAAGTACTTACAGTACCAGTAAATACGTGCCATAGACAAAAAACCACTATCTGTGAGTTCCTGCCTATGTTCCCCTACATCTCAGGCTTCTATAAATGCATACAACTCACAAGACACTGGCCTGAGTAAGAAGAACTTGTGTGAATCAAAATCTTGGAACATTTCTTTATCTTCTGAAACATACAGCCATTTAGTCTCAATATGTCCCTGTTAAACTGCCTATTTGAAGTAATTTTGTCCAAGATATGAAACTTACACCGTAAACAAACTTCTTAGCCACTTATATGCATAACAAATAGCTATAAAGTACACGCCAAGTTCACATTCATGCACACAAAAATGGTATTTTCTTGTTTCTAAAACCAGTAATTCCTACCTCTTGTAACAAACTCTGTTATTATATAAATAGGTTCTTCTTTGGTGACGACAGCATACAATCTAACCAGCTTGTCATGCTGAAGTGATTTCATAAGATTGGCTTCTTCCATGAAAGCTTGCACAGACATAGTACCAGGCTTTAGAGTTTTAACTGCAACTTTGGTATTGTTATTGTAGTAACCTAGAATGAAAGAGATTATTATGCTATTACCAAAATCCAGCAAGCTAAACTGATTTTTAAGGTGATGCATCTGGGCACTCAAACTTTGGCTTTATTAAAAGTAATAAATAAAGCCAACGTTTGAGTGTCTAGATACATCACTGTTTGTCTCTGTGTTCATAGCAGACTGGTTTTATATTAATTCTCCCACACACCAAAGGCCCAAAACAAAATACGTTTTTTTAAAGATATACACACAAACCATCTGAACAGATGGAATACAATTTGAAATCAATCCTTTCACTGATTTCTTAAACAAAAATGTAATATTTAGCAAGTATTTGTACATAAAATACACATTAGCCAAACTTCTGATATCCTTTGGAATAGACCAAGCTGATTCACTCTTTATGTGGCAGAGAAGGTTGCCACTTGTATTTCTTTGGCGGGTAGAGATGTAGAGAATGTAAGAACTCAAGGAGATATGGTAAGCATAACTGGATGCTTACTCAGTGAGCGCCACCACATGTTTGTACACATCTCTCGTTCAAATGCTACAGGTAGCTAAACCACAGAGATGCAGAAGATACATGAGAAAATTACCTAAGGAGAAAAGTGAAGCTGTTCTTATTGGACAGCTATTGCTCATATGCAGGCTTTGACTAACTGTCACATGAATTTCCAGTGAGCCTTAAGAGGAGGGGTGGGGGGAGAGACAGGCTTCCCTTTCAGCACCGTGTTTGATTCACTTTAGCCTTATAGAACTATTTGCTTTTCACTATCACCTACTGAAACTTAACTAAAGGAGGAGAAAAGATGGATTACAGAGAAGCCTATTTCACCTTTCAGCATAGGTAGCTTATTACTATGTTAAAATGCTGATGACAAAGCTTGTACAATTAATGAGCTCAACTGGCCAAACTTTTACCTTACATTTACAGTATACTTCAATATATTTGCTTTATTAGCTGTCAATGCTGTATAAAAATTTTCTTCAAGATTTCTGTTACTAAGATTTCCTACCGCACTGGAATTCAGCTTGTTTATACAAAGCTTCCTCCTCAAACTAGTCATTGCTGTAAGAGTACATATTTACGCAGGGAATTTACATCATTTAATTTAAAAGAACAAGCATGGAAATAGATTTTCAAGACCAAATTTTGGCATCTTAGGAACTGCAGAGTGACTGCAGAAAGTCTTCTGCTATCAAAGTACAATACTGAAATAATGCATGAAAACACAGATGAACTATAAAATCTAATATTATTTGGACCTATTACAAAGTTGCCACAGAAACAGAATTGGCAGAGGGTGACTGACATTGTGGGTTTCCTATTTTACAATTTAGTACATGCTTATGTTTTTAATCTTCTTTTGCAAAAATAGCTCCTGACACAGTTGGTCAGTGATCACTTTTCATGGTTTTAACTGTGAAAGCCCATTCATAACACATTTGTTGGTCTAAGGAACTACAAGATGGTTTGCTGTTTTAGCCGCAACAGCTTATCGCAACTACTTTCCCAAAAATATAAAGACATCGTATCTGATCATCTGATAATGCATATTTAGTGAGTACTCATGCTGTTTTTTATCTATTTTTTTCCTCTGCCTCCATAAAATCATTCTGGAATAACTAAATACTAAGTAAATATAATCCTTTATGAACTGGTGAGATCACAGGACAACAAAGGCAACTGGAATACCACAGAATTGTACCATCAAGTTCTTAGATGTTTGCAATCAAAATGCTTCCCACCAGCTTTTAATACTAAAGCCTGGAGAGGAAGCATGTAGTTTGGTCCACAGTGCAGTAATTTTACCCAAATGTAACAATAACCCACAGAGAACCAACCATGCTGAGACAAATATAGACGTCAAAAGGCTCACATAAACAAGAGGAAACATCTTGAACCAGAAGCACTACTCTCCAGTTCTGTATGCATATATGCAAGCACAGAACTTCCTGAAATCAGTTATTTCTGCTACAGATGACAGCACTTCACTGAGCATATCAGCTCAGTGTCCAAAACTGTTATCATATGGGCTTATTAAACAACAAACACACTGATGCTATCTGTTGCTTGATACCCAAAAACTGTATTTTAGCTAGTGTGGTGCATTTTCTATTAAACAAGTGAAATTGCTATAACCAAGTGGTAGAAAAATCAGTACACTAAGGGGAATCACACAAACACTGCCCACACAATCTTCTCCTCTTGCAGAATGCAACTGGGTCGCATGTAAGTGTTCCACAGCATCAAGGGAGAGCTTCTGTCCCCATTTCAAGTGTACTTTAGACTCTCAGAAAAATTAATGGCTTGCCACAGAATGCCCTATAGAATGAAGACCACCTGTCATTGCAATGGAGATGCCAAGAATCTTGTAAACTGTACCCCTATGCATGCTTTACATTTTTATTATTGTCATGGAATGAATTATTCTGTTAAAGCAAAAGACATTACTATTTTCCATTTACCTAGAACTCAAAGCACATCTTTCCCCCCTAAAGGTTAATTTACTGAAGTTCCGTAATAAGCATACAGAAAACTGAACTTTGCTGAGAAAGAACCAGTATGGCTTCTGCAAAGGAAAATCCTGTTTCTATAACTTTTAAAAACTATAATGTGGTGTCTGTCCTCTATATTACATTCTTCTGACAGCAGGTGGTGATTTCTTGTTTTGCTTTGCTTAGCATTTCCTTATTGGCCATTCTTTCTTTTTTACGTATGTATTGTTCTTAAACTTGATTTTAATGTCTTTTTAACTGTTTGCTTCCTTGATGGCCCTAACTGGATAAAAAGATAAGATACAAAGCTTTAAATAAAAATCATAAAAATAAATAAGAATGAAGATAGTGTAATCAGTAAGTATTCAACTGGATTCAACCAGTTTTTCTACTCATGAAAAGGGAGGAGGGATTCCCTCTGACCACCAATAAGAGTTATGTTAGGGATAATAGGTTCTGCACATACAAAGGGCATATTGGACAGGGACTGTAGCAAGGAGGGATTTGCAGTAGACTGAGTGAAAAAGCTGGCTGGGTTCAATCTGTTATATACACAGACACACACACAAAAACCCTACACCATTCAAATTAAGTCCATCATCAAAGACTCCTGAATGAAGATTTTGTGATAATGTTTGTGAAATGCTTCCAACAATAGAATGCTATGCACATACTAAACATCTAATAGGAGAGGGCTACCACCACATCTGGATCCATAGCACTTTTATTATTAACTGCCCAGGATCTGTGCACGTGAGAAAGAAAATATTACATGATCTGCCTGCCATTGTCATTATCTGATTATTTTATTGTTTAAATATTGTTTTGTTTACTGTCTATTTTATGTTGTTAGCCCCCTTGAGTCTGTATGGAATGGGCGGGATATAAATATAATGTAAATAAATAAATAAATAAATATAATTATTGAAGTGTGCAAACATGGTCTTCCTATAAATCAGTAGCTAGATGAATAAAGAGGCCTGGGAACTAGTCACTCTATCTTTCTTATCTAATCCAATGATTTCTGTGAATCATTGAAGATACAGCCGTTGCGTTGCAAGAACTGCGTCTCAGGCTGGGCTGTCATTGTGTCCATGTTGAGTGAGTCAGAAAAAGCAAGTCGGGAGGATTTGGCATTTTAAAAACCTGGTTGCTCAGAATGTTCCTGCTCACTGGGAGGCTGAGTTAAATTTGTCTCAGTAAGGGAGTTTCCCATAGTAAAACTTTCATGCTCATTTTGGATTGGATTATCCTTAGAGATGTGGGCAGGTTGCTGTCTCTATAAGTGATTGGAAACAGTTTTTAGTAAGTTCCAGTCTCCCAATAACTGCGTGTTGCTCCATAGTTGGTAGCTTTCCAAAAGAGTGTAGAAGATAAATATCAATAAAGTTTGGTGTAGTGGTTAAGTGTGTGGACTCTTATCTGGGAGAACCGGGTTTGATTCCCCACTCCTCCACTTGCACCTGCTAGCATGGCCTTGGGTTAGCCATAGCCCTGGCAGAAGTTGTCCTTTAAAGGGCAGCTGCTGTAAGAGCTCTCTTAGCCCCACCCACTTCACAGGGTATCTGTTGTGGGGGAGGAAGGTAAAGGAGATTGTGAGCCGCTCTGAGACTCTTCGGAGTGGAGGGCGGGATATAAACCCAATATCATCATCTTTTTCTTCTTCTTCCAATGGG